>NC_051314.1:123860766-125110766 GCF_015220235.1 Choloepus didactylus
GAGAGCTAAAAAAATAAAACTCTTAGAAGAAAACATAAGAATAAATCTTCATGACCTAAGATTGGTAATGGATTCTTAGATATGACACCAAAAACACAAGCAACAAAAGAAAAAATGGATAAATGGGTTTCATCAAAATTTTTTAAATTTATACTTCAAAGGTTATTATTAAGAAAGGGGAAACACAAATGACACAATGGGAGAAAATATTTGCAAATCATATATCTGATAAGGGTTTAATATCCAGAATACATAAAGAAATCCTACAATTCAACAACAAAAAACACAGCACAATTTTTAAAATCGGCAAAGAATTGAATAGACATTTTTTAAAGAAGATATATAAATAGCCAATAGGCACATGAAAAGATACTAAACATCATTAGACACTAAGGGAATTCATGTTGAACCACAATGAGTTGCCACTTCACACCCACTAGGATGGCTATTTTTTAAAAATACAGAAAATGAGCGTTGGTAAGGATGTGGAGAAATTAGAACGCTTGAGTATTGCTGGTGGGAAGGTAAAATGGTGCAGCTGTATGGAAAAAAGTTAGGCAGTTCCTCAAAAGGTTAAACAGAATTATCATCTGACCCAACAATTCCACTCTTAGGTATATACTCCAAAGAATTGAAAACAGGGACACAAACAGATACTTGTACACCAATATTCATAGCAGCATTTTTGAAATGCCAAAAGATAGAAACAACTTAGGGTCTATCAACAGATGAATGAGAAACAAAATGTAGTATTTACATTAAATGAAATATCATTCAGCCATAAAAAGGAATGAAGTTTGATACATTCTGTAATGTGGATGAACCTTGAAAACATTATACTAAGAAATAAACCAGACACAAAAGGACAAATATTGTATGACTCCACTTATATGAAATATCTTGAATAGGCAAATTAATAGAGAAAGAATAAAGATTAAGGTTATCAGGGCTCAGAGGAAGGAGGAATGGAGAGTTACTGCTTAACACATACAGGTTTCTGTTTGGGGTAACGTAAATATTTTGGAAATATTTAGAAATATTGTGGTGGCGGTTGCAGAGCCCTGTGAATTTAATTAATACCACTAAATTTGAATTATATACTTAAAAATGTTTAAAATGGCAAATTTTGTGTTATATAAATTTCACCACAATAAAATGAAATACACGTTTTTGTGTGTGCATGAATATTTCAACCATGGTCATTTGTAAGACAGAAGGTCCCAGACTAAATGATGCAATGTTAGAGTAAAAATGGAAGCATTTGCCTCTTAGATTATGGCGGTTCCATACAATCATTCAACAGTTTTGATTCTTTAGGTGCGCTCAATGTGGAGGGCACAATCTGACTTCCTCCTCATCATCAAACCTGGCCTGCTGAGGTTTTCCTGCACTGCCACCAACAACACAGTTCCTTCTGTCATCGCCAGGGCTGGTTTGGAAAGAAGACACTCTGGACTTGTAGAAAGCTGACTCACAAGATTCAAACCCCAAACTACTGAAACCCACATATTGTGTTTGAATTTCATAAAAATAAGTTGTCTAACTTTAGGATCACTTTTTAAAAAAATTTGTGACACATTAAAAAAACTATATAGAGTAACATCTAAAAACATGAAACAATAAATTTAACAAAATATATATAAGATAAGTAAAACAAAAACTACAAAAATTCCTAAGAGGAATTTTTAAATACCTAAATAAGTGAATATATATATTTATTTATATATAAATTCATGAAATGTGAAGACTCCGTGGTAAGAGGTCAGTTCTCTCCAAATTGGTCTTCACATTCTGTGTATTCCCAGTCAAAACTCCAGCAGGGATTTTTTGTAGAAATTAATAAGGTAATTCCAAAATTTATATAGGAATACAAAAGACTTAGCAGGGCAAAGTTAGAGGCTAACAGTATTATAATTCATGACACTATAAATCAGTATTAATCAAAACAATGTGATATTGGCACAAGAATAGACTTATAGAGCAACAGTGCAGAACAGAGTCCAGAAAAGTCATATACATATATTATCAGTTGATATTTATATTTTTAAAAATAATTTGTAATAAGTTTTTAAATGTCAATAGGGAAAGGAAAGATATGTCTCCGTTTCACCTGGCATTCAAAATAAGAAATAACAATCTGTTCTGAGAGTGGAAGAAAAATTGACTGCATTGCACTAATTAACGAATAGAATTACAAAGCCTTAAGGGATTTTCAAAGTGATTTTTAAAGTATTTTTGACTATATGCTTTAGGCAGCAGTTTTAGAACCTACTGAGTTCCCTAACCCCCATCATGAGATGTGATTCCACAGTGCCTCTCTTTTCTGCCAGTATATCCCATCACGAACTTCATTTTTAAAGCAATGGGACTCCTTCCACATATGGCGTCCCTGCTACTTGTCTTCTGGGCCCCCAGACCCCACCACCTGCTGCCATGGCACTCAGCCAGCTCACTTTATTTAGCATCTCAAACAAAACTGGCCTTGTGGAATTTGCCAGAAATTTAACTTCTGTTGGTTTGAATCTGGTCACTTCTGGAGAGACTGCAAAAGTTCTGAGGGATGCTGGTCTGTCTTTCAGAGATGTCTCTGAGCTGACAGGATTTCCTGAAATGTTAGGGGGGCATGTGAAAACCTTGCATCCTGTAGTCCATTTTGGAATCTTGGCTCCTAATACCACAGAAGATAATGCTGACATGGCCAGGCTTGATTTCAACCCTGTAAGAGTTGTTGTTTGCAGTCTGTATCCATTTGTGAAGACGGTGGCTTCTCCAGATGTAACTGTTGAGAAAGCTGTTGAGCAAGTTGATTTTGGTGGAGTGACGTTACTGAGCGCAGCAGCCAAAAACCAGTTGAGTGACAGTAGTGTGTGACCCAGAGGACTATTCTGCAGTGTCCATAGAGTCGCAGAGTTCTGATAAGACACCTCTTTCAAGATGAGACTCTAGTTAGCCTTGAAGGCTTTCACTAATATAGCACAGTATGATGAAGCAATTTCAGATTACTTCTGCAAACAGTGCAGTAGAGGAACATCTCAGATGTCCTTGAGGTATGGAATGAACCCTCATCAAACTCCTGCCCAGTTATGCACCCTGCAGCCCAAGCTTCCCATCACAGTTCTAAATGGAGCCCCTGGATTTATAAACTTGTGTGATGCTTTGAATGCCTGAAACTTGGTAAAGGAACTGAGAGAAGCTTTAGGCATTCCAGTTGCTGCCTCTTTCAAACACGTCAGTCCAGCAGGTGCTGCCGGAGGAATTCCACTTGAAGATGAGACCAAAGTCTGTGTAGTCCATGATCTCTATAAAACCCTTACACAAGTAGCAACGGCATATGCAAGAGCAAGAGGGGTTGGTAGGATGTCTTCATTTGGTGATTTTGTTGCATTATCTGATGTTTGTAATGTCCCTACCAAAAAAATTATCGCCAGAGAGGTATCTGATGGTATTGTTGCCCCAGGATACAAACAAGAAGCCTTGAAATTCCTTTTAAGGGTCAAGGTTGAGATGCCTATTGGACAGTTGTTGAGTAGGCAGTTGGATACACAAGTTTAGGGGAGAAGTTTCAGAGTGGAGGGGATATAGATAGAGATAGAATTTAATAATCACATGATTAGACAAGATATCTAGACAAGGGGCAGAAAAAAAAAAAAAACTTCAAGGACCAACCCCTTAGGCACTCCAATATTAAGAGTTGGAGAGATGAGGAAAAACTGAGCAAAACTGACTGATAAGGAACAATCAATGACACAGATGGAAAACCAAGAGACCACAGTGTCCCAGAAGTAAAGGAATGTTGTCACAACTAGAGTGGCCCTTCCAGAAATGCTAAATGGAGTTCTGCAGGTTGAAAGGAAAGGACACTAGACATTTGAAGAAGCCACATGAAGAAATAAAGATCTTCAGTAAAAACAATGACATGGGCAAATGCAAATACCAGTATTATTGTGTTTTGGGGTTTGTCATTCTTTCTTACATCTAAAGGAAAGTCTTCCTGGTCTTAGCAAATTCCATTTTCGCAGATAGAAATAATTCAAAATTCAATAACATTCTTTAAAAGCTTGACTTCAAATAGTACCAGTGACTCTGCTGACAAGTGCAACATCTAATGGGTCTTGATAAAAAAGAGAAGATAATATTCACAGATTTGATCCATCATCAATAGACAAATAAGTTAAATATGTTTAATAAAAGCAAGACATTAATTAAGCAAAATTATATTCAAGTAGCTACAGGGAATATAAAAACAGACACAGTCTCTTACCTAAAGGAATCTTAGAGTCTAGTTGTAAAGATAAAATTTCATGAATTTAAAAATAAGCATTGATCTGAAGTGTATAAGCAACAAGGAAGAGGCATATACCAGAGAATCTAAAATCTGGTTAGCCAGGTCTCACCCTCAGAGATTCTGATTCATTGTGTCTGGGGTTGTGCCCAAGTATCCATGTTTTTAATGAACTCCACAGGTGATTGTGTTATATGGTCAGGTTCAGAACTACTCATATTGACAATAAAGGCTATATATTTCCAGGAAGGGAAAGGTCAGTGCTCCTCCTGCTCCCACATAACTTTGTTTTCATTTGAACGCATCTCTCTCTCCACATTCAGCCTCTCACCAGCAAACGAAATCTCAAAGAAAGAGACAAGCCTCTCCTTCCCCATAGCTAAGTAGCAAAGGGGAGTAGTAAGTGAATGGACTGTGGAGCTAGAAGGCCCAGGCTCCAATCTTTCCTCCTTGGAGCTTGGGAAAGACTCCTCTATACCTCTGTTTTCTCATTTAAAAACTGGGATGAATCATAATGTCATATGTCATAGTGAGGATGAATTACATAATTCAAAGAAAATCCTTAGAGCAGTGCCTGGCAGATGATAGACACTCAGTATCAGTATTCCTTTTCTTTTTAAATTAAGCTAACCCTTCTGCTCCTTTTTGTGCTCCTACATTTTCTTATCTCTTCAGAAACGTTTTATCTATCACTCTTCCAATACCTTCAGACTCTCTCACACCTGAAATTGATATCGAAGGTGAGTTGATTGGCCCCAAGTTATACACATGGTCAGTGGTATATTTTGGACTAGAAGTCAGGCTACTAATTCTTAATTCATTGAAATTTTCATATTATTCTGCCTCCCACTTTATCATAATTTCTCTCTCTCTCTCTGTCTGTCTCTCTCTGTCTCTCCTTTCCTCCCTTCCTCCCTCCCTCCCTCGCTCCCTCCCTCTCTCTCTTTTCTTCTACCATTCTGCAAGACGGAACACCTATCTAGCCAGGCCACTCTTGTTATGTGGCAAAAAGTCTACTCCTTCTGCCTTTGCAAAAAGTGTTTCCACCCAGACATACTTTATACCCTTGTTGTCACTAATCTACCCATTAAAATTTTCTTTTTAAAACGTTTTCTCAGATTGCTACTACATTACTATTCATATTCTGAGATTCCACAGTATTGAGGCTGCTTTCAATTGTTCCCTATTTTACACTATATGCTATTACCTCAATTATACTGACATTATTTGTTCATTGCAAATACAGGATATGATGCAAGGCAATAAGTGAGTATGGAGAAATTTGCATTGAATGAAGAAGGAATCAGCTATACAGACTATCTGGAAATATATATTTACTTACCAAGCTTGTTCAGGGTCTGCATTGCAGAGACAAAGCAATCCTTTTAAAGAGTCCTGGGTCTTGAGAACCTAGCAAAGCCCAGTTTATAGATATGGCCTCAAACATTTCCTTGCTCTGTCTGTGGAGAGAAGAGGAAAGTAAGCAGGATGATTTAGGGATTGCCAAGGAGTGAGTATCATTCTAATTGGATATGGATAGCAGTGTTTGCTAAAGGAAACCAAACTGGGTGTGATTTAGATGGGATCCATCAGATATCCATCCTATAATAAATAAGACTCTTCTGATAATGGGTGTAAACTGGAATTAAGGCTCTTCTGCCAAGACATCTGTTTCTTTGATGCCATTCAGTAAAAGAATCTGAGATCAACTAAAAAAAAAGCTGAAGATGATTTTGTATTTTGGAAGAGTGGCTTTGAAGGCAAAATGAAGGCTTGGGACGTCTTACCTGTCCCAGTTGCTTACCTGTCTTGCAGGGGGCACTGTATTCAGCAAAAGCTGCTTCATCTGAAAGACACAATGGGAGAAATTTTCAAGAATGGGGGCTTCCATAGGCAGGGTTTTGTGGAGAGGCTTTGACATACTAGGACCACAAACTTGACTGAATCAGGAATTGCATCTTGCAGAAATGCCAGCTCTCGAGGGAAACAGACCAAATATGGTCAAGGAATTTCCACTCTTGATACCATTGACATAATTCTCTTCTCTGGGGGAAAGTTGAAGCCTGCCCAGATGTGTTTCCTTTCAGTTCTCCTTCCATATTTACTTCTTTTTTCCTTCATGATATTTCTTACATTTTTCTCCTGGCCTGAAATACTCTGCATGTTCTTCTCCACTAATCAGAATAATTCCCACCCCTTTATCCTCCAACTCAAATTTTACTTTGTTTGTCCTTCAATCACGACCTAGGTGACAGTTCTCTCGCAATCTCTTATTTCTTACTATCGTTATTTGTACAATTCACCAGACTCTTATTTATTGCTTTGCATTGTTATATTGAGATTTGTGATTCTCTTTATCTGTAAACACTTCTTTGTAAAACTCCTAGCACCTTGTGATATTTTGCAGTACTCAAGTATTTACCGATAGGCTTATGTCATGGGTAGTTTTTTACACTGTAGTTCTGGAGGCCAAAATGTCAGGAACAAGTTATGGGTGCCAGAATAAATTGACAATAGGACTTAGTCACAAATGAGTCCACCGCATTCTTAATTTATTATGGATTTAGTTTATTTAGGGTCCTTTGTCCTCTCTTACTCACCTGTCTCATAGTAATCATAGACTTTCATGATGGCCAGTTTCAGGTCTCTTACAGGCATGTCCTGAAGGACAGTGAAGGAAAAGCTCAGTGTCTGACTGGTAACCTGAAAAAGAAAAGAGGGAATAATCCAGAACCAGGAAGGCTTCATCTCTTTTTTCCTTTGACACAGCTCAGTCTCTATCCTTTGAGGAATAATTCGTAGTTGGCTGATAACATTTAATTTCAAACTAACTGTGCTCCCTAACTGGTCATATCTGTGGATGATGATATGGATTTTACAATAAGAACCCAAGGAACTAGAGCAGATGGTCCTTAAAGTAGATGAGAAATTTACCAACCTTTTAAATAATTAAAACAATCTATATTTCTCCATAATGTCCAATACATGGTTCTGCCCAAAGTTAGATATAAATAGTTTTTGCTGGCAGACAGACTATCCATAGTGATAGTTCCAAATATCCAGGGAATAAATGTCCAAAATCAGAGTGGTGTTTCTGGTTTACTAATAATCAGTTGCATTACTCTGTGGTAAAACTGATTATATACTCAGAGTGATAGCATCTATCTATCCATTATCTTTATCATCATCATCATCTGTTTTTCTCATACATGCATGTTAAGGTGTGACTGATAAAATCACTGACCAACTTCTGTGAACATTCCCTATCTTTAATCATCAACTTTCAACATGGCTTCTGGATGATCAGGCCTGTTTGTGGAAAAGAATGTTTACCTGTAGTAAACAGAAATACTCTTATCCCCATTTTAGTATAAACAAATCCTTAACCACTGGCCTCCCCACCTCTCCTCCCTCCCCACTTCCCTTTACACACACACTGTCAACTCTTGACATTCCTAGTCCCAGGGAAGCCCGCGATGAGGAAAGAGAATTTAAAATAGGAATTCTCCAATGCAAACAGACAGGATATGCTTTTCCAGAAGGCCTTCCTTGTAATGGCTCTTCTCACACCATGTGTTTCTCAGGTCCTGGCATCTCCAGTTTGCTTTTCTAACTCCTTCCTTGTCCTCAGTGACCTTTCCCTTACTGGGAATACATAGCCTTTATTGTCAGTATGAGTAGTTCTGAACCTGACTGTATAACACACTCATCTGGAGAGTTCATTAAAAACATAGATACCTGGGCACAACCCCAGACACAATGAATCAGAAGAGCAGAAAAGGCGGAAGTTAGTGTTCCTGGAAGACTTTCCGAGACCATCTGGCATCACCATGTAGCAATTGTCCCTTTCATGTGTGAAGCCTATAGGATCAGTAGATTGCAACCAGTGCTGCCCAGAACTTGAATACACCTTTCCCAAAAGTCAAACCATATCAAAGGAGGAGAAAATGTAACACCTATACAATCTCCTGCTTAGAACCTTTTTATTTGAAGATTATGTTGGCTTATTTTTTTTGTTTCTACAATATAGAAGGAAATAAGCCCCTCGGTGTCCTGAAAAAGCGAATAGACTTATGATTGGGTAATATCATAGGGCGTATGATTCCTTCTCTGAGTGATCACAATAAAAGAGCCAGAAAATCCCTGCCCTCACAACTGGAGCCAGCCATGCCCAGAGACACTCTTATACAGGGCACATGCCACCCTTCTGCTGTTCACCCCAATCACAAGAGAGCTACATTAGCTTGGAGCCCAGATCTGTCTGAATAAATGGAGAATCCAACCTTTAGGCGATGGGCTCGATGCAGTGCAACCAGATACCACTAACATTGTATTTGATGGAAAAGAAAGGAACTGGAAAACCCTATGATTGCTCTCTGGCTCTGGATGCTGTGAAATTTTTATCATACTGCAGTGAAAACAGTAAGGCCTAGGACAGAAAGTGGATGTGGCCCCTGATTTGGGCCCATGCTGAGAGAGTTAGCCCAGGTAGAATGTTGGAATGGCGTGGCATCCTGGAGGTTTCTCTTATGCAAGCTCCAGCGAGACATCCCAAATGGCCACAGTATGCCATGCCTTTACCAACAGTAGTCCCAAAATACCTAGGTCCCTATCTGGGATTCTATAAAAGTTTCACTCACTAAGTTTTATCTCTCAAAAACTTAAATCCACCAGAGTGTTCCTATACCAGACAAGTCCTAAAACCCAGAAGGCAACAGACTCTTTAGAAACAATGATCAGATATAGCCTCCTCCCCCATAATGTCAATTCCCCTCTTCAGTATGAACAAGTTAGGGTGCTCGCTGCCTAGACACCCCTGAAGATAAAGAAAGTGGTTAAATGAGAGGAGGGTACACTAACAGACAAAATAGGATGTAACAAAGGATTACGAATACTGAAACTTGATGTCTATTTTTAAATGCTAAAGGTATTAGAATAGCTTGAAGGAAATAACTGAAATGGTGGAACTGTAACCTATAACATTCTTTGAAATTTGCTCTGTAGCTATTCGTTGAATTTTGCTTTGAAAGTTATCACCTTTCTGCAAATATATCCCACAAAAAGGAAAGAACTGAAACTGTGGAACTATAACCATAACATTTTTTTTTAATTACCTGTATAACTGCTTATTGAGCAGTACTTTGAAACTTAACACCTTTCTATATATATGCTATATTTACAATAATGGAAATAACTGAAATTGTGGAACTGTAACCCATAACACTCTTTGAAATTTATTCTCTACTTGTTAAATTGTACTTTGAAAGTTGTCACTGTTGTGTATATATGTTAAAGTTTACAGTTAAAAATGCATAAAAATAAAAGAAAGTAAAAAGAAAAGGCATGGCAGTATGTATGACTATGATAAAAAAGTGAAGCTTAAGAGACTATCAGTTGGGAATGATTTATGAAGGGTCTTAAAAGAAGTCTGCATTTTATCCTATAAGTATTGGGAAGCCAACGGAATCTTTTATAAAGGGGATAGCAGCATGATCAGATTTCGGTTAAAATGGTAACAAGTGGTAGAAAGTTGGTTAGAGTGGGGAAGGATGGGTAGCAATACTGTTGCAGTTGTCTTTATTTGTCATGACAAATATGCCTAGAAAATGGGCTCTGAGAATACTCTACCCTGAAAACCGTATTCTTTAATTCTTACCATTTAGGGAAAGCCAAAATGCCTTGTACCAGTATGGCAAGCTCTAGGCAAAAATGACAGTCTACAGAGATTTTAGGCCTTGGACCTGCTATAGACATCAGGTTCAACTGCCTAAGCAATTTTTTCCAGAGTCCATTAAAACAAAGCCATAAACTGACACTATGTAACAAGCCAGGATCAACAACTAGTGCACTCTCAGGGTAACTATATATACTAGTCTGAATTGGGATGAGGGATGGGGACTACTAAAATAAGGTTAGACACACCCAATAGGATTTTAGAGGACAGATATTACATATAAGAGACATGTCTAACATATGCCAGCTTCACATCGCACATCCTGAGCATTGTGGTGACAGACCATCTTGAATGTCTGCAGAAGTTTCTGAAATATGCACTTCCCCTACACTTATCCCCCTTCTAATGGCTTAGCAGAAGTTTGGCAATGTCCTTTTCATGTACAGTAATAAAAGATAGCCACAGGGTGGCACCAAAGGCTTAAAAAATATGAGAATCACAACATTAATTACAAAAATCTTGCAAAAAATAAAGGATTTGTACAAAGGAACAAAGGAAGAAGAGAAGGGAAAAAGTAAAATAATCATGAAAACTTAAAATTAGATGATAAAATAAGATACCTAGCCACATTGTCTTTGCCTATGGATATATAGAATTGTATTCACAATTCTGGGAATTGTTAGCTGAGATAATCTTTTGTTTTCTTAGAATCAATGTAGGCTTTCAATGTGCAAGAAATAGTGCATTTCTCTGACTTCTGTAAATGAAATGTGATTGTGACTCTAAACCCCAGGCCCATTGAACTGACTGGAAATTTTACTCAGACATTCTTGGGTCTTCCCACCTGGCTATCTAATGAAGGATCAGCCATCCATCTGTGGTCCACATAGTCACTTTAAGTCTCCCACTCATGGCTCTTTGCATTCTTGACAATAGGACTCTTTAACGAAAAAAACCAAGCACCTAGGCCTAGAACCCAGCATTCCAGGTAAACCATGCAGACCTTCCCTCTAAAGACCCAACAATGACTCAAAGAGTGCCAAGAAACTGGACTTAGGTCCCCACTTCTCAAAGGACCCATAGACCTCTTTCTACCCAGCCTAGAGGAATCTCCTTTTAGTGGGTGTAACAAATTACCACACCCTGGGTAAAGCTTAAAAAAAACAGAAATTTATTCTCACAATTCTGGAGGCCAAAAGTCCAAAATCAAGATGTAAGCTGAGCCTCACTCCCTCCAGAGGTTCTGGGGGAGAATCCAGTCCATGCCGCTCTCCTAGTTTCTGCTGGCTGCTGTCATCCCTGACATTCCTCAGCTTGTAGCCACATCACTCCAGTCTCTCTCCCTATCTTCACATTGCCTTCTCCCCCATGTATGTCATCTTCTCTGTGTGCATGTCCCAAAACTCCCTCCACCTTTCTAAGGATGCATGTGATTGCACTCGGGGCCCATCAGGGTAATCCAGGATAAGTTCCTCCTCTCAAGATCCTTAATTTAATCACATCTTTTATCATATAAGGCACTGTTCACAGGTTCCAGGTATGAGGACATGGACATAAACTTTGGAAGATATGAACCAAAAAATTTACCCACTAGGTTAGGAATCCAAGTGTTTTTCCATATGGCTATTCAGTTGTCCCACTACCATTTATTTTACAGCTTGTTTTGTCCCCACTTATTTGAGAAGCCATCTTTGTCCCAACGTAAATTGTCTGATTTTGTGTATTTGGGTGTGTTTTAGTTTGCTAAAGCTAATGAAATGCAATATACCAGAAAAGGGTTGGCTTTTATAATGGGAATTTATTAACTTACAATTTACAGTTCTGAGGCCATGAAAATGTTCAAATCAAGGCATCAACAGGATGATACCTTCTCCCTGAATACCAGCTACAAGCCATCCTCTACTCCCCCATCGCATGGGCAGGCACATGGTGTCATCTGCTGGTCTCTCCCTTCTCTCCCAGGTTTCGTTGCTTCTGGCTTCTGCTTCAGTGGTTTCCTCTCTGAGCTTCTGTGTGTGTCCTTGTCTCTGTTTCTCCAGCTTTTCTCTCTGAGCTTCTCTGGCTTTTTCTTTGTCTTTTATCCTCTTATAATAGACTCTAGTGAGAGGATTAAGACCAACCCTAAATGAGGTGGGTCATATCTCAATTTAAGTTAAGATCCCACTCACCAAAAGATCCTACTTATAATGGGTCCACACCCACAGGAATGGATTAGCTTTAAGAACATGGTTTTCTGTGATACCTACAGCTTCATACTACCACAGGGTGCATTTATAGATTTTCTACTCTGATCAATCATTTATTCTTGTTATTCGCACTCCAGGACTACATTAGTTTAATTCATGAGGCTTTACAGTATATTTCAATATCGGATAAGGCTGTTGTGTATTTTAATACCATAATCCTTTGTTAAATTTTGTCAAATGCCTTTTCGGAGTCTAAGGTGATGGTCATGCTACTTTTGCCTTATAAATTATGTTAATGGATTCCCTGGCATTGACCCTTTCATTTCTGAAATAAACCACAATCAGTTATTATATATAATTCCCTTATCATGCATGTTTATCATGGTGTTTGCCAATAGTTTATTTAGGATTTTGTATCAGTGTTATTAGTGATATTGGTCTCTAGTTTTCTTTTTGTTTATTTTCTGTCTGATTTCGGTATCAGTTTACAACAACTTCGTGAAAAGAATTTGGAAGTGATGTTTGCTGGTGCTTTCTGAAGTCCACATTGCTGGGATTCTCATCACTACCAGTGCTTCTCCTTTTTCACGTCCTTCTCTATGGCTTCTTTCCAATCTCAACTGCTTTTGACAGCCTTTATGTATATTTTTAAAATCTGCTCATATCTGCTTCTTATTATAGCAGGAAGAAATTATTTGTGGGAGGTTTTTTTTTTGTTGTTGTTATTATTGTCCTTGATGCTTTTAAGTGATTCCCAGAAGAACAAAGAACATATGCAGACATGTTGAAACTAGTAGCCTTATTACTTTTTTTTAAACTTCTTTCCATGTTGTTGCTTGTACATCTTGTTTAGTGCTCCTAACTTTGGTGTAGTATTCCACTAAAACAGCATGCATCCACCAAATTATTTTATTTATTGCTTTAGTGCTGGATAACTATGATGCCTCTAATTTTGACTATTATAAATACAGTGCTCCAGAGTTGTCACCTTATTGACTTCTGTGATCATTTTTCTTGGTTATAGAGCCAGATGAAAGGATATACACAAAATTAGTTTCAGTATTCCATCAGAATGTATTCCAGAATGGCTGTCTACTGTAGGGAATCTATACTCCCTACAGTAGTACATAAGGGGGTCCCATTTCCCCTATATTTTGCCCATACCTATCATAATCTTTCTAAATTTTTACACTCTTTGGGTAAAAATTCTTGTTTTTTTAAATTGTCTTAATTTTTATTTCTCTGACTAGTACAGACTGGTATCTCTTTGTATTAGCCATTGGGATTTCCCCTTCTACAACTTACCTATTCCTGTAATTTGCATGTTTTTCTACTATTGTATTTCATCAATTCTAAATTGCGCATTTTTTTTACATTTTAACCTCCCTGAAATTGGGATGCATCTTACAATTGATCACATCTTTTTCATTCATCTATTACTGCATAACAAACCACCACAAACTTAGAATCTTAAAATAACAATGATTTTTATTGTATCTCATAATTCCACGGGTTGGCTGGGCTCAACTGGGCGGTTCTTCTACTGGTTTGCCTGGGGTATCTCATGCAATTGCAGCCTGATGGCAGCTGGGACTGGAATCATCTGAAGGTTCTACTAGGAGGCTGAGTCAGCTCGGCCTCTCTCCCTCTCCATATTGTCCCCTTGTGCTCGCTCCAACAGGGTGGCTAGACTTGTTACATGGCATTTCAGGGCCCCTAACAGCAAGGGTTCCTAGAAACTGAGGCAGAAGCTGCAAGGCTTCTTAGGAACCAGCCCCAGAAGCCATGTGGTATCACTTTCATCACATTCGATTGGTCACTTGTATCAAAGAGTCAGCTCAGATTCAAGGGAACGTGAAACAGACTTCACCTCTTGAAGGGGGAGTGGCAAGATCACATACAAGGGAACTGGAGATACTGTTGTAGCCATATTTGGAAACAATTTCTACAGTCTGCATTTGGCCACAAAATTCACCCATATAAAAAAATTATCCCACATACAAAAAAACACTAATTATCCTCTCCCTAAAACACCTTATCCCTTTGTGGATGAGTCCAGGATTTCATCCTTAAAACCAGGTGTGAATGAGACTTCCTTGGTAAAGCACATTGGGTGCCACTTCTCAAGTACAGTTCCTCTCAAACTGAAGACACTTGAACGAAAGATACAAGATATCTTCCCCACACACACACGAACACAATATACAAGGGTGAGACAAGAAAAGAATACGTGCAATAAATATTCCCATTATTTGTTGAGAGAATAGGAGGCGCAGAGCAATCACTTGTCATAGTAATTCTGAAATCCAGCAGGATGCACATCACCGTTCCTCCACAAGGGCTCATTCCTGCCCTCTGGGAATTGTTCTCGGTATGTCTTCCTCTGTCCTCTGGTCTCTAAGCTAAACTCTTTGAGTCATCTTTCTTTTTCCATAAGAAATGGCCTATGTTTGCAGTTGAGTAGCTTTCCTAGCCTCCTTCCTACCTATAAAAATTGAGGCTCAGAGGTTTGTTTGCCCCTCTTAGGCCAAGGTGATATAATTAGTTTGAAAACCATGTGGACTTCCTCTATAGCAGTTTATGATCCATTGCATCAGAAAAATGCCACTCTGGCAAATCTGTTCAAAATAGATCCCTCTCTAGCTGGGCCCAGAATAAAGATGCTGGGTAACAATGCCCTTAAATTTCATAGATGCCCTCTAATCTAACAGAAAAGATCTAAGAAGCATGACATTAGGGTTTTTAGAAGACTTTGCCTAGCTGAGAGGGTCTAGGAGACACCCCCTTAAAAGGTGTCTTGAAATCTTGACTTTGGATACATTTTTAGAGATGGTGTCCTAGATTTGATCTTTGCCCTAAGGTCATTTATTACTATGATAGTTTTTTTACTAGGAGAGATTGGGATAAGAAACAATTTTATTTTCAAATACAGCAAGTCTGGCACAGAAATGTTTCCTCTAGTTCCTCTTGAAACCAAGCAGCTCCTTCTTCAGTTCACTCTATCAACCAAGAAATCAGTTGATACATTCAACATTCTATCCAGATAATGCCTTAGACCCCTTTGTATAAGCTAAAACCACTACATCCACAAGTTGCTTTTTTTCCACCTCCCAATAAAAATATCCTTCCTGTCTTCCCAGCCTAAAGTAGCAGTCTATTAGAGATTCCTCCAGCTTCTTACCACCTGGTCCCAAAGTCAACGCCACTGTTTTAAGTGTTTATTAAATCAGCACCCCAATCACAGTACCATTCTGTTTTTGATGATTTATTGCTGCATACAAACCACTCCAAAACCTAACTGTTTAAAACAACCACCATTTTATTGTCTCTTACTGGACAATGGTGGGTGGTCTCCCATGGGGCACCTCAAACATTTAGATAGCAACTGGAGCTGGAATCATCTGGAGGCCTGATTAGGAAACTGGGATAGCTTGACTTCTATCCCTACATCTCAGAGGGTTGCCACTTAGTTTCTCCAGCAAAGTAGCTGGACATTTTTACATAGCCAATCAAGAGTGAAGGTTCTAAGAGATGAAAGTGAAAGCTGCAAGGCTGCTTTCGACCTAACTTCAGAAAATACAGAGTATCAATCTCGCAGCACTCTATTGATCAAGGGAGTCATACAGCCCATCTGGATTCAAGAAAGGGGAAAATAGACTCCATTTTGGTGATGTGGGAGTGGCAAGGTCACATAGCAAAAGAGCACATGGCTGAACAAATTGTGCATTTTAAATAGGTACAGTTTATGGTGGATCAATTATACCTCAATAAAGTGCATTTGTTTGTAAGGAGCATGTTTGATGGGAGGCAGGCAGCCACCTTGGGAAACACAGTGCCCTTTTACGGTTACTGACAAGTGGGCAGGGGTTATGACATAGTTGTCATTTCCTCTCATACATGACCTCAGTTGTTTTTCCACTGACATTTCCATTGAACAACTGTGATCGCCAATATTTCAGCTAATAAGTGATTATAAAAACACTTGAAAAAAGAATCAGAATTCTGATTGTTGTTTAAAACCTTCATTAACAACTTCTAGTACATCAAAAATGTGTCAGCCAGAGGGAGAACTGGAAAATTCACAAATACGTAGAAATTAAACAATATACTTTTAAACAGAAATTGATGAAAGAAGAAATCATAAGGGAAATTAGGAAAAATCTTGAGGCAATTGAAAAGGAAAATACAACATACCGAAACTTGGGATGCAGCAAAGGCAGTGCTGAAAGGGAAATTTATAGCTTTAAATGCTTACATTAAAAAAGAAGACCTTGCCTCACAACTAGAGGAAATAGAAAAGGAAGATTAAACTAAATACAAAGCAAGCAGAAGGAAGGAAATAACACAGATTAAAGCTGAAATAAATGAAATAAAATAAAAAATCAATAAAGAGAATAAACAAAACCAAAAGATGGTTCTGTGAAAAGATCAATAAAATCACCAAACCTTTAGCTAGACTGGCAAAGAAAAAAAGAGAGGACACAATAACTAAATTTATAAATGAGAGAGAGGACATTCCTATCAACCCCACAGAAATAAAACTGATTATAAGAGAAAATACCAACAAATTAGATAACCTAGATGAAATGAACAAATTACTAGAAACACACAAACTACCTACACTGACTCAAGAAGAAACAAAAGATCTCAACAGACCAAAATCAAGTAAAGAGATTGAATCAGTAATCCAAAACCCCCCAGCAAAGAAAAGCCCAGGACCAGATGGCTTCACAGGGGAATTTTACCAAACATTCCACGAAGAATGGACACCAATCCTGCTCAAATTATTCCAAAAAAATTGAAGAGGGAATACTTCCGAACTCATTTAATGTGGCCACCACTATAATACCAAAGCCAGGTAAAGGTTCTACAAGAAAAGAAAATAAAAGACCAATATCCCCTGTGAATATAGATGCAAAAATCCTCAGCAAAATACCAGCAAACCAAATCCAACGTCACATTAAAATAATTATACATGATGATCGGGTATGATTTATCCCAGGTTTGCAAGGATAGCGCAACATAAAAAAAAAGAATTAATGTAATACACTGCATTAATACAACTAAGGAAAAAAAAATGATCATCTCAATTAGCGCAGAAAAGGCATTTGACAAAATACAGCACCCCTTCTTGATAAAAACACTTAGAAAACTAGGAATAGAAGGAAACTTCCCAAACATGATAAAGGGCATATGTGAAAAATGCACAACTAACATCATACTCAGTGGCAAAAGAGTAAATGCTTTCCCTAAGATTAAGAACAAGACAAGGATGCCCAATGTCACCACAGCTACTCATCATTGTATTGGAAGTTCTAGCCAGAGCAAATGGGCAAGGGAAAGAGATAAAAGGCATGCAAGTTAGAAAAGAAGAAGTAAAACTTACCCTATTTGCAGAAGACATGACCCTACATATAGAAAATCCTGAAAAATTCACAACAAAAACTACTAGAGCTAATAAATGAATTCAGCAAAGTGGCAGGGTACATAACCTGCAAAAATCAGTAGTGTTGCCATGTACTAGTAATGAACAATCTGAAGAGGAGAGCAAGAAAACAATTCACTTACAGTAGGAACTAAAACAATCAAATATCTAGGAATAAATTTAATCAAACACGTAAAGGACTTGTACACGGAAAACTACAAAACATTGCTGAAAAACTCAGAGAAGACCTAAATAAATAGAAGGACACCACATGTTCATAGATTGGAAGATTAAATATTATTAAGATGTCAATTCTACCCAAAGAGACCTACAAATTCAGTGCAATCCCAATCAAAATTCTAATAGCTTTCTTTGCAGAAATGGAGAAACCAAACAAAGGGGCCCCTAATAGCCAAAAACATCTTGAAAAAGGAGAACAAAATCAGAGGACTCACACTTCCCTAACTTAAAACTTATAACAAAGTTCCAGTAATCAAAACAGCATGGTACTGGTACAAAGACAGACACAGACCAATGGAATCAAATTGAGAGTTCCAAAGTAAACCCTGAAATCTATGGCCAATTGACTTTGACAAGTGTGCCAATTTCACTCAATTTGCGAAAGAAGAGTCTCTTGTGCAAATGATTCTGGGAAAAGTGGATATCCACATGTAAAGAATGAAGTTGGACTCCTACCACATAGCATATACAAAAATTAACTCAAAACGGATCAAAGACCTGAATATAAGAGCACAATCTATGAAATTCCCAGAAGAAAACATAGGAAAGCATCTTCAGGACTTTGTGGTAAAAATAGTTTCTTAGATTACACCAAAAGCACAAACAAAAAAAAACTAAGTAAATGGGATTTCATAAAAATTAAAAACATTTGTGCATCAAAGGACTTCATCATGAAAGTAAAAAGACAACCTATAGAAAGGAAGAAAATATTTGGAAATCACATGTCTGATAAGTGTTTAATGTCCAGAATGTATAAAGAAATACTACAACTTAACAACAAAAAGACAAGCCCATTTTAAAAACGGATACTGGGATTGAATCATGTCCTCCACAAAAGGCATGTTCAGCTCCCAACCCCTAGTCCTGTGGGTGTGAAGACACTTGTAAATAGGACCTTTGGAAGTGTTATTAATTAAGGTGTGCCAAACTGAATAAAGTGGGCCTTAATCCAATGTGGCTGAAGTCCTTATAAGCAAAGGAAATTAGACACTGAAGAAGAAGCTACAGGGAGCAGTTAGAAGCTAGAAGTCAGTGGACCATGGAAGGGAAAGAAGATGCCTCCGTGTGCATTGCCATGTGACAAAAAAAAAGAAGCCAAGGAACCCAAAGATTGCTGGCCAGCCAGAAGATACTGACCCTGGGAGGAAGCAAGTCTTCTAGTCTCTGAGCCAAAAAAATTCCCATTGTTAAGCCAACCCAGTGTAAGGTATTTGTTTTATCAGCCTGGAAATGAAAACTCCTGGCTAATAGAACAATCTCACTTGACTAGCTGAAAGTTTAATCCAGTTGAAATCAAAATGTCCTTCTTACAACCAGTTCAGCGTCTCCCCTGCATTGGTCTCAGTTCTGATCCTGGTTTCTAAACACCAGTAGCGGGGAAGTGAGGCAGCCCTCCAGCTTCAAGAGATAGGGGAATCATGGGGTAAAAATAGATGAAGTCTTGCTAGACTGGCACTGTGGTTATCTGGCCATCATTTTGTGTGGAAGATACTGTGGTGGTCTTTTTTTTTATGTAATTTGATTTTATTGAGATATATTCACACCCCATGCAATCATCCAAAGTGTACAGTCAATTGTTCATGGTACCATCATATAGTTGCACATTCATCACCACAATAAATTTTTGAACATTTTCATTACTCCAAAAAAAGATAAAAATAAGAATAAAAATAAAAGTAAAAAACACCCCATCTCTCCTATTCCCCCCTATTATTCATTTAATTTTTGTCCCCATTTTTCTGTTCATCTGTCCATACATTGGGTAAAGGGAGTGTGGGCCACAAGGTTTTCACACACAGTCACACCATGTAAGCTACATTGTTATATAATCATCTTCAGGAATCAAAGCTACTAGATTGCAGTTCAACAGCTTAATACACTAAAAACTAAAAGGGATAATCACACATAAGCATAACCTCCAGAATCTCATCAACTCTATTTGAAATCTCTCAGCCACTGAAACTTTATTTTGTTTCATTTCTCTTCCCCCTTTTGCTTAAGAAGGCCCTAAATAATTCTCCCAGAATGCATCCTACAATGTCAAGGGAAACAAACAAGAGTAAAAGAATATCAAAAGTGGAGTAACATATCAAAAGTCACTATTCCAAAAAAGACTAGCAGGAAACAAAAACAAACTGTCCTAGAAGAGCAAAAGGAAAAACGCATATCTTATCAACAGTTAATTATTTTTGTTAATAAAAATAATAAGCCCTCCCCAAAATTCATAATTTTTATACCTTATTTAAAAAAATTTGAAAGCCAGGAATAATAAAGAAATACAATAACCAAATACAATGGATAAACCTTGATTGACTCTTGGATCAAACATAAAAAAAGAGCTACTAAGGACATGCTTGAGGCAATTGAGAACATTTACGTGTGGACTGCATGTAGGATGATACTGATTTAATGTGGATTTCTTAAGTGTGGTGAAGGTGTTATGGTGAATGTCTTTGCTACCAGAGTTTGGGAGTTTTTATGCTAAAGTATTTAGAGATTAAATAAGATGTGATTTTTGCAACCACTATCAGATGGTTTGGTAAAAGTTTGATAAAAGAAGAGAGAAGAGGGAGAAAAGAAGGAGAGAAGGAGAGAGAAGGAGAGAGGAGAGGGAGACATAAAGGATAAGAGATGAGAGGTGGAGCAGATGCATAAGGGAGGGGATTCTGATGTTCACTGCATTGTTCTTTCAACTTATCTGTGGGTTTGAAGGTTTTCTAAACAAATACACTAGCTATAGTTGTTACCATATATTGAGCACCTATTAAGGGTCAAATTATTGGGAAGAAAATATATTAAATATATCCCCCTAACAACTCTGAAATCAGTATTATTTACACACTCAGTCATCCATCCACTCACTCAAATACTTGGGAGTTTTCTCAAGCAAGCATTGTGCCTGCTGCTGGGAAACAAAGCAGTGAACAAGACAGACAAGATACATCCCTTCATGAGATTTACATTCTGATAAAAGAAAGAGATAATGAGGAAATAAGGAAGAATCAACTGAAAAACTATTCTACTCAAGTAATAAGAAAGGTCAGTTGGGCAGCTGATACAAAATTAATATTAGGAATCAATAGCCTTTACATATACAAACAAAAACAAACAGGAAATATAATTTTTTAAATTATGCTATTGACAATGGAAACAAATTTTCTAAAAGATAAAATATGTTCGAATGGAAGACATCATGTTGCATGAAATAAGCCAGACTCAAAAGGACAAATATCGTATGATCTCACTGATATGAACTAATTAGAGTAAGAAAACTCATAACCTATATTCAGAATCTAGAATACGGGTTGCCAAGGGACAGGAATGGGGATATGAAATGGGAAGTTGGGCTTAAAATGTACAGGGTTCCTATTTGGAATGATGGAAATGTTTTGATACTGGATGGTGGTGATAGTAGCACAACATTGTGAACATAATTAACAGCACTGAGATGTATATCTGAATGTGGTTAAAAGGGGAAATGTTAGGTTGTATATATGGTAATAGAATAAAAAAAAATTTTTTTAATCCATGGACTGCACAACACTGACAGTGAACCACAAGTTAAACCACGGACTATAGTTAACAGTACAATTATTAAAATGTGCTATCTTCAGTTGTAATGAATGTTCCACACCAATGCAAGATGTTAAGAATAGGGCAGTATAAGAGAATACTGTATTTTATCCACGATTGTTCTTCTCTAAGAAAAATAAAATTTTTTAAATACCTTCAAATAAACCTTAAGGAATTGAAACATCTTTATGAAAAATATTTTAAAAGACTATGGAGAACACAAAGAATAATGTAAACAAATAGAAAGAAGTAGCAAATCCTTGGCTATGAAGAATCAACATCATAAAGATGTCAATTCTACCAATTTGAATCCAACATGTTTATAGAAAAATAAGCAAAATGATCTAGGAAATTTCTGAAAAAGAAAAATATTGAAAAGTCCTATTAGGCATTAAAATGTAATATAAAGTGATAAGTAAACAGTATTGTTTGGGTACATGAATACACAGATTGTTTAATGGAACTCAATAGAAACCAAGAAATAAGCCTACAGAATTACAGGAATTTAATACATGATGAAGGCAGCATTTCAAATTAATGGAAATGAATTACTTCTTATTAATAGAAATGGATTATTTCTAATTAATAGAAATGTGGATTATTCAATAAATGGTGTAGTGACAACTGAATAATCATTAGTGGAAAAATCAAATTGGATCCTATATCATACTTTACAAAATAAATTCCTAAGTCTTCCAATATTTAAACAAGAAAAATGAAACTATAAATGTATTAAAAGAAAACATGGGCATTTTTAAAATGTAATCTTAGAATAGACAAGGACTTTAGAATGCTATAAAACCCAGAATTCAAAAAAGAAACAATCAATAAATTTGATATGAAAAATCCAAACTTACTAGTAGGAAAAAAAAATCCATCATAAACAAAGTTAAGAGAAAAAAAAATGGCCTACTTTATTTACAAATCATTAAGAAAAAGATCAATCACCAAATTTTCAAAAGAGGATGAGGGCTATGAACCATAAGTTCACAGAAAAGGAAATACAAATGGATCTTAAAAATGTGGAAAGATGCTCAATGTCACTCTTAATAAGAGAAAAATGCAAATTAAAACCGCAATGAGAACCCATTTTTTAACATCTCTGATTGTCAAACATTGAAACATTGATGAAAAACTGTGTCAGTGAAGATGTAGGTAAAATGCAACTTTCATACATTGCTGAAAGGAGAGTAAATTCATAGAAATAATAAGGCAATTTGGCAATGTCTACAAACATTTAAAATGTACAAAATTACATCTGTAGAAATACAGTCATTGCAGCATAATTTGCAAAGACAAAAGATAAGAAATAAACTAAACTTCCATTAATAGATTACCTGAATAAATTGTTATATCCATAAAATAGAATTCTATCTACACATTCAAAAGAATGAGGTACCCAACAACTTACTTTGCATAAATAGAAACACAAATAACCAAATTTATTTTGAAGGGCAGAATGCCCCAAATAGCCAAAAATATCTTAAGAAAGAACGAAGTAGGAGGTCTCACACTACCTGACTTTAAAGCATACTACAAAGGTACAGTGATCAAAACAGCATGGTACTGACATGAAGACAGATATACTGACCAATGGAATTTAATTGAGTGTTCAGAAATAGAACCTCTCATCTATGGACAATTGATCTTTGATAAGTCCATCAAGCCAAAACAACTGAGACAGAGCAGCCTCTTCAATAAGTGGTGTTTGGAGAACTGGATATCCAAATCTAAAAGAATAAAAGAGGACTCCTATCTCACAACTTACACAAAAATTGACTCGAAATGGATCAAAGACCTAAACATTAGCACTAAGACCATAGACTTTTAGAAGAAAATGTAGGGAAATATCACAAAGATCTTGTGATAGGAGGTGGTTTCCTAGACCTTACACCCAAATGTGAGCAACCAAAGAAGAAATAGATAAGTGGGAATGCCTCAAAATTAAACACTTTTGTACATCAAAGTACTTTGTCAGAAAAGTAAAAAGGCAGCCTACACAATGAGAGACAATAGTTAGAAACCACATGTCAGATAAGGGTTTAATATCAAGGATACATAAAGGGATCCTACAACTCAACAACAGGAAGACAAGCAACCCAGTTAAAAAATGGGCAAAAGACATGGATAGACACTTTTCTGAAGAGGAAATACAAATGGCTCAAAAACATATGAAAAGATGCTCAACTTCACTGGCTATTAGGGAAATGCAAATCAAAACCACAATGAGATATCATCTCACACCTACTAGAATGGCCATTATCCGTAAAACAGAAAATTACAAATACTAGAGAAGATGTAGAGAAAGAGGCACACTTACTCACTGTTGGTGGGAATGTAGAATGGTGCAGCCACTCTGGAAGGCAGTGTGGTGGTTCCTCAGGAAGCTAAGTATAGAATTGCCATATGACCCAGCAATTCCATTACTATGTATATACTCAGAAGAACTGAAAACTAGGACATGAATGGACATTCATAAACTGATGTTTATAGCAGCATTGTTCATCAATGGATGAGTGGATAAACAAATTATGGCATATGCACACAATGGAATACTATGCAGCTGTAAGACAGAACAAAGTTATGAAACATATAATATATGGATGAACCTTGAGGATGTTATGTTGTGCAAAGTCAGCCAGAAACAAAAGGACAAATACTTTATGGTCTCACTAATATGAACTAACATTAATGAACAAACTTTGAGAATCAAAAGCTGAGAACATGAAAATGTCCCAATTAAGGCATCAAGAATAAGATAACTTCTGTGAGGATAGGCCAATAGTATTTGGGATTCCTCTATGACATGGGAAGGCACATGGCCAGAGTCTGCTGGTCTACTCCCAGGTTTAGCTTCTGGTTTCTGTAACTTTCTCCAAAATGTCTCTGGGTTTCTGTCTTAACTTCTCTCTCAGCTTCTCCCGGGGGCAAACTCTGGATTCATATCTTAGATTCTTTCCAAAATGTCTCTCTCAGCTTCTCTGAGCTCTCTTCCTCTGTGAGTTCTCTTAAAGGACTCGAGTAAAGGATGTACACCCACCTTGAATGGGCAGAGTCCCATCTCCATGGGAACAATCTAATCAAAAGATCCCACACACAACTGGGTCTGCTCCAACAAGAGTGGGTTAAAAGAACACAGGGGTGCATAACAGATTCAAACCACACATTACCCTCTAATCAGAACATCGCCTACACCACTTTGCTTTGATGGCAACCCAACTATATTTTTAAAACAATGTCCTTTCAAAATGAGGCTGCTACCTTTCCCACAAGGCTGGAAGGGGAGTGGAGGTGGTGAGAAGAGGAGAGTCTGCACTTTTGTTGTTGTTGATGGTGGCGGGGTGGTGGTGTTCCCTTTTGCTGATTCCAGACAATTATTTCTCCATCATATCAAAATGGCTCCTTTGAGGCACCTGCCATCTGCCCACACCATTCTCTACCTCTTCTTGTCACTATTATCCTCAGTGCCCTTTTCCCTCCTTCACAATGATCCAGGACTTTGAATCAGTGCTCAATTTCCTTCTCTTTTCCAAGTTAGACCAAAACTCACAACAGCAAAAAGTGAATTTCAAGTGTATTAAAAATTAAAATATAAAACAAAATAATAAAGCTATAAACTTATTAGAAAAAAAATTGGAAAAAAAATGTGTTTAATCCCAGGTAAGCTTCTAGGTGGAAAAGTAGAAT
Source organism: Choloepus didactylus (assembly GCF_015220235.1). Classification (NCBI taxonomy): domain Eukaryota; kingdom Metazoa; phylum Chordata; class Mammalia; order Pilosa; family Megalonychidae; genus Choloepus; species Choloepus didactylus. The sequence goes on from NC_051314.1 coordinate 123,885,834, forward strand.
CCACAATGGAAAAAAAAAATAGAAACATGACCTTACTAAAATTTAAAATGCAAGAATAGGAAAAAAAAATAGTAATTGACAGAAAGAAAATATTTGCACACATGATGACAAAGGGTTATTATCCCTAATATATGAAAAGTGCCTAGATTAATAAGAATATGACAAAAATCCCTATAGAATAGTCAAAGGATATAAACAGATAATTCAGAGGAAAGATAAATAACTGATGAACTTGAGAAGATGTTCAAAGACTAATTGTCAGGAAAATATTAACTATAACAGAGTGTATTAGGTTCTCCAGGAAAATAGAACCAACAGGAGATGTGTACATATACAATGTAATATCATGTAAATATGTAATAATATGTAAATATTATGAGGTTTATTACAAGAATTGGTTCACATGACTGTGGGGACTGGCAAGTCCAAATTCTGTAATGCAGGCTGCAAGCTGGGAACTCGGAAGAAACTTTCAGTGAATTCCCCATGAGAAGCTGGCTGGCTGAAGTAGAGGCAGAATTACTTCTTTCTGCCTACTGAAATCATCAGCTCTCCCTTTAAGGTTTTCACCTGATGGGATGAGACTTCTCTCATTGCTGAAGACAATCCTCTTTGTTGACTGCATAGATGCAATCAATTGACTGATTATTTAAATCCACAGAATATCCTCACAGTGACTACCAGACCAGTGCTTGCTTGACAAAGCAACTGGACACCATATCCTAGCCAAGCTGGCACATGAATGTAACCATAATACAGAGATATGCCACTTCTGCACCTCCATAATAATAATAATAATGATTAGCCAAAACTTAAACATTGGGAACACGTAGAGCTGAGAAAGGGGGAGGACCAGCGCTCTCATCCTTTGCTAGGGGAAGTAGAATTGCTTCAGCCTTTTTGAAAAGTCATCTTGTGTTACCTGTTAAAATTTTAATTGGGAATTCATTTTGGCCCAGGACTCCCACTTTCAGGAATCTGTTATACAGAAATAGTATATATGTACAAAAATGTTTACTGTAATCTTTATTTCATCTCCTAAACCATTACTCCCAAATCCTCTCCTATTCAGCGTGTTCCCTCACCCCCACTCTGGACCTCCCACTCTTTGACTGGCTTTCATTACATTTCCTTCCTTCCCCTGAAACCACCCTGCAAAATCTCCACCCTCATCATTCCTACCATTTGACTTCTCTGTTATTACAACTAGTTCGGCATGAGCTACTGCCAGAAATCATGCAATGGTGCACTGAAGCCACTAAAAATGTATGGCCTCCCACCTCACCTGAGCTCTCAGTGTTGCCCATCAATGTTGGTCTATAGACAGATGTCTCACTTTTCCCTTTGTGGTTGTTCCAAAATTCTACCTTCCATAGGCTCCCAAATCCATTACTTCCTCCCTCATTCTTAGCACATGACCTTTTCTTGTTTTACTGAGAAAATTGAGCTCATAAAACAAGACCAGACATTTTCTTTCCCATCACTTACAAACAGAATTCTCACCCATCCTTCCCCCTCCCATTGGAAAAGGGACACACCTCCCAAAACAACCTCACTTCCAGTTGTGCTTTGGGTCTTATATTCATCCATGGCCCCAAGGAACTTGGTCTACTAAACATCCTCTCTCCTCCATGCATTCTTTACACAGTTTTAGTCACACACCATACAATCCATCCAAAGTGAACAATCAATGGCTTTTGGTATAATCACATAGTTATGCATTCACCATCACAACCAATTTGAAAACATTGTCATTTCTCAAAAAAAAAAAAAAAAAAATCCAACCCCCTATTATTGACACTTAGCTTTGGTATAGTACCTATGTTACAATTGATGAAAGAATATTGCAATATTACTGTTAACAATCATCCATAGTTTGAATTAACTGTATTTTTCCCACATACCACCCTTTTATTAACACCTTGCAATAATGATGTGCATTTGTTCTAATTCATGTAAGAACTTTCTTATATTTGTACAATTAACCACAGTCATCATCCACAATAGGTTTCACTATGTTACACATTCCCATGATTTACCCTCTAGCTTTCCTTCTAGTGACATATATGACCCTTGTGTTGGTTTGGGTATATTATGTCCCCCAGAAAAAGCCATATTCTTTAATGCAATCTTGTGGGGGAAGATTGATTAATCTTTTTGATTAGGTTGTGACCTCTTGATTGAATGTTCCCAAGGAGATGTGACTCACCCAACTGTACGTGATACTTTTGATTAGATTATTTCCATGGAGGCATGGCTCTGCCCATTCAGCATGGGTCTTGATTAGTTCCCTGGAGTCCTTTAAAAAGAGCCATCACAGGACATGGAAGAAGATGGTGGCATAGAGAAGAGTGGAAGCCAGTGAGTTCCCCTGGAACAACTAATAAACAACCAGGAACAACTAGAAAACAATCTGGAATAACTGCTGGGGGACAAACATGACTGTCCACACATCATACACCAACCTGGATTAGGAGAAATGCCTGAGATCGCAGCATAAAATCTGTAAGTAAAAACCGTGGACCCATACTGAGAGCCCCTCCCCCACAGCAGCCCAAACTGCAAAGCCTCGCTGTTATAGAGAGCAGCACTCTCTGAACAAGTGAATATACCTCAGCCCAGTGCCAACTGAGGTTTTAATTAACAACTGTTGACTGCTCAATGCAAGCTATGAATCCCCAACAAGCAGACAGAGGTTTTTGGTGATGACTGACTTTAGAGAGCTTGAGGACCCCTCTGGGAGGGAGGGGGAGCCCAGAGGACCAGGTGCTATATCTGGCCAATGGGTGAAACTGAGGGTGGCCATGGACTGGCCCTGAAAAGGGGCTTTCTGTTCCTTTTTTGGCTCAGTGGAGAAAGCCTCAGCCATTTTCAGTTCCCAGTGCTATGACCCAGACAAGGGTGGAGATAGCAGAGTCAGAGAGATAATTCAAATGCAAATGATATCTCCCTAGGGGATATATCTTCCCTAAGAGGAAAAAAGTGGTGCCAAGCTCTACTACCCACCTTCCATTCAGAACCAGACCCCAGAGCCTTGGAGGAAACAGCCATGGGCCACATCTCCTTACACAAATCTGGACTGACAGACTGACAGGCGCCACCTGCTGGGCAGAAAAGCACAGTGTATTGAAGCCTCACAATCTTCTAAGACACACCCTCAGGGAAACCTGATAATATTGTCTCCTGAGACCTGAGCCCATTCTGGTCTGGGAAAACTTGACTGGGGTAATCAAGGAAACCAGATGCCTAGATAACAGAAAACTACAATCTACACTAAGAAAACTTACACTTCAACTGAGATACAGGAATTGAAACAACTAATGCTAAATCAATTCAAAAAGTTTAGGGAAGACATGGCAAAAGAGAAGAAGTGTATAATGAAAACACTGGGCATACATAAGGTAGAAATCAAAATAATCAGTTGCTTACTATGAGCAGAATGTTCAACTATGGTGAACTTAAATGTCTGAAAATAGACAGGGGTGATGGTAGCACATTGTGAGAATAACTAAAAGTGCTGAATGGTGTGTGAATGTGGTGGAAAGGGAAAGCTCAGAGTCATGTATGACATCCCAAGGAAAGTTGGAGGTTAAAAGATGGGAATGTATAAAACTGTGAATCTTGTGGTGGGCAATGTCCATGATTAACTGTACAAATATTAGAAATCTCTCTCATGAACTAGAACAAATGTATGACACTACAACTAGAAGTTACTAATAGAGGGGCATATAGGAAAAGAATATACCTATTGCAAACTATAAATTACAGTTAGTAGTATTTCAACATTCTTTCATCAACAGTAATGAATGTACTATACCAATACTATGAATCAATAATGGAGGGGGGCATTTAGGGGTATGGGAGAATTTGAGTTTCCTTTTTTTGTCTTTATTTCTTTTCTAGAGTAATGAAAATGTTCTAAAAGTTGAAAAAAAATAATTGTGGTGATGGATGCACAGCTGTATGATGATACCATGGGCAATTGATTGAACACTTTGGATCTTTGGATAATTGTGTGGTATGTGAACAATCTCAATTAAAAAAAAGAGCCATCACAGGCCCAGACTGATGCTGACACTTTGGAGATGCTAGCCCAGAGTTTGCTCCAGAGAAGATAAGAGAAACAAGCCCACAGACATTTTAGAGAAAGCCATTTTGAAACCAGAACTCTGGAGCAAACACCAGCCACATACCTTCCCAGCTAATAGAGGTTTTCTGGATGCCAATGGCATTCTTCAGTGAAGGTATCATATTGTTGATGCCTTAGTTTGGACATTTTATGGCCTTAGGACTGTAACTTTGTAGCCAAATAAACCCCCTTTATAAAAGCCAATCCATTTCTGGTATTTTGCATAATGGCAGCATTAGCAAACCAAAACAACACTAGACTTCCCCTTTCAACCATACTTACACTCAGCACTGTTGATTACATTTACAGTATTGCTCTACCATCACCTCATCCAATTCTGAACATTTACAATCAATCTTATTAAACATTTTGTACAACATAAGCATCATCTGCCCATTCTGTATCCTCTTTCTATCTCCTGGTAACCTATACTCTTGATTTTAACTCCCAGAGCTTGACCATTATAATTATTTCATATTAATGAGACCATAAAATATGTGCCCTATTGTATCTATTGGCAATTGTGAATAATGTCACTATAAACATTGATGTGCAAATGTTTATTCACATCCCTGCTTTCAGTTCTTCTGAGTATGCACCTAATAACAGGATATGCATGTGTTTTTAATCTCCCTTTCAACTGAATTTTTCACCTTGAGTTACAAAATGTGCTGCTGTCTCCTATCTATGTTTTTAAGTATATTGACCCTACACGTAACCTGTATCTAGATAAGATATTATCTCTTTCCTTCCTGTCATAACCAAACTTCTTAAAAGAACCTTTTGAACTCATATTTTCCACATCTTTACATCCTACTCATTTGTCAGTTCACTAAAATATCACATTTGTCACCAGCATACCAATTAATCATGAACAATGACCTCCATATTGACAATTTCATTGAATATTGACTTCTCTCATTATGCTACTTTACATCTCTTTAGCATTTGATACTGACGAGTGATCCCTCCACCTTTAAAACTGCTCTTTCCTTAGCTTTTACCACATCCCTTTCATACCCTTTCTTCTGCACTAGAACAGTTTTCTGTCCCCAACTCCCACTTCTTTCCTATCTCAATATGAATAAGAAAATACTGTTACCATCAAAGTTGTGCAATGAGAGGAGATCATTACTAACTGGAGAAATATTTCTCTCATATATGTTCCATTCTGAAGAATTGGAAAGACCTCCCTCTAAGTAAAAACTTATCATTACCCTTCCACCTGGAGCCCAGAGTGAAAAGTCACCATTGCCACGAGGAACCTGAAGTTCACCTCAACGTTGAAATGACCATGTCATTTTCCTGTGTACATCCCTTCAGTGACTTTTTGTACACCTAAAATAGAGATAAAATCTTTAACATAACCTACCAAGCCTTACATGGAATGGCCCCTGTCTCCCCCTCCAGCCTCATCTCAGCCTTTTATGTATATCATACTTCTTGCCTCACTGCCTTTGAACATGCTATTCCTACGCCTGCTATCTTCCTCACTTACTTACCTAGGGTTCTGGTTTGCTAATGATGCCGATATGCAAAATACCAGGAATGGATTGGCTTTTATAAAAGGGGTTTATTTGGTTACAAAGTTACAGTCTTAAGGCCATAAAGTGTCCAAAATAAGGCATCATCAATCAGGTACCTTCACTGGAGAAAGGCCATTGGCATCCAGAAACTCTCTGTTAGCTGGGAAGGCACATGGCTGCCATCTGCTTGCTCCCAGACTGTGTTTCAAAATGGCATTCTACAAAATATCAGCATCAGCTTTCATTGACCATCTTCAAAATGTGTCTCTCAGCTGCAGCACTGAGTTCCTTCTGTTTGTCTGCTCTTTTATACGGCTCCAGTGATTTAATTAACACCCACCCTGAATGGGTGGGGTAATACCTCCATGGAAATTATCCAATCAAAGGTCTTGCCCACAGTTGATTGAGTCACATCTCCATGGAAACAATCAAAAGGTTCCAACCCAATCAACACTAATATATCTGCCCCCACAAGATTGCATTAAAGATAATGGCATTTGGGGGGACATAATACATCCAAGCTGGCACACCTAGTTAGTCCTGTTCATCTGTCAAATACCAGTTCCAAGGACTCTTCTTCAGGGAGATCACATATACCAAGTCAGGTCTTTTTGTATAGCATTTAACTACAACTAACACTTTTCTTTCATAGCACTTATCACAATTTGCAATTACCATAATTCATTAATTTAAGACACACATTTTTTTTCACATTTTAACATCTCTAAAATCAAGATGCATGTTCCTACTGATATTCTTAAATTTGATGAAATATAGAATATATTATTTGGTGTGATTATTTATTAAATGACAACCTTACATACTTGACTATAAACTTCACCAAAGTGTCAGTTTCACTCTCCCTTATTTTCCCCTTGCCCACCACAGTCCTTGGCATATAGTAAATGCTCAAAAAGTATTGGTAGAATAAATAATGATTGAAAGAATGAATCCTATGAACAACAAAAATCTGGACCCAACTAACTCCAGAAATCTCCCCAGAATGGCTATACAATTGGCACCCCAACAAGTTGTGTTATTCAAGTGTAATTCTGCTGAGGATTGTAATTTGTCAGTAATGTAAAGATCTTAAACTGCTCTTAAATTTCAAATAGAGTTAAGAGGTCATTCTGGGGGTTACTCTTATGCAAGCTTCTGCCAGATATTGCAATTTGCCACAGTATCCCAAACCCCAACCAAAAGTATTCCTGAAAACCCTAAAGAATATCCGAGGCTCTATCTAAGACTCTATAAAAGTTTTACTTATCAAGTTTATTTTGTTAGAACCTTAAAGCTTCTAGATTATTCCTATGCCAGATAAGTCCTGAAACCCAGAGGTACCAATGTGTCCAAGAACATCAACCAGTTTCATTCCTCTACCCCATAATGTCAACACCCCTTTTCAGCCTGAAAAAGTTAGAATAGTCAATTGCAAGAAATCCCTGAAGATTGAGAGAATGACCAATGGAAAAGTTAGGATTTAACAAATGATTATGGCTACAGACTGATTATATAGATATTTCTTTTTAGTTTCTTGTGTATTAGAGTAGCCAGAGGAAATACCTGAAAATGTTGAACTGTAATCCAATAGCCTTGATCTTTGATAATCATTGCATAACTATATAGCTTTTATCTTGTGACTGTGTGATTATAAAAACCTTAGAACTGACATCCCTTTATCCAGTGTATGAGTAGATGAGTAAAAAAATAAATACATGCATTAAAATAATAATAATAATAGGTTGGGAATATGGAGGAAAATACCCCTATGTAAACTATGCACAGTAGTTAATAATACTACTTTAACAATCTTTCATCAATTGTAACAAATGTAACTACTGTTAAAAAAACAGAATTACAAAAAAAGTGCTATGATCAATTGTAACAAATTTTCCACACTACTGCAAGTGTTGGTGGTAGGGTGGTGTATGGGAATCCTGTATTTTATGCATGATTGTTCGTAAACCCATAACTTTTCTAATTAAAAAAAAAAAAAAACTGCCCTCTTTCTGGTGTAAGGAAAATGTTCAAAAATAGATTGCTGTGATGAATGCATAACTATATAATGATATCATGAACAGTTGATTGTACACCATGGGTGATTGTATGGTATGTGAATATATCTCAATAAAACTAAATTTAATTGAAAAAAAAAAGATTGCCCTTAGTTGAGTAAAAACAAATTCAATAAAAATTTAAGCAAATTAAAGAAAAGAAAAAGAATAATTGTAACTGTTAGGACTACTTTGTGTCAGGTTAGCAGCAAAAAATAACACATTTTTAATACCCCTTATAAACTTAGTTATGAACTTGTATAGCTAGAAAATTCAAAGCTGGTTGTTATACTGTATCCAAAGGGCAGATTAAGGATGAATGTCAAATTGAAAGGAATTCTTTCACGGAGTATGTCAGGATTAAGTACATGGTCCTACTGATTGTTCAAAACTTTATCAGTGATTAAACACCTGGATGACAGACTTATCAAATGACACTGCATTGAGAGGAACAACTGATGAACTAAATGTTGGAATTGAGATTACAATTTGGAGCTTGAAAGGTAACAAGACAAAACATGATAGTAACAGACTGTAATCATGACTTAGTTTCAGAAATCATTTGCACAAAAACAGAGCAAGGATCATTTTTGTGTGAAAATCTCAATAAAACCAGTGGCATTAGCAAATCAACAATCACATAGGCTGAAGTTCTAAAAAGCAAATGGCTTAACTTTTTCCTAACTCTGATGATGTTAGAATCTCACTTTTAAAAAATCTGAATTGTGGCAGTGTACAGAAAAAAAAAAAAAAAAAGTCAGATTGCAACAGGCCAGCTTCATTATCTCCATGTTAAATATCATTTTTTACAAAGTACCTATGTTTTTCCAAAATGTTCTGAGAGCTAAGGCAAGGAAAAGTTAATCAGCCTGACTTTAGTGTACATCAAGGAGCCATTTTATAAGTTATCTTGTAACTATGAGTATCCCTTTCTCTAAAATTGGCTTCAGACTTTCTCATAAAACCAATTTTCTATATCCTAAAACATCTGCCTCCCATCTATGAATGCCACCACACTAATACAAATAAGACTCCTCAAATATCTCACTCAGTTTCAACAGACTTTTGAACTCTGTGCATCCAAATATCCATTAGTTGGGTTAATTAATCTAGAATATTAGAATGCTAGAACTGCCAAAGATTCTGCTAATAACTTATTTGAAAATAAACTGGATTGAGAGCATTTTTCCCTTAGGTCATTTCTTCAAAGGTATTTGCCTTTATAAATGAAATAGTTAACCAAACTTACTTTTAATCATAATCTAGAATGGATATATCTGTCCATGCGATAAATTTAGGAAGAATTCTACTTCCATCTCCAAACAAAGGAAACCAGTCTGAAGAAGTACTGGGCTGGGAGTTTGGCTCTGGCCTTGGGCAAGTATTTAATTGCTCCAAAATTTTCATTTTTCACATTGGAAAACTGCAAAGATGATGATCTGCCTTACTACTTCATCTTGTGAGGACTGCATGAGCTAATGTGTATGAAAGAATTTTTAAACTCTACAGGACTTTATAATAGCATTATGTTATATGATATTACAATCAACCTTACCTTTTTCATTTATATCATTCATTTGCATCGAGATGAATATTGTGAGTGAGGTAGAAGATAATCATTTCCTCCTCCCACTCATATTCTTACTGTGGCTCTTAATATTTCTGTCCAAGGTCACAAAAAAGGTAACTAGAATGGTCAACTGACATAAAAAAATTTTAAGATATGCAAGGGTCTTTTCCAAATATAGAAAAATCATTTATCCTGTTCTTCCTTTTTAAATCAACTGTATGGAAAAAAAAATTAAAAACAAACAAACAAACAAAAAAACAAAAAAAAAACAAAAAAGAAAAACCAGGAAAAAAATATATAGTGCCCCCTTGAGGAGCCTGTGGAGAATGCAGGGGTATTGGCCTACCCCACCTCGATGTGCTAACATGACTACAGACACAGGGACTGGTGGTTGGATGGGTTGAGCCCTCTACCGTAGGTTTTACCCTTGGGAAGACGGTTGCTGCAAAGGAGAGGCTAGGCCTCCCTATAATTGTGCCTAAGAGCCTCCTCCCGAATGCCTCTTTGTTGCTCAGATGTGGCCCTCTCTCTCTAGCTAAGCCAACTTGAAAGGTGAAATCACTGCCCTCCCCACTACGTGGGATCAGACACCCAGGGGAGTGAATCTCCCTGGCAACGTGGAATATGACTCCCGGGGAGGAATGTAGACCTGGCATCATGGGATGGAGAACATCTTCTTGACCAAAAGGGGGATGTGAAAGGAAATGAAATAAGCTTCAGTGGCAGAGAGATTCCAAAAGGAGCCGAGAGGTCACTCTGGTGGGCACTCTTACGCACACTTTAGACAGCCCTTTTTAGGTTCTAAAGAATTGGGGTAGCTGGTGGTGGATACCTGAAACTATCAAACTACAACCCAGAACCCATGAATCTCGAAGACAGTTGTATAAAAATGTAGCTGATGAGGAGTGACAATGGGATTGGGAAAACCATAAGGACCACACTCCACTTTGTCTAGTTTATGGATGGATGAGTAGAAAAATAGGGGAAGGAAACAAACAAACAAACAGACAAAGGTACCCAGTGTTCTTTTTTACTTCAATTGCTCTTTTTCACTTTAATTATTATTCTTATTATTTTTGTGTGTGTGCTAATGAAGGTATCAGGGATTGATTTAGGTGATGAATGTACAACTATGTAATGGTACTGTGAACAATCAAATGTACGATTTGTTTTGTATGACTGTGTGGTATGTGAATATATCTCAATAAAATGAAGATTAAAAAAAAAAAAAGTATACAACCTGCTCTGCAGCACAATAAAATGAGAATAGCTCCTTAAAAAAAAAAAAAAAAGAAAAGAAAAATCATTTAGAATTCTAATAATTCATAGCTCTCTACTCCAACTCTTTTTAGAGGCTTCCTCACAAAGGCACACATAGAGATTAGATAGGCTAAAAATCATGCTGTTTGCCCTGTACCTGAACAGTAACCCTCCTCTACTTCCGGTCTTACATCTCATGCAGACTACATCTGGGTTCAGATGCCAGAGCAAATTTGTATAGATTTGGGGATGTAGATGCCTAAAACCCAGCACCTTTAAGATGTGGGAGCCTAAATTTATTTTGATGATTTGATAAACTATAGCATTTGAATTGAAAGACTTAAGATGAACTCATTACATTTGAAGACTCTAGAGTTTTCCCAAACTGAGACTAGGGAATCTTATCTCCATAAAAACATCTAATCCCTGAGGGAATACGTTTCATCTTCAGAATCATTTAAATTTTGATTTAAGGATTAACCTTACAACTCTACAAGCATCACTTTCTCATGAAGATGTAAAAGTGGCATATAAGTCAGAAAAAATGTTGTAAGTGTTAACAATGCAGAAGTATGAGAAATAGATACTTACTGTTTAGTGGAAGGAGACAAACAATGTATTAGGTGGTTATGAAGATTATGAGTAAATAAAAGCAAGATTAGGGAGAAAGAGAAAGATGGAGGGAGAAAGGAGGAGGGGAAGAATTCTGAGTTAAATTTGCTAGTCATTAAAAGACAGTTCTGCTAAAGTGACATTGGAGCAGAGTCCTGAAGGAAGTATGTTCAAGACCTAACCTCCAGTACCTCAGAATGTGACCTCATTTGGAAATAGCATAGTTGCAGGTAGAATTAGTTAAATTAAGATACTGGAACAGGGTGGACTCCTAATCCAGTACAACTGGAGTTCTTACAAGAAGAGAAAAATTTAGATACAGGACAGACAGACTTAGAAGAGAATGCCATGTGATGACAGAAGCTCAGAAGTGTGCAGCTACAAGCCAATGAATGCCAAGGATTGCCAGCAAACCATCAGAAGCCAGAAGAGACAAAGAAGGATTCTCCTCTACAGGCTTGAGAGGGAACATGGCTGTCAGGAAACCTTCATTTTGGAATTCTACCTTCTAGATCTGTCAGATAATACATTTCTGTTGTTTTAAGCACCAAATTTGTCATACAAGCAAACCCTGGAGATATTGTGGGTGCAGTTCCTGACCACCACAATAAAGCAAAGATAGCAACAAAGCAAGTCACATGAATGTTTGTTTCCCAGTGCATATAAAAGTAATGTTTATACTGTACTATATTGTATTTAATGTGCAATAGCATTTTGTCTACAAGAATAATGTACATACTTTAATATAAAAAGTACTTTATTGCTGAAAACCATCATCTGAGCAGTCAGCAAGTCACAATATTTTTACTGGTGGAGGGCCTTCTCTCAATTTTGGTGGCTGCGGACTGAGCAAGGTGGTGGTTGCTTAAGGTTGGGGTGGTTGTGGTAATTCCTTAAAATAAGACAACAGTGAAGTTTGCTGCATTGGTTGACTCTTTCTTTCTTGAAAGATTTCTTCATAGCAAGTGAAGCTGTTTGATAGCATTTTACACATTGTACAACTTCCTTCAAAACTGGAGTCAATCCTCTCAAACCCTGCTGCTGCTTTATCAACTAAGTTTGGTTAATATTCTAAATCCCTTGCTCTTATTTCAACAATGTTCAGAGCATCTTCACCAGGAGTAGATTCCATCTCAAGAAACCACATTTTGGCCCATGCTTAAGGACCTCCTCTCTTAAAAGTTTTATCATGAGATTGAAGCAATTTGGTCACATCTTCAGGCTCCACTTCTAATTCTAGTTCTTTGGCTATTTCTACCACATCTGCAGTTTCATCCACTTAAGTCTTGAACCCATCAAAATCATCCATAACTTCTTCCAAACTTCTGTGAATGCTGATATTTTGAACTCCTCCCATGAATTGCAAATATTAATCACTTGGAGAATGGTGAATCCTTTCCTGAAAGTTTTCAATTTACTTTTCCCAGATCCATCAGAGGAATCAGTATCTGTGGCAGCTATATCCTTATGAATGTAATTCTTAAATAATAAGACTTGAAAGTCAAAATGACCCTTGATCCATGGGCTGCAGAATGGATGCAAAATGAATGTTAGCAGGCATTCCAGTTTGCTAAAGCTGCCATTATGCAAAATACTAGAAATGGATTGGCTTTTATAAAGGGGATTTATTAGGATACAAAGTTATAGTTCAAAGGCCATAGAAGTGTCCAGACTAAGGCATCCACAAGATGATACCTTCACTGAAGAATGGCTGATTGCATCCAGAACATCTCTGTCAGCTGGGAAGGCATGTGGCTGGTATCTACTGGACCTTTGCTCTTGGGCTGTGTTTCAAAATGGCTTTCTCCAAAATGTCTCTGCACTTCTGTCTTTTCTCCTATTCTCAGTTCCTGTGTGTCCTTGCTTCTTTCTCCCAGGGTGTTTCTCTCTAAGAATCTGGGGAGAAGGGTCCTCTCTTAGCTTCTCCAAGGCAAACTTTGTGCTTCATCTCTTAGCTTAGCATCTCCAAACATCCTTCTGCCTGCATCTCCAAGCATCTCCAAGCATCTCTGTCTTGTCAACTCTTAGCTCTCTTAAATACTCCAGTGAAACAATCAAGCCCCACCCTGAATGGGTGAGGTCCACACCTCTATAGAAATAATTTAATCAGAGTTCTCACCCACAGTTGACTGGGTAACATCTCCATAGACACATTCAATCAAAAGAATCCACTCAACAGATTGGGTTAAAAGATCATGGCTCGAAGAACCTAAGACAACGGCTAGGTGAGACAAGGCAAAAAAACACCTCCGTGAAAAATGCTAGATAAAAAAACAGAAAGTGACCTAGAACACCACTGCCAGCGATGCACCAGCCGGATAAGGTCTGCTAAATCCACAGGGAATGTGCATTTGGTGAAACCAGGAACCTGCATTCTGAAACGAGTGAGTCAGTCGGCTGAAAATCCCATGGCCGCGCTGCGGTGTGGGGAAATGGTAGGCTGGCATTTGGAGAAGGACTAGTTCTTTAAAAAAAAAAAGCCCGGGAGTGGCTGCAGATATGACAGGGAGAGCCGTGCAGTGAAGCATGGTGGGAGTGGGCTGGGCTAACACCTCGGTATCTGGCGTGGAGGATACCCCTTCCCACACCCGCTGCTGATTGTCTTGAGACCAGAGGAGCAGAGGGGAACCAAAAGGAGAAAAAATACTGCATTCCTTGCAGCCATCTACCAGTGGGCAGGGGACACTCCTGCCCAGGGCCAGACCCACAGCCCAGAGCCGCGCCAAGAAACCCAGTGTGATGGGGAATCTTTCCCACAGCACTACACACAAGCCGCAATATCGGCCATGGACAGTGGCCTTTAATACACCCATGGCTGATTGTCCCGGAGCTGGGAGGGCGGAGCTGTGTGAAAAGGGGGAAGTTAACGTGTCCCATTCAACCATCTTTGAAGCAGGCTGGGAGCGCCCCTGCATGGCTCAGCGACCCAGGGCTTCCCTGGCAGGCTGGGGCACACTAGTGACGTGGCATGGCCCTCCCTCAGCAGAGGTCCTGGAAGAGCACAGCCGGGAAGGGGGAACTGCTCGGAAATCCCAGGGACCCTACACGAATACCAAGGACTTGTGGGTCAGCGGCAGAGACAATTTGTGGCAAGACTGATATGAAGGCTTAGGCTCCTGCAACAGCCTTAAATCTCCGGGAACACCTGGGAGGTTTGATTATTAAAGCTGCCCTGCCTGCCTAACCACCCAGACACATGCCCCACATTCAGGGTGGACAGCACCAACAACACACCCAAACTTAGTGCACCAATTGAATCCCACAAGAATCAGACCTCCACACACCACAAAGACAAAGTTGGAGAGAACTGACTTGAGGGGAACAGGTGACTCACGGACACCATCTGCTGGTTAGTTAGAGAAAGAGCATGCCACCAAACTGCAGTTCTTTCAAATTAGGGATCGAGTAAAGCAAATGCCAAGAGGCCAAAAACAACAGAAAATCTTAAAGCATATGACAAAACCAGACGATATGGAGAACCCAAACCAAAACACCCAAATCAGAAGATCAGACGACCCACAGTACTTGGCACAATTAATCAAAGAATTACAGACAGGCAACAAGACCATGGCTCAGGATATAAAGGACATGAAGAACAGCATGGCACCGGATATAAAGGACATAAAGAAGACCCTAGAAGAGCATAAAGAAGAAATTGCAAGAGTAAATAAAAAAAAATAGAAGATCCTATGGAAATAAAAGAAACTGTTGGCCAAATTAAAATGACTCTGGATACCCATAATACAAGATTAGAGGAAGTTGAACAACAACTCAGCCTCCTCGAGGACCACAGAACAGAAAATGAAAGAACAAAAGAAAGAATGGGGAAAAAAATTGAAAAAATCAAAATGGATCTCAGGGATATGATAGATAAAATAAAATGTCCAAATTTAAGACTTACTGGGGTCCCAGAAGGGGAAAAAAAGGGTGAAGGTCTAGAAAGAATATTTAAAGAAATTGTTGGGGAAAACTTCCCCAACCTTCTACACAATATAAATACACAAAGCATAAATGCCCAGCGAACTCCAAATAGAATAAATACAAATAAACCCACTCCAAGACATATTCTGATCAGACTGTCAAATACTGAAGAAAAGGAGCAAGTTCTGAAAGCAGCAAGAGAAAAGCAATTCACCACATACAGAGGAAACAACATAAGACTAAGTAGTGACTACTCGGTGGCCACCATGGAGGTGAGAAGGCAGTGGCATGACATATTTAAAACTCTGAGAGAGAAAAATTTCCAACCAAAAATACTTTATCCAGCAAAACTCTCCTTCAAATTTGAGGGAGAGCTTAAATTTTTCACAGACAAACAAATGCTGAGAGATTTTGCTAATAAAAGACCTGCCCTACTTCAGATACTAAAGGGAGCCCTACCGACAGAGAAAAAAGCTGAGGGACTTCACCACCAGTAGATCAGTCCTATAAGAAATGCTAAAGGGAGCTGAGCAGGCTGAAAGGAAGGGACATTAAACAATTGACTGAAACTACATGAAGAAATAAAGTGTACCACTAAAGATCACATGGTAAATATAAATACCAATACTACTGTATTTTTGATTTGTAAATCCACAATTCACTTCTTACAGGATCTAAAATACATAAACTGTAATGATAAATCAGTGGTTTTGGACTCAATGTAAAATATGTAATTTTTGACAAGAACTACATAAAAGTGGGGGAATGAGGGAGTATAGGAACATAGTTTATGTGTCATATTGAAGTTAAGTTGGTATCAAAGAAAAACAAGATTGTCATAGATTTAAGATGTTAAATTTAAGCCCCATGGTAAACACAAAGAAAGTATCAGAGAGTATGACCATAGAGATGAAAAGTAGACTAGGGGTTCCAAGAAGTGGGGGAAGGGGCAATGGGGAGTTAAGAAATGAGTGTAGGGTTTCTGTTTGGGGTGAAGGGAAACTTCTAGAAAGGGATGGTGGGAAGGTGATAGCATTGCAACATTCTAAATGTGATTAATCCCACTAATGGAATGCTAGGGAGGGGGTGGAATGGGAAGATTTAGGCTGTATATATGTTTCCACAATTGAAAAAAAAAAAAAAAAGACAGTCTAAATAGATGACAATTAAATGTCAAGGATGATCCTGGATGAGATCTGTGGATGGAGGACAGGAGGCTCAAAGGAACACAGATGGGACATAAGGGGGAAAAAAATGGTAATATAGAATGTAAGCTTTGTATCAAGGTTGAATTTCTTGAACTTCTTAGCTGCGTTTAATGGGATTGCATAAAAGAATGTTCTTGTTCATGGGAAATGTATATGTGAATTATAGTGTTTTTTCAAGGATGTGTGCAGCTTGCTCTCATATGTTCAGAAGACAGAGCAATAGTTGATGGATGATAGGGAGGGAGGAAAGAAAGAAAGAAATGGTGGTGTGACAGGATGTTAAAGGTGGTGGACCGGGGTATCAGGGGAGGGGGATCGGGGTATGGTGGAGTTCTATGTATGGGGTTTGTACTGTTTTTGCAACTGTTCCTGTAAGTTTGAATTTATCTCAAAATAAAATTTCTTATAAAAAAAAAAAAGATCATGGCTCTTCTGGGGTCCATAACAGCTTCAAACCGGCACAGCAGGCATGAAAACAATACTAATCTTGTTGCACATCTCCATCAGAGCTCTTGGTTGATCAGGTGCATTGTCAATGAGCAGTAATATTTTAAAAGGGATCTTTTTTTCTGAGCAGTAGATCTCAACAGTGGGCTTAAAATATTCAGTAAGCCTGTTGTAAAGAGATGTGCTGTCATTCAGGCTTTGTTGTTCCAATTACAGAAAACAGGTAGAGTAGATTTAGCATAATTCATAAGGGCCCTAGGATTTTTTTGAATGGTAATTAAGCATTGGCTTCAACTTAACATCACCAGCTGCATTAGCCCCTAACAAGAGAATGAGCCTGTACTTTGACACTTTGAAGCCAGGCATTGACTTCTCTCTAGCTATGAAAATCCTAGATGACATCTTTTTTCCAATATAAGGCTGTTTTTTCTACATAGAAAATCTGTTGTTTAGTTTAGCCACACCTTCATCAACTGTCTCAGCTAGATCTTTTGGATAACATGCTGCAGCTTCTATATCAGCACTTGCTGCTTTACCTTGCAATTTTATGTTATGAAGAAGACTTCTTTTCTTAAACCTCATGAACCAACCTCTGTTAGCTCCAAACTTTTCTTCTGCAGCTTCTTCGTGTTTCTTGGCCTGCACAGAATTGAAGAGTTAGGACCTTGCTCTGGATTCGGCTTGGCTTAAAGGAATATTGAAGCTGGCTTGATCTTCTCTCCAGACCACTAAAACTTTTTCCATTTCAGCAATAAGTCTGTCTCACTTTCTTATCATCCGTGTGTTCACTTGAGCAGCAATTTTAATTTCCCTCAAGAACTTTTCCTTTGCATTCACAGCTTGGCTAACTTTTGGCACAAGAGTCCTAGTTTTCAGCCTATCCCAGTCTTTAGTATACCCTTCTCACTAAGCTTAATCATTTCTAGTTTTTGATTTAAAATGAGAGATGTGTAACTCTTCCTTTCACTTGAACACTGAGAGGCCACTGTACAGTTAATAATTGGCCTAATTTTTGTGTCTCAAGGCACAGGGAAGCCCGAGGAGAGGGACAGAGATGGGGAATGGCCAGCGGGTTGAACAATAAGCACACACACAACATTTATCAATTAAGTTCATCATTTTATACGGGCACAGTTCACGGCACCACAAAACAATTACAATAGTAACATCAAAGATCACTGATGACAGATCACCATAAGAGATAAAGGCTTCACTTTATTGCACTTCACAGATATTGTGTTTTCTATAAATTGAAGGTTTGTGGCAATCCTGTGTCAAGCAAGTCTGTTGGTGCCATTTCTCCAAATAGCATGTGCTCACTCTATGTCTCTGTGCCACGTTTTGGTAATTACCACAATATTTCAAACTTTTTCATTATTATCATATCCGTACCTTACAAGGATTATACAATCCCATTCCTTTCACATTTCCTCAGATAACATGTAGATGTGGTCTCTAAGGAGGGTTTTCCCCTCTCTGGGTTCTCTACCATTCTCATTTTTT
Organism: Choloepus didactylus; assembly: GCF_015220235.1. Taxonomy (NCBI): domain Eukaryota; kingdom Metazoa; phylum Chordata; class Mammalia; order Pilosa; family Megalonychidae; genus Choloepus; species Choloepus didactylus. The sequence goes on from NC_051314.1 coordinate 123,904,064, forward strand.
TAGTGTTTTGTTATAAACTTCAGTAAATGCCTTATTCCAAACACAGCATGTCTTAGATGAGCTTATTGTATAAAGTTAATCAGAAGAATCAGCCATGAAATCAGGAGTGCTGGTGATGATAAAAATAAAATATTTCACTATACAAGGTAAAATATTTGTCAAAACTGATCCTATGGTTTTACCCTTGGGAAGATGGTTGCTGCAAACGAGAGGCTAGGCCTCCCTATAATTGTGCCTAAGAGCCTCCTCCCGAACGCCTCTTTGTTGCTCAGATGTGGCCCTCTCTCTCTAGCTAAGCCAACTTGAAAGGTGAAATCACTGCCCTCCCCCCTACGTGGGATCAGACACCCAGGGGAGTGAATCTCCCTGGCAACGTGGAATATGACTCCCGGGGAGGAATGTAGACCTGGCATCATGGGATGGAGAACATCTTCTTGACCAAAAGGGGGATGTGAAAGGAAATGAAATAAGCTTCAGTGGCAGAGAGATTCCAAAAGGAGCCGAGAGGTCACTCTGGTGGGCACTCTTACGCACACTTTAGACAACCCTTTTTAGGTTCCAAAGAATTGGGGTAGCTGGTGGTGGATACCTGAAACTATCAAACTACAACCCAGAACCCATGAATCTCGAAGACAATTGTATAAAAATGTAGCTTATGAGGGGTGACAATGGGATTGGGAAAGCCATAAGGACTACACTCCACTTTGTCTAGTTTATGGATGGATGAGTAGAAAAATAGGGGAAGGAAACAAACAAACAGACAAAGGTACCCAGTGTTCTTTTTTGCTTCAATTGCTGTTTTTCACTTCAATTATTGTTCTTGTTGTTTTTGTGTGTGTGCTGGTGAGGGTGTCGGGGATTGATTTGGGTGATGAATGTACAGCTATGTGGTCATATGGACAATCGAATGTACAATTTGTTTTGTATGACTGCGAGGTATGTGAATATATCTCAATAAAATGAAGATAAAAAAAAACTGATCCTATGGTGATGAATGCACAACTATATGATGATACTATGAACAACTGCTTATACACTTTGGATGATTATATGGTATGTGACTATATCTCAATAAAATTGCAAGGAAAAAAGAAACAATACATACACATGCTAAAATAAAACCTTGCTAAACAGCAATAATAGAACATTTAAAACAATTAAAAAAAAAAGACTGATCCTAGCCCTAACAAAAATGTCCAGGCAATAAATACGTAACTGGGAAATAAGCTGCCATTTCTAATGTAACATCCTTAAAAGAGACAAAGCAATGAAGAATTAGACCTAATTCGGACAGCAGGTTGCAAAAATCCTCATAAGAGGACTGACCCCTGTCCAGAGTGGAGCCACACACATCTGGCTCGTTCAGATGATAATTTAAGAACTTACTGTGCTGGTTTGAATGTACTATATCCCCCAAAATACCATTATCTTTTTGAGTGTTTCTGTGGAAACACTCAAAGAGGATTTACAAAGAGGATTTATAAATGGGTGGGTGATGACTCTGATTGGATAGTTTCTGTGGAAGTGTGGCCCTGTCCATTCAGCATGGGCCTTGATGAGTTTACTGGGGCACTATATAAGCTCAGACAGAAGGAGCGAGCTTGCTACAGCCAAGAGGGACACTTTGAAGAATGCACAGGAGCTGAGAGAGGAACTGCAGATGAGAGACAGTTTGAAGATGGCCATTGAAAGCAGACTTTTGCTCCAGAGAAGCCAAGAGAGGACAAATGCCCCAAGAGCAACTGAAAGTGACATTTCTGAGGAACTGCAGCCTAGAGAGGAACATTCTGAGAGAAAGCCATTTTGAACCCAGAACTTTGGAGCAGACGCCAGCCATGTGACTTCCCAGCTAACAGAGGTTTTCCAGACACCATTGGCCATCCTCCAGTGAAGATACCCAATTGCTGATGTGTTTCCTTGGACACTTTATGGCTTTAAGACTGTAACAGTCTTAAACAGTAAACAAATAAACCCCTTTTATAAAAGCCAATCCATTTCTGGTGTTTTGCATTCTGGCAGCATTAGCAAACTAGAACATGTACTGTACTCCTTAATTTCTCTTTGAATAAATAAATGAGATTGTCTATCCTGTAGCAGCCAAGCCATGGCCCAAGAGTAATCCCTATCATTACATATTCAACCAACTGGGGAGTCACTCCCATCAAAACCAAGAGACAACCCAAAACCTCCCACTCCCACAGCAATGTAAGAATGTTTTACTACAGAGCCAAAGGTAAGAGATGATAGGGAATGAGAACCTGTTTCCACTACTCTCTCCTATAAGCTTTACCTACAGATCAATCTGGTCCTCTGTCTTTTTAGAATCAGGTACTGAGTGCTCCTGTGGGTAGGTTAGGGAAGATTAGGATATATCATTTTTCTTGCCTTTAATCCCTCTAACCAACTTAAGCTAACTGAAACAACTAAAATAAAAACAAAAAGTTCTTATTTTTTGTTCATTTATTCATTTATCTAATATTTGCTGAATGCAAACACTCTCATAGATCTTGAGATACAGTGGTGGATACGATACAGTTCATGCCCTAAAAGAACTATGAAAGAAAGACAAATAAACAGAATACAATCTTCTGTCATCAGCATTACAGGATTGTCCACTCCATTACAGCCTCCTAGATCCTAAAAAATTACCTTCCCTCCTTGTCTATATCCAAACCCTATTAAACAGAAATAATAAAGCCATTCTCAATCATTTGGGGGCTGTTTTAGTTTCTAGGCTGCTAAAAGAAACACCATACAGTGGATTGGCTTAACAACAGGAATGTATTGGCTCAGAGGCTAGATGGCTCACTTCCTCCCCTTCTGGCTGATCGGCAATCTTTGGGGTTCCTTGGCTTTTCTGGCACATGGCAATGCACATGGCAGTGTCTTCTTTCCCTTCCGGATTCTGTTGGCGTCCAGCTTCTGGCTTTCTCCTTCTGTGTCCAATTTCCTTTGCTTAGAAGGACTTCAGCCATATTGGATTAAGGCTCCATTCTCACTCAGTTTGGACACATCTTTAATAACATCTTTAAGGCCCTATTCACAAATGGGCTCACATCCACAGGACCACGGGGTGAGGCCTGAACATGCCTTTTGTGGAGGACAGAATTCAATCTCCAACAGGAGCCCAAATGTGTAAACGGCTTCTGTAAACTTTCCCCTATGAAAATGCCTTGTAAAGATTGACCACTGTGGTGGAATTAATATGCAAATAACACATTTACAACATAGAAAAAGTATGCTCACACATTGGTTTATTCAACCATAATTATGTATACTCAGAGAAACCAAATCCAGTCAAGGCTAGGTCTCTATGATGTAAAGAGGAGAGAACAGGAAAACACTTCCTGCCCTCACTCACTTCCTACAATTTAGATTCTCACCATTAGCATTATTCTTTGGAGTAAAAGTTTATCTTCAAAGGGCCACTGTATGAATTAAATCATATTACCTGGAAGAAGAAATAGGATAACATAATAGTACACATGAAAACCATCTAGTACATTAGCAATTATATGTATTTGAACAGATTTCATCAAATCACTTGAGATTCTAATACAGAAAAGGAACATTTTGACAGAGATGGTGGCGGTGGGGATGAGGGAAGCAGCATTAGTTGCTAGAGTGAGAAATACTAAAAACAAACATTATCTATCTCACAAATTTGCCTAGATGTTGCCTTTAAATCATTAACATAATATCTAAATAATCTCAAAGAGAATCCAGTGGGAAAGCATCAATTCAGAGAAGCTGTATTAATCTTACATCTAATAACATATCAGGAAGTTTCTGCATTCATATGTACTCATAGCTGTCCCAACACTCAGTGGCCCACTCCCTCTTTTTAGGGAGCTAAATGACAGATTTGAGGATCAGGACAGAGTGACCATCCATCAAACTCTGACCTTCTTACAGATCCATCGTAAAGAAGCTTCACAGCTAGAGGCTTGGAGACCCTCTTTGTTGATGGTCCCACACATCTGTACCAAACTGTTAGAAATAATCCTAGAAGAAAACAGAAAAGTTCATTCCTTAACGTGAAACGGAGAATGAAGAAGTTAAAAGGCATGAAGGGATAAACTAGGAAAATTCTCCTTCTTCAGGACCCTACTTATCTCAGCTCCCAGAACAGCAGAATAAGAACTGCTCATTGCCCTGTCCCTAAAATGTCATCCTTTTTTTGCTCCTTACCCACTTTACATTCTCTGCCTTGCCCCCTAATTCCTGTCCTTCCCACACTTTCCTCTCCTCTCCATCTGCTAACCTTGATCTATTTCCCCAGACATATTTTCTTCCTCTTTTCCTCTTTTTTTTTTTTTTTTTTTTACCCCTCCTTTGAAGCCTCTTACCTTGTGAAGTTTAGGGCTGATCCATCTTCCCACCTCCAACCAGAATTATTCCTCAGACCAACCCAGTAAAAGTCATTACTGAGGAAATCTTTGCACAGGTTCTAAGGGAGAAATTGAAGATGATGAAAAACAAAACAAAAAGCTAAAAGAGATTCAGAAAACCAAAGAAGAATCTCAGGATCATAGTCAAATAATTATTCTTTATATCCTCCCTCATTACCACCCACTCCAAATAACTAGTTCCTTTTTTAATTACTAATTCTAGAGAGCTGTTGAATTACAGCGGAGAGCAGTTTCCTAGAATTGAACTTTTTGTCTATAATTGCATGCTTATGACTTGACAGATAAGATAATATTACATCTCTTTCTTCCATCCCAACTTTCTCCATGATTTGAAGGAGCACCTGATAGATATTCAGATCATTTCAAAATAAAGAGCTAAATACTGTTGAGGAAGCAGTCATCTTTCTCATCATTACTGAATACATAGATTATCATTGAACTATGGCAATATGCTTTGTTTTTTCCTACTAAACTCCCATTTTTCAAGTCCTAAACAATCTGGTATATGACAAGAAAAAAAACATCACACGTAGTTCTTAAGGGAACCAGTTTCAGACAATGTTAAGTTAGCTTCACCCTTTATATGCCCCATGTTACCCACTAGAATAGAGGTAATTCTTTGCTTTGTATGGTCTGACATTCAAAGAAAGGAGTTTATTCCAAAGGGATGAGATTCTCATTGTAATGTTGAATATAATGTTAAATTTTCAATGTGACGCTGATGTTGACAAGTATTAAGTTTGTTCATAAGCAAGAAGGATAAACTTTTAAGTCTGAAGACAAAAAGACTGACAGAAAATAGTTACATATAAAATAAGAAGCAATATTTGTATATGTTTTAGAGTACGGATGTATATTCAAAGGTATTCATATTTGTCTTAGATACTGTGCTGGTATGGATGTATTTTGCCCCCCAAAACGCCATTATCTTTGATGCAGTCTTGTTTGGGCAGGAAATGTATTGGTGTTGATTGGGTTGGAGACTTCTGATTGGATGTTTCCATGGAGACGTGATCACTCAACTGTGGGCGAGATCTATCATTGGATAATTTTCATGGAGGTGTGGCCCCGCCCATTCAGCATGGGCCTTGTTTAGTTTACTGGTCAGACAAAAGGAGCAAGCTTGCTACAGCCAAGAGGGACACTTTGAAGAATGCACGGAAGCTGAGAGAGTAGCTGCAGATGAGAGACAGTTGGAAGATGGCTGCTGAAAGCAGACTCTTGCTCCGGAGAAGCTAAGAGAGGACAAACACCCCAAGAGCAACTGAGAGTGACATTTTGAAGAGGATCTGTGGCCTAGAGAGGAAAATCCTGGGAGAAAGCCATTTTGAAACCAGAACTTGGAGCAGACGCCAGCCACGTACCTTCCCAGCTAACAGAGGTTTTCTGGACACCATTGGCCATCCTCCAGTGAAGGTACCTGACTGTTGATGTGTTACCTTGGACACTTTATGGCCTTAAAATTGTAACTGTGTAACCAAATAAACCCCCTTTATAAAAGCCAATCCATTTCTGGTGTTTTGCATTCTGGCAGCATTAGCAAATAAGAACAGACACCAAAGCCTATGGGTTAAATGTGGTAGGCAAGAACAATGCGTACAGTAGTGTTCATATACATTAATAGCTGATGTCTTTGTGTGTCCAGCAAATACTATGTATATAATTAATGAAAAACTGTTTGGCTTCCTCTCTTTCCTCAACTTCTTATTTTAATTCCTTGAAGTCACGGCAAACTCCTTGTGAAATAAAATGGAAAGCATTCAGATTGTTTCTCTATTTCTTCTTCTAATTTCTTCCCAAGAAGCTTGTTTCTGTGATTTTGCTTGGTTGATTGGTTGGGTTGGGTTGGTTTTCCCTGAATTAGAGTTTGAATATAGTAAAATATGTTTTGAATATGTTTGAATATGTTAAACATATTGTCTGAATATGTTAAAGAAAAAGACCATATCTTGGTCCCATGATCATATATTCCCTGGTTGATCATTTGTCTCAAGCCTCCTTCCTGTATTAATGCTTTGAGATGATCTTCCATTTTGTCTGGCTGCAGCCATTACACAGAGCATCACATTTTCAAATTTGATGAATTAGCTCTTACCTCTCTCATCCCTCTGTAAATTTCTCTCCTTTGGAGGAACAGAAACTCAAAAAAGGGCAATGACATATGTTATTTCATGGTAACTTAGTGGTAAGATTTAGACTAGAACCCAAGACCTCAGCATGTCTTCCAACTACTGAGATAGTTCATCTGTCTGTAACGCACCTCTGTCTTTAAACTGCACTCTCACTAGCCCTGAAGAAATCACTGAAACTCACTCCCAAGCTGTGCCAAGTAACATCATCTTTCAGCAAGTGAAGAAACTACATTCTTTTCTGTGAAACAGGCCAAGATGACGGCTTGAGTATGTATTATAACATTAGATTCCAGTATCAGTCAGTTACTTGTTGGAGTCTCTGCATCAGTGAGAGTTCCAATATTACCCAGAATAGTCACTGATTGTTCCAGTTTGCTAATGCTGCTGTTTTGCAAAACACCAGAAATGGATTGGCTTTTATAAAAGGAGTTTATTTGTTTACAAAGTTACAATCTTAAGGCCATAAATTGTCCATGGTAAGGCATCAATAATAGGTATCTTCACTGGAGAAAGGCCATTGGCATCTGGTAAACCTCTGTAAACTCGGAAGTCACGTGGCTGGTATCTGATGATCCCAGATTGTGTTCCAGCTTCTGTCTCAGCTCCTGTGCATTCTTCAGTATGTTGCTCTTGGGGCATTCTGTCCTCTCTTAGCTTCTCCAGAGCAAAAGTCTGCTTTCAACAGCTATCTTCAAAATGTATCTCTAAGTTGCAGCTCTCTTCAAAGTGTCACTCTCAGTTGCTCAGGTCCCTCTGTCTGTGAACTCCTTTATATGACTCCAATGATCCAATTAACACCCACCCTGATGGGGTGGGATAAAACCACCATGGAAATTATCCAATCAAACATTTCACTTGCAGTTTATTGAGTCACATCTCCACGGAAACATTCAATCAAAGAATTCCAATCTAATCAACACTAATACATCTGCCCCCACAAGACTGCATCAAAGAACATGGTGTTTGGGGGGACTAATACATCCAAACTGGCACACTGATGTATACAAAAACTAACACATCTTGTTTTTTGTTACACCCCAGGTCAGATTCCTTAAACCTGGGAATTTTGCTAGAAGAGAGAGACCTAAGATGTTAGGGTATTACTGGATTTCTTTCATGCATTATTTTTCCTCTAGAAGTTTTTGAAAATCAAAAAGACTTGCTTGCATCTTAAACTTTCAGAAAAAAAAAAATTAACTTTCAAATTTTGCTCCAAAGTTATATTTTTGTTCATTTAAAAATATAGACATTAATTGAACAGCTTTGGAATCAAATATCCTTTTTTATTCAGATACTACCAAGAAAGCAGTGGAATTTCAACTCTCTACAGTTATAACGATACCACCAGATGTCCTATTTTGATGTTATAATTTTTATAGCACTCTAGGAAGATGGTTGCTGAATAGTAAGAATTTACAGTCTCTGCTCTTCACTGTCTCTCTGTACTAATTCCCTTTACCTACTCGGATCTGTATTCCTTTCACTGGCATGAATGAAGAGCTTCTCTCCTAACTTTAAGGGAGGCATAAACCTTCTTTATACTCATAGTAAAGAAGCTAAGGGAGGTAAAAGGAGTCTTTTGTGTTGTTTCCCACGGTTAGAATAATCTCTCTTTTCTCTTCATTGGGTTTTAGTCGTAGCTCTATTCAGGACACATGATTCTGGTGAAGCATTTGAAAAATCAGTACAACCTGTTCAACAGCACTCCATTCCCAAAAATCCACCTCCTGTAATAGCTTTGTTCTCTCAGTGTAGGCTATCCTGAGAATAATTATTTCTTACATTTGTATGGTACCTGAAGACTTACAAAACTCCTTTGCCTTCATTCATAATTTCATTTGAAATGCCAGTAGACAATGTGGCATTTAGGAAAACAAGCAAAATACTAGACTGAGAGTCAAGAAGCCTAGAATCTACCATTAGCTTTATTCCTGGCTAAGATTAAGTCACTTAGCCCGACTGAGCCTCAGTTTCCTTATGAGGATTTAGCCTGTATATTCTCTAGGATTCTTTCCAGTTATAAAATTATCGACCACCCTGGAAAGAAGTCAAATATTATTATTCTCATCTTTACAGGTGAGGAATGGCTCCCTAATAAGCATCCAAGTTTTCTCTCCTAGTGCTAAATATATACATTATATCTTGCTTTCCCCTCTTAGTAATAAACAAGATCACATTGTGTTCATGATTAATGACCTCCAACAGTTTCCCTTTACACAAAGAATAAAATCTAAAATCCTTACAATATATTACAAGGCCCTCCATGAACTAGCCTCTGCCAACCATTTACTCACTGGGCTCCAGCCATGTGAGCCTTCTTTCTGTTCCTTTAATATGCCAGTGTCATTCTTGTTTTAAGTTCTTTGTTCTAGCTTTTCCCTCTGCCTAGAATACTCTTCCTCTAGATTTTTACATGGTTGTCATTCAGTTTAGCTCTCAACTCAAATGTCACCTCCACAGAGAGGTCTTCTTTGATTGGCCATTCTAAAGTAGTATCCACATTCACTATTATACCATGCTGTTTCATTTTCTTCAAAGCACATATCACCATATATATTTGGGTTTTTTTTTGTTTACTGTCAGTTTCCTCTGACTAAAAAGTATGGATCATAAGAGCAAGTACTCTGTCTATCTTAATTACTTTTGTACCCCCATCATGTAGAAAAATATACGGAACTATGTTCAATAGATGTTTAAAAAAATAATGAACATAGAATCAGCTATTATGTTGCAAGAGATTAAAACCTTTTAAATATAACTTGTGTATTTTGTCCTTACCCCCATCAAGTACATAAATGTGTGGGTTGGGGAAAAGAGTGAAGGAGAAGAAAGACAGATAACATTCTAATTTTCAGGATAGATTGAAACCATTCATGTATTTCTTAACCAACTTGCTTAAAAGGATACTCATGTTAGGAAAAAAATAGGTTTTCTCATTTCTGCACTGGATTTATAAGCAAAACATTCCATTTCCATTTTATCTCCTCATTTCAAGGGAAGAAATGGCACCTATTAAAGAACAGAAATGGATAAACATTTGTTCAAAACCTCAGTTAGAGTCTGAACAGCTGGGATTAAATAATGTTCTACTTAACAAACCCCAGTCTTGCCGTTACTTACCACTCTCAAGATGCATACCATTCTAAGTCACTAGATGAGAATGGTTTACTATTTCTTGCTGGTGAGACTGAATATTGAAATTTTTACTGTGTCACTTACATTTGAAAGCCTTCTATTACATCTGTTCACTTCCTTTTTTTTAATTTTGAAGTTCTCTTTCCTTTTTTTTTAAATGCAGTTTTATTGAGATATATTCACATACCAATCATCCAAAGTGTACAATCAGTGGTTCACAATATCGTATACTTGTGCATTCATCACCACTATCAATTTTTGAACACTTTCATTACTCCAAAATAAATGAAATTAAAATAAGAATAAAAATTTAAAAGAGAGGATCTAAGATGGCAGCATAGAGAAGAGTGGAAGCTAAGTAGTCCCCCTGGAACAACTAAAAAAAAACCCAGAAACACTAGTAAATAATCTGGAATAACTGCAGGGGGACAAACGAGACCGTCCACTCACCATACACTAACTTGAATTGGGAGGAATGCCTGAGATCACAGCATAAAATCTGTAAGTAAAAACTGCGGATCCAAATCGGAAGGCCCCTCCCCCACAGCCTGAGCTACAAAGCCTCATAGTGCCCGAGAGAAGCTTTCTCCCCGCAAGCTAATATAGCTCAGCTGAGCTCCAACTGGGGTTTTAATTAGCGAGTGTGAACTGCTCACAACAAGGTACGAATCCCCAACAAGTAGACAGAGGTTTTGGGTGACGACTGACCTTGGAGAGCCAGAAGGTCGCCTCGGACTAGCTCTGTTCCTTTTTCGACTCAGTGGAGAAAGCCTCAGCCATTTTCAGTTCCCAGCTCTGTGACCCAGACAAGGCTATAGCACAGGCAGAGAGAGATCATTGAAATGCTAATGACCTCTCCTAAGGCGTCCATCTTCTCTAAGAGGAAAGGGGCAGGGCCCAGCTCTACTACCTGCATTTCATTCAGAACTTACACCAGTCAAGAATTATAGGCTAATCTTTGCATCAGGCTGGGAGAGCCCCTGCAAGGCCAGGCAGCCCGGGGCTTCCCTTGAGGGATGACGTGCACTAGTGACGTAGCACAGCCTTCCCTCAGCAGAGGTCCTGGAAGATCACAGCTGAGAAAGGGGGCCCGCTTGGAAAACCCAGGGACGCTATGTCAATGCCGGTGGTTTGTGGGTCAGCGACGAGAAAATCTGGGGCAAAACCGAAACGAAGGCTTAGACTCTTGCAACAGCCTTGAATCTCTAGGAAAACCTGGGAGGTTTGAATATTAAAGCTGCCCTGCCTCCCTGACCACCCAGACACAAGCCCCACGTAAAGGGTGGACAGCTCCATCAACAAACACAAACTGAGTTCACCAACTGAACCCCACAAAAATCATTTCCCCACACACCACAGAGACAAAGTTGGGGAGAACTGACTTGAGGGGTATAGGTGACTCGCAGACACCATCTGCTGGTTAGTTGGAGAAAGTGTATGCCACCAACTTGTATTTCTAAAAAATTAGATTGGTATTTTTTTTACAGTTTGAAAGAACCCTATCAAGCAAATCAAATGCCAAGAGGCCAAAAACAACAGAAAATCTTAATGCATATGATAAAACCAGATGATATAGAGAACCCAATCCCAAACACCCAAATCAAAATATCAGAAGAGACACAGTACTTGGCACAATTAATCAAACGACTACAATCGAAGAATGAAAACATGGCACAGGATATAAAAGACATGAAGAAGACCATGGAACAGGATAAAAGGGACATAAAGAAGACCCTAGAAGAGCATAAATAAGAAATTGCAAGATTAAATTAAAAAAATAGAAGATCTTATGGAAATAAAAGAAATTGTTGGCCAAATTAAAAAGACTCTGGATACTCATAATACAAGATTAGAGGAAGCTGAACAATGACTCAGAGTCCTAGAGGTCCACAGAACAGAAAATGAAAGAACAAAAGAAAGAATGGAGAAAAAAATTTAAAAAAAATCAAAAAGGATCTCTGGGATATGATAGATAAAATAAAACATCCAAATGTAAGACTCATTGGTGTCCCAGAAGAGGAAGAGAAGGGTAAAGGTCTAGAAAGCATATTCAAAGAAATTGTAGGGGAAAATTTCCCAAACCTTCTACACAATATAAATACACAAAGCATAAATGCCCAGCGAACTCCAAATAGAATAAATCCAAATAAACCCACTCCAAACATATTCTGATCAGACTCTCAGATACTGAAGAGAAGGAGCAAGTTGTGAAAGCAGCAAGAGAAAAGCAATTCACCACATACAAAGGAAACAAAATAAGACTAAGTTGTGACTACTCAGTAGCCACCATGGAGGCAAGAAGGCAGTGGCATGACATATTTAAAACTCTGAGAGAGAAAAATTTCCAACCAAGAATACTTTATCCAGCAAAACTCTCCTTCAAATTTGAGGGAGAGCTTAAATTTTTCACAGATAAACAAATGCTGAGAGAGTTTGCCAGTAAAAGAACTGCCCTACTTCAGATACTAAAGGGAGCTGTTCTGACAGAGAAATAAAGAAAGGAGAAAGAGATATAGAGAATTTTAACAGACATACATAGAACCTTACATCCCAAATCACCAGGACACTCATTTTTCTCTAGTGATCATGGATCTTTCTCCAGAATGGACCATATGCTGGGACATAAAACAAGCCTCAATAAATTAAAAAAAAAAAAAAAAACTGAACATATTTAAAGCACAATCTCTGACCACAGTGGAATACAAATAGAAGTCAATAATTTTTGAATTGTAACTCCACTATTTACTTCCTACATGATATAAAATACACAAACTCTAATGACAAATCAGTGGTTTTGAACTCAATGTAAAATATGTAATTTTTGACAAGAACTATATAAAGTGGGGGAATGGAGGAGTATAGGTACATAGTTTATGTGTCCTATTGAAATTAAGTTGGTATCAAAGAAAAACAAGATTGTTATGGATTTAAAAGTTTAATTTTAAGCCCCACAGTAAACACAAAGAAATTATCAGAGAATATGACCGTAGAGATGAAAAGTAGAGTATGGGTTAAGAGAAATGGGGGAAGGGGCAATGGGGAGTTAAGAAATGAGTGTAGGGTTGTTGTTTGAGGTGAAGGGAAGTTTCTAGTAATGGATGGTGGGAAGGTGATAGCATTACAACATTCTAAATGTGATTAATCCCACTAATGGAATGCTAGGGAGGGGGTGGAATGGGAAGATTTAGGCTGTATGTATGTTTCCTCAATTGAGGAGGAAAAAAAAAAAAAGGACAGTCTAAATAGATGACAATTGAATGCCAAGGATGACCCTGGATGGGATCTGAGGATGGAGGACAGGAGGCTCAAAGGGACACAGTTGAGACATAAGGAAAAGGAAATAGAGAATGTAAGCTTTGTATCATTGTTGAATCTCTTGTACTTCTTAGCTGTGCTTAATGGGATCGCATAAAAGAATGTTCTTGTTCATGGGAATTATATACGTGAATTACAATGTTTGTTCAAGGATGTGTGCAGCTAGCTCTCATGTGTTCAGAAGACAGAGCAATAGATGATGGATGATAGGTAGGGAGAGAGGGAGGGAGGAAGGGAGGGAAAGAAATAGCAGTGTGACAACATGTTAAAGTTAGTGGATCGGGGTGTCGGGGGAGGGGGGTCAGGGAATGCTGGAGTTCTGTGTATGGGGTGTGTATTGCTTTTGCAACTGTTCCTATAACTTTGAATTTATTTCAAAATAAAATTAAAAAAAAAATTTAAAAGAACACCCAAAACATCCCCTACCCCTTATCGCCCACTATTATTTATTTTTTGTCTATATTTTCTTACTCATCTGTCCATACACTAAATAAAGGGAGTGCTAGTCACAAGGTTTTCACAATTACACAGTCACACCATAAAAGCTATATAGTCATACAATCATCTTCAAGAAGCAAGGCTACTGGATTACAGTTCAACAGTTTCAGGTATTTCCTTCCAGCTACTCTATACACTAAAAACTAAAATGGTATATCTATATAATGCATAAGAATAACCTCCAGAATGACTGCTTGACTCCATTTGAAATCTCTCACCCACTAAAACTTTATTTTGTTTCATTTCTCTTCCCCACTTTTGTCCAAGAAGGCATTCTCAATCCCACAATGCCATGGCCAGGTTCATCACTGGGAGTCATGTTCCATGTTGCCACAGAGATTTATACCCCTGGGAGTCATGTCCTACGTAGCAGGGAGAGCAGTGAGTTTACCTGCAGAGTTGGCTTACAGAGAAGAGCAACATCTGAGCAACAAAAGAGGTTCTCTGGGGGTGACTCTTAGGCATGAGTATAAGCAGACTTAACTTCTTTGCAGAAATAGGTTTCATAAGGACAAGCCCCAAGATTGAGGGCTTGGCTTATTAAATTGGTAGTCCCCTGTGCTTGTGAGAATATCAGGGATTCCCCAGGTGGGGAAGGTTAATATTTCCACATTTTCCCCCAGTCCCTCCAGGGGGCTTTGCAAATAATTTTTTATTCTTTGCCCAAATTACTCTGGGATTTATCAGGGCATCACACTAACCTGTACAAACCAACAAGATCTCACTCCTTATTCAAGGTTCCATGTAATTATGGTATTTGAATAAACTGACTATACAAGTTAAATTGGATAGTGTGCTACAGAAAATATAGATTTTGCACCAAATAAACACCTCTTCCTTTGTTCTCACACAGAAATTGAAGTTTTAAAACACAGTCAATATTGTCCTTTACACTTTAGTCTGATTTGCCTTCATCTTAACCAGGTCAGCTCCATTCATATCTTTAATTGAAGTCTCAGCTCTTTTTCAGCTTTTTTAACAGTTGCTTTATGGGTTATTGCTGCCTTTCATAGCTGCAGAATTCTAGCTCTGAGTCTCAGGTGTCACACAGATACCCAAAGGGAACAACCAGGTTATACACAAAGAACTCAGCATCTCAGAACTTAGAAATAACTGTAACAACTCAGGAATAGATGTGACTGCTGTAAGAGCTTGCAATAGGAACCTTTACAATAAGCCTCCCCCTGATAACCTATGCTCTTGAATTTGATTCTCAAGGTTTGCACGTTATATTTAGTCCATATTAGTGAGGTGTTATAATATTCGTCTTTTTGTTTCTGACTTATTTCATTCAACATACTGTCCTCAAGGTTCATTCAACTTAGTTGAATACTCATAACTTCATTCCTTCTTGCAGCTACTCAATATTCCATTGTATGCATACACCACAATTCTCCCTTTTGCTTATCAGTTGTACCCTTATGTTACCTCCACCCATTGAAACTCATGAATACTGCTGCCATAAACACCGGTGTGCAAACATCTATTCATGTCCCTGCTTTCAGTTCTTCTGAGTATATACCTAATAAAAGAGTTGCAGGATCATATGGCAACCCTATACTTAGCCTCCTGTGGAACCACCACACTGCCCTCCAGGTGGGCTACACCATTCACTTATTTTTTATATTGGTGTATCCTCAACATGTACAAGTGAATCTGACATGATTCACTCCTGAGATAGGAGGGACAGACTGTACTAGAGATTTCCTCCTCCATCCTCCCACCTTCCACTTGGAAGAGTTCCATATGGTGTGTATTCATATATATATGTATAGGAATGACTGTAGAAGCAGCAATGAAAATATAAGCAACGGTGTTAACTCAGCCCTCCTGTTCCCCAAAGAGGATGTGGACCAGAGCACTTGAGGTGTTATGTCGCTTTAGCTTGTAATGTTTGATTGCATTTTAGAGAGAAAAATGCAAAACCTAAAAACTAGATAAAGATAGAACTCAAACAAATGAAGTCAGGTACTCTTTTATTAGTCAATACTTACGCCTTATATGTACACCCCCATAAGTCTTTGCAGGTAATCTTTAAAATTTTAATTAGAATATTATTAGGGCAAAACAACATGTTTTATGGCTAAGTTACTTCAATCCATATGGAAAACAACTAAAAATATTATCGAAGCTACTAAGCTAGTCAAATCTTTTGATTGGCTAAATTAATTCTAGAAACAGATCTTAAAGGAATGACCCCAAAGAAAAATAATTTACATAAATATGATCATAGCTGCATAAAAATTGTAAGTAAGTGAAATTTTGCCTAAGAATGTGCAAATAGTTAAGCAATAATGGAATAATACAGAATTCTGAAAAATAAATACTTAAAATAATTTGATGCTTAGAAAAACAGGAAGGAAATAATGCTGCATGACAAAAACAGAACACAAAATACAGGGTGCCAAAAAAGTCTAGGAACAATAAGGATAAACACATATTTTTAAACAGAATGTCTACTATATTTTCAAATAATATCATTAATGTGTTTTTCTTCAATCTACAAATAACTTTTCAAGTGAATTATTTAAAGCAATGGGAGTAAATATTAATCTGAAAAGACTACAAAATAAAGCATCCATAAAGTCTAAAAACATGAGGAAAAATAATATATTTATTATACTTTTTTTCAGATTAGTAATTAGATCCCTGGCTTTAAATTTAGAAGTACTTCACCTGAAAAGGTGTCTGGATTTGAATAACAACGCATTGAGCATACTGCTTAAAAATGTAAGTAACATAATATTTAGAAATAAGCTTAGCCTATATTTCCAGACTTTTCAGATATCCTGTAATATGCACACATTGATTCCCAATCATACAAAAACATGCAAATACTTAAGAGATTACAAAGAAAAATTTGACAGATTACAAACTAATAGAGCTTAATATTAAGAATTTTCCCATATTGCATAAGTGCACAGTATTAAAAGTAAAAAGGCCTTGCTCTGTAAACCACCATTTGCTTCTTTTTAAAAGAGAGAGAGAGATAGCCTAGCTTACCACACCTTGCTGTGAAGTTCATGCTGGCTGCTTGATCTGATTGTGAAGGAAAGGTGACAAAAAACACAGGCACTATTAGACTATAAAGATCTCCAGGGTAAAACAATTCTTCTACCATTTACCTTGTACTTCCATCCATGTCTTTCAATCTCCTGATCCCTCCTCTCAGACTTCCTTATAAACGAAACACTCGGTTCAACAAGTCGTAATTTATTTGTGATACATATTTTAATAAAATTTCATGTCTTAGACAGAAGAGCAGAATGAAAGTTATTTTGACTCTGGGCTTTATTTTGAGCAGCAAGGAGAATTAGTTGAAGTAGAAGAGAAGAAAAACTAAAATTAAGTACCTCCTCCTACATGCAATGAGTTTTCACATAGATTTTCTCATTCAATATTCATCACAATTCTGGAAAATTTTATCTTCACTATATATATGAAGAAATTGAGGGCCGAAGAGGTTAAAAAAATTGTGAAGGTCACATAGCTAATAAGCAGTGTAGCAAAAATAAACCCATGACTGTCTGAAAGAAAACATTCTATTGAAAAATATGGGGGAGTGTGACCATGTTGTCATAGTATTTGCATTGCAATATTCAAAGAAGGAAACCTTGGATATTATTAAATGTATACCCAGAGAACCTAAGATGGCGGCTAGGTGAGACAGGGCAAAAAAACAACTCTGTGAAAAATACTAGATAAAAATCAGAAAGTGACCCAGAATACCACTTCCAGCAATGTACCAGCCGGACAAGTTCTGCTAAATCCACAGGGAACGTGCATCTGGTGAAACCAGGAGCCTGCATTCTGAAACGAGTGAGTGAGTCAGCTGAAAGTCCCATGGCTGCGCAGCGGTGTGGAGAAACGGTGAGCTGGCATTTGGAGATGGACTAGTTCTTTAAAAAAAAAGCCTGGGAGTGGCTGCAGATACAACAGGGAGAGCCACGCAGTGAAGCACGGTGGGAGTGGGCTGGGCTAACACCTCGGTGTCTGGTGTGGAGGATACCCCTTCCCATACCTGCTGCTGATTGTGTCGAGACCAGAGGAGCAGAGAGGAGCCAAAAGGAGAAAAAAAACCGCATTCCTTGCACCCATCTCCCCAGCGGGCAGGGGACGCTCCTGCCCGGGGCCAGACCCACAGCCCAGAGCCACGCCAAGGAACCCAGAGTGATGGGGAATCTTTCTGGCAGCACTACACACAAGCCACAATATCGGCCATGGACAGTGACCTTTAAAACACCCACGGCTGATTGTCCCGGAGCAGGGAGAGCAAAGCTGTGCGAAAAGGGGGAAGTAAACACTTCCCATTCAACCATCTTTCAAGTGGCTGGAAGCGCCCCTGCATGGCCCAGCGACCCAGGGTTTCCCTGGCGGGCCAGTGCGCACTAGTGATGTGGCACGGCCCTCACTCAGCAGAGGTTCTGGAAGAGCACAGCTGGGAAGGGGGAACCGCTCGGAAATCCCAGGGACCCTACGCGAATACTAAGGACTTGTGGGTCAGCGGCAGAGACAATCGGTGGAAAGACTGAAATGAAGGCTTAGGCTCCTGCAACAGCCTTAAATCTCCGGGAACACCTGGGAGGCTTGATTATTAAAGCTGCCCTGCCTGCCTAACCACCCAGACACACGCCCCACATTCAGGGTGGACAGCACCAACAACACACCTAAACTTGGTGCACCAATTGGACCCCACAAGAATCAGACCCCCACACACCACAAAGACAAAGTGGGGGAGAACTGACTTGAGGGGAACAGGTGACTCACGGATGCCATCTGCTGGTTAGTCAGAGAAAGAGTACGCCACCAAGCTGCAGTTCTGTCAAATTAGGGATCAAGTAAAGCAAATGCCAAGAGGCCAAAAACAACAGAAAATCTTTTAAAACCAGACAATACGGAGAACCCAAACCAAAACACCCAAATAAAAAAATCAGAAGACACACAGTACTTGGCACAATTAATCAAAGAATTACAGACAGACAACAAGAGCATGGCTCAGGATATAAAGGACATGAAGAAGAGCATGGCACAGGATATAAAGGACATAAAGAAGACCCTAGAAGAGTATAAAGAAGAAATTGCAAGAGTAAATAAAAAAATAGAAGAACTTATAGAAATAAAAGAAACTGTTGGCCAAATTAAAATGACTCTAGATACTCATAATAAAGATTAGAGGAAGTTGAACAACAACTCAGCCTCCTCGAGAACCACAGAACAGAAAATGAATGAACAAAAGAAAGAATGGAGAAAAAAATCGAAAAAATCAAAATGGATCTCAGGGATATGATAGATAAAATAAAATGTCCAAATTTAAGACTCATTGGTGTCCCAGAAGGGGAAGAGAAGGGTAAAGGTCTAGAAAGAGTATTCAAAGAAATTGTTGGGGAAAACTTCCCAAACCTTCTACACAATATAAATACACAAAACCTAAATGCCCAGCGAACTCCAAATAGAATAAATCCAAATAAACCCACTCCAAACATATTCTGATCAGACTGTCAAATACTGAAGAAAAGGAGCAAGTTCTGAAAGCAGCAAGAGAAAAGCAATTCACCACATACAAAGGAAACAACATAAGACTAAATAGTGACTACTCAGCGGCCACCATGGAGGCGAAAAGGCAGTGGCATGACATATTTAAAACTCTGAGAGAGAAAAATTTCCAACCAAGAATACTTTATCCAGCAAAACTCTCCTTCAAATTTCATGGAGAGCTTAAATTTTTCATAGACAAACAAATGCTGAGAGAGTTTGCCAATAAAAGACCTGCCCTACTTCGGATACTAAAGGGAGCCCTACCGACAGAGAAAAAAGCTGAGGGACTTCACCACCAGTAGATGAGTCCTATAAGAAATGCTAAAGGGAGTTGAGCAGGCTGAAAGGAAGAGACACTAAACAATTGACTGAAACTACATGAAGAAATAAAGGGTACCACTAAAGATCACATGGTAAATATAAATACCAATATTACTGTATTTTTGATTTGTAACTCCACTATTTACTTCCTACAGGATCTAAAATACATAAACTGTAATGATAAATCAGTGGTTTCGGACTCAATATAAAATATGTAATTTTTGACAAGAACTACATAAAAGTGGGGAATGAGGGAGTATAGGAACATAGTGGCATATTGAAGTCAAGTTGGTATCAAAGAAAAACAAGATTGTTACAGATTTAAGATGTTAAATTGAAGCCCCACAGTAAACACAAAAAAAAGTATCAGAGAATATGACCATAGGGATGAAAAGTAGAGTAGGGGTTCCGAGAAGTGGGGGAAGGGGC
The DNA here is from genome assembly GCF_015220235.1 of Choloepus didactylus. Lineage (NCBI taxonomy): Eukaryota > Metazoa > Chordata > Mammalia > Pilosa > Megalonychidae > Choloepus > Choloepus didactylus. Next base: position 123,923,841 of record NC_051314.1, read on the forward strand.
AATGGGTAGTTAAGAAATGAGTGTAGGGTTTCTGTTTGGGGTGAAGGGAAACTTCTAGAAAGGAATGGTGGGAAGGTGATAGCATTGCAACATTCTAAATGTGATTAATCCCACTAATGGAATGCTAGGGAGGGGGTGGAATGGGAAGATTTAGGCTGTATATATGTTTCCACAATTGAAAAAAAACAGTCTAAATAGATGACAATTAAATATCAAGGATGATCCTGGATGGGATCTGTGGATGGAGGAGAGGAGGCTCAAAGGGACAAAGATGGGACATAACAAAAAAAAACAAAAAGGAAATATAGAATGTTAGCTTTGTATCAAGGTTGAATTTCTTGAACTTCTTAGCTGCATTTAATGGGATTACATAAAAGAATGTTCTTGTTCATGGGAAATGTATATGTGAATTATAGTGTTTTTTCAAGGATGTGTGCAGCTTGCTCTCATATGTTCAGAAGACAGAGCAATAGATGATGGATGATACGGAGGGAGAGAGGGAGGGAGGGAGGGAAAGAAAGAAATGGTGGTGTGACAGGATGTTAAAGGTGGTAGATTGAGGTATCAGGCAAGGGGGGTCGTGGTATGCTGGAGTTCTATGTACGGGGTTTGTACTGTTTTTGCAACTATTCCTGTAAGTTTGAATTTATCGCAAAACAAAATTTATTAAAATATATATATATATACCCTAAATATAAGAAAAGCCAATATCAAAAAGTTCAGTGATTTTTAAGGACAATCCAAAGGCCACAGATTCTAACAGAGAAGATGGTTAAAGAACCTCAAATAATAAGGTTCTAACAATATAATCTCAAATGATGCTAATGAGGAAGAAAGATGCTATAGGGATGAAAAGTGTCAGAACAGACTTAAAGAAACAAAAGTAGTTCCATGGGAATCTCTCTAGTGAATGTATGTATTAAAATAACTCACCAATAACCATAACAATGCAAGTGCTATTATCCAAAATGAAATGAGCCTTGTGAAGAAGTGACAAGAAAAATCAAGAGTTTGAATCAAGAGCAAGAACAACAACAAAGAGCAGATGCTAAATGCTAACAGAAAACTGAGGAAATAACTGAGCAACAAAATTTCAATTTTGTTTTTATTTTCTCTCTCTAGAATAATCTTTACTTGAAGTCCACAGAAAAAAAGGGATAGGTGAACACCTTGCTATTTTAAGTATATCCAAATCTAAAGTGTCAGGTAATATACATTCCATATTTCAAATTCAAATAATTTTTAAAACATGTATAGAAAATAAAAGGCACCAGCAAACAATTAATAGGAAAAGGTTACCTCGTTTTTCAAAGTGCACAACATGCATTCTAGAAGATGTCAAATGTAATATTTCTATAAATGACTTTCAAGGTGGGCTGATATGCAGTTTAAAAACTGTAGTCTGGTTTTAAGACATATAATGTGGGACATGTCCATTAATTCCTGAATTATATTCACTCATCAATAAAATGGAGATGATGAACTCTACTTTGTAGGATTGCTCTGCAGGTTAAGAATAATATAAAACACTCAGCACACAGTAGGTACTCAATACATAATTGTTTTATTATAATTGAATACATGGCTATAATAGATCTAAGATAGGAGGGTGACAATATTTATGTATCTTACTGAAAGATGACTATCTAACAGCATGAGATGGGTACTTCTTGTAGCCTGTAGCCTCTAACATAGAGCAATCTAATTTTTGAGCAAAAATATTCTCCATCAGTGGAATGCCAGTTTGAGAAACTTCAGTTTTAATAGTTCGGTAGCTGCTCAGACCCAAGTATGAGGCTGGGAATATCACGTACACCTCAAAAAGTACATAAATCTTGCCTTGAAAAAGAAAGAATAACAAAAGTACAAGAGGTTCAATAGATCAGAAATGTCAAGTTGGTTCTGCAGAATTTGACAAAAGCTGCAGGAAAAAGAATTAGGCCAGAGAATCAAGCAACATTCCACAGCAACATCAGAAGCAAGAGTTGTCTATAGTTGCTATTAAAGCTAACAGGGATATTTTACCCCCTCCAGTACTGACTTAAACCAAGGGACCATAAGAGAAAATAAACCAGTTTTAGAAATGCAGCCAAACTAACTCTGTCAGCTTAGTCAACAGTAGAGGCATGATTCCACGGAGAGTAAAGGAAATAAAGGAAGTACAAAATCCTTCAACATCTAGACCCTCTAAGACCCCTCCCTTCCTCTGGGTACCTCACAGAAACAGAAATATCCCCAACCCCTAGATATTCTGTGCCTTATTCCTTTCCCTTCTAGACCAGCTCATCTCTCATTTTCACACTGTGTAATCTATAGTAACCACACCACAATTTTCTGTCTTGTATTATGACTCATTGTGCCTATTTATCAGTATCTCCCCTGCTCTGTTTTGAGCTCTTTCCTCACTTCTGCTATTGACTTCAGTCAGCTTGAATCTCCAGAAGCAGCTACATCAGAGTGAGAATAGTTGCTACAGCGAGGTCCAGAAAGCAAAGCTACTATTAGCAGAAGCAATAAAACAAGATTTCATATGTCTACAGAATAAACCTCAACACGTTCTACCATTTAACTTAGGAAAAGCACAAATGAAATGTTTAATTCTATGCAGAATTTCAAAGGAATACTCAGAAAACAAGTATCTCAATGCTTTAATCTCTTCTTAAAATGGGAAGTTGAAGAATTTAGGGGCTATGTGTTCTCCCTGGTTGCTCTAGAGTTATTTGGATTTCCCCAAGATATGTTAATACAGTTGAATTCCTAATAAACTCTTTCCCATGAGTCAATTCTACCCAAAACCGAAAACTATCAAATACAAAAATCAGCATGATATTAGCACTAAAAACCAAACTGGTATTTATCTTATTTGCATATGTGATTTATGGTGATGAATTAATTTTATTTTTGTACCAGGTTAGCTCAGGATGGCAGCTCCTTGTGTCACCTTGAGATGCCCTAGCATTAATAGACAGTTCTCCAAGAGACTGCTAGGTGGAGAGAAAAGATATGAGTGGCCTATAGGAAGCAGAGCCCCACCAGCTGAGCTCTGCATGGAGTTTAAGATCACACACACACACACACACACACACACACACACACACACACAGTTTCCCTCCTTCTTCTCTCCTCATGTGCACTCTCTTTTCCCCATCGTCTAATGAAGGGAAAACATTAAAAAACAAAGAAACAAAACAAAAAACAATAACAACAAAAGAAGGCATTTAAGCCTTTGCCACAGTCAGTCTTTGTCTCCATGTCTTTGTCTCTCTTCCCCTTCCTCCCAAGTCCCACTGGGCCTTGTATAGGGATTTGCTACCTGTATGTTTCTGGACCTGATGTTTCTTTTCATTAGACCTGTATTTAAGGTCGAATTCCTTTCTGTAATCCTCCCCACCCTTCCACGTCTAACACACACACATACGCACACATATACTGAGGGTTGTTTGGGGTAGGTAGTGAAAGGGTAAGAAGTGGGGGAAGAGGGAGAAGAAGGCAGTAGTAGAATAAGGAAGAAATATGGGAGAGAAAGAGGAGAGAGAGGGAGAGGAAAAGAATACAGCATTCTCCAAATCAGATTCCTTTTGTTCCTCAAAAAGGATACATGTTATGCATATTTGAACAGCATTCACCAACAAACCAACTACATTTCTAAATGCTTGCACTTACCATTTCCCGATTGTCCCTAAACATAAGGAGCTGTGAGTCTTTAGCTAAGCAGAATTCCAGGCTAGAATTCCAGTCCTTTTTCTCCACTGAGAAGTAGTAACAATGGTCACCATGCCTCATCCAGAGGTCTGGACAGCTGGGACAGCTGGCACAAGTGGAATAGCTAGAGCCTAGAAAGAAAGAGCACCTGGTTCACATCTTTCTGGACCACTAAGTCTTGGAAATGAAATGGGAGAGAGAATGGAATATGGCTGTTCCATCATCTCCCTGCCCACCCCACACCGCACATCTTTTGGGTTAAGGTTTAGAGAAACACACAACAATGCACGGTCTCAAAATGAACACCTCACAATGTCCAACTCCATCACTACTACCGTATATACCATTAAGAAAGATGTGACTATGACTGAAGGAGCAGGGAAGGAAATGTGACAATCTGGCTAAGAACTGTAGAGAGTGTTCATTACTCTTACAGAGTTCTTTTTACATGTGTGATATATACGTGTCAGATAAAATAACTGCACATTTGCAAGATATCTAATGGTGTACTGTCTGCATCCATTCAATGCATAAGTTGTTTAAATGCATAATGCACATTGCTTAAAATGAACAGAATCTTACAGAATGCTCTGCTGCAACCTGATACCTCATGATGGTGCATAAGAAAAGGAAAGAAACTAGATAGAGCAACCTTAACTAGAATGAAAGTGTTTACCATTTTATTATCACAGATGCAATCATCTGTTGCCATTGGGGATTGGACAGAATTTATTTTATGTGGAAGTTTTGGACTTCCTCACCTGGATTGTTGCTGATGTTCTCATAAACATTGAGGACTGGTGTTTTGGTATATTGAGCCCTCTATCTTGGCGCTTGCCCTTATGGAACTTGTTACTGCAAAGGAGAGACTAAAACTGCTTATAATTGTGCCTACAAGTCTCCCCCTGAGTACCTCTTTGTTACTCAAATGTGGGCCTCTCTCTCCAGCTAACCCAACTTGGCAGGTGAACTCACTGCCCACCTCCCTGCATGGGACCTGACACCGAGGGGCATAAATCTCCCTGGCAACGCACAATATGACGCCCAAGGATGAATCTGGACCTAACATCGTGGGATTGAGAACTTCTTCTTGACCAAAAGGGGGGTGTGAAATGAAACAAAATAAAGTTTCAGTGGCTGAGAGATTCCAAATGGAGTTGAGAGGTCACTCTGGTAGGCACTCTTGTGCACTATATAAATAACCCTTTTTAGGTTTTAAAGTATTAGAATAGCTAGAAGTAAATACCTAAAACTATCAAACCGCAATCCAGTAGCCTTGATTCTTGAAGATGATTGTATAGCAATGTAGCTTACAAGGGGTGACAGTGTGATTGTGAAAACCTTGTGGATCACACTCTCTTTATCCAGTATATGGATGGATGAATAGAAAAATGGGGACAAAAACTAAATGAAAAATAGGGTGGGGGTGGTGATTTGGGTGTTCTTTTTTACTTTTAATTTTATTCTTATTTTTACTTTTCCTGGTATAAGGAAAATGTTCAAAAAATAGATTGGGGTGATGAATGTACAACTATATGATGGTACTGTGAACAGTTGATTGTACACCATGGATGACTGTATGATATGTGAATATATCTCAATAAAACTGAATTTTAAAAAAGAATTTATTTTAGATATTAAAAAACATATATTTTCTGACAGAGAAGGATTATCAGATACTACAGTAGAAAATGACAGAATCCTCCTGCTTTGAAATAGACAGATTCTCAACTCTTTAAAACGGCTTGATTATAGTTCTGTTTAATGAAAGGGACAACATTGTAAATGCAATTAACGCTACTGAATTATATACTTCAAATGGTTAAAATGGCAAATTTTACGTTATGTATGTGGTATCACAATAAAAAAATAAAGCAGGGCATGGAGCATTTATAATTTAAAAAATGAAAGGAAACGGAAGGTTTCAAGGTAATTTCAACCAAGATTTTATCATTCTATTGATTTTCCACTTTAATGAAACACAGTTTCATAAATTTACCATTAGCATAAATCCACAGTGAGCATGTAGGAGATATTATACAATGTGAATACATCTATAGACACATAATTGCTGAACAGCTTATATATCTATTCTAGCTTATATATCTGTATCTATTCTATCTATATATCTATTCTTATATAGCTGAATAGCTTATACATCAAAAAGTGGGAAAAGCTCTTTTTATGTAAAGATTGGACAACTTTTCAATGGGAAAGCATGGCATGGATTCCAGGCTAGAGCTGTAAAATTGGCTGATAGATTTGTGCCTTTTCCGTACTACTGTGACATTACACAGCCTGCATCAGAAATTCCCGCTTCCCTCAGAGTCTCTTTCAGTCAGGGTAGGATGTGGGTCTGAGGTAGACATCCTGGGACTGAACCTTAGAATATTAATGAGTAAATGCTGGGTAACCTGACACTAACAATAATCCCCAGGAAATGAAAACACAACTTAGAACTCTGAATTGTTAAACAGTGAATTGAGGATCCTCTGGATCATCAGATTTAAGAAGCTAGAAGAACTAAACCTAGAAAGTTAACTTTACAAAATGTGAAAGCTTCTTAAATGGCAAAAATAACTTAATCAGAATATGTCTAATTAAATTATTATATATCCATTAGGTGAAAAGTTAAACAGTATTAATATTATAATTGTAATGTTTAGTTTATCATGACAAATATGGTAGTAAGCAGGAAAGTGTTTATGACACAATATAAAATTTTTAAATACAATATTATAAGCATACTATGATGTATGTGAACTCTAAGAACTAAACCTAGCCTTGCGTTAAAGAAAAAAAAAAACTGTTGGGCGGGGGGCGGGGGGTGGATTTTAGAAGATTTGATTGCACTTCTGTTAAGAAAATAAGTACTTATGTAAATCATGTGGTCAGATACAAGGAGACCATAACCCAAAACAAGAAATAATTGTATAGCAGCAGTGTGCTGCTTTTGTTTGAATTATTTTTCATTTTTCAAATTTTCTGTTACATTATATTGCTTTTATAATACAAAATGGAGATAATCTTTGATTAGCACTTACCCTGGCTCACAATCCACTGGTATAGCAGCAAACTCACAAGAATTACAGTCAAAAGCCCCAAAATTATTGCCACGTAGCAAGAAAGAGAGGGTCTGGAAGAAGCTGCAAGAACAGAAACCAAAGGAAAATCCTGCATCAGAGGAAAAGTTGAGGGAAAAGAACAGGTCAGGGAAGGATAGATATGAGGAATCTGAAAGTTATTTGACCCAGCGGGACTGAGATCCAGACCCTAGAGATTCCTTGCTCAATCTGTCAGGGACTTGCTCTCAAGACCAGGGTAACCACCCATACCTTTACCACGGACCACACTATATTTATCAACTTAAACAAGTTCTTTCTCTTTGAAATTGTGGACCACACAGTCTTGCACTTTGCTGGTGGGAATATAAATCTGTACAACCTCTTTGGAGGACAATTTGGCAAAGCCTACGAAAAATATAAAGACATTTACCCTCTGATCCATCACCTTCTCCTTAGGAAATTTTTTCTACATATGCAAAATGTCATATTTATAAGGCTATTCATGCCAGCAAAATTTGTAGAAGGAAAAAATTACACAACTTTAAATGTCTATCAATAAAAGGACCATAAACACATTTTGATACATCACATCCAGAAAGTAGAATAATATGCAGCTTCTAACAAAAGGATAGAGACACACTTTTTATGCTGATGTGGAGTGATTTTCCAGATGTGTGGTTAAGGGAAAGAAACACTCTGCAGAACAGTGTATGCTAATATCTCCGAAAGCATGACAAGAATCTGATAATATTGCTTGCCTCTGGGGAGAGGAATTGGGTAACGGAGGACAGAGATAAGAGGGAGATTTTTATTTTATTTTCTTTTCTACCTTTTGAATTTTGAACCAAGTGAATGTATTATCTATTCTAATTTTTTTTAAATTTAAATGAAAAAAAAAAATGACCTGCATATCTCAGAAGTGCTTTGTAAACTGTCCTTATTGGAAGGCCAGTATGTTTAGGTTGATGTCATGCTTAAAGATGGTACAATTGTGTGTTCAACTGATATCTGGGAATGCTAGTTTTTTATTGGAAAAAGGCAAATATTTTTCCAAACTACTATTTCAAAATCGTAGAGGTAATAATATAGGAGACGTGCATAAGAGCAAAATACTGTTAAGTAGGATATTTAAGTTCTAGTTTTGACACCTTCTTCACTTAGGAATCTTTAATTAGGAAATTAACTTTGCCTATTTGGCCCTCATTTTCCTATTTAATTTCTATATAAATTATCTTGTAGATCTGTGTTTATCTATAAAACATCTTAAGAGAAAGGAAATAATGAGAGATGTCTTCATAAAGCACTGATCTTGAACTTCTAATAAAACAGTAAAAAGAAAATTCTGCATGACAAATATTGGACTGATGTATCCAAAAACACTAGGTTTCTAGTGACATTTAAAAAAAATACATTTGCACCTTAAAAGAATAATGAAATGGACAAAGTTTCACCAACTACTAAGCTAAATGAAAAAAAAAATGGCATCAAAAAATAATTGTATTTTTGTAGTCACCATCCCAATCAAACAATCGCGTAAAATAAGAAATATTTTTAAAATATGTATATTAAAAGTCTCTTAGTAGAATACATGTGGTGGAGTCAGCATTGAAAGAAAGGCAAAAATATACCAGAATAGTGAGTAAAGATCTCTATGTCACAGAATTATTAGTGATTTTTATCTTCTTATTTTTGCTTTCTCACATTTTCCATATTTTCTATAATGAACATGAAATAACTTTGTAAAAAGATTTTTAATGCTATTTTTAAAGTTCTTAATCTATTTTTCCATTCCCAAGTAGTGTACCCAGGCAGAAATGAACATTCTAGCAATAAACAAGAATGTGCAGTGTGCCCTGCATGTAAGTAAAAAAACCACTGGCCTAAAAATAAAAATTATTATTTTCAAGTTCCAACTTATCACCAGCTCACCAGTCGTGTGACCTTAAACTTATACTTTAAAATGTACATGCCGTTTGTCTTAATATTTCCATTCCTTAGAAATTAGCAAGACATAAATATATACAAATAAAAATATCCAATGTTGTACTATTTATAGCAATAGAAATAAACCTATTTTATTTAGGTTTAGCAAATTATGTCAATGCTTTCAAAGGAACAGTATTAAAAACTGTAATAGTAAGACTATATAGCAACAACAGAGAAAACTTATGCAAATGATTATAGAATGCACATGATTAATAAAATTATATAAAATAATTATACAAAACCATTTAGGCATAAAAACCAAAAGTAAATGAGAACATGGAAAAATGAAAATAATTTAACTATTGGTGGTAGAATCGGGATAATAATTTTCATTTCCCTTGTTTTTTAAAGATGTTTGTAAAATAAACTTCATGAATCTTTCTGTTACTCACACTGCTTTTAGAAAGGCAAAGTCTCTACTTAAAGTTGAGCCTACGAAAAAAGCAGATCCTTGACTATTGAACAGATTTCGAAGAAAGTGAAGATTGAGGAGGTAGCACTGGCTAGCAAATTAGCTTACATTTTGCTCTGTGGAACATCCACTTTATAGGACGGCAGAGTATTGAATACATGTTGTGAGATTTGATCTCGGAAGGCCCTCCATCCACCTCCCAAGCTAAAGTTTTCTATACTAGTACCTGAAAATACATTCAAGGAAATTAGTCAATAAGTAAGGAAAGCTTCACTAGAAAAGTATGAGAGAAAACCAACCACAAATTTCGCAACTTTTAATGCCGCCCTACTTTAGTAGCTAACTGACTTTTTATTGTTGTTGTTGCTAATTTTTACTACTAACAATACTATGAACTTGGAGTTGCAAGGAGCCTTCTAATGCACTTAATCTGTTCTGCTTTTCCATAATCTGTGATCAGTCATATATCTATCTTGTTCTTTAAAGTGTTTTAGGAAAGGGAACTATAGAACTTTCATGTATAACAATGTCTTTTTTAATCTGAAGACTAAAGAATATATCTTCTGAGTTCATTACTATATGCCTGTCTCATATAGTGTTCTTTCCTGGATCCATGCAAAAATGTTTTTTTTTTTCCATCTTCAAATCCCCAGAGTCACAGGTACTTCTTAACTGTAGTAGTCTTGATACCTTCTTCCTCCCCATCACCATTCTGGTCCAACACTGGGGGTGAGGATGGGGGAACCTAGATATCTGAATTGGTCTCTTTCCTGACAAAATCTTAAATCTAGATATGTGAATCAGTTTCTTTCCTGACAAAATCTTGATCACCCATTAGCAAAATTATTGACAGCCTTCTCCTTACTTCATGGTCAAAAAGACAGAGATGCTTATCATTTAAACAGCTGATCCAAGGTCACTCCAAACATGACTAAAAGGATATAGTTCTTGCAACAAAGTTCTTGCTTTAGTTTGGGAACAATAAAGAATAATGGCATCGCCCTACCTTCAGTTCCACAGATGGGAAGATAGAATTGAATGGTTAGAAAAGAACTTACCTGAGACCTAATTTTCATATTCCAACACCGGACTCCCAACCGAACAAAAAGAATTTCCTCAAATTATCCTGGAAGTTTTTCCACCCTCAACTCCAAAGTTATTCTACCCCATTCATCACTAGCCTATGGTCAGTATACGTAGTTTCACATACTAATTTGATCGACTTACCTTTTTGCTGTTGTCTAAAGTCATTCTGGGCTTGGGGTGCAGTAGGCAACTCTAATACAGAATAAATGGCACTGTCAGTCATCTTCACCTAAAATCTTTCACATTCAGTTGAGAGAGTAAGATTATAGAAGTGTGGTGAGACATGCATCAGTGAAGAAACAGGCCAATCTCTAAACTGCTAGCAGGAAATTTGAAGGTTCATTTAAAAAAAAAAGTAGACACCTCTCTGATCCAGCATGACAAAAGCAGAAGTAATTATTCAGGAAATGATTCAACTTCTGGCGCTGCAGATAGAAATTAATATTCTAAATTGTGATTTTTTTTTTTGCCCCTACCACACTCTCGAATTACTCATTAAATTGATTCCCCTTCTCACCAAATTCTATTGAGCAAGGAAAAGTTACTCTTAAGTCCAACAATTTTGATTATATAAACTGGAAAGAAAATGAGAGTGGTTTCTAGCTATGAACTTATCTTGGATTTTGTCTCTGTTTTGTTTTCTTCTGAGACAATAGATGATAACAAATGGGACAGATTTCATTGTTTCTTGGATCTTTTAGATAGTGATAAGTGACAAAGAAATGGACTGTTGGCAGTATGTGGCTGGAATCATTGGAGAAATGGACAATTACCCAGATACATATTTTGTGAATATGACATATCCCTGTCTTCCCCAAATATTTTGTCAATTGTGCCCCAATCTTTACCCTGCACAGTGTCAGAAATTACATTATGCTTTCCCTCCTTTTTGTCTTATTTTCATATGCAAAAATAACTATAAAGGGGAACAAGTGTTTAAAATACATACTAAAGTGCTGGCAATTTATTTCTAGTAGAAAGAAGGTTAATAAAAAGTTAAGGAAAGAAAAACAGTAAAGAAAATAAATTGAAACCCTAAGAACAAATGGTCACCAAGACAGGGTGTATAGAGATAGAAGAGAGGACAGAGAAGAGAAAGAGGGAGAGCATAATAAAAAATAAAGAAAAAAGAGTTCTTACATTACTTTGCCAGTCTGCTAAGACAAATACCACACAATGAGTTAGCTTAAACAACAGAATTTATTGTCTTGCAGTTTCAGAAACTATAACACTTGTTTCCTCCCAGGATCAGTAGCTTTCTGGTGCTGGCTTGCCAAAATCCTTGGTGTTCCTTGGCTTAAATCTCTTCCCTCTGTCATATAGCTATGTCCACTCCTTTCTCATGTCTGTCCTTCTGGGTTTGGCTGACTTCTGGCTTCCAGCTCTTAATACAGCCTCCAGTAACCCAGATTAAGACCCAAACTCATTCAGTTGGGCCATACCTTAACTAAGAACAGCATCTTCAAGAGTTCCTATTTACAGTGGGTTCACACCCAGAGGAATGTGGATTAAGACTTACACATGACTTTTCTGGAGTACATGATTTAATCCCCATCAATTCTGCCTCCAGCGGTGACAGAGACTTGCTCTCTAGCCAGAATACTATGCATGTCAAAATATATGAGGGGAATGTCTTCAGATCTAGAACAATAAGCAGCTCTGTGATCTTTCAGAGAACAGAAGCACACAAAGGTAACTCCTATTGTTACCAGACCAAGGCGGTAGCTTCTTTTGTCCAATGCACTCAATTGACAAATTCCTGAGACACTGGGGTTTCAAAGAGAAAGTTTTACTGCTAGGCACGAAGCAGAAGATCAGATGGCCTATCAGTCCAAAATCTGTCTCCCTGAACTTCAGTAATTCTGATAGTTTTAAAGCATCAGAAGATGGGCAGGTTTTAGGTAATGAGTACAGTGATCTAATGGGAGATGATCTAATTATTGAGCATGCACAGATTGATTACATGCTTAGTCACAGAACGTATGTAAGAAAACAGGGGCCTTAATGTGATGATGGGTGTGATTTTTAGTATTATAATGAGGTAAAGGTGACTTGTAGGTTAAAGTCTAAGCTACTGCGCATGTCAGGTGGGCCCATTTTGGCTAGGTCCAACTTTGGTTATCAAAATTACTCGGACTTAGGGTGGGTTAGTTCTGGGCTGATCCAAGACCCTTCATTAATAAACATTAATAAATAGGGGCTGTCTTTACTAATCATAAGACTTTGAAGTCGAAAAACTAGATAAATGGGTAAAAGTGAAGGTTAGTCATAAGGTTTTTACAATCACAAGGGCACAACATAAAAACTATACAATCATTATGAGAGATCAAGGCAGCTGGATTACAATTCAGGTTTCAGGTATTTCCCTCTGTCCACTCTAATATAGCAGAAAATAAAAAGGAATATCTATATAATGATTCAGTAATCATAATCAGTCCTTAAATCCTAATTTCTCAGTTACACTATGATCACCCTGGCCTTCTACCTAGGGCTGCTTTCTGACAAATAGTAGAAAAATGAATCCTAAACAGAGTAATAGTCTCACTAAGCTGAGGAGGCAGAGATCAGAGTTTTGAGCTGCATATGCGGCAGGAATCTGCAGAACAGGATAATGGACAAGAGAGTTACACAGAGAGAGGTCCCAAAAGACTGCATGGGAATTCACCACAGGCCCTTGGGTAAAAGCTAGACTGCACAGGCATAGGATGAGACTGTAAGTCCCTAGCTGAGATGGTCTCCTGCAGGCCTGAGAGCTGAGTACCAGAAGCCATTTAATGTCTAGCATACAAATAAAGTTTAGAATGCAAAGAAATAAGAAAATGTGGGCCATGGTCCAGGAAATATTATGAAGTAGGGGAAAAGAAACCTTAAGATGACACAGATGTTGAAATTTAGCAGATAAGGGCTTTAATACCTATATAAATATGTTCAAGGAAAATATGGTTACAATGAATGAAAAGATGAAGAATATCAGCAGAGAAATGGAAACCACAGAAAAGAATCAAGTGGCTATTCTAGAAGAGAAAAGCACAATATCTGAAATGTACAACTAACTGGATGGGCTTAACAGCAACTTGGAGAAGGCAGATGAAGGGTCAGTGAATGTGGGGATAAATTGCTAGAAAACATCCAATGTAAAAAACAGAGGGAAAAAATGGGGAAAATAAGATGAACATAGCCTCAGCAACCTGTAGGACAATATCAACAGTTATAACAAAAGTGTAACCAAAGTCCCAGCAATACAGGAGAGATACAATGGAGCAGAAACAGACTCTGAAGAATTAATTGTCAAATATTTCCCAAATTTTGTGAGAAGCTTAAAGATATGAGAAACAAAATGAACCCCAATCAGGATAAATACAAAGAAAATCACATCTAAGAACATCATATCGAAGCTGCTGAAAACCAAAGGTAAAAAGAAAACATTGAAAGCAGTCAGAGAAGAAATCATGCATTAATAAAGGGGAACAATGGAAAGGATGGTAGCTGAATTCTCATGAAACCAAGGAGGAAAAAGATAATGGAATGCCATCTTTAAAATGGTAAAAGATCAGGACTGCCAACCCAAAATTCTATAACCAGCAAAAGAGATTCATCATAAATGAAGAGGAAATAAAGATATTTTTGGAGCAAAGGAAACAGAATTTTTCATAAGAAAACCAATACAAGAAATGCTAAAGGAAGTCCTTCATACTAAAAGGAAACGGCATCAGATGAAAGCTTAGATCTACATGAAAGACTGAAGAGTGACAGAAATGGTAAATATGTAGATACATAAAATGATATTTGTTTTCTCTTTTCCTCTCAACTTCTTTGAAAGAAAGAACAAAGGAAAATAAAACATGTAAGAGTCTGCTTCTGCTCCATTGTATCTCTCCTGTTTCTATTGACATTTCTCTTGATTACGGGTCATATTTACCTCCTATGCATGCCTGCTAACTTTTTACTGGATGCCAGACACTGTGAATTTTCATTGTTTGGTTCCAGATTTTACTGTATTCTTTTAAAAACTGTTGGCTTTTGTTATGGGACACAGGTTATTTGGAGGCAATTTGATCCTTAGAGGTTTGCTTTTTCTCAAGAATTGTGAAGAGTCTGAGATTTTATGCTACTTCAAAAGTAATACAACCTGTCACAATTTCATGGATACTTGCTAAAGACACAGAGCTGCTGGGTCAAAGGTAAAGGACATCACTATTCACAGCACAGCAAGCATCAAGTGATTCAAGTTTGCATTTCTTCCTTGTCCCCACCCTCAGCAAGTGTCACAAGAGTGATGTGGATCTGCATCAAGCCAGTGGATCAGCACAGCAGAGTAACTCTGAGCTTAGGGGATCTGAATTCTTTATAATGTGCTGCAAGCAATATCGTCCTTTGCCCCGGTGGAGACATTATCTATATTATACCGGACAGTAAACAAATCTGCCCTTGGCTCCAGAAAGAGATATTATTTCTACCTTCCAAGGCAGTTAACCATACAAACATCCTTGAAAAGATAGTCTAGAACAAAAGAGCAGTTAGTGTTCCTGTTCACAAGACATGCAGAAATGTGACAGATCCATGGAGAATTGTTTGCCACCATTCTAAAGCCTTGGGATGTTTAGGCTCATGTGTCAACTTGGCCAGGTGATGGTGCCCAGGTATCTGATGAAGCAAGCACTGACCTAACCTTTACTGCAAGGACATTTGTGGCTGTTTACTAAATCATCAGTCAATTGACTGCATCTGTGGCTGAATACATCAATGAAGTGTGAGAGAATTCAATCAACTGGATTTAATCCAATCAGCTGAAGACTTTTAAGGGACAAGAGAGATAATTTTCACTTCTTCTTCTGCCAGCCACCCTCTCCTGGGGGTCAATCAAAGACCTTCATCGGAGTTGCCAAATTGCTTCCTACCCTATGGAATTTGGACTCACGCATTCTGCCCTACAGAATTTGGACTCATGCATCACCACAGTTGCATGAGACACTTTTATAAAATCTCATATTTACAGATATCTCCTGTTAGTTCTGTTTCCCTAGAGAACCCTAATACAGCTCAGTACTGGGAGTGGTTCTTGAGAAACAGAATCTTAAAATGGGCTTTTACAATTGGTTTTCTACTCTGATTAGATTCAAAGGCACTAATGACTTGATTTCCAATAATCAAGATGGCACTGACAGCCCATTACATGAGTTGGCAATGGAGAGATGCAAAATATCACCATTTGATTCTCCTAATCATACTCTTGTACAAAGCAAGGCTCTGGGTGACAGTGTTTTTGACACATTAACAGAGTTTTGCAGAGTTAAGAGGTATAATGATGTTGGCTGATGGCTCTTAGATATGCTGGATAAAGTTATAAGAGAAAGGGATGAGCTAAAGTCTTCAAATTTGAAACTTAAACACCATATGACAGATGTAAAGGCTTCTATGTGTGCCCTGAAAGAAAATCTTATTTCCTGTGGCCACAGACTTGAGATTTCTGAAAACCAGATCCAGTCTCATTTGGTGAGTAGCAGATTTACAATGTAAACTAAAATCTCAACCTCACAGGGAGCCTGCTGTTAAAGTAAAGGCATTGATTGGAAAAGAATGGAATCCTGAAACTTGGGATGGGGATATATGGATTGATAATAATGGCAGTGAGGACATTGAAATCCTAGTTTCTGCTCAGTCTTTGATAGATATCCCTGTAGTGGTCTGCTCTGAGGAAACAGCCTCCACACCTCCAGTCTGCCCTGAGGAGACAGCTACCCAACCTCCAGCCTGCTTTGAGGAAAGAGGTTCCTGACCTCCAGTCTGCCCTGAAGAGTCACCTAAGGAGATTAATCCCTCAGTGCCTGCTAAACCTGTAATCACCTCCCCTGAGTAAGCAGCCCTCATCCTTTGTCTGGAGAGATTAATACTGTTTCACCAGGTGAAACTACAACAGAATGTCCTGAGGTATTTGGCTTGAAGGATACTTATAATTCTTCTCATGACCCATCCCCACCACCATTCTTTGCTTCAAGACCTATAATTAAAGTCCCAACAGGCCCTGAAGGGTAAGGTACAAAGTGTGACCCATGAGGAAGTATGCTATACTCCAAAAGAACTGCATGAGTTTTCCAATTTATACAGACAGAAATCAGGGGAATATGTTTGGGAATGGATATTAAGGATGGAAAGAATATAAAGTTGGATCAGACTGAATTTACTGATATGGCCCACTAAGCAGAGATTCTGCATTCAATGTTGTAGCTGGAAGGGTTAGAAAGTGTGTTAAGTTTGCTTGGGTGGCTGACTGAAACATGGATCAAAAGGTGGCCGACATAACCTGAGGTCAAAATTCCAGAACTTCCCTGGTATAATATAGAGGAAGGGATACAAAGGCTTAAAGAGATTGGAATGTTAGAGTGGATTTATCATGGAAAACCTGCTCACACACCCCTAGAGTGTCCAGAGGACACACCATTTACCAGGACTGTAAGGAATAAATTTGTGAGACTAGCCCCATCATCCCTGAAGAGCTCTGTAGTCACCCTTCTCTACAGATCAGCTATTACTTTGGGAACCTCTGTCACTGAGCTGGAATCTTTAAACATAAAGGGGTTAATCAGATCCTGAGTTGGCAGAAGCCATGTGGCAGCAGTTAATCACCAAAGACAAGGTGGGTGTGACTACCATAATGGAAAACAGGCTTAAAGGAACAGTTAAAATAATCTGACTCACAGAGACTTATGGCATTGGTTAGTAGATCATGGAGTACCTAGAAGTAAAATAGATGGGCAATCTACTAAATACTTGTTTGATCTGTATAAGCAGAAGAATTCTAGGTCAAGTGAACAAAAGTCTAACTTTATTTACAAAAACAGAGTCACAGCCCCTTAATCAATTCCCAGACTTGAGACAGGTTACAGATCCAGAGCCCCTTGAATGAAGGGAAGACCAGGTAGCCTTGGGGAAGGACCCTGTTACACTGCCAGAAATTTATACTGTTAATCTTCTTCCCAGCCTTCCCCAAGGGGACCTAAGGCCTTTTAACAGGGTAACTGTGGATTGGGGAAAAGGCAATGATCAGATACTTCAGGGATTATTAGACACTGTCTCAGAAGTGATGTTAATTACAGGAGACCGAAAATGTCACTCTGGTCCACCAGTCAAGAGTTGGGGCTTATGGAGGTCAGGTGATCAATGACATTTTAGCTCAGGTCCATCACACTATGGGTCCAGTGTGTCCCCAGACCCATTCTTTGGTTATTTCCCCAGTTCCAGAATGCATATTTGGAATAGAAATACTCAGCAACTGGCAGAATCCCCACACTGGTTCCCAGACTCATGGAGTGGGGGCTATTATGGTAGGAAAGGCCAAGTGGAAGCCACTAGAACTGCCCCTGCCTAGCAAAATAGTAAACCAGAAGCAATATTGGGTTTCTGGAGGGATTGCAGAGATTAATGCCACTCTTAAGGACTTGAAAGACATGGGGGTGGTGATTCCGACCACATCCCCATTCAACTCTCCTATTTGGCCTGTGCAGAAAACAGGTCTTGGAGGATGACAGTGGATTATTGTAAGCTTAATCAGGTGGTGACTCCAATTGCAGCTGTTGTTCCAGATGTGGTATCATTGCTTGAACAAACCAACACATCTCCTGGTAACTAGTATGCACCTATTGATCTGGCAAATGCTTTTTTTCTCAATAGCTGTTAGTAAGAACCACCAGAAACAGCTTGCATTCAGCTGGCAAGGCCAGCAGTATATTCATTGTCCTACCTCAGGGCTATATCGACTCTCCAACCTTATGTCATAATATTGTCCACAGGGAACTTGATCGTTTCTCCCTCCCACAAGACATCACACTGGTTGTTTGGGTCTAGCAAGCAAGAAGTAGCATCTACTCTAGACTTACTGGTAAGGTATTTGCCTGTCAGAGGATGGGAAGTCAACAAAAATACAGGGGTCTTCCACCTCAGTAAAATTTCTAAGTGTCCAGTGGTGTGAGACATGTCGAGATATCCCTTCTAAGGTGAAGGATAAGCTGTTGCATTTGGCCCCTCCTACAACCAAAAAAGAGGCACAATACCTAGTTGGTCTCTTTGGATTTTGGAGACAACATATTCCTCCTCTGGTTGTGCTACTCTGGCCCATTTATCGAGGGACCATAAAAGCTTCTAATTTTGAGTGGGGCCCAGAACAAGCAGCTTCAGGTTGCTGTGCAAGCTGCTCTGCCACTTGGACCATATGATCCAGCTGATCCAATGGTGCTGGAAGTGTCAGTGGCAAATAGAGATGCTGTTTGGAGCCTTTGGCAGGCTCCTACAGGAGAATCACAAGGCAGGCCTTTAGGATTTTGGAATAAAGCCTAACCATTCTCTGCAGATAACTACTCTCCTTTTGAGAAACAGCTTTTGGCCTGTTATTGGGCCTTAGTAGAGATGGAACACGTAACCATGGGCCACCAAGTTATCATGAGACCTGAGTTGCCTATCATGAGCTGGTTGCTGTCTGACCTGCCAAGCCATAAAGTTGGCCATGCACAGCATCATAAAATGGAAATGATATATACGAGATAGGGCTTCAGCGGGTCCTGAAGGCACAAATAAGTTGCATGAGGAAGTGGCCAAAATGCCAATGGCCCCCACTCCTGCCACATTACCTTCTCTTTCCCAGCCCACAGCTATGGCCTCTTGGAGACTTCCTCACAAACTGTTGACTGAGGAAGAGAAAATGGGAGCCTACTTTACAGATGGTTCTGCATGATATGCAGGCACCGTCTGAAAGTGGTCACCTTCAGTACTGCAGCCCCTTTCTGGGATGTCCCTGAAGGAAAGTGGTGAGGGGAAATCCTCCCAGTGGGAAGAACTACAAGTAGTGCACCTGGTTGTTCATTTTGCTTGGAAGGAGAACTGGTCAGAAGTGCATTTGTATACTGATTCATGAACTGTTGCTAATGGTTTGACTGGATGGTCAGGGACTTGGAAGGAACATGATTGGAAAATTGGTGACGAAGTCTGGGGAAGGGATATGTGGATAGACCTTTCTGAGTGGGCAAAAAACATGAAGATATTTGTGTCCCACATGAATGTTCACCAAAGGGTGACTTCAGCAGAGGAAGATTTTAAAAATCAAGTGGATAAGATGACCCGTTTGGTGGATATCAGTCAGCCTCTTTCCCCGGCCACTCCTGTCATCGCCCAATGGGCTCATGAACAAAGTGGTCACGGTGGTAGAGGTGGAGGTTATGCATGGGCTTAGCAACATGGACTTCTACTCACCAAGGTCAACCTGGCCACAGCCACTGCTGAATGCCCAATCTGTCAGCAGCAGAGACCCACACTCAGTCTCTGATATGGCACCATTCCGCAAGGTGATCAGCCTGCTACCTGGTGGCAAGTAGATTGGACTGGACCACTTCCATCATGGAAGGGGCAGCAGTTTGTTCTAACCAGAATGGACACATATTCCGGATATGGGTTTGCCTTCCCTGCATGCAATCCTTCTGCCAAAACTACCATCCATGGATCTACAGAATGCCTTATCCACCATCATGGTATTCAACACAGCATTGCTTCTGATCAAGGAACCTACTTCATAGCAAATGAAGTGAGGGAATGGGCATATGCTCATGGAATTCTCTAGTCTTACCATGTTCCCCATCATCCAGAGGCAGCTGGGTTGATATAACAGTGGAATGGCCTGTTGAAGACTCAATTACATCATCAACTAGCGGCAATACCTTGCAGAGCTGGGCCAGTGTTCTCCAGGAGGCTGTGTATGCTTTAAATCAGTATCCACTCCATGGCACTGTTTCTCTCATAGCCAGGATTCAAGGGTCCAGGAATCAAGGGGTGGAAATGTGAGTGGCATCACTTACTATTACTCCCCGTGATCCACTAGGAAAATTTCTGCTTCCTGTCCCTGCAAATTTAAGATCTGCTGGTCTACAAGTCTTAGTTATGAAAGGAGGAGTGCTTCCACTAGGAGACACAACAATAATTCCATTGAACTGAAAGTTAAGACTGCCACCTGGCTACTTTGGGCTTCCCATGCCTCTGAATCAATAGGCAAGGAAGGGGGTTACTGTACTGGCTGGGGTGATTGATCCTGATTATCAAGGGGAAATAGGACTGCAACTACACAAAGGAGAAGAGTTTTCCTGGAATATAGTAAATCTCCTATGGCATCTCTTAGTACTACCATGCCCTGTTATTAAAATCGATGAAAAACTGCAATAAGCCAATCCAGGCAGGACTACCAATGGCCAGAAACTTCAGGAATGAAGGTTTGGGTCACCCCACCAGGCAAAGAACCATGGCCAGCTGAAGTGCTTGCTGAGGGTAAAGGGAACATGGAATGGATAGTGGAAGAAGGTACTGATAAATAGGAACTACAACCATGTGACCAGTTACAGAAACAAAGACTATGATGGCATGAATATTTCCTCCTTGTTTTGTTATATGAGTATTTTTGAATTTGTCCATAATGCAAATATCTTTGTTTCCTTCTCTATCATATCCCCTTATTGTATGACATAATCGGTATTGTTCATTTCATAGTGTTCTTGTTATAGGGTAACAAGTGTAAAAGTAAATGTTACACAAGGACTTGTACCCTATTGTGGAGAGATTTAGTGAGTTTCCTGTTGTATGAAGGACAGCTCAATATTGTTAGGCAAAACATATGTCTGTTATTGCACTCTATTTAGAAATTAATTATGGTTTAAGGTGATGTGTATAGCTGACAGGTTGACAAGGGATGGACTGTGATGGTTAGGTTCACGTGTCAACTTGGCCAGGTGATTATGCCCAGTTGTCTGGTCAAGTAAGCACTGGCCTAACCATTACTGCAACGGCATTTGAAATCTGGTTTATTAAATCATCATTCAATTGACTGCTTCTGTGGCTAATTACATCAATGAAGGGTGTGTCTTCTGCAATGGGAGAATTCAATCAGCTGGATTTAATCAAGTCAGTTGAAGACTTTTAAGAGACAAGAGAGAGAACTTTCACTTCTTCTTCTTTGGCCAGCCTTTCCTGGGGAGTCCATCAAAGACCTTCATCAGAGTTGCCAGCTTGTTGCCTGCCCTAGGGAATTTGGACTCATGCATCCCCACAGTTGCAGGAGACATTTTTATAAAATCTCATATTTATAGATATCTCCTGCTAGTTCTGTTTCCCTGGAGAACCCTAATATAGGCTTATAATGGTTTTATATAAATCTAGAGCTAATTTACTCCCACTACTGAGAAAATAATCTTCTTAAAATGCTACCTATATAATGAACAAACTTTAAGAGTTACAAGCTGATAACACAGGAGATAGAAAGAGGGTAGAGATTGGGCATTTGATGCTGAAGGACTACAGAATGTTCAGCACGATTGACTGTATAGATCCAGAAATAGATAGCATAATACTGTGTGTTGGTAGCACAATATCGTAACTACACTGAACAAAGATGTCCATGAGTAAAGCTGAAAGAAGTGGGCTAGGGGCATGTATGACATCTGAGGCAAAGACAGAAGATAAAGAATGGAACTGTTTAACTTAGCAAAAACTGGAAAAGTCAATGATTGTGACTAAGCATACGAATATAAAAATATTCTTGCATGTGGGAGAACAAATGAATGTCAACTATACAGAGTGTTGAAAAGGGGAAGGTATGGGGGAAAAATATAATCAAAGCAAACTGGAGTCTATGGTCAACAGTAACATTGTAATATGCTTCCATTAAATGTAACAAAGGCAATATACCAAAACTAAATGTGTATGAGAGGGGGATATAAGGGAGGGATACGGAATTCTTGGTAGTGGTGTTCTTGTCTGACCCTACTATTATATTGTATTACATGATATTTTCTTTTCCTTTTTTATTACTCATTTAAAAAAAACTTTTTTGTAGTAATCAATACATTCAAGTGCTGATTGTGGTAATAAATGCACAACTATACGATGATACCATGAACAAATAATTGTACACTGTTGATAATTGTATGGTATGTGAATATAGGTCTATAAAATTATAGGAAAAATATAAGTAGGGATAAAAGTGCTGGAGAAAACATGGAGAGAGGGATCTACATAGTTACTGTTGGTTAGGAGGCAAAATGGTGTAGCCTTTCTGGAGGACAGTGTGGTGGTTCCACAAGAAGCTAAGTATGTGGGTGCCATAAGGTCCTGCAACCTCATTAGGGAGCATCTACTTGGAAGATCTGAGAGCAGGGAAATGAATAGGCCTCTGCACACTGTTGTTTATGGAGAGAGTATACATGATTTGCAATGGGTTGAGGTGGCCTAAGGGTACATCAACTGAGGAAAAGAATTGTGAATTTTGGTGTGTGCATACAATGGAATATTGAGCAACCTCAAGGAGGAGTGAAGCTGTGAGACACGCAGAGGGGAATAGATCCTGCATACAGCATTTTGAGTGAACTACACCAGAAACAAAAGCAAACACTATAATGCCTCACCAATGTGGACTCACTACAACATGTAAACCCATAATTGAATCTTAGAGCACAGCTTATCAAGGGAACACTTATTGTAATGGTCCCTAGATTGTAAGCTCTTAACAGCAGTCACATCTATTCCTGAACTGTAATGGCTATCTCCAGATTCCAAGATGCTGATTCCTTTGTGTATAACCTGATTGATCCCTGGAACTTTGGGCGTCTGTGTGACACCTGAAACTCAGAGCTAGAGCTCCACAGATATGAATGGCAGTATTAACGCATACAGCAACTGTTAAAAAAGATGAAAAAGAGTCCAGACTTCAATTAGAGATATGAATGAAGCAGATCTAGTTAGGACTAGAGCAAATTGGGCCAAAGGGTAAAGGACAACACTACTTGTGTTTTAAAACTTCAACTTCCATGTAAGACAAAGGGAAAAGACCTTTATTTAATGCAGGGTCTATATTTCCTAAACAATTTAACTTGTACAGTTTGTTCAAATATCATAATTACATGAACTTTGAATAGAAGTGAGACCTGGTATGTTTGTACAGGTTAGTGTGAAATAGTGACACATCCCAAAGTAATTTGGGCAGAGAATAAAAATATATATGCAGGTTCCCCCTGAAGAGCCGGGGGAAAATGTAGAAGTGTTGGGCTTCCTCACCTGGATTGTTGTTGATGTTCTCACAAACATCAAGGACTGGCGGTTTGGTATACCAAGCCCTCTATCTTGGCGCTTGCCCTTATGGAGAGCATTACTGCAAAGGAGAGACTAAACTTACTTATAATTGTGCCTAAGTGTCTCCCCCTGAGTAACTCCTTGTTGCTCAGATGTAGCCCTCTCTCTCTCTAGCTAACCCAACTTGGTGGGTGAACTCACTACCCTCCCCCCTACATGAGACCTGACTACCAGGGGTGTAAATCTCCCTGGCAATGCAGGATACAACTCTCAAGAATGAATCTGGACCTGGGATCATGGGATTGAGAACATCTTCTTGACCAAAAGGGGGATGTGAAATGAAACAAAATAAAGTTTCAGTGGCTGAGAGATTTCAAATGGAGTCAAGAGGTTACTCCAGTGGGCATTCTGACACACTATATAGATAACCCTTTTTAGGTTTTAATGTATTGGAATAGCTAGAAGTAAATACCTGAAACTGTCGAACCGCAACCCAGTGGCCTTGACTCTTGAAGATGATTGTATAACAATGTAGCTTACAAGGGGTGACAGTGTGATTGTGAAAGACTTATGGATCACACTCCCTTTATCCAGTGTATGGATGGATGAACAGAAAAATGGAGACAAAAACTAAATGAAAAATAGGATGGGAGGATGATTTTGGTGTTCTTTTTTACTTTATTTTTACTTTTTCTGGTATAAGGAAAATGTTCAAAAAACAGATTGGGGTGATGAATGCACAACTATATGATGGTACTGTGAACAGTTGATTTTACATCATGGATGACTGTATGATATGTGAATATATCTCAATAAAACTGAATTTTTTTAAAAAATGCTACCTAAAACACCATGTATTAGGAGATCTTTCCATTTTGACAGGTGGGAACACTATTCCCAGTCCTGTTTTAGTTCTAGGTTTTGTTTTGCCTACTCCTTTGCAGTGGCAAAGATCAGTAAACAACAAAAGACTTGAGGGGATCCCTCTGTAGATATGTGGAGCTCTCTGTCCAGCTCCCTTCTATTACTCTGACCCACAAATTGTAACCATCTTAATCTTTCCATACTCAAAACTCTCTCTTCTTAGCTCAGTGAAACTGCTGGGCTCTGTTTGGCCTCCCCTTTCCTATACTGCACTCTGGAAATTCTCCCCATACAATAAGCAAAGACAATTCTAGATTTCACCTTATTTATTTTCCTTCTCTCAAAAATCAATGTCGATAGGGGACTGGTGGTTTGATGGGTTGAGCCCTCTACCATAAGTTTTACCCTTGGAAAGACGGTTGCTGCAAAGGAGAGGCTAGGCCCCCCTATGGTTGTGCCTAAGAGCCTCCTCCCGAATGCCTCTGTTGCTCAGATGTGGCCCTCTCTCTCTGGCTAAGCCAACTTGAAAGGTGAAATCACTGCCCTCCCCACTACGTGGGATCAGACACCCAGGGGAGTGAATCTCCCTGGCAACGTGGAATATGACTCCCGGGGAGGAATGTAGACCTGGCATCATGGGATGGAGAACATCTTCTTGACCAAAAGGGGGATGTGAAAGGAAATGAAATAAGCTTCAGTGGCAGAGAGATTCCAAAAGGAGCCGAGAGGTCACTCTGGTGGGCACTCTTACGCACACTTTAGACAACCCTTTTTAGGTTCCAAAGAATTGGGGTAGCTGGTGGTGGATACCTGAAACTATCAAACTACAACCCAGAACCCATGAATCTCGAAGACAGTTGTATAAAAATGTAGCTTATGAGGAGTGACAATGGGATTTGGGAAAGCCATAAGGACCACACTCCACTTTGTCTAGTTTATGGATGGATGAGTAGAAAAATAGGGGAAGGAAACAAACAGACAAAGGTACCCAGTGTTCTTTTTTACTTCAATTGCTCTTTTTCACTCTAATTATTATTCTTGTTATTTTTGTGTGTGTGCTAATGAAGGTGTCAGGGATTGATTTAGGTGATGAATGTACAACTATGTAATGGTACTGTAAACAATCGAAAGTACGATTTGTTTTGTATGACTGCGTGGTATGTGAATATATCTCAATAAAATGAAGATTAAAAAAAAAAAAATCAATGTCGAGAGGAGTGGGGCCTATGGTGGCATAGGGAGGTGTGGAATTCAGTTAGTCCCCTATAAGAACTAGCAAATAGCCAGGAATAAACTAGTAAATAATCTGGAATAACTGTCTGGGGGACTTCTATGACCGGAAACATATCGTACACCAGTCTGAAATGTGTGGAACAGCTGAGATCACATAATTATAATTATATGATTATACCAGGAATCACTGAACATTTACTTAGGATGAATTGTATGGTATGTAAATAAAACTGTTCAAAAAGTAAACAGAGGGATACAAGAGCTGGAGAAAATGTGGTAAGAGGGATGTTCCTATTCACTGTTGGTAGGGAAGTAGAATGGCGCAGTCCATCTAGAGGGCAGTGTGGTGGTTCCATAGGAAGCTAACTATGGGGTTGCCATACGGTCCTGCAACCCCGTTACTGGGTATATACTTGGAAGAACTAAGAGCAGAGACATGAATGGAAATTACACACTGGTGTTTACGGCAGCAGTATTCACAATTCATAATGGATGGAGGTGGCCTAAGGGTACATCAACTGATAAACAGAATGGTGAGCCGTGGTCTATACATACAATGGACTATTGAGTGGCAAGAAGGAATGAAGTTGTGAGGTTTGCAACTAGGTAAATGGACCTTGAAGACAGTACGTTGAGTGAAATAAGCCACAATAGAAGAGACAAACATTATAACACCTCTCTAACGTGAACTTACAATAATGTGCAAACTCGGAGTATTGAATCTGAGAGCACAGTTTACCAGGGGAAGGCTTACAGTAAAGGTTGCTATATTGTAAGGTCTTGCAGCAGTCACATCTATTTATGAGTTGTAATGGTTCTTCCTCAATTCTGAGATGCTAAGCTCTTTGTGTATAACCTGGTTGGTCCCTGGAACTTCAGGTATCTGTGTGACACTTGAGACTCAGAGCCAGAGTTTGGCAGCTATGAAAGTCAGCATTACCCCATACAACAACTGTTAAAGAAGCTGAAAAAGAAATCAGACTTTAATTAGTGATATGAACGAAATGGACTTGCCTAGGACTAAGGTAAACCAGACTAAAGGGAAAGGATGATATTAACTGTGTTTTAAAACTTCAACTTCTGTGTGAGACCAAAGGAAGAGATGTTTATTTGGTGCAAAATCTATATTTTCTGTAGCACACTATATAATTTAACTTGTATGGTCAGTTTATTCAAATGTGATAATTACATGGAACCTCAAATAGGGGGTGAGACCTGATTGGTTTGTCCAGGTTAGCATGAAACTCTGATATATTCCGAAGTAATCTGGCCAGAGAATAAAAAGTATTAGCAAAGCCCCCTTGAGGTACTGGGGAAAATGTGGAAATATTAACCTTCCCCACCTGGGGAATTCCTGATATTCTTGCAAGCATTGGGGACTACCAATTTAGTAGGCCAAGCCCTCAATCCTGGGGCTTCCCCTTATGAAACTTGTTACTGCCAACAGAGAGGCTAAGCCTACTTACAATTGTGCTGAAGAGTTACCCCCAGAGAACCTCATTTGTTGCTCAGATGTGGCCTCTATCTCTAAGCCAACACTGCATGTAAACTCACTGCCCTCCCCTCTGTGTGGGACATGACTCCCAGGGGTGTAAATCTCCCTGGCAATGTAGGACATGACTCTCAGGGATGAATCTGGACAGAGCATAGAAGGATTGAGAAAGCCTTCCGTTCCAGTTTGCTAATGTTGCCATTTTGCAAAACACCAGAAATGAATTGGCTTTTATAAAGGGAGTTTATTTGGTTCCAAAGTTACAATCTTAAGGCCATGAAGTACTGAAGGTAAGGCATCAACAATTGGGTACCTTCACTGAAGGATGGCCATTGGCATCTGGAAAACCTCTGTTAACTCGGAAGGCACGTGGCTGGTGTCTGCTTGCTCCCAGGTTGTTTCAAAATGGCATTCTCCAAAATGTTGCTCTTGGGGCATTTTGTCCTCTCTTAGCTGCAGCTCCTCTTCAAAATGTCACTCTCAGTTGCTCTGAGGTCCCTCTGTTGTGAGCTCTTTTTATAGGACTCCAGTGAACTAATCAAGACCCACCCTGAATGCGTGAGGCCACATTTCCATGGAAACATTCAATCAAGAGGTCACACCCTAATCAAAGGTGTCACTCACAGTTGGGTGGATCACATCTCCATGGAAACACTCAATCAGAAGGTTCCAACCTAATCGACAGTAGTATGTCTGCCCCCACAAGATTGCATTAAAGAATATGGCTTTTTCTGGGGGACATAATATATACAAACCAGCACACCTTCTAGACCAAAAGGGGAAAGAGAAATGAAACAAAATAAAGTTTCAGTGCCTGAGAGATTTCAAATGGAGTCAAGAGGTCATTCTGGAAGGTATTCTTATGCATTATATAGAGATTCCTTTTTAGTTTTTAGTGTATTGGAATAGCTAGAAGGAAATACCTGAAACTGTTGAACTGCAATCCAGTATCCTTGATTCTTGAAGATGATCGTATAACTATATAGCTTGTATAATGCGACTGTGAATATGAAAACCTTACGGCTCACACTCTCTGTATCCAGTGTAGGACAGGCGAGTAGAAAAAGAGGGACAAAAAGTAAATGAATAATGGGGGGGGGAAGGAGTATGAGATGTTTTGGGTGTTCTTGTTTACTTTTATTTTCATTCTTATTTTTATTTTTAGGAATAATGAAAACATTCAAAAAAATTGATTATGGTGGTGAGTGCACAACTTTATGATAATACCGTGAACAAATAACTGTACATTTTGGATGACTGTATGGTATGTGAATATATCTCAATAAAATTGCATTAAAGAAAATCAATGTCATATGCTGCCTGTCGTCCAACATCTAAAAACCACTGTTGCGTATATTTTGCCAGTCTTCTAGTTGTTTAAGATTGGACAATAAATCCAATCCCAGCTAATATCATCATGCCTAAAAGCAAAAGTCTGAAAGAAAGAAGTTAAGCTAGCAGGCTGTTATTGTCTATGTATCAGATTCTAAAGCAACTACAAAGCAACTGCTAAAACTAATAAACATATTTAGCAATGTCAATATACAAAAATCAATTGTATTTCTTGATGCAATCACTGTGGAAATCAGTTTTGTGGTTCCTCAGAAAGTTGAAGACAGAATTACCATATGATCCAGCAATCTCATTTCTTGGCATGTTTCCAAAATAAATGAATGCTGGGATTCTAACAGATATTTGTACACTAACATTGATAGCCAGCATTATTCACAATACTGAAAAGGTGGAAGCAACCTAAATGTCACTCAAGGGATAAATGGATAAACAAAATGTGCTAAATACATACTATGTGTATTAGTTAGGGTTCTCTAGGGAAACAGAATCAACAAGAGATATATGTAAATATAAGATTTTATAAAAAGTGTCTCACACAATGGTGGGGATGCACAAGTCCAAATTCCATATGGCAGGCAGCAAACTTGCAACTCTGATGAAGGTGTTCGATGAACTCCTCAGGAAATGTTTCGCTGGCTAGCCAAAGAAGAAGTGAAGGTCCTCTCTCCCTCTTCCTTAAAAGTCTTCAACTGATTGGATTAAATCCAGCTGACTGAATTCTCTCATTGCAGAAGACACCATAACCCGGCCAAGGTGACACACAAACCTAATCATCACACTATGAAATATTATTCAGACACAAAAAATGAAATTATGATACCTACAATAACATGGATGAACCTTGAAAACATCATGTTGAGTGAAATAGCCAGATACAAAAAGACAAATATTGTATGATCTCATTTATATGAAATACCTAGGATAGACAAATTCACAGAGACTGAAAGTAGATTACCAGGGGCTGGAGGTAAGGGGAAGGATGTTATTGCCTAGTGGGTGCAAAGTTTCTGTTTGAGGTGATGAAAAAGTTTGAGTAATGAATATTGGCAATGGTAGCTCAACATTGTGAATGTAATTAACACCACTGGACTGTATATTTGAAAGTGGTTAAAATGAGAAACTGAGTTGGATATACATTACAATGATAAAAAAAATTTTTAAGTGGCTGAAGGTAGTATGCGATTTAGAAGTTTTCTTAAAAGTAAATTGACTATTACCAACTGCAATATACCAACAGAGAATACTTGTAAAATAAATTTTTCAAAGTAATTCTATTTATAAGAGCATCAAAAAATAAATAAAGTACTTGGGAATAAATATGACAAAAGATATGCAAGACCTCTAGTCTGAAAACTACAAAAAAAATTGCTGAAATAAATTAAATAAGACTTAAATAAGAGTAGGCAAAACTAATCTATGGTGAAAAAATCAGTGCAATGGCTGCCTCTAGGCTTGGGGGCAAATGATTAGAAAAAAGTACATGAGGAAATTTTCCTGGGTGATGAAAACCTTCTAAACTTTCATTGCAAGGTGGTTATGGTTATGATGCATATGTTAAAACTCACTGAAATGTACATTTAAGACATGTGCATTTCACAATTTATAAATTTTACCTCGGGATGTGGGGCAAGATGGCAGAATGATGAGGTGTGGGTTTTAGTTACTCCTCCAGGGCAGTAGGTGGAAAGCCAGGAACTGCATGGATCAGACACCGCCGAGCAATTTGACTTTGGGCATACTTCATACAACACTCACGAATATGTGGAACAGCTGAGATCAGCAAAATCTGTAAGTTCTCGTGGCCAGGGGACTCATGCCCTTCCCTGCCAGGCTCAGTCCCATGGGAGGAGGGGCCATCAGTGCTGGGAACGAGGAAAGAGAACTACAGTTGCAGCTCTGATTGAAAACTCAGACTGCTGATCAAAAACTCCAAACATACATAGACTGAGACAGACACCAGAGAATCTGAAAGCAGTCAGCCTGGTGGAGAGGAGATAGGGTTAACAAAAATAGAAAAAAAAAGCCCAAAAATAAAAACAGAGACTTTTTGGAGTTCCAGTGAACATAAAACGGAGAAGGGCAAGGCTCAAACAGAATCAGGCGCATATGCAAATCCAGAGGGTGAGGACCCTTGTCTGAAGAGCCAGTTTCTCTGCTTTCTTGATTGTTCCTTAATGGCCCTAAACTCCTTGTCTCTTAGCATTTCAATAGCCCATTAGATCTGTAAGGAGGGCCCTTCTTCTTTTTTTTTTTTTTTTTATCTTTTTCTCTTTTTCTCAATCACTCTAAGAAGCCCATTACAGAAAGCCTCAAAGACATGCAATTTGGGCCCAGGCAAGAGCAGAGCTAAGACAGCTCTGAGAGACAAAACAATAAGTCTAGTGGCTGAGAAAATTCGCTAAACACCATAACTTCCCAAGAAAATGGGGGCACCCCCTTACAGCCATCTTCCCGGCAGGCCGGAAACGCTCCTGCCCAGTGCCAGCACCACAGCCCAGAGCTGCCCCAAACAACCCAGTGTGACAGGAAGTGTTTCCAGCAAAATGTGCACACCCCACAGTATCTGGCCTGGACAATATTCGCGCACCCACAGCTAACTGTCCCAGAGCTAGGAAGGCAGAGCTGTGTGAAAAGGGGGAAATTAACATGCCCCATTTAGCCATCCTTTTAGCAGGCAGGGAACGCCCCTACACGGCCCTGTGGCCCAGAACTTCCCTTGGGGGATGGTGCTCACCTGTGACGTAGCACAGTCTTCCCTCAACAGAGGCCCTAGGAGGGCACAGGTTAGAAGAGGGACCCACTTGCAAGTCCCAAGGACCATACACCAATACCAAGGACTTGTGGGTCAGCGGCATAGACAAACTGTGGCAAGACTGAACTGAAGGATTAGACTATTGCAACAGCTTTAAATCTCCAGGAACACCTGGGAGATTTGATTATTAAAGCTGCCCTCCCTCCCTAACCACTCAGACAAACGCCCCACTTTCAGGGCGGGCAGCACCAACTACACACGCAAACTTGGTGCACCAATTGGACTCCAAAAGACTCACACCCCCACTCACCATAAAGACAAAGTTGGGGAGAACTCACTTGAGGGGACTAGGTGGCTCACAGACACCACTTGCTGGTTAGTAAGAGAAAGTGTACTCCACAAAGCTGTAGATCTGACAAATTATAAATAAGTGTTTGAATCAGTCTACATATCCTAAAAGTACCCTATCAAGTTAAGCAAATGCCAAGAGGCCAAAAACAACAGAAAATTTTAAAGTATACGAAAAAAACAGACAATATAGATAACCCAAACTCAAACAGCCAAATCAAAAGATCAGAGGAGACACAGTACTTGGAGCAATTAATCAAAGAACTAAAGACAAACAATGAGAGCATGGCACAGGATATAAAGGACATGAAGAAGACCCTAGAAGAGCATAAAGAAGAAATTTCAAGAGTAAATAATAAAACAGATGATCCTATGGAAATAAAAGAAATTGTTGACCAAATTAAAAAGATTCTGGATACTTATAGTACAAGACTAGAGGAAGCTGAACAGCAAATCAGTGACCTTCAGGATGACAGAACAGAAAATGGAAGAACAAAAGAAGGAATGAGGGAAAAAAAAGAAAAAATCAAAATGGACCGCAGGGATATGATAGATAATATAAAATGTCCAAATATAAGAGTCATTGGTGTTCCAGACGCGGAAGAGAAGGGTAAAGGTCTAGGAAGAGTATTAAAAGAAATTGTTGGGGAAAACTTCCTAAACCTTCTACACAATATAAATACACAAAGCATAAATGCCCAGCGAACTCCAAATAGAATAAATACAAATAAACCCTCTCCGAGACATATTCTGATCAGATTGTCAAATACTGAAGAGAAGGAGCAAGTTCTGAAAGCAGCAAGAGAAAAGCAAATCACCACATACAAAGGAAACAACATAACACTAAGTAGTGACTACTCAGCGGCCACCATGGAGGCAAGAAGGCAGTGGCATGACATATTTAAAACTCTGAGAGAGAAAAATTTCCAACCAAGAATTCTTTATCCAGCAAAGCTCTCTTCAAATTTGAGGGAGAGCTTAAATTTTTCACAGACAAACAAATGCTAAGAGAATATGCTAACAGGATACCTGCCCTACTAGAGATACTGAAGGGAGCCCTACCAACAGAGAAACAAAGAAAGGAGAGAGAGACATGGAGAAAGGTTCAGTACTAAAGAGATTCAGTATGGGTATATTAAAGGACCTTAAGAGAGAGAGGAAAAAAATATATCTGACAAACATAAACCAATGGATAGGATGGCTGATTCAAGAAATGCCTTCACAGTAATAATGTTGAATGTAAATGGGTTAAACTCCCCAATTAAATTTTACCTCAACAAGAAAAGAAAATACTTTAAACAAACATTGAACTCTAACTAGTAGGTTTGCTTTACCTAATGGTATGGTTTATCAGTTATAACAACGACATATTTTTTATGAGTGAACAAATACATTGAGTACAATGGGAACCTGGTTTCTCATTCTTCAGGGAAAAAATAAATATATGGATTTATGTAGGATGTGTGTATGTGTGTGTGTGTATTCTTCCCCCTAGCTCTGTCTCTGAGAGGGACTAGAAGCAATGACAGAGTGGCAATAAACCCACCTTGTAAGCAAACCTTGGTTTCAAAACACCATTCTCCACTAAAAGAAACCAGGTTCTCCTGAGAAATGAATGACTCCAGGGCCGGGATAGAAAAAGTACAAGACAAACTTGGAACATTTTATGTGCCCCAAAATATAGACATGCTCAAAAAATGATGGCAACATGTCAAAAGGACAAAGGAGCCACCTTAAAGAGGCTGCTGCATGCAATTCAACAGTGGCCTACAACCTCCAACAACTTGTCTGCTACCAATGGGTGGATTGCAGGTTCCTGTGGCAGGAACCACACCCTCTCCACAGAGGTGTGAATCTCTATCACTGCGGTTGGGGGAAGGAGCTCATCCTCTGAGTTTCTAAGTTCCTTGTTAACTCTTCTTCAGCCCTAGAGGTAGTAGCTGCTTTTTGTAGCTGTTACTTTTGTATAATTTAGAATTCTCTTCTACCTCTTTAGTAATTGATCATTTTTTTACTAGTAAATCATTCTTGATATTAATTTTTCCTATTCAAATCACAGGTGTGGCATTTCTCCTATAACTGGACCCTGATTGATTCTAGGACACATCACTTCTCTCATATCTCTCTGTATGATCTAAACATAAACATGAGGAAACATCGCACAATCTCAAAATTAGAGAAATTCTAAAAAATAAGTGGCCTGTATGCTTCAAAATTTCAAGTTCAAGTAAGACAAAGAAAATTACAACCAATTCCAACATGTGATTCTGGCTTGGCCATTCTGGGTGGGGGAAGAGGAAATAGATATAAAGAACATGTATTGGGATAAATGATGAAATTTGAATATGGACTACAGATTAGATAATAATAGTATGTGAATGTTATAACTCCTAATTTTGAGAAGCATGTAACCAAGAAGTTAGGAATTAACAATTGATTATGATTATTGAATCATTATATATTTTTTACTTTCTTTTTACTTTCTGAGTGTATCAGAGTAGCCAAAAAGAAATACCCAAAATTGTCGAACTATAATCTAGTTGCTTTGATCTTTGATAATGATTGTATAACAATAACGTCTCTATCTTGTGCCCTTGTGATTTTAAAAACCTTGTGACTGACCCTCATTTGTACACCTTTTATCTGGTTTTTCAACTTTAGAGTCTTATAGTCACTAAAGACAGCTCCTAATGTTAATTAATGAAGGGCCTTGAGTCAGCACAGAACTAACCCACCCTAATT
This sequence comes from Choloepus didactylus, assembly GCF_015220235.1. Classification (NCBI taxonomy): domain Eukaryota; kingdom Metazoa; phylum Chordata; class Mammalia; order Pilosa; family Megalonychidae; genus Choloepus; species Choloepus didactylus. The sequence goes on from NC_051314.1 coordinate 123,957,971, forward strand.
CCAAAGTTATCTTGATAAACAAAGCTGGATCTAACCAAAATGGGCCTGCCTGACGTGCAGTAGCTTCAACTTTAACCTATAAGTGACTATACTTCATTATAACATTAAAAATCATGTCCATCATCCTATTAAAGCCACCATTTTCTTACATACATTCTATGACTAAGCATGTAATCAACCTGCACATGCTCAACAATTAGATCACCTCTAATTACATCATCTGGAGCCACTATGCTCATTATCCTATAACCTTCCCAACTTTTGATACTGTGGGAGCCCAGGACCTTCCCCAAGTGCCTTGAAGACTGCATACAGCAGCTTGCTTGACCTAGGACAGTTAAGGTTTGACCTACTCTTCTTGTAAAATCAGGCCTCTGGTGCTAAATGTAATCTATAGCTTGCCTCCCTCCTGAAACTACCTCCTCCCTGAAACTCCCTGAGGTACTATTATCTACAAGATAATCTACAATCCTCCCCTCTTTGCTGTTGACTACAATTGATCCCTCCCTATGTCACAAGCCCCGGTGCTCCTCTCATATCTGTTTGAATGTCTTTGCCCTAACCCTTATAAACCACTCCCTGGCACCCCCTGCTTTTGCAGAGGACCTTACACACCAAGCTCCGAACCCGCCGCCATTCAGAACAGCTGACTTCCCACCATAGGTAAGCCCCAAAAATAAAAGGTCATTTCTCAGAGGTGTCTGGTGCTATCTTGAGTCCTTCGGCTGCAAAAGCCCTCTTGGGCCGTGACAAATACTATAAAACTATAAGAATTATTGCAGTTTGGAGAGATATATTTTTAGACCAATAGGCCATCTGTTCTCTGGCTTCATGCCTAGCAATAAACTCCCTGTCTCTTTGAAACCCTGGTGTCTCAGGAATTGGTCATTTGAGTGCATCAGGCAGAGAACCCATGCTTTTGATCAGTATCAAGTATACTGTCTTATGTAAGAGCAAATCCTCGTTCTTAGGATATACGCACTAATATAATTAATCGTAATGAAGAACTTCCTTTGAAATTGATCAAAATAAGCATGTGTGTGTGTGTGTGGAATGTGTATACAGAGTTCTTTGTACTATTCTTACATCTTTTCTGAAAATGTTAAATTACATTAAAATTGAAAGTTGCCAAAAACGAAAGCAAAAATTTATATGGTTCTTGAAATCAAAGTGATCATTTTGAAAGGCATCAAGAAAAGTTCAAAATTGAAGTCTGGTTCAAGATGGCAAATTGCATATATGCATAATAGCACTGAGAAAACATTAAACAAATTTAAAAAGATCCCTAAGCGGGTCAGGAATTGTGAGCAGGTAGGATGTTATTGACAGCAAAACCCGTAACACAAAACTCACGCAGGAGGAAGCTGTTGAGAGATTTAAAAAGCCATTCCCAACAAAATCCCAGAGAAGTCCCCAGATCAGAGTCAACAAATACAAAGCAAGAGCAGGTCTGAGACAGTTACAAAAGCAATGACTGGACCTGGACCTCTCTGGTCCCTTCCCCTGTTCTGCTTACACTGAACAAGACCATCCTCGACATTTGATTTCAGGACAAAACTTCTAGAACTGCTTTCTAAACAAAGTGAACAATTTACCTAGTGTGGGGCAGGGGAGTGTGTATGGAGAGCAGAGGGGCTGGGGGCAGGGAGGGTGCTCTCCCAGTTAATAATGAGGCTAGAGAGAGGCAAAGTAGAAACTGAAAAATGAAGTGCTAATTTCAACTTTTACCCCTAGCAAGAATCTTCGCTCTTTGAAGTGGGAGTTCTGACACAGAAAGCTCCCAGAATAGGCGCTGAGGCCTGAGAAGTAGGGAAGTGGCCCAGATTACTTACAACCAGAAGGAAAGAAGAGCCACCCTCACTCCACCCCACAGAAGACAAGCTATCATTCAACTCACTCAATTGCATTTCTGGCCCTTTCCCCACTTCCAACCAGCACTCTTCCCCCCAACTCCAGCCCAATGGTACGCTAGGCAGTAATCAAGAGGCAAGATTTCTGAATCAAACCTTGAATTCAACAACTAATGAACATCAATTCTAGAATGGAAGCCCATTATAACAGGGATTTTTGTCTTTGCTCTCTAATGTATCCTCAGTACTTACTCTCAATACAGTCCTTAACACATAGTAGTTGCTTAGTAAAAATTTGTTGACTGACTTGATAAAAGCAAAACAGTATTATCCTAAATGCCCAACACTAGTGGAATGATTAAGTAGCAATCTTACTCATTTAGTCTTAATCTTAATTTAACAATGCAACTAAATATTATACAGCCATTAAAAAATTTCTTTGTAAAGTTAGTGATATTGAGAAATATCTGATAAAATGTTAACGGAGAAAAAGGAAATAAATAATACATACAAATATGAAGGAAATGAATACAATCTCTTGGTGGAATTATGGATGATTTTTGAGAAAACATTTGGTATGATTTTTGTTCTCTGTTTTCTGATCCCAAATTACTTTTATTATCAAAAAGAAAATTATTTTTTAAATATTTGAATCTATTTTTTTTTCTTAAGGCCACATTCAACAGCCAAACCGATGTGATTACTACCAGTCCTGAACTAAATTATACCAATGAACAATCAAATGCAGGATCACGTGCAATCGGTATAATGTAGTGCTGAGAGCATGTACTCCGGAGACCATATGCCTAAATTTGAATACAGGCTCCATAACTTGTAGCTGTTTGACCCACGGCCAATTACTTAGTCTTTCTCTACTTTAGCTCTCTCATCTGTAAAACTGGGATAAAACACTTCCTCTTAGGTTGGTGTTATGATCAACTGAATCAATACTTGATTCAAGCACGTACAACAGTGCGGAGAGCACAGCGCCATCGGAGTGCTAGCTTCTATTATTGAGCTCAGAGCACAATACTAGCTCTGGTGGAGAGACACGTGAACCAAATTCCAGTCTCTTTCCGCAAAGAGCTAGGGAGTCACACACAAAAGCAACTTACGGGTCAGAGCAGAATGAAATCTGGATAAAGCCGGGTACAAACAACAAGCAGGCATTCTGAGGAAGATAGGATTAATTCTGAAGAGAGAGAATCCAGGAAGTCACAGGACCAGTAGGATTTTAGCCGAGTTCTAAAAACGAGTAGGACTTCAACAGGTGGCTCATAGAAAAAACTTGAGGGAATGTGCGAAGGATATTAGCAGAGGCACAAAAACGAAAATTGTGTTGCTCATTTCTCAGGACGCCAGAAACGCTGGACAAAATGAAGCGATCAGAGGATGCAGAAGAATCTTCTGGCGCAGAGAGGTAGTTGCAGACTGTTTATCAAGCAAAATGCCAGGAGGCAGGAGAGGCATGATAATAATATTGACAATGATAATAATTAACATAACGCCCTAAGGTATTGAAATAAACAAAGAACAAAAGGGTTATTAAGAAAGCCGGGACGACCACGACTCAGTCATTCCACTATCTTCTAAGTTGCCCACATTACACACAACGAGATTCGTTGCCAGAAGAGAGCGACAGATCAGCGACTCTTGCAGACTGCGAACAATCTGAAGCAAGCGCGCTGATCAGAAGACCTGGCGTGAGGACTACAATTCCCAGAAGGCTGGGCGGCCGTTCGTAACTTCCGCTTCCGCCACCTGCCTCACGTACTCTTTCCATCGAGCCTACCACGAAGTGGACCTGGTATGTGATCCCGCGTGATTGAGGAGCTTGAGCCTAGTGGCCCCGATAGGCGGGACTCTGGGACCCTCGATAGTGGCCAATCAGCGTTTAGGAAAAGCAGGAGCCCGGGAATGAGAGAGGGGCGAACTGATTCTGTGGTCACATGCCGCGGGGTCTAGTGGGAGGAGCAGTTGCCCAGCGGCCACTAGGAGTTTCCTGTTTCCGGTTCCCGGAGCGGTCTGCAGCGAGGCGCCTCGGGGAACGCTGCCCTCTGTCACGAGCTCTGGGACCGGGGTCCGCGGCTGGTCCCTCGCTGGCCCCGACTCCCAGCCCCGGACAGATATTCACTGGGGGATTCTGAGCAGTAGCTACGCTCTTGGACCGTGGCAAGTGAGTTGAGGGGGCGCGGAGGAGGAGGGCTGGGGAGCGCTCGCACCCCGGCATGTGTGACAAGAGCTGGGATAGCCAGTCACTCTTGGCCATGGGTCTAGCCGAAGGTCCTGCTAGGGAGCCCTAGGGCAGATTGGAGGCGGAGGCGTGGGGACGGGGAGTCAGACTCGAAGGGCGTAAAGGAGAAAGGACCCCCAAAGATCAGAGAGGGAATTTACGCACATTTGGAAGACAGGGAAAGGAAGGTACCAGATATGAAGTCTGTTTGAGGTGTTACTGGATACTTGTAGAAATAAGTTTGGCCTGCATCGTGGAGGGAGGTAAAGTGGTATCATTTGGAGAGGATATGGCTCTGAGCAGTTGGAAAGTCAGTAGACTAGGAAAAGTGAGAATTGCAGAGCCCTGGAAGAGAGGATGTGTGTATGGTGGGAAGAAGAGCTAATAGAGGGATTATCTTGTGTTCCTCTTTGTAGAGAGTTTCCGCTCTTGGAACGTGGAACTACATCTCCAAGGCTCTTTCTGAGGTCAACGTTGGGGCTTTCAGCTAATTGCGGCTGCTCTTCTAAAAGTGTAGGCTGCTGGAGACAAGAAAAAGGGTAAGGGCTTCCATATCAGAAATGAGCCAGCAAGAAGGTAGAAATGACACTCAAAAATGGAAAATGGCTATGGCTGTACTTGAGGGATGGGGAAGTGAATGGTACAAAGGCCCAGTGATGTGCACTGCTTCCCATTTCCTGACTTAGTACTTGGCCATCCCACTAAAGGAGAATTTTTTAGCATTACCAGATAGTCTCTGGTTGTAGAATAAGAAAATTGGAGGTGCTCTTTCAAGATCATAAAATCCTGCTCCTTATTTCCAAGGTATCCAGACAAACTCTGTACCTTGAGAAATAAAGCCCTTACATTTCATATTCTCTCTAATACATTGTTACACCTTAAATTTGTTATCAGAAGTTTTCCAGACAAATATCTTCATACCATGAATAGCCCAGGTTGCCCCAGTAATTTCACACATTTGATACTTATGTAACCTAGAGCAAATAACTAAACCTATGTAAACCTCGATTTCCTCATGTGTGAAGTGGGAAAAATGATACCTACTTTTCTGAGTTGTCGGGATTAACAAAGAGATTCCAGGTAAAGCACTTAATGCATATGCCACTGGATCAAAGAGAAACAGCTCACACATATAGCCAAACCTTTAAAAATATATAACCAAACCTTAAGCAAGAAAGAAAGAAGAAAAGGTTTAAGTGCTGTGCATTCTCTCCTACCTTTTTTGAACTAATAAGCAAATAGAAGCTATTTTACCTCAACTGTTCTTGATGGCAGGATGATTAACCCATTGTCCCTTCCCCATTTTATGAGTTTCTTTGTTCTAATTTGGGAAAATAAATCAACTGTTAACAGATAAGGAACTAACTATGAGGCCGAAGAACACAGCCTTGGTGTGAGCATCCCTCCAGAAAACTGCTTCTGGCAAGAAAAAAAACTTGAGAGTCCAGAGTGTTGAAATTTTAAATTAGGTGCTGAGTGAATATAAGGAAAATGACATGCCAAATTAATCCAACAAAAAGGCTTCTTTGTAGTGAATCAGCTGGTTATGTGTTGAGCAATAGGTTAATTTAGGAAGGGGGTAGTTTGAGGTTTGGGTTCTTTTTTCCACCTCTTAGTCAGTCAACTGTGTGACGGTGGCTTGCCCTTGACTTCTTGTTTTGTCAAAAAGAAAGCATAGCTTTGGCTGTCTACTCTCGTACCCGAGAAATTAGTGTGAAAGGAATTACATACAGTGGTTGAGATGGACCATGAGCTCTAGAGCCAGACCAGTTCATTCCACTAGCTGTGTCTCAGTTTTCTCATATGCAAAAAAGAAACAATAATTTTATTTACTACATAGGATTTTTGTAAGGATTAATTAGTTAGTATATGATACATGCTTTGAACACTGGCAGAAAGCAAGCACTCTATTAAGTGTTTGCTATTGTCGTGGTTGTGTTTTTGGGTGCTTTAAATGTGCTATGGGGACCTCAGACCTCATGATTATTCTGTGAAGATGCTTAATTAATATTACTGTACTAGACTGATATTTGTTTTTGGTACACAAAGCCAAGGAAACAATTTCCCAAGCATTTATTGGCCTAGTGGAATGTGGGAAAGTGGGGGTCAGATATAAGTTTTAGTGGAATGGGAAGGATACACTCAGGGATCAGGGTTGGTGCTTCCATTTTCCTATCTTTAAACCTTTAGTACTCATTCAATTCTGCATATTTCAAGTTTTATATTCTAGAACTGCAATGGTGTTAGCGATCAGCATATAAAAAGAGTTTAGGATTTTAAAGAGTATCCAAACCAAAGTTCAGACTTGGTGTTTAGAAGCTTTTTATTATTATAAGTGAGAAGAGTTTGGAAGAATTAAGTCATTGTATCAGGAAAATTAGTGATTCTCTTATGAACTTGTACTAGAGTAGCACAAGCCAGCAAGTGAATTAAATTTTCTAAATAGTAAAGTGGCTTGGTGATTCCCAAAGGTTGTCAGCAATTTGGAGTGTAGAAAGACACGCTACTTACTGGAAATCTAGAACCCTTTGAGACTGGTGAGTTGTACGGCCTGAGAAGGTGGGTTTGGACAGACTAAGTCATTTTGACCTGGTGAATTTTTTTCTTCCTATAACTTATATTATTGAATGATTTTTTGGGGAGAAAATGAGTCATTAAAATAGACAAATGTCAAGTTTAAGGTGCTGTGTTTATCTCTATTCAGCATTCTTAGGATGAATATGGATAAAGACTGTTGGATGCTCCTGAATATTGATGTGAGAAGTTAGGGCCCAAAGAATTCACGTTTCTTTCTCTATCTTATATGTTCCTTAATAACTTCCAACCTAACTTTATCAAGTGTCTTTTTAAGTTATAATTTGTGTGTTTTCTTAGGGAGGGCCTCTAGGTTAAGCAGTATTTAAGAACTGTATCATATAAACTCTGAATGGTGAGATAAGTCAATCTAACATTTTACTGAATAGTAGAGAGGCCAGAATGTCTCTACTCAGGCTATAATAATTAAATAATTCATTTTTGTTCTTTTTCTCTGAAGGATTCACCTATGAATTATACTGAAAGCTGTATATATGAATTTCCTGATACAGGTGCTCTTGGCACAGAGATATTAAAATTTGTTGCGTTTGCCAAAGAATCTTATACTTTCTGCAAAATTAAAAAACCATTCATTCATTACACATTCATATGCTCTTTCCCTTCTCCCCTGATCCCTCCCTTCCCAACACACACACACTGTCTCGCAAAAGGATGTTCCCCTTCCACAGCTGCTGGAGGACTGGACTGATACTCCTGATACTCCTGACTGTGGCAGTGAGAGAAACCTGGCAGACAGAAGAAAAAACCTGCGACCTGGTAGGAGAAAAGGGTAAAGAGTCAGAGACAGAATTGGCTCTACTGAAGAGGCTGAAACCACTGTTTAACAAAAGGTAAATGAGGAAAACTTTAAAGGCCTTGAGAAAATGTATTAAAGAGTCTTTTCCACTTCTTACAGGTTTTACTTCCGTATTACTCTGGAAGAAGTGCATGTATAATAACCTCTGGAACACAGTTTTAATTCAAACTTTAGCAATATTGGTCTTATTTAGCCATTGATACCTTGCATTCTTTTATGATAAAGAGCAGATTCCCAGCCCAGTTGTAGCATTAATGTGAAATTCTCTCCATTCGTGAAGAAGAGTAGCTGCTTCCAAGACTAGATCCAGAAGACCAATGTATAGGAATTCATGTACTATTCAATATCAGATAAACACGTTTAAGCCTATACATCGCATCATAAGTGTCAGGAATCTTCAGATACATAAATCTGAAGATGATCCTTAAGAATGAGGGAGTACCTCATGAACATAGACCCTTATTCGTGGGAAATACAGCTAACATTTTCACATAGCTTAGAGCAGATATTCTAGAAATATGTAACTATCTTGAGTGGCATATTTTTATCAGTCATCATCAACAGTTAGGATGGTTCTGGGTCATGATGTCTCACAAATCAACAAATAATACTACTATATTTAGTCGTAACGTCAGATGAGTAAATCACATGCACTTTTATTTTCATGAAAGGAAAGGGAGGCTGCTCTTCCTGCGGTTGATCATCAGTAACTGTCTTCTTCAGTCTTTCTTCTCTCTTCTCCTTCCAGCTTTGCGAGCACTGTGGGCCAGGGCCCAGACACATACATCTATGTGTTCCGGGTTTGTCGGGAAGCTGGCAACCATTCCTCTGGGGCAGGCCTGGTGCAGATCGATCAAAATAAAGGGAAGGAAACAGTGGTGGGGAGACTCAACGAGACTCACATCTTCAATGGAAGTAAGACTTTCCCTGTCAATTGATTAATTGATCCCAGCTCAATCCCTTTGACATTTCTGTACATCTCGACCTTTCCCAGACCCTGTAGGATATCATAGGTCATGTCTGGTTTAGCATGTCTGAGACTGTAAGGCACAGACTGTCTATTTCCATAGCTGCTCTGGAGCCAAGTTTGGGACATAATGTGTTTATTTTAAAGTTAGTGAAAAGTTTATGCAGAAGAATATAGTCTGCATTCTATAGCCTGAACTTCTATTTTTCACCCAAATACTTGGATTCTCATCAGAGTAATCAAACATTAAATTTTTAATAGTTTTAGGGTTTTTTTTTTTTTTTTTGTAAACCATTCAGGCTACAAAAATTTCCAAACTAACTTGTGCTTTGGTGGTGATATTTCTCAAAAGTCATAAAATTATACTGCTGGAAAAGACTATGTGTCTAATTCCCTTCCTTAAGCAAACAAATAACTAAATTATCCAGTGAAGATGATTTGTTCTTTAGCATAATGCAGAATTTGGGACTAGGGGTCAGAAGACCTCGGTTCTTGACCTGGCTAATCATAATTAGTAGCCCTATGACTTTGAAACATCATTTTACCTTTACCTTGTCTTTTCAAATGCAGATTTACCTCATTCTTTTCACTGATTGTTGAGAGAAGAAATGAGATATTTTGCAAAAGAACATAGTAAATACGAAAGAAGAAGAAATGCAGTTGAGGTTTAAGAATTATCCACTTTGAATTCATGCATGGCTAATTTCAAATCTTAGACAGGCTTCCCCTGCTATCCACTGGTTGTATGGACCTTCTTTTGCTGTTAGCGGGTATTCAGAAAATGTGAATCAGTGTTAAGTAAAGGTATGAGTTGTAGTTTTTGTACTATCATTTGCCTGTCTTTAATGTGGAAAATTAAGATTATTCTTATATTAGTATCTGATTCTTATTTGTCTTAAACAAGGGAAAACAAGGCTGCTGTAAGGAAGCAAGTTTTAGCTTGTATTTCTGGTATATAGCACTCTTAACCAATGAGGATTATTTTAATTAAAACCAATTTTACTAAACTCAATTCCGGTTCTGCCATACTACCCAAATCTGCCTGTGCTTTTCCCCCACCCCAAAGCTCCATTTTCCTTGTCCCTTTTCAGGCAATTGGATCATGCTGATCTATAAAGGGGGTGATGAATATGACAATCACTGTGGCAAGGAGCAACGCCGTGCAGTGGTGATGATCTCCTGCAATCGACATACCCTCGCGGTGAGGCATCGGGGTGTACAAGCCTTGGAGGAACTAAAAGGACTGCCCTGAAGTGGGAGAGAATTTCCGGATGGGAGGGTAGATTGGGATGGAGCAAGAAAACCAGGAGTTCAGTTTTTCCGTGTGTCATAGACACCCATCTTCCATCAAATACAGAAAATAGGTTATTTAACTAGTAGGAAGCAGATATTTTTGGGTTTTGTGAGTCTTTTCTTTTTTGGAATAGACGTCAAAAGAAAACATTTTATCTCATATATGTTATGTCCTCTCATCATCAGGACAATTTTAACCCTGTGTCTGAGGAACGAGGCAAAGTCCAAGATTGTTTCTACCTCTTTGAGTTGGATAGCAGCCTGGCCTGTTCCCCAGAAGTCTCTCACCTCAGTGTGGGTTCTATCTTACTTGTCACGTGAGTACTCTCTTTACCTTGTCAGTTCAAATCTTCCTTTCTTTTCTTTTTTTTTAGGTCAAAAATGGTAGTATATGGACACAAATTGTGTGTGTTTGTGTTATCACTGTAATTGGAGGGAAGGGTGACAGCTTTGGGTAAAAATCTTCTTTAAACTCTAACTGTGCAAGTCAAAATGAGGAGGTTTAATGTTTTGTCCCTAATAAACATTTACATTTGGAAGTGCTTTATTCTACTGGAGGGCTAGTCAGTTTTTAATACCATCCCATTAGATTATTAGGACTTCTAGAGTAATGAAACCATATATTTGAAACAGTGATTATGCTCACCTGTGAGTCAGAATCACACACTATGTCTCATTTTTTTCCTGAGCCTTTTGCTTTTCTCAGACTAATAGCATTTTTTTAATTCATTTTTACTGAGATATATTCACATACCATGCAGTCATACAAAGTGTACATTTAGTTCACGGTACCATTATATAGTTGTGCATTCACCAAAATTAATTTTTGAACATTTTCATTGCCACACACACTAAAATAATAAGAATAAAAATTAAAGTGAAAAAGAACAATTAAAGTAAAAGAGAACACTTTTTTTTGGCTCCCATTTTTCTACTCACCCATCCATACACTGGACAAAGGGGAGTGTGGTCCATATGGCTTTCCCAATCATGTTGTCACCCCTCATAGGCTACATTTTTATACAATTGTCTTCAAGATTCATGGGTTCTGGGTTGTAGTTTGATAGTTTCAGGTATTTACTGCTAGCTATTCCAATTCATTAGAACCTAAAAAGGGTTGTCGATATTGTGTGTAAGAGTGCCCACCAGAGTGATCTCTCAGCTCCTTTTGGAATCTCTCAGCCACTGAAACTTCTTTCATTTCCTTTCATATCCCCTTTTTGGTCAAGAAGATGTTCTCCATCCCACAATGCCAGGTCTAGATTCCTCCCTGGGACAGACTGATAGCACTTTAATTGGTTATTTAAGGGAAGCTCCCAGCCCCCTTTTTCATTCAGCATCACTAGCCTTTTTTTTCTTTTTCATTTTTTACAGAACATAGCCTAGGAAACAGCTAGCAATGAATATAGAGATTATTCCTTAGTATCCGAGTTTTACTGTTCATCAATTTTTAAGTATAGATTTCTTTCTTCCTTTACAGGTTTGCATCACTTGTTGCAGTCTATATCATTGGAGGGTTCTTATACCAGCGACTGGTGGTAGGAGCCAAAGGAATGGAGCAGTTTCCCCACTTAGCCTTCTGGCAGGATCTTGGCAACCTAGTAGCAGTAAGTAACAGGAAAGCTGGCTGAGTCTGTAGCTTGCATGCAAGGTTGGATGATCAACCATTCTGTTTTGCCTGGAACACAGGGGACTTTCAGTGCTAAAACCATGGAAGCCCCAGGCAAGATAGTTGATTGCCCTAGGACAAGGTATTAAGTGGTGTAGTGTCAGTTTCTGGCTTTGCCAAGACTGAAGATCAACACTGTTGATGGTTGGAAAAGTGATCTCTTCTCCAGGTTCTGATTTAGCTATTTAAGGGCATCTAGATGGCAAGATGAGGGAACTTGAAGCCTAACTGGAAGAAACGTTTTCTCCCTTTTCCCTAAATTTAAGCTGATCTTGGATCTTTTTTCTCTTCTTTATCCCTGGAGAGAACCAGTTCTTGCCACATTCTTAGATCATAAATATACTTTGCCTTATGCTGAAGTTGAATATTCCAAATCATCTTCCTTTGCTTTTTTCCCTACAGGATGGTTGTGACTTTGTATGCCGTTCTAAACCCCGAAATGCGCCTGCTGCATATCGTGGTGTGGGGGATGACCAGCTGGGGGAGGAGTCAGAAGAAAGGGATGACCATTTGTTACCAATGTGATTGCACTTTGAATGTTTTGCTGCTTCTTCAGTCCCCAAACCAGAGCATACTCAGCCAGATTTCTCATGCAGTCTCCATTCCAGTCTCTCTTCTCACCCTTAATATTGCTCTCTGCTTTCCAATTTGCTTTTGATTTGCATCCTTGTCTATTAGAACTGCTTTCCCTTTGTTCCATATTTTCTGTAGAGGTACAGTTGTAGAAGAGAGATAATAACAGAGGCTTAATATCAAAAGGTACAAGTAGGATAGTTACAGTGGGCAAAAGGGTGTGGTTGGCTCCCTGGCCCTTTTTTTTTAAACATTTTTCACAAGTTTTTATGACACTGGATTTATTAAAAAAAAAAAAAAAAAGCAAAGATATATTATTTATACAAGGTTTGATTGCTTTCACGCTATTACTCTGTGCCCTACAGTAGTCTCCATGAGAATATGGATGTAATTTTTTGCTGCTTGGTACTACTTTGCAGTGATTACTTGGTTGCATTACAAGTATTACTATTTGCTCTGAGCCTGAAGAGGTTCTGGACTTGCTTTTCCCACCTTTGAGATTCAGATGGAAAAAGTGTGTATTTTCCCAATTATAGGATTGTAAGATACTGTTTGTTGGCATTGGGGTGACTTTTTATAGCTGGATTGTGGTCTTGTGGTTTCAGTCTGTTTGTAGCAAAAATGCCTAATCCAGAAATCCAGTCAGTGGGAAAATGAAATGGAAATGACCTCCTATGCTTCAGAGGTCCCAGAAAAGGGAAGTCAGCTTACCTTGTGATGGTGAGATTGATGGTTTTTTTCTCCCACTTGTGGTAAAAGCTGGCAAAGCTTTTTTTATTCTTAAGACCTTCCCTATCCCAGTATTTCTAAACATACTGCACTTCCTTCACAGGCATGTCATTTTGACCTATTTTCCCTCCATATAATCTGGAAAGGGAATGGAAGCAAATGTGGGACATCTAGGGCTCTGCTGTCCTCTGGTGTGGAATGCTGTTGCACCTGTCCCTTATGCTGGCTCAGGGAAATGTCTTCTTGCCCACATTTCTGTGGTGAATGGTCTTTAATCCTCTTATGGTTCTGCCTTTCTGCTTAGGCCACATGCCCAGAAACCTGGGCTGATATTTCTGTTACAATGAACCTCCTGGGCCACTGAAGAGTGGCATGGCTCCAATGGACACAAGGGATGAAATCATAGGCAGGGGGCTTCTTAGAAGCTTTTTAAAGGAAATTATTTCCTCTTTGACTTTCAGTACTATTAGAATGATTTTTTTTATTTCTAAACAGGGAAAAAAATGATGTTATAAAAGCATCTTTTATTTGTTTGCCTCCCTCCCCCAAACCCTGGTGTTTTACAATGCAAAAAAACTACACTTTTTGTACAGAAACACTGAAAAATTAAAAACAAACAAACCATGTTGGCCTGGTTATTTGTGTGAAAGAAAGTAGATACTGGAGAGAGTAAGACAACTGAGACCAATTTTCATCCATTTACTAAGGAAGAAAAAAATATTTAATATTTTTGTTGTACAAGGAGTAGCACCTAAGGCAGGTACTTATATTCCTGACCTCAGCCGCACCCACGCACTCCTGTTTTATAAAGCTATAGGACAGCAGAGTTAGAATTGAAAAGAAAGAGTAGAAGATGATAACAGATAAATTGGACAGGAGCAGGAGATACAGAAAGAATAAGAGCCACACCATATGCCAAACACTTTTAGTCCCTGCAGCAAGTCTGAAAGATGCCAACCAGGTCTACACTGGCTTGGTGACCCTGCCGTGGATGCAGGTGAAAATGTTCAATACTAAGGGAGTTGAGTGACAAGAGAAATCTCTGGCCATAGCTACAGTGGGACAATCCAGAGGGAAGAGGGGAAGTACCCGATTTTGCTACTTACGCCAAACAAGCTAGAAAACCCTACCTCTCTTGGGCAGGGGGTGGCGACCCACATCCCACCCATCTCCTTGCCTGATCATATTGTTCATTCCTCTCTTTAGAAAAGTGAGACCTGGCTAGATGCTCCACTTCAGGATAAGGCTGAGCAGCTCTAGATATCTAAGAGACTGCCTCTTTTACAAATGTACAAACATTGGGTTAGGGTAAATGGAGATTGTGAGACTTGTAAAGATTTTCAAAAATAAAACAGAACTCGGAGAAAATTTCGAAGCTGCTGCCTTGTAGCACCAGCAATCTCTTTCATTTCTCTTCCTTGTCTCAGTAATCCCCTCTACAGAAGATTTACATAATTGGAACAGCTCTTTCTTCCCTGCAAAGTTTCTGCCAGTACCAGGTTATAACCTGGAGAGTGGGTAGTGTCTGCCTTAGGCTGGTTTGTGCATGAGGCCACAGTTAGGTCTCCTTGAGGATGTTTATCTTGGCGCAGATCTTTAGGGCAGGGCCCAGCTTGATGTTCATGGCACTCATAAGATGTTCTTCTTTAAGTAATAAGAGGGCCTGTCCATCAATCTCCTGGGAACGAAATTCCTCTGCAATCTCCTGGCAGCCTAGAAGGAAATCGTGAGAATGTCTTAAGAAACTGCATGGGGCCACCAGGGGAAAGGGGGAAACTAAAGATGAAACCGACCTAGCAATTGTTAATCCCAAAGTGGAACTCGCTTGTCCTAAAATTCAATAATACCAAAGTCTGAGCTTTGGAAGCAAAATGAAATTAAGAGAGCAACTGGCTACTAAAAAAAAATAAGATCCAAGTTCAAGAAAGGAAGACTAAGTTGTTCAACCATAGAAACAACTTCATCCAAATGGCTTGGGGTAAGAGGCAAAAATATATACATATTTTCTTTTACCTAGGGGAAAAAAAAATCAAAGCTAGGGGCCTTTATGTCATATTTAAGGGCCCAGAATTCAGAAAAGACTGAAGGGTAGCAAGGTTTTCTTTTCTGCAGAAAACTATCCCTTTGTCAAGAACAGCTTAAAAATATTCTTGCCTTGAAGGGAGTGAGGCAACAATAGTCCCTTTGCTCCTAATTCCTTCTCCATTTAAAAAGGTCTTTTATCCATGGATATCACATTTAATTACACATTAAATATCTCTTATCCAAGTTTTTGGTGAGAAATCTAACTGAATCATAGAAATGAGAAACAAACATTACAAATCTGCTGGCATGGTAGAGGACAATGTCAAACCAGAAATGAGGAAACCAGGCTGTGGACACAATTTGAATGACTATCAGAGTAGAGCCTTTCTATGTTACCACACTCCTATTACTTAAAAGTTAGTTCTGTTCCTGATTACAAAGGTCCATGTGGGCTGGCCTAAGGAAGATAGTGTTGGAACACTAAGCTCAGAGATGACCAAGGTTCTGTTGGAAAGGCCCTAACTACCTTGTAGAGAAGCGATGAACTCATACACCTCCTCTACACTCCAACGGCTAGGGTTACTAGACAGGAACACAGGATTGATGCCATGTAATTCTGGTGTAGGTGGAGCTGTATTGGGGTTGCCCAGGTCACGTTCTCCATGCCCAGCTCTCACTGACAAAGGCCCAGGAGATGTAGGGGAGAGTGCTTCATCATAACTGGAATTATCTGAACCCCGGCTAGAGTCCTCTTGACCCTATAGAAAAAAGAGTGAAACTAGAGTCATGAATAACTCAGTGTCATGAGTTCCCCCGTCCCCAACCACCCTGCAATGGCATTAATATTGGGCACCAAGGAAAAACGAATCCTTACCACATGTGAAATTTGCAAATGCCTGAAGATACTACTCACGTGTCAAGTATAAATTATCACTCTTGATTTTCCTCTTTCTTACCTATACTACCAATGATTAATCTAGATTTTCTCTCTTCAGGTAGTGTAAAGTGTAGGGATTAATGGGTACGTGAACCCATGCTCAAGAGAGGAGACAAAGGACAAAGTCTCTTGGAATTTGGAGTAATGCAATCCATGTGAAACCAGATTTCTATTCTCACACCCCTTTACCTGGGTAAAAGTATTGCCCTGTAGGGGAAGAGGAAAAGAAAAGGCCCATTATAAGCATAGCTGGCTCTGCAACAGAGCTTACCCGATGGCGCTTGCCCTGGATCTTGGCACGGGCAATGTCAGAGGAGCTGCGACGTGGTCCACGCCGGCGCACTCGAGCATAGTTGGCTTCTTGAAACTCTTTCATTTTCTTCCTCTTCAGCCGGAATTGGTGGCTACAGCTCACGTTGTACCTTCAGGTCAGGGCATATACAGATATGAGAGGTGCTACAGAAAACTATCTACTACCTGCCCTAAATGTGAAATGGTATTTTAAGACCTGATTTGGGGAATAGAATGAAAGCAAATAGGGAGACAAAACATCAGCTGTGCAATGATCCTAGGGAAGGGGTGTGACATAAGCTGTAGGAACCAGTGCTGAGGGCAAAGAGAGGGATGCCTACAGTACCTCTTAGCGCAAGTCATGGAGCAAAACCTCTTGGAGCCACGGAACTGCTCTGCAGGGGCATACTTCCCACAGTACTCGCACTTCAGGAGATTCTTCTTATCTAGCTCTGAAAAACAAGGGGTCCCTGGAGAGTTGCCACTGGTTTCTGTGGCTCTCAGGCCATCATTATGCCCAGAGCTAGATTCTCATCACTCTCAGAGACATACTGAGATATTTACCCTCCAAAGACCTACACAACCTAATTGGGAATCCCTAAAACACAGTTCAAAATCCAAAATCATGAAGACTTGTCCCTCAAGAACATCACGAAATCTTTAAAGTCTTCCTAACCTTAAGTCTGACTATTTCCAGTTTGGATGTTTCTTACTAATATTATCCTAATTCATATTGTCAGATTTTAGACATGATTGGTTTCTGAATGGGAAGGGGAACTAACTTACTGATGACTACAAAGATTTAAGATTCTCTGCCCCACCAAAAAGATTTCCAAAAGCAGGAGGAGAATGTAAATAAGAAACCTTAATAGAGATTACAAAATCTAGAATAAGGAGAACTGGACATGAAGGCTATAAATGTCCTATGTATTTATCTCTTGAAAAATATATCCTTAGAGTAAAAAGTAATTCAATAGGTTACATTAGTTTGATAAAATTTTCCTAATCCTACATAACTCCTTCTGTGTGATTTCCATATACACTGTATGGTTTCTGTGTGTAGATGACCACGTCTTTCCCATTTCAAATGAAAAGCTATTTTACACCAAGTCCTCAAAAATGTCTCCAATCATCTCCTTCCCCCAGAAAGGCCTCTAAATACTCACCAGTAGATGGGTTGTCCCCTCCCAAGGGGCCACCTGACTGATTCTCATTCAGCGCTGTTGGAAGGCCAGTTTGCAATGGTTTCTCAGACTCTTTCAGTAACTGAGAACAACCCACCTGTCCCAGAAAAAGTTTACGGTTAATTAGCCTAATTTCTTTCTGCCCTTATATAGCTCTCTCCAACATTCCTCACCATCATGTCTTTGCCAGGATCTATGAGTTAATGGCCAGGTCTGGTTCAGAGACAGTTCATTTTCAGCCTGGCAATCAAGGGTCTCTTAACTGGCTTTTTTCAGACAGGCCATTGGAGGACATGTTCCTGCCCTGGCTCCCTATTTTGTCCTTTTCCTTCCTAGTGCAGGGAATACACTTAGGAGTCAAGATACTTGAATTCTTGTCCTGGTTCTGCAACTAGAAGAGTCCCATAACTTCACTACCACAATTTTCTTCACTACAAAACAATCTATCTCACTAAACATTAAAGCTTTAACACTTAAATAGTGTTACTTTCTTTCTTCCCCCCCTTTCCAACATTTTCACTTTTTGATCCACATATTCTATCCTTTTCTCTTCCTTTCCTTCTTATAACTAACCAAATAAACAACATGAAGCATTCTCTAATAGTTAAATAGTTCAGTGCCTTTTGATTTTAGTGGAATTTGAAAACACAACAATCAGACCAAGCCCCCACTTTAAAGTCCCACCTTATGGCCCTGCCCTCACCGGGAAAGGTTCTGCTCCTTCCTGGATAACAAAGCCTTCGATGATGTGGGTAAGAATCTGGGGCTTCACAATGGCCTGTGGGGGTTTTGAATCACCCATCTGTCTGGATACCATGGCTAGTGAAGGAGGTGGTGCTGCTGGGGCGGGGGTCAAGGCTACTAGTTCACTGCTTGGAGCATTAGCATTCCCACTGGCCACTGGATCAGCTTTCTCTGGAAAACAAACACAGATTAACATAACTGTTAATAACTGATCCATCTATTAGCCTAGACATCCTGACTGTTCACAATCATACATCTTCACCCTTGATCCTTCACCCTGAATTCTGTTTCTGGATCTAATCATTTGTCCTCCAAGTTCAGGCCCATTTTCTACTGAATCAGATTTTGACTCATTCAGAACAATTTATTCTCTGTGTACCCCAATAGCATTTTAGAACCATTATTCACCTCCAAGACTGCTCCTCTCCTCCATGGCCTTTGGGCTCTCTGCTACTGGAGATGCCTTGGCAGGAAGTATTGAACCCAATGTAGAGACATCTTCTCTCTCCTCCTCAGACTCAGCCTTGCGTTTGACAGACAAGGTCTGGGGTTTGCCCTATATAATGAAAAGGAAAAAAAGAAACCAAAATTTATGAATGAAGGATAATAAGGAACCACAATTACTCCCATTACTTTCAGAGATTTTAATTCCAAATTTCGTTTTCCAAATTTCCCATTTGAATGCTTCCCATGGTACACTAAAATTCCTGGTCATTCCCAAGAAGTATAACTTCTCTATCAAGACAAAAGGAAATGGAACATTATTTAGTCCTGACCTAGACCTCAAGACCCTGGATTCATTATAGACAAGAACTCTTGTTTTTCTAAACATGGATTTAGTCAAGGCTATCTTCACCTAACTTAGTACAGATCCAAAAATCCAGATTTCAGCAGAAAATTCAGGAATATAAAGCTCAGATATTATGTACATTAATATATCTCTTTCTTACAAAAAGAGCAGATAAATACCAGTATCTTAACTTTCTCAACTCTTTTTTCCCCTATTAAGCCCTACTTCCACTGACCCTTAGGTCCACTCTTAAGAGTGACAGTGTCTTCAAAACCATCAGATATTACTCACCGGCAGGTGCACAGACTGCATGTAGAAGGCAGCAGGGACCTGGGCTACAACAGGTGAGGAGGCAGTGGCCCCACCCTTTACTACATGTGCTGTTCCCTGCACAGGGGCAAGGGTCATCCCAGGGCCCACTGTGGGAGGGCACTCCTGTAGTGCACCAGGCGTCTGGGATGAAGGTGGCGAGGAGGCCAAATGGGCCTGACCAGCTGGTTGCACTGTACCTGGCATCCCCCGGGAAGCAGGTACAGCAGCTGCCAGTTGTGCCAATCCCAATGCCTGTGCCTGGGCTGCACCCGGCTGTCGGGTACCCACAACTTGTACAGGGATATGGGGTGGTGGTTGCTGGGTAGCTGACATCTTAGCAGCCCCTAACTGTGGAGGCTTGATAGGTGCTACAGTTGGTTTGGACTGGATGGGGATGGGTGCCTTAGGGGTTGGGTCAGGTGGGAGTGACAAGGGTGAAGACTGAAGCATGGGTTGAACGACCAGGGTTTGGGCTTGCTGCTGGGACTGGGAAGGTGGGACATGCTGAGTAGGTGGGACCTGTGGTGGCTGAGGGGCAGTGAGGGTTGTGGCTTGCTGCTGCTGCTGCTGCTGCTGTTGTTGCTGCTGCTGCTGCTGCTGCTGCTGCTGCTGCTGGGCCAACTGGAGGTGGGTAGCTGTGTGGAGCAGCTGGGATTGACGGTGCTGGAACTGCTGCTGGTGGTGGATGGCAATCTGCTGCTGGATCACCACCTGTTTCTGCTGAAGGTGGATCTGTTGCTGTTGCTGAATCAGTGAATGAGGCTGGATCTGTGTGTAGGTGGCTATAGGAACAAGCCCAGAATGGAACAAAGAGAAAGAAGAGCAGAAAATAATTATTAATTAAAAGCAAACTCAACTTTCCAAGGTGTACCTAGTTTTGAATCATACAGTGAATAAAAATCTAGCCTGCAAGGAACTTCAAGATCAGCTCACCCATACTCTTTCCTCATTGTCAACTATCTCTAGTCTCAGAAATCTCAAGGAAAATAATTCTCTTGTTCAATTATTTAACAATCCTCAGAAACTCCTTGCATTTATCTAACTTTTAATTTCTTCGCTATGGTTAAATATCATATCCTTTTGCTCTGTACTCTGCAAAGAGAATGGCTGGCTCATCCTCCATATGACTGGACTAAGTCCATGTTTTATTCATTTTGCATAAATGATCCCAGCCCCAGTACCTGGCACTTGAGAAGCCCTTAATATCTGCTGAAAGTAAAAATACCCACAAAGGTAAAGATACCAACTTTTCCCTGTGAATGCCTCAGTTGTAAAAAATTCATTTTAGGTCACCACCTATTAAATGTCTTAAGACTTTTTTCCTTAAGAGTCAGCAGTTGGAAGCTCCGACCTTACTTAGTTTCCTCTGCTGTAAACTAGGATTGACAATCTACACTCCTCCATGCTTTACTAGAATACCCAGAGAATACACAAGGTATGTGATATGAAAGTATTTTGGAAGTAGAAGTGCTATGGTATGTGCATGCCAGATTTTGGTAATACAACTGATAATTTTTGTGACAACAACTAAGGTGCTAAAAACAAGACAAAAATAAACATAACTAGGTAAGCTACACACAGCTAACTATAGCTAACCATAGTCTGAAAGCAAGTATAAAAACCATTTTATTTTTTTTATTTATTCCTTTTTTTCTTATCACTGATACAGATGATTACAAACTGATTATAGAAAACCATGGTTTTATTTGCAGGTCCTATGTGCTTTAATACATTTATACCATCCCTGCTCTACATTAGGCCAACTAACCATTAAACACATTCCTTATGCAAATTGTAAACTCCATGAGGACAGGCAGTTTGTTTTTCAAAGATGTATCCCTCAACACCTCCTAGAACATAGTAGGTGATCCAATAAGAGCTTGGTGAATGCATGGGTAGAGTGAGCAAACTGAAGAGTTCAGGGCCTAAGGAAGGGAGTATAAGGCAACTTGTAAGCTGACTGCTGCCCACTGGAAATAGACCAGATTTATTCCTGTTATCTGTCCTCCTGTCTCCCTGGACTACTATGTTTAAGGCTGATGGGATTCTCTTTCCTTCTATCGTAGGGCCAAGAGAAGTAGGAAGAAAAGATAAAAAAATGTACTCTGAAGATTTCAAATAAGTTTAAGAGAATAATGACATTATGAGAGGTGACAGCTCACCTGAGCTAATAAGTGTCTGGCTGGGAGCAGGTGTAGCTGTCCGGGTCAGGTTCATGCCCACATTCTGACCACTCCCCTCTGCGTCGGCCTTCTTGGCTGCTGCACTTTCTGCCTCTGTCTGGCTGCCCTGGCTCACAGTCACTGTTTGGGCTGCGGGTAACGGCTGCACCACTCCTGTGCCCTTCCTGGGACAACTCCCACCACCACCCATTCCTGAGGAAGGCAACTGACCCAAGCCCCCAGGTGCCTGGACACCTCCTCCTGGACCCATGGACCCTGGGATGTTATTCCCACTGCTTCCACTAGCTTGACTAAGGTTGAGGGACTGGCCTGCAGCCCCAGAGGAAGCCTGAGCCACAGCTAGGGCCTGGCTTGAGGCCTGGGAAAGGCTAGAGGTGGCAGATGCTCCAGGAGGAATGGCCTTCTGAGTTGAGCCTTGCATTTGGGGTCCTTGGGCTGAGGCCTGTTGGTTCCTCACTGCCAAGTTCTGCACCTGAAAGATATTTAAAAAAAAGAAAAGAAAAAGAAAAAAAGATTGAAAAAAGGGAGATAAAAGGTTCTAAGGTCAAAGACTTCTCTGACTGAATCAGAAGTAGCAAAGATAGCTACAGTGCCATATTCCACAGCCCACCTCAACTTGTACCCCAACCTTTACAACAATATACATTAAAGGGCTTCCAGTTTCCTATAGAGGAAGTTTGGAATCATTTGATTTTTCAGTCTCCTTCATTCACTATCAAGTCTGTCATCAAAATTTCCCTTAGATTTTTCCCTTTCCTCTCCTTTCACTCATTCAACATCTATCAAATGCCTACTATGTTTCAGGTACTATAATGGTTACTGGGAATGCAGGATACTGGCAAAGACACAGCCCCGACTCTTAATGAATACATTCAATTACAAAATCGCCAGATACAAATAGTGTGCATAGGTATACACAAAGTGCTGCGGGAGCACAGAAGAGGAAGATCAACTCAAGACTAGGTCAAGCAGGGAAGTGTTCCTGGAAGAGGTGATGTTCGATCTGAGACTCAGGAGATAATAGTGAAGGCCAGTGTTGGAAAGATTAGGTAACAGCATCTGCAGGGCCACAGAGGCCAGGAAAGAGCACAGTATTTTGGGTAATTATAAACAGTTCATTATATTTGGGGCAAGTCACAGAGAGTAGCAAGAAATGAAGGTTGGAAGGTAATCAGAGGCTAGGAGATGGAAAGATGCCAGATCCTGAATAGGGCCTGTATGTTAAAATAAGGAGAGTCTGAACTTAGTTTGGAAACAAAAAGTATATCCATCAGATTCACTGCTATATTTCCAGCACCTAGCACAGTGTCTGGCACATAGAAAGTACTCCAACGTTTGAATAGAGGGAAGGAATCATCTTAATTGATTATAGGAAGCCACTGAAGAATAGTAATCAGAATAAAAATGATCAAAATCTATAGTTGAAACCATTTTCTTATATACTACTGATAGAAGTATAAATCAGTAAAACTACTTTGGAAAGCAGTTTGACATCATATCCTAAAATTAAACATTCACATATCCTATAACCCAGGAATTCCACAAGAGAAGCTCTTGCCCATGTACCCCAGGAGGCAAATTTAAGAATGTTCACAGCAGCACTGTTTGCAGCAAAAGCCTGGAAACAACCCAAATGCCATCAACAGAGGAGAAGATGAACAAACTGTAGAATCTTCACACAATGGAATATGTTGTGGTTTGGGGCAGTATGTACCCCTGAAAAACATGTTCTTAAACGTAATCCATTCCTGTGGCTGTGAACCTTCTGATGAGGTTAAGTAGGACCTTTTGATGAGGTTACTTCAGTTAAGGTGTGGCCCATTTCCATCAAGATAGGTCTTAATCCTATTACTAGAGTCCTCTGTAGTTGAATGAAATTCAGACAGACAAAGAGAAAGCTATAGGGAGCAGACAGAAGCTGAAATTCAACCGAATCTGAACTCGGGAAGAGAAGAGAAAAGCCAGAAGCTGCCATGTGCATTACCACATGACAGAGGAGCTAAGGACTAAGGATCACTAGCAGTCAGTCTTGATGATTCCTTGATGTGAACATTTTCCCAGACTCAAAACCATGACCTAATAAATTCCCATTGTTTAACCCAACTCATTTCATGGTACTTGCTTGAGCAGCCAAGGAAACTAAAACAATATTATATAGAAGTCAAAATATTTTTACTTCAATTGCTCTTTTTCACTTTAATTATTATTCTTGTTATTTTTGTGTGTGTGCTAATGAAGGTGTCAGGGATTGATTTAGGTTATGAATGTACAACTATGTAATGGTACTGTGAACAATCGAATGTACGATTTGTTTTGTATGACTGCGTGGAATATGAATATATCTCAATAAAATGAAGATTAAAAAAAAAGAACAACAACAACAACAACAACAAAATTTAAATGGGTTAAATTCACCAGTTAAAAAGTAGAGATTGGCAGAATGGATATAAAAAATCATGACCCTCCTAGGGATGAACCTGGACCTGGCATTGATGGAGAACATCTTCTTGACCAAAAGGGGTAAGCAAAATGAAATAAAATAGTTTCAGTGGCAGAGAGATTTCAAATGGAGTCGAGAGGTCACTCTGGTGGGTATTCTTATGCACTATATAGATATACCTTTTTAGGTTTTAGTGTATTTGGATAGCTAGAAGTAAATACCTGAAACTATCAAACTCCAACCCAGCAGCCTTGATTCTTGAAAATGGTTGTATAACTATGTAGCTTACAAGGTTGTGAAAACCTTGTGGATCACACTCCCTTTATCCAGTGAATGGATAGATGAGTAGAAAAATTGGGACAAAAACTAAATGAAAAATAGGGTGGGGGAGTGGTTTGGGTGTTCTTTTTTACTTTTATTTTTTATTCTTTCTAGTATAAAGAAAGTGTTCAAAAATAGATTGAGTGATGAATGCACAACTATAAGATGGCACTGTGAACTGATTGTACACCATGAATGATTGTATGGTATGTGAATATATCTCAATAAAACTGAATTTTAAAAAATCAAAAAAAAAAAAAAGAAGTCAAAATAAATAAACTACAATGACATGCAACAATATGGACGGATCTTGACCATATATGTTATTAAGAAACTATTCCCAAAAAGATTGCATATATCATAAGAATCTTACAAATTCAAATGCAAATAAAATATATATGTATATAACAACATGGTATCCAGGATATGCTTCAAAATAATCTGTGGAGGGGCATGGATATAGAATGGCCACGTGTTGACAATGATTGAAAATGGATAAAATGTACATAGAGATCATTCACTTTATTTTTCTATTTTTATATGTTTGAAATTTTTCAAAACAAAAAGTACTTTTTAGAAAAATGTAGATGTAATAAAACTATATAAAAGGGGACACAAGGAAAGAAAGAAACCTAGGAATCAAAATGACTGTTACCATGGGTAAGGGCAAACAGGGAATGGAACTGAAGATTGTTTACTATATTATTAAAAATTAGTGAATAAAGTGAGCCATAAATGGACCAATGATGAGTATGTATAAGGAGGCAAGGATTATGATTTATCAAGTTCTGTGAACCAGAGATACAACTAAAAATAATACTAGGAACATTTTAAGTAATATGTATTTCCTATTTACAAAAAAAAAAAAAAAAAACTTACTCCAAAAGTAATATGGAAGAGAATTAGAATAGATGAGATGGAAGTCAAGGAGACCAGTTAGAAAACTAGTACAGTAATCCAGGTGAAAAATAATAACTGAATTCAGGCAGTAGCAGTAAAGAAATGATACTTTTGAGAGACACTGGGACACACATTAATAGCTGGCAATTACACCGTTTTCCAATCAGCTTCCTTTCCATAATGGTAACTTCAAACTTTCCTGTTCTCCCTATAATACCTCAGAACTACTACCTCCTCTTTCCCTTCTCTTCTTCCTCCTATCAAAGGCCAATCCTTTTCAATGCTCTGGATTTCATCCCCTCTTGCCTTCTCAAGAAGCTCTCCAGTCTCCTCTGCTGGCTCCCTCACATTACCAGGCTTTCACCCCACGTTCCCTTCCTTGAGCCTCACTGCTAAACTCTTAACTTGTTTACATTCACTGTATCCATTCTCACTATCCATTCACTCAACTCATACTACTTTGGCCTCAACCCCCACCACTCCACAGAAACAGCTCTTCCTCTCCATGTTACTAAATCCATCTTTCTTGCCCTCCCTGATGCACTCAACAGATCAACAGAGATGAGGACCCCTCCTTGGCCACTTCTTGTAACACTGTTCCCTTGTCTTCATGACAACACACAACCCAGATTTTCTTGTCTCTCTGACCGCTCTGATTCCCTTTTGCCAGCCATGACCCTCTATCCAACCTTGAACTGCTCTATTTTCTAAAGGCTCATCCTAAACCCCAAGGTCTCCTTCTTAAAGGTTCTTCTCTTCCCTTATTATCATCTACCTGCCTCCTCTTAAACGTTTATCTCCAACTCAGACATCTCATTTGAGCTCTAGAACCATATACATAGAACTGCTGACTTAACATCTCCTGTGGATGGTTCCCAGACACTTCTAAGTCAGCATGTCCAAAACTGAACTTCACCCTAAATCCATTTCTCCTAAGTTCTTCATATTGTAAATAGCACCACCAGCCACCACACCACTAGTGTCATCTCTGCTCTTCCTGAACTCCCCCAACCAGTGAACAACTGACTCATTCACCTGCTTCAGTTTTACATCTTTCCAGATTTCTCTCACATCTATTCATTTCTCTCCATCTTCACTGATACCCACCTAATAAAAAACATCATCTTTCCCCTAACCTGTTGTAACATACTTCTTATCCCTATATTTTCACTCACACCCTCTCCATTTTTTCTCCAGAGGAGCCAGTATGATCTTTAAAAACATAAACACTCAAATATCTCTATGTTTAAATTCCTTCCTTAAACTGCATGTATATGGAGAAGGTTGGGGGAATATGGGAACTCTATTTTCTGTATGATTTTCCTAATAAACTTACAACTGCTCTAATGGGGGGAAAAAAAAAAACCTTCCATCGTTTCCCACTGCCCTTCACATCAAGCCCAAAATCCTAAATATAGTCCCCAAGGCCCTGCAAGAATGGGGTTCCTCCTACCTCTCACCATCTCCAGCCTCATCTGTCAACCTCTAGGAACACAGGCTTTCTTTTAACCCCTCATATCCATCAAGCTTCTTCCCTTCTTGCAGCCTTTGGACACACTGCTCCCTGACTTAAACACTCTCATCTCCTGGCTAACTTCTACAGGCCCCAGTTTAAATGTTACCTCCTCAGGAAGGCTTTTCTTTATTTTTACCTATACCACAAGGTCCCTTTCTATGTTCTTAAAGTTACCCTGTACTTTCCAAAAAGCAATTATTTACACCATTCCGGTGAATATTTGTTTGGTGAATCTCCATCATTGTAAGGATTATGACTTTCTTGGGGATTCCAGGCTAAGGAATGTGTAGTACATCCTAATAATAGCTAATGTTCTTACACATTCATTATGTCCAGGCACTGTTCCAAGCACTTACACATATCACTTAGTCCTCACAACACACCCTTAGGTAGTTATATTTAAATACCTATTTTATAAATGAAGAAAATGTGGCAGATGTTGGGTCATTTGTTCAAGATCAAATAATAAGTAAGCAGCAGAGGTGGAATCTAATGCAAACATCAGGCTCACATTTTTAACTGCTACTGTCCTTCCATATATTGATACTCAAATATTCGATAAACGAATAGATGGATAAATAAATGAATTGGACAGGGAAGCAGTCCCAACTTTATCCTTGGCTCCCACTGCTATTTCCATAGTCAAAAACAAAAGTCTTATTTTATAACTAGCTGACCTCCAAGAGGTAACAGGTTCGCCTAACTTCTCTATCTTCTCCAGGTACATGCTCCTTGATGATTCTTTCTAAAATGCTTTCCTGCCCCTGTTAATCTGCAGTTCAATAACCAGCAATGGCCCTTGCTGCCTATGAAGTTAACTACAAACTCCTTTACTTAGCCTTCCGGCTGCTCCCTTACAATGGCCTCTTCTACCATTAGGCCCGTCCTCCCACATTACCCACCTAATCCCCAACTCCCATCACACACACTCATGTTTACAGTTAAAACTATGCCTTTCTACTTGCTGTTCTCTTCAGTTATCTTCTCACCCCAGAGCAAATCCTACCCATTCTTCAAGACACTGTTCAAGTGGTCCACAAAGCCATTGCAAAGTAATGCAGCCAACTCTTCTCTAAACTCACATGCCACTCAAAGTTAGCACCACTTAGTTTAGCACTTTGTTCTTTAAGCTCTCTGAAGACTCTTATTTCTTTCTTAATCATCCCATTAAACCTTTTTAATAATTCTAGGACATAGCTGAGCATATACATAAAAAATCTTAATATTTTCTGGCCTATGGATAAATCAAAAGGATAAAATATTTATTATAAGATCCTGGTTTATAATCCATTTTTAGAAGTTAAAGATTCAGACAAAAAATATATATATTGTGAGAACAAGGCATAAGAAGTAATAGTGAAGAAAACTTTTATGGGGAACAACAGTGAGCAGGAACTCAAGTTGAGAACGACAGTAACTCATAAGCAAAAGGAAACAAACATTCCTACAGGAAATCAGTCAGGTCTGCTTCACAGCTATCTAATACTAGAAATCCCTCACCATTCCTTATCTTCAGGAGACAGCACTGTGAAGAGAGAAAGACCTCCTGAATAAAACTGAGCTACAGAAGGCGAGGATGGTCAGGAAATCTGCCCTATTGTGGGAGTCAGATCTTTCAGATCCAGATCAGTGTTTTCAATCAAATCTACTTCTCTTACTACGTCAAAAGTTGTAGAGCATTGAATTCTATAGCAATTTAAAAATAAATAAATAAGAATTCTGTAAAATAGAAATGGGGCAGAAGGGAGGCACTGGTCCATCAATATTCTTTCATCCTCCCCAACACCCATCCACAGGTAATGTGGATGCCACTGACCTGATCTGCATCTGCATGAACTCCAGGAGACTGGGCAGATGGTACCTCCTGCTGGACTGCAGCCACTGCCCCATTAGGCATCAGGATGAGTTGGGAGGCTAGAGGCACGTTCCGGCCCAGGGTCCGGTTTACCTGCAACAGGTTTCCCAGCTGTGGCTGGCAGGGAGAGCAGGGAAAGGAAGAGCAGAGAAAAAGAAGACAAGAGGGAAAGAAGAAAGAGACAGAAAAAATGAAAAGGAAGGACCACAAGAGAAAATAAACAGAAGATATTAAACAGCTAAGCCCTGTCCCTTTCCACACCAACCCAGGAGATTCATTCTCTATATGCGATGAAGCATCCAGAAAGAATACCTAGAACTTGTAGAAAACTATGGAGTGATAACAAAAAGTCAAACATCAAAGAAGTTGAGACAATGAGGATTTTAGAACAAGAACTTATATACAGTAGGTAGATGGGCTGAAAGATAACAATTAGAATTTGTGTATTTGAGCCACAGGTTTAAAGGTTAGACTATGTCTGACACAAATTTGGTCAAATGTGAAGGCCAAGATCTTCTAACTCATGATCTCAGTGTAATCTGCAGGCTACCTGGGAATACTGAGCATCATTTCTAGGGGTAAGTTAAGCATGAGAAGTAGATGAGCTCGTCACAAAACATCTGGGTAATCACAGTCAATTAAAACAGCTTTCACTCAAGTCCTTGCCAAGGACAGAACTATGCCCCTGGCACAACGGAGGCTATATCCATGGCTTACCCGTAGATACATCTGGGCCTGGGATTGGTTGAGGGGAGGGGAGGTGGTGTTCCCCAGTAGCACAGATTGGGTCAAGGTGGTGGCACTGGGAGAGCTTACACTCTGGGATCGGCTGATGAGCTGGGCGGCTGACGTGGTAGCCAGATTGATCTGTGTGTTGAAAAGAACCATGATTAGCTCAGTGGATTTGGACAAGATAAAAGGAAATGTACAAGTTTCCCTAGTGACAAATTCAGAGTGATACAATCAAGAACAGAATATATCACTTCCATGGAATCAGGGGGAAATAATAACTTCTACCCTTAACTCTCATCCCAGCTACTTTAGGGTATTACCAAAGTTTAAACACACACATACACACACACACACACACACTTTCTAACCATTAGCATAACACTTGGAAGGCAAAAGAATTAAATGGAACAAACTTTGCTTCTCATTGAAGAGCCAGTGGTAAGTCTTATCCTTTGTTATCTCCCCTCCTTTCCCAGGATGTCCTTCCTCCTTTCATAGACCACCTCATTAAGACTCCTACATAGATCCAGGTTACTTTCCCTTTTACTAATATTCCCTGGATAAAGGACAATAAATCTCCACTGATGGCTCAACAACCACTCTGAGATTAGCTGCACACAGTAGGATAATGCAGGGACAAATACCCAGGGCAAGAAGCCTGTCAGTGGGGAGAAGTGGTACTCACCGAGGCCTGGGTGGTGGTAGTCTGCTGCTGTGTTGTGCTGGTGTTTGGGGAGCTGGCCTGCCGACTGGCAGCAATTGTGGCCTATTAGAGGCAAAGGGACACAGGAACAGAGACAATGAAGGAAAAAACTCTGAATCTTCCAATAATAAATCACAGGCACAAGACATACAGAGATTTCAGGTAAGAACAGGGAGACTCTACTCTCGAATAAGGCAGAGTATATTCACTATTCCACTAACTGCACATTACCATCTATGCTAACCCAAACCGACATAAACCTCCTTGGACAAGCAGGCAACCTTTCCTCCTCCACCCACTTTCAAGGGGTAGAACCTTTCGTCGGGTCCCACCATGAGTTGCTGATAAGTCTAGCCCAGATCTGTCCAATAGAAATACAAGGCATGCCACATATATAATTATCCAGTATGCACATTTTAAAGAAAAAGTTAAAAGAAACAGGTGATAGTAACTCGAACAAGTTATTTTATTTATCTCAATATATCTAAAATAGTATCATTTCAACATGTAATCAATATAAAAAAATTACTAATGAGATATTTTACTTTTTTTTTCATACTAAGTCTTCAAAATCCAAAATCTCTGCAACATATCTCAATTCAGACTAGCCACATTTCAGTGCTCAATAGCTGCATGGAGCTAGTGGAAACCATACTGGATAGTACAGGTCCAGAACAGAGACATTCTACCTCTAAAAGGTAGCTCTCCCACAGTTCTTACTGCAACCCCAAAAGCTAAGGTCCACCCATCCTCCTACAGGAAAACAGAAAGCAGAGGAGAGACTGTCACCAGCATGGCTTAGTGCAGGATGCAGAATCCTGCAAGTCTCCCCTACACACCTGTAGTGCCGGTCCCCTCCCTCTCTGGCCAGCTGGCTGCTGACCTCTCACCTGCTGGACAGCAGCCAGACTATGCAGCTGGGCATTGCTGAGCTGCTGCTGGAGCATGAACTGGTGAAAATACTGAGCCGCATTGGGCTGCCTCTGCAGGGCTTGCAGAGCCTAGAAGGAGAAAAGAGCATCAAACCACTTAGAATGCATCACTCCTATCTCCTGTTCTATGCAAATTGCTATGATCCTGTGAAAGTGACCCATGGGAAGGAGAGAAACCAAGGGAGATGGGAGACTGGACTGTATCATCAACATGTGAAATGTCCGTTTTTACCTTAGAACCAGTAAGTTCACATAGTCCTCTAAAAACTGAGGAAGCAATTGATTCCGCTATGGTCTATCTGGTATGTAAACAAAAGTAAAGCAGTGCAGGATAAAAACTAAAGGACAAATGGGGTGGGATGGGGGGATGATTTGGGTGTTCTTTTTTCACTTTTATTTTTTATTCTTGTTCTGGTTCTTTCTGATGTAAGGAAAATGTTCAGAGATAGATTGTGGTGATGAACGCAAAACTATGTTATTATATTGTGGACAGTGGATTGTATACCATGGATGATTGTATGGTGTGTGAATGTATTTCAATAAAACTGAATAATAAAAAAAAAAAAAAAAAAAAGCATCTGACAAAATAGGAAAAAAAAAAAGTAAAGCAGTGCAACTCAAATGGACCCTATTTCTCAATGTGAGACCTGAAAATATATGGTATAGCAAGGAAAAAGAAGTGGGTCTAGACAAGTGAAAATAATGCAACGTTGATTAATGTAAAAAGAAGAAAATGAAAAACTATATTCTAGGGGCATAGCAAGGATGGTAGAGCCCTAAGGGATTGGAAATGATGAAAAAAATAGAGCAAATAATGGCTTTTGAAGGATTCCATCGAGTAAATTTTCAATTAGCTGGTATTCTCAAATATGGACCATATAATGCTAATTGATATTTATACAAATGATAACTGGATGTTCAGTTTTAGTGTCAATTGGGTTCTACTGTATTCTTTAGTAATTAGAACTCCTCTTGTGATATGCATAGTTATTCCACTAACCAAATATTTTCTTAAATAAAAGGCCCCATTTCCAAAGAGAATAAAAAAACATGGAATTTACTATTTGTCTAAAAATATGAAAGGTGGTACATTATACTTCCATTATTCCAGGTGATCTGCAAGAAAGGCTAAAGATTTAAAACCTGACACAATCCATGAAGGGCAATGGTTCGAGTTAGAATCTAGTTAGATGGACTAACAGTATAAGAAACCTTACTTGCAAGACTGAATCTCATTCTATGTGCTTGCCCAAACTTCTGTAAATTCAGATTCTCTGAACTAGATGGGACCTTAGTAATCATTTATTTCAGCTCGCCCACTTTGCTTGGAAAGGAATGAGGACAATTATTTTCCAGCATCCTTACCTATTCCAAGCCAAAACTCACATACCACAACCTCTCAGAGTTCGGTCTCACCTGTACTGCTTGCCGTTCATACAGT
Source organism: Choloepus didactylus (assembly GCF_015220235.1). Lineage (NCBI taxonomy): Eukaryota > Metazoa > Chordata > Mammalia > Pilosa > Megalonychidae > Choloepus > Choloepus didactylus. The sequence continues at coordinate 123,989,982 of NC_051314.1, forward strand.
GACATTTGAGCTATCTGGGGCCGAGAGCTGCCTCCCGAGCTGGAACTCCCATTGGTGGAGTTGGAGTTCTGCTCGCTCTCAGTCTCCATGATAATGGTCCAGGGTTCACGAGGCTGGTGCTCTGACTCAAGACCTAGACGGAAGCAGCAAAGGATTAAAATTTACACCTTGATCCCGAACTGTTATTTCACATTATTATTCAAGACCACAATAAATCCATAAATTATCTAAGAATCCTCTTCTTCCAAAAGCTATGATTTCTCTGGTCTTAGAACTCCCACATCTCTTACAACCATAGCTCCCCCACACCATCTTTTGAAGCTATGCAGTGTCTAAATGCAACAACCTTTACAAGTTCCCTCATGGCTGTCATTAAATGAAAAGACCAGAAAGTAAAACAGCACCTCACAGTACTAAAACCACCTTACATTCCAACAGTATTTTAACGGTTTAAAGCCTTCTCATTTAAAACTTACTATTATATCATTTTGTCTCCCTCTGCACTGTCTCCCTCCCTAGCCTAACCTGCACTCCCTCCCTAGCCTGTCACTGTGCTAGGCTCTTTACCTGAGTTATCTCTCACAATGCTGTGAGGTAAATATTAACCCCATTTTACAAGTGTAGAAATTGAGGTTTTTCTGAAGCTAAAGAAGTTATGCATGGCCACACTAGTAAGATCAGAGATATTATACACTAACACACGCTTCTTGAAAATAAAATACCTGTGATTTGCTATTGTGAGAATAATTAACAGTACTAAATGGTGTGTGAGTGTGGTGGAAAGGGGAAGTTGAGCCATGTATATCACCAGAAGGAAAGTTGGAGGTTAATACTTGGGAATGTATAACACAGTAAATCTTGTGGTGGACAATGTCCATGATTAACTGTACAAATATCAAAAAGTTCTTTCATGAACTAGAGCAGATGTACAACACTATTATCAGGTATTAATAGAGGAGTATATGGGGGGAAAATGTACCTATCATAAACTATGGACTATAGTTAAAAGCAATATTTTAATACTCTTTCATCAACAGTAAGAAATGTACCACACCAATGCTATGGATCAATAATATGGGGGTATAAGGAGTATGGGAGGATTAGGGTTTTCTTTTTTGTTTTTATCTCTTTTCTAGGGTAATGAAAATGTTCTAAATTTGATCATGGAGCTGTATGCACAACTATGTGATATACTGTGAACAGTAATTGTATACTTCAGATTGTTTCTATGCTGTGTGAATATATCTCAATAAAACTGCATTTAAAAAAATACCTGTGATTAAGGTAGTGTCAGTATGAGTACTTAACTATCCTCATTTTTTGGAGAAGGGCTTTAAGAGACAGAAGCATCAAATGGATCATCAAAGGTCATAAAACTAGGATCTAGAAGAGCTAGCCTACAACCCATATAGCCCATATACTTGCCTAGTTCCAGTTCATGTTACTAATAACACCTCGGGCATATCACTACCCCCCCTTATAGCACAGTTGCTCCTTTTGCAAAGAAGGCTTCACACGTGATGTGTAATACATCATTTTAACAAATGACTCCTAGGTATGAAACAGACATTAAGTATATAGCAATGAATATCGTCAAGAAACAAAAGTAAGATTCAACTTTATTTAGTCTACTAAAGCGTGCTACACTAAAATTTGCAAAAGACATAAAAACATTGCTAAGAACCAGGAAAAGAGACAGGAGAAAAGAAGCGAGAGGAGGTATACCCCCAAAGTAATACTAAATGACAATACTTTTCGTGTTTGTTCTCTTATTTTTTGTCTTTTTTGTTACACCCATCAACCACATTCTCTACTTTTCAGGTAGCAGGCCACTAAGTTTCAGGTCAGCAAAGCACTATTTGGTTTAGGAATGTAGACATCAAACCAGAATTTCTGCTAATGGCTGCCAACAGTTTGATTAGGGTGAGTGGAATTATCTTAGGATTGCATCCAAAAAAACAAAGTAAATAAAATCAAACTGCCAGCTTGGCCACGACAATAAGGTTGAGAGGGTCTCCCGTTCCATTCTCAGTACCATCAGATCATATCATTATCCCCCAAGAACTCTACCCATCTCTTCAGTTTCACTGCAAACATGGAAATAACCCAAAAAGTACATAGGAGAAATCATATCAGCTTTGACTCTAGTCTATCTTTTCCCCATATCTTTTGCCAAAATATCAAAGCACTAAATAGATACAGACCCATGAATCCTCATTATCAGCATGTGAAGAAAAAAAGTGGGTAAGGATTAGAGGTAGCACGGCATAGTTGTACAGATCACTGGACTTAGTTCCCTGGACTCAGATACCAAGACCCCTTTACTCATAACCCTTTACTAGCTATATCAGTGACTTAATACCTACATTCATATGTGAAAATGCTCATTCCCTCCATGACCCCTCATCTCCAGAAAGGAAGTCTTATTTTATTAATAATTGTTTTTCAGATTGTGAAATGGAAATAGAGATGGAAAGGGACTGGCTTAAATTCTCCCCACAAAATCAGGGGAAATGGTCCTCAAAACCTGGATTCCTGAATCCTGGGCACATAAATCTATTCATTTGTGATCAACATTGGAACTGTAAAATTAAATACAGAAAATGAAGACCACAAAAAGTTGCAGAGGCACTGTGAATTTAAATTTTCAGAATTAAACTGGAAGAGTTAGAGTGAACAGCAGATGCAGACGTCCCAGGGTAACTAAGCCATGGTCCCGAAAGGTACCATTTGAGCGTTTATGGGTTGGGCTGGGTAGGAGCACAGACTCTATGCAAGAGAGCTAGAAAACGTTACTGAAGGGAAAGTGGTACTGGGCCTACTGAGTCAAGAACTGGAGACAATCAATTTCCCTGAGCATAAAATAAAACTCTGTCTTGGAGAAAAGATGGGACATGGGGGAGGAGGGCGGAGGGAGACTGTGCCGAAGAAATGGAAGTAATCTGAAGAATAGTTATAGTAGATGCCCGGAGGGAGTGGGGGGCGGTTCTCGTTCTATATGGAATTTCGATGAAAATGAGGTTCCAAAGAGAAATCAAATACAACTGGGGAAGGGGCAAACAGTGGTGTCCCAAGAATGAAATGACCCAAGTGAGCAGGAAAATGTGCATACGGAAAGCAGGGAGACCGAGAAGTCAAGGAATAGAAGGCTGAGAACCCCGCGGACCATGAAAAGCAGGGAAATAACTAGACAGCATGCTCGTATAGGAGAACCAAAGTCAGAGAAGGAAAAATGAATGAGGAAATGAGCAGTCAGAGGCAACTAGGGTGACGGACAGATAGCATTAAGCACAGCGGAATGAATAGCAAGACTTGGACAGGCAGAGCCGAAGGACCGCAGAGCTAAGCACTGGAGGTAGGCAGGGAAAGAAACTGGGGGAGGTACCTGGGGCGTTACACAGACAGAGGTGGCTGAAGAAACATCCCCGCGCAGCCAAGCCCCCAAAGGTCCTGCCCCTCCCCAGCCCGCGGTGGCCCGGTTACCTTCGCTCCTGCCTCTGCACCGGAGTCCTCCCGGGGGGCGTCCACCTCATGTGCCGGGGGACCCCAGTCGCCAGGCTGGGGCGGGGGGCTCGCTCGGCCTCCGCGGCGGGCTCCCCTCACCTCCTCCCCTTCCTGGAGGGGCGGGGGCGCCGAGGGCGGGGTAGGAGGTGCCCGGCGCGGCCGCGGCTCCCCGCCCCTCCCGCCACTCCGGGTGCGGGCCCGGCCGCGGCTCTGCCAGGCCTTGGGGGCTTGCTCCGGGCCTGTCACTTCCTGCCGGGCCGGGTGGGTGGGGGCTGCTAGCCAGGGGCTGCGGGCCGGGCTGGAGGAGGGGGCTGGCGGGGAGGTGCTTCCGGGGCAGCCGGACCCCTCCCCCCGTCCCTCCCCCTCCCCTCGGCGCCCTCCTCCCCCTCCCTCCCGCGCGTCCCTCGTTTCCTGCCGGCGCCCGTTGCCATGGCGACGCCGCTCCCGGCCTCTGCGCTCCAGGCCGCGGGGCTTTTTCCCCCTTTCTCGCTCTCTTGCTCTTTCTCCTCTTTTTTTCCCTTCTTTCTCTCCGGGTTCTGCCCGCGGGTTGGAGGGACGAAGGTGAGAAAGTGCTGGCCTCTAGTGGGGAACTCGCCTCTCACAGCGAAGGAGAGGAATGGCAGAAGGGAGGGAAGTGACGTGTAAAGGGGGAAAAGAAATTTTCTGGAGCTTCTGGGGAATGAGATAGAAAGAAAGGATCAAAAGAACGAACAGGCAGAGAGGCAAAGCAAGCGACGACCCTACCGAAACGACTGACTGGGAAAGGAAATAAGATAGAGGAAAGGAAAGGAAAGAGCGCAGGAAAGAACAACAGAGATTGAGGGAAAAGAGAAAATATTGATTGTTTCATATATATTTTTCGTCTCTCGCTTCAATTCCAGGAAGGCGGGAAAGGATGCTGCACAGAAACAGTGAACTCATTGGAAACTGACATTCATTTAAAAGCAGCAACCTAATATAACTTACTTTGAATAACACTTATTAAGGTTTATAATTTCAGGGATGTTTAAGAGTTCTTTTCTCAGAAATGAAAAACTGTATGTAAAAGTGAGTGAAAACGACAAAAACGAGGGAAGAGGCAGGGGTATAAAGAAATGTGGAACAATGGGGCGGTATTTGGAAACAGTAAACATTTGATGAGGAGGATAGCGTTTGTCTTTTTTTTATGGTACCGATTTATCAGTTTTTAATCATTCTTTCATTCAACATTCAGCAAACATTTATAGAACACTTTTACTTCATGTCTTTCTCCAACCTCTGTTCTACCCAGTTATTTTCTCTCCCTTCTCTCTTAAAAGCCAATGCATAATTTGTTTTTAGAGAAAAAAATACAAGTGTTCTCATTGTTTATAAATTAGATCCCTTTAGAATTGCACTGAGTGGGGAGTGTTTGGACTCCAGGCTCTTAATTTGTGGTGGCTAGATTTATGTCAGAAAAATCTCTGCCAGGTTTTTAGGAACCAGTCAGGCAAGTATGTGAGGGAAGAAACTGGAGGGTAGCCAAAGAACTAGAATAGCTAAGACGGGAGGTGTGGGGAGGTTAAAGGGTATGTTGCCAGGCCATGGATAACAGGCTTTGGCTGAGGATGAATTGAAAAAAAAATTTGGCAGGGAAACTAGTGGTAAAAACTAGGTAAAGATTTAAGTAGTTTAATTCAAACCTGGGTTTTTGGTATGTCAGAGAAGCTTAAAATTTCCTTGTGGAGGCTTAGAAATGCATATATTGCTGAATATCCTGACAACAATGAAAAAGTTGTATCCACAGATAATGATCAGGGTTTGTGACACTCAGGCCAAGAATCATCATTCATGTACTTCCAAGGGAGAATTCTCACTATGTGTCTAAAGAAGATCTGTAATACATTTTCCAAAGATAGAGAATCTAGATATCAGAGGGAACCCGCTTATTTTTCCAATAGCCTATGGAACAAGGGGTACCTGGAGAGTACCTGGCCGTTTGAGACCCATTAGAAGTGGAGCAGAATAACTAGTACGACATATAGTTACACTCCTATTCGAAGATTTTTCCTACTTCCTGAGTCACATGCCCCTACGTCTGCTAAAAGCTACACATCTAGATGATGTTGGGGGATAAGATAGTGATTTATACAATTTTGTTCAATGTCCGATACATATCTAGCCTGGGAATAATCTATCACTAAAGAAACAATTCACAGAGCATGCTATTCTGATTGTGGGCCAGTTTAATTTTCATATGTAAAGGCTTGTACCCCATATTTCACAGTAATTCTTTTCAAGTTTGTCTCTCTCTAAGACTGGCCTGTCTTCCAAGGTCATACATGGGTCTAAGCAGTTTCCCAAAGAAAAATTCAGCATAAAAAGGAAATGTATCAACAGCAAAGTGAAAAATTAGGGAACCTCCACCCACAGGAAAATCATTTTCATAGACTACCCCAGTTTGGGATTCGGCACTGAAGAGCTCTTCTCAGTCTAAACAGATTACAACTATTTGTGACCCCTAGAGAATCCTCAACTGACTTCTTTTTCTGGATTTTTGCTACTTTCTCGTGTCCACTGAATGATTCTGCTGGAATAGTCTTTTCTTTTTCAAACCAAATAGTTCTTCTGAAGGTAGGCTAGATAATTTCTTTACTCTGCATAACACTGATGGCCATTAGTGTAAATACGTGAAAAGGAAATGCATTCAATCTGGTATGTAGAAATCTAAGCCCTCCCTGCTGCAAAGCTTATCTAAAGAAAGAAAGATCAAAATTTGAAAGGAAGTCAGCTAGATAGCACCAACTAAAGCAAATACAGGGTTAGCCAATATAATTTTGCACATCAATTGAACATTGAATAGGCATTCTTCAAGCTTCTCTAAGTCCAGCATTGTCCAGTGAATTGTAAAGGAAGATGGCCCTTAACGCAGAGGTCTACAAATAATTGTCTAAGTATGCCTGTATGATCACGTTTTAAGCAAACATGGATGGGATGAAGTAGAGAAAAAAGGAAAGCATAACCTTTATTCTGACCACTGCCAGTGTGAACCACCATACACATCCCACACAATTCTAGATTCCACTTTAAGGTCTATTCGGGAGAAAAGGAAATGGAGATTTAGGAGGATGTACAGTCTTAAATTTTGAAAGCAAGAGAAGAACTTTAAAATTATATAAGACCCTTAATTTGCAGTGGAGAAAATGGAAACCTAATGGACAAATGGGGAAGAGGGGCATTTCACAGATGATAGCTAATAAATATTAACTGAATTAATTACCTAGATGCTTGCCTTTCTTTTAACTAGAAAGAAAGAAAGAAAAGAAAAGAAAAAAGAAGAGATGTGAGACTTCTCCTTCCTCATCACTAATTCCCACCATTGTGCCTTTCTTTAAAAGCAGAAGTTTATCATAGTGATTGGTTCAACCCAGTATTCTATTCCTCCATCATCACACTAAAAAATACAGGCATACTGTACTCCCACATACTTGAGTAGCATAAAGTTTATGTTAACACAGGCTTCTCCAGTTTACACAATTACTGTATGCTTGAGGACAAATCTCTCTGTTTTGGTTTCCCTTCAGGAAAATGGGTACAATATATAGAGAGTAGTTTTGGGAAATTAATGTTTATAGTACTTCATTCAGTACCTGACACGTAGGCATGAGGTTTTATTATTAATTTCATTCAGTAACCTAATGTATTTTCATTATCACCAAATTTATCTAAACCATTCTTTATTTTTCATTTTGACTACATCATAACTTTATTAATTAGGAATTTAGCTAATAACTTCCTTCAATTTACTATCATTTTCCTGTTGTACTAAATTTACCTCTTTCAGGTTTCAAATGTATCTTCTGGTCTACTATTCCAGGATTTGAGGTACAAATTCATGTTGAGACTAAAGCAGAAAGGAACACTAGATTTATACCCTCTGGGGTTGCGTTCCCTGGGTCAAGAAGAGTCAAGGGCCTGGAAAGAAATCTAAAGGGAGAAAGGATTTAACGTATACTGAGAGCCTCTGCTAGTAGCTTCAACAAGCATTATTGATTTGGTCTTCTCAATAACCTTTCCTGCTAGCTATGATTAATTCTTAATTAACAGATGAGGAAATTAATGATCAGAAAGATTAAGTAAATTGCTCAAGGTTCATGGGGATAATAAGTCAGAATTTGAATCCAGGTCTGGCTGACACCAAAGCTCATGATTAGAATTCTTCACAGTGTGAAAATAAAGAAATGCAAAAGATCTATGTAAAACGATTAGCGCACACATAAAAGTGAACACAAAGAAGCCTGGCATTTCCATTGTAAATACTTACCATGGAAGCTCCACACTGTATTTGTTAACATGAGAAATAGCTCTGATTATCAGTAATAAAAGATACTGTGGAGACGCCTCTACAAAAAAATAAATATATATTTTTTCCCCTGAATTCTCTGTTTTCTCCCCAGTCTGCTTGTAAACTGTAGAAAGCAGAATAATTAGGACAAAAATTCTTGTCCTAATCCCCAGAAACTTCTGTATGTTATGTTACATGGCAAAGGGGAATTAAGGTTACTAATCAAGTGACTTTAGAACAGGGAGATTATCCTGGATAATCTGGATGAGGCTAATGTAATCACCAGAGTCCTTAAAGTGGAAGCAGTAGGCAGAAAAAAAAGACAGGTTAAGTGATGCAATGTGAGAACTCAACCCACTATTGCTGGCTTTGAAGATGGAAGGGAACCAGGAACCAAGGAATGCAGATAGTCTCTACAAGCAACACAAAGCAAGGAAACAGATTCTCCCTGAGAGCCTCTAAAAAGGAAAGAAACCCTGTAGACACCTTGATTTTAGCCCAGTGAGATGTAGGTCAAACTTCTGATCTACAGAACTATAAGATAATACATTTGTGTGATTTTAAGACACTAAGACACTAAATTTGTGGTAAATTATTACAGCAGCAATAGACAACTAATACATAAATTAACTGATATTTTGAAAAGCAACAGCTAATTTTAGACATTCTCTACTGCCTAAAAGCCAGCCAATTGCCAACTTCACTGCTCCTTTGCTACCACCAAGGGAATCTTGTATCACGTACTTGGGCTGATCAATGAGCAAGTGCTTAGGACCATTCTGAGTAGCATAATTCTGGGAAAACTATGTTAAAATATAATTTTCAAAAAAAGGTAGAATCAGAATTTTCATGGCAAATGTAAAATAAATACATGTGAAAATTTTTAATATAAGTAATTATTAATGAGCCAGTAAGCGATTAAAATCAGTTCAAAGTGCATTTGAGGAGTTGGATGTTTACAGACAACTTAATAAAGGAATGTTAAGGTAAGACTGCTTTGTTGGATGCAAAATTGGTTAATGTCCAATAGGACCATGAACCATAATCTTCGGGATTATCTTTTCCATCACCAGACAGAAATTAATTTGCATCTACAGAGTTGCAAAATAATGCAGTTAATAGGAAGTCAAGGGTACAAGCCCAGCACTGAACTGAAAAAAAAAAAAAACACCTAGTAACCTCTTTCTTCTATGACAACCATAAATCTGAATAAAGAAATGTTAGATTTGCCAGAGTCAGGGACAATAGCTCCCCCCATCAGAGCACTTTGCCTTTTTCTCAGCTGTGCTCTGAAGATGTGGACAGCAGATCAACAACAATCTCAGAAAACCTGCTCACCCCTCACCTCAAATCCAGAATATATATAAAAAGAACTAGACATCAAAAAGAAAAAAGATCAGTCAACCCAAAAGAAAACTAGGCAAAGGACTTGAATAGGTGCAATGAACAACAGGATAGCCAAAGAGTAAAAAACATGCAAAAACTCCTCAACCTAAGAAGTTATCAAATTAGAAAGGCGAATAAAAACTTTAGTGAGATACCATGATACATCCACCAAATTAGCTGAAATTTAAAACCTGATAGTACCAAGTCTTGACACAGAGCAGAGCAGCCTCTCTTGCTCTAATGGTGGTAGAGTGGTAGTATAAATTGCTAAACATTTCGTAGTTTGGCATTATCTAGTAAAATTAATGATTCAAATATTTGTGACCTAGATATCCCACTCTTAAGTATGTGTTTAGAAGTACATCCAGTCATGTACAAAAATGTTCACAGCAGCAAATGCCCATCAACAATAAAATGAATAAATTGTGGCCTACGCATAAAATGGGGAAAAAAACTACAATGGATATTAATGCAACAAGATGGACAAATCTTAAAAACCTAACTTAAATAAGCCCACACAAAAGAATACATGCTGTTGATTCCATTTATATATCAAGTTCAAACCAGGCAGAACTAAACTGTGATGTTTAGAAATGCATATTTGGGTATTATAACTATAAAGCAAAGCAACATGAAGATAGTGGCTACCTCTGGGGGCCAGGAGAAGATTGTGGTAAAAGGCACACTAAGGCTTCCGAGTTATTGGCAATGGTCTGTTTTTAGATACAGAATGTCTTTATGAGGATGTTCTCTTTACATTAAGCTAAATTAATGTTTAGGCCCTCCTCTTTTTAATAAAACTTTCTAGAAAAGTAAAACAAAACAAAATGCTTCCTCACAAAGAAAGCCACAATTAGAAACTATGGTTGTGAGTGATGAATCTGCTGCTTATCACGGGCTTTTGTAACATAGGTTTTTTTGTCTGATTCTTGACATTTTTGTGGTCATAATGGGAGAGGGAAAGAGGGAGCCAAATAAATAGTCATCTACTTCTATAGGATCTCTATGTTTTAAGATGAAGTTTTGTGGTTTGCAATGTATCCCTAAAGGAATAAAATTTTAAAGAATTAATTAACATGAGAATTCAGAGAATTGCCATATGCAAGATAATCTTTTTAATCTTACAGTAAAATATGTATCAAACCAAAAAAATTATTTATGTTCTCCTTTGCATATTTTTAAGTTGAAATCTAAAATTTGTCACCATAAATAAACAGTTTAAATAGTTGCAAACATGTGATTTCTGGAAACATTGTAAAAATTGACATTTAAATTAAACTTTCACATCATTCTTTTAAATACATCCAATAGAATGCATTTAAAAGACACAAACCATCACCTAATGAAAAAAATACATGAAAATGTCTCTTTTTTTCCATGGAAATATCTTTAAGGTTGGAATTTTATATCATTTTCTCCTCCTTGATCTTGTATTTATATTCTATTTCCTCCACAAAATTTTATCTTAATAATTTTATGCTTTATATTGACCACCTTATCACACCTCTCTGAACCAAAAATATGTTCATAAAATCTATCTTTTTAAAACCACTTGTCACCAAAAGGGTCTAAGTGTTTTGAAAGTGCATTCCAGATTAAATTATCAGTACAATGATTAGTAATACATAATAGATCAAATGAAGAATATTGTAAATTTTGAGAAATCATTGTTAAACAAAAAAGGAAATTGTCTCAATTTAATGGATGGGGCTGTTTTCCTTTTTAAATTAGCTCATATATCAGAGGTTGACTAGTAAATATTTATTGCTAGAATACAATAGAGTTCAACATCGATTCTAGCCTATTTTTTGTTTGATAGATCTAAGTAGTTCACATAAATAAATAGATAGTGTTCTGGTTTGCTAATGCTGCCGGAATGCAAAACACCAGAGATGGACTGGCTTTTATAAAAGGGGGTTTATTTGGTTACACAGTTACAGTCTTAAGGCCATTAAAGTGTCCATAAACAAAGGGTACCTTCACTGGAGGACGGCCAATGACATCCAGAAAATCTCTGTTAGCTGGAAGGCACATGGATGGCGTTCTCCAAAATGTCTGCATCAGCTTCCAACAGCCATCTTCAAAATGTCTGTCTCATGTGAATGGACATTTGCACACTGGTGTTTATGGAGGCAGTGTTTATGATTTGCAGTGGGTGGAGGTGGCCTAGGGTTGCACTGACTGAGGAACAGAATGGTGAACTGTGGTGTATGCATGCAATGGAATATTGAGCGACTGCAAGAAGGAGTGAAGTTGTGAGACACACAAGGAGACGAATGGATCCTGTAGAAGCATTTTAAGTGAAGTGTGCTGGAGACAAAGGCAAACACTATAATGCCTCACCAGTATGGACTAACTACAATGCGTACACTAAGAATTGAATCTTAGACCACAGCCTAACAGGGAAATGATTATTGTAATGGTCCCTAGACTGTAAGCAATCAAATCTATTCCTGAAGCTCAAAAAGCACAAGAAGGAGAAAACGGCCCAGCATACCACAGCCCTCCCAGCCCAGAACCCTTGGTTTTGTGAGGCCAGGGATGCCCTCTGCATGGGCTCCACGAGGAGCCTTGGGGAGGAGCAGGCGGCATTGGGGCAGAAACGGAAGCAGGGGAGCTCCAGGGAGCACAGCATCAAGATGAAGAAAAAAGAAAACCCACCAGGAGAGAGATGCCGCCCCCGGGCACCCCCAGGGCTCCAGGTCAATGGAGAGCAGCCTTATGAAAGGAAGTAAAAAGAAACTAAAGGCGAGGCTCCAGAATACATCCCGATAGGAGATGGACCCCAGGCCCCCGTGAAGAAGATGAAGTCCAAGAAACCGGAAAAGCAGCCAAGCATTGAGGAGCTGGCTCTGAAGAGAAAGAAAAAGAAAATGAAAGAGAGTGAGGTCGTGGAGGAAACTCGTGAGGAGGAACCAGACCCAGTCTTGGAGGTGGTTTTGGAAAAGAAAGGCAACATGGATGAGGCGCACACAGACCGGATGAGCCAAAAGGCCTTGCAAGAAGAGACTGACCATGAGTTGGGCAAAACGGAAGATTTGAAACCAGGAATGGACAGGAACCCAGTTTGGCCAGTGGGATACTGCTGGTTTCGAAAACGAGCAACAGAAACTGGGTGGCTTTAAAAACCTGTCCCCTTCATTCAGCCGTCCCCCGAGCGTGATGGGGAGGCCCAACATGGCCCTCAACAAGAAAGCGGCAGACACCCTGCAGCAGAACCTGCAGCAAGACTACAACTGGGCCATGAGCTGGTAGTACAACAGACGCAGTGGCCTCGGCTCCTCTGCTGCTCCCACCAAAATCTTTTATATTGACAGGAACGCTTCCAGGTCCATCAAGTATGAAGATTAAACTCTCATGTCTTGTTTAGAAAACCTGCCGAAATGGCTTTTATTATTCGTTTATGCAGATGACAGCCATATGCCAGTTGTCTCAAATCAAACTGCTGTGAAGTTGCAGAAAACTCTCTTGATGTACTTAGAGGAAATGGGTTGGGGGAAGCTCATGTTTCAGGATCCAAGAGAGCATCTCAGTGGGTAAAACCTACTGTTTTCTGCGCTAAACATTCCATCCCTGTTTGAAGACATCAGGGTGTGTAAATAATAGTAGCTAACACTTATTGAATGTTTAGTATGTGCCAGGCATTGCTAAGTGTTTTCCTCACATTATTGTATTTAATGGTCATAATTCTATAACATAGATGCTATTATTACTCCCATCTTATAGATGAGGAGACTGAGATTCAGGGAGGAAGTAATAAAATTGCCCAGGCTCACCCACAGGCCCTAAGTCACCGTCCAATACTGTGACATCCCTTCTAGGGAGTTTTATTCAGATACTTGGAATGAAAATATTTTTTGGTTTAAGAAATTGAAGCTTTATTACATGTCCAAATCTCAGTCAGGAAGTGGGATGAATGATTAAAAGGGATTAGGAAGCTCCCTTCCCTCTCCCCTGGATTGGGATAGCTGCCACTTGTGAAATGTCACCCAGTAGATGTGGCCAAGCTTCCTGTGCTAGGGAAGTGCTTAGACCAGTCTGGCCTTTTCCAGCCACCTGGCTTACATCCGAAGTGCTGGGCTCAGATTTAATAATTTTGTGCTTTAAGGGGATGCTGAGCAAAGCATTTTGGAGAGGAATGAACTGCTGGCAGATTCCCAGGTGCATGTTTTATTTGGTCCTTTGTGATCACCATGAAGCACAGGTTACTTATGTGGTAGAGGAAGGTAAGAAGTCACAGGTACAGGGCGATGACACAGGAAGTTGCCTCATTAGCTGTGGGGACAAGTTCCATTGCTCTCAAGCATGTATAGGCCCAAGTATAATGGCCTAAATGACACATGACTACCTTCTTGCTGCCCACCTAGCATCCATTCTGCATCCCCAAACACAGGTTCTCCTTGGATCAGTTTTGCATCACCTAGCATGAACACCCCTAAAGACATCTCTGCTTTGGGCTAAGCAGTCAGGAAATTCAGAAGTCCTTAGGTAGAGCACTGATGGAGCAGCTCACCAAAGAAACAGTCTCTTCCTCCCTGTTACATCATCCTCAGTGCTGGCATCATCACACCGGTGGAAGTAGGGCTGTAGCAATTGCAGGCAGCATGTCAAGATGAGAACATTCCAGAAGAAGAAGAAAAACCTTATTAAGTTGGCTAGAAAAGCCATTTATTCTTGGCCCTAAACTATTAAATAAAAAGATAGGTTTATTTAAATTTATTTAGAAAATTATTTTTAGCTCTTTTTATTTTCTGAGGTTAACTATGTTCATTGTGATCCTGTGATTTGCACACAAGGGATAAAATGATGCAATATCTCTGTCCAGTGTATATCTTCCAAAAGCACGATAGTCTGGGGGATTTTAATCCACAACTGGGAGGCATTTGCATGGGGAATGGGTGATAGGCCATGGATCACCAATATTAATGCTCTTACTGACTCAAAAACTTGGGGGTGAAGAGGGAACTTTTTGCTTAGTGGGTTATCGTGCTTGCAAAAAAAAGTTTTTGGTTTTTTTTAAAGGAGAAAAAATAAATAAATATGCTAGTGGGGAAAAAATATATATTCCTGAATTGTAATGGCTGTCTCCAAACTCTGAGATGTTGATTTCTTGGTGTATAACCTGATTGGTTTCTGGAACATTGGGTATCTGCGTGACAACTGAAACTCAGAGCTAGAGCTCAGCAAATATGAGTGTCAGTTTTAACTCATACAGCAACTGTTAAAAAAAAAAAAAAAAAAAGCTGAAAAGAGCCCAGACTTCAATTAGAGATATGAATGAAGCAGATCTGGTTAAGATTAGGGCAAATCAGGCCAAAGGGTAAAGGTTGAAATGACTGTGTTAAAACTTCAACTTCCATGTGAGACCAAGGGAATTAATGTTTATTTGGTGTAGGATCTATATTTTCTAAATGATATAACTTCTACAGTCAGTTTGTTCAAACACCACAATTACACAGAACTTTGAATAGGAAGTGAGATATGGCAGGTCTGTATAGGTTAGAGTGAAATAGCAACACATCCCAAAGTAATTTGGGTGGAGAATAAAAATATATATTCGGGGCCCCCCTAAGGAGCTGGGAGAGGATGCGGAGGTGTTGGACTTCCTCACCTGGATTGTTGCTGATGTTCTCACAAACACTGGGGACTGATGGCTTGACATGCTGAGCCGTCTGTCTTGGGGCTTGCCCCTATGAAGCTTGTTACTGCAAAGGAGAGGCTAAAACTCCTTATAATTTTCCCCCTGATTGCCTCTTTGTTGCTCAGATGTGGCCCTCTCTCTCTAACTAAGCCACCTTGGCAGGTGATCTCACTGCCCTCCCCGCTATGTAGGACCTGACTCCCAGGGGTGTAAATCCCCCTGGCAATGCAGGATATGACCCTGGGGATGAATCTGGACCTGGCATTGTGGGATTGAAAACATCTTCTTGACCAAAAGGGCAATGCAAAATGAAACAAAATAAAGCTTCAGTGGCTGAGAGATTTCAAATGGAGTTGAGAGGTCACTCTGGTGGACATTCTTACGCACTATATAGATAATACTTTTTAGGTTTTAATGTGTTGGAATATCTAGAAGTAAATACCTGAAGCTACCAAACATCAACCCAATATCCTTAACTCCTGAAGATGATTGTATAACAATGTAGATTACAAGGGGTGACACTGTGATTGTGAAAACCTTGCGGATCGCACTCTCTTTATCCAGTGTATAGATGGATGAGTAGATAAACGGGGACAAAAACTAAATGAAAAATAGGGTGGGATGGGGGGATGATTTGGGTGTTCTTTTTTATTTTTATTTTTTATTCTTATTCTGATTCTTTCTGGTGTAAGGAAAATGTTCAAAAATAGATTGGGGTGATGAATGTGTAACTATATGATGGACTGTGAACAGTTGATTGCACACCATGGATGACTGTATGGTGTGTGAACATATCTCAATAAAACTGAATTTAAGGAAGAAAAGAAAAGAGCTGATACATCTTTGTTCCAGTTTGCTAGAGCTGCCATTTTGCAAAATACCAGAAATGGATTGGCTTTTATAAAGGGGATGTATTAGGCTACAAATTAACAGTTCTAAGGCCACAAAAGTGTCCAATCTAAGGCATCAACAAGAGGATACCTTCACTGAAGAAAGGCCGATGGTGTCTGGAATGCCTCTGTTAGCTGCAAAAGCACATGGCTGGTGTCTGCTGGTCCTTTGCTCCCAGGTTCTGGTTTTGTCAAATACCTTTACTGCATCAACTGAGATGATCATGTAATTTTCTTCTTTCATTTTATTAATGTAGTGTATTATATTGGTTGATTTTCTTATGTTGAACCACCTTTGCATTGCTGGAATAAATCCTTTTTGGTTGTGGTGCATAATCCTTTTAATGTGCCATTGGATTGGATTTGCTAATCATTTGTTGAGGATTTTTGCATCTATATTCATAAGGGATATTGGTCTGTCATTTTCTTCCTGTGATATCTTTATCTGGCTTTTTGTATCAAGGTAAAACTGGACTCATAGAATGAGTTATGAAGTGTTCCCTCCTGTTCAGTTTTTAAAATAGCTTGAGAAGAATTGGTGTTAATTCTTCTTTGAATGTTTAGTAAAATTTACTAGTGAAGCCATCTGGTCCTGGGTTTTTCTTTTTGTGGAGGTTTTTGATTACTGATTTAATTTCTTTACTTGTTATTGGTCTGTTGAGATCTTCTATTTTTTCTTGAGTCACTTTAGGTAATTTGTGTATTGTCTACTTCATCTAGGTTATCTAATTTGTAGGTGTACATTTCTCATAGTATCCTCTTACAATACTTTTTATTTCTTTAATGTCAGTAGTAATGTCTACCTTTCATTTCTGATTTTGTTATTTGTGACTTTCCTTTTCACTTTGTCAGTCTAGTTACAGATTTGTCAATATTATTGATTTTTTCCAAAAAGAAACCAACTTTTAATTTCATTGATTCTCTCAATTGTTTTTGTATTCTCTATTACATTTATCTCCACTCTCATCTTTATTACTTCCTTCCTTCTTCTCCCTTCAGTTTTAGTTTGTGCTTCTTTTTCTAGTTTTTCCAGTTTTGAGGTTATGTCTTTGATTTAAAAACTTTTTTTTTTTTAATGTAATCATTTAGAGCTATAAGTTTCCCTCTCAGCAGTGCCTTTGTTGCATCCCATATGTTTTGGTATGTTGTGTGCTCATTTCCAATCATATCAACATATATCCTAAGTGCCCTTGTGATACCTTCTTTGACCCATTCACTGTTTGAGTATATTGTTTAATTCCCACATATTTGTGAATTTTCTGGTTCTCCCTCTGTAGAACTCTTGGTTGGCATTTTTTTTCTTTCAGCACTTAAAAATATCATCCCCACTACCTTCTTGCCTCCATGGTCTCTAAAGAGAAATCAGTACTCAATCTTATTGAGGAAGATTGATGATTCCCTTGTACATGATATGTTGCTTCTCTCTTGCAGCTTTCTCTCTTTGTCTTCGGTATTCAACAGTTTGACGCTATTGTGTCTGAGTGTGGATGGTTAAGTTCATGTATCATCTTTTTTTCTTAATTCAATTTTTTTTGAGATATATTCACATACCACACAATCATCCACAGTGTACAATCAATTGTTCACAGTACCACCATGTAGTTGTGCATTCATCACCACAATCAATTTTGGGGCATTTTCATTATTCCAAAAAAATAAAAATAAAAATAAAAGTACTAGTAAAAACGAACATCCAAAACATTCCATCTCCCCCCATCCTCCCCTATTTTTCATTTAATTTTTGTCCCATTTTTCTACTCATCTGTCCATACATAGAAAAAAGGGAGGGTGAGCCACAAGGTTTTCACGTTCACATGTTCATACCATGTAAGCTATATAGTTATACAATCATCTTCAAGAACCAAGGCTACTGGGTTGCAGCTTGACAGTTTCAGGCATTTCCTTCTAGCTATTCCAAAACACTAAAAATCAAAAAGGAATATCTTTATAATGCATAAGAATAGCCTCCAGAGTGACCTCTCGACACCATTTGAAATCTCTCAGTCACTGAAACTTTATTTTGTTTCATTTCTCTTCCCACTTTTGGTCAAGAAGTTTTTCTCAGTCCCACAAGTCTGGGTCCAGGCTCATCCCTGGGAGTTACCTCCCATGTTGCCAGAAGATTTACACCCCTGGGAGTCATGTCCCACATGGGGGGAGGCCAATGAGTTTACCTGCCCAGCTGACTTAGACAGATCATATCTGGGCAACCTAAGAGGTTCTCTGGGGGTGACTCTTAGGTACAATCATAAGTAGGCTTACCCTCTCCTTTGCAGTAACAAACTTCATAATGGGAAGCCCCAAGACCAAGGGCTCAGACTTCTAAATTGGTAGTCCCCAATGCTTGCAAGAACATCAGGAATTCCCCAGGTGAGGAAGTTTAATATATCCACATTTTTCCCCAATCCCTCAAGGGGACTTTGCAAATACATTTTTATTCTTTGCAAATACATTTTTTATTACTCTGGAATGTATTGGGGCTTCGTACTAACCTGTACAAACCAACTAGTTCTCACTCCCTATTCAAAGTTCCATGTAATTATCATGTTTGAAAAACTGACCATACAAGTTAAATTATAGTGTGCTACAAAAACTATAGATTTTGCACCAAATAATCATCTCTTCCTTTCATCCCGCACAGAAGTTGAAGTTTTAAAATGCCGCCAGTATCATCCTTTACCCTTTGGTGTGATTTGCCCTAGTTCTAACCAGATCAGCTTCATTCATATCTCTAATTGAAGTCTGAACTCTTTTTCAGCTTTTTCAACTGTCGTCGTATGGGGTAATACTGATGTTCATAGCTGTTGAACTCTAGCTCTGAGTCTCAGGTGTCACACAGAAACCCAAAGTTCCAGAGACTGACCAGGTTATACACAAAGAGCTCAGCATCTCAGAATTCAGAGATAACCATTACAACTCAGGGATAAATGTGACTGCTGTAAGAGCTTATAATCTATGGACCTTTACAGTAAGCCTTCCCCTGATATCCTATGCTCTAAGAGTCAATTCTCAGAGTTTGCACATTATAGTTAGTCCATATTAGTGAGACATTATAAGGTTTGTTGTATTAGTTAGAGTTCTCTAGGGAAACAGAATCAACAAGAGATATCTATAAATATAAGATTTATAAAATTGTCTCACACAACTGTGGGGATGCATGAGTCCAAATCCCACAGGGCAGGCAGCAAACTGGCAACTCCAATGAAGATGTTCAATGAGCTCCTCAGGCAGCGAACTGGCACCTTTGATGAACATTTTCGATGAACTCCTCAGAAACAAACTGGCAACTTCAATGAATTCCTCAGGAAATGCTTCATTGGTTAGCTGAAGAAGTGAAGGTCCTCTATCTGTCTCGCTTAAAAGTCTTCAACCGATTGGATTAAATCCAGCTGACTGCATTCTCTTGTTGTAGAAGACATGCCCTTCATTGAATGTAATCAGTCACAGCTGCAGCCAATTGACTGATGATTTAATAAACCAGCCTTCTGACTTATTAACCAGCCACAAATATCCTTGCAGTAATGGTTAGTGCTTGCTTGACCAGATACCTGGGCACCATCACATGGCTAAGTTGACAGATGAACCTAACCATTACACTTGTCTTTTTGTTTCTGGCTTATTTCACACAAAATGCTGTCCTCAAGGACCATTCACTTAGGTGCACACCACACAACTTCGTTTTTTCTTGTAGCCATTTAATATTCTATTGTATGCTGTGCCAGTTTTGAATGTATTGTGTCCCTCAAACACCATTATCTTTGATGTAGTCTTGTGGGGCAGACGTTTTGGTGCTGATTAGATTTGCTTGGAATGTGCCCCACCCAGCTGTGGGTGACGACTCTGATGAGATATTCCCATGGAGGCATGGACCCACCCATTCAGGGTGGGCCTTGATCAGTGGAGCCATATAAATGAGCTGACTCAAAGAGAAGGAACTCAGTGCAACTGTGAGTGACATTCTGAAGAGGAGCAAGCTTGCTAGAGAGGAACATCCTGGGAGAAAGCCATTTTGAAACCAGAACTTTGGAGCAGACGCCAGCCACATGCCTTCCCAGCTAACAGAGGTTTTCCAGACACCATTGGCCATCCTCCAGTGAAGGTACCCGATTACTGATGTGTTACCTTGGACACTTTATGGCCTTAAGACTGTAACTGTGTAGCCAAATAAACCCCCTTTTATAAAAGCCAATCAGTCTCTGGTGTTTGCATTCTGCAGCATTAGCAAACTAGAACAGATTTTGGTACCAGAGAAGTGGGGTGCTTTTGCTGCTGTGTTTGCAAATACCAAACATGTTGGAACGGCTTTTTAAATGGATAAGGGGAAGATTCTGGAAGAATTGGGAGGAGCTTGATAGGAAAGGCCTAAACTGCTTTGAAGAGACTGTTTGTGGAAATATGGACTCTAAAGATACTTCTGACGAGGACTTGAGCAGAAATGATGAATGTGTTGTTGCAAATTGGAAGAAAGGCGATCCTTGTTTTAAAGTGGCAGAGAATTTGGCAAAATTGAGTCCTGGTGTCGGATGGAAGGAAGAATTTGAAAGTGACAACCTGGAATACTTAGCTGAGGAGATCTCCAGACTACCTGTGGAGGATGTACCCTGGCTTCTCCTTGCAGCTTATAGTAAAATGTGAGCAGAGAGAGATAAACTTAGAACTAAACTCTTGGGTTCAAAGAAACCAGAAGCTGATGGCTTGGAAAATGATGGGTTTCCAGGGGGTGGAATCCCAGAAGTTACAACCCAATGTGAAGATGTAACCAAACATGGAACCCAGCCGCCATTTCAGTACAAGCCAAGATTGGAGATGGAATTATCCAGAAAGGATTTGTGGAAAGTCTTATTGTCTGATGGCTTTGACCCCTGCATGCTTCATGCGACGCCAACAGAATTTTTGCGAGATCTTTACAGACAGAGCCATTGCTGGTCTGGACTGGAGGAGACAGACAAGGAACAAACTGAAGGAAAAATTTCTTCAAAGACAGAGCCATGGAGGTTGAGGTCTGGAGTCAAGAGGTCTCGGGCTGGGAGAGCGGAGCAGCCCACATGCATGGAAAGGGTGAGTTTGCCCTGGAGGTCGAGGGTGGGCATTCCACCTCGATGCTCTGGAAGAGTTTTGCCACCTGAGGTCCCAAAGAGGGTGGAACACATTCCCAGGGAATTGGGGAGAGCCTGGCTGCCACCACACTGTTCTGAAGGGGTTGAGCGTGTGCCCCGGAGATGGAAGGGAATCTGGGAGCTGCCCCAATGTTTGAGGAGGGTGGGGCCGAGAAGGTGGTCTCCCCAATGTGTGGATATGTTGGAGCACTCACCTAAGCGTTTGGAGAGGAAAGGGCTGCCACAAAGGCCCTTAGGAAGGGTTAGACTCCCGCTCTCTCAAGCCCCAAGGATGCAACATCATTCTGTTAATGACTCTCAGACTTCGAAATCTAATGGAGTTTGTCCTGCGGGTTTTAGGAACTGTTTCGGTCCTGTTAACCCTGTTTTCCTTACTCTTTCTCCTTATGGCAATGGAAATGTTTATCCTATAAATGTCCCTCCTTTGTATACTGGAAGCATATAACTTGTTCTACGTCCACAGATCCAAAGCTAAAGGAGAATTATGCCTTAGGACTGAGCACGCCTAAATTGATTTTGATGGGATTTTGTACTTAACTATTGTTGCTGAAACGATGTAAGTTTCTGTGATATTGTTGTGGGATGAATGTATTGTGTATATGGAAAGATAATGTCATTTTGGGGTCCAGGGGGTGGAATGTGCTGGTTTGAATGTATTCTGTCCCCCAAACACCATTATCTTTGATGTAGTCTTGTGGGGCAGATGTATTGGTGCTGATTAGATTTGCTTGGAATGTACCCCACCCAGCTGTGGGTGATGACTCTGATGAGATATTCCCATGGAGGCATGGACCCACCCATTCAGGGTGGGCCTTGATCAGTGGAGCCATATAAATGAGCTGACTCAAAGAGAAGGAACTCAGTGCAACTGTGAGTGACATTCTGAAGAGGAGCAAGCTTGCTAGAGAGGAACATCCTGGGAGAAAGCCATTTTGAAGCCAGAACTTTGGAGCAGATGCCAGCCACATGCCTTCCCAGCTAACAGAGGTTTTCCAGATGCCATTGGCCATCCTCCAGTGAAGGTACCCGATTACTGATGTGTTACCTTGGATACTTTATGGCCTTAAGACTGTAACTGTGTAGCCAAATAAACCCCCTTTTATAAAAGCCAGTCCATCTCTGGTGTTTTGCATTCTGCAGCATTAGCAAACTAGAACATATGCATACAACACAATTCACCATTCTGTTCATCAGTCGATGTACCCTTAGGCCACTTACATCCTTTGCAAATTGTGAATACTGTCATCATAAACACCAGTGTGCAAATGTGCATTCATATCCCTGCCTTCAGTTCTTCCAAATATATATATACCCAATAATGGGGTTGCAGGACCTTATGGTAACCACATTCTTAGCTTCTTGTGGAACCACCACACTGCCCTCCAGATGAACTGCACCATTCTACTTCCCCACTGACACTGAATTGGTATATCCCTCTCTCCATATTTTCTCCAGCACTTGTATCCCTCTATTTATTTTTTCCCTGTGATTTTACGGAGATATATTCACAGTATCATCATATAGTCATGCATTCATCACCACAATCAGCCCTTGAACACATTCAGTAATCCAAAAAAAATTAAAATAGCAATAACAAAAAACTAAAAGAAAAAAATAAAAATAAAATAAAAAGGTCAGACAACATGACCACCACCAAGAATCCCATATGCCTTGCTTATATCCCCATCTCATGTGTCATCTGACCAGGTATTGGTGTTCAGTTGTTTGGTCAAGCAAGTACTAGCCTGATAAGTTACTGAGAGGATATTTCATGGATTTACATAATTAGTCAGTTGATTGCATCTATGGCTGATCTGCAGTCAACTAAGGAGATTGCCTTCAAAAATGAGACAAGTCCCATTTAGACATTTGAAGACCTTACAAGGAGAACTGATGATTTTGGCAGTCAGAAGGAAGAATATCGATCTCTACTTTAGCCAGCCAGCTAGTTTCTCCTGGGGAGTTCATCAAATTTCCTAGCTTGTGACCTGCCTTGCAGAATTTGGACTTGCCCATCCCCATAATTGTGTGGGCCAGTTCCTGTAATATATCTCTTAATGTTTACATAATATACATATCTTTCATTGGTTCTGTTTCCCTGGAGAACCCTGATTAATACTGGGTATGGATTTCTTTGAGTTCGCTGAGCTTCTTAGATGTGTATATTCATGTCTTTCATTAAATTTGGCAAGTTTTTAGCCATTATCTTTCAAATGTTCTCTCTGACTCTCTCTGTTTCTTCTTCTGGGACTTCCACAATGTGTACATTGGTATACTTGATGGTATCACAGAGGTCTTTTAGGTTCTATTCACTTTTTTTTTTTTTTTTTTCATTTTTATTGAGATTGTTCAGATACCATACAATTATCCAAAGATCCAAAGTGTACAATCACTTGCCCCTGGGCACCCTCATACAGCTGTGCATCCATCACACTTAATTTTTGTTCAATTTTTAGAAACTTTTCATTACTCCAGACAAGAAATAAAGTGAAAGATGAAAAAAGAAAAAAAGAAAAGGAAACTCTAATCCTCCCCTATCCCTAACCAACCCCCCTCAATTGTTGACTCCTAGTATTGATATAGTACGTTTGTTACTGTTTATGAAAAAATGTTGAAATACTACTAACTGTAGTATATAGTTTGTAATAGGTATATAGTTCTTTCCTATATGCCCCTCTATTATTAACTTCTAATTGTATTGTCATACATTTGTTCTGGTTCATGAAGTGATTTCCAGTATTTGTACAGTTGATCATGGACATTACCCACCATAAAGAATCAGACAATACCACCAATGTCAAGTGTCTAACATGCCTCTCCTATCCCCCCCTCTTATCTGCATTTACCTTAGTATATCACCTTTGTTACATTAAAGGAAGCATAATACAATGATTCTATTAGTTACAGTCTCTAGTTTATGCTGATTGCATCCCTCCCCCAATGCCTCCCCATTTTTAACACCTTGCAAGGTTGACATTTGCTTGCTCTCCCTCGTAAAAGAACATATTTGTACATTTTATCACAATTGTTGAATACTCTAGATTTCACCAAGTTACACAGTCCCAGTCATTATCTTTCCTCCTTTCTTGTGGTGTCTCACGTGCTCCCCATCTTCCTCTCTCAACCGTATTCATAGTTACCTTTGTTCAGTGTACTTCCATTGTTGTGCTACCATCTCCCAAAATTGTGTTCCAAACCACACACTCCTGTCTTCTATCACCCTGTAGTGCTCCCTTTAGTATTTCCTGTAGGGCAGGTATCTTGTTCACAAAGTCTCTCATTGTCTGTTTGTCAGAAAATATTTTGAGCTCTCCCTCATATTTGAAGGACAGCTTTGCTGGATACAGGATTCTTGGTTGGTGGTTTTTCTCTTTCAGTATCTTAAACATATCACACCACTTCCTTCTTGCCTCCATGGTTTCTACTGAGAGATCCGCACATAGTCTTATTAAGCTTCCTTTGTATGTAATGGATTGCTTTTCTCTTGCTGCTTTCAGGATTCTCTCTTTGTCTTTGACATTTGATAATCTGATTATTAAGTGACTTGGCGTAGGCCTATTCATATCTCTTCTGTTTGGAGTACGCTGCGCTTCTTGGATCTGTAATTTTATGTCTTTCTTAAGAGATGGGAAATTTTCATGAATTATTTCCTCTATTATTGCTTCTGCCCCCCTTTCCCCTCTCTTCTCCTTCTGGGACACCAATGATACGTACATTATTGTACTTTGTTTCATCTTTGAGTTCCCGGAGACGTTGCTCATATTTTTTCATTCTTTTCTCCATCTGCTCCTTTGTGTGTAGGCTTTCAGGTGTTTTGTTCTCCAGTTCCTGAGTGTTTTCTTCTGCCTCTTGAGATCTGTTGTTGTATGTTTCCATTGTGTCTTTCATCTCTTGTGTTGTGCCTTTCATTTCCATAGATTCTACCAGTAGGTTTTTTGAACTTTTGATTTCTGCCGTATACAGGTCCAGTGCTTCCTTTACAGCCTCTATCTCTTTTGCAATATCTTCTCTAAACTTTTTGAATTGATTTAGCATTAGTTGTTCAAATTCCTGTATCTCAGTTGAAGTGTACGTTTGTTCCTTTGACTGGGCCATAACTTTGTTTTTCTTAGTGTAGGTTGTAATTTTCTGTTGTCTAGGCATGGTTTCCTTGTTTATCCAAATCAGGTTTTCCCAGACCAGAACAGAGGGAAGAAATATTCAGTATCTGGTTTCCCTGAGGGTGTGTCTTAGAAAATTGCTCCACCCTTTGATGCCTCGGGTCACTGTGCTTTTCTGCCCAGCAGGTGACGCCTGTTAGCCTATAATTCTTGACTGGTGTGAGGAGGTATGGCCGTGTTCCCCCAGGCTCTGGGGTCTGGTTCTGAATGGAAAGGGCCCCACCCCTTTCCTCCTAGAGAAGACAGAGCCCCCAGGTGGAGGTCATTAGCATTTCAGTGGTCTCGCTCTCTGCTTGTGCTGTCTCCGCCCTTCCCCGAGTCACAGCCCTGGAAACTTAAAATGACTGGGGCTTTCTCCACTGAGCCGAAAAAGAAACAGATAGTCCCCTTCAGACCCAGTCAAGGTGACCCTCCGGCTCTACCAGGTCAGTCGTCACCCAAAGCCTCTGTCTGTTTTTTGGAGCTGCGTACCTGTATTGAGCAGTTCACACTCGCTACTTAAAACCCCAGTTGGAGCTCAGCTGAGCTGTATTCGCTTGGTGGGAGAGAGCTTCTCTCTGG
This sequence comes from Choloepus didactylus, assembly GCF_015220235.1. Lineage (NCBI taxonomy): Eukaryota > Metazoa > Chordata > Mammalia > Pilosa > Megalonychidae > Choloepus > Choloepus didactylus. The sequence goes on from NC_051314.1 coordinate 124,015,544, forward strand.
CACCACGCGGCTCTGCAGCTCGGGCTATGGGGGAGGGGGTCTCACGACTTGGTTCCACTGGTTTTACTTACAGATTTTATGCTGTGTTCTCGGGCATTCCTCCCAATTCAGGTTGGTGTATGATGAGTGGATGGTCTCGTTTGTCCCCCCGCAGTTATTCTGGATTATTTACTAGTTGTTTCTGGTTTTTTGTAGTTGTTCCAGGGGGACTGCTTAGCTTCCACTCCTCTCTATGCCGCCATCTTGCCTCCCAAAAAAAAAAAAAAAAAAAAAAATCTCTATTCACTTTTCTTCATTATTTTTTTACTTTTGCTCCACAGACAGAATAATTTTTTGTCTTATCTTCAGGTTCACTTATTCCTTCTTCTGTCAACTCCAATATGCTAATGGACCCCTCTGGGGAATTTTAAATTTCAGTTATTGTAGTCTTCAGATCCATTGTTTCTGTTTGGTTCTTTTGCATGATTTCTATCTCTGTAGTGAAACTCTCTTTTTTATCTATCATTTTCCTGTTTTCCATTAATTCTTTGTCCATGTTTTCCTTTAACTCTTTAAGTAGATTTAAGACAATTTTTAAAAATCCTTTTCTGGTATGTACAGAGTCTGGTCTTCCTTTTGACAGTTTCTAATGTTTTTTTTTTTTCTCTTTTGAATGGGCCATTGTTTCCTGTTTCTTTGCATGCCTGTAGTCTTTTGTTGCACACTGGACATTTTAATATTTTAATGTGTTACCCTTGGAATTTAGTCACTGAAATGTCTGTTCCTTAAGTTTGTATCCAGCTATTGTTATGACTGAGATTTCCTTGAATGTTACACACAAAAAAGAAATAAATAAAAGAAAATACCTTTCCCAGTCTTTGCAGTTTGGCTTGTGTGAGTGTTCTCTTGCAGAACTTGGCCATTCTAACAATGAGTCTAACAAGCAGCCTGCAGTGAAACTGTAGGGTCCTCCTGGTCTTTCTTGTCTTGGGCTGCGAGTATGGCCTTAGAAATTCCCGTTTACACAGATCTGAATATTCTCTTTTCCCTAAAAAATAGTCTTTCCTCCTGATCCTGGGGACCATATTGTATGTTTAAAGTCAGTAATCTTTTGCTTCATTCAGTTGCAATTTGATTGCTTCTTACAGTGTATTAACTGCCCTGTGGGTCACTTCTACATGGCAAGCAAGTTCTGGGGTAGTGAGTTTGTAACAAGTATCCTGGTTCAATCCTCCATGCTTCCACCAGACAGATTGGTACAGACATACATGTAACCAGTATGCACATAAGGGTCACTCTGCTTCCTCTGGAACCTGAACCAGGCATCTCCACTAGGAGCACGGCCTGGCTCTGCACTGTGCTAGGGTGGGATGGGAGAAGGGCCAGCAACAGTGCCACAAGGTTTTCCTACCATTTTTAAGTTTCTTGTTTCTTGATTCAGTGCTTACCCAATTACTGCAACTCTTTAACCCTTTTCTGGGACTCTGAGTAGGATGGTTCTACCTATTTTTACTTGTTTAAAATTTCTGTGGGGGTAGGCAGGCTGGAGTATCTCACTCCACCATGTAGGTGACATCATTCCCTGGTAACATTTTAGTAACATCTTGTAGGATGCTTGCCCATATGTAAAAACCTATATCCTGAGAAAATGCTCCCATATTGACAAACTATCCCTTATCTAGCTTTATGTTCTAGATCTCTTGATTTAGCACCTGAGAATTCAACCCATGGATGCTTTTCTGACTCTTATTGGCATATGTTGGTTCAGTCTTGCAGCTTCTGGGCATAGTCTCTGTAGTGGGTGATCTCTGCCTCCTGTCACATGGTGATGCCTCTCTCCTGGTGTCAGCTCTCTTTATAAGGCCTCCAGCAGTATGGATTAAGACTCAGCCTCATTCTGTTGGGCCAGACCTTTACTAAAATTAACATCTTCAAGAGGTCCTATTTACAATGGGTTCACACCCACAAGAATGCAGATGAAGATTAAGAACATGTGTTTGTTGGGGTACATAATTCAACCTACCACAATATCCTTCTATTCAAGGTAGTTGGTAATTTAAGTCATAAGAATATTCTTTTCTCCCATCTGAAACCCCAAAAGGTACAAGAATTACATTTTTGTAATCATTTAAAACATGTTTTGCACAGATAATAACTCTTTAGTCTTGAGAATCACCACCTCTTATCATTCCAAAACAGGGGATGCTCTAAGAACCACAGACCCAAAATGTAAGGGGGGTGGAGTTTCAGTAAGAGGAAGAGCTTTCATAATTGCCCTATTTTCATTAGAGTGCTTCTTTCTTGACACCTGAGGGGTAAGGCAGGCTGGAGACAACCTCCTTTGGGTATCTTCCCATCTTCCATCATTTGGGAATTCCTAGCAGGACCAGGGCAGGGTCCAGGGTGGAAGGGGCAGGGAATGAACAATTCATGCAAGTGTGGGTCTGGGTTTAGGCATATATTCTCTTCAGCATGGATTTACTCTTCCCTGCCTCTTTCTGTCAGAGTTTAAGATCCAGAGGACTGAGATCATAATGTGGATATCCTGGGTAAAAGGAGGCAATTGTCTAGAGAATCTGCTCTGTTTAAATACAACTCACCCTTCTCCTCCCATTCCTTGTCCTCCCAACCTCTATTTCCAAATCAAAAACATTCCTTCAAGGAAAAAGGTACACAATGATAGGTATACCAGGTGGGAAAAGGCTGAGAGAATCATGCAGCAAAGAAGCAAAGATGGAGAGGGAATCCTGGGCAGCCACTTTTCTTGTTACCCATCACTGTTTGCCCTGTGGTGTTGGCAGTTGGATGAACACAGCCCCTTAATTAGGATTCTCTTCTCTGACCCTGTCCTGTATCTTTAAATGATTCTTTGAGTGCTCTGAGTCAAAAGGTTAAAGGAACAAGCCAGATTATGAGCTTTTGTTAAAGGATGATCATCTTTAAACAGAATCTTTGGTATCAATGTAAATATACTATAGAGCAAAGTGCAGAGATTTTCTTTTCAAACTTTATCTTTTCAGCCTTGCAAAGCCCTAATTCGTATCTTTCCTTAGATTCAAACTCCAGGAAGGTATTCTTACTGTTCCTGGATCACCTCTACCACCATCTCTTCACTGGAGAGTCTTCTGAATGGCTAAACAACATCTCCTCCCATGATCTTTCCCATATAATGCCTCCCTTTTGTGATTATTCCCATTCCATCTTCCCCAGCCACTTATCTGGGCATCTATGCATCTGTGAGGTAGTAGAAAGTAGCTGAAGTTCAGGCTTGTTCAGCTGTTACCCATCACTTGTCAATCAGAGAAATCAAATTATTTGATTGAATGAGTTGTGCTTTAATAGTTAGAAGAAAGCTGCACCCTCCAGTAATGCTGAAGAGGATTGATTTCATTTCTTTCCAGCTTCTAACCTGAAAAAAAAAACAAGAAGAACATCATGATATTCAGAAGGTCTTTACATTTATAGAGGGGCTTCTTCCTACAACAGAAGTCCTGACATCTCTGTATAGAAAAAATCTCACAAAAGCATGGTGAGAATATTGTGTTATCTCAGAGGAGTAGCCTCAAGTAACCTTTACTTTCTTCTTAGTATTTTTATATTATGAAGATGTTGTATGTAAAAAGAATTAGGAAAAAAAATCAATCTCTTTCCAATGTATAGGAAAAGTTATTGTTTTCAAAAATCACATAGAACCCCTCAGACAAATATCACTATTAGCTTTTTCTAATGTGAGTTATGGAGATTACTATTCTCTCTTAAAGAGTTTAGGACAAAAAGGGAAAGTACATTCTATTTCTATTCTATAAAAAATAAGCTTCCAACAGACAGTAACAGTAACTAAAAGGGGGTTCCCTTAACTTCTGAATACCACCACCCTACCCCAATACCCCACCCTTCCCTATCAGGCTCACCTCATTCACAGGGATCAGAATACTGAATTGTTGCCTGCTCGTCTGTAAAATGAAATGATGCATACTATTACATCGAGGGACTCATACATGCAGAGAAATGCTTTGTAAAACACACTGCTTTTGCTCGTTCCAGAGGATCCTTACAGTTTATGAGCATATTCAGAATTACAATGAGGTTTTGATCACTAATATTTGCATGCTTGTGATAAATCAGAAATAAAATGATCCAGCAAGTTATTAATCACAGCAAAAATATTAAGAATAGTCTGCCCTCAGAGAAAGACTCAGATGGTCCACATTGTTCTTCTGGTCTATGGACTGTATCATATAAAGTGTCTCTAGTGTGGAAGATTATTTTAAAATGGCATTAAATTGTATTAAAATGTTGTAGAAGATCAGATAATGTAGTTATGTGTTGCTTTGTTTAGGAAGGAGTGTTAGTGAAATTAAGAGAGATATCATGGAGAATGAGGCAGAAATACATTGGGAGATGCATGTAATGTCTCAGCTGGTGGTGACTCAGCCCTCACCTGGCAGATAGTAGTCATAGACTTTGATGGCTGCTGGTTTCAAGTTGGTGACCAACACATTTTGGCTGATGGTGAAAGTATATGTCTGAGTCTCCTTACTAAGCTGTGGGGAAGAAAGAAGATACATCACATTAAAACCAAAATGAAAATAATGTTATATGTAACGTGGAGACTAAAAGACCCTGCTTTCTTTACACAGATTTTCTGAAACCCTTCTATAAAACCCTTCTGCCCATGCCAGTCTTAAAGATATTGCCTCCTGCTGGCTTCCTGACTCTTTCTTCTTACCCTACAGCTCCCTAGTGCTCCTGCAAAAAGGTTACCTCTGTCCATGGTCCTCTCCTTAACCCACGGTTCCTCCATCAATTTAGTCGAAGTATCCAAAGGAATAGAGACTTCTATTTCACTTAAAAGTTTCTGTCTCCTTATTGGTTCTCTCTCCCTTCATTCAGGTCTCTGATCAAATGATACCTCCTCAGAGAGACCTTCCCTGATCATCTTATTTTAAATAGCTACATTTCTGACTTACCCCCACCATCACTTTGATTCCCCTTATCCTGCCTCCTGCATAGTACTTATTACTAAAGAGTGTATGTGTGTGTATATGTATGTGTATAATATTTTTCAACTTGCATGTTGTCTGTCTCTCCACTAGAATATCAGCTCCATGAGAGTAGGAACCATGTCTATCTTTTTTACTATCGCAACTCCATCCCTTAGAAGAGTGCCTGGCATATACTGATTGCTCAACAAATATTTGTTGAATAAATGAGTAAATGGAGAATCTAAGAAAATTGCATAAATTAATCAAATATAACAAGAAAATAAGATTCATGATTTAAATTTAGGTATTGGGTTTTAAACACCCAATTGGAAGGAATTTCCAAAGTTCTCCAGGTACATTGGTTCTCAAAGTGTGGTCTGGGAACTCCTAGGGATCCCTGAGACTGTGTCAGGAGGTCTGTAAGGTCAAAATTACTTTCAGAGTAATACTAAATATTATTTGTTTTTGTCCACTCTGATTCTCTTACGAATGTACAAAGGAGTTATTCAGAGGCTATTTAATGGGTGGTATTGCAACATGTCGAATGCACAATCAGAAAGGAGAATTCAATTCTCTTCTATCAAGCCAAATACCAGAGACTTGCAAAAATGTATGATAATGTTGCCATTCTAATAAAAATATAGTTATTTTCCTAAAATATATTACTTGTATTAAGATTTAATGAGTTTATGGTTGTTGTTATAAAATAAATTAATAAATATTTATATGTTTTCAATTTTAATTTCTACTGTGATAAATGTTAAATGATATAATCGACATAACCAAAAGCTCATTGAGATCTTCAGTAATTTAAGAACATAAAGGGTCCTGAAACCAAAAATTTTAGAACCACAGTTATTGTTTATCATTTGGTTATCATAAAGATTTGACATAATGACATTTTTTCTTAAAAAAAAAAAGTTGATGCCAGTATTCAGCATCTAGTTATGTTTTACTATGAAAATGCTTTATCAAAATCTGAATTTAGTGCCTTCATGTCAATGCCTCCAAGATCCCTCTCTCCCCTCCTCAACTTCCCCCCAAGAAATATTTTCCTTCTGAACACATACTTTGGAAAAATAAAATGGTTGAGAAATAAGGAAACAGAAAGAAGTTTATTAAGAGTCAAGGTGGATGTGATAAAAAAGAAAAGAATGAGGAAATATATGCATGGAGATGAGAAGGGCAGAGCAAAGGAGATAAGACACAAAAGGAGAAAAGTTGAAAGATTGGAGACACTATTCAGCATGATTTTATAAACACAGTTTTGAAGATTAGAATAACTGGTTTCTGTTATAGGAAGTATTCAACATGAGAAAGAAATTTAGAATATATCACAAGAGATATGAGATGCAAGGGTAACAAACTCTTTTGGTAACATTTGTTGTTACCAAAGTGCCAAAAGAAAACAAGAACTAAAGGGGAGACTTTGGGGAAGACGGCGGAGTAGATAGTTCCAGGACACAGTCCTCCCAACAAAACAACTTTTAAACAGGCAGGAACTGTCTGAAACAACTATTTTGAAACTCCAGAGTCCAGAAGAACACTGTACAGCATCCAGAGAAGAGCAGGAGGAAAAGGCTGATAAATTATGGTAAATAACTGGAAATTGTTCTCTCTGCACAGCGGCTACCAGCACTATCCCCCACTCTCACTGCAGGCCACCAGAAGGTCCAGTCCCTGCTAGCTGCTGCTGACAAAAAGAGGCATAAAAATACTCTTTCCCAAGAATAGGGGTGGGCATGGCTGATCACTGAACACGGCTTTTGGTGATCACAGCTTTTGATAAGAATTCGGATCACTGGGTCCCAGCTCTGAGGGCAGCTATTATTTTAAACTGTCCCAGAAAAAGGTGGCAGCAGCAATTGCTTCAATCTGCCCTGGACAAAAAGGTGGTGGCAGCCATTGTATCCACCCTCCCAGACAGGGTGGAGGTAGTAGAGATTTGAAGATGCAGGGCCTCTTTAGGGGCTGCAGGGGACAGTTAGCTGAAGGGCTGCATTTGCTGGGCAGACCAGGAAAGCTCAGCTTTGGGGAGCCCGAGAAGCTTTTGGTGCCCTTCTGGACCCCCTCCACAGGGCAACTTGGAGCCAGTCTGCAACCCCTTCATAGGTCCCTTGCCCTTTTTGACTGGGAAAGACTGAAATGTGAAAGTCGTCCCCAGGATGGCACTCCTCCCAGAATTTGCATTCCAGGCAAAAGCAGCAGAGACAATGAAAGGAGTGTAAAAAACTATATAGGTGTACAGTCTGGGACAAAAGCCTTCCAGCTGCAGATACCTGGGAAACAGAGGGGACAACCAAACTTCTGTAAACAGGAGAATACCAAAACAAACAACAATCAAAAGCCCAGGACCAGACAGAGGCCCAGAAAGACAAAGAAAACCTTGCACAGTGCATTCACCTTGGGTGCAGCCACTGTGGAGGACAGTTTGGTGGTTCCCCAGAAAGCTCAGTATAGAACTACCATATGACCAGAAATCCCACTACTAGGTATATACCCAAAAGAATTGAAAGCAGGGACTTGAACAGTCATTTGCACACCAATGTTCATAGCAACATTATTCTCAATTGCCAGAAATGGAAGCAACCCAAGTGTCCATCAACTGATAAATGGATAAGCAAAATGTGGTATATACACACAGTGGAATATTATCCAGCTGTAAAAAGGAATGAAGTCCTGATACATGTAAGAACATGGATGAACCTTGAAGACATCATTTTGAGTGACACAAGCCAGACAAAAGGACAAATACTGTATGATCTCACTGATTTGAAACAATTAGAATAAGCAAACTCAAAGAGTCAGAATTTAGTATAAAGGTTACCAGGGGATGGGGTTGGTATAAGGAACAAGAAGTTAAGGGTTAAAATATACAGGGTTCCTATTTGGAATGATGGAAATGTCTTGGTAATGGATGGTGGTGATGGTAACACAATACTGTGAATGCTATTAACAGCAGTGAACTACATATCTGAATGCGATTCAAGGGGGATATGTTAGATTGTATATACGGTAACAGAATACAAATTTTTTTTAAAAAATCCATGGAACTACACTACAAAAACAGTGAACCTAAGTAAAACCATGGACTTTATTTAATAGCATAATTACAAAAATATGTTATCATCAGTTATAGTAAATGTTGCACACCAAAGCAGTGTGTGGGTGGTGAGGGAGTATATGAGGTTCCAGTGTTTTATGTGTAATTGTTCTGTAAATCCAAAACTTCTCTAATAAAGGGGGAAAACAAAGAACTGAAGGAAACCAGGAAGATGATAGATGAGCACAAAGAGACTATCAACAGAGAGATGGAAATTGTGAAAAAGAACCAAACAAAGCTGAAGACCATAGTAACAGAAATTAAAAATTCCCTGGGGTCAGAGGGAGTCAACAGCAGATTGGAGCTGGCAGAAGAGTCAATGAATTGGAAGATGACTATCGAAATCAGCCAGTCTGAGGACCAGAGGGAAGAAAGAATGAAGAAAACTGAATAGAACCTGAGGAATCTGTGGGACACCATCAAGCATAACAATCAAGCAAGCCTCAGTCACCTTATCTATAAGGACTGTTATTGTGAGCCTCCAATGAGATGGCTGCCCAGAAACTTTGCAAAGTTCTAAACCGCAATATCATGATTATAAACTTGTTCTTGATGGGCTTACCAGAGTTATCTCAAAAGAAACCGTAAGGGATCACGCAAAATAAGAAACCCCTTGATCCCTGAGAGATAAGAATCCACAGTGAGATGAATGGACTGATATTAGGCAGGGGGATGGAAATGGTCGTTACTAACAATACTAATGGTAGTAAATTTTAATTTGGGATACTGATGTTTGTTGGTTATAAAATAAGGTTACTTTAGTTCCTTGTGTTGAGTAGAACATGATGTAAATAGGCATTGTAATAACTTTTAGAACCTTAACTAGTCTTTGAAAAATGTCTTTTTCTATAAACAATAAATCTAATTAATATTAACATTAACATACTATCAATAGCTAATGTTTATTGAGGGCTTGCTCTGTACCAGGCACATTTTGAAATATTTTACACATTTTAAAACATTTAATTCTTTTAATAACTCTATGAGATAGATATTAGTTTTACCACTATCCATCCCCATCCTGAGGAAACAGACTTTCAACAAGTCCAGGTTTATATAGGCAATGGTAGAACCAAGATTTTAGCCCAGCAGTCCAGCTTCAGAGCCTCTGCTGTTAACCACTATGTTACGCTCTCTAAACCTGCACTATCTCACAAGGCTATTGAGCATCTGAGATGTGGCCAGTCAAAACTGAGATGTGCTATAAGTGTACAATACATACCAAATTTTGAATATATAGCACAGAAAAAGATATCTCATTAATACACAGTGAAATGAAAATATTTTGGTTACATAAGGTTAAATAAAATAAAACACTAAAATTACTTTCACTTTGTCTCTTTTTTACTTTTTTTAATGTGGCTACAAGAAACCTTTAAATGACACAAATGGCTTGCATTAGAAATCCATTGGACAGTGCTGCTCTAGCGGTATGCCAGGGTGTTTTATGTTATACCAGCATGGAGGTAGCACGAAGGGATCTCTCAGATCCCTCATCCCTGTGTATGTGACACTAGTGCACATACTATACATTTGGAGGGAGTGGCAAAGATACAGAAACAATCAAGCTCTTTGGTCCAGTTCCTGAATACCTACCTCTTCCAAATAAATGTTAAGTGTGTCAGTTCCAGTTTCAACCTTCTTCACCAATGGTTGCTGAAGGAGCTGAATAAGAAAGGGAAAAAAAGGAGACTAAGAGCCAGATCCTTCCCTGGATAATCTTCCAAATCTCTGTCATGATCAAGGAAACAATATATACTGTTAAAAAATATATCTGATATACCTTTGCAGCCCATTTAAATCATCCAGCTGTGAGTTGTACATATATACATACATATATTTATTTATTTATTTATTTATTTATTTATTTATTTATTTAATGATGCCTATTTCACAAGCTTTTCGATGATAATGTTAGGTCCCATGGGGGCTAGTTAAAAAACGACAACAGAAGCAACTTACTAACTTGCTGGTGCCCTCCACAGGACTGAATCCGGATAGCATCTTCACCTCCACAATGGCCATATTGGAAGAGGTGCGACTCCCCACATAACTAGCACAGGAAGAAGCAAATCTGTGAGAGCCAATATTTCCTCTCTCAGCACACACAATACACACACACACATACATATGCACATCCCAGCTAAGTTCCTATATCCAGATGCCCTGCCCCCTCAATCCCAGCTTCCCACCACTCTACTTCCTCACCTGGTGTGGATAGTGAGAGTCAAGGATCGAGGTGGGGTAGGTTCGTCACATCTAGTTTTTCCCACTTCCACACTAAGATCAAAAGTCTCCAGATTTTTAGGAGGGAGAATGTTGTATCTGAGCACTGTCTGGTAGGAGGAAATGGATAACCATATCAGAGTTGGAAAGAACTTTAGAGACTGTACGCTTCAAACCACTTTCCTAACAAATAAGATACAGCGATGGAAGGTTCTGCTTGAGGTGAAGATGTCCTCAGGTTCTTCTTCTCAACCTACACCCTTTCTCATGTATCTCTGCTTACCTGCACATAGACACAGCCCTGGCCTGAAGCTTCCAAGGTATACACTCCAGGAATATTGGGAAGAGTCTTCTGCTGAAATAACAACCGGTTGGCAGCCTGCACACTGAAAGTATGCTGGAAATTCTCAGTTGATTTTACAACCAGACTGACATCCTCAGACAGCACGTAGGCAATAGTGGCATATTTGGCAAGAGCTTGGAGAGCCACTACAGTATCCTGTGGGGGAAAAAAGCATGTGCATAACACTTTGTGAGACATTGGAATTAACCTCAAACAAACCTAAAACTCCCACATCTGGTTGTTGTTAACTGGTTTGGATTTTACTCCTTATAAGTATCTAAAGAACCACATTCATCTCTCCTGGGGAAACTGACATAGAAATCATAATGTCTTGCTTGTATAGTAAATCACCATCAGCAAGTTAATGTTGAACATCCATAGGTCACTTGGCTAATGTTTTCATTTTCAGAAACCAAGCCTAACTTCATATTGGGCTATTGCTAGAAGCAAATGGATAACTAACTGTTCAGTATATATGTTCAGCTTCCTTATTTGGGGGAGAAAATAGCAGTAACTCTATTGCCCTAGAAACTGTACAATCTATGAAGTTATTTAAGTGTGTAATGATCTTCTCTGTCACAGTTGGGGTGAATATCAAGGGCTCTGTGAAAAAGCCTTCCTTTGCAGGCCAAGGCTTTTTAGGCATTATTCCATGTGGCAATTTTTCTTCATCTGGGAATAAGACAGCTCACAAAATGTTCACATAACTTGAACCTCTGCATTCTGAAAGCATGATTTATATAAATTACAATTAGGAGACAGAAAAAAAGAATGAGCTATTCAGCAAAATTATCATATCTTGCTGTGTGTACTGAGAATTTCTACATACTTAACACTTTGTAAAATATCAATTACAGAATAAAGGAACTCCACTTCTTTTCATCCAAAAGGAAAAAGAACAGTTGTATTTAGATGTCACCATTGTCATACAAAATAGGAAGACAGGTCACCCGCTCTGGGAAGTTCTGTGCTAGTTATATCTGTGCAGCTCAACCACCTACAAACAACTTTTTTTTTAGAGAGAAGTTGTAGGTTTTACAGAAGTATCATGCATAAAATAAAGGGTTACCATATACCACCCTATTATTAACACCTTGCATTTGTGTGGTACATTTGTTACAATTGATGAAAGCACATTTTTATAATTGTACTATTAACTATAGCCCATGGTTTAACTTACGGTTCACTATTTGTGTTGTGAAGTTCCATGGACTTTTAAAAAATTTTTATTCTATTAAAATATATATAACCTAAAGTTTTCCCTTTTAACCACATTCAAATATACAATTCAATGTTGTTAATTATGTTCACAATGTTGTGCTATCATCACCACCATCCATTACCAAAACTTTCCATCATCCCAAATAGAAACTGTGTACATTTTAATTCCCTGTTCCCTATCCCCACCCTGTCCCCTGGTAACCTATATTCTAGATTCTGACTTTATGAGTTTTCCTATTCTAATTATTTCACATCAGTGAGATTATACAATATTTGCACTTTTGTGTCTGGCTTATTTCATTCAACATGATGTCTTCAAATTTCATCCATGTTTTCGCATTTATCAGAACTTTATTCTTTTTATGGCTGAGTAACATTCCATTGTGTGTATATACAACATTTTGTTTATCCATTCATTGGTTGATGGACACTTGGGTTGCTTCCATCTTTTGGCAATAGTGAATAACTTCAGTGTACAAACATCTGTTCGAGCCCCTGCTTTCAATTCTTTTGGGTATATACAGGAAGTAGGATTGCTGGGCCATATGTTAATTCTGTACTTAACTTTCTGAGGAACTGCCAAACTGTCTTCCACAGTGACTGCACCATTTTACACTCCCACCAGCAAGGAATGAGTGTTTCTATTTCTCCACATCTTCTCCAAACACCTGTAATGTTGTTTTTTAAATAGTAGACATTCTAGTGTGTGTGAAATGGTATCTCATTGTGGTTTTGATTTGTATTTTCCTAAGACTAATGATTTTGAGCATCTCTTCATGTGATTTTTGGTCATTTGTATATCATTGGAGAAATGTTTATTCAAGTCTTTTGCCAATGTTTAAATTGGGTTGTTTGTCTTTTTGCTGTTGATTTAAGGAATTTCTTTATATATTCCAGACATTAAATCCTTTCATATATGTGTTTTCCAAATATTTTCTCCCATTGTGTAGGTTTTCATTTTACTTTCATGAAAAAGACCTTTGAGGAACAAAAGTTTTAAATTTTGATGAGGTCTCATTTGTCTATTTTTTTCCTTTGTTACTTGTGCTTTGTGTGTAAGGTCTAAGAAACCACTGCCTAATACAATGTTCTGGAGATGCCTCCCTACATTTTCTTCTAAGAGCTTTTATTGCTTTGGTTCTTATAGTTATATTTGATCCATTTTGAGTTGATTTCTTTATATGACATGAGGTAAGAGTCTATCTTCATTCTTTTACAAGTGGAGAGGCAATTTCCCCAGAATCATTTGTTGAAGAAACTATTCTTTCTAAATTCAGTGGTTTTTGCCACTTTGTAAAAAATCAACTTGCCATAAGTGTGAGGGTTGATTTCTGAACTCTCAATTCAATTCCATTGGTCTATATCGCCGCCCTTGGGCTAGTACCATGCTGTTTTTATTACTGTGGCTTTGTAATAAGTTTTAAGATCAGCAAGTGTGAGTCCTCCAACTTCATTCTTCTTTTTCAAGATGGCTTTGGCTATTCAGGGTCCCTTATCCTGCCATATAAATTTGATGGTTGGCTTTACCGTTTGTGCAAAGAATGTTGTTGGAATTTTTATTGAGATTATGTTGAATCTGTAAATCACTTTGGGTAGAACTGACATCTTAACAACATTTACGAACATGGAACTTCCTTCCATTTATTTGGGTCTTCTTTAATTTCTTTTAGCAATGTTTTACAGTTTTCTGTGTGCAAGTCCTTGACATCCTTGGTTAGATCTATTCCTAGACATTTGATTTTTTTAGTTGCTATTATTAATAGAATTTTTTTCTTGATTTCTTCTTCATTACTCTTGGGTTTTGATCTTGTTCCTGCCACTTTATTGAACTCATTTAATAGCTCTAGGAGCTTTTTTTTTCCCCCCAGAATTTTCCGTATATAGAATCATGTCATATGCAAATAGGGAATGTTTTACTTATTCCTTTCCAATTTGGATGCCTTTTATTTCTTTTTCTTGCCCAATTACTCTGGCTAGAACTTCCAGTACAATGTTAAAAACCAGTGGTGACAGTGGGAATCCTTGTCTTATTCTTGATCTTAGAGGAAAAGCTTTTAGTCTTTCACCATTAAGTAGGATGTTGCCTGTGAGCTTTTCATATATGCCCTTTATGTTGAGGAAGTTTCCTTCTATTCCTAATGTTCTAAGTGTTTTTATCAAGAAGGGGTGCTGGATTTTGTCAAATGCCTTTTCTGCATCAATTGAGATGATCTTCTGATTTTTTTCCTTCATTCTGTTAATGTGGTATATTACATTGATTGATATTACATCAATTGATTTTCTTATGTTGAACCAATCCTGAATATCAGGGATAAATCGCACTTTATCATGGTGTATAATTCTCTTAATATGCTGTTGGATTTGGCTTGGTAGTATTTTGTTAAGGATTTTTGCATCATATTCATAAGAGATATTTGTCTGTAATTTTCTTTTCTTGTGGTATCTTTATCTGGCTTTGGTATGAGGATGATGTTGGCCTTGTAGAATGAATTGTGGAGTGTTCCCTCCTCTTCAATTTTTTGAAAGAGTTTGAGCAAAATTGAGCAGAAGCTTCTTGGAACGTTTGGTAGAATTCACCAGTGAAGCCATCTGGTCCTGGGCTTTCTTTTTTGAGAGGCTTTTGATTACTGATTCAATTTCTTTACTAGTAATTGGTCTGTTGAGATCTTCTATTTTTTCTTGAGTCAGTATAGGTTCTATGCCAATTTAATTTATTGGCATACAGTTGGTTGTAGTATCCTCTTACTGTCCTTTTTATTTCAGTGGGGTCAGTAGTAATGTCCCCTTTTTCATTTCTGATTTTCATTATATGTATCCTGTCCCTTTTTCTATTTGTCAGTCTAGCTAAAGTTTTGTTAATTTTATTCATTTTTCCAAAGAACCAACTTTTGGTTTTGTTGAGTCTCTCTAGTTTCTTTTTTTTCTCTATTTCATTTATCTCCACTCTAATCTTTGTTATTTCCTTCCTTCTGCTCACTTGGGGTATAGTTTGTTCTTCACTTTCTAGTTCTTCCAGTTTTTAAGTTAAGTCTCTGGTTTGAAATCTTTCTTCTTTATAAATGTAGGCATTTAGAGCTATAAATTTCCTTCTCAGCCCTATCTTTGCCGCATTCTATAAATTTTGGTATGTTGTATACCCTTTTCATTTGCCTCAAGATATTTCCTAATTTTGCTTCTGATTTCCTCTTCAAATCATTGGTTGTTTAATTTCCACTTATTTATTTATTTATTAATAATTGTTTATTTATTTAATAATTAAATACTTTATTAATATAATTATTATATATAATAATATATAATGTTATATATCAATTATATAATTAAGTAATATAATTAATTATAATAAATATATAATTAAATATATAATAAATAATAAATATACAATTAATTAATATAATTATTTAATTACTATAATATGCTAAAATTACTATAATTATTTAAGCAATTGTTTTATTAATTAATTATTAATTATTTGATTAATAAATAATTTAATTATTTATTGATAATTCTATATTTAATTCCACTTATTTATTAAACAACCCATTGGTTGTTTAATTTCCACTTATTTTCCATTGTTTAATTTCCACTTATATGTGAATTTTCCATTTTTCCCTCTGTTATTGATATCTAGCTTCATTCTATTGTGGTTAGAGAAGATACATTGTATGAATTAATATTTTTTAATTTATTAAGATTTGTTTTGTGACCTAATATATAGTTAATCCTGGACAATGATCCATGTACACTCGAGAAGAATGTGTATTTTCTTGTTGTTGGGTGAAATGTTCTACAGAGTATTGTTCAAGTTTTATAGCTCCTTATTGAAATTCTGACTAGATGTTCTACCCATTATTTAAAGTGGTATATTAAAGTCTCCTACTATTAATGTAGAACTATGTCTCCCTTCAGATTGGTCAGTATTTGCTTCAGATATTTTGAGATCCTGTTGTTAGGTGCATGTATATTTATAATTGTTACATCTTCTTGTTGAAATGACCCCTTTATCAGTATATGACTGTTTTTGTCCTTCATAACAGTTTTTTACTTAAAGTCTATTTTATCTGATATTATTATAGCTACCCCAGCTCTCCTTTGATTACCAGTTGCATCCTTTCACTTTTAAAGTACTTATGTCTTAGAATTTAAGGTGAGTCTTTTGTAAATAGCATACGATTGGGTTATTCTTTTTAAATTCATTCTGCCAATCTCTGCCTTTTGACTAGAGAGTTTAATCCATTTACATTTAGTCATTACTGATAATGCTGAACTTTCTTTTGCCATTTTGCTGTTTATTCTTTGTCAGTCTTGTACCTTTTTTGTCCCTCAATTCTTCTGCTCATGCCTGCATTCATATTTATTTTATTTTTCGTACTGTACCATATTGAGTCCTTTATCATTTCTTATTGGGTATATTTTTCATGTATTTTCCTTGTGGTTACCATGGGGTTAAAATTTAACATCCTAAATATGTAACACTCCTATTTGATTTGCTACCAACTTGACTTCAATAGCACACATACACTGTTCCTGTACCCCTCACTAATCCCCACCTTTTTTTGTACTTGTTACAAATTATAACTTTGTATATTGTACATCCCAAACCACAGAATTATCAACACTTTTTATTCACTTGCATTTTAGCATCTGTAGGAAGAGGTGGAGTTACATACCAAAAAAATACAATACAATAGTACTGGCATTCATATTTACCCAAAAGTCTACTTTTACTGAAGGTCTTCATTTCTTTATGCCATTTGGAACCCTGTCTAGTGTCCTTTCCTTTCAGTCTGAAGAACTCCCTTTAGCATTATCTGTAGGGCAGATCTCATGGTGATAAACTCCCTCAGCTTTTGTTTTTCTAGAAATGCCTTAATATCCCATTCATTTTTTGAAAGAAAGTCTTGCTGGTTATAAAATTCTTGGTTGGTGATTGTTTTCTTTCAACACTTTAACTGTTTCAACCCACTGCATTCTTTCCTTCATGGTTTCTGATGAGAAGTCAGCACTTAATTTAATTGGTGCTCCCTTGTCCATAGTATGTTGCTTTTCTCTTGGAGCTTTCAGAACTCTCTTCTTGTCCTTTGCATTTGACAGTTTGATCAGTATGTGACAGGGAATATTTTTGTTCAAGTTTATACTTTTGATGTTCTCTGGTCTTCTTGGATGTGCATATTCATGTCTTTTGCTAAGTGTAGGCAGTTTTCTGTCATTATTTCTTTGAATATTCATTCTACCCCTTTCTCTCTTCTTCTGGAACTCCCCATAATTGCTTACATTGGTAAGCTTAATAATGTCCCAGAGGTCTCTTAGGCTATTTTTGCTATCTATAATTCTTTTTTTTTTACCTTGCTCCTCAGCCTGACTCATTTCAAGTGTCTTGTCTTCATGTTTGATGATTCTTTCTTCTGGCAGCTCCAATCTGTTATTGAAACCCTGGGAATTTTTCATTTAATTTACTGTGGTCTACAACTCCAGTTTTGTTTTCTTCCTTTTAAAAGTTCTGTCTTTATTGAGATTCTCATATCATTCATTCAGTGTTTTCCTGATATCCCTTACTTCTTCTTCTGTATTTTCCTTCATGTCCTTGAGCATATTGGAGATTCTTTCTTTAAGTCTTTGTCCAGTATATCCACAATCTGGTCTTCTTCATTGATATTTTCTAGATTTTTATCCTCATCCTTTGGATGGGCAATCATTTTCTGTTTCTTTGTCCTGTAATCTTTCGTTGCATATTGTACATTTTAATATTTTAAAATGTTAACTCTGGGATTTACTCCCTGAGATGTCTGTTTCTTGAGCTTGTAACCAGCTGGTGATATGAGAGAGATTTTCTTGAGTGTCAGGCCTCCTATCAGGAAGGTCCACCCAAGGTGAATGTGAAGTTCAGGGTCCTCCCTGTCTTTTCAGTGCCTGGGTCTTGCCCTGAGTTTGTGCTTGCTAGTGGTCTTAGGAGTTCTCCTGTTTATAGGAGTTTGAATGTCCCCTCTACTTCCCAGAAAACAGAACTTCTTCCTCCACTGGGTGTTCCACTGCCAGAGTTAAAACATGTAAGGCTTTACCCCAGGCCATCTGCCCCAAATGTTTCTTACACTGCTTCCTTGTCTCAAGCTGCTTTTGTCTGGCAGGCAAATTCTGGTAAGGGGAACATGCTGAGTGGAGTTTCCCAAATCAGTCTTTTCCAAGCCAGAACAAGGCCATGGACCCACAAGGAAAGTGCCGGCCAGCTCCCAAATTGTTCTGGGGAGAACACGAGAGGGACCAAGAAGGGTTCCAGGAGCCTCATTCGTAGCTCCCCAAAGCTGTGCTTTCTTGACTCAGCCCCTGCCCAGGAAATGCAGCACTTCAACTGTCCTCTGCAGCTCTGAGGGACTGTATTGTTTTTAAGTCTCCTACCCTACCTTTTTTCAGGGTGGGTTGGAACAATGGCCACCCTCAGAGCCAGGACCCTAGTGATCTGAAGTAGCTAATCAAAAGCAGTGCTCAGTGATTGGCCTGCAGCCCCCCACACCTGATCTCAGGGAAATGGAACTTTATATCCCTTTCTGGCACCAGCAACCTATGCCAGAGACTAGACCCCACTGCTACCTGCTGTGAGAGTGGGAGCTGAGTGACAGTAACTGCAGTGTGAAGAAAACAATTTACTGGTATTTACCATAATATACAAGCCTCTTCCATCCACTCTTACCTGGATGCTCTACAGCATTCTACTGGACTGTGGAGTTTAGAAATAGTTGATTCAGTTGTTGCCTGTTTAATAGTTGTTCTGGTGGAGGGACTAATTCCTGGAGCTTCCTACTGCACCATCTTCCCACAATTCCCCTACAAACAACTTTTTGTCTACTCTTTGGGTAATGGAGTTGGGGAAGTCTTTATTGTTTGGACATATGGAAACAATTCAAGGACAGGGACCTCACCATCAGCTGAAAACCACTGTGGATGATATATGATATGTGCCTTCTTGAACTGGCTACGGATTTTGTTGAAAAATAATTCTAATATATCTCTCTCACTGAGAGTTCTAAACTTTCACCAAATGCCTTCTAGAAATATTATTATCTATTATAATTATTTAAGGCTCAGCAAGAAGAAGGGAGTCTCTCTTCATCTTTGGACAAAAGTTTCCCTGAAACAGGGAGGCACAGTACCATATATTTTTTAAAAATCCCAACTAGGTAATTCCCATATTCAAGCTCAGTGCTCCTAACACCCTTTGGATACTCCATCTATTAAAATCTGTTCATTCTCCCAGATCTAATTAACATGTCATATCCTTAGTTAAAGGGGCCTTAAATTTAGCAAATCAGATATAAGCTCCGTGAAGATAAGAAAAATGTTGTCTTGTTTACTTGTGTGTCCCCATCACAGTGACTTGGACATAGTAGGTATTTAATAACATTTGCAAGGCAAATGAATGATTTTCTCTTTATGATAATCTAAGAGAATTTTATTTATGACAGTATTTGAATTTTATTATACAATCCTACTCCTCTTTTTTTCCTACTGCCACCACACTAATTTGACTCATCTTTACCACTAACCTAAACATATGAAAATCTTCCAATCTCTTCATGTCCACTGTCTCCCTCCTCTAAATTATCCTATAATATACTAATTATCAGATTAATCTTTCTGATATAAAGTTTAAAAAAAATTAACAGCTCCCCAGAATTAGATACAAAACTGAGTCTGACCCATAAGGCCTTTGCCATATGATCCTACTCAACTTAAGTTCCATTATGCTTCAGCCAAACCAGTTTTCCCAACAGCCATCCTATACTTTTGCAAATTGGTGTCTCTACTCACATCATTCCCTCCTCCTATCAACAGCTGGCTATCAAAATTTTACCTGTCCTTTTAGATCTACCTCAAATAACATTCCCTGTGAAGACTTTTCTTGTGCCTCAAACGGAAGTGTGTTCTCTTTTGAAAGTCAGTAGCATTTTATACCTTTCTTATGTTATTTAACTAGATCCTGCATTGCAATATAAAGAACTTGTCTTAGCTTTCCTTCTTGAGCATAAGCTTTTTAGGTTAGGGTCTATAACTTTCTTGCATTCCAATCTCTGGAATAGTAGAAGGAGGTATGTCCATGATATATGACTTTATGTTTACAGACAAAAATTGGCTTTATGATTTGTTAATATATAAATTTGGCTATAATTACATATGTCTTATTTACATCTAAAATATGAATCTAATAATGTTTTATACTCTACAAGGACAGAGCATTAAATACATCTGATACTATCTATGTACTCATAGGACCTAATTTTATGAATCCTTCTGTGTATTTTTCACATGCTTTTTCTGCCTCTCTATAGAACTGTAAGGTCTTGGATCTAGAGGGCAAGGGAAATATTTTTTTCTCCATTTCCACAAAGAATCTAATCCTACCTTATAGGTGGTGGTGAGAAGAGTAGACTGTTTACCTGAGTAGATGAGAAGCCTCCATATGCATTTCGTTGCTTGGCCAACCAAGCCACTATGCCAGTGGCCTTGGCTATCTCTGCTTGAGTCAGGCTGGCCTTGATAAGGTGGGCCAACAATACATATGCTGTCAGTTCCACATCTACAGCCTCCGGCTCAGACCAAGGACTGGCATTGGATGACCGAGTAGGTTTCTGGCTCCAGTGAATGGATTCTCCTATGGAGAAAGAAGCATAACCAGAAAGGTCTTGAAAGTAACTGACTTTCCCCTATTCATTTTGTAGATGCTACAACTTAGAGCAGAGAAAGTACCAACCAAGAATAATCACGGGTTAGAAACAAGTATTCCTCAGAATTAGCCGATTTATTAGCCATGGAATATATGAGTATATGCAGGGATATGTGTGTGTGTATGTGTATGTAGACAGATAAATAGAGAGATAGAAAGATAGAATATATATAGATAGATATGTATAGATACACATACATACACACATATATATTTCCTCAAAGTATAAGTGGGAGTGGTTCTCACAATGCTTCACCAATAAATGCTCCAGATTCCAGCAATTACATGAAAACCACACTTACTAATTTATAAATTCTGATGCTAACAGAGATAAGTTAGTAGCAACTCCCTATAAGAATCTTATGTGTTTGGAGGTATTTTTTGGCTTATGGAATTTTATGAAATTCTCAGCATCTTTTACTTAATCAAAGGTTTAAAATTTTAAGAAGAATAAAAATGACAGAATAAATATAAGAACTCTGAGAAATTTTTATCATAGAAAAGGGCTAATGAAATGTTAGAGGGCAATCAAATAGAATATGAGTCCAAAACAAAACTCTATGACAGCCAAGATGACAGATAACTTGAAGAAAGAGAACAAATGGAAATGAGAAGAGAGGAAGCTAAAATTCTAATTAAATAGAAGTACCAAGAATAAATAACCCACTGGAAGTAATAGTAATTGGAAAAACGACAGAAAACAAGTTAGCCTAAAATGCAAGATAAAGGAGAAGAGATAATTAAATGATATCAATATACAGTTGAAAGAGTTTACTTGATCTACTGTCTGAAACATCCATTCCGTGATTAGAGTTGTTTATACACAAGGCAAAAAAAACTACCAAGAAGTCATACGAGAGAAGATCTAATTCAGCAACGACATTCATATAAATGAGAACTGTGATTAAATATCTGCTTAGGAGAACAGTTTCAACTACACAGATAAATAAAATGTGTTAATATTTTATTTATATGATCTGCTAGAACTTCAAGTATTACTTTAAGTACCTACAAAAAGTACTTAAAGGGCCTTGCAAACCTCTAACTTTGACTCTCACCCCATCTTAAGACACAACCTCAGTGATCCCACACCAAAGAATTCTTAAAGAAATCCAAAAAGATGATTCTACAATGCCAAAAAACATATGATTAGCTTCTACCATATGGTTTCTCTTCCTGTTAAAGTATAACATTGCCCACCGAGGCCATACATGGGCTTTCCCACAAAGCTCCCAATAGTCATTTCATGACTTGACAACTTTTACTGAAATGAATCCTAGAATTGAATATATGTGGGACTGAGCAGACTGGGGAAAATGATAGATAACTCTAAGTATATTTTCACAATTCCAAAGAACTCCCAACCTGACCACCATACCTGAGATAATTGCCTGTTGATCTAACTTTTCAAGAATGGTGTTCCTGATGTCCATTTCCCCAGCCAGAGAAAAAGTATAAGCTAGGAGAGCCTGTGTGTAGAGGTTGGTGGTAGAGGTTATGGAATTCTTGAGACATTGCAGCCCCTGACTCACCATTGGGTCCTGAAAAGTAAAGATAATGAACTGAATTTATAAGGCATTCCTTGTAAAATGCTAAGTGATGATGGAAATCACCACATTTTCCTTCTGCTTTGTTGAGGGCTGAATTATGCCTTGCAAAAAGATATTCTAAGTCCTCAATCCTGGTATCTGTGTATGTGACCTTATTTGGAAACAGAATCTTTGCAGATGTAATTAGTTAAGATGAGGTCATACTGGATTAGAGTGGGTCCTAATACAATATAACTGTTGTCTTTATAAGAAAATGGAAATTTGGACACAGACATACAGGGGAGAAGGTCATGTGAAGACGGAAGCAGAGATTAGAGTGATGCATCTAAAAGCTAAGAAACACTAAGGGTTGCTGGAAAACACCAAAAGCTAGAATAGGCAGAGGAAGATTCTCCCCTTCAGCTTTCAGAGGGAGGCTGGCCCTGCAGATATCAGAACTGTAAGACATTAAATTTCTGTCACTTTAAGTCACCCAGTTTGTGTTACTTTGGATGGCATCCCTAGGAAACAAATACATATTTAAAAGAGTGAATAGGGACAAAGATAGGTAAATTTCTGTAAGAACAGACATGATAGGAAGAGTATAAAGAAGAGGAGCTAGAAAAACTCACATCTATGGTCTTTCCCATCTCCAGCAATGCAGCTGTGATGTATGCAGTCAAGGAGATCTCATCATCAACACCACCCTAGAGGATAAAAGTAAGACAGTTAGGGCAGCAGCCAGTACAGACAAACACTGTGTGCAAATTGTAAAAAGGCACCCCCTCTAATTGGATGAATTATGAAACGGCACTCCTTTCCACAGCTGCTTGTAACCCAAAGCCTCCAGAACAGATAACCAAGGAGAACAGATTGGACTTCAGTAATTGAATAGTTTTAAAGAGGAGGTAGCAGGAGATGTTCAACTTTAAAGCAGTACTTAGGGAACCCAAGGGAAGGGGTTAAGTAGGATGAGAGATTTAAAAACAAACAAACAAACACCAAAAAAAAGGGAGCTCATGTTAACCATTTCACTGAATCTGAGCCTCCTCAAATGAATTTCCACTCTGCTTAAAACTTTAAAGAAAGATATTAGCAAGTTTTAAAAATACTAATCTAAATTGTTATTTATAATTGGGAAACAAATACTTTTAAAGTTTAAAAAGTTTTTACACAGCTAGAAAGCAACAGGACTGGGATTTGAACACAGGGAGTTGACCGCTGAAGCTCATGAACTGAACTACTAAGCTTGACCATACAAGTGACGAGTTACTTAATGGACTCCTCTAAGAAAGTGGGAGGGAAAACCTCCCTGGGTCTTGTGGTCAAGTGCTGCCTTGTACTACTCCCAGGTCTGTTTCACACAGTGTAAAAGGGAAGAAAATATCTTGGGGAAGACTAATGGGACTGTGCATAAGGAATACTAATACATTATATAGAGAGGGTTTTTATCTTTTCTGTTTGTTTTTGTTTGTTTGTTTTGGGTTTTTTGTTGTTGTTGTTGTTTTTTGATGCCTCAAGATTTTTAATCCAGGCTCTGGAACAGCAATGTCAATGAGTTTTCCAGAAAAGCTCATACAAACCTTTTTTTCACTGGATATATTCTGAATTGAACCAGTTATCCTCCAGCATCTATGTCTCACTCCGTGTCAGGGAGGAGCACTACTGATACAGTGAATGGGTGAGAGCAGTGCCTCTGGAGTTAGGCTCCCACTGTTTAAATCTCAGTTCTGCTGCTTATTATCAGTGACCCTGGACAATTTAGTTAATCTTTGTGCCTCAGTTTCTTTGTCTGAAACAGAGGATTAATAATGGTATATCTGTACCTATCTCAGTGATTTGTTGTAAGCATTAAATTATATCAAATGAACATAAAGTTGCTAGAACAGTGCCTAGCACTCAATTAATGTTCATTTTATCATAGGCACGATTCCAGAAGACCCAGGCTGCCTATTAGTCACCACCAGAGGAAATGTCTTTTCTTCAGATTTGGGGAGATAGTAAAACACCCAGAGATTTTCTAATCCGGTAGTTCTCAAATATCAGCAATACAAGAATCACCTGGAGGGCTAGTTAAAGCACAGGTTGCTGGCTCATACTCCCAAGGCATCTCATGCATTAGGTCTGGAGTGGGGGCTGCATTTGTATTTCACACAAGTTCCCAGGTGATGCTGCTGCTGCCGATCTGGGGAGCACACTTTAAGAACCATGTTCCAGTCTGTATTCTCATTCTACAGACAAGGAAGCTGAGGCCTAGGCTGGTTAAATATATTGGCCAAGGTCACCAAGAGCCAAGGCTAAGAATGCTGACTACCAGGCCAGCCCTCTTTTTCTACTGCTCCATCAGAAGTGCAAGTTCCTCCCAGACACAGTGAGCCGGCTGCAGGTTCTCGGTACATCCTCACCTTCATAGCTGTGTGAAGGAGCTTCCCCACATTGGCATAGCAGCCACTGGTGAGCTGGTTTCCCATCAACCACTTGAGAGCATCGTGGATGTTCTTGTCATCAATGAAGATGAATTCCTGAGCCTGACCAAAGCATTTGGTGACAAAGGCTGTCAGCCTACATGGGTAAAGATGGAAACATGGTATGGAGGGGGATTTCCTGCTGAGGGGTCAGTAGCCCCTTAGCCTATGCTGATGTATGTTTCCAGAAGGGGAGTTAAGGAAACATAATGCCAGAGGAGGCCTGGAAAGGGGAAGCATTAAAATGTGTGTTAATGGGGACAAGAACTGGGGAGAACACAAGGTCAGGGAGAAGGGTGAGGGAATTGACCTCACATGAGGCTGAAATAAACAGTATAGAGAGGTAGAGAGCTGAACACAAGAAGGAATGGAATTAAGGGGGAGGTAAAGAAATATTCCCAGGGGACTCAGGAATTATGCTTTGGGTATTAGGACTCATTGGGAATTTGGCAATATTACCATGTGTTTCCATTTCCATCCTGCTCCCCAAAGGCACTGTAGGAACCATTGCTGTGTTTGTACGTCAGCTCTTTCTGGTACCCTGGGAGGCCAGATGTGGCTTTAGATCACAGTGACAAGTTACCACCATCACCACCACCCCCACCCCCCAAACCCTTCAGGGACCTGGGAGACCTCAGGGCCTAGAATTTCCCTGTATCTTAACCTATCACAAGCCTAAAGGAAAATGGGAAAGTCCAAGAAAGAAAGATTGAACCAACTTACCTATCTCCAGGAAACCCACTGCCTGAGACCTGATTTCCTCAGTCAGCAGCCCAGCCTTCTCCAGGTACTGCAAGACATAGATGATGGGAGCAAAGAAGACCATGTTCTGCTCCCCACAGCCACTCGGCATCTGCACCAGACTGTCTAAGTTCTGCAGGGCTGTGCCCATGATGTCTCCTGGGATCCACAAGGAGAGAGAAAGAAGGAGGTGATAGGGAGAAGAAGTGATCTTTAAGAGTTATTATCATTCACTGAACAGACATATATTAGCTATCATTTAACAAGTGCTGACTATGTGCCCTGGGATACAACAACAAACCAAACACAGTCTACCCTCAAGGAGCTCACAATTAGAGGGTCAAGTACTTATAATATATTACAATTATAATTCATTATAAATAGTTACAAAATAGTACTCTAATACAAGATTGGGTATGTAAAAGTACCCAGAGAGGGACCAGTGAGGTCCACCAGCGGAGAGGGAGGTCAGGGCTTTCAGAAGGTGTGTCACTGGAATTGACGAGTGATGGAATGAAACTTGTAACACCTAGACCCAATCTCCAAGTTCCTCCATCACGGAGAAATACATCACCCTCCAAATCACTGAGTCCCTCCCAAACACATACAATCCTAAGGCCATTTTCCAAGTTATATCTACCAATATCTCCATACACTTCATAAATCAATAAGCCTGACATAAGTGACTCATTAACATCTGCATTTTGGTCACTGAGGTAAATGCAAATCTTTAAATAAGTACTGAATATCACTATGTTCCAGGAAGTATACTAGAAACAGAAATGAAAAGGTCATGGCCCTTGTCTTCAAGGGGCTCACAATGAAGTGTGGAAGACAGAATATACAGAGGACCACTATACCATAAAACCAGATGTATGAATAAAATATGGTTTAAACTGAGAAATTTTGACCTGGAAAAGACCTTGGCAGGGGGTAAGAGAGTAAAGAAAGAACCTAACATTTACAGGGCTCCTACTATGTGCTAGATATTGTGCTGGGAACTGTATCTGTATTGCATTTAATCTTCATAGCAATCTTGAGAGATAGGTTATAATCACTTTTACAGAAGGGGAAAGTAGGATCAGAATTATTAAGCAATTTCTTCAAGGTCACACAGCTAGTAAATGGCAGAATTGGGGTCTTAACCCAGTTTGATATGATTTTCAGTCTTTTACTTTTCTACTCACTTCTGCTTGTTGCCCAAAATAGAGAAGTGTCCTGCCTATGTAAGTGTGGTTTTAGTCCCCTAAAGCATACCCAGATAGAAAAATTCCTTATTCTTTAAATAACTGCTGCAGACATTGTCTCCCCTCCATCCAATTATAGACTATATAAGCCTAAATATATTCAAGCTTCAGTTATCTGTAACTTCTCCCAGCCCAGACTGTTTTCTGTTTTTAACTACAGTATACATCTAAATGCCATCACTACTGTTACCTACACTCAGTATTTCCCCTTTCTATAAAATAAACTCTTCTTCCTTCATCACTTCTAATCTACTGCACCTTCCTTCAAACAAGTCCACAACCCCTCCTCACTCTAACCTTAGCAGCCTCCAGCTCCAGTTTTCCTTTTTGAGCAAGAATCTCTAGCTGCTTACCCCAGAACAGTAACAAAGCCTTGGTTTGAATCAGGGACAACATCCGCAGGGAGCTCCAGGGAGATGGATTCTGAAGCCACCTTTCCTGAGAGAGGCAGAGAAAAGATGAGAAAAAAAAAAGGTAGAAATAGTGGGGCTTTGCAGAACCAAACCAAAGAAAAACTTTCCATAATCCAGAGTTTTCTGTGCCTGGCGCTTTCTGTAGGATGGATATATACCTATTCATGAAGATCTTTGCTGAAAATAAATTCCAAAGACAGCCATAATCATTCTGTTCATGAAGATATTCTTCATTCTGCCTCTAAGCTAACTGGCCCTATGAGGGATGGCACCCCTAAACTCCCCTAGCCTTCCTTGTCCTCTACATTCCTCTTTTTGCCTATGAAAATCTGTTGTTGACTAGGAGAGTTCTCACCACCAACTGCCCCACCCCTCACTCCAGTCCACCCACCTTTTGGGCACAGCAATGAGCTGCGTGTCTTCTCCACAAGGACTCCCTCAGGCTGGCAGGAAGGCAGACACAGATGAGTGAAGAAAAAAAAAATGAAGATGAATGTTAGGGCAAGTAGCAACAAAAGAACAGGAAAGGGGAGGGAAATGGAGAGAAGCCTTTGCCTCCAGGACTTTCCTCAGGATTGCAGAGAACAGAGCTACTCTTTGAAGTTCAGAAGGACTCCATTTTCAAGCTAGGTATGGGCCTCTCAGTAAAATTCTTTCTTGGCAAGGGCTAGAGGTAAGGACAAGATTAGGAAACTTGTAAGAGGCAGGATTGACAATGGGGTTCATAATGGGATAAAAAAAAAGTAGCTAATGACGAAGTTAGAGATTTTAGTAAGGGAAGTGAACATTCATGGAGTGCTATAATGTGCAGGCACTGTGCTAGACACTTTCAGAGTCCATATGTATGTGTCAGGCAGGTGGTTAAGGCGTAGAAAGGGGCCAGGAAAGGAGAAAGTTGAAGTTACCTGATTGGAGTTGGCATAAGACTTCTTATGAAAGACTAACTGGTATGGCTAGATACCGAGCATCCCTGGGTTGATGCTGTCCACCTTGTCTACCTATGAGGCCGGGCCTGCAGAAAACTCACCTTGACCAGAACTGGCTTGATGAGAGTGTCGCTCCAGCCCTTTTTTTGGAAGAAACCCCTTCTTGCCCCCACAGAGTTCACTGCCGTCCAGAATCTCAGTGCTAATAGTAAAGTTTACACGACCTGAGGAGAGAAGGAGAAAGGAAGGCATTAGCCCTCTGTCAAAGATACCAAGGTCTTTTTCCCTGCTAAACCAGCTCTTCTTAAGAATTAATGGCATACAAATTGCCTGGGGATCTTGTTACAACACAAACCCTGATTCAGTTGTCAGGGTTGGGGCCTATTGTCTTCATCCTTAACAAGTTCCGAGGTGAGGCCAGTGTTGTTGGTCCAGTGTGGTAGGCTGCCTCTAAAGGCCCCTAGTGATCCCTGCCCCCAGATGTTTACACCCCTGTGCAATCGTCACCCCTTGAGTGTGGGTTAGATTTAGTGACTCACTACTAAAGAAGAGGATAGGGCAGAAATAATGAGATGTCACTTCTGAGACTAGGTTATAAAAACGACTGCAGCTTCTGTCTCAGTGCACTACCACTTGCTCTGGGGGAAGGCAGTTGCCACGTTCTGGGGCAGCACTGTGAAGAAATTAATGTGATGAGGATATATGGGACAACAGCCAAGGTAGAGAACTGAGGCCTTTGGTCTAAGAGCTCATGAGAAACGCAGGCCTTGGGATGAGCTTGGCAGTGGATCCTCTCCTACTTGAGGCTTCAGATGAGACCACACCATTGGCTGACAGCTTGATTGCAACTTCCTGAGAGACCTTGAGTCACAGGCACCCAGCTAAGCTGTGTCCAGATTACTGCCCCACAGAAATTGTGAGATAATAAATGTTTGTTCTCTAAACTGCTAAGTTTTAGAGTAATTTGTTAAGCAGCTATAGATAACTAGTATATCCAGAGACTGCATGTGTATTGCAAGGATTCAATCCATGAGCAAATGGCATCTCACAGGGTTAGCATGAGGAGTAAATGAGTTCCCTCATGTAAAGCAGTGAGAACAGTTCCTAGCCTGGAGTAAGTGCCTGTTTAGTAAGGTGGCCATATGTCCCTTGTCCTGGCATAAATATTAAAGACTCCTCCTGTGCTGGTTTGACTGTATTATGTCCCCCAAAATGCCATTATCTTTGATGTAATCTTGTGTGGGCAGACATATCAGTGTTGATTAGATTGTAATTCTTTGAGTGTTTCTGTGGCGATGCAACCTACCCAACTGTGGGTGATGATTCTGATTGGATAATTTCCATGGAGGTGTTAGCCCACCCATTCAGGGTGGGTCTAAATTAAATCACTGGAGCCATATAAATGAGCTGACAAACAGAAGGAACTCAGTGCAGCTGAGAGTGACATTTTGAAGAGGAGCTACAGCCAAGAGGGACACTTTGAAGAATGCACAAGAGCTAAGAGACGAAGTGCAGTTTACAGAGACATTTTGGAGACGGCCTTTGAAAGCAGACTTTTGTTCCAGGGAAGCTAAGAGAAGACAAATGCCCCAAGAGCAACTAAGAGTGACATTTTGGAGAGAAGCCTAGAGAGGAACATCCTGGGAGAAAGCCATTTTGAAACCAGAACTCTGGAGCAGATGCCAGCCACGTGCCTTCCCAGCTAACAGAGGTTTTCCAGACACCATTGGCCATCCTCCACTGAAGGTACCCGATTGTTAATGCATTACCTTAGACGCTTTATGGCCTTAAGACTAACTGTGTAACCAAACAAACCCCCTTCTATAAAAGCCAATCCATTTCTGGTCTTTTGCATTCCGTCAGCATTAGCAAACTAGAACACCCCCTTTCACACACAAAGTATTCCAGTTTGGATAAATTTTTTTTGGCCACCAATCAAAAAGTATGTGCTTATTTATTTATAATATAGCTTTGGGAGGGAGGAAAATAGAGACAAATAAAAAGAAGAAAAACAAAGGAAATGCACTAAAGGAAAGGATAGCAGTCTTAAATCACTGAGCTTTCTCTCTAGGCTTTCTTTGCCATCTACCATGTCTCTCTCTTACCTAGTTTGATAGCTGTGATGTTCCAGTGATGGGTTTTTGCTTCATTAGCAGAGAGACAGCTGGAGGCAGCAGAATCTGACCATGATTCCACCTGGTACTGATCTGATTTAGCTAGGTTGGTCCGAACCTGAAGAAGATGTTTAAGAGATAAAGGGTATGAGCAAAGGAGACAGCAAACAGAGGCTCAGCACAACTTGAGAGCTGAGAAATGGACATCTCATTTCTTTCCCAGGGAAAGTTGCTGTGCTTCCAACTCAAGGGCAAACTTAGGGTGTAGGGGTGGCTCTGGGGCTGACACTTGTTCCCTGTATCCCCAGCTCTCACCCTGATGCTGTCCTTCAGATAATTGAAGATGGTGGCAGTTAGACGAAAGGATTCCCCACGAACTACTGAGTAAGGGAGACTCAGATCAACAAAGAATGGCTTGAAAGCAGTCAGTCCAACAGTGGGCGAAAGACCAAAGCCTCTGGACTGGGAGGTACAGAAAGTCATGGCCTTCCACTCGGTGATGGTATCAGGAACCGTGACATGGACAGCCTCCTTCCCTGAGTTTCTGTGGGAACACAAGAACCCAGGTGAGGTAGAGGGAAAGCAGCAGAAGGGGAGTATTTCTAAATCAAGCTACAAGTTTATCTGCAGAAGTGAATTTGTTGTATTGGGGAAAATGA
Organism: Choloepus didactylus; assembly: GCF_015220235.1. NCBI lineage: Eukaryota > Metazoa > Chordata > Mammalia > Pilosa > Megalonychidae > Choloepus > Choloepus didactylus. The sequence continues at coordinate 124,046,211 of NC_051314.1, forward strand.
AGAGGCAACACAATTGTGTATCCTGGGGTTAGTGAGGATGTACAAATGTGGGAGGGGGAAGAGTATGTGTGGGTGGGTACATGTGGGTGGGGATGTGTGTATAAGCCTATCTGAAAGAGAAGTTAGTGCCCTCTGAAATGGTGAGCATATGTGTTCTTGTGGTTTGTCAAAATGAGTGTGTAAGCAGACGGCAAGAACGAATGTCAATAAAGTCTGTGTGGGTCAGGAGTGAGAATGTACTGTAGGCACTGTGAGACTGTGAAGACATGTGAATTTGTTTTGAGTGATTGTATATCACTGTATAATAATTCAGGGAAAGGAATGGGTTCTTTGTTAGCTTTCTTGGCTTGGGACTTTGATATATTAGAAATTTGTTCTGAGTTCTCTGTTGTTTCCACACTGTATAATCTTGCTGTACATTTGAGGCATCACTTACCCGATAGGGAACAGATTCCAGAGCCAGGTCTCCGGAAAGAACTGGCGGACCTGAGAGTCCCCTGACTGAAGTGATGAGTGTGAAGAGGCAAAACCCTCTCGACTAATACCACTGCCTGCTGAGGAGACCAAGAAAAAAGAATTTTGGAAAACAGAAGACTTCTGTTGTGATATGAATTGAGATGGAGGGACTAAAAGAAAGAAATTCATAGGGAAGAAGAGAACATCCCTATAGACAAAAAGAAAGAACCATAGAGGAACTGATCAACAGAGAAGAAGAATGAATAGAATGACAAGGGAATGAATAGAAAAGGGCTTCAGGCTTCAAAAACCCTCCCCAGAGAGAGACCCTTGGGAAACTGCCTGTATCTATGGCCTACAATACATTATCATATTGAAGTTAGAGGCTTGGTGTAAGAACAGGAGGCAAAGAGGGAGATATCAGAGTTCCATGACTCTAAACATCCCAATAAATCCACAAGCCACAGAGGCAACTTACCTCCACCCATTGCAGTGCTGTATTTTGGAGACCAGTGATTGCAATCTACCAGCTTCTTGATCTTGGCATTGGAAAATATTTTCAGGCCAACATCCTAATAGGCACCAAAGAGACCAGAGAATAAAGTGAGTGTAAAATACTTTCAATTAAACTTATTTAATGCTTCCAAATGTTAGTGTCTGCATCCTCATTATGACTTAGATTCTGAAGTGCCTAAGCACAGGGACCATATCAGCTCATTCAATTCAACAAAACGCGTTGAGCTTTATTAAGGGTCAGGCATTAGAGAAAACACAAAAATGAGTAGGACATGGCTCCTGACGTCAGAGACCTCCTCCTCAGACTTGAGCCACACAACATCCCAAGCCTCTGCTCATAAAAATAGGTGTCGAATATTTTTATAATAATAATAAGAGATCTTGGGTCTATTTTCCCTCATTTTCCTTCTCAAGTGATCCAATGGAAACCAATATTTGGGGACCACAGAGAGATGAGAACTAGGTTATAGCTTTGTACAACAATCTTCCTTCCAAGGCAACTGGGCAACTTCTTCAAGCCTAAGGACCAAGAGCGGTTACCTTACATCTCAGAAGCTTCTTTCAGTATTTTGGCCCTGTCAGTTCTCACATGGGTCTCTGCTTTCTTAGATATGGACTTTCCTTTCCTCTCTCCCACCACCATTGTTTCTATAAGAACAAAAGGGGTAAGAACATCTACCTGGAAGAAACTGAAAAGGTCTGCACCTTCAGAGAACCAGGGTCTCCAGATAATAGACCGCCTACTCCAACGCTCTTTAGGCACTGGGTCAATGAGGGGTTGAGGCAAGTCCTGTGGGCCAAACACTGGACACTCATCATATTCAGCCACCTGATAGGGGTAGTGGCCATACCAGAAGGGGAACATCCCATAGACCTGAGATAAGAGAGGAAAGGAAGTGAAGTGCTGAAACGTGAAATAGTGCGGAATTTCACTCAGATTCTGAACCCAGTTCACTTCTGCATTATTTCTTTCCAGTACTCCAGAATTCTTCCCATATTTATTTCATGATAGCCACTTTCCTTCCTTTTTACATTTTAACTTCTTTTTCCATATTCCATCATCATCTCCTATTTCATTCTCTTTCCTATCTCCACTTCCATATTAACCATGCCCTTCACATAAATTATTTCTACCTTCATTTCCATACCAGCTTCTCTACCACTTTTTGGTACATGATTTCCCTAAGACTTTCTCTCCCATTACCTAAAATCCGTCTTTTGTTCTCTCTGCAGTCTAATTGTTTCCTGGGTTCACTCTCTTCATACGCATTTGTAGGCTACTCACAGAGCGGTTGCTCAGCTCTCTCTCTGGCCTTAGTAATAAGACACTCTCATCCACAGCCCGAACTGCACACAGGGACCCAGGAGCTGCCTGCAGTTGTAGTTCCACATCTGCCCCTGGAAGCTGCTGGGAAGGTGAGAAGCCCAGGGAAACCTAGAGAAGGGAAAGGCGTAACTAAGGGATCAGGTCAGCCTGGAGAGATGGAGGAACAATGTGATTTGGATCATCAGACAACATGCCCCAACTCTGGTGTACTGTCCACCCCTCACTTTTCACTTATTTTTCTTTGTAAAGTCTAGCTCTTCAGGACCAGTGTCCTATGATAGAGTTGGAAAAAAGTAAGCACAGCAGAATGACATAGAAAGTTTTAGAAGACAAACAGTAGGAAAAAGGAGAATATATGGAATAACTATATAGGAACTGTGATTTCCCAACATGGATTTTAAGAAGAAGTGAAAGACAGATTCAACAAAACTCACTAAATATATAAATATAAGATAATATCCAACTTCAATCTAATCTTTTTATTTTCCTGCCTCTACCTTCTCTCCCACCCCAGCACACCCAAGATCTTTCTCTATCCAACTCTTTTCTTCACCCTCCTTAATTGCCTTTTTTTAAAATTTTTTTTATTTTCTGTTACTGTTACAGTACCTGGCACCCATTTTTTATTAGCTTCCTAATCTAATTGCCTTTTTTACCTGATTGTCAAAGCACATCTCCACTGAGAACTGAATTTTGTCAGCGATAACACCTCCACTGGGAAAAATGGCATATATCACAAGGGAAGGATCAGGGGCTAGTCTGGAAGTAAAGGTCAGTGAGAGAGAGAAGGAGCCTTTCAGTCCTGAAAGAGAAGAGGGGATATACAGGGAAGTGAGAGTGCATACTCACCTACCAATGACACCATCCATATGTTTGCACTTCTTATGGGGCCAGACACAGGCATCAAGTTACCTATTACTTCTTATTTTTCTACTCTGAAAATTTGTGTTTTCTAACTCTCCTTCCCTGTCCATTCTCACTTGGAAACTAATTCATTGTAATAGTTTCCAGACAGGCTATCATCTCAGATTCCTGTCAAGGATTCCATGGCCAGTTCCTCAGGCTCTCCTTTGTTAGTGTTTGTCTTCATTGCTTCTACATATAAGAAATCTTTTCTGCAAGATTAAAATTTCCCTTTCTCTTCTAGGAGAAACCTGTATACTCACCTTTCTTCTTAGAGTTCAGGTGTTTCTGCCCTTCCAGCTCCAGACTCCCTTTCCCTATTAACTAAGGAAGAGAAAAAATCAACAACTAGAAGTTAAGGGAGTTTAGCCTTGACCTTAATTCTGGAGCATCCCTGCATCACTCCATGAGTTCCAGAGCCTGGGTTGATACTTCACTGAGAATCCCTTTGCTTATCAAATGCAGGATGCTGCCAACAGGCCCTGAAGTCTCTACCTCAAGTAGGAAGTCTGCCTGAAAACCACGGGGCAAGGAGTCGGGAGCAAGGGTCATTACTACCTCTGGGTTAGACAGCCCAGAAACCATTCCTCACAGTATTGACGCTTTCAAGGGAAATGCCTATCTGGATATAGGTTTTATCCTCTCATAATCCTCATAACATAAAGCTAGCTAAAATTCATCCTTGTAACCTTTTAATATTACCACTCAATCCAAAATACAATGAAAATGATTTACCTGAAACTGTCCTGAGCCCTTCTGCTACTTGACCCTGAGGAGGAAAATTTGCTTTTTCTAACTCTCCTTCCCTGTCCATTCTCACTTGGAACTCAATTCATTACAATCGCTTCTAGGCAGGCTATCATCTCAGATTCCTACAAAGGGCACAGAGCCCATTCCTCAGGCTCTGCTCTGACACTGAGCTCTTCCATACAGTTCAATCTCAACTTCACTTTCCTCCCAGGCCTCCCCACACCTCTGTCCTGGAGATGGTGCCTGTATTATCAGTCTGACTTGTTATTTTCTTTCCTAGGAAATAACCCACCCCTCCTCATTCCGTTGTGTCAGAATGACTGCCTTGGCTTGAGGTTCCCATAGTTACTTCTTACTATCTCCGAAGTTGACCAGTAGCACTGCTTATCTTTACACATTTCTTTCAGGCTGCAGGTTGTGACTTTATTTTCCCAACAAGGCTGCTATCAATGTTAATTTTAGCCTAACATCATTTATTTAAAAATATTGACCAAAGGAACACAGAATGAGATTAATCCCAAGTACTAAGCCCTCCTCTCTCACCCTGCCTTTTCGGTCTTGGCCAGCAACACTTTCTTATTCCCTTATATCTTTCCCCACACAATTTCCCTGGGCGCCTGCTCAAAATCTCTTTTAGTCCTAAATTTCCCCCATCCTCTGCACTTGCATAGTGTAGTATGGTAGCCACTAGCCACACGTAATGGTTGAGCACTTGAAATTAGCAAACTGAGATGTACTGTGTGTATAAAATACACACTGAATTTCAAACTTGGTTGAGAAAAGTAATGTAAAATATCTATTATTAATTATTTATATAGATTGTATGTTGAATGATAATATTTTAGATATATTGTAATTAAAACTAACTTTACCTGTTCCTTTTAATTTTTTTAATGTAGTACTAGAAAATTTGAAATTACATACATGGCTCACATTATCTCTTCTCTAGATGGCCTATGTACCTTCTCTGGCTGACTCTCCTCATTTCCTTTCCATCCCCACACACTTTCACCAATCCCCATTTTCCAGTCTCACAAAGTAGGAGAAGATGATTTCTTGGTCCAGGTTCACATCAGCTGGATCAATGTAATAATCCACCATTACTTCCTGGGGCTGACCACATTTCAAGATGCCATTTAGCTGGTGAATGCCAAGGAAGCTATGAGTTGTGTTGTAGAAGGGTCTCAGGTGCAAGTAGGCATTCTGGTAGTAGTGAGGCACCTGTTCTGGATTATATACCAAATCTTCCATTTGGAACCGGCCCTAAGAAAAAGAGAGAGAAACAGCATGTACTTCCAACCCCACTAACCTCATGGACTTTCAAATAAAGTTCTCTTTCAAATCTCCACTGCCTAAAAATGGCATGCGAAAATTTCTCTGGGGTCTGGCCAAGGATGGGTGAGCAATCCACAGCAGTGTTTGTGTGCAGTAACACTTCAACATGTAGGCGAGTGATATGATGTCTTAAGTATAGGGAAATTGTGGGATTTATACCTTCACAGACTGATGCCTAGGGGAAAGATAAACATGAGAAGGATTATATAGAACTTAAAGATTATATTTCAGGGATAAGAAAATTAGATATAGAGGACAATAAAATTGAAATATAATTATTTCTGCCTAGAGTGATCGAGTGATGCTTAGAGTAAAAAAACAGTCAAATTAGCCACAAGGCAAATAGTATATGTTTGCTTTTGTAGGATGGTTGAATGATTGCATTAATGTTTCCAATTCTGTACCCTTCCCTGTATTAACACCCTTTACCACATAATCTTGTAGAGCCCTCTTAGTCTGACTCTGGGCCAAGATATGTGAATTCCTGTTGGGAATGAGATGTTAGCATATGCAAGATAAGCAGAGGCTTAAAAAAGCCCTTGACATATTCACTTTTGTTCTTGTCCCTCTATCATTGCCGTGAGAGTCTGCTTGGCTAGCTTGCTGGAACATGAGAGACATGTGGAGCATCAGCCTATACCAGCTAACCCACAGACATGTCAGAAAGGCCACCAAGAGCTGCCGAGCTGCCTGTTTGACAACCACAGGTGCACGAGCGATAAATGTTTATTGTGTGATATTGAAGTTTTGTAGCTATTTGCTAGGCAGCATTGCTGTGGCAGTTGGTAACTGATACAAGCAGCCTTCTTTAAAGGTTATCTAAAACCTGGAGTCCTCTTACCTGCCATTTTTATGAGTAATGCAGGGAGATGACAGGGGAATAAGAGAAAGAAGAATTCGCTCTGAATCATTTTTTCCTTCTTACTCTGATTTCATATACAGGATCAGATAGCGATGAAAGACAAATTTGTAGAAATATCAGCTTTGATCTGAAGGGTTATTTAATTGACATTAAAAACAGAAAGGATATAAGAAAACGTTTTCAACTGGAGAGCAGGACAGTAGAGTAAGAGAGGCAGGATGACAAGGAGTGAGGTAGGAAATAGGAAATCTTGAAGTTTTCCTTCAGGGAAATCATCCTGCTAGGAAGCTAGTCTTCCCCAATGCTTACCTCCAGAGAAACGTCTGCCCCATTCCAACTGACTGTATCCAGCTTGAAGGGAGCAAGGCCATTCTTGTCAGTAATTAGGGTCTGGGTGATGGTTCCTTTTTTGCCATATATCACCAGAAACACTGCATGATTCCCGAGGAGGGAGCCATCATGGCCTCTAACTCTTATCTGGAGGTAAAGGTTATTATTAGGCCATTAGAGTTAGATTTAGAGCAGGCTCAAGTATGAGGTAAAGTGAGGTGATAAAAGAAACTCTAAGAATACATTTCAGGAGAGACTCCAGAGAAAGATATATGTGATTCAATGGTTGGACGCTAGAATCTATGAGGAACTGAGAAACAAACAGAAGTTCCTTTGCCTGAAACAGAGGCAGATTTACCAGGCAGCTAATAAAACTTAACCTTTAGGACCCCTCCCTTATATAGTCCCCTTTTCAGGCTATCTATATAATTTGACGTAATTTTTCTTAAAGAGAGCTGTTTCTCCTTTCTAATTGTAAAAACCTCAGGCTCTAAACTACCTGGATCTACCCTTAGGGTGGAGAAAAAATGACTAACGAATTATGGCCTCTAAATATGCACAATACCATTGTGTTGACCAAAAATTTGCCCAATGAAGTAAAGTGAGCTGGAAAGAGAGAGAGATTAAGTTAGATATCAGAAATAAGACACTAACAAAGGAAACTTTTAAATCTCTCTAAAAACCAAAAATGCTTAAGGAGCTATGAATAGCTCTCTGCCAAGGAAAGCCTGTTAATAACCTTGCCTAGATGTAGGAGCTCAGACCAGATGATTTCTCCAGAATCCTGAAGCCCTTGAATTCGAAGACTTGGACATTAGAAAATGAACCCATGACATTAGGAAGGGCAATGTAGTCATTTCAATATTCAAGGCACATCTGGTGGGATTAAGGACAGTGCAGCATAGAAATTAAGAGTGTCTATTCTGGATGCAGGCTGCCTGGGTTTGATTGTAGTTCCCACTTACTAGTTATATAACATTGGGAAAATCACTTAATCTCTCTATGTCTCAGTCTCCTCATCTGTAAAAATGGGGCCAATGACAGTGTCTGCCTCATTATGCTGTTGTAAATATTAAATAAGTGAATATATGCAAAACACTCAGAACAATGCTAAATTAGCAATTAAATGTCTACAAGGAGGCAAAATTTGTGGTTAAGCATTTTTTATCTGTGCAGACAAGCTTTCAACATACCTTCCCACTGAAGGGGAAATTGGGGTAATAAAAATTATTGGTGTCTTCAAAGGTCATTGATCCTATTTGTGAAGAAATGTGGATATCCTGAGTGGTGTTGGCCTCCACTCCTGCAGAGGGAAAACAGGTATGTGATGATCTAAATATCTGATATCTTCATCTTCATGTTGAATATGAAATCCCTGAGAGGATGATGCCATTGAAACTATGAAACTGAATGTATTTCTGGCCAAAGATCCAAACCAACTACTCTTCCCCAAACTTTTTGGGCAGTGGATGGCAGGATGGAATCTGGCATTTTCCCTTGACTGTGACCTAGGAGCAGGGTCACCCCCAAACACAAATGAGGGTAGGTCTGGAATTGTCTGTATAGCTCTGTCTCTGGGACAGAACTTTTCCATTCTCTTTCCTTTATTAAGGAGTGAAAGAGTATACCCAGCTTACCTGTCCCTTCCTCCACCACAGTTGCCACAATATTGATGCTGTGGCTATAGGCGGAACCAGTGAGGCTGAAGGTGGCCATGTCCACAGAGGCTGAGAAGCACCCTGCCTTGTCAGTCTGGAGAGGCAATCGGAGACAGAAAAGATGAGCAACCTAACCTCTGTTTCCATTTCATAATGCCCCACAGAAGGAAATAATTTCTTATCTCCATACTCTAGTTTCTCCATCTTTAAGATGGAAAAACTTTCCTGTATTCTAAACATGGAATACATACACACACATAGACAGGTACATATATAATCATAAAATGATTCTGAAGCTCCAGAATATGACAAGAGGAAAAGAACCAACTGCAGAACTGAAAATTGTAGCTCACAAGTGCTTAATTTTTTTATTCCAAGGCAGATTCTGAAAGACTTTATCTGTTTAGGAAGATACACCGCTTTGTTCTTTAGAAGGAGATAATAGTCCTATGAAATACTTTCTACTTTGGGCCTCTTACCACTTTTCTCTATTGGCCCTTACTCTCTGGGTCATGAATAAGATATCTTTCTACATCCCATTTACTCACCTGTCCAGAGAGGTTCTTGCATTTGTCAGGTAGCTGCTCCTGTTCCTTCTCTCGAATCCAGTAAGTATATGCCTTCTGACACACTGATACCCGCACTGCCCCAAGCATGGGCTTTCCATAGGTGTACCTGACCAAGAAAAGCATGAGGAGTCAGAGTTGGGAAATTCCCCTTGAGAGCCAACCTTCCTTCCCTAAAGCACCACTTTTCCTTCTTCCCCACACCCTCAACTTCTGAAGGTGCTCTAGTGATCCAACTGTTTTCCAGCTCTCGTTTCTCTCCCTCCTTTAATCAGCACCTTAGAATATTGCCATTACACAGTAAGCACCATCCTGAGGACAGAAACAATGTCCTTCTTTCTCCTTATTCCTGTTTCTCCATGAGATTCAGTACTGTGTTCTGCACAAAGTAGGAACTAAATTGAATATATTGACTGAGTGGCCAGTGGAAAGTAAGAGCAGAAACACAATTAGAAAATATGTTCGTGGACAAGTAATGACTCTGAAGTACGTAAAATATCCCAAGTTTAACCACCACCACCATAATCCCTCTCCCTATAATATCCCTCATCACTCCTTTCAATATAGCTTTACTCTTCACCAGATCCAGAGCTCTTACTCTTACCTACAACAAATTTTTACTGGGAAAGTTTCCTCCACTGTTGATAACTGCTTGGGTTCCACCACTTCCATGTCAAACTTAGGCAACACTGGAAAAAGTGAAAAGAGAAGTGGAAAAGGAATCGAAAGAGGACTTGGCCATGTAAGTAATGAACAGATGGGTATAAAAACACTAATAACTAAAGTTTAAGGAGAATGATTAAAGTAGAATGCTCCTGAAGGTATTAGTTGATTTAGCACTGATTCAAAAATGAATAAGTAATCCCTCCCCAGAGTAGATTTTACTTTACCTTTGCTGATTGTGAGACAAGATTATGCCCACCACTTTGAACTGGTAATTCCCCCACCTACCATATTCCTCCAAACTGAAGGTGCTAAAGGTCTTGTCCCCAGCCACTGCCAATGTGTAGGTGCCCAGCGTTGCCTCTGGTGCCAGTTGGAATGATAGGTCTACAATGCCTTGCTCAGGTACCACTTCCAGCCACTGTGCAATCCTGTTGCTATTTGGATCCTGTGTCCAGGGAAGAGATACTGAATGATATGCCTGCCTGCTGCCCATTCTGCACTGCACAGGTAAAGAATTCCACCTAGTTGTTCATGACCCCTGTAGTCTGTTGTCCAGGAAGAACAGCTCCCTATATTATTTATAATTTTCTTCAATACTGAATGAGATAAATTTTTCTATAGGACCAACTCCTATTTGGAAAGAAAAGGGTCCTTATGGGTTTCAATGATGAGACTGAGTTCCCTAAGGTATTAACACCAATTTTGGAAAATATGCTTTAGGATATTATTTACAAGGAAGGTTTACCTTATTCTTGGTTCCTATTAAAGGAGAAGGCTGAAGGAATTCACTGTGAGATATCTGAAGGATAGGTAATTTATTGGAAAAATGGAGGGGATTTTGTGGGATTTTGCCCTTCTGGTTCATCCCTTCAAAGAAATAAACATTTCTCATGGGTACTCATGTAATCATTCAACCAACAAGTGTCTATGACAAGAGCAGGGTCTCTTTTACAGTATCTATGACAAGTACAGAGCCAAGCCTGGTTGAATTGGCTTGGCCCAGAGAAGTTACAGGCATCAGAGAGGGGAATAGACACAGCAAAGGTGAGTGTCCTTGTTTATAGAAGTTTTTGTTCTAAGAGAGGAGTGCATAAACAGGAGAGCAGGCATGGCTTGGGTGGAATTGCAGGTACTAGGTGCTGGGGCAGAGTTTCTGAACTCTGGGCCAAGATCTCAGAGTTGTTCCTGGCTTTAAGGTTTAGCACCAAAATCTCACTCCTTCTGTACAACTGACAGAAAAGAAAATGTCTACCTACCTGCAGTTCCACCATGGAGTACTGCAAAGAAAAAACGGATAAGTTTGGTTAAATCAGCTTCCTAAAGGCAACAAGTTCACAAATGACTCTTCCTTTCTCTATTGCATACATCTTCATAAATGGCTCCTCGGGCCCTGATTATGAGTCCTATTGGGTGGAGGAGGAGAGAGAAGAGATTTCCTCAAAAGTGTCAGCAATGAGCACATCCTTCAGCACACCCAAGTGCTCTTGATGACTGAGTTTTCCCCAACATGCCCTAAAAGAAAATGTGGGCTCCCTAAAGTTTAAATCTCTTCTTGGTTTAACCAACCATCTCCTGGCCTCTTCCTCTGTTATCTGAATGAAACTGGCTGGAAACCAGTTCAAGCATTGCAAAACAATATTTAAAATTGTTTTTATTCAAAGGAATGCTGTCAGAGGATCATGTATAGTTTCTCAAAAAATGCTTGGGATAGATGCTAAAATGATTAGGTTGGCGAGGAACACATCTTTGTGCTTGGTGTCAAAATGTCACCCCAAAATGACTTGCTAATTTCAAAAGGGAAAAGACATACCTTTACAATGGAGAGATTAGGCTATTGCCACCTTAAGCAAGTAATCAAATTCATCATCACTAATAATCAGACAACCTGATAGTATTTGCCTCCTGATATGATATATATGAGGTTCACAGCATTAACTAAGAAATAATTTCACAAAAAGTTTTAGTCTGAATCTAATTAGGACTTCAGACCTGGCTTCCAGAGGATAGAGGAACAAGTTAGATTACCTGATAAGGAAATAATCAGACAAATAAAAAATGTGGAATATTCTTTAAAATAACTAGTCTTCTTCAAAAGTCAATGCCATGTTCCTCAATAGAGGATATCTTACAAGTCATCTAGCCTGATCTCTCCCCTTCCCCCCCAAAAAAAGGTCATTATAATGAAAAAAAATAGAAGGGATTATTTTAAATAAAGAGAAATTAAAACAACATAACAACTAAATGTAATGCATGAACTTTATTGGATCCTAGTCTGAAAAAAAAACCTCTAAATGTCATTTGGAAAAACCTGATTTTGGACTGGGTATTAAATGATATTAAATAATTATTGTGTATCTTCTTTGGTGTGATTATGATATTATGATTATTTAAAATATTCCTTTTAGAAGATGCATGCTGAAGTACTTAGGGGTGAGTGTATTTAGGGGTGAGGTGGAGTAGGGAGGAAGGAATGATGACTGCAACTTACTTTCAAATGATTCAGCAAAAAAAGATGAATAAGTAAAACCAATCTGGCAAAATGAAAGAAATGCTAACCAAAAGTGGTATATTTGTAAATTTTAATAACAAAAGCTGAAAACAAATAGCTACTGAAGAAAATCTTTCTATGTGACAATTATCTTCTTACTGTGTTGTTTCTCTTTAAAAGGTCTTGATATTTTAAAATTGTAATAGTTAGAATTCTACAAACTCATGACCAAGGAAATAGATAATTAGAATGTCTAAGATGTGAATATAATTAAAAACCTGATTTGACACTGTATATTTATTGTATTAACGGCATGCCAATCAATAATGCATTTTCTTAAAAGGACTATCAACTGGATGACATTGAAAGCTGGAATTTAGTTTTAGGGGGCTCAGAGAGGCTGCAAAATTCTTTACAAGAGTAGAAAACCAGTTTGGATGTCTTTTGGAAGGAAAAGAGAATGAAATAAAATGGTGCTTGCCTTTGATTCTTTGGCTAGGTACCACTACTGTTGACGTAATCCCAACTACTGAAGAAACTGAGCCTCACTAAATATAAGTAATATCAGCCTTAATATAAGGGATAATGGCAATTCTTCAGAATGGCCAAAAAATAAATGGAGATAAGAATCAAAATAAAATAGGACTTTCACAAACCAATGTTGTATGGACAATCAGAAGGCAAATATCACTGAGACTGCTATAGATTTGGTGTAAGAATCAGAAAAGAACACTTCCTTCAGATAACAAAGTTCTTTTCTCACACAGCAGGTCAAGAATCAGGGAGACATGAGCTAGCCAGAAGAAGGCTCAAGGAGGAAATAAGAGTTTAACAGGGAAAACAGCATTTCCAACTGAAAGCTGCCTGAGGTTTCCGGGTATAGCAACCAAACTAGATGGGGTCAATCAATCTAAATATATTTTAGTTGTTTGAGGATAAAATATTGTGTTCTGTTATTTTTGTCCCTCAATGTCTTAGTAAAATTCCTTTCAGTAATTTCAGTGACTCAACTGAACTTGAAGGGAAGGGCTGACTAGGGAAAAGGAGTAGGGAGGATGGAACAATTTTACAAGTGAATCAGAGCCCCTCCCAGTAATCCAGCATCATTTAAGCAGAGAGGAAAGATAATATAATAGAAGCAGTTAATGAAGTGAACCTCTAGGGGACAGTAGAGTCTACAATAGCTGGGACTGGGGCCACATTTTCACCCTAGTATTTCCTCTCTGCAGCACTCCAATTCAGAACCTATTAAGAAATAAGTACTCAGTATTATACCAAACTCCTGCTAAAGAAAGGATCCAGATGATGGGAAGGAGAAACTAAGATGAATTCTAATCGGAAAAGAAATCAGTGGTGGAGGAAGCTACCAATTAGTAACAAGCTCATATAATGTACTCAAAGTAAACAAGCTCTAAGAATATAGAGAAGGGGGAAAAACAGTGCTTTCCCTATGATTATCTTAAAAAGCTTCATTTCATTACATGGGTTGTGACTGAGCGAGAAAGAAGGCAACAGAAGTATCTAGGAGGTAAGTTAAATCAGAAGCATGTAGAAGTGACACAAGCCCCAAATTGAGGTCAAACCTATCACGAGGCTTATGATTCTAGGGATGAAATTGTTCAAGGAAAATTTAAGCATTCGCCAAATGTTGCCACATTTTTACCTTTGGCATTTATTTCTTTCTTGTTGCCCTAAGAGAATTGTCTGAACAAACAAGTGAAAAACAATTACAATAGTTACCTTATAGTAATATATGTGTGTGTGTGTGTGTGTGTGTTTATATATATATAATGGATGAGGATATTCTAATTTCTTCCTTTTATTAAATACACTCCTGAATTAGTTCTTAATATTTGAACTGCAAAGCCACTTGGCATCTCAGGAAGGCCAACCTAATTGATGTGTAGATACCAAAGCTGAGAACTAGTGGCCTCTGCTTGCTTTTCGGCAGACAGGGGCCAGGAGGATTTAGGTTAGTATCCCAGGGGCTCAATTCCCATGTCTCTTTTGCAATACACAGGGTTGGCCTTGACATACCCACAGGAGAGGATGTCCACTCGAGCAGAGAATCTCTACTTCTTTTCTCTATTTTCTCAGTCTGCTCTTACTCCCTTCCCTTTCCCTTCTCCCGACTAAATTCTCACCTTATCATTCACTGGAACAAAGTTGCTGTTTAAGGTGACAATGCGGAAGTACACTGAAAGGGGACAAGAATCATTAGTAAAGGGTTTTTTTTTCCCTCTCAGCATCTCCCTTTCCTTTACCCCTTCGACTTCCTCACACATATACTTCTGAGTCAGCAAAACCCCAACAGGTAGAAAACATACTTGTAAAATAAAAACCTAGACTGAGAGGTAGGTAAATCCCCAAAACAGTTTTCTCTTCAGGACTCCTGACTTTGAAACCTCAGAATGGAGTCCTCTAAAGAAGAAAGGCACAAATTCAAACACAGAAACTCAAGCCAAATGTCCTTAACGTTTTCTTATTCTCATACAAGCAGCTGGCTGGAAGACCCAGCAACCCCAACAACACTTGCCGAAGTCCAGGAGAAATGTGTACTTTTGTTTTCAGCACACATGCACAGTAGCAATGCCACCCTACTCTTGCATATATATTCAACACCCATAAACTTTATGCCTTCAGACATTGCTCTTTTCTGTACAGGCTGTTCCATAGAGCTACCACCCAAACCACAAATCCCCTCTTTACCATTGTGCACAGCTCTTTCCCTAGTCTTTTGCCAAATGCCACATGTGCCTCTTACCTTGCTGCCCTGGGGTATACACAGGTTTGTCCGTCTGTACAAATGTGCCACTCCCCTGCCTCTGAATTAGAACCTTCTTCTTCTCTTCAAAGCTGATGCTATTTCCAACTCCCGACACCCGGATTGTGGCCACTTCTTCTGTGCCACCAGCAGGAGGTGGTACCTGGCCAAGAGAAGGGAGCTCTGGGGAGGAGTAGGAGATTGGAGGAACAGAATCAACTGGTCTCAACCCAATGGTGGCAGAGCAAAAGGAAAGAACTCAGTTAGATGAGGGTTGCAAGGGACCACAAAACAATTTGCTAGGAGGGAGTAAGGAAGCAATAATATCAGAAGTTAAGGTCAGAAATTAAAAGTAGAAATCCAAGGTCAAGGAAATTGTAGGTGAGTTATGGCCAGGATTTGAAGTTAAGTTTAGGGGAGACAGCTTTTGGAGGCCATACCAAAGTAAGATAGCAGAAATCGTATTTAGTTAGATTATAGTCAATGCCTAGAGAGGAAAATAGGGAAAGTAAGGGATTAGATTTGGGGCTGAGTCTGTGCTTACCAAAAAGGACATGCAATGTAAGTGCCTCTTCCTTAATCCAGAGTGTTCTAGCAACTTCTGGGTCTTGTCCTTGGTCTCCAGAGTAACAGTGAATTTTACACCACAGTACCCGGGGCTTAGATCTAAACAAACCTTCTGAGTGGAAGGGAAGTTAAGCTGGGCTGGCAATGTCACCAGGTAGTTTCTGTTAAAGAACAAAAAGGATTTCAGAGCAGTAATGATTCATTCACTTAATGAAAAGCTAGGCACTATCCTAAGTATTCAACATACAGCAGTGAATTAAACAGATCAAGTCCTGCCCTGATGAACCTTATCTTCGTAAGGAAGAAGCAGACAAATAACAAATAACTCAGTGAACAGCCTAAACCTCCCACCATTAGGAGACCATCACTGAGAACTTATTCCTAGGGTACCAAGAAAGAAAACAGTGCTATTACAGAGAGCAGGGTATGAGGGGTCTCCCACATTTTAATATTTATCTTTTTTTAAAAAAACTCCCACTTAGAGCCTCAGATTTTCTCTCTGGGTAAAGTATCCATGGAACCAAGGGAGGGAAAAGATGTTAAGGAAATTAGGCCACCAGCTACTAAGTCAAAAGTTATCTCCTCAGATAAGGGACTGGGGGTCAGATGAGGGCAAGATTGCATCAGTTTCATGCTTGGTGGCCAGAAGGATGCAGAGAAAGAAACTGAAGCCTCAGCCCCCTCACTCCCACCCCACCGCCCCCAGCGCAAGTCCCCAGCAGCTCCGCCCAGGCCACAGCTGGTCATGGATCAGTCACTGTGTTGAGACGGTTTCATGACCTGGCACTTGGGGGCTACGTGTGGGATGGTTGCACTGCCCCCCTCCCACGCTGCTCTCCCTTGTCCCCACACCCTGCAGGAACAGAGCAGGCCCTGCCCTGCTCTTTCATACACACACAAAAAGTTATCTCCTCCTCCCCATATTTATGTTTGAGAAAGACAGGCAAGGAGCCTCCTGCCCTAAATCAATCCTGATGCCGAGCACTTACGGGTGAAGTTCTTCTGCAATGGCTGGCAATAGGGCCAATATTCCTAGCAGGAGTTGAGACCACATCTTTGCCGGTGAGCCGGATTCCTCAGGATCTGGCCCCCTGCTGTAGCTTATGTACGCCACACCCCAAAGAGGGTGTGGAGCTCTGACTGATGCTCCAGCCAATCACCTAGTAGGGCCTCAGGTGAAGGTGGTCGAACAGGGTAGGGCTTTTATTCAGTTCCTCAAGTTTGTTTCACTCTGGAACTTTCATACTGGCTCAGCCAGTTCATAATACCAGTTTTGGGCAAAAGCCAGGGTTGTGTATTCATAGTGGTAAAGCTCTCAGAGCACATTTTGGACTCCTCCCTGTTTTCTGATTTCATTAAAAGTTCATATTCCCATTTGATCTTCTTTTCTCCTTCTACTATTTTTCTCTGTTCTATTAACATATACTTGAGAACACATGTATGGGGACAATATCAATAGGAAAGCAGTAAACCTCTACCTAACTGGGAATTTTAAAAAAATTAATACTACTTAGTGTTGTTGTGACTGTATGGAAATAGGGACAGTCCTGCAGGAAATATGAATTGGACAAGTTTTCTGAGAGCAATTTCACAATACACATCAAAAGCCTTTAAGATTTGATTATTCTTTGATATGGCAACTCCTACTCTGGAAGTATATCTTAGCGGGGAAAATGATCATGCATGTATACAAAAATTTATCTACACTGAGCTTCTTCACAGTGTTCTTTATAACAGTGAGACTTGAAAGCCACCAAAAGTATAAATCAGTGAGGATACTTTCCTGGGCCAATGACCAACCCAAATCAAACCAGCTAAAGCACAAAGGGATTTTGATAACTGGGTGATCACAGATGTGAAAGAAGAACTGAAGGAACCAGAGGAACTCCAAAGACTTTATGGCCTGGGATTAGAGACTTGATGCTGTGAAGATTCACTTCTCCCAATCTCTCTCTCATACTGCCTATCTCTGGTAGGCCTCCTTTTCTCCTACTGCACACAGGCTTTCCTCCAAGGAGTGGGAAAAATGGCACCTGTGAGTCCTTAATTCATGTTCTTCCAGCTCTGTGATGCCACAGACAAAACTTTTTCACCGATGTGGTGGTCAGCAGGGCCTGGGTCATGCACTCACCCAGTGGTCAAGTGGATGGGTTGTTGTGATTGACAACACCCCTAGAACCACATGGAGTTGCAAGGGCCAGTTCTACAAAGGAAGAGAAGTTCTCTACCACATGAAGTGGGTTCGGAGAGTGATGCTGGGAAAATAAAACATTAAGTCTATTATAGTATCCAATTATACAAGTTTGTTTGAATAGACTGTCATATAAATATAAAAAAATAATATGCCTGCCATCAAAAATGTTTTCTAGACAAGGAATATTGTTTGCAAAACTAACTGAATTGGGGGGGTAGGAGGAACATAATACAAAACAATATGTAGGAAGGTCTGCTTCCACTTAGGCTGTAAAAGGCTAGAAAGAGTATTAGTCTCATCCTGACAAATTAGGGATAAGTCAGACAACAGAATCATGGCTTTTCTTGAACCAAAAAGTTGAATCTAATCTCTAAGCTGGGATTTCATCTCAAATAAGTAGTCTAAAGTCCAAGGGGGTACAGTTCCTCACAAGCAGAGACTGGATGCATGGATTGTTTCATTTGTGGCACAGCACAGAAGGAATTTGGGCCATCATAGAAGTGGGTAAGAAGAAATTAGTGCTGGAAGTGCTAGCCAGGGCAATCCAGCAAGACAAAGAAATAAAAGGCATCCAAATTGGAAAAGAAGAAGTAAAACTGTCATTGTTTGCAGATGATATGATCTTATATCTGGAAAACCCTGAGAAATCGACGATACAGCTACTAGAGCTAATAAACAAATTTAGCAAAGTAGCGGGATACAAGATTAATGCACGTAAGTCAGTAATGTTTCTATATGCTAGAAATGAACAAACTGAAGAGACACTCAAGAAAAAGATACCATTTTCAATAGCAACTAAAAAAATCAAGTACCTAGGAATAAACTTAACCAAAGATGTAAAAGACCTATACAAAGAAAACTACATAACTCTACTAAAAGAAATAGAAGGGGACCTTAAAAGATGGAAAAATATTCCATGTTCATGGATAGGAAGGCTAAATGTCATTAAGATGTCAATTCTACCCAAACTCATCTACAGATTCAATGCAATCCCAATCAAAATTCCAACAACCTACTTTGCAGACTTGGAAAAGCTAGTTATCAAATTTATTTGGAAAGGGAAGATGCCTCGAATTGCTAAAGACACTCTAAAAAAGAAAAACGAAGCGGGAGGACTTACACTCCCTGACTTTGAAGCTTATTATAAAGCCACAGTTGCCAAAACAGCATGGTACTGGCACAAAGATAGACATATAGATCAAGGGAATCGAATTGAGAATTCAGAGATAGACCCTCAGATCTATGGCCAACTGATCTTTGATAAGGCCCCCAAAGTCACTGAACTGAGTCATAATGGTCTTTTCAACAAATGGGGCTGGGAGAGTTGGATATCCATATCCAAAAGAATGAAAGAGGACCCCTACCTCACCCCCTACACAAAAATTAACTCAAAATGGACCAAAGATCTCAATATAAAAGAAAGTACCATAAAACTCCTAGAAGATAATGTAGGAAAACATCTGCAAGACCTTGTATTAGGCGGCCACTTCCTAGACTTTACACCCAAAGCACAAGCAACAAAAGAGAAAATAGATAAATGGGAACTCCTCAAGCTTAGAAGTTTCTGCACCTCAAAGGAATTTCTCAAAAAAGTAAAGAGGCAGCCAACTCAATGGGAAAAAATTTTTGGAAACCATGTATCTGACAAGAAGAAATTAGCTACAATTTTTAACGAATTACTAAAGGCCTAATATGGGCTAGACTGACTACAGAAAACCTCTGGGTGCTACAGAACCAAGGAGCATTTGTACTTATTCACGGGCTCTTTACCCTGACCTCTATCGTGTGTTCACAAGTAGGGGACAAAGTGGGAGACTGAGAAGAGTATCCTTCAGTGGTACAGGCATGGAGGAAAGTATTCACTACCAATGCAGGAAAGGCCCCACCTGCCCAGATCTTTCTCTCAAAAGGCTTAAGATTCTGGGGAGAAGCATAAAATATTGTTGACCCCAAGGCACAAGTAAAGACCCAGAACAACCAGGGAATGGATAAAGGGGCAGTGGGGGAGACTTTCTACCCCCATGGAAGGGACAAGAAACAGTCCTAAACCCAGGATTCTATAACAATAATTTTAGAGATTGCCTATAACTGGAGGGACAGGAAAATCTTTCTTACACAAGACCTGCCACAAATACAAGGCAGAGTTTGGCTGCCTGTGACAGGGGGAGGGGCAGAAAGACTGAGAAAACCCAACCTCCAAGGCCCAGGCATATAAGGCCTACCTTAGACTAAAGATGAAGAGGACAACAGAGACCCACCCTGCCCTCTCCACCAGCCTAGAAAAATACCAAGAGCATGGAGAAAGGCTGCAGAGATTACCTCTGTGTTGCCTACAAGGTATACAGGGAAGGCTGAAAGCTGAGGGCAGAGCACAAACATTGAGAAAACTCTCTGGCACTCCAGGCACCACCCTAGCATAAGGCATCCTCAGAGGAATTTGAAGCCTATGGTGCACTGAAAATAATCTTAGCATTAGCAAAACTTAAATCAAGCTCACCTTTTAACTAGATTAACTCAGTCCACCATGCTAATTGCCTGAGAAGAGGCATGTCCTTTTCCAGGTATAAATGCTATTTACCTAAATCTCTTCTGCTGCACCCAAGATGTCTGCAATTCAATAAAAAATTACAAAACAAATAAAACACACACACACACACAAAGATACAAAGCAATCATCAGAATCAGACTCAGAGATAACCCAGATGTTGGAACTATCACAGAGGAAGCTTAAAAAAGCTATATTGATATGTTAAAGCATCTAATGGAAAAGATAGACATTCTGCATGAACAGATGGGGAATTTCAGAAGAGACAGAAGTGATAAAAAAAAAAAAAAGAAATCAAATAGAAATACTGAAATAAGAAAAACAGTGTCAGATATGAACAATTCCTTTGGTGGGTTCATTAGTAAACTTTACACATCTGAGGAAATAATCAATTACCTTGAAGACAGAGAAAAAAGAAGGGAGTGGGTGGGAGTGGGGTAACTGAACGGGGTATCCAAGAGCTGAGGAATAATATCAAATGATATAACATAAACATATTGGAATCCTGTTAGGAAAAGAGAAAAACCTGTTAGAGAGAAGAGAGATAGTGGATTGAATTTTCCAAAAATAATAAAAGACTTAACAGATCCAAGAATCACAGAGAACCCCACACATGGTAAGGAAGTACCTCTCAGCAAAGACCTTACAGTTTGATGCTACAACCAGAAGAGGAACTGGGAAAGGGAACTCCAGGGGGAGAAGGGAATCAGAAGGGAGGCTTACAAGTCTAGGTGACGTCACTCAGCAGCCACGAGGGGAGTCTCTGGTCAGAGAGCTCCAGAGGGCAGCAGCAGTTTGGGGTCTTTTATAGTCCCAGAATTGCCTTGGCTATAGCTAGCAAATGTTGGGTGCAGTTTCATGGTGTATGTAAAGTACATAGGCTTTAAAATGGCTAAAAATATGCTTATTTGAGCTATATTTAGAACAATTGGATATGTAAGAAGAGGAAGTAGGCACCAGTGGGCTTTGGGGCTAACAATTCTAGGCTGTTGCGAAGCAGTAAACAACATAGGGGCTAATACACAGGGGCCACCTTAGGCCCATTTATATAACACAGTGTGTTATGGGGTTTATAACATATGTAAAAGTAAAATGTAAGTCAACACAGCAAAGAATAGATGAGAAAGCTGAAAGTATACTGTTGTAAAGTTCTTATACTATACATGAAGTAGAATATTATTATTTGAAGGTAGACTATAACACATTAAATATAGTAAACTGTAGAGAAATTACTAAAAAAGACAAAAAAGAAAGAAAGAAAGAAAAGGAGGTATACATAATAAAAATGTAGATAAAATGGAATCATTAAAGAAAGAAAATTAAAAGCAAGTATGATACAGGGTAAAGGGATCAAAGAACAGATGGAACAAATTGTAAACAACTAGTAACACGGTAGATTTAAAATCAAAGATATAAATAATTATAGTAGATGTAATTACAAAACTAAAAACAGAGATTGTCAGATTGGATAAATACACAGAAACAGAAGAGGTGAGGTCTTAGTTTGCCGGGACTGCTATGACTAATACCACAAACTGTTGGCTTAACAACAAGAATTTATTGGCTCTCAGTTTGGAGGCTTGAAGTCCGAAACCAAGGCACTGGTGGCCCATGACTTCTCCAAAACCTGTAGTGTTCTGATGATGGTTTGCTGGCAATCTATCTCTGCTTCCATCATATGGTGATCTGTCTCTGTCCCCTACTATAGCTTGAATTTCCATGTCCAAATTTCCTTTGCTTTTAATGACTCCAGTCATACTTAAGACCTACCCTGACCCAGCTTGGCCTCATCTTAATAGGATCTTCAAAGATCCTATTAACACATGCAGGACCAGGGGGTTAGGACTTGAACATGTCTTCATGAGGGATATGATTCAATCTACCACATAAGAGTAGGTGTTAGGACGTGGAATACGACTCCCGGGGAGGAATGTAGACCTGGCATCGTGGGACGGAGAACATCTTCTTGACCAAAAGGGGGATGTGAAAGGAAATGAAATAAGCTTCAGTGGCAGAGAGATTCCAAAAGGAGCCGAGAGGTCACTCTGGTGGGCACTCTTATGCACACTTTAGACAACCCTTTTTAGGTTCTAAAGAATTGGGGTAGCTGGTGGTGGATACCTGAAACTATCAAACTACAACCCAGAACCCATGAATCGCGAAGACAGTTGTATAAAAATGTAGCTTATGAGGGGTGACAATGGGATTGGGAAAGCCATAAGGACCACACTCCACTTTGTCTAGTTTATGGATGGATGAGTAGAAAAATAGGGGAAGGAAACAAACAGACAAAGGTACCCAGTGTTCTTTTTTACTTCAATTGCTCTTTTTCACTCTAATTATTATTATTGTTATTCTTGTGTGTGTGCTAATGAAGGTGCCAGGGATTGATTTGGGTGATGAATGTACCACTATGTAATGGTACTGTAAACAATCGAAAGTACGATTTGTTTTGTATGACTGCATGGTATGTGAATATATCTCAATAAAATGAAGATTTAAAAAAAAAAAAAAAAGAGTAGGTGTTAGGCCAACTCTATGATTTCAATGATATTATAATCTCTGTATGTGCATATCATTCAAATTGGCTTTGTATCCATCCATATCCTCAGAAGATAATTAGAAAGCTGCAAGTTCAACGTGAGATGAGACTGGTGAATCTTAAATAGTATCAGCCTCATTCTGAGCTATAGTGAAGGGGAGAGGTATTTTTTACATGTCAAAACAAAAGGAATGAATAATAAGAAAAGAAACATTGTATAACCTGCTTAGCCATAACCCCTTTGGCACCTTTTTCTTCTCCTCTATTTTGGGTTTTCTGACTCGAAATTTTTCTCCTCCTCTTTCCTTTGCAACTTGTTCAGGGCCTGCTACTAAGCATCTTTACTTCTCCCAGTTTTCTAAAATCCCAGTAAAGTTACTTTATTCTCCCCAACCATGCAGCTTCTTTTACCCTGGACCTTTGGTTATAGTAGATAAAATTTGTTAACTTTGGGATTCTAACATTCAGTAATACATTAGCCATGAAATAGAAATATAGTAGTGCCTGAGCTAGGAGGGATGTTTAATTACATTAAATGTATTTAGCTTGGATTCCTAGGAAGTTAATTTCATTGCTAAGGGGGATTTAAAACAAGTACTTAATGCCCCAGCAACCAGAAGACACCAAACTTGCATGAGAAAGACAATAGTGCAAATAATCTATATTGAGGATGCCATTTATTAGCTGTGTGACCCATGGCAACTTAAGCAACCTCTCTGTGTCCCTGTTTCCTCATCTATAAAATAAGGGTGATAATAGCACATGTCTGACAGAGTCGATGTAAGGAACAAATGATTTTATGAACATAAAGTGCCTAGAACAGTGCCAAGTACATAGCAAGCACCCCAGAAATGCTAACTTTAATATTATTTAAAATTATTATGGTGCAGCCTTACTCAGGATTAGCAACTTTCAAGCAATCAGCATTTTAAGGGTAAAATAAGCCAAGATTTGTGTCCAGATAATTATTTCTGTTTGCATGCATGGAGAGTTCCACATGCTCAGCAGAAGACACAGAGAGACACAGCAAAGCAGACAGGAAAATAATTGAAACACAGTTTGATACATATGCCTTTATCCTTACAGTTCCCCTTACTTGGGTTACCTTTCATCCTTCTCAACCTGGAGAATTTCTCATCATCCTTCCAGATTCAGCTAACTCCTCCAAGAAGGCATTTCCAACTCACCTTGTTATCACCACTGCTCCATATAGAACTAATTCCTCTTTCTTCTGAGCCCCCAAAACTTCAATACCTAGTGCACTTGACCACAGCACTCACCATCTTGTCTTGTCACTCTTTATTCACATGCCTCTCTTCCCTGCCCATATTGTGAAACCCCTTAAAGTAAGAATCAAAGCTTATCCATCTTTTTTTTTTTACCCCCTGCCTAGTGTTTTAGTTTGATAAAACTGACAAAATGCATTATACCAGAAAGTGGGTTGGCTTTTAACAATAGGATTTATTAGCTTACAAATTTACAGTTCTAAGGTGATGAAAATGTCCCAATTAAGGCATCAACAAGATGATACCTTCTCTGAAGACTGGTTACCAGCGAACTTGGGTTCCTCTGTCAGATAGCAAAGCACATGGAGACATCTGCTGGTTCTTCTGTCCCGGGTTTTGTTGCTTCTGCTTCTGGCTTCAGTGGCTTCCTCTCAATTTCTCTGGGGCTTTTTTCTGTGAGCTTCTCTTAATTTCTTCTTTTAGCTTCTGTATGTGTTTTATCTTCTTATAAAGGACTCCAGTAAGAGGATTTAGACCTACCCTGAATGGGGTGGGTCACATCTCAATTGAAATAACCTAATCAAAAGGTCCCATCTACAACAGGTCTGCACCCACAGGAGAGGATTAATATTACATGGCCTTTTCTGGGGCACATAACAGCTTCAAACTACTACACCTAAGTACCCATTTATGTGAATACATAAATGAGGAGTAAAGGACAAAGTTTATCCAACATCCCACCCATCTCTCCATTACCTCCAAATTAATTCCCTCTACTCCTTCCTTCCCCGTCCTGCCTGCAATTCAGTGTGCCTTCCCTATTTGGTCTCTCATTGGTAAAGATTTTATGATGAGTGACATCCTTAATTAACTATTGTATCCTATAGCTATCTTCACAAACTTTCCATCCTGTGGGGAGAGGAACCCCATCTTTTGTCTCAATTGATTTATTAATAAGGGAAATATGAACCAATGCTATAATGCAGGATTTTTCAAACTGTAATGTCATCAGAATCGACTGGGGGGCCTGTTAAAACACATATTGCCTGGCCCCACTGCCAGAGTGTCTGATTCAGTAGGCATGTGGTGGGGCCTGAGAATTTGCATTTCTCACAAGTTTCCAGGTGATGCCGATGCTGCTGGTCCAGGAATCACACTATGAGAACCTAAGAGTAGTTAGTCAGAAAGGCTTCTGGAGTTTAGAGCAAAGTTCTGAAGGAATGGAGGACAGCGTGGTCAGCATGAGTGATGAGTGATCCTCCCCTCCTACCCTCCTGGCTGAATTATTTGCGATAATAAAGGGCAGAATGTCTCATCTCCCTTGCATTCCACTCCCCACCCCCACCCCCCACCCCCCATCATCCGGGACAAAGAGGCCATGAAATTGTTTCTCTTTCTCTCTTCATCCCCTGACTCTTACAGTCTGTTCCTCCCAGGACTTTCCTGGGCTTTACAATCAGCAACTCTAGTTTGGTACCCTGCTCCCAGGAGTAAAATGAAAATAATAGCCCCATGGGGTGGAAGAAACAAGGCGCCAACACTGATGAGCTCTCTGTGGAATGAATCCAGATGAGCTCTCCCTTGATAGGAAAAGAGACTAGCTCAGAAAATATGAGGGGCCACCTCAGTGTTTTAGTGTCTATAAATTTCTTTAAAATACTTCCATATGAACAGTGATGCACAGGTCAAACAGTGAATGTTAGGTTTAATCTACACTCTAGTGCAGTTAGTTAGCATTTGAAGGCCCAGAATATAAGATTCTTATCTACACTTTCCTGGAAAGCTCTCCTGTGTGCAGTGATTCAAGCCCAATTGGACTATATAATCTACAAGGGCAGGGACTGTGTCTATTTTGCTACTTCTTGTGTCCTCCACAGTTAGCATAGTTAGTACCTGGCACATAGAAGACTTTCAGTCAATACTGGTGAGTATGTATATATGTACGTGATTGGATCTGACAAGAATATCCCTCCAGATACTTGTTAGGAGGACCCTAGGGAACTTGCTTCTATAGTTGAAATAATCCCTCCAACTTTCCCCCCATTGCCACACCAAATATACACAACAGGCACACACACACACGCACACACCGAAGCTCTTTAAGTACAAAAGACATCATGAGTGCATCTGGAAGCCCTGATTAGCATGCACACAACAGAAAACCAGGTTTTAGTGGATACCAAATAAATTATTGAGTAAATAATCAATTTTATTGCAAGTGCATTCATAGTCTACAGAAAGGTTATATGAAATTGAATACCAATTTAGAGAAGCATAAAGTCCAGAATTTTAAGATATCATAGACTATATTCTATCATTTCTTTCTATTATTAATAACTACTTTTCTTTAAATAAATGGTTCCATCTTATGCAATCCTTTCCCTTTTCTATCTACTCCTCCCTGAGGTTTCCATGAAGAATAAGCATTCAGGCAGTTTTTAACTGCTGACAAGGCCAGTCTTTCCTCTTAGAAGCTTCAAATATGCTTCACCACTTAAGTATTATATTTATACTAAATCCAAATACTTTCAATTAATTACATTTATTGATCTTAGTAATAGCTATTTTGAGTAAGATCAGGAAACTTCTTAGGTCTTGCATTACACCAAAAGTTCTCAAAGTGTGATCCCTGAACGAGCAACATCACTATCACCTGGGAACTTGTTGATGGCTAAGTTCCTGATCCTAACTCTATCTGAATCCAGCTGCAGTTGAAATAAACAGCAGATCGTGAACACTGTGGTTTTCTCCCCTTCCCCAAGGTCTCCATGATGGTGGTGTGCCCGTAACAGAAGCAACACAATTCTACATGTGATTGAAGCTTAGTTTTGGCAAGTCTGACCTCTCCGTTTCCCTCTCATTTTGCCTCTGCTTTCTGTGTAAGGGGAGTAAGACTAACTGACCCTCCAGAGGGAGCTGTTTACTCTCTTTTATCACTTCTGTCAAATTGGCCCATCAATTATTTTTATCTCCTCTGATGTTTTAAAATCCATTTAAACACAGTTATTAATCCAATAATTTGGTGGGGAAAAACATCCAGGGTTTAATAATCACCAAAAGTCAGGCTGCATAAAACCCTATTGCTGGCATATCCTATGACACATACAGACAAAATTGAGCCAAGTTAAAGTGTCTTCTGTAAGGGAGTTAACTCACTTGGTTTTGTTTTGGGCATCAGAATCCTGACATGAGGGTTTTAGCCCATGTAGACATCATAATATAATATCTGGTAGGGTTCTTGCACTAAGACCTTTATTTAAACAATAAGAGTATTTCTTGAGTAAGAATTATATCAGTAATATATATTATCTTATTTTCCCATGATATATATTATTTTAGGCATTATATATATATATTTAATCCATAATTATTATTCAGGTACTAGTATAAACTCCCAATTCATCCTCACCAAAAATGTGGTGATAACCACTAATCAATACAGCTAAAGAAAAAGCTTTCAGTCTAGTGTGAATGAAACTCTCTTTTCTTTATATTGTCCCAGTTTTACTGATTCCTTTCTACATGTTCCTTGTTTTTTCACACACCATTCTGATCCAGGATGTTATTTTCTCATTTCTAACATTTTATTTGTGTACTTTGTTTTTCCACAATGTGCTCTAAAAAAAGCTGGTAGCCCACTTTACATGGTAACTTTTTAGGGGATGGCTTTGGTACTAGGGGTGCTGTTCTCAGAAATATCTGCACGCCTCATTCTATAGGAAGCCAGAAAAGAAGAGCCTGCTTCTGTCCCACTTGAGGACTGCTACTTTGAGGCTCTGTATCCTAAGGGCTGGTGGGGGGTGGGGGAGGCTACATAAACAAGTTACAATATTAAGGAAAAGAAGGGAGGAACCAGCTGAAGATAGGGCCACTCCTTGCTTGCATCTGTGCTTCCTCCACCCTACTTTACTAATTATAGGCTTCTATCTATCCCTTTTTCAAATCCGTTCTAAGTTCAAATATGAATGTGTCAGGCATATGAGATTGCCACCCAACCTCACCCACAGTGGGTTCCTGAGCCAACATTTAGTTTCCCAAAGCAGGAAATGAAAGAACGCTGGAAGTTCTTATTAAAGCAGAGAAAGGATAAAAATGGAGGTCATGTGTTCAGATTATATTTAGGAAGTAAGACATTTTCTCAACAAATATTTATTGAATAGCTTTAGGCTGGTAGACAAAGACCTGGTAGACTTGAAAGAAAATATTTGAGAATATCAAATATTCACAGATGAAAAGTCCAGTGACAAGCAAGGCGGGTATTTACAAAATTACACTGAACAGCATATGACATTACCAAATGCATGCTACTGATGCTAAATATTACTCATTTAGAAGACTGATGTGTGGGCTGGGCTAAGTTGTTGGGAAAGGTTTATTGCAGCATTACATGTAACTGAGAAATTTTAAGGAACCTCTTTTCATCCAGGTTTTCATTATGCATTTACTGTTCTTACTCTTCTAACTCTCAATCTTTTCAAATAAACTTTTTCTTCTTTCTTGAAGTACAGGACCTACCTTCTCAGTCCTAGCCATCTCATGTTCTCTATCAGATGCTGGGTTATGCATATTAACCCACCTGTATCACTCAGGGTTCTCCAAGAAACAGAACCAACAGGAAATGTGTGTGTATGTGTGTGTTTATAAAGATATTTATTATAAGGAACTGGCTCACACAATTGAGGGGGCTGCCAAATCCAAATTCCATATGGCAGGCCAGCAAGAGTGTTGAAGTCTTGAGTCTGAATCCTGTAGGCCAGAAGGCAGTGGGGTAACATATTTAAAGCATTGAAAGAAAAAACCTGCCAACCGAGAATTCTGTATCAGGCAAAATTATCTTTTAAAAATGAAAGTTAGAAAATAGAATACTCCCACACAAACATAAAGTGAGTTTCTTCCTAACAGACCTGACCTACAAGAAATTCTAAAAGAATACTAAATGCTGAGATGAAGAGACACTAGACAGCAACTTGAATCCACATGAAGAAACAATGAACACTGGTAAAGGTAACTTCATTGGTAAATATAAAAGAGTATAAATGTAATTTTTATTTAATTACAGTATAAATTTAATTTTTTCCTATTTGATTTTAAAAACAACTGTATAATGTAGTAATTATAAATCTAAAATTAATGGGCACACAGCATAAAGATGCAATTTGCGACAATAACAGCATTAAGAAGAGGAAGGGAATAGAGCTATACAGGAGCAGAATTTTTGAATGTTATTGAAATTAATTTGCATTAATCTAAACTAGATTGTTATAATTTAAGTTGTTAAAGGTAATCCCAGAGCAACCACTAAGAGAAAAGGCCTTGTTATAAATTTAGCATTGAGCTATTGTGCCTTAAATCTCTCTACCTCTTTGAGAATTAGAGCTGCACACATCCCTGAATTTGTGCATGGCCTTCTAGATTCCCAAGAATATGTTAGAGCCTTTCAAATCTCCTGTGAACAACTCATTCCTCAGCTTTTCCTTTTAAGCTTTTTGGTTAAAAATGTCTAAATATCAATTAAAAATTTGTGTGGAACTTATCTTGTTTATCTTCCATTTCTCCAATGACTGAAACATTACCAGAAACTTACCTTTGAAAAATTGTCTAGTAATATGACCCATAGGATTCTATATAAATTCCAGTCACATGTCTCTAAAAATGCCCTGCTATTTTGTCTGGCTTTGTTAGGAAACTTGGACAGATTTGGGGGAAGCTTGAAGAGGTAAGATTGTATTATGTTTTTAAAAATCAAGGAATGTCACCAAATTCCTAAAGGAGATGCTTATCACTACAATGATAAATTCTGTATTCCCCTAAATGGAAGGAAGTGGACTGAAGAAATCTATTATTATTTCAGGTTACATCCAGTAGGTGGAGGCAAAGTACAAGGGACCCATCCAAGGGCAGCAAGGCATTAGAATGGGACAAAGCAAATAGTTTAAAAGACACGAGCAGAAATGGGCATTAATATGGGCACAGACATTAGGTAACATCCTCCCAGACAGATTATTATCTTTGGGCTAGGATGCAGTAATGGAGTAATGGAATCTTTATGAAAGAGGTTTTAACAATTAAGCTAGAGTATTATTTGCCCAAAGTTTGAACATAAATTTAAAGGCAGGAGATGACCTAAGTGATGGCCCAGATCTTTTTCACTTCACTGATTCAATTTAACCCTTTTATACATGTCCTTATGCCCACAATTCCAGTCTTTCTCATGCACTCACTCTCCTAAAAAGTGGTTAAAGGAACATCTAAAAAGTTTTCAGAGAAAAACTTTTTTAGGTAAAACTTTTGGTTGTTTTAAGTTTGCTTGAATGTCTTTGAATGCTCCTCTGCAAGCTAGGGAGCTTTGAGATTGGCCCAAATTAACTAATGAAGCAAATTCAAAATACTAAGAACAAACTATAGATTTAGAGAAAGTAAGTTCAGAAAGAGACTTAAACAACATAATATGGCCCAATCCAAAGTGAAGGAGAGTGACACACTTCTTAGAAGAGATGTTGGTTCTTAAGGGAGTCTAAGGATGTAAGGAGATCTGGATTTGCACATTTAAAAAGGGAGTGATATCATTCAATGCATGGAAATGTTTGTTGTTGCTGTTGTTTATTTTTCTTTTGGTAAAAAGCCACAATTTCACTTCTGCCCATGAAGGATGAACTGTTACAGGAATTGCACCATATCCATAAACAACTAAAAACTTGATAAAATAGTGAAACAATGATCTTCCAACATTGGACAACATGGCACAGGCAGCTCAGGACTGTGATCTTCTGGAGAAGGGAAACAAATGAGTGAGCCCAACAACTTCCCCAGCTCACTTCTTGGAAGCAGTATCAGGCTCCAAGATAGGAGGGAGATACTGAAACAGAGCCTGATGATCTTACTGAATTAAGGAGTCACAGTTTGGGATTTGGAGGACCAGGTGGCTAAAATTTGCAAGGCAGAGCACCAGAAATGAGGTTACTAAACAGAAAGAAATCTTCAGAGATCTTCAGAAGGATCATCTCAAGTCTTCGGCTGGAAACTGAAAAGAGTACCCATGAGAGGAAACTACAAGAGGCTGGGGAAAGAATCATCAGAAAGCTGTAGGCTGCAAATTCCCAGAGATCACACAAGTCTGAGAATAGTTTATTACAAGCCCAAATGGATAGCCCTCATAATACATAGGTCCTTGGTAGAGTCCTAAGGAAGTTTATGGTTTAGTGTTGAGGATAAATTTTTTAATTTCAGAAAAAATTACTTGTTGACCTGTCATGATAAATTATAAAAACAAGACCCAAAAGGATCAACTTAATTTTTTATTTATTGTGGTAACATATATACAACATAAAATTTCCCATTTTAACCACTTTCAGTATGTAATTCAGTATTAATTACATTCACAATGTTGTGCTACTGTCACCATCATCCATTACCAAAACTTTTCCATTACCCCAAACTGAAACTCTGTACCCATTAAGAATTAACTTCCTAAATTCTTTTTGGAAAAGATAGGGTATTTCAAATATAAATAAAATAATAAAGAAAAGGTCCTGGATGGAGCAATGTTTTGTAACTTTCAGTGTACAAGTCTTTCACTGCCTTGGTTAAATTTATTCCTCAGTATTTTATTCTTCTAAATGCTGTTGCAAATGAAATTGTTTTCTTAATTCCTTTTCAGATTATTCACCGCTGGTGTATAGAAAAACAACAGATTTTTGGGTGTTGCTCTTGTATCATGCAACTTTACTGAATTCACTTACTAGCTATAGTAGCTAATAAGTGGATTGTTTGGAATTTTCTGTACATACACTCATGTCATCTGCAAATATAGATAGTTTTACTTCCTTTCCAATTTGATTTATTCATTCGTTATTGTTATTGGCTAATTGCTCTGGCTAGAACTTCCAGTACAATATGGAATAGCAGTGGTGAAAGTGGGCACCCTTGTATTGCTCCTGATGTGAGGGGGAAAGTTTTCAGGCATTCATCACTAAATATGATGAATAGCTATTGGTTTTTCATAAGTGTACTTCATCATGGTAAAAAGGTTCCCTTCTATTCCTAGTTTTCTGAGATGTTTTTTTGATTAAAGGGTGTTGGGTTTTGTCAAATGCCTTTTCTGCATTAATTGAGATGATCAGGTGGTTTTTTTCCTTTGCTTTATTAATGTGGTGTATTACATTAAAATAGTTTCTTATATTGAACCTCCTTGCATTCCTGGGATGAATTCCAATTGTTCATGGTGTAAAATACTTTTAATATGATGTTAGATTTGGTTTGCTAGTATTTTGTTGATGTTTTTGTTTCTATATTCATAAAGAATAGTGCTCTGTAATTTTCTATTCTTGTGATGTCTTTATGTGACTTTGACATCACGGTAATGCTGGCCTCATAGAATAAATTAGAAAGTGCTCCCTCCTCTTCTATTTTTTTGGAACAGTTTGAACAGTATTGGTGTTAATTCTTTAAATGTTTGGTAAAATTCACCTGTAAAGCCATCTGGTCCTAGACTTTTCTTTGTTGGGAGATTTTTTATTACTAATTCAATCTTATTACTTATTATAGGTCTTTTGCAATTTTCTATTTCTTCTTGAGTTTAGTTAATTTATATGCTTCTAGGAATTTTTCATTTCATCTAGACTAGTTTTTTGCACACAATTGTTCATAGTATTCCCTTATAATCCTCTTTATTTCTGTAAGACTGTAGTAATCTCTCCAATTTCAATTCTGGTTTTAGTTATTTGTGTCCTCTCTTGTTTACCCTTTGTCAGTCTAGCTAAAGATCTGTCAATTTATCTTTTCAGAGAACCAACTTTTGGTTTTATTTAATCTCTTCACTGTTCTTCTGTTCCCTATTTCATTTTTTTTCTTTAAACTTTTTCCATTGAAATAATTTCAAACTTACAGGACAGTTACTAAACTAATATAAACCAATAACAAAGAACCACAACCTACACCCACTCCCACCCAGATACCTAGATCCACCAATTTTAACATTTTGCCACCTTTGCCATATTATTCCATCTATCCATCCATTTATCCATTTTCTGAACATTTCAGAGCAGGTTTCATACATTCTCCTCCTTGAACACATAATATTTCCATGTACATTTAATAAGAACAAGGATATTCACTTATGTCACCACCTTAAGTGCAGTTATCAAGTTCAAGAAATTAACACCAATATAAAGCCTTCAGTCCACATTCCAATTTTTTCATATGTCCCAATAATGTCCTTTTGAGCCTTTCTCCTCCATTATTATATCCCATCCAGGATTGTGTATTGCATTTAATTGTCATTGTCTCTTTAACTGCTTTTTTTTTAAAAAAAAAAGTAATCAGTGGGATTAATCACCTTTAAAATATTGCAGTACCCTCACCACCATCCATTGCTAGAACTTTCCCTTCACCCCAAACAGAAACCCTACTCATTATGCTTTAACTCTCCATTGCCCCTGATCCCACCTCAGATAACCTGTACTTTACTTTCTCTCTCTCTGAGTTTGAAAATTTTCCTATATTTTCTTTGAGGTTTCCATGAGACTTAAATTTAACATCCTGTATCTATAGCACACTAGTTTGAATTGATTAGACTTAACTTCAGTAGTATACACATGATGTTCCTTACTCCTCCATCCCCCACCTTTATGTGGTTCTTATCACAAATGATATTATTTATACATGATAAGTCCAAAATCATTGATTTATCATTACATTTTATGCATTTGTCTTTTAGAACCTGCAGGAAGTAAAATGTGGAGTTACAAATCAAAAATACAATAGTACTTGTATTTATATTGACCCATGTCATTTACCAGAGATCTTTATTTCTTCATATAGCATCAGTCAATTTTCTAGTGTCCTTTTCTTTCAACCTGAAGAACTCCCTTCAACATATCTTGTAGGGCCACTTGAGTGGTGATGAATTCCCTCAGCCTTGGTCTGAATACCTCTCACATTTTTGAAAGACAATTTTGTTGGATATAGAATTCTTGGTTGACAGTTTTTTCCTTTCAGCACTTTAAATGTCAGCCCACTATCTTCTGTCTCTATTGTTTCTGTTGCCAGTTTTTTCCTATCAGCACTTTAAATGTCAGCCCACTGCCTTCTGTCTCCATGGTTTCTGAAGAGAAATCAGCTGTTAATCTTATTAAAGAGCCTTGTATATGATGAATAGTTTCTCTCTTGCTGCTTTAAGATTCTCTCTCTGTCTTTGACATTTAACAGTTTGATTATGTGAGCTAGTGAGGACCTCTTTGAGCTTAACCTATTTGGAGTCATTGAGCTTTTTTAGATGTGTAGATTCATCTTTCATCAAATTTGGGATGTTTTTGGCCATTATTTTTTCAAATATTCTTTCTGCCTCTTTCTCTCTCTTCTCCTTTTGGACTCCCATAATGTGTATATGGGTAGGCTTCATGGCATCTCACATGTCCTTTAGGCTCTGTTCACTTTTCTCCATTCTTTTTTCTTTCCTCTTCTCAGCCTGGATAATGTCAATTGTCCTATATTAATATTCACTGATTCTTTAATCTACCTGCTGAAATTCACTGTTGAATTCCTCTAGTGAATTTTTTATTTCAGTTTTTGTACTTTTCAGATCCAGAATTTGTTTGGTCCCCTTTTAAAATTTATATTTCTTTATTGATATTATCATTTTGTTCATATATTGTCTTCCTGATTTCCTTTCGTTCTCTGTGTTTTCCTGTAGCTCATTTGGCATACTTAGGACAGTAGACTTAACATATTTGACTAGCAAGTCCAATACCTGGGCTTCCTCAGTGATGGTCTCAATCACTTTATTTTGTTCCTTTGATTGGGCCATCCTTTCCTGTTTCTTTGTATACCTTGTGATTATTTGTTGAAATCTGTACATTTTAATGTGAAAATGTGGTAACTCTGGAAATCAAATTCTCCCCTTATCCAGGGTTTGCTGTTGTGTTTTTTTTTGTTGTTGTTTTGTTTTTGAAAACTGTAGTAGTTGATTATTTGGTGATTTTCCAAACTATTTTTTCACAGATTGTTTCCTCATGTATGGTTACTAAAGACTGTTTCTTTAGCTTGTATTCAGCTAGTGTCTGGAAAGATATCTTGAATGCCAGTACCTAAAGCAAAAACAAAAACAAACATACAAAAATACAAAACAATAAAATTCTTCTCTCAGTCTTTGCAGAATGGCTCTGTGCTGGAGCCCTCCTTCAATGCTTAGCCAGGCTTGCACTGAGTCTACACATCAGCCCAAGAGGAAAGCTTAGGGTCTTCTCAGGTATTTTATGAACATGTGTCTTTCCCTGGGTTTGCAGTGTGAGATTCTAAATCTCCCCATTGTATACTGTTGCTACTGAATGCTCTAATTTCTAAGGAAACTCTTCACAACTTTTCCTCATGGGCTTTAGGAACTTTACTGTATGATTCAACCATTATCTTTCTCCCAGGCAGCTGCAATTTAATCATCCCCTTACAGTGTTTTCATGGCAATGCCTATCACTCTCTACCTCAAGAAATTTCTGAGCTAGGCAAACAGAGACGAAAGCCTTGGGTCAGTCCTTCAAGTAACCACTGGACAGTTTGGAATATACAAGCATATACACCAATTTTTGAAAAGTTCACTCTGCTCACTCAAGAACCAGGGACCAGGAATCCACACTGGAATACAGGCTGCCTCAAGCCTTCCACCACATCAGGGAGAGGGTGGAACAAGCGCTAGTAAAAGCTGAGGAAACTTTCCTATCATTTTTAAGTTTTCTTTTTCTTGATTCAGCATTCATCTGGTTGCTATAAACTTTTGTTTTCCAGACAGAGTTCTAAGAAATTTGGTTCTGACAGTTTCTGCTTGTTTTTCAATGTTTCTGTGAGGGATGGAAGTTTGGAGCTTTCTATTCTATCACTTGCTGATGTTACTGTCTCCATTTTTGAAGGACAGTCTTAATTTCTTCATTTTTGAATGATAGTTTTGCCATACATAATTCTTCATTAACAGTTTTTCTTTCAGCACTTTGAATATGGAACCCCACTGCCTTCTGGCCTACAAGGTCTGATGCAAAGTCAGCTGTTAATCTTATTTAGGATCCCTTGTACATGATAAACCATTTCTCTCATTGTTTTCAAGATTCTTTCTCCCCCCCACCCTCTGTTTTTGACAGTTTTTTTATGAAGTGTCTAGGTGTGGACATTTTTTAGTTGATTGAATTTCCAGTTGTGTAGCTCAATGTTTTTCATCAAATATGGGAAGTTTGCAGCCATTATTTCTTCAGATGTTCTTTCTGCTGCTTTCTCTTTATCCTCTCCTTCTGGGACTTCCACTATTCATATTTTTAAAATTTTATTCTACTAACATATATACAACCTAAAAGTTCCCCTTTCAACCACATTTCAGATATATAATCCAGTGGTATTAATTATATTCACAGTGCTGTGCTACCATCACCATCAGCATTACCAAAACTTTCCCATCATCCCAAACAGAAATTCTGTATTTATTAAGCATTAACTCCCCATTCCCCACCCCCACCCCTGCCTCTGGTAACCTGAATTACAATTTCTGACTTCATGAATTTGTATTTTCTAATTATTTCATATACATGAAATCATACAATATTTGTCCTTTCATATCTGCCTTATTTCACTCTCAAGGTCCATCATGTTGTATGTATCAGAACTTCACTCCTTTTCACAACTGCCTAATATTCCATGGTGTGTATATACTGCATTGTGCTTATCCATTCATCTGTTGTGGACACTTGAGTTGCTTCCATCTTTTGGCAATTGTGAATAATACCACTACAAATATCAGTGTTCAAATATGTTTGAGTCCTCACTTTCAATTCTTTTGAATATATAGCTAGAAGTGGGATTGCTGGATCATATGGTAATTATATACTTAACATTCTGAGGAACCACCAAATTGTTTTCCACAGAGGGTGGACAATGTTACATTCCCCCCAACAATGAATGACTGTTTCTATTTCTCCACATCCTCTCCAACACAAATGTATTTATGTTTGATGGTGTCCCACAGATCTCTGAGTCTCTGTCCATTTTTCTTAATTTTTTCTTTTTGTTCCACAAACGGGATTATCTCTACTGACCTATATATTTTTTTCTGACCTATATTTAAGTCTGCTGATTCTTTCTTCCATCTGCTTCTACTGCTGTTGAGCTCCTCTATTGCATGTTTTGTTTCAGTTATTGTATTTCTCAACTACAGAATTTCTATTTTATTCCTTTTTATAATTTTATCTCTTGACATTTTCTATTTGGGGAGACATTGTTTTAAAATTTTACTTTAGTTCTTTAGACATGGTTTGCTTTTATCTCTTTGAACATATTTTAAATAACTGATTTAACATCATTTTTTGTCTAGTAAATCCAATATCCTCAGAAATAGTTTCAGTTGAATTATTTTCCCCCTATGTATAGGCCATCCTTTCTTGTTTTATTGCATATCTCCTAGGTTTTTGTTGAAAACTGCACATTTTAAATAATATAATGTGGCAACTTTGGAAATCAGATTCTCTCCCTCCCAGGGTTTGCTTTTGTTGCTTGCTTTTTGTAGTTGTTGCTGTCATTTGTTTGTTCAGTGACTTCTATGAGCTAATTCTATAGTAACATGTATATTCTTTTTTCTTGTGGAATCACTGAAGTATCCACTTGGTTAGCTTAGTGGTCAGCTAATTATTGGTCAGAGATTTCCTTAAATGCCTGAAACCAATAAATCTCACAATCTCTGCCACAGGGTTCTGTGCATGTTGAAGCATGTCTTCAACATTCAGCCAGGCAGTTTACAACTCTGTCTTAATATTCACTTCCAGCTTGTACAGAGTCTCAAGATCAGAGGTAAGAGTTTAAGGTCTTCTCAGTTCTTTCCTGAGAATATGCACAGCCCTACTCATGCACATGATTTAGATTCCCAGGACTATGTCAGAGCTATCAAAGCCCCTATTGTTATTTCCTTCCTCAGTTTTTCCTTTTAAGTCTTTTATTTAGTCTATCATTGATCCAACTCTTATTAAGGCTTGCTTTAAGCTTTATTAGCATTGTTAGCTTTGTTAGGTGTGATCAAACAGCCTTTGGTTTAGGAGTATTTTTTCCACAATGAGACAATACTTCTCTGAATTCTCTTTTCTCTTGTAATATACTTGGCTATTTCCCTCTGGCTGGTGGGAATACAAGCTATTCCGGTTCTTTTATGAGTCCCAGAGATTTTAGGTGGTTTTTTCCCTTCTTGTGGAAAATTTCCTCACATGCATGATCTTAACTCAGCTTAAGACTCAAAATGAATCCTCTGCAGATCTCCAGATTTCTCTCTGTGCAGCTCTTTCCTCTCTGGTAGTCTGCTTTGAGAATTCTAGCTGCTTTGGTGTCTCCTAACTCAATCTCATCTGTTTGACTGAGTGAGAACTCTAAGCTCCTCTTATATTGCCCTTCCCTGCACTATGACCTAAAAACTCTCTCCAGGTAGTAAGTTGGGGCAACATAGGACTCACCTTGGTTGCTTTCCCACTCTAAGATATCACACTCTTGCATTAACTGATTTTAATACTTAAAAACCATTGTTTCATATATTGTGTTTTCAGTTGTTTCAGATGGCAGGGTAAATCTGAACTCTTGTTACTCCATCTTAGCCAGAAGCAGAATTCCTCTTACCTGAATTACTGTAACAGCCTCTCTGCTTCTATCTGTCACTGTCCAAAGTCTATCAATATTGTAGCCAAAATTATCCTTTTAAAATGTAAGTCAGATCATATTCTTTCTCTGCTCAAAGCAGTCCAATGTCTTCCTGTTTCTATCAGAATAAAACAATGTCTCTACAGTGACTTCAAGGTGCTGTTTAATCTGGCCTCTTCATTACCTCTCTGATCTACTATTGCTCTCTCTGCTGCATCCATACTGGCCTCATTGCTATTGCTCAAACATGCCAGGCACACTTCTGGTTAAAAAGACCTTTTATCATTTTTATTGTTTACTGTCTGTTTCCCCTGCTGCGCTATAAAGTACACAATGGCAAGGATTTTCCCCCACTGATTTAACAAAGGCACCTAAAATAGTGCCAGACACATAGTAAGCACTCTTTAGACATTTGTTGAATGAAAGTCTGGGTCAAATCACAGAGCATTTAGGAGACTAGGAAGGTTACCAAAGCAGGCGCTCAGCCATAGGAAACAAAGCAGAATTCCTATCACCAAAAGTGGAGTATAATATCAGTCTTGGCAATTAACAGAGGCCATTTGATGTTAAGTGCTATTGTTGGACCAGAGATCTTTAATGTATTCTACTGAAGACCAGAATTTAGCCTAGAGATTGGGCTGAACACATTGATGGGGATCAAGTGGCTTGAACTGTGGGTTTCAGGACCCGATATTAATCTCAACCAGAAATACTCCAAAGACATTACTACAAAAGGCAAAACTGCCTAATAAGAGTGTTAGGAGATGTTTGGATTTATACTTAAAAAATCATATTTCTACTAGAATCATGGAAGCCTTGCTATGTAATACACTTGTTCTTAAGTGAAAAAGAGTGCAGCAATAATTTTTTTGTAAAAGTATTTCGATATACCTACCTATATAATTAGTAAATTAAGAAGGAACTTTTTTGTTTAATACCCCAAAGGAATTAGTTATACAGTATAAGTAGAAGGAGGAGAAAGCACAAATGAATTCCAGGAGCCCTTCTAATTTTTGTGTGTACATTTAACTAAATATCCTGTTCTTTTTTTTTTTTTTTTCTTAATTACAAAAGTTGTAGGTTTACAGAAAAATCATGCAGAAAATACAGAAAATACAGAGTTCTCATATAGCCCCAGGCACATGTGCATTTGTGTGGTAAATTTGTTATAATAGATGAAAGAATATTATTATAATTGATTTGCATTAAGGTTCACTGTTCGTTGTACAGTCTCCGTTTTATCTTTGAAGTAGAAAAGATTTTCAGCTGCCTTTGGTTAAAGCGTATGTCCCTGACTCATCCTTCTTTCATAATGTCAGATCTTATCTTTAACTATATCTTGCTAGGAAGACTATCTGGCAGTTCCTGCATTCTTCTGCTCTGTGCTAGCTGCCAGTACCAATTTTCCTGGCAGGAGGGGAGGAAGCCTATACACTGGGTCACCTCATTTTGGAACCGAGGGCTCTTTGTGAGCTGAAATCTCTCACTACAGAAGACATAGCAGCATGGAGTACCCATAGGTGCTGCAAAACATGTTCTTGCTTCCAGGGTAGTACTGATCTTGGTGTTCTCATTTAGGTCAGAAAATTATAAAAGGTACAGGACATTTATGGCCAGTGAGCTTTTAAGCAGCCATAAATTGGCAATTCAGCTTATCACAGCTCACATCCAGCTGCATTTAGAAAACTCTCTTCTTCCTTTATTTCCAGACTCTCTGACTCTCTCTCGCCTCTTTCTTTCCTTCACAAATTCCTTTGTCTCTGCAGTTCTTTTCTGACTTGGTCTTTAACTGTGAGCAAACAAAACATTTTAGTTTTTGAATATTTATATATCACCACTTTGGAAAGCTTATCCTCCCTTCCAAGTCTAACCGTCTCTTACATATAACTGATATACTTAATATAGGTTATAGCTGGAGGGGACATCAGAATTAACCCAGTCTGATTCCTTCCCTTTCCCAACAAGGGAGACGATGCCCAAAAGGATTGATTTAACCCAAGGTTACCCAGTTAGTTAGTG
Organism: Choloepus didactylus; assembly: GCF_015220235.1. Taxonomy (NCBI): domain Eukaryota; kingdom Metazoa; phylum Chordata; class Mammalia; order Pilosa; family Megalonychidae; genus Choloepus; species Choloepus didactylus. The sequence goes on from NC_051314.1 coordinate 124,086,571, forward strand.
CCTGAGCCAGCACTAGAATACTGTCTCCTGTTTTCCAATCCTGTACCCTTTCCACTACACAATGTTACCTCTTCTAAATTACTAAATATATTAGACCTCTATGCCTGTGAACCTATAAGTTATGTCTAGTACATGCTATCCCATATCAGACAAGGCAGCACAATCCTGCCACACATAAAGTCTGTTTCCCCTTACTTAAAGTAAAGATTTTTGCATTAGTTTTCTACTGAAGAATAACAAACTACTACTAACTTAGTTGCTTAAAATAAAACAAATTTATTATCTCATAGTTTTTATGACTTAGAAGTCTGGGCACAGGTCCTCTGCTCAAGGTCTCACCAGGCTGAAATCAAAGTGTCCACCAGGGCTGGAATCTTATATGATCTTTGAATTCCTTTTCCAAGTTCATTGGTTGCTGTCAGAATTCAGTTCCTTGCAGTTGTAGGACTGAAATCCTTGACTCCTAGAGGTCACTTGCTTTTCCCTCTTCCCTGCCACTCACAAAATGGTGCTTTGCCTCTTCAAAGCCAATAGGAATGTCTGTGCTACTCTGAATCTCTCTGACTTTGCCAATCCCTGACCTCTAGATCCTCTTTCAAAAGACTAATCTGATTGGGTAAAGCCCCCACAGAATAATTTCCCTTCTGTAAACTTAAAAGTCAACTAATTAAGGGATTTTATATCTGAATTAATTCCTTCACATTAGTCATATAACATAACCTAATCACAGGAATATCACTGCATATACGGAGGTTCCATTTAAGGAGAAGAGATTATACAGGGCATGTATGCAGGGAGTAGGAATCTTGGAGGCCATCTTAGAATTCTGCCTACATCAATACTTAATGGAAAACATTTGATTCTTCTCACTTCCTGAGTATCCACGGCTATTCCAGTTGATTTCCATTTACCAGATCATCATAAAACAGAATAAAAAACCTGAAATCCCCACTCAAAGAACAATGACTAAGAATTAAGAAAAGGCATTTTTTTTTATTTTGACTTTGCTACCATGTGTCTATTGAAAAAGCATTTAAATCTATGTCTTAATCTTTTAAATATTTTAAATATCAATAAAACAAGAGAATATTAAGTCTCTATATTAATATCATCTAACCATTTTCATTCCATTCATTATCTCTTCCAATACCATTTTAGGGAAGAAAACCAACCCCTTCCCCTTTTATTCTTGTAAGTTATTCTACGTGTCACAGGTGAGGTTGACCTAAGCATAGCTAATCAGAGAACTTCACCTGCCTGAAACAGGGGAGGATGAGTTCAGGGATGGGTATGAGACCCAAGCCAGCACAGAAGCTCCTCTCTGGCTCCCTCCTAGATTTTCTGCCAGAGCAATTTGAGGAAGATAGCTGGAGCTACTAAGCTTAACTGATGTAGGTTGGGAGTGGTCAGTGATTATTTTGCCCACCATATATTAAGAGCTTATCTGAAAAGAAATCAAAGCAGTAACAAGCAGAGCTAAGAAACAGAAAGAGATATAATTGAATCCCAGCCAGGTATGAAACCAAGCAGACACAAGAAATGGGAAGAGAAATAAATTCCTAGCAACATTAATTGAGTCTCTGGATCTAGCCATGCTGAAGCCTTTGCAATCTTGGAAATCCATGTCCTATGAACCAATAAATAAATCTCCCTCACTTTTTTTTTAAATTGCTTAAACTAGTTTAAATTGGATTTTGGTCAATTTGCAACTAAAAGAGTCATGGTTAATACAATCCACATTAACAGCAAATTTCTGGCCAAGGTCCCCCTTCTACTGACAAAAATTGTTTATTAAGAGAAGCAAAATACAATTACAGGCAGCTGTCATCTAGGGCAGGTCCTGAGTGTGGATCCATTTACGGAGAATATGCATTGATAATAGGAGGGAAGGAGCACAGGGGATGTAGTCAAGAATGAGTGGTAGTCTTTTTTTTTTTTTTTTAAAGATGGAAGGAAATCTTAGCAATTAGCATTTAACAGACTGCTAGCATGATCCAAAATGTGAGAATCCAATTCTCTTGCTGTTGATTCTGTGACACTTCATTTCTCTTACTTTCTTTCTTGAACACTCTCTTAACTAATACACACCAAGTTCTTCACTCTCTAGTCTTTTCTTCTGTGAATAGTAACTATGTATTGTTAACAATTACTTCAGAACGTACAAGTGGCAAATCTAAATCTCTAAATGCTTTTTTACCTTCATTTTGTTTAATCATATTTTAATTTTTCTGAAATCTGTATTCCTTTTTTATGATAAGAAAAAAACTACTTTTAATTAAGAAAAACATTTAAAGTCTTATCTTTTACCTAATTTTATACTAAAATTCATATCAAGAGATCTTGCATGCATATCACATCATCATCTGACAGTTTCTAAATTAGAAATCTGAGAAACTGCTTTGACTCATTTCGTTCCTCTATCCTCTATGTGTCAGCTATCATTTAGCCAGATCAATTCTTTCAGCAAAATGTTATTATTCTTCCTCTTTTGTTGCTCAGATGTGGCCTCTCTACGCCAACTCTGCAGGTAAACTCACTGCCTCCCCCCTACATGGGACATGATTCCCAGGGGTCTAAATCTCCCTGGAAACATGGGACATGACTCATGGGGATAAGCTTGGCCCTGGCATCATAGGATTGAGAAAGCTTTCTTGGACCAAAAGAGGGAAGAGAAACGAAACAAAAAAAGTTTCAGTGGCTGAGAGATTTTAAATAGAGAGGTCATTCTGGAGGTTATTCTCATGAATTATCTAGATATCCCTTTTTACTTTTTAGTGTATTGGAATAGCTAGAAGGCAATAGCTGAAACTGTTGAACTGCAACCTAGTAGCCTTGATTCTTGACAACAATTGTGTAGCTATATGGCTTACACTGCGTGACTGTGTTATTGTGAAAACCTTGTGGCTCACATTCCCTTTATCCAGTGTATTGACACGAGTAGAAAATTGAGGACAAAAAAGTAAATGAATAACAGGGAGGGATGGGTGATATGGGATGTTTTAGGCATTATTTATACTTTAATTTTTATTCTTCTTTTTTGTGTGTGATAATGTTAAAAACATTGATTTTGGTGATGAATGCACAACTATATAATGGTACTGTGAACAACTGTATACTGTGGATGATTATATGGTTTGTGAATATATCTCAATAAAGTTGAATTTTTGAAAATGTCATTACTCATCTTTGTTTTGTTTTGAATTTATTGTGGTTATATAGATATACACACAGGTGTGTGTGTGTGTGTGTGTGTGTGTGTGTGGGTAATTTGCCATTTAAACCATTTTTAAGAACTCAATTCAGTGGCATTAATAACTACATTTACAATGTTGTGCTACCATCACCACCATCCATTACCAAAACTTTTCCATCACCCCAAACAAAAACTACCCATTTAGCAATAACTCTCCTTCCCCTCCCCTTGACCCCTGGTAAACTCTAATCTAATTTCTGTTTCTGTGAATTTGCTTATTCAAGATATTTCTTATAACTGGAATCAAAAAATATTTGTCCTTTTGCATGTGGCTTCACTCAACACGATGTCTTCAAGTTCACCCATGGTCTAGCATCTATCAGAGCTCCATTCCTTTTTATGGCTGAATAATATTCCACTGCTTGTACAAAACCACATTTTGTTTTAACCATTCATCTGTTGATGGATACTTGGGTTGCTTCTACCTTTTGGCCACTGTGAATAATGGTGCCATGAACACTGTTGTACAAGTATCTGAGTCCCTGTTTTCAATTTCTTTTGGTATATACATAGAAGTGGCATTCCTGGGTCATATGGTAATTCTATACTTAAGATTTTGAGGCACCCCATTCAGCAAATGTTAAAGAGTCTGAATAAGAGAGCAGACTTCAATTAGAAACATGAACAAAATGGACTTGGTTAGGACTAAGGTAAATCATACTAAAGGGTAAAGGACAATACTGACGGTGTTTTAAATCTTCAACTTCTGTGTGAGATCAAAGGAAGAGATGTTATTAGGTGCATACCATATAATTTAACTTGTATAGTCAGTTTATTCAAACACCATAATTAATGGAACTTTGAATAGGGAGTGAAATCTGGTTGGTTTGTACAGGTTAGCATGTACAGGTTAGTGTGAAGCCCCAATACATCCCTGGGTAATTTGGGCAGAGAATAAAAATGCATTTGCAAAGTCCCCTTGAGGGGCTGGGGAAAAATGTGGAAATACTAAACTTCCCCAATTCTTACAACATTGGGAATTACCAATTTAGAAGGCCAAGCCCTCAAACTCGGGACTTGTCCTTATGAAGTTTGTTACTGCAAAGGAGAGGCTAAGCCTACCTAAACTTGTGCCTAAGAGTCACCCCCAGAGAACCTCTTTTGTTGGTCAGATGTGGCCTCTGTCTCTAAGCCAAGTCTATAGGTGTTCCAGTTTGCTAATGCCGTTAAGCAAAATACCAGAAATGGATTGGCTTTTATAAAGGGGGTTTATTTGGTTACAAAGTTACAGTCTTAAGGCCATAAAAGGTCTAAGCTAAGGCATCAACAATAGGGTACCTTCACAGAAGAATGGCTGATGGCGTCTAGAACACCTCTGTTGTCTGGGAAGGCATGTGGCTGGTGTCTTCTTCCTTTGCTCCCAGGTTGTGTTTCAAAATGGTTTTCTCCCAGGATGTTTCTCTCTAGGCATCTGGGGGTATTCTCTTAAGTTTCTCCCAAGTAAACTCTGGAGTAGCAAAAGTCTACTTTCAATGGCTGTCTTCAAAATGTCTCTCTTGACTGCAGCAGCACTGAGCTCCTTCTGAGCTTTTCTAGGGCTCTGGTAAACTAATCAAGACCCACTCTGAATGGGTGGGACCACACCTCCATAAAAATCATCTAATCAAAGGTATTACCCACAGTTGGGTGGGTCACATCTCCATGGAAACAACCTGATCTAAAGATTTCAACCTAATCAACACTAATAGTCTGCCCCCACAAGATTGCATTAAAGAACATGGTGTTTGGGGGGACATAATACATCCAAACCAGCATAACAGGTCAACTCACTGCCCTCCCCCTCTACATGGGACATGATTCCCAGGGGTCTAAATCTCCCTGGCAACATGGGACATGACTTGTGGGGATGAGCTTGGCCCTGGCATCATGGGATTAAGAAAGCCTTCTTGGACCAAAAAGGGGGAAGAAAAATGAAACAAAATAAAGTTTCAGTGGCTGAGAGATTTCAAATAAGAGTCAAGAGGTCATCTTGGAGGTTATTCTCATGCATTATACAGATATCCTTTTTTAGTTTTTAGTGTATTGGAATACCTAGAAGGAAATACCTGAAATTGTTGAACTGCAACCCAGTAGCCTTGATTCTTGAAGACGACTGTATAACTATATAGCTTACACTGTGTGACTGTGTGATTGTGAAAACCTTGTATCTCCCACTCCCTTTATCCAGTGTATTGAGAGATGAGTATAGAAAAATGAGGAAAAAACATAAATGAATAATAGAGAAGGAGGGGGGTATAAGATATTTTGGGTGTTCTTTTTTACTTTTATCTTTTATTTTTATAATTATTTTTATTTTTTTGAAGTAATGAAAATGTTCAAAAATTGATTGTGGTGATGAATGCACAACTATATGATGGTACTCTGAACAACTGTACACTGTGGATGATTTTATGGTTTATGAATACATCTCAATAAAATTAAATTTTAAAAAGGTTAAAAAAAAGTTTGAGGAACCGTCAAACTGTTTTCCATAGCAGCTGCACATTTTTACATTCCTCCCAGCAACACACAAGAGTTCCAATTTTTCTGTTCTAACATTTCCCTTTTCAAAAATAGTATCTTAGTGAGAGTGAAGTGATTTACATTTCCCTAATAGCTAATGATGTTGAGCCTCTTTTCATATGACTCTTACCTTGTCACTGTTTTATCTAGTATAGTTATAAGGAAAAAAAGTCTACTTAGCTAAGAAAAGGGTGAGGAATGGATTTTGATAGGAACCGATAGGCAATCTTGCAAATCTACTTAATCTAGGACAGCTGGGTCAACCAGGGATTGAAAATGAAAAACCAGGAACTCATTTTCTTCTCTTCCATTTCCCCACTTCCCCCCCAAAGACCACCTTGTTCTTTAGGCCTCTTTTCTCTTCCATAACTTGGTTTGAATGGGGCCATGTCTTCATTTCCAGCACCTATTATCATCTGACAACAGAGTCTCAGTCTCAAATCCAAACTCCTACAAGTATCTAATAAACCCAGTTGGGTCTCCATTCCCAGATCCTTATCACATCTAACTAAAGTACAGTAATAAATATCCTAATAAATCCGTTATTTACAAAATCCCAATACAACTAAGGGTGTATTGATCACCAGATCAATCTTCTTCAAACACCAAATTCAACATTTTGGTCAACAGTTTGAGATCTCATTAGCAATGGTCTCAAACTATTGACCTGGAATTAAGGGTGTCTAAAAAGCTTTCTGTTTCTCTGCCCCTTGCTCACTGATTCCATCCTATACGCCATTCCTCGAATACCTCGAACTTCTACACACTCCAAGATCTTTCATTTATTGTTTCCTCTCCCTGGAACCCTCTTCCCCAAGATCTTTGTGACTTCCTCTGTTACATTATTCAGATCTTTACTCAACCTTCCCTTCCCACTCTAAAATAACAAGCCTCGAGGAATGTAGACCTGGCATCGTGGGATGGAGAACATCCTCTTGACCAAAAGGGGGATGTGAAAGGAAATGAAATAAACTTCAGTGGCAGAGAGATTCCAAAAGGAGCCGAGAGGTCACTCTGGTGGGCACTCTTATGCAAATATAGACAACCCTTTTTAGGTTCTAATGAATTGGGGTAGCTGGTGGTGGATACCTGAAACTATCAAACTACAACCCAGAACCCATGAATCTTGAAGACGATTGTATAAAAATTTAGCTCATGAGGGGTGAAAATGGGATTGGGAAAGCCATAAGGATCACACTCCCCTTTGTCTAGTTTATGGATGGATGAGTAGAATAGGGGAAGGAAACAAACAAACAGACAAAGGCACCCAGTGTTCTTTTTTACTTTAATTGCTCTTTTTCACTTTAATTATTATTCTTATTTTTGTGTGTGTGGTAATGAAGGTGTCAGGGATTGATTTTGGTGATGAATGTACAACTATGTAATGGTACTGTGAACAACTGAATGTACGATTCGTTTTGTATGACTGCGTGGTATGTGAATATAGCTCAATAAAATGAATATTAAAAAAAATGTATGCAGAATATTAAAAAAAAAAAAAGCAATGGGAAACAAAATTTAGAAGATGGTGAAGTGGTGAGGTGTGGAATTTAGTTACTCATTTAGAGCAACTGGTAATTAACCAGGAACTCAATGAAAGCATTTTCAGGGGCTCCAGTGACAAGTCACACATCATAAACTTGTCTGGAATTGGTGGAACAGGTAAGATTGCAGGGAAACCTGTAAGTTTCCCTGGCCATGGGTCTGTGCCTCTACCCTCTGAGAACCAGCAGGCATTCATACAGCCGGCCTGCTGAGGGGTGAAAAAAAACAATCTGCTGGGAGCAAGAAGGGGACTCAACCCCCCAAAAAAATTAAAAATAAAAAATAAAATAAAAAATAACAAGCCTCAAAACGCTCTCTTTACATTTGTCTCCAGATACCACTATTTGAAATTATATTTGTTTACACTGTAAATTGTCCATTGCCTCAAGAGAATGGGAACTCCATGAGGGCAAAGTATCTGCCTGACATTCAACACTCTATCCTCAGTGTCTACAATAGTTCCTGACATATAGGAGGCCTATTCAACCTTATTGTTTTGCTCTTGTCCTGTTCCATAAATCACCTTACCATTTTCCTGATCACAGTGGCTTTTTCACTAAAATGAAATCAGGATACATAGATTCTGTTTATAGCACTATGAAGCTCTGTACTTTCAGCAAGAAACAATTCTTCTCAGGCTCTCCAATAATTTGGAAATACTATTTCACATAATGTAGGGTTCTTGTGAAAGCTACGTAAAAATGTTAGTATATAATGGACTACAGTTAATAGTACAATCATAAAATTGTTCTTTCATGAAGTGTAACAAATGTACCACGCTAATGCAATGTGTTAATAATAGAGTGGTATACAGGAAATCTTACTTTATGCATGATTTTTCTGTAAACCTAAAACTACTCTAATAATAAAATATATATATGTGAAAACATAAAACAAAAGATAATAATGATGTAATCATTATTTTGAGGTCTAATTCAAGTTCTACGTCTTTTTAGGCTTTCCTGCAGTCTTCTAAAGGTATACTATTCTCTAACACCCGCCAACCCCCCTTCCCCCCACCAATTCCTACACTTTTTGCACCACCCAGGTTTGCACCCAATTTTACCCCATTTTGCAAATTTATTTTTGGTTAATTGTTCACAAATATCTTATCTTCTCCCCATATCCTAGCAGAATTATAGGCTAATGATGGAGGACAGAGATTGCTATTTACAGTTCTTTTGTGCTCCCCCCTGGAAAAGGGGAGAAATTCTAGGAAAACCATTTATTTTTAAACACCAGTGATGTTCCAAGTAATATTAGGATTATTTTATTTAACTCTCTTAAAATAAAAGAAAAACTTATCATTGATCACCTCTCTCAGATACAAAAATTAGTGAAAAGAGAGGTGAACCTGCCCAAAATCATATGTGGCAAAACTGAAATTCAGACTCAGGTTTAAATGGAAAACTACACTTTGCTCACTAAACTGATGACAATCAAATGATTAGACTATAAATATTAAATATTGTGCAAATAATACTTGATTAGCCTTATTTATTGGTTGACTTCACTGCAAACTCTCTGAACTGAGATGTATGTATAGATCTGCTCTGGGAATAAAAGATTTCTCTGATCCAGAGTCAAGTCTGTTCAACCCAAACTAGGAACACTATGTAATTATACTTTAGGCTCTTTGGCACTGATGTTGTACATAAAGTGGCCTAGAATTATGTTGATTCATCTGCTTATACATAAAATGAATTTACAAAAATGTTTAATTACCTGTTCCCTACAAATATGCCTTAAATGTGTTTGGCTAATCTTGGCATGTGTGTGTTTTCACTGTTAATTGGGTTTTCCTATAAGACTCATAGATGAAGTGGGATAAACAGTGAAATAAAATTGAGGAATATAAAAGTTGTTTTGGAAATATTGGTTGACAGCCTTTTCTTCCTGCTTTCATGATGATCCCATGGCCTAATTACATAAAAAATGGATTTTTAATACATTTCCTGTGTTTAAATACTCAATGGGTTTTACTGAACTGGTGTGACTTTACTATGCTTGTTGGCATTTAATAGTCCCTAGATGTTAATTAGACCTGGCAAGTCTTTAAACTACACATTCCTCTGATGGTTCAATTATCCTCCATTAGATCTAGTGCCACTCAGGTTAATCCCTGACTTCTACCAGTTTATGGAAGCAAGCCATTATTCTTTATCAACACATGTTTCTTCCTCACCTTCCACCCTTTGATAATTGGCTAATAACCCAATTTCAGGGTTCACTCTGGATGTAACCAATGTTTCTGAGCCTCTACAGCCTTATTTTTTTTTCCATCAGTATACAGATTTTTTTCCCAAATGGTTTCCTCTCCAGCGATGTTCAATATGGGTTCCATGAACTTTCAATTGATTATTTTAAATAAGTCTATCAAATGAAGTTTATCTTGTGGTTCCCTGTCTCTTTTCTTCTAAGAGTTAGACTTTTTTTTGGCTGCATGTAACCAAAACAAATTTAAGTGAAGAGGGGAAATTTATCGGAAAAATCCTGGAATATTTCATGTAACCAAACCAAGGAAATAAATTATGCTAGAAACAAATAATGGAACAAAAATTCCACTATGTTTAAAGAAATTGAGGTAGCAGTACACTTGCTCGTGTGGCAAGATATTGAAGAAATACTGTGAAGCAAGCTATGGAACACTATATATCCCAACCCCACTAGTTCATGCTTATAAATGAATACAAATTCTGGAAGGATATGCAAGAAAAGGACCTCCTCTGGAGATTAAGTTCAGGGTAAGGGGATGGGTGTCAGTAAATTTTTCTTTTCAGTTTATTTTCTTCGTGAGATCTGTTTGTTTGCCATGAGCACTGTAGTGGCTACTCACATCAGCCTTAGGAGAACCCATTGTGAGAATGGTAGTTGGCTGGACAGCTTCCAGATGCTACCTTTCAGGTGCTCTGCAGTATTCAAACTGAGGCCCAGGCAATGACTGAAGATGGCAGGGATACTAGACATGAGGTACATGGTATACAGCTACTGCTTTGGGAAACACATTTTCTAATTGCAGAAAAAAGGGCAAGAAATAATTTGTGTCCATGTGAAATGGCCACTCATTTACACTTTTGCCCCAGGGATGTTAACTCTTTCAATCGCTGATGATATAATCTGAACTCTGGACCAATTAGACATTCCACTGAACATCACATTTATCCATTCACATTTATCCATTATATCAATGGCATTATACTGATTGGACAAGATGAACAAAAAGTAACTAGGCCACTGTAGGCCTTGCTGAGACACATTTTACAGAGGGTGGGAGATAAACTCTACGACATTAGGGGATATGCCATTCCTGTAAAGTTTTTAGGAGGCCAGTAGTCAGGAGCATGCCGGAACATCCCCTATAAAATAAGAGATAAATCACTACATTTTGTATTATCTACTAAAAGAAGGAAGCAAAGTATCTAGAGGGTCTCTCTAGATTCTGGAGACAACACATCCCAGTCAGAAACACTACTCCAGCATATCCAGGCTGTGATGCATCTGGCCCTGCAGCTCAGCCATATGATCTGGCAAACCTTATGGTACTGAAGGGGTCAACTGTGGGAAAAAGAAAATGCAACTTATAATTTATCAGAGGTCCACTGAACTGTGCTCCTCAAACGTATGAAGTTATCTGTGCAGTGTAAGGGGTGGATGAGGTTGCCGTGGAGGTGCACCACAGATCAAGAAAATCTGATGCAAGTAATGTAGTGGGTCTGACAGCCTCCAGCTGCCTCTCCTGATCTGCTGCAGCATTCACATGGAAGCCATGATCTCTCCCCAGACTAATCCCAGCACACTAGAGTCCCTGCTGTCCCCCAAATTCATTGGACTGTATTTTAGGGTCATGTTACTTATTTGCATTTGGGACATTTCTAGCAGGGAATATCCATTTTCCTGAGTAACTGATTTACTTCTATTTAAAAACACTATGAATCTTCTGATTATCTTATTCTACTCTTTACCAACTGTGCTCCACCTTTAAGCAAATGTACAAGACCTGACAGTATGCACTTTAATTATTTTAATCCTTGCCTAACCTTTTTTCTCTCTTTTGCCTTCACTCCAATTTTCTGTCTTTATACATCTTTGTACACTGCCTCAAATCATTTTTTGGAAAACAAGATAATGCAATAAACTCTAGAAAGTCATATTCTCATAAGTTATTCCTTATGGCATACAGTATAGATATTCTTTACTTGCTTAGTTCTCCCATTTTAGGATCAAGAAAGAATATATTTGTGATGAGCATATAAGGCAAGAAAGTCTAGAGATAAAAAATTAAAAACAAATTTTTTTTTTTAATTTCTCAGTTAGCCAAGGACGTGTGAAGACAAGGAACCATCAGTCTAGGAGAAATGCCACAACTACAAACATACACACAAACACACACACACATACAATCTTCCAAATACAAGATCTTACGAAAAGAGTTTAATTAGGAAAAATGATAGGAAACAAGGAAGAGAAAACTCATAGTCCAACTATTGGATGAAAAAAGATTCTATAGCTCTTCAACAGGATAACCAAAATTCACACAACGAAGACAGTTAGCATTTATTAAATATCAACTATGTACTAAGTACTATTAGGTATTATAGAAGTTAATCCTTACACATTAAGCTAGTAATGTAAAGTACAATTATTTTAATTTTTAAAAATACTCTGTGACTACGTGGCAGTAAGAAAGAACAATGTCGTGAAACATATGACAACATGGATGAACCTTGAAAACATAAGGCTGAGCGAAATAAGCCAGGCACAGAAAGAGAAATTACATGCTACCACTAATGTGAACATTGAAAAATGTAAAATAAATGGTTTATAACGTAGAATGCAGGGGAGCTAGTGATAGTGAGCAATTAATGGAGGGGGAATGATAACCCAGTAAGAACAGATAAGCTATCATGGGTAAATTTAACATTCTGGGAATGCCCAGAAATGACTATGGTCTGTTAATTTCTGATGGGTATGGTAGGAACAAGTTCACAGAAAAGTTGCTATATTAGGTTATTTTCTTGGGATAGAGTAGGAACATGTTGGAAGTAAAGTAGTTATTTTAGGTTAGTTGTCTTTTTCTTACTCCCTTGTTATGCTATGGTTTGAAATGTTTTTTTTTACTGTATGTTTTTTTATTTTTTGATAGTTAATTTAAAAAAAAAAAAGAGTTAAAAGAGAAAAAACATGGGAAAAAATATGCAGAGCCCCCTTGAGGAGCTGGTGGAGAATTCAGGGGTGTTAGGCTTCCCCACCTTGATGGTGGCTGATGTGCTCACAGACATAGGGGACTGGTAGTTTAATGGGCTGAGCCCTCTGCCACAGGACTTGCCCTTGGCAAGACTGTTGCTGCAAAGGAGAGGCTACACCTGCCTATAATTGTGCCTAAGAGCCTTCTCCTGAATGCCTCTTTGTTGCTCCGATGTGGCCCTCTCTAGCTAAGCCAACTTGGCAGGTGAAATCACTGCCCCCCTCCCCCGCTTAAGTGGGATCTGATACCCAGGGGAATGAATCTCCCTGGCAATGTGGAATATGACTCCTGGGGAGGAATGTAGACCCGGCATTGTGGGATGAAGAACATCTTCTTGATCAAAAGGGAGATGTGAAAGGAAATGAAGTAAGTTTCAGTGGCAGAGATTCCAAAAGGAGCCAAGAGATCACTCTGGTGGGCACTCATACGCACAATATAGACAACTCTTTCTAGGTTCTAATGAATTGGAATAGCTAGCAGTAAATACCTGAAACTATCAAACTACAACCCAGAACCCCTGAATCTTGAAGATGATTGTATAAAAATGTAGTTTATGAGGGGTGACAATGTGATTGGGAAAGCCATATGGACCACATTCCCCTTTGTCCAGTGTATGGATGAATGAGTAGAAAAGTGGGGGCAAAAAAACAAAAAACAAAAAAAACCCATCCAGTGTTTTTTACTTTGTTCTTTTTCACTTTAATTTTTATTCTTATTTGTGTGTGTGTGGTAATGAAAATGTTCAAAAATTAATTTTGCTGATGAACACACAACTATATAATGGTACTGTGAACAACCAAATGTACCCTTTGTATGACTGCATGGTATGTGAATATATCTCAATAAAAATGAATTAAAAAAAAAAATACTCTGTGGCTTGAAGAAGGTGACTAGCCTAACTAAATGTTATGCAGCCAGGAATTAGAATTTGGAATTAGAATCTGAATCAATCTGACTACAAAGCCCATTTTTTTGTTAAAAGTACTACAGCTGCCTGCTCTTAAATGTTTAGTTGGTAGACAGATAGACAGACAGACGATGGGTAGGTAGGTAGGTAGGCAGGTAGGTAGGTAGACCGACAGATATGGCAAAGGTGGCAAAATGTTAAAATTGGATCTGGGCAACTGAAGGTGTAGGGGTATGTTGGAGTTCTCTGTATGGTTCTGTGTGTATGTGTGTGTGTGTGTTTTGCAACTGACCTGTAAGTCTGAAATTATTTCAAAATAAAAAGTTAAAAAAACTAAAATTTAGTGGACAAGGCTGTGATAAGTCTGTGCCTGAGCCCTGCATTTCTTCAGAGATAAAAAACACAGCAAGATTTATTCATCATGGGCATAAAAGTATGATGAAAGTGACAGGGGAAAATCCATCAAATACACATATTTGAGTGTCTGCCAATGTGTCAAAAGAAGTAAGTTTCAGATGATGTTATAGAGATCGGTCTGTCACGAACTCAAGGATTTTGTTTCTCAAGAACCACTCATGGTACCAAAATCTGATGAGTTTCATCTTGCATAAGGTAAAGAGTAGAACAGAATGAAGAGAATGACACATGTAGAGCTAGATTTCAAATCTAGATATCTGGACTGAGGATGGAGTGGGCAAAAAACAATTGCCAAAAGAACAAGTCAAAATGCAGGCTATTTTCCAGTTTATAATGTATTTATTTTAGAAAACATATCAAGTCAAATAGATTAGAGATACTGCTCCTTTGTTCTGTATTTTTATCCTCCACTTGAAAAAACACACAGTCAAATCTCATCCATTCTGTTAATGAGGCAAGCAAAAAGTATCACTGGTTACTTCAAAAGGACCTGGGGAGGGTGAAAAAAACAAACGCGTACACTCACTTAAATCACAGACTTAAAGCAATCTCTATAAATAGAATAAGAAAAAAGAGAAATAAAAACAAAAAATCAACTAATGTAACGATAGTAAAATATTACAAATTGACTAGACTACCAAAATCCATAACCAGTTTTTTGTAATTCTAATACTTGGTGAACTCAGTTGACAAAGATACACGCTGATTCTGACTTGAAGGACTTTTAATGTTCTCATCATTAAAAATGAAAAGCTAAATCTATTACTGTTTCAACAGGAGCAATCTCACTTCCAAATTTACTTGGCCCTTTTTGGGGAGAAACTATTCTAACTCCCTGGAAAGAGTCCTTAGTTCAGCTTATAGGTCCATTATATTTTCTACTTTATCAAGATGCTGGCAACACAATAGCCAACACTCTTTTCTTTATCCCTGAGTGCTGTGACTCATTTCAGTTATAAACCTAGCTAAGAATACCTTCCTACACTTACAGATTAATTTAAACTGCACTGTAGAAATAATTTATATATACTTTTTAAAATCAACCCAATCTTAGACACAGAAAATTCATCATCATTAAAAAATACACAGGGTGCAAATAAAGATGTGTAATTCATGTTAATTGTTAACAATCCTATAATAAAGACAATTCTGATCCATTTTAGTCAGAAGAATTGTACATAAGAGAAAACACCTGAGGCAAGAATAAAATTTCTTATATAGCATCACACAAAACAAAACAAAATTATTGCACCAAAATGCCCAAACAAAATTAAGCTTAATTGCCTTGCTCAGGGCTAAATTTTCAACAAATTATAGAATAAGCAATAAATTTTGATTGATGAAATTCAAATCGGTTATAATTCAGTTCTAAATCATTAACATTCTATATACTAACACAAATTCTTGATTAAAACAAAATTTCAAAAAATTTCAAAATTCTAACCGTTCTATCTGAGGTAGTGTATCCCTGTGTCCCATACTATTACATATTAATCAGCATCAAGACAAGCAATTTTTAAAATTAACTGCCTATTTAGACAATGAGATCAGTTTTGCTTCATGCTACTATTCTGCCTAGTATTGCAAGTATACCAAATCATCCTTGTTCATTATTCACTTCTCCCACTGTTAGCCTACAAATCTGCAGGGAAAAAAAAGCATTTCAGAATAATGTAAAGCTTTACTTTGTTGTTGATTGATTCATCTTCAAGAGTGGGAACAGAAAATGGGCAAGGGAGAGGGAAAGGATGGATAGTATACCAGATCTCATGGAATTCATTCTTCTCCCTTGACCAGAAATTACAAAGAACACAAAGTTTTCTTTGCATCTTGGGCACCCTTCCAGAATCAAACCCTGGTACATGATATACTAATAATTATATTGCTTAATGTATATAATATAAATGTACACACATTAAACATGCAAACAATTCTGTACACAAACAAAATGGCCACTCACATCTTGCCTTAATATCCTTTACTGGAATAAACTCCCCACCCTACATTAGACACCGCAGGAACAAATAGAGACAAAGTTCTTTACAACATCACAGCTCTCTTTGCAGAGCATTTGTTCAGTGACTACAGATTTTGAAGGTCGCATGTTACACAGTGCAACAATTACTGTATTGGCAGTCAGGAGACTTAGGTCCTAGTTCTGACGTTCTAATGTTGGGCCAGTCACTAATTTCCTGACTTCAGTTTCATCACTGCAAATTCAAGATTATATTAGCTACTCTCTAAACTTTCCATCTTAAAAACTCTCAACTTCTATGGCAGGCCTTTGTTGGCCAGTAGCTCAATCTGTTACTACAGATGTTAACAGGATCAGAACTCCCTTTGTTTAGATAATCTTTCCTCTGGGTACCCTGTTTTTACCATCTATAAACCTAAAAAGAATTATTTGCATGACATTCTTAACAGAGCTAATAAAAGTATTTCTAAAATGCTCACATATATAGCCCAGAAAAAAGATTAAATCAGAGTTTTAACCTTCACCTGAAAGACAAAAAGTTGATTTTCCCTAGTATGTACATCTATAAAATACTGACTGCTTTGCTCATTTTGATTTCATTAGAGACTTAAAAAATCAGAGTAAAGTTAAAGTTAAAAATCTAGATAGATTAAGAACTATCCTTTCTGTCCAAGTGATTTTAAATAGCGTGGTTGCCAGGAATTATAAAGAGACTGTGGGTTAAAATAAACAAATATTGAGTAAACAGGTCCATAGCTTATTACAAATTTAGGAATTGAAATTTACATCATTTAATTGTAGGGGACTTGAAAATATCATTTAATTTCTTCTATTTGGCCTAGTATAATTCTAATATGTAGAGAAGTACAATCAAGTTGGTATTCTGATTCACATATCTAAAGGTGTTGAAGCAAAGGAAACACAACTCTATTACACAAGCAGATATAGAGAATGCAAATGAGAAAAGAGGAAAGAGGGAGGGAGAAAAACAGACACGCACACATATACAGCAGACACTAAGAAAAACAGTCAGGCAGAAATGAAAGATGGCAACACAAGTATATAATTCAGAGGGACTGAACAAGATAGGTAAGTACACAGACTGAGGTCAGAGAGCGGCAGAAAGTCAGGGAGGCAGAAGCACAACTAGAGAAAGGAAGAGAAGAAAAGTAGAGACAGATGAAGAGAGAAAGGTGAACAGGCAAAGTGGAAATGAAGAGCATAAAGTGATGAGGAAATGGGCCTAGATAGAAAAGGGACAGCCTGTTGAAGAAATCTTTTAACCCCCCATAATTTTTTCAAATTATATTCTTTTGTTTTTGTCCCTCCAGTGCTCCCAATAAAAGAGGGGGAGATGTAAAAAAAAAAAAAAAAAAAAAAGTAAAAAAAAAAAAAAAAAGAGGGGGAGACTTTAATTTCTGTAAAATGGTTAACAATGCATATTTCATTTCTATTACATATTTTTAAAAAGTCAGATTCACTGTCAACAAAATTTTTGCCATCATTAAGGTTCACAGATATCAGCGTACTGCGAAGAAACCCTAATTTTAGGTACTAATTTTTTTTCAAAGTAAAGAATGAGAGTACATGAGTTAGGACAAATTTGATGAGGCAAGGACCTACAGGCATTCATGATTACACTGCACAATGACTCATAAAACACTATTATCAGATTTAAAACACACTCTTATAATAGTTGAAAACAACTCACCATTTAGAGTCAAAATCCAAGAATCTTAGTCCTGTTTCCATTTTTTTGCCCCCCTTGCTTCACTTGGTATCTCATGTTCTATCTCTTCAACTATGCAGACTTTAAGTCAGTAGCCATCAGTCTGAATAATTCCTTCTTCTGCTGCCACCTACCAGTTTATTTCTCTGCTGCAGCAGAAGAGTATATAGAAAAAGTTCTTGCTTACTATTCAGATTAAACAGAAAGAATTACTTTTTTAATATTCATATATACACATCTGCACCAACTTAATGTCTCCCCCCACTCCCACTCCCAAATTCGAAACAAAAATCCCAAACACAGAAAATCAAACAATGTATGATCAATGTTTATGCTAAGCTGGAAAAATAAAAATTTTAAAGAAGTGTAAAGATTTTAGACACTCAGCAGTTGCCATCTTTTCAAAGAGCCATTTTATTTTCCTTCATCACCTATCCCTACAATTTACGAAGAAACACGTAACTTAGTTTTAACTAGGTATTCTACAGCTTCTGTAAAATCTGAGGTCAATACCAACGGAACTGTGGAAGATGCAGCAATATAAAAGAGCTTTTAAAAGTAATTCTAGAAACTAAGGGTGTTAGATGCTTTACCTGCTTGAGTTTTCAATGTTCTGGACTGCTTATTGCCCAAAGATTCTGAATACATTAAAACACGAACACATACGCCACCTACATTTAAAATAGGGTAGCATTTGTATGCCCATATAAGCATTGTGCACTGTGTATATTCCTTGCAAAAATAATAAACTCACTAAGTCCTTTAAAAAGGACTGACCATGAAAGTATATTTCCTCAAACTGCATATACACACAGAAGTGGGGGCAGAGTGGGGAAGGGAACAGAGTGACAAATGTATAGCAGTTGCAGGAGAACTGAATTGGAAATTAATACCACATAATGTTTTCTGTTTGTTAAAATCCTCAGATTCATTTCTATTCCCATTCTGTCTGTTTCTAGGGTCTAGGTTCCATCTACTAAGGAACAGAGTAATAAGAGTAATGGCTTGTTTTTGTTCCACCCGCCCATTACCTTTATCCTAAAATGAAGATATGTAGTTTTGCCAAGTAAAAATAAAAATCAGGAAATGAAACAACACTGACAACTTAAGCACAAAAGTCTAGTCAACAGTGGCACTGCAGTGACATTGTTTCTACTTTCTTTCTCATTCCGTCCCCCAGTCTCAAGCCCCACCCTTTGACCTCTGTAAATGGGATGAGCCTGAGCAGGAGAGTTGGTGATGTCAGGACTGCGCCGTTCCCACGGATGCTCCTAGAGGCCTGCTGTGCTTCTGGGAACTGGGGCACAGGGATGTCTGTCTGACTGAAACCTAAAACAACAACAGTTCACCCTACCCCTCATGTTCCATACCCCACAACAGCAGCCATGTATATATGCTATATAAGGCCCATCTAATAAGTTTGAATATTGTGAAATCTGAAAGCAGTATCCCTCTTAACAAATCAATGATACTCAATGGGGGCAGTAGAATGGAGGATGTCAAACTCTCCATGCCTCATGCAATCATGTAGTTTCTACATTCTAATGCTGGCCATTCGTATCAGCAAAAGAACAAGGTTCTCTTGAACCAGCGTTGTTTAGTACACATCATAAATGGAGGAGTGTATTTGGGATTCCTTTGGAAATTTCCTTTCACAGGTAAACATTTTTGTCTGAAGACACTTGGGGGAGTGACTGTCCCCATCTTTAATGAGTGAACTGAAGCACAGAACACATTAATGACCTATTACATGCCTTCAGCTTAAGAAACAGTGGTACAAGCCAGGATACCCAAATCACTAACTAGTGATTTATTGGACTTGATATCCTTTTTGGATAGGACATCTTAAGCCACAGGATAAAATTATGCTGAAGTATATCCCGAAAAGGCCCTTAGTACTTTCACTAAAATTCTACCTATTAGAAAGAGAATTATGCCCCCCCAAAATTACAATAACTCATATGAAACTTTCAGGATGAATACAAGAGGAAAGGGTAGATGGATTGGGGCAGCAGAAGAGGGAATAGCTTGTAACTTATTGAAACATACAAATTTTAGTCCGACTCCTGCCACTAACTTGCTTTATGGCCTTGGTTTATCTGCTTAACCATCCTGTGCTTCAGAAATGTCCTTCAATCTGTTCAAACTTCTGCTTTTTGAATGTTTAAACCATGATTTTATGATAATCTCAAACTGTTCAAATTTATATCTTTGTTAGAACTAGCAACTCAAAAATGCTAAAATGATTAGTTCCGAAGTCACGTTGCTCCTAAAATAACCAAAATCTATGTCTCATGATTCTCTTTCACTTTTACAATGATGTCACAGAAAAAGAAGCACTAAAAATCAGCTGAAAAATATGGTGCGTTTCTACCATATATATAACCTAAAACCTAATTTTACCTTTTCAAAACTAGTTTTCCATACCTGTCAACTCCTAATTGATGCCTTTATACTGTATGTGAGCTCATTGTGTATTCGGAACACCAACCCCTGAAAAAGCTGAAGCCAGAGTAGCACAATGGAAGAAACAAACAAACCCAAAACAAAAACAAAGCCAAAAGTCATACTCTGAAATAATTACAGACATATATGCAAAGAATGGAGTCATCTAAGTGACTAAACAAAATCCCCAAAGAAAGTCCTGACTTCATCCCAACCAAATCAAAACTTTACCCCCAAAGGTCTCCTTTAATCAAATTATTTGCTAGGATATTTACACATTATGTTTAAAAATAAGAGTTACTATAAAACCAAGGTTGCCTTTTAATTATATTAAGAAAGGAAATTTTTAAAAAGTGAAGTTAGCCTAGGGATGGAAAGAAAGGAGAAAGAATCAAATTACCTGCAAGCAGCCCGGGGCTGTGCCTGAATCCAAACCGCTGCATTTACCATTCATTATACAGCTGCATTATTGGGGGAAGGGGAGTTTAGAAGGGCACTGACCCCAAAAGTTCTCAATACTTCTCACTCATCATCAGGAATGGGGGAAGAAGGAAAGTTTTTTCTCTGGGTATTTTTTTGTTTGTTTGTTTTTGTTTTTTTGGCTCCTGAAAAGGCTGGCAAAGAACAGTAACAGTGCAAGCAGTTAGAATATTTCTTTAAAAACAATTTTTAAAATGCAAACATTAGGAATTTAAAAAGCCAAACTTTCATAAATAGAAAGAATTTTCACTAGAGTTAGGCAGCCACCCCAGAATAGCATGACAAAAGGGCACTGGTATAAAAGAAATGAAATACCACACAAAAATCCAAAACAAAACTAAAATCATTTCAAATTAAACCTGGAAGACTAGAAGATTCCAACAGCAGATTTCTGTCCACTACGGAAACATTCCAAAATCCAAGCTTCAAAGGCGCCTAAATATACTTTAAAGGAAATTTTTTGTTTTGTTTAAGGAAAAAAAAAAAAAAAAAGGAAAGCAGTAAACCTGGTTATAAATCCTACAATATATTACATTTTAAAAAATCCTAGTACAAAAAACAAATTTTAAATGAAATTAAACAAACAAACAAACAAATAAAAACAGTAGCAGCAGAGGTTACCTGTCTGAGCACCTACATTTTCTTAGGAGGGGATCGTGTCTCACCAGCCATATAGCCCATAAACCTTCTCAAAAAGAGTGAGCCAGGAGAAAAATATAACACAAGATTTGATTTCACAATGTCTCTCTAAGCCCCCCAGACCCCAAACTGGGTATTCAATGAAGAGAATTTGGTTTTCCATTGTGTTCCCTTTGAGAAGAAGATTTTGAAAGTCGATGACTGCTTTCAATGCTTCCGATACCTTCTCAGTCTGATAAAGTGCTTGATGTCAGCGAGTCTCTTGTTGGATTTTTTTTTTCTAATGTTCCAAGGAAGTTTCTTATTGATAGTACATACAGAAAGATTTCAGAGTTCAGTGGAGAAAAAGCCAGTAGAAATGATCAATTATAGGCATCAAAAAAGAAAAAAAAAAAACTTTAAAATTTTAAATGGAATAGTTCATACTTATATGTATATATACACATATACATATATATATATATGAAACCAGTTTTTATCACAGGTGACACAAAAACAATATCAGTAAGAATTATTTTTAAAATACAATTTACAATTACAATTTTAATACACAAAAATTTTACAACATTCCGATTTTGGTATAATGATTATACATGTCTGATAAGTACATTTTTACCTTTCAAAATAGTGATGAAGATTATACAAAAGTTATTAAACAATTTGAAAATAAAGTTAACTTTCACTTAAATTATCTGCTGCTGTTTCACTGGGTTTTTCCAGAATGATGTGTTGTTATTCTTTACCTTAATTGTTGAGGGAATGCAAGAAGATATCCATATTTTTAAAGTCTAAGATGACTACTACTGCCCTTTTCATTCTAACATGTGAGTGTACAATCCATAAACAGGTTGATAAAGCTATGTTCTACTATAGTGTGAATAGAAAAAAGATGGATAAATGGTCAGTAAACTAAAGGTAAAATAATTTCGGGTATTTCTTACAATCAAGTTTGTTAATTCGGTGGGGGTTAAAAATGACAAACTACATTTTTTCTAGTCCTTTACCCCACACCAACACAAACCTTGAGATTTTCATCAGAGGTTGTTCTCTTTGTATGTAAAATGCATTGACCTACATACGTGTGATATAACTATTAAAAGTGTATGTATTGTAACATAAATGGTAACCAGATCGTCCCTACAGAAACATATGAATGACGATTTCACTTTCCCTTATTTCTCTATACCAAATAATATGAATACCCCCAAATAATGGTCATGCAGTGAAAGAAGTACCAAGTATTTCTTTCTGTTAATGAGCCAGAGGTACTTATATATGTGTGTGAATTCCCCAGTAACCCTGCTCAAGTCAAATTTTAGGTGTAATTAGATTATCCTAATATAAATGAGAAACTTATGTACCTTTTTCTGAGGTGAAATGAAACACTGCACAAATCAGAGGTACTATTCTATTCATCAACAATCAACCTTTCACTCAATTGTAATATTATTTAATTCTATGAAAAAAAAAAACAAATTTTATTACATTCTTTTTTAAAATGGGGGAAAACTGTACAAGCATGATCAAACCTTTTGTTAGAGCTGTTTAATACTGATCTTTTATCATTGCCTTGAAGTCTCTCTAGTAGTGTCCAAGAAATTAAGTTTAAGGTCCATCTGAAGGAAAACAGCACTGGAGACGCAAGAAAGGGCTTGGGTAAAAGCTTCAGAGGATTTCAGGGAGATGAAACTTGCTGTTTAAAAAATTACACTGAGCACTGCAGAGTCTCCATTTCTAACACACCTTCCAAACCCATTACTGGAATAGTTTTATCCATGTTTTAAAGGCTCATATTATATGCAGTTTGGGAGGATTTTATAAATTCAGAAAGTAAAGGATTAAACAGTGGAGAATACTGAAGGCTTAAGAGTACGGCTGTAAGAGAATCAATAACACTAAATAAGTCCCCAACAAAAATCGTCCAGCTCAACCCACCCTAAATCCTATGAGTAAAAAGAGAAGTGTTGAAGAAAAGCATGGAGCCTTGAAAAAAAATCATACACTGAACAGTCTAGAACCGAAGGAAAAAAAAAAACCAAACAACATACATATACACAAAAAAGGTCTAGGAAGCATCAACTCCCTCCTCCTTTTGTCTTCTGGTGGGTTCCTCTACCCACTGTGGAATCTTGTTAAAACTCATCTGTTTTTTCAAACTCAAAAAGTGTGTTTCCCATCATGCTCCATTTTCTAGGATCTAACATTTTGATTGGTTGGTGTAAACAAAAAGCAAAACACATACACATGCATGCATGCACACACACATATATATACTCCCTCCTAAAATGTGAAAAATGCAAATATATAATGCTGACATTAGAAATTACTTCGGCTTTATACTTATAGGCCCTTGATTTGTCCCTTCACCTCCCCCCACAATCTTTTCCCTTGTTCTTATCTTTAAATGCCCAACCACCAACAGAAAAAGGAAAAAATAAAAGGCTTTAAATGCACATGTTTCGAGTCAGTGTCTTGTTAACAAAAAAGGAATCATTTTCTTCACTTTGGCCATTGTTAAAAATGCAGGCATAGAGCAAGGAATGTTAGACTAGCATGTATTAAAAAAGAAAAAAAAAAACATTAACAGAGCATATATCTTTCAAAAAGACTAAAACACTAACAAATACAAGTCAATGACATATTTTAAACTAGTGTAATTTTATCTACATTGGAATAAATGTTACTTTGTATACCAGACATTGCAATACTGTTCATTCCCCTCTCATCATGCAAAAACATGCCAATTTTGTCATTAAAAAGCCTTTATTAGGACATATTCACTTTGCCCTCCCACCCAAGGGGGAAAAAATCCCAATAAAAGAGCCCCTCAAAATTTTATAAACAACTATGAACATAAAGCTGCTAGTTAATACAGAAATACCAGAAGTTTCAGATTTATACAAAAAAATTCCTGTAATTTAGGCAGCTTATTTCACCTATTAGAAATCTTTGCGACACAATGTGAAATTATGCTACTCTGAAATTTATACTGTACAAAAACAAAAGGGACTATGAAAAAAACTTATATGTTCCTCATGGTCCATGAACATACAAATTTTTGAGTAATTTAAAAGGGTAACTACAAAAGCATGACATTTTTCTATATCCTACCTTTTCTGCCTCTAGATCTGTAGGATTTATAAAAGAAAGTCAGTAACATTTTAATAGCAGAGGTCTTATCTATCTCCCCCTTCTCTGCTAACTAATCCCACTCAATTTTCTCTCATGTTCCTGAGCATTTTTCATGAACAGCATTGCAAGTTGGTTAAAATAAAGAAAGAAAGAAAAAGAACGTAAGTTTTACAAGGGTTTTGTTGGTTAATTTATCGGTGGAGTCACTCCACCAGGAGTTTGATTTCATTGGCTAGCAGCTGGTTCATGTTGAACAGGCCCCCTGGGAGCTTGGTGGGCAGCTCCCGCTCCGTGCTTTCAGGGTCGCTGTCGACAGAGCTGGAACTTGCGCTCATGTTGTCGACAGCAGTGCTGGCTGGGGGACCAAGCTCCGGCTCACTAGTCTCACTGGCTGTGGACACCACGGAGAGCAGGGACATACGCCGGGTGAGCCGGCCAGAGGGCAGAAGGGAGGCGGCATAGTCCGCTATGATACCAGCTACATCTAGATTACAAGCCTTATCAAAGGCGATGAAACCTACATTTGCATTGGCCTCGCAGACACAGAAGGAGCCGTCATCTTTCATCAACAGGTCAATGCCACACACATCCATTCCCAGGATATTAGACACCTGGATAGCTAGCTGTTTCCCCTGTTCACTCAACGAGCACATCATACCCACACCACCTGTCAAAAGAGAAACAAGACAGGAAGTTACCAAAAGGACAAATTTTTTGGAATAAAACTGAAGCTGGCCTCCAAGGCTAAGCCTCTAAATCACTAGTGAAAACAAAAGTGCTATTCTAGCATACAATTTTAAAGTCTAGGTTTTCATAATTAGGAATCCCTCCTGACCCAGTCTGACTTAGCTCCAGTTACTTCTACTCCTTGAGACTTCCTGTATGTATCAACACAAATCCTGTGGTATTAATATAATTCTAGTGCCTTGCTTCATGGAAAACTGAACTTTGGAAAATGATGTGAAAACATATACTTTTCTATAATTGTGCAAGTGTGCAATGTGCTTACAAGAATACTTCCTAAACAGAAATTTAATTTCAAATTTCCAACTTTTCATTGCTAGCACATAGGAAAGCAACTGGCTTTTATATATTAATCTAGCATCCTCCAACTTTGCTATAATCACTTATCAGTTCCAGGAGTTTTTGTTGTTGTTGTTTTGTTAATTCTTTGGGGTTTTCTGCACAATCATATCTATCAACAAAAAACAATTTTATTTCTTCCTTCCATATCTGTGTACCTTTTATTTCTTTTTCTTGTCTTATTACATTAGTTAGGACTTTCAGTACGATGTTGAATAGGAATAGGAAGAGGAGACAACCTTGCCTTATTCCTAATCTGAAGGGAAAAGCATCTAGTTTCTTACTATCGAGTATGATGCTAGCTGTAGGTATTCTGTAGTTGTGCTTTACCCAGTTTAGGAAGTTCCTTTCCTCCTCCTTTTTTTTTTTTTAACCATAAATGGCTATTGGATTTTGTGAAATGCTTTTTCTACGTCTTTTAGTATGATATGATTTTTCTTCTTTGGCATGTTGGTGTGATTAATTACACTGATTTTCAAATGTTGAACCAGTTTTGTATACCTGGAATAAATCCCACCTAGAAGTATTGTATAATTTTTACATACATTGTTGGTTTCAAGTTGCTAATATTTTGTTCATCTGTGTACATGGGAGAGACTGGTCTGTATTTTTCCTTTCTTACAATGTCTTTGCCCAGTTTGAGTATTAAGAAAATGCTGGTCCCAAAGAATGAGTTAGGAAGGCGTCCTCTCTGTTTCTAATTACTGGAAGATAACATAGAGAATTGGAATAATTTTTTCTTCAATGTTTGGTAGAATTCACCAGTGAAACCATACAAGCCTGGCGCTTTCTGTTTTGGAAAGTTATTATTATTGATCCAATTTCTTTAATAGATACAGGCCTATTAACATGATCTGTTTCTCCTTGTATGTGTTTTGGTAGATTGTATCTTTCAAACAATTGGTCTGTTTCATCTCAGTTATCAAATTTTGGGGTACAGAGTTGTTCATAATATTCCTTTATTATCCTGGGGATCAGCAGTGATAACCCTCTTTCGTTTCTAATAATAATATAATATCAGTCTTCTCCCTTTTTTTCTTGGCAGCCTCACTAGAGGTTTATCAATTTTACTGATGCTTTCAAAGAACCAGCTTTTGCTTTTGTTGATTTTTCTCTATTGTTTTCTTGGTTTCAATTTCATTGATTTCTGCTCTAATTTTTATTATTTCTTTTTTTCTGTTTACTTTAGATTTAAATTGCTCTTCTTACTCTGAATATATGAACAGGGAGGTGTATGGAATGAAATAAAATTGTTCTAATCTCATTGGAGATGAGACAGAATAAATGGCAATAGGGGAAAGTGACAATATTTCAGAGGCTTAATATTATGAAGGAAAGGGAAAATTGTTTTTTATCTTCTCAAAGAATATAGAGATTATATTCTGGTTATGAGCATAGGGGAAGAGAAGGTAACCACTAATGGAATGCAAAACCATAGCTGGGCTTCCAAATTAAATTGGTTTGAGGGCAGGGGTGAAAGTAAAATTAATGGGGCCTTACAAGCCATGAAAAACTAGAAAGAGGTCAAGGACGACTCTTAGAATTTTGGTATAAACTGGAAAGATACAGTTGTCATTAATGATAGGGAAAAACTGTGGATGGAACACATCATGGAATTGGAGCACAATTCAGTTTTGAATATACTAAGATTGAAATGTCTATTAGATATATATATATGTGGAAGATATTGAGTGACAAGTATTTATTTATATGAACCTGGAGTTCAGAGGGAAAGCATAAGCTAAAGATATAAATTTGAAAATAGTAAGCATAAAGCCAGGAGAATGGTAAGATTACTAAGAAAGTGATTTAGAGAAGAGTAAAAAATCCAAAGACTAGGTTCTGAAGCACTTCAACATCTCTGAAAACACATATTTAAGACAAAGATCAGCAATCTTGTTTGGTAAGAGTAATAGGTAAAATGAGTTAGGACACAGCTTAAATGAATTCCAACTATACACAAATTAAGTTTACCAGCATCTTATAAATGAATACAACTCTATTATTAAAAAAAAACTCAAAAAGTAGTTTATTATTATATTAATAGTGTATCTACATATCCTTTTTACATGTGAAAGACAACATGTTTTTAAAAAGTTACTGAGTAAAAACACCTCAAGTTATAGACAAATGATCACTGGAAAAGTTGTACCATTAATTTATATACTAGAAAGAAAACTGCATTGTTTTTACCTAGTGAGCAGTTGCTTTGCATCCTTCCATCTGTTGAACAACGCAACATGGTGCCAACCACACGGCCTCCCACAACAATGACACGTACATCCCGTCCATGAGACTCTTTAACATACTTCTGGAACAGGTATGGAGCTTCATGACGAATGAGATGGCTTAGATCAGCCAAATGATGCTTATCTCGAGCCAAGAAAACAGCTTTGCCTGTGATCGGAAAAGAATGAAAAATTGTGTGCAGTTGGTAATTCTTATCTGTATCCTCTTGAATTGCAGACCATCTGCTTTTACAGAACCAATCACACCTTATTTCTTATAAAATTTTCTTTGTTAGAAATGTGTTAACCAAAGTAATACATACTTACAGTAACTGGTGAAAAGATGCAAAATTGTATAAAGACAAAGTTAATAATCACCTTCTACTACTCCTCAGCCCCATATTCTTAAAGAGAATCTAGAATTTCTTTTGGTATGTTGTGAGGTTGGGGCCTAGAATTTCTATTAATCCAAGTTAGCCAATAATGCTGGCCTTATTTATTAGCAAAACCATTTGCTCTGAATTCTAAGTTATGTGCTATATCCTATAACAGTATCTAATATACTATATTAGTATATAGTAATATAACAGAATGTTGTTACATAATGTTCTACTGCTCTATTTGTCTATTCTTGTGCCAAGGGCTGTAGCTCCTTTTATTTATTTATTTATTTATTTAATCTTCATTTTATTGAGATATAGTCACATACCACGCAGTCATACAAAACAAATCGTACTTTCGATTGTTCACAGTACCATTACATAGTTGTACATTCATCACCTAAATCAATCCCTGACACCTTCATTAGCACACACACAAAAATAACAAGAATAATAATTAGAGTGAAAAAGAGCAATTGAAGTAAAAAAGAACACTGGGTACCTTTGTCTGTTTGTTTCCTTCCCCTATTTTTCTACTCATCCATCCATAAACTAGACAAAGTGGAGTGTGGTCCTTATGGCTTTCCCAATCCCATTGTCACCCCTCATAAGCTACATTTTTATACAACTGCCTTCGAGATTCATGGGTTCTGGGTTGTAGTTTGATAGTTTAAGGTATCCACCACTAGCTACCCCAATTCTTTAGAACATAAAAAGGGTTCTCTAAAGTGTGCGTAAGAGTGCCCACCAGAGTGACCTCTCGGCTCCTTTTGGAATCTCTCTGCCACTGAAGCTTATTTCATTTCCTTTCACATCCCCCTTTTGGTCAAGAAGATGTTCTCCATCCCACGATGCCAGGTCTACATTCCTCCCCGGGAGTCATATTCCACGTTGCCAGGGAGATTCACTCCCCTGGGTGTCTGATCCCACGTAGGGGGGAGGGCAGTGATTTCACCTTTCAAGTTGGCTTAGCCAGAGAGAGAGGGCCACATCTGAGCAACAAAGAGGCATTCGGGAGGAGGCACTTAGGCACAACCATAGGGAGGCCTAGCCTCTCCTTTGCAGCAACCGTCTTCCCAAGGGTAAAACCTATGGTAGAGGGCTCAACCCATCAAACCACCAGTCCCCTATGTCTGTGGTCATGTTAGCAACCATCGAGGTGGGGTAGGCCAATACCCCTCCATTCTCCACAGGCTCCTCAAGGGGGCACTACATCTTTTTTTTTCCTTGTTTTTCTTTTTTTTTTTTTTAACTTTCCCTTCTTTTTTAAATCAACTGTATGAAAAAAAAGTTAAAAAGAAAACAAACATACAATAAAAGAACATTTCAAAGAGACCATAACAAGGGAGTAAGAAAAAGACAACTAACCTAAGATAACTGCTTAACTTCCAACATGTTCCTACTTTACCCCAAGAAAGTTACCTAATATAGAAACATTTCTGTGAACTTGCTCCTACTGTATCCATCAGAAATTAACAGACCATAGTCATTCCTGGGCATCCCCAGAATGTTAAATAGCTTATCTGTTCTTCTTGGATTATTGTTCCCCCTTCCTTAATTGCTCTCTATTGCTAGTTCCCCTACATTCTACATTATAAACCATTTGTTTTACATTTTTCAAAGTTCACATTAGTGGTAGCATATAATATTTCTCTTTTTGTGCCTGGCTTATTTCACTCAGCATTATGTCTTCAAGGTTCATCCATGTTGTCATATGTTTCACGAGATCGTTCCTTCTTACTGCCGCGTAGTATTCCATCGTGTGTATATACCACATTTTATTTATCCACTCATCTGTTGAAGGACATTTGGGTTATTTCCAGCTCTTGGCAATTGTGAATAATGCTGCTATGAACATTGGCGTGCAGATATCTGTTCGTGTCACTGCTTTCCGATCTTCCGGGTATATACTGAGAAGTGCAATCGCTGGATCGAATGGTAACTCTATATCTAGTTTTCTAAGGAACTGCCAGACTGACTTCCAGAGTGGCTGAACCATTATACAGTCCCACCAACAATGAATAAGAGTTCCAATTTCTCCACATCCCTCCAGCATTTGTAGTTTCCTGTTTGTTTAATGGCAGCCATTCTAATCGGTGTTAGATGGTATCTCATTCTGGTCTTAATTTGCATCTCTCTAATAGCTAGTGAAGCTGAACATTTTTTCATGTGTTTCTTGGCCATTTATATTTCCTCTTCAGAGAACTGTCTTTTCATATCTTTTGCCCATTTTATAATTGGGCTGTCTGTACTATTGTCATTGAGTTGTAGGATTTCTTTGTATATGCAAGATATCAGTCTTTTGTCAGATACATGGTTTCCAAAAATTTTTTCCCATTGAGTTGGCTGCCTCTTTACTTTTTTGAGAAATTCCTTTGAGGTGCAGAAACGTCTAAGCTTGAGGAGTTCCCATTTATCTATTTTCTCTTTTGTTGCTTGTGCTTTGGGTGTAAAGTCTACGAAGTGGCCGCCTAATACAAGGTCTTGAAGATGTTTTCCTACATTATCTTCTAGGAGTTTTATGGTACTTTCTTTTATATTGAGATCTTTGGTCCATTTTGAGTTAATTTTTGTGTAGGGGGTGAGGTAGGGGTCCTCTTTCATTCTTTTGGATATGGATATCCAACTCTCCCAGCCCCATTTGTTGAAAAGACCATTATGGCTCAGTTCAGTGACTTTGGGGGCCTTATCAAAGATCAGTCGGCCATAGATCTGAGGGTCTATCTCTGAATTCTCAATTCGATGCCATTGATCTATATCTCTGTCTTTGTGCCAGTACCATGCTGTTTTGGCAACTGTGGCTTTATAATAAGCTTCAAAGTCAGGGAGTGTAAGTCCTCCCACTTCGTTTTTCTTTTTTAGGGTGTCTTTAGCAATTCGAGGCATCTTCCCTTTCCAAATAAATTTGATAACTAGCTTTTCCAAGTCTGCAAAGTAGGTTGTTGGAATTTTGATTGGGATTGCATTGAATCTGTAGATGAGTTTGGGTAGAATTGACATCTTAATGACATTTAGCCTTCCTATCCATGAACATGGAATATTTTTCCATCTTTTAAGGTCCCCTTCTGTTTCTTTTAGTAGAGTTATGTAGTTTTCTTTGTATAGGTCTTTTACATCTTTGGTTAAGTTTATTCCTAGGTACTTGATTTTTTTAGTTGCTATTGAAAGTGGTATCTTTTTCTTGAGTGTCTCTTCAGTTTGTTCATTTCTAACATATAGAAACATTACTGACTTATGTGCATTAATCTTGTATCCCGCTACTTTGCTAAATTTGTTTATTAGCTCTAGTAGCTGTATCGTTGATTTCTCAGGGTTTTCTAGATATAAGATCATATCATCTGCAAACAATGACAGTTTTACTTCTTTTTTTCCAATTTGGATGCCTTTTATTTCTTTGTCTTGCCGGATTGCCCTGGCTAGCACTTCCAGCACAATGTTGAATAACAGTGGTGACAGCGGGCATCCTTGTCTTATTCCTGATCTTAGAGGGAAGGCTTTCAGTCTCTCACCATTGAGTACTATGCTGGCTGTGGGTTTTTCATATATGCTCTTTATCATGTTGAGGAAGTTTCCTTCAATTCCTACCTTTTGAAGTGTTTTTATCAAAAAGGGATGTTGGATTTTGTCAAATGCTTTTTCAGCATCTATTGAGATGATCAATTGATTTTTCCCTTTCGAGTTTTTAATGTGTTGTAATACATTGATTGTTTTCCTTATGTTGAACCATCCTTGCATGCCTGGAATGAACCCCACTTGGTCATGGTGTATGATTTTTTTAATGTGTCTTTGGATTCGATTTGCAAGTATTTTGTTGAGGATTTTTGCATCTATATTCATTAGGGAGATTGGCCGGTAGTTTTCCTTTTTTGTAGCATCTTTGCCTGGTTTTGGTATTAGATTGATGTTAGCTTCATAAAATGAGTTAGGTAGTGTTCCATTTTTTTCAATGTTTTGAAAGAGTTTGAGTAAGATTGGTGTCAGTTCTTTCTGGAAAGTTTGGTAGAATTCCCCTGTGAAGCCATCTGGCCCTGGGCATTTATTTGTGGGAAGATTTTTGATGACTGATTGGATCTCTGCTTGTGATGGGTTGGTTGAGGTCTTCTATTTCTTCTCTGGTCAGTCTAGGTTGTTCATATGTTTCCAGGAAATTGTCCATTTCCTCTACATTATCCAGTTTGTTGCCATACAGTTGTTCATAATATCCTCTTATAATTTTTTTAATTTCTTCAGGATCTGCAGTTATGTCACCTTTTTCATTCATTATTTTGTTTATATGGGTCTTCTCTCTTTTTGATTTTGTCAGTCTAGCTAGGGGCTTGTCAATCTTGTTGATCTTCTCAAAGAACCAACTTTTGGTGATATTTATCCTCTCTGTTTTTTTTTGTTCTCTATGTCATTTATTTCTGCTTTAATCCTTGTTATTTCTTTTCTTCTACTTGGTTTAGGATTGGTTTGCTGTTCATTTTCTAGCTTCTTAGGTTGATCCATTAGTTCTTTGATTTTGGCTCTTTCTTCCTTTTTAATATATGCGTTTAGTGCTATAAATTTCCCCCTTAGCACTGCTTTTGCTGCATCCCATAGGTTTTGGTATGTTGTGTTCTCATTTTCATTCGTCTCTATATATTTAGCAATTTCTCTTGCTATTTCTTCTTTAACCCACTGATTGTTTAGGAGTGTGTTGTTTAACCTCCAGGTATTTGTGAATTTTCTAAGTCTCTGATGGTTATTGACTTCTAATTGTATTCCATTGTGGTCAGAGAATGTGCTTTGAATAATTTCAATCTTTTTAAATTTATTGAGGCTTGTTTTATGTCCCAGCATATGATCTATTCTGGAGAAAGTTCCGTGAGCACTAGAAAAGTATGTGTATCCTGGTGATTTGGGACGTAATGTCCTGTATATGTCTGTTAAATCTAATTCATTTATCAGATTGTTTAGGTTTTCAATTTCCTTATTGGTCTTCTGTCTGGTTGATCTATCTATAGGAGACAGTGATGTGTTGAAGTCTCCCACAATTATTGTGGAAACATCAATTGCTTCCTTTAGTTTTGCCAGTGTTTCTCTCATGTATTTTGTGGCACCTTGATTGGGTGCATAGACATTTACGATTGTTATTTCTTCTTGCTGAATTGCCCCTTTTATTAGTATGTAGTGGCCTTCTTTGTCTCTCAAAACATCCCTGCATTTGAAGTCTATTTTATCTCAGATTAATATTGCTACACCTGCTTTCTTTTGGCTGTGGCTTGCATGAAATATTTTTTTCCATCCTTTCACTTTCAGTTTCTTTGTGTCCCTGTGTCTAAGATGAGTCTCTTGTATGCAACATATTGATGGTTCATTTTTTTTGATCCATTCTGCGAATCTATATCTTTTAATTGGGGAGTTTAATCCATTTACATTCAACGTTAAAACCGTGAAGGCATTTCTTGAATCGGCCATCTTATCCTTTGGTTTATGTTTGTCATATTTTTCCCCTTTCTCTATTAATATCCTTTATTGTACCCATACCGAATCTCTTTAGTACTGAACCTTTCTCCAAGTCTCTCTGTCCTGTCTTTGTTTCTCTGTCTGTAGGGCTCCCTTTAGTATCTCCAGTAGGGCAGGTCTCTTGTTAGCAAATTCTCTCAGCATTTGTTTGTCTGTGAAAAATTTAAGCTCTCCCTCAAATCTGAAGGAGAGCTTTGCTGGATAAAGTATTCTTGGCTGGAAATTTTTCTCACTCAGAATTTTAAATATATCGTGCCACTGCGTTCTTGCCTCCATGGTGGCTGCTGAGTAGTCACTACTTAGTCTTATGCTGTTTCCTTTGTATGTGGTGAGTTGCTTTTCTCTTGCTGCTTTCAGAACTTGCTCCTCCTCTTCTGTGTTTGACAGTGTGATCAGAATATGTCTCGGAGTGGGTTTATTTGGATTTATTCTATTTGGAGTTCGCTAAGCATTTATGATTTGTGTATTTATGTTGTTTAGAAGATTTGGGAAGTTTTCCCCAACAATTTCTTTGAATACTCTTCCTAGTCCTTTACCCTTTTCTTCCCCTTCTGGGACACCAATGACTCTTATATTCGGACGTTTCATATTATCTATCATATCCCTGAGATCCATTTCAATTTTTTCAATTTTTTTCCCCATTCTTTCTTTTATGCTTTCATTTTCCATTCTGTCATCTTCCAGGTCACTGATTCATTGTTCAACTTCCTCTAGTCTTGTACTATGAGTGTCCAGAATCTTTTTAATTTGGTCAACAGTTTCTTTAATTTCCATAAGATCATCCATTTTTTTATTTAGTCTTGCAATGTCTTCTTTATGCTCTTCTAGGGTCTTCTTGATTTCCTTTGTATCCCGTACTATGGTCTCATTGTTCATCTTTAATTCTTTGAGTAGCTGCTCTAGGTGCTGTGTCTCTTCTGATATTTTGATTTGGGTGCTTGGGCTTGGGTTATCCATATCGTCTGGTTTTTTCATATGCTTTATAATTTTCTGTTGTTTTTGGCCTCGTGGCATTTGCTGAACTTGATAGGGTTCTTTGAGGATTTGTAGACCAATTGAAGTCCTTATCTCTAATTTATCATATCTACAGCTTCATGGAGTACACTTTCTCTAACTAACCAGCAGGTGGCATCCACGAGCCACCTGTTCTCCACAAGCCAGTTCTCCCCTGCTTAGCCTTTTTAGTGAGTGGGGGAGTGAGTCTTGTGGGGTCCAATTGGTGTACCAAGCTTGCGTGTGTAGTTGGTGTTGCCTGCCCTGTATATGGGGCGTGTTTCTGGGCAGTCAGTGAGGGGGGGTGGCCCTAACAATCAAATCTCCCTGGTGATCCTAGAGTTTTAAAGCTGCTGCAATAGTCTAATCCTTCAGTTCAGTCCTGCCACAGTTTGTCTCTGCCACTGACCCACAAGTCCTTGGTACTGGCATATGGCTCCTGAGACTTGCAAGTGGGCCCCTCTTCCAGGCTGTGCACCCCGGGTCCTCTGTTGAGGGATGACTGTGCTATGTCACAGGTGAGTGCCATCCCCCCAGGGCGGTTCTGGGCTGCTGGGCTGTGTAGGGAGGCTCCCAGTGTGCTGAAATGATGGCTGAATGGGGCTTTGTTAATCCACACTGCTCCACCTTCCCAACTCTGGGACAATCAGCTGAGGTTGCAGGGAAGGCTAATGTCCACGCCCAGTTTTGTGGAGTGTGCCTGTTATCTGAAGCACTTCCATCACACTGGGTTGTCTGGGGCAGCTCTGGGCTATGGGGCTGGCGATGGGCAGGAGTGTTTCCTGTCCCCCAGGATGATGGCTGTGAGTGGACACCCCCCTTTTCTTGGGAAGTTGTGGTGTTTAGTGAATTTTCTCAGCCACTGGATTATTGCCTTTTGTCTCAGAGCTCTCTTAGTTCTGCTCTTGACTTGACCTGCCCAAATTGCAAGTCGTTGAAGCTTTCTGTATTGGGCTTCTTAGAGTAATTGTTTTAGAAAAAGAAAAAAGGATTAAAAAAAAAAAAAAAGGGCCCTCCTCACAGATCTAATGGGTTATTGAAATGCTGAGACAAAGCAACCAGGGCCATTAAGGAAAGGTCCACAGGGCAGAGAGATCAGCTTTTCCTTGGGATTTGCATATGCGCCTCAGGGCCTGAGCTCTGCCCTTCCCCTTTCTATGTTCACCAGAACTCCAAAAATCCTCCGCTTTTATTTTGGAGTTTTTCGTGTTGTTTTTTTTCTATGCCTGTCTCCTCTCTGCTGGGCTGGCTGCTCTCAGATTCTCTGGTGTCTGGTCTCAGTCTATGTATGGTTGGAGTTTGGATCAGTAGAATGAGTTTCCGATAAGGGCTGCCACTGCAGTTCTCCCTTCTCCTTCCCGGAGCTGACAGCCCCTCCTCCCACGGGACTGAGCCTGGCAGGGAGGGGCGCGGGTCCCCTGGCCGCAAAAACTTACAGATTTCACTGATCTCAGCAGTTCCACGTTTTCATGAGTGTTGTATGAAGTATGCCCAAAGTCAGATTGCTCTGTGGTGTCCAGTCCACGCAGTTCCTGGCTTTCTACCTACTTTCCTGGAGGAGTAACTAAAACATACAGCTCACCAGTCCGCCATCTTGCCCCGCCTCTGTAGCTCCTTTTAAAATATGATTATTAAACTTCTTGACATTCTTCTTATCAAGGGGCAATGGCAGATATGGCAGATGTCCTTTCTCCTCGAATCTAGAAGAGCTTTAACTGCTTCAAGCAACAGAATACAACTGGCAGAAGTAACTCCATATGGCTTCTGAAGCTAGATCATAAAAGGTCATGCAACTTATGCTTTGTTCATTGAAGTATTTGCTCTAGGAGCTTGAGACTTCTTGGGTGTCATACTGGAAAGGCCAGATATAAACATTCCAGTCAACAGTCCCAGATGAACCTGATCCAGACATCCCTATCAAGATGCTAAACATGTGCTATACTTGTACTTAGGAATCTTTTATGGTTTACACTTTTCATGCCTTAAGAAATCCTTCCTTAGACAATTATATCATAATGTAGATTACAAGGGGTGACAGTGTGATTGTGAAGACCTTGTGGATCACACCCCCTTTATCTAGTGTATGGATGAGTAGAAAAATGGGGATAAAAACTAAAGGACAAATGGGGTGGGATGGGGGGATGATTTAGGTGTTCTTTTTTCACTTTTATTTTTTATTCTTGTTCTGGTCCTTTCTGATGTAAGGAAAATGTTCAGAGATAGACTGTGGTGATGAACGCATAACTATGTTATCATACTGTGGACAGTGGAATGTATACCGTGGATAATTGTATGGTGTGTGAATGTATTTCAGTAAAACTGAATTTAATTAAAAAAAAAAAAAAAAGAAATCCTTCCTTAATCTGAGGTCATTAAGATATCATCATATATACTGTCCTCTAAAGTTTTATAGTTTTGCTTATACATTTTAAGTCTTCAAGTCACCTGGAATTGACTTTGTATATAATGTGATGCACAGTGCAATTTCATTTTTTGAAATCCTGATATCAATTGTTTTAACACCATTTATGACCTATATGTCTCAACCTGCACAAATACCATGTGGTCTTAAATGATAGGCTTCACAGTAATTTCTGACAAGTAATATGGGAAATCAATCCATCTTCTTCTTGAGGAGGGTCTTATTCTTGACTCTTCCATATAAATTTTAGAATCAATTTGTCAAAATCTTCAAAAACACTTGTTAGGACTTTTAAATTGATGCTATATTCAATCTAAAGATCAACCTGAGGAGATGACATCTATTCCTGTACTGTCCGATATGGTAGCCATTAGCCACATTTGGCTATTTAAATATAAATTTAAAACCAAATAAAATTAGAAATTCTGTTTCACAGTCACATTACACATATTTAAGTGTTCAATAGCTAACCATATATTTGCTAAGGGAAGAATAAAATATTTCCATCACAAAGAAAGTTGTGCAAATCAATAATGAGTACTTCAATTCATGAATATGTCAGAAGTCACCATTCTGTTAGGTCTTCTTCAATGTCTTTCAATAAAATTTTATAATTTTCTTCATATGGGTCTTTACCCTATTTTATTTTATTAGATTTATTTCTAGTTGCCTTATATAGTCTGTCATTTTAAATATTTCTTTAAAATTTTTATTTTCTAATTGCTTGTTTTTCATGTACCAATATACAATGTATATGTATTGATTTTATGAGGAGGAAACTTACTAAAGTTGTTTACAACTTTACAAACTCTAAAAATTTATCTGGCAATTATTTTGAGTTACCTGTGAACCTAATACGTAATAAAATATCATACAAATTGGTAGGATGATGATTGCAGTTAGTGGCGTAAGGTCCTTGTTTTATTCGGATGGTCAAGGTACTGACTTGAGACTCAAGACACATGTTAAAACTTCTAGGATAACCACTAAAAGAATAGAAATAGCTTCTAACCGAACCGAATACCTCACAGTTGGCTTCTATAAGCTTTAGGTACCATGAACTTAACAATTTTCCTCTAATTGTTCTCCAGAATCCCTGTTTCAAAAGCAATAAACGACTTTACAATTAATAACAAAAAGACTACCGTTTAGTCAATAATCACAAGCAAATAAAAAGAAAAATACAAATAACTGCTTTGATCTGATAAAGCAAAAAATCTATTTTATATAATCGGTCTTATTAATTCCCAAGAGTAATTTTCAAAATCGTGCTGTAGCAACAACTCATACACACCTCTATGGCCTCGTGTGTTCTTCACTACCATTGGGAACTCTAGTACTTCTGCTTCATCAATCATTTTAGCAAAATTTTCATGGCCACCTGGTTTGAGCAAAAGATATATTTAATAATAGCAACAGAGATGTTTTGTGATAAATTTTCTCTCTCCTAAAGACAGGCAATGATTAAAGGGTGACAGAAGGTAAGAACCTGATGACCAAGTTTGTTTTTCTTGGAGACAACAAATATAAGCTGGAAGTACAATTGAATATTGTTTAAAACAATTACATGGTTTAAAATGGATAATGGCTATCTTAAACTACACATATACTGATACCCAACTTTAAGAAAGTATCTTTCAGCTAAACAAAGCTGCGGAATTCCTAAAAATTTTTTATGTTTTTATTCCTCTACCACATGAATAACAGAACTTTCAGAATGTACTTAAAAAAAAAAATCTGCTTTATATATTCAATTTCCTGGTTGCTTTAAGAAATCGAAGAATGCGCCTGAAGAGATGCTATATGCAAACACACACACTCACACTTCTCTTTGTATTACCAAATATGTTTATCAATTTTATCTCTATTAATCAGAGCACAGAGCTTCTCAGAACTCATGATTCTTACTGTTTTTACTGCCCAGGAACAAATTATACAATAGCAAAAATGAATGGTAGTTGTGCAAATCAGCATGATGATAAAGAAACACCAAGCCAGAAAAAAGTTCATTAAACAAATGCAATATCATAAATTTGCAATTAGAGAAATTAAGAGATTCAGTTCTAAAAATTTAAACCTTCAACATTAGAACATATGGAATATTTTATCTCCTTTCCATTCTCTTCAGAACTGTAGAATCTTGATGCCTCTTCTTGGACATCTTACAATGGCAATTTCATCCACATACACTATACAGATTTGTGGAGGTCCTTCCTTCTTTACATTATTAAAAATAAGAAAGAGGTCAGGGATTTCTCTCTCTAAAGCCTCTTCAAGCATTCGACTGGATATTTATTTGGAGAAATACCTTTAAAGAAAACTCTTTACTGATTTTTAGTAAGTCCGCTTTTCTCCAAACTAGAAGAACCAGAAAGGCAAAAAATACATTATCATAAAATTATTTACAGCAGAGCTACTCAAAGCATGATCATGTTTCTGTGACTGTCTGCAACGTGTTTTTTTTTGATATGTTACCAGATAAACAGAAAAAGTAAGCACTAGAAACTTTTATAGCAATTTCACATTGCTTTGATGCTTTTACTGTGTTTTACCAGAATAGTGGTTCACAGCAGTATTGGCCTTTTTAAAAAAAAATGGTCCTTTACCACAGAAAATTTTAGAAGCACTGATTTAAGATACTCATTTTCTAAAAAATATGAAAGTTATTTATGAAGAGTTATCAAGAAATTCATAATATAGATGAGAAATTAAAGGGAGATGTCTCAAATTCTATTATGTTTTACTCAGAGATTGGTAAATAATAGCCTGTGGGCCACATTTGGCCCACTGCCTGTTTTTGTAGTAAAGTTTTATTGGGACACAGCCACATCCATTTATTTATGTACTGTCTATGGCAGCTTTCATGCTACAACAGCAGATGTGAGAATCATAACAGAGATCTTAAGGCCTACAAATCCTAACATATGTACTATCTGGTCCTTCACAGAAAAAGTTTGCTAATTTTGTGCTACCTCATATCCTGAACCAAATGTTAAGACTCATAATTCTCTGGCCCAGTTTGTCGAAATCAAAGAGGGTCTTTCATGTTCACAAATTTCCTTGTACCACACAATCCTATTAGGTTAGCTTGGCATTCAAAACTATTAGTGCTTTAAAACTTAGGCAATATTATTATTATGAGTGAACTCACCATAAGAGAAAGTATCTGGCAGAGGAACACCATGGCCAGCCAACTCCTGAAATGTCCAAAACTTATTAACACAGTTTAGGATGGCTTGAGGTCGGTTCATCAACCTACATCCCATCTTCTCTAGATGACGCAAAACGGTGATGTCACTATCACTTTGCACCCAAGGGGTTGGTACTCTTACTACTACCACCTGGGGGTAGGCAGTAATTAGTTCTCCATTGATCCGTAGACCTGAAATATACAGATATGAAGACAAAATCATTAGGAAGGAATATATAATAAAATTGAGGAATAGAAACATACCATAACTTTAGGTCACAAAATTAAATGCACTAGAGTTTGTTAACATTTGACTGGGATGGAAGGACATTCCTCCTTAAATTATATTCCTTTGTAAGAAAATGTGATTAGAAAAATCCCTGCACTAGTTAAATTATGGTGCATGTGAATACAATGAAACAGCACAAAGCCGTTAAAAAGAATGGCACAGACAAGGCACCTTCCTGCAATTAAAAACAAACAAACAAAAACAAAAAACAAAAAAAGAATGGCATACATAAAACGTTATATTCAAACATGGAAAAATTGTTCATATATAATGTTGAGTTTTTTAAAAAGCAAATCTGAGAATAAGTTTTATTTGTGTCTACATATGCATATAAA
The DNA here is from genome assembly GCF_015220235.1 of Choloepus didactylus. Taxonomy (NCBI): domain Eukaryota; kingdom Metazoa; phylum Chordata; class Mammalia; order Pilosa; family Megalonychidae; genus Choloepus; species Choloepus didactylus. The sequence goes on from NC_051314.1 coordinate 124,127,247, forward strand.
ATGTCTGAAAGAGTAAACAAAACAACTGGCTCCCTCTGAATGTGACTGGATGGCTAGGCAAGAGGAAGGTAAAAGAAGGGGGAGACTTTAACTCTGTGCTCTGTGCAACTCTCTATTTGTTGAATTTTCTTTTTTGTAAGGACATAAGTCTTTAAAATGGAGAAAAATAATTTTTAAAAGAAGTTTTTTGAACTTTTATCTAATACCATTCTATTTAGGGAAACTCCAAATAATGAAAGACAACAGTATTTATGTGAGTTGCTCCTTAAAATGTATTTTCATTAAAAAAAGTGTATATCCTTGTTAAAAATATTCAATACAAAAATATATAACATATATTCCAATATGGTAGGAGTATACTGAAAGCAACAAAGTTATTTCAGGATATTTGTTTTTCTTATTCCTTTGCTACATTTTATTTGAAAATGTTTTCTTTTTAATTTTTTATAAAGTTAATAAAAAATATTTATTGTTAAATATATACATATATACAGATATATATATATAACATTCACCTCCTATCTAACATCCTAGGTATGCAGTGTTTAATAGCATGTATTTTCCCCACTGTTATCTAAGTAAATAAAAAAATACATCATTTTAGAAAAATAAGATTTTATGTATTTATTTTATAAAACTGTTTGCAATTATATCACGGACATATTTTATGTTGGTGGATACACAAGCTTATTTCATTTTTAACTGATGGACATTCAATTATTTAATCAATATTAGGTAACTGCTCTGTGTTAAATTATTTTCTGTTGGGAATAAATTAATAAGACAGGTAAGGTCCTTGGCTCTCAAGGAGCTTTTATTCTAGTGAGAGGGACAGATACGGTGAGTAATAATATTATGTATTAATATTTATGGTATTATCCTTTAAACAGAGAAGTTATGATAAAGTTCAGGGAAAGCTAAAATCATTATGGTAGAAGTGGAGTTAATGGCAGAGTTAGGGAATAAGCACTGAGAAATATGTGTATGTTTAAAGAAAAGAGAGTGGATACTTCGGATATAAGAGAGTAGCAGGAGACAAGTCACAGGGGAAAGAGAACAATATGTGTGCCTCAACTGCAAATTTGTACCAAGAAATATAAAAATAACATTGGTAAGACAAGGTGTCATATATGGAAAGCCACAAATTCTGAGCTCAAAATTTTATATCTCTTCTAATGGAGGGAACTGGGGATGTGTGCTGGATATTACCTGATGACACTCGACACCACCCCTAACTTTTAATCTCTCCCCATTACAGGAGAAGCCATAAACACAACTCCACTCCCTTGCCAGCAGGGTTCCATTTACTAATCTACCAATGAGAGGCAATTACACAAAATTTTGAAGGTGAAAGAAAAACAGAAGCCATTATTCTCCAGGAACAGCTTGGGTAGGTAGGTGGTTGTCAGCAGACAGCCAACATGAGGTTTTGCCAGTAGCTTAAAGCATTCTCCTCACATTCAGTTAGCTGCTACAGACATCTTGAAATCAGCAGCAGCAGCTTTTTGCAGTCCTGCACTTCCTCCTTTCTTAGGTTTTAAGCAATAGCTTGGCTGAACAGGCAAATCTAAAGAGCATTTAAAACAAAACAAAATAAAACCCTTAGTGACCAGAATGGGAGTTAAAATTTTGGGGACTAGGACATAAAAAATGGGAAAACTGAAAAGTAAAATCAGTTTGGGGCAGAAGATACGGAGTTTGGATCTAGATTTCAAAGATTGGGTGATACCAGAAGGAGGTTAAAATAGAACTCTGTAATAGTTCAAGATGGAATGGAATAGAAATGTATATATGTTTTGCATATATGTATACATTTTGTATATATGTACATTTTGTATATATGTATACGTTTTGTACTGGGTATGTGGCCTGTGTGTACACGTGTGTGTATTTATTTATGGGAGTCAGCAGAGAAGTAATAGTTAAAAAAAAATGAAGATATATTGGCTGAAAAAAAAAAAGGGAAGAATGGAATAAAGGACCAATATTTGGCAGATTTCAATAAGGTGTGGGAGTAGGATGGAAAACCTGAGGAAAAAACAATCAAAAAACTAGGACAATCTAATGTTTAGTAGTAAGTAAAAAGAAAATACACATTCTCTCTGTATTATCAAGAGAGTGTTCAAATTTTGTTACATGAAAGAGAAAAAAATGAGACTGAGTTTTGAGAAAAGCTTGAGCAATCAGGAAAAGAGATACTATCAATTGTCAGGAGAAAATTCAACCATTATTGCACTATCTTCTCATCAACACTAAATTGGAGATAGATTTGTTCCTTTTTAGAAGTAGGATAAAGAAAACCAGAGAACTCTTCCACTCCCAGCACACACCACCAGAATGAACCATCCATCTGCTGCCACCTGAAAATGAGGGAACTTTACCCAGAGAAAAGTCAGATCTGCATAGTATACTTTCATGTGTTTTATTTTGGATGGTATTCCTTAACAAAACAAATCTTCATGTTGTTCTAAGCAAGCAGTAGGTGATCAAAGGCTGGATAAACATAAGATACATTTATTTATACACATAAACATAAGTCAAAAAAAACCAAGTGATAATCTATTAAGATCCTACCTAAAGTACTGTTGATTTCTTGGTCATAACTTGAACAAATGCCACTCTTATCCTTGCTGCAGAGCTTGTAAAATTGAAATAAAAGGAATGGCTTCTTCCCTTTGATCCCTATTTTCAAGATACACATGCACATGAATGTGTAAAGAACTTTCCCAGAATTGCACTACACTCAGTTATTCCAATTGAATGTGCTAAAGACAAAGCTGACCAACTCCACTTCCTCAAATGCAAAATATTTCTTCAAGAAGGTTGGGGTCACACAGAACTGATGGCTACTATAAATGCAAATTAGTCTTCGGGTATATCTTTTTTTTTTTTTTTCACTTGCTTGTTTCTTCCACCAGGGCACAAAAGTAATTAGCTAAATTTTGAAGAGAAAAGGACAACTAGTAATGAGAATTTATGGTACCAAGGGTCAGAAAACTCTCAAAAAGTTACACAAAACATTAGAAATTCTTTATTAAAGCTGGATAAGAATGCATAAGATTATCAATTATGAAATATCAAAAACATCAAAAAAATATGCCTTTGACATCTGCTTAACAGCTTCCTAACAAGATATATTTTGTGTTTTCCCCAAGAATATCTCTTTTAACATCCTCATCAATCCCTTTGCCTTCTAATTTCTTAACATCTTATTTCTACATATTATCTACCGATTAATCACAGGGAGAGACATTTTTTTGTGAAGTATACTCTTTTGGGAATGATGAGGAACCAAGAGAATTCCTCTCTCAGATCTCTCATCAGCGGTTCAGAAAGAAACAAAAGGAGGACTGCTCTAACAGCTCACCTCATTATCACTGAGCATTGCCGCATTGCAGCTGACAGTCATGTGTTTAAAAAAAAAAAAAAGAACATGAAACAGAAAGGAGAAAGAGAGGAGGAAAAAAGAAAGCAAGCAAACAAGCAACAGATTACGGCTTCTCCTGTTTTAAAAGCATCGCTTCCTCAAGGTAATATGACTGCCTAGTTTCTTTTTAAAATACTTTTTAACTAAAAGAATCCAGTCAGTATCTGAGGTCCAGATAACCAACCCTATCCCAAAAATTGGCAAAGGAAGTAAAACATTTCAAAGATAGGGAAATGTGATACCAGCTAAAATAACTCAATTCAATCCATCTTTTTAAATTTTATAATTGCTAACATTCAAGCTCTGTATGTTTGAGTGCATTCTTTTAGTTCTTCCATACACAGGTAGTAAAATAAAAATTAGCTCAAGAGAAATACTTCATGAACTTGAAATACCAAAAGGCAAAATACCCTTAAGGGGCCCCTTCATCCATCCATCTATTCATTCAAAAACATTTGCTGGATATGAGAGAATTATAAAAAATATGCATATCCATCAGTCTTCCAAGTTTATTTTTCATTCATGTATGTGTTTGAGTAGTCACTATTTTTTAGTACCATAAAAAAGGAGTCTTTCCAATTGTATAACAATGTAGATTACAAGGGGTGACAGTGTGATTGTGAAAACCTTGTGGATCACTCTCCCTTTATCTAGTATATGGATGGATGAGTAGAAAACTGGGGACAAAAACTAAATGAAAAATAGGGTGGGATGGGGGGATGATTTGGGTGTTCTCTTTTACTTTTATTTTTTATTCTTATTCTGATTCTTTCTGATGAAGGAAAATGTTCAAAAACAGACTGGGGTGATGAATGCATAACTATATGATGGTACTGTGAACAGCTGATTGTACACCATGGATGACTGTATGGTATGTGAATATATTTCAATAAAACTGAAATTAATTAAAAAAAAAGGAGTCTTTCAATGCCGTGTTTTCTGCAGAATTTTCTGTAATTAATGAGTGAAATGTAATATGGAATTTACTCATTCTTTAAAATATTTTTGAATACAAATATTGCCTGTTGAAATACTCATTGAAGCCACATACTGCAGATGAAAAAGTTTTCCAACAACATGAAAGAAAACTAAGCAAATAATAAGATTTTTAAAAATTAAAAAAAAAAAAAAAAAAAAATTTGCTGGGCACCCACTTTAAGACATCTGAGCCTTGGGAAAAAGTCCTAGCCCCACCCAAGAGGTTTTGAGGAGCACAACAGGAAAAAAAATATGCATGTAAAGTACTTAAGTGATTGACTGGAACATAAATAAGTGCTTAATATTTGTTAGCACTCATTAACTGCTCTCTTGCTCACAGTGGTAGGGTGAATAGGCTGACACAGTGGGGTAAGTAGGTTGATGCACATGTGGGAACTGATTTCTTTATTCCCTTCTCCCACACAATCAAACTTATCTTGTCTATTTACTATATGATGCCTAAAAGGTTCAGCATTACCAGTTATCTTTATGCAAGCTTCAGCTAGATACCCTGAATGGCCACAGTATGCCAAGCCCTAACCAACAGGAGTCCCGAAATACTTAGGTCCCTATCTGAGACTCTATAAAGTTTCACTCACTAAGTTATTTTTCAGAAACTTAAATCCACCAGAGTGTTCCTATGCCAGACAACTCCTAAAACCCAGTAGCAACAGCCTCTTCAAGAACATCAACCAGATGCAGTCCCTTTTGTCGACATCCCTTTTTAATAACAAGTAAGGTTAGACTAGGTTAGCCTAGACACCCCTGAAGATCAAGACAGTGACTGAAGGAGAGGGAGTAGTAGTGATAGACAGGATAGGATTTAACAAAGGATTAGGAATACTGAATCTTTATATAAATACAAATATATATATATGTATATATGGTTTTTTTTTTGTTTTTTTTTTTTGTTTGTTTGTGTGGTTTTTTTTGGATACTAAGGTATTGGAATAGCTGAAGGGAAGTGACTAAAATGGTAGAACTGTGGCCTGTGGCATTCTTTGAAATCTGTTCTATGGCTACTCGTTACATTGTACTTTGAAAGTTATTACCTTTCTATATATATGTTATATTTCATAACAGGGAAATGATTGAAACCGTGGAACTGTAACCCATAACATTCTTTGAAATTTGCTAACTACTTGTTAAATCATAATTTGAAAGTTACCACTGTTCTGTATATATGTTAAATTTCACAATAAAAAATGTATTTAAAAAAAATTAACTGTAGTCTTCCAGCAACAGACTACCAGAGAAGAAGGAAAGGAAGAAGGAAAGCTTTAGCCTCCTTGCCAATTCTGGAAAAGGGTAAACTTCTGTTTAACAGTGGTTCCAAGTTAAAGTCAAATGTTTATACTAATCTTTTCATATCCAACATTTGGCAATCAAGAAAGCTTATACAACTTCATGATGGCTAGAACTTTCTGAATATTGATATAAAGTGTTATGGAATGAATAACAAAGAGGGGGGAAACTATATCAAGCCCTTTGAATATTGAAAATTCTGAAGAAAATGATGTAGAAAGTAGGATATATATAGGTTTTTGCCTCCCATGTTTCATTTAAATCCCAAATATCAAGAGATAATGAGAGAGGATAGCAAAAGGCAAAAACTCAAGAAGTAGATATTTGCAGGACTCTTCCTGGCATGTAAGGACAGCTGCATCCCTGGGTCAAATCCCAGCTCTGCCACTTATAACTGTGCAAACCCAGGCAAGTTACTTAATTTCCATATGCTTCAGTTTCCTCATTTGTAAAAATGGCAATAATAGAAGTAGCTTCTTTATAGAGTTGTAGTGAGAATTAACTTGGTGAACATTAGTGTAGAACTGCCTGGCACATAGTAAGCACTCAATAATTCTTAATCATCATTATCATTATACATCATTCACTTTTCCTCATGGGAAACGAGAGTTAAGTAACTAGCAAGTAAGTTCCACAAGCATAAGGGACTTGACTATCTTACTTGCAGCTATATCTTCCAGCACCTAGAATACCACCTGGCACACAGTAAATACTCAATTATTATTTACTGAATGAATGAACTTAGCCAAAGCCTCACTGTTTTTAAGAAACAGAGCTGAGGTTTAAAACTAGGTTGAGTCTGAAATTATAATGCCCTAAAATGAGACTGTCCCTATAAATGCTGAAGAAAAACTAGTCAACCTAAAACACCATAAATAAAACCATGTTAATACCTAAAAACACAAGTAGAAAAAAGAGTAAGATAAGAACAGAAATTAATGAAAAACAAACAATAGAGAAGACCAACTAAACTGAAAGTTGGCCTCTAGAAAAGATTAACAAATCTGTTAAATCCCTGGTAAGATTGAGCAAGGAAAAAAAAGGTACAGATGAAGTCAAGAATGAAGGCGGGGGTGGGGTGGGGCTTTCAGATGGAACCACCATCTTGCAGTAATTCACCAAAATAACAGCACAAAGGGAAAGATGAGAGGCACCCGCTACATGTTTTCTAGGCCTTTTAGAAAACACGGAGTTGTTCCTCTGGCAAAACTACAAGAAAGGTAATATTGTAGACATCAAGGGAATAGGCAGTGTTCAAAAAGGAATGTCTCACAAATGTTACCAAGGCGAAACTGGAAGAGTCTACAATGTTACCCAGCATGCTGTTGGTATCGTTGTAAACAAACAAGTGAAGGGCAAGATTCTTACACCAAGAGAATTAATGTATGTATTGAGCATATTAAACACTCTAAAACCTGAGATAGCTTCTTGAAGCATGTAAAGGAAAATGATCAGAAAAAAAAAGAAGCCAAAGAGAAAGGTACATGGGTTCAACTGAAGCACCAGCCTGCTCCACCCAGAGAAGCACACTTCATGAGAACCAATGTAAAGGAGCCTGACCTACTGGAACCTATTCCCTAAGAATTCATGGCATAAAACGTGTATAAAAGAAATAAAAGACTTGTGGATTGTAAAAATGTTACGTCTTCGATTTTCTCTTGAGTAAACATGTTGTATCCCATCCCCAAAAGAAAAAGTATTTAAAAAGCCAACCCTGTCCTAATTCACTGGGTAATAAATGCCTTTACTGTTAAAAAGAAAGAAAGAAAGAAAGAAAAAGAAAAAAAAAGGTGGGGCATAAAGGAAGGATTTTATGAACTTTGGAATGTACAAAAATCTCTAGTAAAATAATTAATCAAAACCACAAGAAGGACTATATCATCTGAATAACTTAATAATTAAAGAAAATTAATCTATTAAAAACCTTTGCTGTTTTTTTCAAGACCACAAACTGTATTAAGGATACTTTAAAGAGTTGCCTTTGCTGAAACACTATACACCACCATGTGTTAACAGTAAACACGGTTCCTTGCAAGAAAAATTAAAAATTCTTAGTGAAGACATGAAGCTTTACACTTCATGTAATTTTTTTTCAGAAAAATGTCTTCAATTCTTCTTAGTTACTCTACGAAAATATCTGAGCTTATATCAAATAATTTTTCAGAAATACTAGTGAAAGTGCACTGATATTGAAATCATGTTTGTTTTTTTGCTCTTTTTGTGTCTTGTGATTCTCATTTTTTAGCACAAATATTACATATCAGATTGTCCTGATTTATGTTTACATGTTCTAAAAAGTTTATGATATATTTTAGTAGCATTAAATGTATTATAAAATGTGGAGTAACCAGTTGTTCAACTGAATGGCATTTTCTGTGACTCACTGTTGGTAACCATTTATAATGCAGGCAAGTAAAAATTCACATTTAATTGTTTAGGAAAAATAACAAAGCATAACTATTTGCACTCTTTTAAAATTTAAAAGTTCTTTTGATTTGTAGGACTACATTTTATCTAAATTTTATGTTTGTTTTTGAAAGAAGTTCTTTCTTAGGTTGTTTTGATTTAAAGTCATTTTTTTTTAAAGTAAAAATGTTTGGAAACAATTATTCATTTCCTTAACACTAACCCTTATTGTAATGCTTTTGGTATATTTTAACAGAGTGACGGAAACTTTAAGACCTCATTTTTTTGTTGTTTGTTGTTGCTGCTGCTGCTTTGATAGAAATTCGTTATTCAGGCTGACAGCACAAAATTGGTTCTCCCCCTAGTCAAAGTAGGAAATATGGAAAATTTCAGTGTTCATTACTTTGTTACTTTCTCATCTATGAATAGCACTTTAAGACAGGCTAAACTAAGCAAATATGCAGTGTTATGTGGATCATTGTGCAAGGAAGCTGCTAAAGTCATGTGTGTGGTAAAGTCTGATACTCTCAAGCCTTATGTAAGTGCATATCATGTAGACATTTTAAAATATAAAACTTTAACAGAGATAGGAAAGCTGTTTAAAGCATTGTATAGTTGTACATAAATTGTTCACCTGAATTTCTTTTATTTTAAATAAACAAAACAAAACAAAACAAAACCTTTCCTAAGGTGACAGTGTGGTTGTGAAGACCTTGTGGATCACACCCCCTTTATCTAGTGTATGGATGAGTGGAGGAATGGGGATAAAAACTAAAGGACAAATGGGGTGGGATGGGGGGATGATTTGGGTGTTCTTTTTTCACTTTTATTTTTTATTCTTGTTCTGGTTCTTTCTGATGTAAGGAAAATGTTCAGAGATAGATTGTGGTGATGAACGCATAACTATGTTATCATACTGTGGACAGTGGATTCTATATCATGGATGATTGTATGGTGTGTGAATGTATTTCAATAAAACTGAATTTAATTAAAAAAAAAAAAAAAAAAAAAAAAAAAAAAACTCTCCCTAAGTAAATTCTAGGACCAGAAAGCTTTCAAAGGTGTATTCTATCAACCATTTATGGAAGCAATAACAAATGCAATAACACAATTCTTCCAGAAAACAGAGAGATAAAAACAAACAAAAACAAAACAAAACCTTCCCCCATCTGTTTTTTGAGGATGTCATAACTTACCAAAAACTGACAATGACGTTTCAAGAAAGAAAAATTACAAGCTAATCTCACTCATGAACATAAATGCAAAAATCCTAAACAATTAACAAATTAAATGCAGCAATGTAATAATAATAAGAAAAATCATAAACAAGTTGGGTTTATTCCAAAAACTCAAAGTTTAACTATTTAAAAATAAATCATGCTATTCACAATAGCCAAAAGGTGGAAGCAACCTAAAGGTGTGCATCAACAGAAGAATGAATAAACAAAATGTGATACATACATAAAATGGAATATTATTCAGCCATAACAGGAAATGAAGTTCTGATATGTGTGACAACATGGATGAATCCTGAAGACATCATAAATAAAATAAGTGAAAGGGGACAGATGTATGATTTCACTATATGAATTGACCAGAAGAAATCTTTCAGTTACAACTACTATACTCTATTGAAGAAATTAATAGAATGGACAATGAAAGTATGAAATCAATAACCACTGCACAAAACATTTCATTCAACAAAAACTATAAAAAGTCCAATGAATAAATAAATCAACGTCTTTCACCACTGCCCATTAACAGCATTTTGTTTTGAAGTTTGTCCTCCCTTGGTATTTGCAGTTTTTAAAAAAAAATTTTAATCTGGTTAATAAATAGCAGATCTAGTACACAGCAATAGTCCACAGCTTACATCATTACCAGACATTCTGCAGTTCTTTGACCTAGGAAAACAAACATTTTTATTTGACTTTCAGATTTCTTGTGTCCAAAAAAGCAATTTTAGCAGCTTTTCTTATTCCCTACAAGATATAGTAGAAGGAAAACAGTCTAGAGGATGACAGATGTAAGTGAACCACTTCATGCTCCTCTTTTTCCCCAGAAGTGAATTTCTGCTTCCTTAATGTATTCTGTATTTAGTTAGTCTCATAAAAGGACTACAAAGAACTCCAAAGGTTTTATCCAATGGTTTACTGGAACAGAGAAGGCATAATTCAGTTTGCCTCTTAGCATTTATTTCTCCATCTGGCAGTAAGATGCTTATTTTAAATAAATAAATACATGTATCTAGTTCTATAAAATGATTTGGAATAAAGATTAACTCCTTCCTCGTTCCTCTATGATGAGCTAATTAATGGGAAAAATATTGAAACACCATTTCATAGCATGGGCAAGTAAAATATGACTATATACAAACCAAATAGCAACCAAAAAAAAAAAAAAAATCTATGCTGTTTTAAACCCACAGCTAGAACTATTAAAGGAAGTCATATTCAGTCCAAATAACAAGCTTGATTCCTTAGAAGGAATTTAAAAGTTTATAATTTAATGAAATAGTATTTTCACCTGTGAAACTAAGAATGTTATATGTGTAATATATATGAGTTATGGAGACAGAGGATAGAGGCACTAATTTCCTGCTAGTGGGAATATAAATTATATAATCTTTCTGAAAATCCTTAAGTCACTCTGGCAACCACACACACATGAAAACATTTATACCCTGACTCAGGAATTCCTCTTTTAGAAATTTTCTCTAAGGAAGTAAAAATTAGCAGTATAAACAAAAACAAAACATAAACAGAAGTCCACAGATTACTTGACAGTAAAAAACAAACAAACAAACTCTGGAAGCAACCTAAATTCTAATGATAAACTATTGGTTAAAGTACAAGAAAAGTAACTAACATTGAGACTTACTATTCCAGGCACGATTCCAAGCACAATGCATTTATTAACTTATTTGATTTTCATAACAACCCATATAAAGGTGTTTCCATTATACACACAAAGAAAAGGACTAAGACAAGTCAAATTACTTGTCCAAGGTCCATAGCTGGTAGGTTACAGATAATTTAAATCCAAGCAGTCCGGTTCTAGAGCCTATGCTCTTAACCACTAACCTTATATACTGCTATATTACATCTATATAATGTAATACAACAAAGCCCTTAAAATCTGTGTTATGGACCAATATTTTCCAAGTTCATGAATAGTCAAACAAGTATGTTTGAATAAAATTAAGATTTGAAGGACAAACATCATAAGTTTAACAATTACTTTCTCTAGGTATTAAAATTATGGAAAAGGTTTCCTTTGTTCTTAAAATGAACCATTTATTATTAAAATTAAATCCATTAAAAAATACTTGCTATGTTTTGTACTCATGTTATATATTAACATTGAAGTATTTTTCTCCCATTTCTATGAAAACCTATCACATAATTTAAAGGATAGAAGGCTTGATAAGCTCCAAAAGACTAAGTGCCACAAAAGATGACTCATACCACAAAGGAGAGGTTGGGGAAAAATTTAAGTGCCTACTCTAAGAAGCTCAGTATACAATGCTATTATTTGTACAGGTACTGTTTTAGTTTCTAAGGCTACTTAGGCAAGTACCACGAAAAAAGGGCTAATTAAACAATGGGAGTTTATTTGCTTATGGTTTTGAGGCCGGGAAAATGTCCAAATCAAGGCATCATCAAGGCAATGCTCTCTCGCTGAAGACTGTGTGGTGTTCTGGGGCAGGTTGCCAGTGATCCTTGGTTCCTCTTGTCACATGGCGACATCTCCTAGTCTCTTCCTTCTCTTCCCAGTTCTGTTTCAGCCTCTCCCTTCCTGTGGCTTTCTCTCTATATACCTGAATTTCAGTCTGCTTATAAAGGACTCCAGTAATAGGATTATGACCCATCCTGATTGGTCTGGGTCACACCTTAACTGGAGTATCCTCATCAAAAGGTCCTACTTACACTGGGTTCACACCCACAGGAATGGATTAAATTTAAGAACATGTTTTTCTGAGGTACATACAGCTTCAAACCACCACAAGTATTACCATCCCTGTTAAGAAACTGAGATGAGTAGTAGTTGGCTTCAACAGGCCTGACTGTTGATGAGACTACGAAAAAAGAGGTTCAGAATGACCTCTGGCAATTTAGAGTAACTCACCAATGTTGGTGAATAATATGTGGAAAATGCACTGAACTTGGATTTTTCTTAAAAACAAGGTTTTATTCCACCAAACTGAGTAAGTGGCAATGTCTCAGATGGCTTCCTTTTCTTTAAAATGGAAGGTGGGGAGTAGATGTCAGATTCCTAAAGCTTTTTCTGGCTTAATTTTTGTACCAAAACTATGACACACACACCCCGCCCCCCCCCCCAATGTCTGAAAATTAGTCAAATGAAACAAGTATTCCATTTATTTCATATTATCCATTTTAAAAAGGATGTGAAAGCATACTACATGTGATCCTGGATGTTTCTGCAGATATGTCTATGCAACCCCTTATCAAAACACATGCTTCAGGTAAGACTCATTTTCAACAGTAAAAAAACTAAATCTCTAAATGTTTGTAAAACTTTTCACTTTACATGACTAAAGCTAACTAGCCCTGACCTGACTTCAAGAGCTCCAGACTATTTTCCCAACTCTTCCTGGCTATCTCCAACTAGATGTTCTAAAACTAGCTCTTATCCCTGACATTAATTGTATAACATTTTCCCAGCTACTCAAGCCAAGATCCTGAAGTCTTCCTTTCTCCTCCATGTCTTTAGTCAATAGGTCACCAAGGACAAAAGATTCACTTCCAAATGCCTTTCAAGTAAAACTGGCCCATTTTCTCTAATCCTGTTGCTGCTGCCCTAGTTCAAACCCTTAAATTTCTGACTAGACTTCTGCAATGGTCAGGTCAGATTATTCTTCCTGAAGGTTCCCCCTCCTTCTCCATGTCTTGGGTTGAGGCTATTTTCTTGCCTGAAACACAATTCTTTGTCTCCTTCTCTAAAGGTTCAATTCACTCTATAACGCCGAGGTAAAATGTAAACTTTTCCAAAAAGCTTCCCCACTACCCTATTCTACTAGATTGCTCCTCTGTGTTCTCAAAGTACCTTACTTGTATAAATTTTATAACCAACAACACTGTATCTTTATAATACTCTAGTATACCTAAAATCTCTTGATAGGGTAGGGACAATATCCCTTGCAAACATTAACACCTTTCAACAAGTCAATGCATACATAGTAGGGACTCAGTAAGTAGTCCCTGAATGAACTTTAACAAATTTTTTCCTTCACATTAAATAAAAAGTTTCAGATTATTCCAGTCTTTTACACAGAAATTTAAAGGTTCATTAATAATAGAAATGTTCCCTCCCATATCTATTCTTAACTCTGCTGGTAAGTGACAGATACTACTATGATGGACTTTACCGTGTAAATTCTTAATAATAGATCCTTGAAATTAATATGCTCTGAACTGATTTTTTAAATTTGAGTTTATTTTCTAAATAAAATATGCATAGCATAAAAGCAAGAATTCAAACAAAACTAATTTTTCACTTATAATCATTCAGACAGAAGTGATCTGAAATACACCTTTACTCATCTAATCTTTCAATTAAAACGCAAACCAGATTACAAAGAAAATGCTTAAATTTCACAAGAAAACTATCTTCAAGGACTTCATAAGCACCAATATAATGGTAATTACAAACCATATTTACGTATTTTATTTCTTGACTCAAGCAGTTTCCAAATAGACATTTACTAGGCAATACTGCTATTTGAAAGCCATGTATGCTTAAACTTGCTTTTCTCAGAGACTCACACAAATATGTTTTAGTCAGAGAATAAGTCCAGCCTTTTGGGATGGCAATCTTGAAAAATATTTCAAAATTTAAGACGTTAAATTCTACTGGCCCCAAATTACACTAGTCATTATCCTATGGTTATCTTCAAAAAGAATATAAAAAATTACAGAATATAAAAAAAAAAAACCACTAATCTTTGGTTGAAAAGATAATAGAATATTAGCTGCTGGAAGTAGGGTAATTGATTGGAAAAGAACATAATTTTCTGGGAATAATGGAAATGCTCAATAGTTTGCCACACAACTATACACAAGTACAGATAGTTGGAATTGAGCTTTTAGGATTTATGCATTCTAGTGCATGAATTACCCCTTGTTCTAGTTTGCTAATGCTGCTGAAATGCAAAACATCAGAGATGGATTGGCTTTTATAAAAGGGGGTTTATTTGGTTACACAGTTACAGTCTTAAGGCCATAAAGTGTCTAAGGTAACACATCAGCAATCAGGTACCTTCACTGGAGGATGGCCAATGGTGTCTGGAAAACCTCTGTTAGCTGTGAAGGCATGTGGCTGGCATCTGCTCCAAAGTTCTGGTTTCAAAATGGCTTTCTCCCAGGATGTTCCTCTCTAGGCTGCAGTTCCTCAAAAATGTCACTCTTACTTGCACTTGCGGTATCTGTTCTCTCTTAGCTTCTCTGGAGCAACAGTCTGCTTTCAACAGCCATCTTCAAAATGTCTCTCATCTGCAGCTCCTGTGCTTTCTTCAAAGTGTCCCTCTTGGCTGTAGCTCCTCTTCAAAATATAACTCTCAGCTGCACTGAGTTCCTTCTGTTTGTCAGTTCATTTATATGGCTCCACTGATCAAGGCCCACCCTGAATGGGTGGGGCCATGCCTCCATGGAGATCATCTCATCAGAGTTATCACCTACAGTTCGGTGGGGCACATTTCCATGCAAACAACCTAATTCAAACATTCCAACTTAATCCCCACTAACATGTCTGCCCCACAAGAGTGCATCAAAGAATATCGCTTTTAATAGGGGACATAATACACTCAAACCAGCACACCCCTCAATTTAAAAATAAAGAATAAAGCATTCTGTCTGGGCTAACATAAAAAGATCTCCAAGGTTACATATATGGGAAAAAAGTAATATACACAACTATCCATAGACAATGATCTTTTTAAAAGAATATATATTTAAGAATATATTCTGTTATATACATACTATTTTTCTCCAAAAAAAAAAAAATACAAGGAATTTAAGACTTCTGTACAAGAACAACAAAAAAACCATAATGTTTAACAAATACATGTAGCAGACAGATTTTTATGGTGGCTTTCCACCACTTCCTGGTGTTCACACCTTTATGTAATTCCTTCCCTTTGAGTGTTGACAAGGACCTATGATGTGATTCTAACCAACAGGAATAGGCAAAGATAATGTTACTTCCATGATTATGTTGTATTACGTAAGATTACATCTTGTTGGCAGACTCATCCTAGAGAGTCTCTTTCCCCATTTGCTTTTGAATAAATAAGCAGCCATGTTAAAAGGCCCACATGAAAAGCTGTTGAAAGTAGCCTTTAGGAGTTGAGGGTAGTCGCCAACCAAAAGTTGGCAAGAAGCCAGGGACCTCAGTCCTAGAGCTGCAAAGAAATGAATTCTGCCAACAACCCGAGTGTGTGTGAAAGCAGATTAATCCACAGTCAAACCTCCAGATCAGGACACAGCCTAGCCAACTCCTCAATGGCAGCCATGTGAAACCATACACTAAGGATCCAGCTAAACTATACCTGGACTCCCAGCACAAAGTAACGATGAGATACTGAGTTACTTTAAGCTGATAGGTTTGTGGTAACTGTATACCAATAGATAACTAATACAATATGCAACACATATAATAGGAAAGGACCAGTATTCAGAATATATCTAAACTTCATACACATAAAAAAATAAAAGACATAAAAATTCGAAAAATGTACAAAGAACATGAGCATTCAATGCAAAGGGAAACCTCAAATAGCTATTAACATATGAAAAGATGCTTAAACTTCACAAGTAATCAGGAAAATACAATTCAAACCCTAATGAGATACCTATCAGACTAACAAATTTCCTAAAGTTTGACAGCACCTAGAGTTTAGGATGTAAAGGGACAGGCAATCTCTTACACTATTTGGGAATATATTTTGCTTCAACTGCTCTGAGAAAAGAGCTAGCAAAACCTTGTAAAGTTAAAAATGAGTCTAACTTACAGCTCAGCAATTCCATTTCCAGTTCCATACCCTTCAAGTGAAGAACTGCTGCACATGTAAACCAGGAAACAGTTACAAGAACATTAACAGCAGCAATGTTTAAAACTAAGAAAAACTGGAACTATCCACCAATAGGGAAATATAAAATATGGAAAGCAGACTCTGTATCAATAAGACTACAGCTCAAAAGCAATGTAAAGAGAAAAAGCAATCTACATTGTGCCATTAAGGCAATTTTCAATAATTGATATATACATTACATACATACATACATACATAATAAAAGTACAAAAGCACTGAATGGCTCAACATCAAATTCATATTGTGGCTGCCTTTGGGTAAGGAAAGAATAAGAGGAAATTGCAACTTTACTGATAAAGTTTCGTTTCTTTAAAAACACCAGAAGAAAATATAACATTCATCTTTGTAAAGTCAGGGTAATGAGTTCATAAATATTCGCTCTATTTTCCTTTATTGATTTTAGCACACTGTATTATTTTAAATTTAATTAAAAATAGAAAAATCTTTAAATCTTACTTTAAAAAAGCAATTCTCCCAAACCAATAGGAATCAGCAAAATGTAATTACATATGAAGCCAATCACTTTTCTCCTTAACAATTAGCTTAAATGATAAAATGGCTCCAAATTAGTCCTGATATGTTTCTAAATGTGCTAATATCAAACCTGGGTTTTGACAGGCCAATAAAGTATGACCTTCAAAGTTTGCATTAAAGAATATTTATAATTATATTTAGCAATTTTTATTGACTTGAAATTAATAAAAGTTTAGGATCAGAATGATTCACCATCACTACCAAAGTAAAAATTACAGAAGTCCCTTCCTCTAACCTGTGTATCCATACAGCAAATGCTTCTTAGATTGCTGTTATACTTCAGAAAGATTCCTCAAGTCCCCACACAGTTACTCCATTCAGATTCTTATTTACTTGCTGTCAACCCAGAGCCCAAAAATGGATGCCAAAGAAGTCACAAGAAGGAGGATATGAAGGAAATCATCAGAAACTAAACTTTTCTACAGCATATAAATGAGTGAGGGGGATATTTAGGAATTCTTATTCAATAACAAATTCATCCTTGCATGATTTCCATGTTAAAATCGTTCCTGCTCTTATCTCAATCTAGCATTTAGAATCAAGTAGTTCAATTAGTGCTTAGTTTACTGGCTGCTAAGAATAGACTTGCTTAAGCAATGGGAATCTGAGGCAAGGAGAAGTTCAAAATCGAGGCATCGGCAAGGTGATGCTTTCTCCCCAAAGACTGTAGCTTCTAGGGCTGGTTGTCAGTGATCCCTGGGTCCTTGGCTTTTCTATCATATGGCAATGTACAAGGCGGTTTCGCCTTTGTCTTCCAGGTTCCACTGACTTCCAGCTTCTGGCTGCTTTCCATGGTTTCTCTCTCCTTGTCCAGTTTTCTGCACTTGTAAGGACTTCAGCCATTTTGGACTAAGTAGGGCCCACCTTCATTCAATCTGAGTACACGTAAACTATTAACATCTTCAAATATACTATTTACAAACATGTTCAAACCCACAGAAGTAGAGGTTGGGACCTGAACATGCCTTCTGTGGGGGGCATGATTCAATCTCCAACAGTCAGGTTGGTAACAGAAGTTTTTTAAGAAGTGTGAGAAATAAGGTTGGCAAAGATGTAGGCCTTCAATGTTGAAACCTAGGGGCTTACACTTATGTGAGCAACAAGATACCATTAAAAGCTTCTAAGTAATGAAAAGACATAATTATGAGTGGGACTGAGAAGATACATCTGGCATCAAATATATTCCATATATGGAAAGAATAAAGTGCAGAGGTATGGAAGGTTTGGAGGGCAATTCAAAGGCTATTTCACAGTTCAAGCAAAAAGTAATCATGGATTCTCTAAAAGAACCAATGACTTACAGCTATACTAGCACAAAGAGGCAATGATTCCTCACCCCAAAAAAACAAGTAACAAACTGGACAAATTTAAGATTATACTTCAGAGCTCTAAAAACTGACCAAAGGTGAACAACAAATTAACACACATTTATTAATGAAAAATCTGCTAGAATATGGGTATGAACAGTGGAAGTCTATGTCCTTTTTGTCTAGGGCTGTTCCCATTCCCACCTCCACCTCACCCTCACAGCTTAGCTGGCACAGTAATTTAACCAGACTGGGTAGGCTGTGCAGATGAGTGGCCCTGCTGCTGGAGGGAGGCGAGGGGGGATCTGACTTGGGACAGAGGCTAAAAACCAAAGGCAGCACTGTTAGAAATATTAAGAAATGAGCAGGGAAAACCCAGACTGCTAGCCCAAGAACATCAGGCAAATGGCAGACTGCCCAACTCCACTGTGGTATATAACAGCACAATTTATACAAAGGTATATTTTGGGATGAATGCGCCAAAAGGATTACAGAGATCATGGTATCTCACTGTGGTTGATATGGTTAACACTTTTATGCTGTAAACAAGGGACATTCAACATACACTGATTCATTAAATAAGGTATGAATAAGATCACAAATATTTATGTGCCCCATATCTGGCCGAGAGACTGTAACATGAAACGTAAGACAGTCCTCTGGACTTGAGAAACTGAAAAGATAAAATAAAAATAAATCCACTGTAGGAAAAAATGACTTTGTAATTAAGGATTAAATGTGTCCCATAGGCATTGAGTGCATTTAAAGTAGTCAGGGACAACACGAAGGTGTGACAAGACCAAGGAGGGCATTCACATGGAGTGAAATAGGTGAGAAAAGATAAAGAAACAGTAATGAGCAAAAGTGAAAATACTAATCCAAGGAAAAGAATAGGGAGTAAAGGGGGACCATGTTGAACAGTCTATCTTATAAAAAAAGCGACAGCATTTAAATCAAAGTGAGTCACCAATAGGTTGGAACAGGGTTTCTAACCTATTAAAGTGTCTGTTTCCTCATCAGAAACATGGTAATATCACCTTTCTTACAAAGTGATCTGAGATTAATATAAAATACGGAAAAGGTCAAAAAACCTAGAAATGCCTAGATACAGGAGATGCGTAATAATTTTTATCATCAACAAAGCATCTTAAAAATCAAGAAAATTAGATTTAATGTTACAGGGAGAAAAAGCGAGCTTCTGAAGGGTTTTTAGAAGAATGTTAAGATGATAAAAGTGGTGCCTGATGAAGATTAGAAACGGCTAGAGAAGAAAGACCAACATATAAGTCAGGTCGATAGAAGAAAGGTGATGTCAAAAAGACAGAAAAGCTGAGATAAGATAGTTTTAGGGGGGAAAAGCAAGTTCAATTTTGATTGGCATAGAAATGACAGTTAAGAACTAAGTGAAAACGTACAATAGGCTACTGAGATAAAATCAAGAGCAGTCAGATGTGGCCATTCTCTCTCTCTAAGCCCACTTGGCAGGTAAACCCACTGCCCTCCACTCTACATGGGACATGACTCGTAGGAGTGTAAATCTCCCTGGCAACACAGGACATGACTCCCAGGGATGAGCCTGGACGCAGCAACATGGGATTGAGAAACTCTGCTCAACAAAAAGAGGGGAGCAAAATAAAGTTTCAGTGGCTGAGAGAATTCAAATGGAGTCGAAGGTCACTCCGGTGGGTATTCTTATGCGCTATATAGGTATCCCTTTTCAGTCTTTAGTATATTGGAATAGCTAGAAGGAAATATCTGAAACTAACTGCAACCCAGTAACCTTGATTCTTGAAGACGATTATACAGCTATCATCTGACATTGTGATTGTGAAACCTTATAGCTCACACTCCCTTTATCCAATATGGACAGATGAGTAGAAAAATGGGGACAAAAATTAAATGAAAAATAGGGTGGATGAGGGGATGGTATGTGTTGGGTGTTCTTTTATGCTTTTATTTTTACTTTTATCTTTTTTTGGAGCAATGAAAATGTTTAGAAATTGTGATGAATGCACAACTATATGAAGATACTATGAACAACTGATTGTACACTGTGGATGACTGTATGGTACGTGAACATGTCTCAATAACAATGAATTAAAAAAAAAAAATCAAAAGCAGTGTGGTTTTCAATCCTAGATCTTTTTCAAACTATGACACTTTTAGGGATGCCCATTTCCGTCTCCCCAATCTTGACTAATTGTGTGCTTGACAGAAGCTAGCTCACACACAGAAGTCTACCTGCAGAGGACTCTTAGAAACACAGTCTTTGGTTTTCCAACCTCTAATATATAGGAACATTAAGCAGATACTGAATTTTGGAGAAAGGGTTTAACTTGATTTGATCAGGGATATTTGTAAAAACTATGGGGCAGTGTGGGGCCAAGATGGCAGAGTGATGAGGCATGGAATTTAGTCTCTCCTCTAGGGCAGTTGGTAATTACCCAGGAACTGTATGAAGCAGTGTTTTCGGGGTCTCCAGTGACCAGTCACACATCATATACAAGTTTAAAACCAGAGGAAAAGCTGAGATCACAGCAAACTTTGTAAGACCAGGGGTCTGGTGCCCTCTCCATGGAAGGAAAAAAAAAAAACAAAAATCTGCTGAGGGCAAGAAGGGTGACTCAACCCAGCCTCAACTTCAGAATTAACTAATTTTTGGCACTAGGGGGACTAGAGAAGGGCTGGGCTCCGAGAAGGGGGTCACATAAAAGTGGGCACCCATTCCCTAGCTCCAAAAAAGCTTGTTTTTTTCCTCCTACATTTTGTCCCTTCTCCTTTCTCACTGACTCCTTACTTTTTGCATTTCAATAGCCCCTGGCAAGGGCTGTAATTATCAGACAACAGCCCAAAGTACACCTTTAAATGCTCTATTCTGACACTGACAAAACTTCCGGGCTGGGGAAAGGCTTTTAAAAGGGCCTTTTTTTTTTTTTTTTTTTTAAGTAACATGTGGTTATTTCCTATGGTTATTTCCTATCAGACAGCTCAGGTCTAGGCTGGTCTTAGGGGAAGACAGAGCACCCAGAACTTCTTTGAATTTCAGATTCACTTCTGAGGACGGTCTCCACCCGACTCTTTAATTGGCAACTCAGGCTGACCAAGGAAGTAAGATGGAGTTGCCTCAAAGAGAAGGGAGAAGGGAATAGTGCCCTTAGGAGACAGCTGGAGTTCCCAGGATTGGGAGAGTGGAGGGAGGTACAGCTCAATTGGCAGCCCTCCTTCTGGGAACTCACCCCAGGAGCTGGAATTCAGATGCCAGCTTCAGTCAGCCATGCCCCCAACAGGATCAGAGTCACCGGGAGAACTAAAGGTTCCATACCTCCTTACACTGGTGGGGGAACTGCAGGCTGGCAAGTGCCACCTGCTGTACAGCATAGGAAAAGCACCAACAGAGGCCTCACAGGAGAGTCTCATTCTCAGGGAAACTCCATAACCTCCTCATGAGACCTGGGCCTCTCTAGACTGGGAAAACCTGACTGGGGTCGACCGTATCTGAGGAGACCCTCTCACAAAAAAGGCTACATAGAGGCAGGGCAAGAAACAGAAAAACAAGACGTGAAAAACTCTGATCAACTAAATAGAACCTAAGTTAGAGGCCTAGAATAAGCTGAACTAAACACCAAATGTTAGAGAACAAAGCCAACAAACAAGAAAACCCTAGGTAAAAGAGTGAAAATGAGATCCAGAATAAACTAATCAAGAAAGTCAGATGCCTAGACAGCTCAAGATAATGAGTCATACTAGGAAACACAAAAATATGGACCAGCCAAAGGAACAAACTAATAGTTCAACTGAGATACAGGAGTTGAGGCAACTAATGCTAAATCAATTCAATGAACTAAAGGAAGAACTAATTAAAGATGTTCAAACAAATCTCCTAAATCAACTCAAAAATCAAGTCAACGAACTGAGGGAAGATATAGCAAAAGAGATGAAGGATATAAGGAAGATACTGGATGACCACAAAGAAGAAGTCATAACCTTGAGAAAACAAACGGCAGAACTTACGGGAATGAAGGGCATAATGGAGGAGATGAAAAAGACAATGGAGGGATACAACAGTAGATTTGAACAGGCAGAAGAAAGGATCAGTGAACTGGAACACCAGACATTTGAATTCATACACACAAAGGAACAGATGGTGAAAAGAATGGAAAATACAAGCAGGGTCGTAGGGAGCTGAGTGACAACATGAAGCGCACAAACATACATGTTATGGGTGTCCCAGAGGGAGAAGAGAGGGGGGAAAAGGGGCAGAAAGATTAATAAAAGAAATAATTACTGAAAATTCCCCAACTCTTATGAAAGACAGAAAATTACAGATTCAAGAAGTACAGCGCACCTCGAACAGAATAGATCCCAATAGACCTACTCCAAGACACTTACTGATCAGACTGTCCAATGTCAAAGACAAAGAGAGAATTCTGAAAGCAGGAAGAGAAAAGTAATCCATCACATATAAGGGAAGGTTTATAAGACTATGTGCAGATTTCTCAATAGAAACCATGGAGGCAAGAAGGAAGTGGGGTGATATATTTAAAACACTGAAAGAGAAGAACTGCCAACCAAGAATTCTATATCCGGCAAAACTGTCCTTCAAAAATGAGGGAGAGATTAAAATATTTTCAGACAAACAGACACTGAGAGAGTTTGTGAATAGGAGACTAGCGCTACAAGAAATACTAAAGGGAGTGCTACAGGCTGATAGGAAAAGACAGGAGAAAGAGGTTTGGAGAAGAGTATAGAAATTGAAGATTATCAGAAAGGGTAAAAAGAGACAGAGGAAAAACTAAGACATGACATATAAAATCCAAAAGACAAAATGGTAAAAGAAAGTACTGCCCTTACAATACTAACACTAAATCTTAATGGATTAAACTCCCCAGTAAAAAGACACAGACTGGCAGAATGGATTAAAAAACAGGACCCATCTATATGCTGTCTACAAGAAACTCACTTTAAACACAAGGACAAAAATGGCCAAAAGTGAAAGGCTGGGAAAAGATCATGCAAACAGCAACCAGAAAAAAGCGGGAGTAGCTATATTAATATCAGACAAATTAGACTTCAAAAGTAAAACAATTAAAAGAGACAAAGAAGGACACTATATATTAATAGAAGGGTCAATTCATCAAAAAAAATAACAATCATAAATTTGGGCCAGAGTGTCCCAAAATTCATGAGGCAAACACTGACAACACTGAAAGGAGAAGTAGATAGTTCTACAATAATAGTTGGAGACTTCAATACACCACTCTCATCAACAGATAGAACATCTAAACAGAGGATCAATAAGGAAACAGAGATGTTGAATTGTATGATAAATGAACTAGAGTTCACAGACATTTATAGAACACTACACCCCATAACAGCAGGATACATGCTTTTCTCAAGTGCTCATGGAACATTTTCTAGGATAGACCATACGATGGATAACAAAGCAAGTCTCAACAAATTTAAAAATACTGGTATTATAAAAAACACTTAGATCATAATGGAATGAAGCTGGAAATAAATAACAGGCAGAAGACTGTAAAATTCACAAGTATAAGGAGACTAAACAACACACTCTTAGAAAACCAGTGGGTAAAGGAAGAAACTACAAAAGAAATTAGTAAATACCTCAAGGCAAATGACAATGGAAACACAACATATCAAAAGTTATGGGATGCAGCAAAGGCGGTGCTGAGAGGGAAATTTATTGCCCTAAACATCTATATTAAAAGAGAAGAGAGAGCAAAAATTGAGGAATTAACTTCTACATGGAGGAACTAGAGAAAGAACAGCAAACTAACCCCAAAGGAAACTGAAGGAAAGAAATAACAAAAGATTAGAGAAGAAATAAATGAAACTGAGAACAGGAAAACAATGGAGAGAATCAACAAAACCAGAAGCTGGTTCTTCAAGAAAATCAACAAAACTGATGAATCCCTAGCTAGGCTAACAAAAAAAAAAAAAGAGAGAGAGAGAGAGAGAGAGACAGAGAGCGGATGCAAATAAATGCAATCAGAAATGGGAAAAGAAACACAACTACTGACCCTGTAGAAATAAAGGAGGTAATGAGAAGATACTAGGAGCAACTATATGCTAATAAACTAGACAACTTACATGAAAGGAACAACTTCCTAGAAAAGCATAAACAACCAACACTGACCCGAGAAGAGATAGACGACCTCAACAAACCAATCACAAGTAAAGAGATTGAGTCAGTTATCAAAAAGCTCCCAAAAAAGAAAAGCCCAGGACCAGATGGTTTCACATGTGAATTCTACCAAGCATTCAAGAAAGAATTAATACCAATCCTGCTCAAACTCCTCAATAAAATTGAAGAGAAGGGAAAGCTACCCAACTCATTCTATGAAGCCAACATCACCCTAATACCAAAATCACATTCTGGGAATGCCCAGGAATGACTATGATTTGTTAATTTCTCGTGGATATGGAGGGAAAAAGTTCACAGAAATGTTGCTCTGTTGGGTCATTTTCTTGGGGTAGAGTAGGAACATGTTGGAAGTAAAGTAGTTATTTGAGGTTAGTTGTCTTTCTCCTATTCCCTTGTTTTGGTTTGTCTGAAATGTTTTTTTATTGAATTTTTTATTTACTGTATTTTTAAAAATTTTTTTTTGATATAGTTAATAGTTAATTAAAAAAAAAATGAAAAAAATATTCAGCGCCCCCTTGAGGAGCTGGGGGAGAGAGAACGCAGGGGTGTTAGGCTTCCCCAACTCGATGGTTGCTGATGTGCTCACAGACATTGGGGACTGGTGGTTTGATGGGCTGAGCCCTCTATCACGGGACTTGCCCTTGGCAAGACTGTTATTTCAAAGGAGAGGCTAAGCCTGCTTATAATTGTGCCTAAGTGTCTCCCCCTGAATGCCTCTTTGTTGCTCAGATGTGGCCCTCTCTCTCCAGTTGAGCCAACTTGGCAGGTGAAATCACTGCCCTCCCCACTATGTGGGATCTGACATGCAGGGGTGTAAATCTCCCTGGCAATGTGGAATATGACTCCTAGGGAGGAATCTAGACCTGGCATCGTGGGATGGAGAACATCTTCTTGACCAAAAGGGGGATGGGAAAGGAAATGAAGTAAGTTTCAGTGGCTGAGAGATTCCAAAGGGAGCCGAGAAGTCACTATGGTGTGCACTCTTACGCACAATATAGATAATCCTTTTTAGGTTCAAATGAATTGGAATAGCTAGTGGTAAATATCTGAAATTATCAAACTACAACCCAGAACCCTTGAATCTTGAAGATGATTGTATAGCAATGTAGCTTATGAGGGGTGACGGTGCGACTGGGAAAGCCATGTGGATCACACTCCCCTTGTCCAGTGTGTGGATGGATGAGTAGAAAAATAGGGGCAAAAAAAAAAGTCACCCAGTGTTCTTTTTTACTTTAATTGTTCTTTTCCACTTTAATTTTTATTCTTATCATTTTTTGTGTCTGTGGTAATGAAAATATTCAAAAATTAATTTTGGTACTGAACGCATAACTATATAACGGTACTGTGAACAACTGAATGTACGCTTTGTATGACTGCATGGTATGTGAATATATCTCAATAAAACTGAATTAAAAAAAAAAGAAGCACACTGAAAGAAAAAAAAAAGATCAGGAACAAGACAGGGATGCCCACTGTCACCACTGTTATTCAACACTGTGCTGGAAGTTCTAGCTAGAGCAATTAGGCAAGAAATAAAAGGCAACCAAATTGAAGAAGTAAAACTTACACTCTTTGCAGATGACATGATTCCATATATAGAAAAATCAGAAAAGTCTACAGCAAAGCTATTAGAGCTAATCAACAAATACATCAAAGTGGCAGGCTAAAACATCAACATGCAACAAAATGTAGTGTTCTTATACATATGTAATGCGCAACAAGAGGAAGAAATCAAGAAAAAAATTCCATTTACAATAGCAACCGAAAGAATCAAGTATTTAGGAATAAACTTAATGAAGGTGACAAAAGACCTATACAAAGTAAATTACAAGAAACTGCTAAAAGAAATTGAATGGGACCTAAAAAATAGAAGAACATACCGTGTTCGTGGATTGGAAGACTAAATATAATTAAGATGTCAACTCTACCTAAACTGCTTTATAGATTCAATGCAATGCCAATTAAAATCCCAACAACTTACTTTGCAGAAATAGCAAAACCTATAACCAAATTTATTTGGAAGGACAAGGTGCCCCGAATAGCCAAAAATATCTTGAGAAAGAGGAACGAAGTGGGAGGTCTCACACTACCTGACTTTGAAACGTACTACAAAGCTACAGTGGTCAAAACAGCATGGTACTGGCATAAGGACAGATATACTGACCAATGGCATCAAACTGAGTGTTCAGAAATCGACCCTCGCATCTACGGACAATCAATCTTTGATAAGGCAGTCAAGCCAAAGCAACTGGGACAGAGTAGCCTCTTCAAAAAAACGGCATTTGGAGAACTGGACATCCATTTCCAAAAGAAGAAAGAGGACTCCTATCTCACACCTGATACAAAAAGTAACTCAAAATGGATAAAAGACCTAAACATTAGCGCTAAAACCATAAGACTCTTAGAAGAAAGTGTAGGGAAATATCTTAAAGGTCTTGTGATAGGAGATGGTTTCCTAGGCCTCACACCCAAGGCGTGAGCAACCAAAGAACAAATAGACAAATGGGATCTCCTCAAAATTAAACACTTTTGTACATCAAAGGACTTTGTCAGGAAAGTAAAAAGGCAGCCTACGCAATGGGAGATGATATTTGGAAACCACGTATCAGATAAGGGTTTAATATCCTGACTATATAAAGGGTTCCTACAACTCAATAACAGAAAGACAAGCAATCCAATTAAAAAATGGGCAAAAGACATGGACCGACACTTTTCTGAAGAGGAAATACAAATGGCTCAAAAACATATGAAAAAATGCTCAACTTCACTGGCTATGAGGGAAATGCAAATCAAAACCACAATGAGATATCATCTCACAGAATAGCCAGTATCCAAAAAACAACAAATTAGAAATGCTGGAGAGGATGTGGAGAAAGAGGCACATTTATTCATTGTTGGTGGGAATGCAGAATGGTGTAACCAGTCTGGAAGACAGTGTGGAGGTTCCTCAGGAAGCTAAGTATAGATTTGCTATATGACCAAGCTATTCCACTGCTAGGTATATACTGAGAGGAACTGAAAGTTAAGACACAAACAGACATTTGTAAACCGATGTTTATTGCGGCATTATTCACGACTGCAGAGAGATGGAAACAGCCCAAATGCTCATCAACGGACGAGTGGATAAACAAACTGTGGTATATACACATGATGGAATATTATGCAGCTGTAAGATAGAACAAAGACATGGAACATATAATAATGTGGATGAACTTTGAGGACGTTATGTTGAGTGAAGTTAGCCAGAAACAAAAGGACAAATACTGTATGGTCTCACTAATATGAACTAACGTTAATGAGCAAACCTTTAGAGTTAAAATATGATAACACAGGCTATCAGGAGATAGAAAGAGGGTAGAGATTGGGTATTTGATGCTGAAGGACTACAGAATTTCAACAGGATTGACTGTATAGATCCAGAAATAAATAGCATAGTACTGTGTGATGGTAACACAATATTGTAAGTACATGGAACAAAGACGTCTGTGAGTAAAGCTGAAAGAGGTGGGAGAGGGGAATGTTTGACACCAGAGGTAAAGATAGATGATAAAGACTGAGACTGTATAACTAGGCAAAAACTGGAGTGGTCAATGACTGTGACTAAATGTACAAATAAAAAAATGTTTTCACATGTGGGAGAACAAATGAATGTTAACCATGCAGAGTGTTGAAAAAGGGATAGTATTTGGGAAATAGCATAATCAAAGTAAACTGGAGTCTGTGGTCAACAATAACACTGTAATATGCTTCCATTAAACATAACAAAGGCAATATACCAAAGCTAAATGTGTATGAGAGGGGGATATAAGAGAGGGACATGGGATTTTTGGAAGTGGTGTCATTTTCTGTCCTTACTATCATAATGTATTTATGACATTTCATTTTTCTATTATCTTTTTTATTATTTGCTAAAAAAAAAAAAAAAAACTTTTGTAGCAATTATTATGTTCAAGTGCTGATTCTAGTGATAAATATGCAACTTTATGATGATATTGTGAACTGACTGTACAATGTGGATAAATGTATGGTATGTGAATATATCTCTATAAAATTGTAGAAAAAATATAAATAGGGGTAAAAGTGCTGGAGAAAACATGGAGAAAGGGATGTACCTATCTAATGTGGATGCAGAGGCAGAATGGTGTAACCTTTCTGGAGGTCAGTGTGGCGGTTCCTGCAACCTCATTATGGGGTATGTACTTGGAAGATCTAAGAGCAGAAACATGAATGGACATTTGCACACCGTTGTTTATGGAGGCAGTATTCATGATCTGCAATGGGTGGAGGTGGCCTAAGGGTAAATTCACTGAGGAACAGAATGGTGAACTGTAGTGTATACATACAATGGAATATTGAGCAACTACCAGAAGAAGTGAAGCTGTGAGACAGGCAACAAGGTGAATGGATCCTGTAGACAGCATTTTGAGTGAAGCACACCAGAAACAAAGGCAAACACAATAATGCCTCACCAATATGGACTAACTACAATGTGTAAACTCAGAATTGAATATTAGAGCACAGCCTAACAGGGGAACGATTATTGTAATGGTCTCTAGATAGTGAGCTCTTA
The DNA here is from genome assembly GCF_015220235.1 of Choloepus didactylus. Lineage (NCBI taxonomy): Eukaryota > Metazoa > Chordata > Mammalia > Pilosa > Megalonychidae > Choloepus > Choloepus didactylus. The sequence continues at coordinate 124,156,050 of NC_051314.1, forward strand.
CAGCAGTCAAATCTATTCCTGAATTATAATGGCTATCTCCAAACTCCAAGATGCTGATTCCTTTGTGTATAACCTGATTAGTCTCTGGAACATTGGGTATCTGTGTGACACCTGAAACTCAGAGATAGAGCTCGGCAGATATAAATGTCAGTTGCATACAGCAACTGTTAAAAAAAAAAAAAAAAAAAAGGCTGAAAAAGAGCCCAGACTTCAAGTAGAGATATGAATGAAGCAGATCTGGTTAAGACTAGGGCAAACTGGGCCAAAGGGAAAAGGTTGAAACTGACTGTGTATTAAAACTTCAACTTCCATGTGAGACCAAGGGAAGAGATATTCATTTGGCACAGCATCTATATTTTCTAAACAGTGTAACTTCTACAGTCAGTTTGCTCAAACACCACAATTACATGGAACTTTGAATAGGAAGTGAGATATGGTAGGTTTCTATAGGTTAGAGTGAAATAACGACATATGCCAAAGTAATTTGGGTGGAGAATAAAAATATATATATTCAGGTCCCCGCTGAGGAGCTGGGGGAAGATGCAGAAGTGTTGGACTTCCTCACCTGGATTGTTGCTGATGTTCTCATAAATATTGAGGACTGGCAGTTTGATGTGCTGAACCCTCTATCATGGGACTTGCACTTACGAAGCTCATTACTGCAAAGGAGAGGCTAAACCTGATTATAATTGTGCCTAAGAGTCTCCCCCTGAGTGCCTCTTTGTTGCTCAGATGTGGCCCTCTCTCTCTCTCTAGCTAAGCCATCTTGGCAGGTGAACTCACTGCCCTCCCCCCTACATGGGACCTGACTCCCAGGGGTATAAATCTCCCCGGCAACACAGGGTATGACTCCCAGGGATGAATCTGGACCCGGCATCATGGGATTGAGAACATCTTCTTGACCAAAAGGTGGATGCAAAATGAAACAAAATAAAGCTTCAGTGGCTGAGAGATTACAAATGGAGCTAAGAGGTCACTCTGGTGGACATTCTTATGTGCTATACAGGTAACACTTTTTAGGTTTTAATGTATTGGAATAGCTAGAAGTAAATACCTGAAGCTATCATACTCCAACCCAGTAGCCTTGACTCTTGAAGACAACTGTATAACAATGTAGCTTACAAGGGGTAATAGTGTGATTGTGAAAACCTTGTGGATTGCACTCCCTTTATCCAGCATATGGATGGATGAGTAGAAAAATGGGGACAAAAAACTAAATGAAAAATAGGATAGGATGGGGGGGGTGATTTGGGTGTTCTTTTTTAGTTCTATTTTATATTATTAATTCTGATTCTTTCTAGTGTAAGGAAAACATTCAAAAATAGATTCAGGTGATAAATGCATAACTATATGACAGTACTGTGAACAGTTGACTGTACACCATAGATGACTGTATGTATGTGAACATATTTCAATAAAACTGAATTTAATTTATATATATATGTATGTATAATTGGAGAAGATATCCTTTGGACAACTGAAAAAGAACATAGACGGAATATTTGATAATATTAGTTAATTTTCTTAGGTATGAGATATGGAGGGTATGAAGAATATATTTACTCTTTGGAATTTCACAATGAAATATTTAGTAGTAAACTGTAAGATGTCTGAAACATAATTTCAAATATCATTTGTTCTAAGTGGAGGGGGGTTTTGAGGGTGTTAATTGTATAATTCAGTGTGTCTGTATTTCAGCTTGAATTTTTTTTAATAAAAATTTTGGAATAAAAAAAGTACAGGAAGGATGCAAAATGGCATTCATTCCCTTCATTCATAACTTACCACAGTTATAATAATATCATTTCATGTAGGATATAGGGACCATGTCTAATTTTGCACATAGTAACTAGCACATAGTAAGTGTTCAAATAATATTTAATGAAAGAATGAACCAGATTCTATCCCAGATCTTCTGAACCTGGATAAACTGGTTCAGATGTAAGAACTAGGTACAAATATTAGACAACTGAACTGAAAATAAAATGATGAGCACTGTTCTTATAAAGGTAGTTATTACAACTTAGAATTATTTTTAAAGCAGTAATAACTGCTGAAAGATACTGAGGGTGAAAAATATTAAGAGGACAGAGAATAAAGACTTGATCACTTGCTAAGAAATTCTACTCACCGTATTTTACTAAACAGGCCAAGAGTCTGGATCCTTCAACTAACTATGAAATTATCCTACAACATTAGATAAAAGACTCCACTGTACATATTTATTGCACATTATAATTCTCACAATAACCATCTCTATTTTATTTATGGGGAAATTAAACCATGTGGTCTCATTATGACTCTAGCCAAAAAGCTTATATTCTTCTGCAAAACTGTCATTAAATTAGGAAGGGTTTTCTGAAAGTCAAAAAATTCCACTTACACGCCATCATATAATACCCCCTAACAGAAATGATCGATTTGGACATGCTAGTCGTAACTTTCCAAAGCAATCGTTCAGAGATTCCTGAAGTCAGTCCTAAAGAATGTCTACACTCTTCCAGGATATCATCCTCTTGTAACTCCAAGACAAATATGAAATATGAAAAATATTTATCACCAACCAAGCCAAATCATCAGGACACTTTTCCCCATACAAAAAACTGTATTACTATTTAATAAAGAATAAAGAATCACATGTGGGCTTTGATTAATTTACTAAAAGGACCCCAGAAAGTACAAATTGTCTTTATAAACCAGGTATTTAAAAACGAGAAGACAGTAAAAATGGAACAAAACTAGTAGATCATCTTTAATTTGATTTCCCTTCCAATGATTTCCTAAATACAACAATACTGGGTTCAATAAATACTAGTGCTTTTGTTTCTTACATAAAATATATTACAACTTAAGATTAGATAATACTTAGGAATGGTAAGACTCCTTTTTCTTAATTATTCCTAAAATGTGCAGATTCACCATATACCTTACTCTCAGTAAAAATCCACAAGAGAACTTAGTTTAATCTTACCCAGGTTCCCCTGCTCAATTGTCAGCACCAGCTCATCCATCACCACAGCCCTAAAGTCCAGTTCCTCCTCACAACATCTGGCCTTCAGAGCTCGTAAGATTTCTTTTTGGGGATAGTCTTCTCTGATGCGACGATCTGTCAGAAACCACAACTTGGCAGCCACAGAGCTACACATCTTGATCTGCTTATTCCTTCTTTTCCTGGATTATTTCCTCTGGAATGTGAACTCTATCTAGATAGAAGAGAAAATACATGTACAAGGTAATAAACCAACAAATCTACTTAATTTTTGGTTTTCACACAAATATTTTGATTATATATTAATTATAAAAACAAATAAAGGCAAATAGAGTTTTAACACCTTCTTCCCTTTCATTCAAACTAGCAACCTTTCCTGAAATAAGATTTCACCATTTTCAGCTGTGAAAGCTGGCACTGCAGTTTAATTACAACAGGTCACTTATCAGCAGAAACTTTCAATCTATTCCCTATATTATTTATAGTCAAGGAGCATACCTTTATCTGATCATCTATATTTTTATTTGATAATCTACTTTTCACTGATTTTTTTCCAAAAAAATTCAAACCCCTAATATGAAATAGATGAGATTCCAATAATCAATATGACTTAGTTTTATATTCAACTTTCTTTCCTTCTTTTGGTATATATATAATCCTGAGTCTTAACAAAAAGGTCAAACTATGTTCACTAAGACAGGAAAGAGCCCCATGCAAAAAAAAAAAAGAAAAAAATTTCTGGCACTTAAACGGGTAAGCCTTGGCTACCCAATAAGACATTTGAAAGGAAATAATTTATTCTCCAGCAGTGTCAGATAAATGTGGGGTTTGTGAATGTCCACATACACAGGAAGTACAGTACTTCCCTGATAGAAAACTCAGGTCAAGTAACTCCCATCCTCTATTTCTTTATTTCCCCAGAATATCCAGGAAAATAAAGTACACATATTGGATATCAAAGAAATGCAACTGATGAACAGGTGAGTAGCTCTTTTGAAATAAAGAGAAAGTCTATAAAGACAAATTACTTTTATATGATAGATAGTCTTTCCCTGTAAACTTCTGGATAGGCACACCAACAGAAAACATCAGTCATCAAATAGTCTAGGCAAGGCTAATTAAAAGGTTGGGAATCATAAATTTGTAAGTGAAATGCTTCGCTCACTCTCTGACTTTGAAAATGAACAAACTTTTCAATACTGAATATTTCCAAGATTCTTTTTAAGAAAATATTTTAGAAAGTACTACTTTAATTACTTTCCCCAACTTTTGGTGTTAATTCCCATAAGAAAACAATTCTAGAGATAATTTAATATTTTTACCTGACAAAAATTTTCAAGTAAACATTCCTAGAATCTAAAGCTTAGTAGCCTTTTCCTTAGCAGGTCAAGATTTCTCAACAAAGGAAAAGCTCAATGTTTGGAGTCAAAACCCAAAATACATTATGAATACTTACAATTTCTGAATGTATATATAAAAAACATATTTCAATCTATTCTTCCCTGCAGAAGGACAAATGGGATAGTAAAAAAAAAAAAAAAAAAAAAAAAAAATTGCATCAGAATAAGTGAAGAAAAGCTAAAATGAATGATTGAGGACACCCTTTCTCTCCCCTTATTTTCCTTGTGTGGCCCTTCCAATAGTAAATATTCTGGTAAAGAAAAAGCAAAATCACAATCTACCATCTGGAGCTATTAAGGCACATCTGCTATTAGTAAGTAATAGTATTACCATTCCAGGTAGGACACATCATCTGAACTCAGAAGATTGAAAAAGAAGTTGGAGAAGAAAAAGTTGTATAATAATATACAAACTAGAATTCACTCCATCCAGCAGTTACTACAAATATGTTTGCAATGGTATCATCCACTCTTCAATGTAGAATATAGGAGCTGGAAGAGGCTTGTAGAGAAAAATAAATTGGTGTATCATGAGTTTTAGGTACTCCTTCAGTCTCTTTTTCAAGGGCATTTTTCTCCTGACAGTTCCCTACTATACTATACCTAATACCCAGGACTTTTTAAGCCCTTCTCTCCCCTCTAGGAATGTCATCCACATTCAGTTTCGACAATAATCATTAAAACCTGACTATATCATTGAACCACCAAATGTTTCTTCCAAACTAAAAGCTCTCAGACCCCATTTCAATTTCCTGCTCAGCATCCCTAACTAAATGCCACCCACGCTACCTGAAGTTGAGCACGAAAAAACAGAACTTATTTTTATTCATTTACCTGCTTCAGCACCTGTTTTTCTCATCCTAATTAATGCTACCACCAGGCACTTAATCCAGAAATCTGGGAATCCTTTCTGACATCTTTCCCTCACTACAAAAACATACACCACACACACACTTCAATTCTGCCCTTCTCTCCAATCTCCAAGTGCATTCACTATATGATACATGGAATACTATAAAACCATTCAAACTAATCTTCTCCCCTCTATTCTCTCTTACTTCCAAATTTCTGAACATGTTGTATTCTCTCATGGTTCCTTTTTCTTAAAATATATATCCCTGACTCCTGAAGTCATTTTTCCTCCATGAGCCTACATTATCTTATTATACATATATACCCAGCCATTATCACACTATATTGTAATTCAGGGTTTGTTTGGATTGTTTAACTAGGGTCTTCCAAATGAATCCTTAAATTTTGTTTTTGTGTAGATTACCATTTTTTAAATGATTCTATTCATCATATTTTTTTTCAGGGGTAAGTCATAATTGAAAGGTATGTTCATGGAATAAGTCCAGTTTAAGGTAGTATTTCTCAAAGTAGGGTCCACAAACACATTCAAGGGGCCAGGAACATTTTTATTTTTTTTTTCTTTATAATTCAAGTTTAAAATAGTCCTAATCAAGTAGGTACTATAGACAGGAATGAGATCTTCTTGTCAATGCATCATCAGAACCTAGCATTTCCAGGATATTATTATATGCCCAAATAATAGAAGCATGATGTTTGTAAATGTTTTACAACTACATGACTTATCAAAGTGCAGACAGAGGAATAACTAATTTAATGAGCTTGTCTATATATGCTATCTCAATTACAACTCAGGTATTATAGTCATTTTACAGATTAGTAAACTGAGGTTAAGAGAAATTAAGAGACTCAACTAAAGTTTAAAAAATAAGTAGAGCAGCCTGGATTTCAAGAGATTTTCTGATTCTGAGTCCCAAGATGCTCCCTCCAAATCACACTATAATCCTAATAACTGACAATAAAATTGTGGCCTCAACACCAACTTTATGCTTCAGGTTTTTTAAACCAAAGATCTGTGTATCAAGGTTTTTTCTCAATGAGTTTTAATGCTTCCAATTCTCTTTAGCCCCCCCCAAAAAAAATAAAAACAAAATTTTTCCCTTCCCTTTCTCTTATTCTACCCAAAAGTATATCAGTGTTGTATCTGATAAAAAGACAGAAAAACAAGACGATGAGTAGGGGTAAAGGGAAAAAGGCATTAACCAGGATGGGGAAAAACGACAACCACCCACTGCAGATTTTAACTAAAGGTACAGGAAATGAATAAGATGAAAATCTCAGAAAAGTCTCAAATAATAATAAATTAATAACAATCAAATAATAATTGTTAGCCCAGTTACCCCAGCATCCACTAATTGTATTCCCCAGGAAATGATCACAAAAGAAAGTCCATATAGTTAATTCCTATGCCATCTCATCTCTTAACTAAGATGTTCCCTTAAAAATTCCACTCTGCTTAGGTATCTGAGTTTATAAAATGCCATTTTCTTTACCACGTTAACTTGAAGGTAGACTGGAATGCTGTGAAAGTAGGAGCAGGAGGCTAGCTATTAATCAAAGATGGCTTAAGCAGTGACAGTCCCATAGTCCCCCTTTATTCTCAAATAGTATACCTCAAAAACAGAGCAAACATATTTTTCTAAAGCTATCGTGGCACATTCCCTCTTACTTTCTCCTGATACCTTCAGTAGCCATGAAAAAATTTGACAGCTATATATGATACATGACTACATATATGATTATAGGTGAAAAATGAAAGTATGACCATTTTCCTATCCAAACTCAATATGGTCCCTCTATCAAAAGAGTGAAGAAAAATAGTAAAAGGTGACTGTTTAAACATTTTCCCAATATATTTTCTGATTTAATCATCATCATAATTCTATAATGAATACAGGTATGTATTATCCCCATTTTAAAGAAAAGACAAACCCAAAATACAATAGTAGGGACTGGAATTCAGGTTTTCTGACTCCTTTGTACTCTATTCTACTATATCTAAAGATACTATCAAAGGAAAGTTGGATAAAAAAATGAATTCACATTTTGAGTATGTAACAGATACTGTGTTAAGTGATTCATATCTTCTCATTCAAACCTCATAACCATCCCTTTGAGTAATTACTGCCTTCATTTGGGAGCTACTACAGCACAGAGAGGTTAGTTAATTTGCCTAAGGTCACACAACTAGAAAATGGTAGAGCCCACATACTGACTACTCTACATACTCTATGGAAGAGATTACCAGTTGCCTCCCAATATTCATTTTCAACTTCTTTCTTATTAATAAGATACTTGTGATTTAGCTGAGCACAATGTCATATTCCCCAGGCTTTCTTGCAGGTAGATAAAGCCATATAACTAAATTCTGCCCAAAGAGATCTGAGTGTACTACACTGCAACTCCTAGGGAGCATATTTAAGAACGATGTATTCTTCCTTAGCCCTTCTTCCATCCTGCTACCTGGAACGTGGAAGTTATGACCACAGGTCCTGCAACCATCTAAACTATGAGGACAGGGGTCAACTCCAGGAAAAGTACAACTATGAGTTGGAAGGAACTTGAATCCCTGACAACTGTGTAGTGCCACAGCCCTCAACTGCCTACCTACTACCTCTTTTATGTGCAGTAGAAATAAATGTCAATGGTATTTTGACATCCTTCACTATATGCCACTGAACCTTATCCTAACAAACATATTCCATCAAACCTTGCTCAAAAGCTACAGGAAAGCATTCCTTTGACATCAAGATTTGTATACATCAGCAAGTATTATTACTGAGTGGTACTGTTTGGATTGTTTGTAATTAAGCATTGTTTACAAGTGGGACTTTCTCTTCACACTTAGATTATCATCATTTTCCTCAAAATTCCCAAAACAGGCCATGGCATACAAAACCTATTAAAATAAAAAATAAGGTTGTATCTGGAATCCAAATAAAATTTCTGATGATTTCACTTAACAAAGGAAAGTCAAAGTGTCTCTGAACCATGGCACAAAATCTATAAAAAGATCCTGAGATACAATGCACAGTATGGCTCAAAGTTCATCACATTTAACATGATTAAATGTCAGCCTTCTCTCAGAATCTTCTTTCTATAAATTACTTTGAGAAAGGAGTTGAGAAATTATTAATTTATTCATGCTCGAGTCTTTATAGACATGGCTGATCAAATCACATGCCAAGGGGTAAACTAGCAACGGAAAATTCCAAGCATCAGTGAAGAATTCCAAAGATGCTGTTTGAGCAAACCTGCATGAATTTTCAAGATGCAGTTTTCTGATAAACCATCACAGTCTGAAATGCTGCCAAAGATGTGACAGCAGAGCAGTTAACACAGAAGTGGTCTGATCTTGTATAGCAACTCTATGTTCTATTTTAGAAACTGTATTTCTAAATTTATAAGAACATGAAGCCAAGAGCTAGTATCAGAAGGGGAGGGGGCATTTTTAAAAAGATATGGAATGTAAGGAGCCTAAAACAGACTAAAATTACTTAAGAGGGGGTAGGAATATAAAGTTTGGACTATTATTTTTTTTGTCACAACTTGGTGATGTTTTGCCACTTTTGAAAGACAGGTAGTAAAATTAATCAGGCATGCCAGTACTTAAGCAGATTTTTGTTCTGCTACCTTTCCGTTCACAAATTGGTACATATTTCATTAAAGAATCTAGTAAGCTTCTCTAGACATTGCTAGAATTGACTGACAGAAGAAAAGAATGGGGATCAATGAAATTAGTCAGACTTTAAACTCCATGAAGACAGAAAGAAATCACATCTGTTATTCTCTGCGGTTATCTCTAGTGAGAAACATAGATCCTGATAGATAACAGACTGAGGCATTAAAGGCTCACAGTTTTTTTGCTATATCAAATCACAGAGTATCAAAAACTTTCGCTCTTTTCAATATTAAGTATCAGGCAGCTTTGTATCCCCCTAAGATCTAAATGTAGCTGTCAGAAATTCATAATTTATTTTTTCAATTTCTCTTTAAAACAAAAAACGAAGCCTAATGTTACCTCCTATCATCATCATACAACCAATCCTAAAATAATCACCTGTGTTAATGACTAAAGTTAGGGAAAAAAACAAAACCCATAATTTCAGTAAGAGGAAAAAAGATATAAGCAAATGGGTTCATTGCAGACCAGGGTCTAAGACAGTAAGTTGGCCCGCTCTATGCCTTTTGTCCTCCAAGCCAATTTTGGGAGGAAAAAACACTGGAAAAGAAAACATTAAAAATAACACCATGGCACTAGTTCCGTGAAGCCAGAAAGTCAGTCCTTTCCTGAAAATCTAACACGCATACAGTTAGATATGGCACATGAATCCAAAATATGTTGTGCACAGATTATTTTGAGATACTATATTATTTCGTAAGAACCCTTAATATGACAAGCAGGAAAATTCTGAGCAATGAAAGACAATTACCCCAACATCTGTACTTAATCTTCCTACTCCACTTCTCTTGAAATAACTGCACATGCCAATACAACTAACATCGAAAAATACTTTTCATTATTCCAATCATAATCCCCTGCTCTCTCAGATTTTAAAATAACATAACTATTATAATTGCTAAAAGCTCTTTTCTCATATGCTTATTACTTAATCCCACTTGCAGAATAGAATACTACCCTACCATAAAAGTCTCTCTACAAATCCACATCACTGAAGTGCCCCCAAAACAGTTGTCAGTAAGCAACATACAATATAACTCACCCTCCTTACTTTATGTTTGGTTTTCTCTCACTCTTCACATGAAGTTCGTGGGTATAGAAGTTCTTCCTCCACCCATTTTCACTCAGTTTAGGTCTCTATGCCTGCTCCCCAGAGGAAGATGATAAAATCTACTCCTGCTTCCCAAAGCGTGGAACAACTCACTGTGCTCTGTCCCCTTTCCCCAGTACCCTCCTGTGTTCGTGATCGATCAGCTTCTCAGCTCATAGGGAAAGGAGATGTATTGAGCAATCAATCTAGTGCAAATCCCAGGTGAATGCAAACTGAGAAAAGGGGGAAATGGGTATATTTAAAAGATATGTTTCTCCCTATGCCTCAACAACCTATTGCCTGGAGCTTGGTTTGTGTTCTTTGGTCAGAAGAAATAAGAATATCCACTTTAGGGGGTTTCCCAACGATATGGATGAAAAGGGGTAAAAGATTTATAAGATTTTGGGGGTGATTTCCCTCTGGAGAGGAAAAGAGGACTGAATGAGAAGGCAAAAGAAAAAAGGGATAATTTGTCCCTCTCCCCTCCACTCCCTGATCCTACTACTGAAGTGAATACTTTCAATCGGGACTCTAAGGAAACATTAGGAAAGAAGCTACCCACTAGAAAATAAGTGGAATTTTAGCTGATAATCAATAGTCTACAGGTTAGATACTCAGCTCCTTGACCCGGGCAGGGAGAAAGGTGGGAAGAGAAAAGTGGCTCTTGACTGAGTGGAGGACTGTATGACAGAATTTGCTGTTCCCCTTCTTGGGTCTTTTCTCAGAATCACAGACTGCCCCCCTCCCTGCCAAGCAGACTCCAGCACCTGGTGGGGGTAAGAGAAGACAAGAGAGAAAAAAGGGAGACACAGAAAGATAAAAACATCAACAGCCATGTTGTCAAACTAACAACTAAATCAAAGAAATCAAATGAAAGAAGGAAATTAATTGCACTGACCAAGAAAGAAAGGAATAAACCTCAAAAACAAAATAGGCTGCCTTACCTTTGACATGCTAACCAAATAACACAAAGCGATTGTTGGTGAAGAAATTTAACTACAACTATTAATTTTTAAATCAGAGGCTTATACTCTAAAATTTAAGAATCTCCAAGCTGGGAATTTCAGAGAGTGTTTTATTTATTTCAAATGAACTGTTTTTAAACAACAGAAGAAATGACCTTTAAATTACCCAATATTGTGAAAGGAAAATGAAATTTAAATAACATTTTAATGGTTAGTTGCTAAGAACAGTATATAAATGATAAACATATCAAGCTCATAAATAAGAAAAATCTTTCATAATAAGCAGCCCATAAAGTTTCCACACAGATTTAGAATTTAACCCAACTCCACAAAGATGTGGAAAACAGTTTATGTAATTAATGGGAAAATAAAGCACACTGAAAGACTTTATATCAAAGTTTCATTCAAAATGGTTGGCATAATAACCCCAATCATAGATCAGAATTAACACATCATTTCCATTCATAAATACAAATGGGATAAAATACTGGAATTACAATCTGGTATCAGAAATAAGAATAAATTAGTAAGGAATGACTTTAGAAGCTATCCCCTTTTTTTGGAAGGGAGGGTTAATGCTTGCATCGTGGTCAAATGACTAAAAAAATCAAACAAGAAAAACAACCATTTGGTCCCCCACCGTCTTATTCAGAGGACTATCAAAGGGACGACAGGAACGACTGCCACACTCTCTAAAATTTACACATAAGGAGGAAACATGGAATTAATGTACTAACTGCAGGACGAACCCCACCTTCTCCTCCTCCCTCGGAAACACCACAGGAATGTCTGAAAGAACTAGGGGCAGAGAGACTGCCATAACCTGGAGGACAGGTTAGGAACCCGCATTTTTCACCCCAACGAACATTTCCAGGGTTACCACACCCCCTCACAAACAGGGGAGAGCACATTTTCACGCCCGAAGTCGCTACGTCCCTCCGACACAGCTCTCCAGTCACCGCCCCACGGCATTTCAACCCCTCCCAGCGCACACACCAAGACCAGGTTCTGACTCGCTCCTCACCACCTCGGGCACCGGAGCGACCACCGGCCTCCACAAACACCCGGCCCCGGGCGTGCACCGCCCCGTTCCCTCCGGGGCCGAGCCCCGCTGGTCAGGGACTCCTTTCTGCCGACCTCGCCCCCTAGGGGGGTGAGCGCGCCGCCACCTCCCGCCCCTATACCGGAGAAAGGAAAGCGATCGTACCGCTCACCTGGCTCGGACGGCTCCTCCCTCGCTCTCGGCCAGCTGGGGCCTCGGAGGGAAGCGCAGGCGTCGGGGCAGACTGGAAGTCGGAGGAGGAGAGGAGGGGGAGGGGGTCGGGATGCCGGGAGCCGCCTGCTTTCTCCTCCGGCTTCTGCGGCTCCCGCGGCCGGGCCGGGCGTCCTCGCACACTCGCTCACTTTCTCACAGCCTCGCGGCTCCTCACCCCTACCCTCCCACACACACACTCACTCCCACACACACTCACAGCCGGCCGCTTATCACTCCCTCACGCTCACTGGCCGTCGCGCGCGTGCGCGCGACCCTCTCACACAGCGCGCGCGACGCTGTCGGAGGCCGCCCGCGTTCCCCAGACCAAGGCGCCGCGCGCCGCCCGGCCGCGTGCAGAGTACCCGCGCGCGCCCAGCCCCGCCCCGCCGCCCCGCCGCCCCGCCGCCCCGCCCTCTAGGCTCCGCGGCACAGGGCAGGGGGCGGTGGCTGGCTGGGCGTGGGGCCTAATTCGGCAGTGCAGATCTAACACCTGCGTCGAGACCCGCCTTCGCGGCTCCTTGTCCCCACTCGCAGCCATCGCCGGCCTCTGGGCCTGTGAGAAGGCGATGGAGCGCGCGCGCAGGGAGGGAAATGGAAGCGCGAGAGCTCTCCGAGGACGCGCTTCTTCCACCCGCCCCCAAACCGTCCGCGCTGAGAAAGGGAAACGGGTAGAGGGAGAGGTTTGTTTCCAACTCGAAATCGCGAGATTAGTCCCTTCCGTTGTACGCCCTCTCCGCCCTCAGGTTCCCTTCTCGGGCCCATTCGTCCACACTCTGAACCGGTACGCGAGCCCACCAAACCTCTTTGGCTCACTGTCCTGTCTACGTGTCCGCGCCTGTATGCCCCCGCCCAGCCCACCTTCCACCCAGCCTTTCGGCCGGCCACCACCTAGAATCTTCTCTTACCGTGGTCTCTCCCCACCCTGGTGGCATAGATTTGGGGACAAAGATCCTTAATATCTATAGGATCCTTAGTCGTGTACGGAGGAAAAGACAATGCCTTTGTACACTGTGAGGCAAATTTTAAAACTACATCATAAATTCTCTGGGCTTTAAGCAAGTTTAAGGCTATAGACTGGATAGTGTGCTACCAGCTCTACACTTAGAAACCAGTGTCTTCCTCTGAGCCTTTTTTAGGAAAAATTAAGAGTATATTCCGGGGTTGCTGTAAGAATAAAATGGGGCAATTAAAAGCATTTCGTAAATTACAAAACTATATAAAAATAAAGTAAAATTATAGCCCAAAGGAGGCTGGGAATATGCATATGTTCAGCTATTACTCTCATAACAAGATCATTGTAAGGATTTAAACCAAAGGCAGCAGATGGCCATCTTACCTTACTTGGAAGATTCATTTCCAGATAACTTCAGTCATTCATTAACGTCAGCTATCCCTAACCAGTTTGCCTTTTTTGCAGGTTATGTCGCCTTCCCACTCATCTCGCCAACTACTACTTTTCAGCGCTTATTTCGCAGTATATTGCCAGTATAATTTAATTACCGGTCTTTTGTTTTTTGGGCTGCGTTCCCTCAGGGCACTGAGAGTCCTTTAAGAGATTTAGCATAACCTAGAATGATAATCTCTGGAGCCAGACTGTCTGTTTTGGATCTTCAGAAGTAACTTAACCTCTCTTGCCTTAATTTGCTCAACTGTAAAAAATGATAAAAAGTTATTTACTTCATTGAGTTATTATTAGCAGTAAATGAGAAGTATACAATACTTAATGCTAGGCAGAGATCTAGTGCTATTATAAGTGTTTATTAATATGTTATCACACTGAGAATCACCTAGGATACTGCCTTATTTTCATAGAGGGTACCTGGAGGAACTGATGTCTTCTTATATGATGTATTACCTTCAGAAGAAAAAGGACAAGGTCTACAGAACTAAAAATTTTTTTTTCCACTCTGATATTCAGTTTCCTAGGACATAAAGTATATTCAACCCAAAGAGAAGCATTTTGTGGTCATGGGAAGCCTGATCCCAGAGATAATAACATATGAAAATCTGGCAAAAGATATATAGGGAAACGGATGCAAGGAAGTTTCCATGGCTCTGCCCAGCCAAGGATCAATAATACATTGCCTAGTCCTTCAATCCCACTATTAAGGAACCTGATTCATGGTAACATGCAATACCACCCATGGCCAAATTGTGTTGTATTGGTGAGATTGTAGATAGGAGTATTAGACTATTAACTCGCTTGCCATTAGAACAAACAGTGCTACCTACCATTCAGTGTACTGCTACTGTGTGCCAGATACATCCTAAAAAATACCTAATGTGTATAACAACATTGATTTTGACTTAAGCTAGTTGGGAAAAAAATGCCTCAGAATCATATTAAAAATATATATATGTATGACGTGGCTTATCATATTGATAAGATAATATTTATGATATGAATGTATAGTTTCAAACAAGATGACTTGATGACAACTTTATAAATCCAGGCATGGACTCAGATCTCCTTTTGGTAACAGTGTATGCTCAAAAGTGTAAGTAGCTTGTCTTATCTTAATCATAGTTCACTCCTTTTTAACCAGAAAATATTCTTCAGAAGGCCCTGGGGTCAAATGAATTCCTTGGGAAGACATGATATAGGTAACTTTAGCATCTCTGGAGTCAGATAAATAAGATATGAAATCCCAGCTTTATTTATTATTTACTGGCAGCATGGGATTGTTGCTTAACCTTTATAAACCTTAGTTTTCTCATCAGCAAAACAGATATTAACACTACTTAGGTTATAAGGATTAATATCTTAACTCGAACATAATGCATAACATAAAAGTACTCAAGAAATATTAGCTATTATTATTCATGACTAATGATACTAATTATACATACTGAACAGTAAGACAGGTTGACTGTATGTCCTATGAGTATGAAACCAACCCTATAATTTGAGACAGAATTGAAGTGCATCCCTTGCCTAAACCAAAACACCTCCAGACTTTTGCCCTTATTCCCAGGCAGACTAGAATTAACTGGAGGTCTTTTAAAAACTGGATGCCGAAAACTGCACCCCCATGTAGATTAAATCAGAATATCTGGGATTGGGTTGTTTTTTTTTTTTTAAGTTCTCCAGGGGATTCCAATGTGCAGTCAAGGTAAAGACCGCTGGTTTAGACAACAGAGATGTTAGAATTACCTATATTTGGCCATTGTTGAAATGGTAAAATAACATGAAGATACCAGAGGAGGACACGCTTCTTAAATGATGGTTTGATAAAAAAAAAATCTCCTCTAACAAAGTTAGGGGTCTGTACAACCCCCCGTGTCTTTGATCCTACTTGTGTGCATAGGTGTATATGATCATTGGCCAGAAAAGCATAACTCACCCTTGCAGCAATAATTACAAGTTGCATTGACTATGCATGTCCAGCAAAGATCTTTAAGTACTCCATAAACACCATCTGGATTTAAAGACAGGGAAAAAAGCTGGGATTTGATCAAAACTATAGGGCTCAAAGTAGTAAAGATGAGAATTGTAAATAGGAACTTAATCTCTGAATCCAGACTAGTTAGTACTAAAAATAGTATTCCTTATGGAGTATCTAATGTGATGACTGCAAAATTCATGTGGCTGGTGAGTGTCTTATATCAGAACCTACACTAGCAAATAAGGAACAGTAGCAGCAGCTGCAATAGATCTAGCTCTCCCGCCTGGCTGCTTCCTCTCCCAGAGCCAGCCGGCTAGAACCAGCCTGACAACAACAGACTTCGCAGTTAGAATAGCTCAACTCTGAGCTAGCCTTTCTCCACCCACATCCCTCCTCCTTTTCCTCCACTCCCTTTCTGCACATTAAACTAAGAGACTCTCTAACTACACTAACAAAATGCTGATGCCAGACACAAAGGGAGATGGGGTGGGGAAAGGAAGGAAAGGCAGTAAATTGGCTGAATCAGAGAAAAGAGATAAGGGTGGTAGGAAAAAAGGATTTAGAAAGAGGGGTAATGTAGGTTTTTTCCCCTTCCTTTTTAATTGTATCTGGTTAGTAATATTTCTTTTTTTCCACCACATAGGAATAACGTGGGATGCGCGTCAAAATGCAGATTCCTTCATCCTCATCTCTGACCTGAATCAGCCTGCAAACCTGCATTTCGTGAGCCATCCTTAAAGTTTATTGAATTGGCCATAAGCTGATTGTAAGGCCCATGACAGTTTGAGACTGGTGTCATAAAGAGACTGGAATAACCATTTGTAGAATATTCTTTATTTAAAGAAATCGACGTTTATAAGCAAACACTGTTAGTGCCCTCTGACAAAAGAGAAAAGCAACTAAATCACCGTTGGTCATTTCCTGATCATCTGATTGTCCACCCACTAGAGTGTCTTAAAAACTACATCAAGCTGGGAAGAAAGGAAGAAGAATGGAATAAGTAAATGTAAAAAGGGAACGTGTACAAAAGACTAGAGGAAGCACCAAGTAATAAAATAAATAAATAAGCCCTCCCCCCCCCCGCCCGCCACACACACACACACACACACACCCCCACCCACCCACCCACCCTTGGTGCTATCTCCTTCCAGGGAAACATGACTGGTAGCCATGCAATCCAACCACAGAAATGATAATATTCAAACCTCTGCAAGGGTCATTCAGATCAGTCTCCATGCTCCAAGCAGCACCCTGAATGGTCAATAAATATTTGCAGATTGAATGAATAAATGAATGAATTCAGGAATGGCCTATGCCACCGTAATTATCCTGGTCTTTGGTGTCCTTTACACAATGAAAAAGGTAGACTAGGGAGCCCTGTTCATTAGTATAAATTAATGTATTTACTCTAGGTATGAAGACACGGAGCAGTTTATACCTATTCTGTTCACATCTTACTTGTCCTATTTCTTCATTTTAAAAAAATCATTTTTGCTGTCTGTTTACACATCAATACTGAGCTAGGTTTTCCCTAGTTTTCTATTTAACATCTCTTCTCAACTCCATCTGAATCCCCAATCTCCTTTCTTCCCTTGATTTTTCTTCTCTTGCAGTGCTTTACAATTTGCATTTCATCCTAACAGAATGAAAAGAAAAATCACTGGAGAGTGAAACAATGAAATGAAGAGGAGACTGTCTAATACACAGGTTCCTAACTTTTTTGCTTGCTTCCCAGAACTTTTTTGGATAAATAGGGCAGATATCGTAGACTGAGAATCTATCCTAAATGGTGAATGAAGAATAACGAAAACCATGTATGTACTTGAAAGATAAATAGTTACATATCTCCCCAGTCTGACAGAGCTTTTACATATATTGAGCCATTTAATCTAACAACCCTAGTGGATTTCAGTAGCTTCTTTTTACAAATGAGCTAACTAAAGCACAGAGAGGCAAAGTAGCATGTCTGAAGTCATACAGGTAACAAGGAGCAGAATCAGAGTTTGAATCCAAGCAGTCCATGCCCTCCAAAGACTGTGAAGATTTTGTCCACATTTTCCCTCTACTTCTAAGTGAATACAGTTTTATTTAGATATCAATTTCTGCTGTTTTGGCTTATGTTCTCCAATAACATTTCAAAAAATTGGTACATATACCTTAGAATTAGCCATGGAGAAACAGAAAAAAATGAAAAGGAAGGAAACTGAAGACTGTATAACAATAGTTCTAAGTCCATGGGCATTTGCACTCAGGAAGCTTCGGAATAATTTCAAAGGATCCAAGATTCCATTAACCAAGAAGCACGTACAAAGTTCAGTAATTATAGCTATTGCTAAAGTCATAATAGCTTTTTATCACTGTGCATTTTCTCTGTAACTACCATCCTGTGGAAGATTGTGAAATGTTTTGGTATTTAAAAAGTGACCCACTGACATGTTGGTACAAAACAGCAGAAAAACCAGGGTTTAGTGCCTGAGAGACCAAAAGTAGGTCAGTGTCCCTGGCTGTCACAGCTGGTGGAGAGTGATGTCATGAGACATGGGGGGGTGGTGGTGCGGAATTTAAGGTGGGGACATGGAGAGAACGTTTGAGGGGGATAACAGTGTGGGTGGGAGAGGGAGAATATGCAGGAGGGCTTTCAGTCTGCCTTTTATAGACTGATTGCAAAAACAGCTGAAGCACCACTCCCCTCCCCCAATCCCCGCCTGCTTTCTCCCAGGCCTCATTCCCTGTTTCTGCATTAGCATCTGACCCCCTCTGCTGGAGACAAAGACACCGGAAAAAGGAATGTAGAGAAAGAGACCGAAGAAGAATGTTTTCGATAAAGGAGTGGCAAGGAAAGAAGTGAAAGAAAATGTTGATCAAGTCCAGGAAAACATAAGAGGAAGAAATACAAAGCCAGGTGAAAGAATAAGAGAGAGAAAGGAGGAAAAAATTGCTGAATGAAACAAAAGACAGATTAACAAATGGAGCAAAGGTGGTATTGTAAATATTATTTAAATAATTGCTAATTATGTAGGTTTTAAAAAAATGAAGTGGGCAAAGAACTGAGAAAGAAAGACCTCATAGTGGATGTAATTTGAAATTGCCAAAAATATGTACTTGGTGTATTGGCAATAAAGCAAAACTGGGATACTCCCAACTAGGTTCAAAGTTATGCCATCTCTGTGTGTATCTATCTAGAGCTAGAAGAATTTCCCATGACTAAGTTAAATATCTCATTCCAGGTGTAGATGGTCCCTGTTAAATTTTGTTAATAAAGTAACAATAACCTTCTTTAGAATGTGAATATATGGTGTGTTTCAATGGCCCTGCACTACACACATTATTTTAATCATCAAAAAGACTCTTTTTTTCTCATCTAAGAGCTAGTAAGGAGCCTTCTGTATAACTGTTAAGGTTTTAAATATCCCATGGTGTAAGCAAAATATACCTGTAATATATATATGTCAAGATGAATCATGTCTAGAAAGAAGAGTAAGAGGGAGAGTAAGAAATATCTTACCCCAGGACCAGGGGAACCAAGGATGTGCCTATATCTGGAAGAATATATTGTTTTTCTTTCCCTCCCCCTATCAATTATTTTCCCCGTCTTTTATTTATCTTCTATTTTCTCATTCCCCCTTTCTCTAAATCTCCTTTCCTTGCCTTTCCTCTTAGTGTAATAGCTTCTCTTCCTTGTTTCCGTCTCATGTTGCCCCATGTTTCCTTCTAAATTCTGACTTTGTTTTGCCTTGGCTTAGTCTGTCAGGCTTCCACTAAACTTTCAGAACTAGAATCAGAACACTGCATTTGGCAAGTCAGTCACACATACCACGCAACCACAAATAAGCACTCTGACTGCAAAATCCTTTCAACAGTACATCCCTGTTTATTGCAGTCAGCAGTTCACACAGACCCATGATCTGAAATAAGCAACTCATACATTCATATGCATTCTGCAGGCACATGGCCTCTGCAGTCAGCTCACAAAGACACAATGTCTGCAGAGAGGTCTTGCAGGCAGCAAACGCAAGCGGTGCATTCTCCACCCCTTTCATAAGCTCTTCCTGACTGGCTCTTACTCCCTGCCACTTCCTCCTCCTCTCATGCTGCCTGGCAATGACACCCCTCCTTTTCCTGCAGTTCTCCAAATCCCAACTGCAGTGCCATTCAGCACTCCCCCAGCAGATTCTCAGGCAAGGCGATGGTTGTTTCTTGAAGCTCCCTGTTTCCCTGACTGGGAACTTGCTCTAGCAAAAGGACTGCCAGAACAGAATCAACTTCTGTCCCAGTACTGTAGGCTGGTCTCTAGTACCCTAACTTTTTTCTGCAGGTTTTAATTTTGCTATGAGAGGCACAGGGAGAAGGCCAGGAGGAAGGAAGGGAGGGGGGAAAAAAAGAAACGGGAAGGAAAGGGGAGAGAGAGAGTCCTGAAAGAAATTCCACTGAAGGCAACTTGGACAAAATCATAAAAACAGGCTTAAAAAGAAAAAGGGAAGAACAGAGGAGAGAGGAAATGGAGCAAGAAACAGATAAAGTACGAAAGATTAGTTTATAACATTTTTAAGCTTTTTATTACTGAGGTGACCCCAGAAGTAAGAGAAGATTCTCAGAAAAGGTTACTAGGAAAAACAACAATAAAGAGAATATTCCCCTGATGAGACTGTATATTTGAAATTTCCTAAAGACAAATTAGATATCCAACACAAATATCTGCTACAAGGGAGATTTAAACTACTAATTTGCAAGTATATGGTGATGCTTGTAGAGAAAGCACATGTTAGAGAAACAAAATCTCCTAATATATAAATAGTATAGCTGTCTGTGTCCCTAATTAAGTTTCCCAGTTGTCTCTCATCTTTGAGCACTTATTACTATGCACATGGAAAAATACCGGGACTATGAATAGATATTTATATTACATGTGACAATTTATGTGCACAGTAGACAGCAGCAGGTCCATAGAATAATCACAGACTCTGCTCACAGTCCTATTTTCCAGATCACATAGTTTTGGAAAGCACATGCTGTTTCTAGAGCACTGAACTAAAACCATGCCAAAGAAGCAACATGGCATGCCAGAAAGGGCACTGGACTGAGTCAGGAGACCTGAATACTGATTACTAACTAGCATTGTGTCCTTAAACAAGCCAGTCCTCTCCAAGTGTTAGTCACCTCATCCGTAAAATGTACAGAATGATAATATTGTACCTATTCAGGAACATGCTATGCCTACATAGAATTCCTACTAAATAAGATATTGCTATTAAAACATGAAAGAACATAGACACAGAAAGAAATCCCTCTAAAACTATCCTCAAATGTAAGTATCGAAAATCATTCTGTCATCTGTGGGACTTTTTCTTAGAACCATTCACTATTATGAGTATTTGAAAGAGCACATGGGTTTAGGTTAAGCAAGATGTGGAAAAGAACCAATTTGATATTTGATTTAAGAGATCAGGGGTTTGCTTAGCAGCAGTCAACTATTGTGTTTTGGTTCCGAGTGGTTCCTTTTTGTTTGTTTGTTTGTTGTTTCTTGGATTCTTTTCAAGAGCAGAATGGCATTGATATTAGTTTGGAGGTTCTAAAATTCCAGGTATACTCCTTCTGAGTGCCTTATTAAAAATCAATATAAAATTGATTTTCTCTTATCAAAATTGTTCTCCTTTGCTGATCTCATCTGTTCTCACAGCTGCCTTTAGCAGGTGGTCTTTTTGAACTCTCAAATCTACAAGAAAGAATTTTCTTAAGCTGTAGATTCACATCTTTATCCACTGGACACGTACGCATGGTTGTTACAGTAGTAGCTCCCATTTTAGTTGTCCAGAGCATCTTATTTGATTAGATTCATTAGATTTGAAACCTCAATATCATATATCTTCTTCCATACCTCCAGAATGAGTAGCCTAATCAGTCAATTCTACTTCTATAAGATGCTTTATAACCAACAATAAAAAAGAAAAAAGGCAAGATAAAGAAAACTCAAAAGGAAACTCAGACTTATTAACCAACCAAATTCTAGAAGACAGAGAAGCAATCCCTGTGTTCCTGGATTGGAATTGTTAAATATCAGTACTACCTGAAGCAATTTACAGATTCAGTCAATCCTGGTCAAAATATGAGCAGCTTTATTGCAGGAATGGAAATGCTAATCATCAAATTCATATGAAAGAGCCAGGACCCCAAATAGTGAAAACCAACTTGAAAAGGAAGAACAAAGTTGGAGGACTCACATTTACTACAAAGCTACAGAAACAAAACAGTTTTTACTGGCATAAGGATAGACTTATAGATCAATGGAATAGGATTGAGAATTCAAAAATAAACCCACATCTGTATCCAGCTGATTTTTGAAATAGTGGCCAAATCCACTCAATGGGGAAAGAATAGTCTCTTCAACAAACGGCACAGGGAAAACAGGATATCCACATGCAATAGAATGAAATTGGATCCCTACTTTACACCATATAAAAAATTAACCCCAAATCAGTTAACAACCTAAAAATAAGGGCTAAAACCGTACAACTCTTAGCAGAAAACATAGGGAAATATCTTCAGGACCTTGTATTAGGTAATGGATTCTTAGAAATAGCACCAAAAGCACAAGCAACAGAAGAAAAAACAGATGAACTGAACTTCATCAAAATTAAAAATGTGTGTGCATCAAGGGACATTATCAAGAAAGTGAAACCTACAAAATGGGAGGAGATATTTGGAAATCATTTATCTAGTAAGGGTTTAATATCCTGAATATATAAAGAAATGCTACAATTCAACAACAAAAAGACAAAAACCCAATTTAAAAATAGGCAAAGGACTTGACTAGACATTTCTCCTAAGAAGATACACAAATGGCCAATAAGCACATGAAAATATCTTCACAACGTCATTAGAGACATGCAAATCAAAACCACATTTTGATACCATTCCACACCCAACAGGAGGGTTCTAATTTGCTGGTGAGGTGAAATAATTGGTGAGGATGTGGAATAATTGGAACCCTCATGCATTGCTGGTGGGAATGTAAAATGGTGAAGCCACCGTGGAAAACATTTTAGCAGTTCTCAGAAAGTTAAACTTCGAATTACCATATGACCCAGCAATACCACTTCTAGGTATATACCCAAAGGGCTTGAAAACTGGGACTCAGATACTTGTAGGCCAATGTGTTATTAGCTGCATTATTCACAAAGCCAAAAGATTATGCTAAGTGAAAGAAGCCAGACGCAAAAGGACAAATATTATATGATTCCATTTATATGAAATTCCAGAATAAACAAATTCATAGAGACAAAGTAGATTATAGGTTACCAGGGGCTAGGGATAGGGAAGAATAGGGAGTTATTGCTTAATGGGATGGAGTTTCCATTTGGAGTGATGAAACAGTTTTGGCAATGGTTAGTGGTGATAGTAGCACAACATTGCAAATGCAATCAATGCCATACAATTGTACACTTAAAACCTGTTAAAATGGCAATTTATGTTACACGTGCTATCAGAGTAAACATCAAAAAAAAAAAAAACTCTATGTTCAAGAACACTTGTAACACTGTTGTTCATAATAAACAGCCTGAAAATATAGCCTTTGTGTTAACATGTTGCACCATACAATGGGATATTGTGCAGTCATTAAAAATATGATACAGATGAATGTTTATGCACACAGAAAAAGTTCATGTAAACGTAAAGCAGTGGTTCTCAAAGTATAGTCCTTTGACCAGCCACATCGGCATCACCTGGGAACTTGTTAGAAATAGAAATCCTCAGGTCCCCCACTGAGTCATAATCTCTGGGGAGTAGGGCCCAGCAATCTGTGCCCTAATAAGCACCCCAGTTTATGTTGCCAGCTTTAGCAAATAAAAATATAGGACACCCAGTTAAATTGGAATTTCAGATAAACAGATGATTTGTCTCAAATATTGCAGCATTTGAGACCTATTTGTAATTAAAAATTATTCACTGTTTATCTGGAATTCCAATTTAACTGAGCATCTTGTATTTTATTTGGCAACCTACCCCCGGGGATTCTGATGCATGCTCAAGTTTGAGAAATACTTGTATAAAGTAGGAAAGCATGATTTAGTAAGACCATCTGAATCAGATTCACCTGGAGGTGGTTGCAAAGTGCAGATTCTTGCCTCCACCACAGACATCAAACCAAAATCCGAAAGGAAAGAACCCAAGAATCTTCATTGCATGATTTTGATATACTACAGTTCAATAAACACTGACTACTCATAATTTCTCTGTGGAGTCCTCTGTAAGTCTGCATGGAGTTGAACACTGCATTTTTTATATACATCTATATATACAACTGCCACACTATATAGCTTAAGATGGGGTGAATGCCTCCCCCTATCCTAGAATTACCTGGGATGGTGTAGCAGGTGGGTGGAAGTAGTATAAAAGCAAACATGTCAGCCTTTCAGAAGATTCTAAGTTTTGGATATCCAATTTTATTTGCACCCAAAATCTGTCACCCTAACACCTTAAGGAGACCTTACTGATAAAAATGGGTCAGGTCACTTGTTTCTTCTTATGTTGGGGCAGAAAACAAAAGTTGGGAAACACTGAGTTATGTTTCTCTTTCCTACTAAATTCTTGACTCTTTAAAGGTAGGAACTGTGACTGATTTATCTTTTTTAATTGCCAATACTGGCACTGAGAAGACACCCAGTCTATAAGTGAAGTACAGTTCTGAGTCATTAGGAATCCTCTATTCTGTCAAGCACAGGCCAATATTCATTCTACAGGAACTACACCGACAGAAAGTTGGAAAAATAAATGGGATGGACGGAAGACAACAAGACAGCAAGACTGGTCTGGAGAGGTTATTTGCTGCCCTCTAACGCCCAGGTTTAGGAAATACAGCCTTTCCCCTCCACACTCCTAAAACTTAAGGTTCCTTAAACTTTAAATCCAGTACATCTTTTGACTCATAGGATGTGTAGTTGGTATGGGGCATACAACGGTGAGCAAAGCATCTTTCCACAAAAAGTCCACATGGAAATGAGGGAGACACTCAAGAAAGCAATCAAAGGAAATATTGTTCAAACTGAGTTTATAAAGGAGTAGAAATCATTATAGTGGACATGTTCCAGAGTGTAGCATGTGAAACATTTTAGAAACAAGAGAGAACTTGAGAGTGCTTACAGACCTGAAAAACAAGAGTTGAAAAAGTGTCAGGGTGGGTGGGCTGGAGTACTGGTGATTAGAAATAAAACTATTATCAAGAGCCATGTATGTATGTCATGTTAAGGAGTTCCATCCTATCCCAAGTAGTCTTTAAAAGGTCAGGGAGTGACTTAATCAGATTAGTGCTTTAGAAAGACTGTGCTGACTGTTATGTTATGAATGGGGATGGGAAAACATCAGAGCTGGAAGACCAATTAGGACTCTATTAGATTAATGACTGTACTGAGCTAAAGTGGTGATAGCAATAATGGAGGGAATGGATGGATTTGGAAGATATTAAGGACCTACCATCAATAGGATTTTTGGACAAAAACGGGTGTGTGTGCACACATTGGGACTCAAGGTGAGAAAGAGAAATTGAAGAAACCATGGATGTTCACACATATTTCAAGAGAGGACTGGGTAGAGGGTGGTACCATGGTCTCGTCTAAGCGAGGAGAGAGGCAGGGAGTGAGGATCCATTCACTGTTGTGATTTGTAGCAGGGCTGGTGTAGTTCTGGAGCCTGAGTGGTGACATCCCACTTTGGAAGGCGGCCTCCAGATGATGGCAGGAACAACAGTCTCTTTTTTTAATGGATTGTGAAACAAGTTTATTATTTAAAGTTATTAATGTAACCAAATGTAACCAGCCTTTAAAAATATATAACCAACAAAATCAGAAGGAGGGGTTCAGAAAAGAAAGTAATGTAAGTAAATCAAATTTCATATCTTTCATGTTGGTAGATATTGCTTAAAGCCAAGAAATCATGAAGCAGAAGTATAAGCATATACTTTAGAGCTATAGATGTAACTTTGAAAAGACTTAGAGACTGAAATAATCAAAAGGGATTACTTATGAGCAGTAGGGCTGAGAATGGGAAGCAAAACTTTATCTCCTTACCGTTTGAGTTTCTATTTCCATATGCATTTTGAAATAATGAAAAATGGGTGATCCACATGCTAAAAAAAACTAGGAAAATTTGGAACCACAGCCCTACAACATTCATAAGCTCTGACCATCTGTATTAACAACAGTCTCTTGAAAGTTACTCCTGGAAACTCAGCCTAGAATCTGTTTCTTCAGCCTTCCCTCAAATTTTAAGTCATTTAATAATCTTTCTGCTGAAACAACTTTGCTTTCTTTAATTAAAGCCTGACTGGTTCAAGGTGCTTACAGGACAACCAACTTGAGATGAGCTGTTGCACATTCAGGGATGGAGCTCAGTAGATAGACGATAAGTTAGACTGAAATATAGATCTGGGAGCTTTCTTTTCTCCAGGCAGAAATAACTTAAATTCCTTTAGCTCTTTGTTACAAACTGGGTTTTCTACATTTCAAGTGAGTTGTAGTACTAGATGATATAAAGGTCTGATTCATAGTGAATATTAAGGGGTGATTCTATGGTTTCTATGTGTTTTCTCTTTCTGTCTCTTTCATCTGCTTCCTTTTTCTCCCTCCCTCCCTCTTTTCCTCCTCCCTCTGTGTCTCTCCCATCTTGTCTGTCCCTTTTCTCATATCCTCTCCCCTCCTTTTTTTCCATCTCTCTCCTTCCTTTTATTTCTGTTTTCCTATGAATTTACTCATTTCAAAAGGAGGTATAGTGGCATAATCATACTTAGCATAGTGCCTACTGTGTGGTAAATCCTCCATAAACATTAGCTATTTTATTAATAGTTTCTCTTAACAGCTGATATATAACTACTTTATTATAGTACTTAATGTTAATTTAATTATATCAGTCTTCCCATGGTTTATGGCAGGCCTCAGGTTGCTGGCTATTGGCTAGTAACATCAGTTCCTTTCTTCCATAACTCACGACACATCAGGTGGCTTTTTTTTCAGAGCAAGTGAGCAAGCAAGAGAGTGAGAGAGAGCACCCAATGTGGAAGCCACAGTCTTTTTGTAACCTAATCTGGGAAGTTATGCCCATCGCCTCTGCTGTCTTCTATTTGCTTAGGAGTAGCTCAGCCCATATTCAAGAGGAGGGGATTGAACAACTGGGTAAAGACCAGAAGGGGGGAATTATTGTGCCTTTTTAGAGAATGCCTAGAAGATATAAAAAGTACATTATATAAATGTACTGAAATAGCAAATTATGTTACCTATTATTAATAGGTACATATGTTTGCAATTTCTGATTTTTTTTCCTTCTATACAAATTGTAGAGTTTCCCTGCCATCATAGTCATCGTCATCATCATCATCATCATCATCATCTTCTTTTAGCAGGTGGAGTGGGAAGATGGAGAGTTCCCTTCCATTAATGAATTTTTAGTATTTGTTTTGTTTTTGTTTGCCTATAGTCAGTTTTTTTTTGTTTTTGTTTTTGTTCTTGTTTTTGTTTTTGTTTTTTCCTTTTCAGAAACTTTAACAGATCCCTGAACCTGGATCAACCATTTTATATCTGCATGGTCAATAAAGTATGGATGTAGCAGTGTGAGGCCAAAATTCACAAAAAACAAAACAATAAGACAGTAGCACTAATTATGGTAGATACAAATTGCATTTGTTTGCATGCACTGATTTTATGTCCTTTCTCTGTGTTGGGGTGACCTATTTCTTTTCCATCTATCCCTCTCACAGTGCTTCAGCATTGATTACTTGTCCACTCACTCATACCCTCAAACTGATTCTCACCTGGAACTTGATCCTTTTACCCTCTGCATTTTGCTCAGCTTTTGATTGTTTTTATCTTAGAAATGGGAAGTTACTAGTTCAAATCCTCATCACAACTTAATTCAATTCACCAGCACTTATGTGCTAGCCATTATGTCAGTCAGAAATGAGTAAGACCTAGTTTCTGCCATCAGGAAACTAGGTTAATAATAGTACAAGATTATTGGTTAATAATAGTACAAGAATGTATTTCCATGAATTAAAACAAATGTATGTCACAACTACAAGGTGTTAATTATAGGGTGGTAAATGGGAAAAAATGTACCTAATGCAAACTGTGGACTATAGTTAACAATATCTTAATGTTCTTCCATCAACTGTACTAAAGGTAACATACCATAGTAGGTATAAGGGTTTTTTCTTTTTGGAGCTATGAAAATGTTCTAAAACTGACTGTGGTGATGTAAGCATTGCTTCATGATTATACTGAGAGCCACTGATTGTACACTTTGGATGGATTGTATGATGTGTGAAAAAAAAAAAGAAACTCAACCTAGCAGGGATTAAAGATACATAAAAGAATGTTTAATAAAATTGATGATATAATTACACAAACAGAGGAGGAGAGGGAGCTCAGTAGAGGGAGTGGTTAACCCTTCAGAGGTAGACAGGATCAGAAAAGACATCTGGGAGAGGGCAATTTCTAACCTGGGTTCCGATGGACAAATAAGCATCTATTTACTGGAGAATGGGGGAAAGTTTATTTCAGGCAGAAAGAACAGAAAATGCAATGCACACAGGCATGAACAGAAATATACTATAGCCAGTTAGGGTTACTGAGAAGCAGGAAGTTTCCCCTAGCCCAAGTTTTCTGAGGATATATGTCTCCTGGCTCCTAAGTCTTGCAGTAAGTCTCTCTTGAGTTTGGCTGTTATTTGATTGCTTCATTCCTCTACACACATTGCTCCCTCTCCCTTCCTCCCTCTCCACCTCATATAACCCTCTTCCCTTCCCTTCCTTCCTTTTATGGGAATTTTTTGTGTTTAGCCGTTGGGTTTAATTTAGTTGGTTTGGACTGTGGTAATAACGTTTCTGTACATTTGCCCAGAGGCCTTCAGCTAATGGGTGTATTCTTTACAGGCCAATAAACAGATGAATGGAGCCAGCCTGCTGTCTTGCATCTCTGCCTCCCTTCTCTATCTTCACACTTTACCCATCTTCCACTGATTAGAGATCTTTTTCAAAAACTAAAATTTTCCTGGGTAACCCAAATGTAGAAGTCATTTCTGTGCCTGCTAGTCAATTTCAGGGCAGGGTTTGCTTTTGCTGGAGGAAGTATTGTCTACCCACAGGAGATCCAGTCTGTGTAGGAAGGAAGTATGGACTGCTGGCCAGAGAGTTCCTCCCCAGTGTCGGGGAGAACCTCAGAACATGATGGGCTTACATCTCTAGATTGTATCTGCCCATTTCTGACCCTTTGTGCTGAGTTGGCTTGCTGTAATCAAGAGATGATGAACTGGTGGTGTGACAGAAGGAAGGCTGACCCATGACCCGAGTGAAGTAAGTATGAGGCTCTCCAAGCCAACATCTGAACACAAATGGGGAACTGTGCTGAAAGAGGCCACCACAGTTGCCAAGAAGAAGAAATTAACCAAACTACCTTGCAATAAACTGCATTCTTGAAAGTCTGTCCAACAACAATATACGGTTGTTTCTGCTCTTCCACCCGTTCCCGCCTGGCTCCTCTCCTTGTCTTCTGAGGTGATGTTCCCTCCCTGTCCTCTCTTTCTGTCTTGCTCTGAACATTCTGTTCCCATTTCACTTCTCTAACTTCAGACTCTCTGCTCAGCACCCCAGGAGAGCACTCCCTCCCACTGCCTGGGGAGGCGCCTTTCCTAAACTATGGTCTCCAGCTGGGCCAGAACAGTTGAGGTCATTGCTCTCCCTGCCAAATGACTGGCCTGAGTTCAGTTTCTCCATCTGTCTGAACTTCATGGAAAACATGATTGTTGCTCTCGGCTCTGTTCGGTGCCCTGCCTTGGCTCTGCTTTGCATCTGCCTTTTCATTTCCCCTCCTCCCATCCTTGCTTTTCTTTCCCTGGCTCTCTCCAGGCTAGAATCACATCTGTTTTCCAGCCTCTGCCGTCTCACAGAGGAGTACCTGGGAGAAGAACGAATTCTGGCCAGGCAGATCAGGAAGAGCTATGATTTATACTCAGATTTGTTTTGAGGACTGACCAGAATCCATGTATGTCAGAGATGGGGCACTTCTAGCTCCCTCAGAGGGAATCAGAGGTGCTTATGATGTGCTGTTTCTGACCATGTCCATTGCTGTACCTTTTGCCAAACTAGACAGCTAGCTAGCTTCCTTCCTTCCTTCCTTCCTTCCTTCCTTCCTTCCTACAATCCTCCCTCCCTTCCTTCTATCCATCTCTTATTCACTCTTTATCTTTTTTTCAGTCTTTAATCTATAGATACTTTCTGCTATTTGTCCACCTGCACTCTTCTCTAATTTTGTCCTTCAGTGAAATACGTAATGTAGACTAAGGAAGAAAACAGATAACTTGAAATGTGCACATTTCTATTGGACATAAAATCAACCACTCCTCAGACAGTTCAAGTTTACTCCCTCCAAACTGGGGATATTTTAGTGTTCTAAGCCCTAAGGTCTCTAAGAATAAAAGCCAACACAGTCTTTAAAACTCTTGTATCAGAGAAAGTATTGTTTAAATATCACATGACCTGAGGTAAAGTACTAAAGGAAAACAAGGCAAGCAGAACTTGGCTCTCAGTTTTCTTTGAGTTTCTGATGGCATTTTGTTCTTAGGATTTCAGAAACCAAGATTCTCAGCGTATGCCTAAACGAACATCAAAGTCAGAATAAAGTTGGCATCCCCTCCATGGAACTGGCACACATTTGAAAAGGATTCTGAAGGTACTATATTTCCCAACTTTCCCAACTCTGAGACAGCCAGCTCCTCTTAGAAAATGCTTGTGTCAAGTCTCTGTTTGCTTGGATATGGGGAATCTAAGAGGGGAGCACTGAGAAGAGTCTGAATGTGTTGATCAAGAAAGATCAAGAAAGAAGAGAAATACAGAGATACAGATGAATTTGTTGAAGAGATGAATATTGAAAAAGCAAGTGAGAAAGGGGAATAGAGAAATGATTCAAATATGGAAGATAGCTAGAGAGACAGAAACAGTCTAATGATGTGCAGTAATACATGCTATTTGGGTAAGAAGGAACCCAAGGAAAGAGAAAGGGCTGGGGCCAGACTTTGAGAGGGAAATAAGGCTGTTGGCAGAAAGGCATACATGAGCTTGGACCAGCCCTCAGAGCCAGCAGCAGTTCCTCACCAGTGTGGTCATAACCTTTGGAATGAGGGTGTGAGTAACTGTAAATCCTCAGTCTCTTTCTCATTCCATCCTGGTTATAACTGCATTCTATTCCTCTAGCCTGGCTTTCCCTCTCTCCCTCACTCTCCTTCCCTCTTTGTTTCAGATTAGGCCAAATGTGAAGTCCTTTCCTGGGAGTGGCCCTATTCATTTTATTCTCTAGCCAAAGTAGGAAGAGTGTGAGAAGGAGAGAGAGAGACATTCAGCAGCCAAGGAGTCACTAAAAGAGCAGAGCACCACAGACAGTGAGTACTTTGATTGTATAAAACCCTAAACAGACAGAGGGTGTGTCTGTGTGTGTGTTTGTGTGCCTGCATTTGCAAGTTGAGGAATAGGAGGGGTGATGGGGGATATCATAGAATTTAGAATTGAGCAATTAACCATGTACTTCAGATGAGGAGAGACACCAAGGTGGGCAGAAGAAGATAGCAAAAAGGAAGATTCAGACACTAGGAGTGAAATAGGCCACAGGGTAAGGGCAAGAATACAATATAAAGCTTATACAGCTTACAATATAAAAATGCCTTCATCTTGGTAGAAGAGAGTAATGAAAGTAAGAATAGTTTAAGAATAGAACTCGAGGTAGAAATAAATGTTGGGTGAAAGGACAAGGAGAAAGGATTTGAGTCAGAAGAGGAAATCAGGAAAGCTCCTGGCAACACAAGGAGACAGACACTCTACAGGTACCCTTCCCTGGAACTGAAATGCTGGTGTCTTACCCTCTACTCCCCATACCATCTCTGTTAGATATGCTCCTCTTGGGACCCAAGATGCTGCTGTTTCTCACTGCACTCATCATCCCCTCTGGTGAGTTCCCATCTTTATTCTTTTTTCCCTAAAATGCCAGCTCTGCAGCTACATGTGGGTGGAGATGTGTGTGTTAGACAGTGGGCTGGAAGGAGGTAGCAGGCAAATGGGAGGAGAGTTGCTTGCTGTTGAGCTCTAGAATTGCTATCAAAGAGGAAAAGAATAAATTCATTTCAAAGGAGAAAAGGAAGGAATATGAGTAGAGATGGCCTCAGACTTGAAAAAAGTATCCAGAGGATTATGAAACTAAGGTGAAACTAAGAGAGGCACAAATGCATATTAACCAAGAATTACATATCTTTACATATACAAGAAAACAAATACCAGAAGCAGCAGCTAATATACAAATGCATACAAACAGATAGAGACTACACAAGAAGAGACTGGACCAAACCTAAACCCTGAAGGAAAACAGTGGGTATATTTATACTACACCTAACAAACACTTGTACCAGCATGCACACAAAATATCTATGCTACACCTACACACAAAAGGAAAATGGACTTCAGAGATTTTGCAGGAACTAGCTGTAAGATTGGCCACCGAAAGGGAATCTCAGATATTGAGAAAACCTACCTTATTTTTTACTCATTCTGTCATATGCAGAATGTAATTACACAGTTCCTCTGCCTGATTCATTAGTGTAGCTGGTGGGATGGTAGAACAGTACATACTGGAAAGGATCTGTGGAATAAGATCCTACTCCTCCAGCTTGGGAATGAGGGGAAAAGGACATCCTGAATTAGGGCATAGCAGAGCAGGACTTCTTGGTGACTTATTATTTTTTTTTTATTTCCATACTAACTTACTAAATTAAATATATTTGCAAGCACCTTCTATATTTGTAGTGCTGATCTGTGGTATACATGCCTTTAAACAGTCCCCTCAGGGACTTCTTGTCTTTCTTGGGTGCTTCTATTCCAACCAGGTTTGTGTGCAGTATTAATGGTCTATGTAATTTTGTCTTGAGGTATAAAGGAGTAAAAACACAGAAGGAGAAAGTACAACTATTTTTCCATTATGTTCTGGCTCATCCCGTAAAAAAGGTGATGGGGTCTGGAGCTGGAGTGAATCAATCCCTTTTCTTCTTCCTTTTGGTACAGACTGGATAACCCTCGGGGTCAGTGCTCAGCGAGGAGGTAAGTGAACCCTTGGGTTTGGGCTCTGTTGAGATTCTTATCAAGAAAACCTGGACGAAGTGTCAGAGTTAGAGAATCTGTAGTGTGACACAGAGATAGATTGCCAAGGTGTGGGAAATAAGATCCACTTTGGTTTCCAAAATCCATTTATCCCCCATTCATAAAACTGTCTTGTCTTTTTTTTTTTAATCACTGAAACACCTTTGCCAAGACCTTCTCTCGTGCCCATTGTTTGCTTCTACTCCCTTCTATACATCTCTTAACTCACTCTGAAAATGCCCACTAATACTAGCAGAAAGCATTTTTCTACCCATGTAACAACAGAAACACTAACAGGCAAAGATAGAGCGAGAAGTCATTTCAGTAGTACAGTGAAATTGTGACACAACTGGACAGAAACCAAAAGTTTTGGCTCCTAGAGGACCATTTCCTTCAGCTTGAAGAAGGAAACTTGTAAAACAACTCCACCCTGCCTAAAGAAATGCAACATAATTACAACTTAACTCTTGCTTTTCAACCCATGAGAGCAAAGCAATGCACTAATGGGTCATACAACAATTTATTGTGTCACATATGGCTTTTTATAATGAATTAAAAAGAGTGTATTACATGTACATTGCAAGAGTAAAGGATTATTTGATACAAATTGTTTCGATTTTACATGTGTGTAAACTGGGGCACAACACAGTGTTTCTAATTGTGGGTCCTGGTACACATGATAAAAATATAGAAAAAAAAAGCTTCTTTTTTTCCCTGGTGTTAAAGGATGTCTGATTCCTTGACTTCCTGAACCTAATCAAATTTCAGCACAAGAAAAACTAAAAATCTGAATTTATCTTTCTGGACAGGTTGAAGTCCAGTTGAGTTTCATAAATTTTGGATGCATTTCTTTTTTTTAGCAG
This sequence comes from Choloepus didactylus, assembly GCF_015220235.1. NCBI lineage: Eukaryota > Metazoa > Chordata > Mammalia > Pilosa > Megalonychidae > Choloepus > Choloepus didactylus. The sequence continues at coordinate 124,189,708 of NC_051314.1, forward strand.
AAAAATTATGAAATACGATGAAAATATCTTCTTAAGATTCCTTTTCAGAGAATATTCTAAGAACCTAGATAAAAGCATTTATATGATGGTAGATGATGGAAAAGGTAGGTAAACTAAGGTAAATGCAGAAAAGTAGTACTCTGCCCTGAAATCCTGAGTAGCTGGGACACTCTGAAACCCTTTTGTCCCATTGCGTCACTCCTCTGTCTCTGTGAGTGACTGGGCTGGAATACAGCCAGGCCTCTGAGGAAAGAACACGGCAGGGTTGGGCTAACACCCGAGAGAGGTTCCACTTCTTTCTGGAAGGATTCAGGTCAAAGGTTTTAAATGTCCTTTGGGATTTGGAACAGGCTTGGATTCTTTCTATCAAAATTTGTCTGAAAGAAGGAAGCATTTACAGAATGTTAAAAGACAAGAAGCTTTCGTCAAAGCTGATGAATTCCTATCTGGAATTTAAAAAAGGAGAGGGAGGGTGAAGTAAGCAGGAGAGACTCCGGCAAATGCTTTATTTGTATTTCACCTCTCCTGTATTTATCAATAACTCTAACATGCTTCATAAAATATTTATTCTCCCCAGATTTAAAGCTGACATTTAGAATCTGAAAGTTTACAAAAAAAAAAAAAAAAAAAAGTCAAAACGAAGTATGTGAATATGCTGACACCTAGTGGATAAAATAGATAAGGAGTATAAGCAGTGTACATTGAAGGATATTTGCTAAATATTTGAATGTAAACACTGCTTTGTGGTATTGTTTTTTAAAATAGAGACGATTTGTTTTAGAAGTACTGATATTTACAGTTTCAGACAGTTGTCTTGGTTTATGCTAAGAGATTTCACCTTAAGACCCGAACCACTTTTACTTCTTCCGCCTTTACTTTTAGATGATCAATTGCAAGACCTTTTCTACCTGTGTTAGCATTTCCCTTCCCCTCTCTTCGCCATGCCTCCCATGGAGCATCAAGAAACCATCAATACCACCTTTTGTAAACTCTTGTATAAGTGTATTGGCACATTGCTATCCAATTATATCAAAATTATACATATCAAAATCACAGTTCTTTGGGACAGACAATTTTCACTCTAAATAAGTACACAAATCCATTGTATTTATTAACAAGCTATATGACCCTGGGTAAATTATCTGTTTTCTGGTGCTCAGTTTTATTGTCTAAAAAAATGGGACCTCAAATAGGTTACAGAGGATTAAATAGGTTAACAGAGGTTACTAGAGGTAAAGTGCTTTAAACAGTGCCTGGCACATAATAAGTAACGCCAAATTAGCTATGTGTATTATTATGTTAGTACAATGAAATAACATAAATTTATGAAGGACCAACTATTATAACAGTTTAACAAATGAGCTGTAATGATATAAAGGAAATCAAGAAATATTGGGAGTTCCTTAAGTTTTCCAGTGCAGTGCAAAGCCTAAGCAAAATCTAACTGGGAAGGGGATGCCCATGGAGAATTACCTGGTGGGCGTGTAGTTAATTCTTTCCACCAAATCAAGCAAACAAAGGAAAGAGGATATTCTAGGCTGGGACTGTATGAGAATAATGATGGCAGTGGGAAAGTGCAATGTTTGAGTTGCAGGGAAAAAGACTTAGGATGGGATGCCTGCTGTGTGTTGGGTGCTGTGCTGGACAGTTTCACTTATTGGGAGTATAAGAGGAGGAGGCAGACAAGGAATGCTTAGAAAAAGTTTTCTGATTTTTTCTGATTTTTTTTTTCAGACGATGTAACTCAAGTGACTCAAGAAACATTCACAGAAGATCCTAGTAAGCTACCTTTTTGTCAGTTCATTTGTTTTCTTATTGGGGATGGAAGGATTGAGGATGCTGTCCATACAAGGGAAAATAAAGACTGGGAAAGAGATTGCTGGGCACTCTGAGCTCACAAAGAGCACAGTTGTCCTTTTTATATGCCACCTACTCTGTAAGCATGCCCAACCTTATTATCCCTTCCATTCCTTTCTGTGATAGCCCCTTATATTTGCCCAAAAGTCATTCCTTGACTTCAGTTTTCCTTGTCTCTTTTTAAATCATCGTCTCCTTATCCTGCGTCCCTTTGCTATTTTTCCTGTCTGCATTTTTCATTCCCTGTTTTGTATCTTCTCAGATCTGGTAAATGATCCCTCTACAGATGAAACAGGTGCGTTTTACTGAGGTTCTGAAGAAATGGCATAATTCTTGCTAACATCCATAGCTCTGGAATTAATCTGTTAATTTTATCTCTGGAAAAGGGATAAAGGGGTGTGGAAGTGTTGTTCAGTAATGGTGGAATACAGGGAAAGAGGCCTTTTAGCCCCCCAAGAAGAGAGAACAAAGTGGATTATTGGCTAAAATAGGGCCTGGATAATAAAGGCTTCCAAAAATTAGTATAATGTGGATAGGAGCAAGATTCTTCAGTAAATATTCATAATGACTTCAATTAATTTTACTCCCTTGGACGTAATACACAAACCTAGCCAGCCTCCCTTTTCCTTCTCCCTTAGCAATTCCAAGCTCTCCTCATACCTGCTGTTTTGTGCCTTTCAGTTCTGGCTGATATCGAGCCTTCCACAGATGACCTGGGTGAGTTCAGATCTGGGGTCCCAGGGCCACCAGTGCCATTTGGGCTTTCCCCAGAGCCCATTATGGAAGGCAGTGCAGTTGGCGAAGGATCCTAAATAGACTGGATTACAGACAGATTACATTTTGAAGCCCAAACATGCAGGAACTGTGCTAGGTGTTTGATATACTACCTATCAAAGCTGTGTTTTTTCCTTTAAAGATTTCAAGATTTGGGGCAGGGAGGGGGGACGACAAATACATAATGTTTGGGAAGATAAAGGAAAACTTTCTAGAGGAAGTAATGTTTGAACTCAACGACTCTTGAAAGAAGAACAGGAGTAAGACAGACAGCCAAGGAGGGGATGGGCATTCCAGCCAGAGGGAATAACATGTTCAAAGATATGAAGGCAAAATAGAGTTTGGTACTTTGGGGAAGCTGATTGTAATGGCTAGAGAAAAGCCTACAAGTGGGGAGATGTGAGAAACTAGAAGAGCTAGATTGTTTTAACAAATATTTATTGGAAGCCTGCTATTTGACAGGCATTATATTAGGTGCCAGGGATATGAAGGTGAACAAAACTGATTTTCTTCCACTGGTCTTTTCTGCCTAATAGACAAAATAGACAAGTGAACAGATAAATTTATTCAGTGTCACAAAATGTTACAATCAAGGAAAGCAAAAGAACTCATGGAAGCACATAGAAAGAGACATCCGCCATATTCAACATTAAGGATCAGGAAAGGCTTCTCCTGGAGGGCACACTGACTAAGCTGCTTCCTGAAAGACAGGTAGAAGGAAACCAGGTGAATAGAAGATGGAAGAACTCTTCAGCTGAAGAAAACAATGTGAGCAAAGGCTTAGGGTGGAAATGAAAGCCAAGCGGAAAGGGGTTATGCAAGTGGGAGGCTCTGATCAGGTCTGTGTCTCAGAAAGTTCACTCACGCTGGCAAGGTGCAGGATGTTTAACCAGGATGAGCTTGGAACCAAGAAAACCAGTGAAAGACTGTGGTAGTAGTCCCAGTAAAAGATGATGGCCTGAATCAAGGTAGAGACAGTGAGAAGTGAACATGAACTCTCAGGGAGAGGGGATTGTTGAGATATGGTTAGATTTCTGGAGGTAGCTATTGGGTGGATGGTGGTACTGTTCACTGAAAGAATTTGAACTGGTGAAGGGAAGGATGATTAAGTCAATTTAAGATATGTTGAATGTGAAGGAGCTTTGAAAAATTCAGGAACCTTTTTATAAAAAGCAGTTGGGATTTATAAATTTGGAGCTTTGGGGAGACATCTGGGCTAGATTCATATCAACATAAAAACCTGTAATTGAAATCATGGGATAGATGAGATCACCTCACCTACTTGCTGGTATCCTATCCATTAGCAACTCTTCCAGTGGCATTTTCCCGGGTAACTCTCCTGATCAGTCTATTTCCTCAAAACTCATCTAACTCCTTGACCTGTTCTCTATTCTGCAAACTAGGCCCATTTTTAACTTGCCCTGAGCTTAGGTTTGGCTATGGCTATTAACTTCACTATTCTTTACCCAACGTTTTTTATCAATGAACCCATGATGAAGTACCCAATCTACAGAGAAGAATTTTTCTTTATGAGGGAGGATCTCCTACAGGATAATAATACTTTCTCTCCTAAGCACTAGGATGAAGCTCTTCTGGGCATATGGCTCTCTGCCCTGTGTTCCTATTAAATTTGCTCCTTTTCAACAAGACAAAGATGCTTGTAGTACAGTGGATTTCTGGGAGAAAGGGGAAAAGCTATATCAGATTTCCCTTCCTAACTCCTAAATCTCTTCAATTTTGTGGCTCAAACAGGAACTACTAACCATAACATTCTTTGACATTTGCTCTCTAACTATTTATTTAATCGTACTTTGAAAGTTATCACTTTTCTGTATATATGTGATATTTCACAATAAAAAATGTAAAAAAAAATGGTTATTAACTCACTTGTCCCTATTCATGGGGACCCCAAGTGGGTTCTGAATGAGTCAACATGACAGATGCAGAGGTAGTGACTTCTGGAGCTAGTAATAACTGAATAAAATTTCTGCCGTTCAGCTTCACCCAATGATAAAAACACCACCGCAGGTACGTTTGCCTCCTGCATGTCTTTTTATTAAGCTTTTTTCCTTCCTGTGACTTCCTTTATCTCTTTGCTCCTCGAAGTATTGGAGGATGCCTCTCAGAGAGTATTTCTTCTTCCCCCTTTTCTTTATGAGCTCCTCTCCTAAAAGTCATGGGAAAGCGATAGGACTGCAGCCTTCTGTTTGTGAGATGTGGTTATTTGTGACTCTATTTGATGGTTAGTTGGTTGGGAGATAAAATCAATCTGACTGCAAGGACTGCATATTACCATACATGTCATTGCTAAAACTACTTTCCCTAATGTTGTGATGTGACCCACCTAAAAATTCACATCCTCCAAATCCAGTCATTAGCAAGCATTTCAAGTAGATATTTTATATTGCCTCCTGGATAATCTCAGAAGGACTTTTTACTAGAAGACCTCTCAGAGATTATTTTATCATACTCCTGATTCCAGGTAGGAAAGCATCTAAATTTCATTTTAGCCAATTTCCTCTTGCTCTACTTTAATGAGCAGAAAGACATGCTCCAATTTACAATGATCCTCTGTAGGCACTATTCTATACTCTGTCTCCCCTCTGCCTTCACTTTAACCATCGTTTATTCCTCTCCTGTTGAGACCTTCCATTTTTGTGTGTTGCCTTCTTCAGAGTGCCGGGATGAGAAATTTCCTTGCACAAGACTCTACTCTGTGCATCGGCCAGTCAAGCGATGCGTTCATCAGTTATGCTTCACCAGGTAAGGGATCCCAGAATGCCCAGAGAATATGTTCCATGTAGTGTTTTTGTGCCATAGCTAATGAGCACCCACTATAGGAATTTCAGTCTTTGACAAGGCAGAAGTTTAGAGCCTAACTCTCCTAGCTATTTCTGAAGGTGCCTGTTAGAACCTGGAATCTGATTGAGTACAGAGTAGGGTGGCTGACAAGACTAGATACTAGAAGGCAAGTGAAGATGAGGGCTGGAAGAGGGAAGGTTGCACTGGCATATTAAATTTATTACTTGATAAAAAGGGGCTGAAGCAAAAGACATAGCTACAAAGGTAGAACATAGAGGGGAGTAATATTATATTTGACTCTAGGTGAAGGTGTGTGCAAAGTGTCACTAAGAAGACCTTATACTTCTCTGGGGAATAAAAATCTGAAACACTTAAGGAAATCCAGATAGGGGGAGAACGAGTTAGGGAGAGGGAGGAATATGGGAGTTGAAGAGACATTCTAGGCCAAGGTTAATTCTCCCTCTCAATGCCTGTTTCTTTCTCCCCAACTATGACATTGGGGCGGTGGCAGTTTGCAACGAACGTACATCATCAACAAGGAGATCTGTTCTCGCCTTGTCTGTAAGGAACATGAGGTTATGAAAGGTAAGGTGATGTCTGGAATGTTTAGCGGGAAGAGATAGTTATAAGAGAGGTATATAGGGATACTATGCTAATCGAGCCACCACTTTGGAGCAGGAGCAGAGCCAAGGTCTGGCTTTGGAGGAGGGCTTTAGCCTACCTTGCTTGTTTCCATCGGTCTGTGTCTCACCTCATTACCCTTCAAAATTAATGTAAGGAAAGCACAATACCATGGAAAATATTCTAGATCCCTTTCAAACCAGATTGTAACCCCTAACCTCTCCTACATAAACAGCTTTCTGGAGCTCTAACTGCTTTGGAGATCATTCACTGGGGTTCTAGGTGAAAAAGCCAAGTCAGCCATTATGGATAAGAGACTCTACTAGTCTAGAAAGAAAAAAGAGCCAGTAATTTGAAGACAGTAAGGTTTGGATAGGATAAATAAAATAAATAAAAAATAGAAAGGACATTTAGAAACTGGCTGCCTTATAAACACAGTCCGCCAATTTCAAGAACCGTTTATAGTACTTGTGAAATTTTGGAAATAGAGGAAGGTAGAAAGACTTTATAAGAGCAAAAAACAATTACAGGGGTCCAAAGTATGAGTGGTTATAGACTGTGCTTGGTGGGAACAGACATACTTCTCACCTTTGCCCATAGGCAGCCCCAAACGATGGCTGTGGTTGGAGAAGGCACCACAGACAGAGTCCCTTCTGACTCACCAGCTCACTCTTGCTGAGGCCCTGAGTAAGAGCCGTAGTTAACTTCGCAGAAGGAAACTTTCTGCTTACCCCTCTTGGCTCTGTGCAAGCCACCTGCAAGGGAAGCACCTTGAGATTGAGGATGAGCAACTGGGACTCTAGGCGCTTAAGTGTCTCGCGGGAGTTACCAAAGTTAGCTGTTTGCACATAGTAAACACTTAAATGTGTATTGAATGACTGGACCTTGTTTTTTCTATTCAGTAAGTCCATGATTAGAAGAGTTGGAAGTTAGGGTATAAGGGAACCTAACATTTACTGACTACCTGCTATGTTTCATATACCATGCCAGGTACTTGGCATATATTATTTCAATTTAATGCTCACAACTGCACTGCTGGAGTAGGTCTTTTAATGTTTATTTTACAGAAAGGGATAGTGAGGTTCAGCAATGTTTAAAAAAAAAAAAAACTTTCTAGTAAGTGGTAAAAAAGCAGTAAGTGGCAGAGCTGAGCTTCTAACCCAAATCTATTTCTCATCAGTCTTCTCACTTCCTCACTTCCATGCTGCAAACTACCCCCCACCCACCACCCACCCCCGCTAAAACATGATCCCTTATTATCTTCCTGCATTCTCATCCCATCACGCTCTCCTTGTCTTCTAGATGAGCTTTGCCGGCAGATGGCTGGTCTGCCCCCACGGCGACTCCGACGCTCCAACTACTTCCGACTTCCTCCCTGTGAAAATGTGGATTTGCAGAGACCCAGTGGTCTGTGATCCCCAAGCAAGAGCAAAGGATGCATGTATGGGTGGGAGAAAGGGAACGTTCTAGGAGGAGGGAGTTCTTTCTTGCCCAGGTGACACTGTCACCTAACCCGTAGACATTAGTATTTCTTAACCCAATCCTTTTTCAATGTTCAGCTTTTGCCCCCACTCCTTGATTTTTGACTGAGACTGATAACATTTATCTCACTTTTTTTTCTGTACTTAAAATACAAAAATCTGTATTATTGAATGTTTTTGCTGTTTCCCAATATTATCGACACAGTGGATGAATGATAACCATGTGGCTAACATACAAACATTTTACATTCAATTTTAGAAGAGATTTAACTTTTGTTTAATAATCTTTACCTTATGACTCTGAGAAAAAGGTTAGGGTGGAAGAAGATACCACTGTCTATTTTGACTAGCCATTCATTTATTTTTCACGAGTTTCCTAAACTAACTCCCCATTCATTTACATGTTCTTCTTTACTCTTATTTTACTATTTTGCTGAATTGTCCTATATTTGCCTGGGAATATTCTTTCTGAGACAGGTCATCATAACATTTATAGTCCTAGAAAATTCTCCAAAAAAAGTCAAGAAATATGCAATCCTACTAGCAATATATTAAGACCCAAAATGGTGTCTTCTGCTAAGCTCAGAAGCTGGAGCTAAAGAAAGGTGACTATGCCAGTATAGAACTTGAACTTATGATTCTTTATCAAATTTTTCATGCAGTTGTCCAATCTAGAAGTAGGGCTGGAAAGCAGGTCTCATTTATTTATTCATTTATGGTGGTACAGGAAGATAGCCTATCTACACAAAGCAAATTAGACAACTGAATATGAAACCATACCATTGGGTTGAGCTTCCTTGAGTTGTTGCTACTTCTTTCATCCTTATCCCTTTGCACAGTCTGTAGAGATTATCATGCAAATTACTTTTGGAATAGTCTACACTGGGGCCTAAGAAGGGAATTCAGATCTCAATTTTAATAGGCAGGCAGAAAGTTTACCTATTGGTTTATATGAAAGAGTGAATAAAACATGACATTTAGAAAACCCACATTCTTATCCTGGCTCTAGCAGTAACCATGTGACCTCTGATAAGTCACTTTCCCTCTTTAGGCCCTGGTTTAATTTCCCCATCTTTAAAATGAGAATGTTAAATCTGTATTACTTCTATGATTTCTTTTTAATTCTGTGATTCTCTAGATTTAAATGCATTACTTGTATTTCTTGGAGTGCAGATGCAGTCTAATTCACAACAACCTGTGTCTGCTTTATAAGGGGAAGAAATATCCTTTATTAGGACATCAGTCCACAATGTAGTAGAATAAAATTCCATTATAATAAGTTACAGATTATATATTATGGAAACTTTGCTCTGAATAACTCAATAACTTTCTATAAAAGCCAATGGAATTCAAATAGGAACTAGGGGACTTTGAGACAACAAATTACATACCTTAGAGTTCCACTCCATAGGGCTTGGCTGCCTTTCCTATTGCTCAGATAACTAGCTACATGATGATCAGACACTTGCTGTTAAGGAACAATTGACTTTAATGTGATTTGCACAACTAATTAAAGAGAACTACTAGTTTAAAAGCCCAAAGCATGTAATCTCTACTCCACACAGTCTCTAGAATTGTGTGCTCATATACAGACATAATATAAATGCATATTGGGAAAGTCACAGGTTCAGGGTTTCCAAGAATCTTTTCATGAGCTTGACTCTCCTGCATATTGAACGAGAGGTGGCCTTCCCACGGGAGGGCATCTCAATCCTAGTATTGTGTATAATGCAAATTAAACCCTTTTTTTGGTAATGAAAGCACATTTTTATAATTGTACTATTAACTGTAGTCCATGGTTTAACTTATGGTTCAGTTTATGTTGTGCAGTTCCATGAATTTTCAAAATTTTTATTCTAGTACCATATATACAACCTAACCACATTCAAATATATAATTCAGTGCTGTTAAAAGTCTTGGTAATAGATGGTGGTGATGGTAGCACAGCATTGTAAATGTGATTAACAGCAAATTAAACGTTTTAAAATAAATTTTTTTAAATTTCTTTCTCAGAAGAGAGTGGCTTGTGGTCTGGTTACTTCTTTAAACTAAAAATAATGGATCTTCAATGTTGAAATAAAAGGATTTGGTAATAGTATGGGTAGGCAATTTTTGACCTTGAATGCTTTCTTGGTACCTTGAAATCATAAAATATATAGAGCCTCAGCTGACTTCCCAAAGGGCTCACCCTTACTTTCTCTTCCCAAATGAATTGATCCTGCTCTAAGCCTAAATTTTTCCACTTTTCATGCTTATGATTGAAAAAAAAAATTCTCCTTTTTCTTCAAATGAACCAATTCTGGAAATCTATTCTCTCTAGAGTTCCATGTACACTTTCTCTTAGTATGATTTTGACTCACGGGCAGATGTGCAAACCCCAGCTGGTTTCCCCACTTCTGGGCCTTCCTTTTGATGACATCAGGCATATATGTTGCTAGCCACAAGCTCCTCCCTACTCCGCCTCAGGGTGTTCATGGCAAAAGCTGGGTGTTGAGATACCTCACACCTGGTTAGAAGGTGCAAGCAAGAACACCAGACAAGGGGAATAAGGAGGTGGAAGAGTGAGGACAGATTGACATGGGGCAGGGGAGCTAGGAGGCCAGAAGATGGGAATTCACACAGCTGTGTCTGGGAGAAGGGAATTTGGAAAGTGTAGAAAAGGGGTCCCGATAAATCTGGAAATCCACAGGGCAGCATGGAAGACCATCAGGAGCTCAGGAGAGGAGTAGCAGGGTCAGCCTTATCGATTACAGGGCGGCTGAAGATTTGGTTAACAATGCAATTCTCCAGCAAAAATTGAGAGTTTTCTATCTAGCACTTTTACCAACCAAATATCAGGGAAAGTGACTTGCTGAGGTTTCCCTGTAGTGGAGAGAGAAACAGGTGGCTACAGTTTTCAAAAAAATTTTTTTTCTAAAAACCAGTCAAGCAGTCAGAAGCAGCAGACACCAACTTCTGGGCAGAACCCAAGATGGAAAAAGCAAATGTTGTTTATATAAATAGAGGTGCAGAACCCATAGCTTCCTGTTGACAAACCGAGCTTTCCTTCACCTCAAAGCCTCAATTTTTTTTTTTTTTTGATAGCTGATAATGGTATTTTTTTTTCAATTTTCAATTTTATTTTCAATTTGTCCAATCACTTTAAGAAAAGTTCTAGTTTTTTTCCTAACCTCTGAGTGCCATGGTTTTTATTGCTTTCTCTCCACTTTCCTTTCTTCTGTGTTTTACCTAGCCATGCATCTATACTACATAGCTTTATGGAGTACATTAATAAATTTATATAATAATATATATAGGGATTGAATTCAGTATAATCTCATAAATTTGTGTGATTTCCCACCCCACCCCAAAAAAGTAATAGGTGAGCTTTGAACCAGTATAAGGAAATTATTTTAAGGGAAAGTAACCTGAATTATACTTAAGGGATTGATGGGCATTGAGGTATCAACTGTGACCCAAGACATCAATATATACCACTTCCTAATATATTCTGCTCCAAATGGTCAAACCTAAGGAATTGCAATGAAAAGTTAATGAGAACTGCATAGAAAAACATGTCTTCCTTTTGCATCAAATTGCATCTATATATGCATTCATTCCTGGAAATGCATGAGATTTTGTAGGTGGAGGGAAATAAAGTAGTATTAATACAAATCCTGATGCTTGTGATCTTGAGCAAATAACTTCTCAACTTTAAACTGGCAGCAGTATACCTGGCTTATGGGGTGGTTCTGAGCATGAACAAGATCAATGTATTCAAAAGGCTTAACACTTGTGCCTGCCAATCAGGTTAAGTATTCAAATATAGTAAGAGTATAGGACGTTTTTTCTCCTTGAGCTGATTGGCTTCTTCCTAACTGTTCCTGAGTAGGCTGGCCCTACCCCTCTTTCCCTTGAAACAAAATGAGATGAATAGCCAGTGACTGGGGAGATGCAATTTTTTAAGGTGCTCTTATATTTTATTTTATCTATTTTTTAAAAGCCCTTTTTTATAAACATATTAAATTCTCAGAGTGACCCTGGGAGGTGGGCAGCACAAGTATACATATTTGTCAGAGAACAGTGTTTAGAGAAGTGAAGAGACCTGACCAAGGTCACAAAGTTGGGTGCAGAAGAATCCTGCCTGAATGTGTGAATTCTGAAACTTAAGTTAATGTTCACTCATTTGCAAAAGAGAGACTCAGAAAAAAAAAGTAGCTAGCCAAAGAGGTTTGTAGGAGAGTCTCGACTTTAGAAAAACTGGAAATATATAGGTACACACAACCAAAATTAAAAATACAATAAAAATAGAGCTACCAATGGCATCAATTTACAGATAGTCTGTTCATGGTGGGAAGAGAGCAGTTTTTTTTCACATGATTATCATATCTTTAAAGGTCGTTACCTACTTTCAGACATCACATCGCCAAAGTCAGGGATATTTTCTACACAGAAAAATTTTGTTTTGGAGACTAGATGTAGTGGTATGTATGGTCCTGATTATTTGTTTGATTATCTTGGAGTGCAGATCTTTTTGCCTACTGACTGAGGGATTTTATGTGCTTATTCAAAGTCGAAGCAAGTGCTGGTGTCTGTTTGGCTTTTACATGCTACATACACTACCCAGGAACTGTGCAACTCCAGAATTCTGTGGAGGCTTAGCCAGTGGTTATCAGCTATGAATCTGTTCAGAAACAAGAACATGGGAAATGCCAAAGAGATTCATATTCTTCCTCTTCTCAAAGAATGGAGAATCAGTGTGTCTTTTTGCCAAGCTGTCCCTAGTTCATTCTTTCAGGAAGTATAGCTTATGGATCAGAGCCAAACTCTAGAGCTATGGTTCAAATTCTGTCTCTACCATTGGGATCTTAACCTCTGTTTCCTTATCTGTGCAAGGATATCAATACTCCCAATACTATAGGGCTCTACAGATTAAATTAATATATGTAAGGTGATTAGAATAGCACTTGGCACAGATGCATCATATGTATGAGTCATTGTCCTTCAGTCAACAAACAATGTTTGAACACTCATTATGTGCCTAAACCAGTGGTGGGGATACAAAGTTGAGACATAGTCCCTACACTCAATGTAATTAGTCACTTCTGTATTACTTCACTTTTCTTTCTGCTTTGGCTAATACTTTTTTGCCTCCTACAGTGATGACTACACATACATTTTTATGTCCTTAGGTTTTATTTTTGATAATAAAGTAATGGTCTAAATTATGCTACACTTCCTCTTTTTCAGGGACAAAGAGACCCTTCCCTTTTTATAGACCTATCCATAGCCTTCAGTTCCCCCATAAGCACCTGCTCCCTAGCTTTCATCCAAGTGAACTTCCTATTTATATCTTGGGTACTTTCTTCCCACTCCTGTTGTCTGTTCTTTCTTTTCTTCTATCCCAAGGCACATATCATCTTTGTTCCACTTACTTATGGATTTTCTCCTCTACTCAGGCAAAGAGAATATATACATGAAGAGACAATACCCCAATCATCACTCATATCTTTTTAGGACTGTTCAGTCTCCAGCAGTTAATTGGGATGTTTAAGCTTTTGGGACCTAAATAGCTAAATACATATCCAGGATAATTGTCTCAATAGGAATCCTTCTGATTTTAATTCTTTTTATGCTGTAACCATAACTCCTTGAAGGAACCTCTGGATGGAGATCTATAGTAACAACATGTGTGGGAGGCAGGTCCATGTTGAATAAATTAAGTCAAGTGTTGTAGTGTACAGAGTGGGTTAGTGGTGTTTTTATCTAATTATGCTGATGCAGTTGACTCTTCTGTTTTCCTCTAGTAACAAAGTGAAAAGATCCTTGTTGGTACCTTTAGCCCAGTGGGGAGAGGAGTGAAAGAGGGAGAAGAGGAGGGGAGGAAACCATGCTCAAACAGGTATCTCAAGTAATTTGTCAATTAGCTGATACAAAGTAGTTTTTCAAGTGTCATCAGAGATCCTGGATTTTAATTACAACAAGATGGGTTGAGATTTAAATAGTTGTAACAGATGTTTATTATAAAAGAAAGGCTATAATCAGCATAGACCCTATAAAAAGAGAAACAAAGAGGAAGAATTTGCCAATATGGCTCCAGGATTTCCTAGGGTAGAGGGTGATTGAATTCCAATGACTGGTGGAGATTATTTAAATAGAAATACCATTAGAGTGGAGAATGGCAATTCTACAGACAACATGTCATTTCTAATATGCTATATTTTCTTTTGGAACTGTCCATCATCCACTAATGAGCTATTTTTGTCAAGATAATCTCTACCAGTTATTGGAATTAAGTAATTCCTTACACTGCATCAGTGGGCAAACAAATGATGCAAAATTAGGTCTTTGTAATGCACCTATCCACAAAGAGGAAAAAGGCTTATGAAAAGTTCCATATTATTTGGAACATCTCTAGTTTCCCCTGGCATTTCAATTTGTTAAAAAGCAAGCAACCAAAGATATGGATAGACACTTTTCCAAAGATGAAATACAAATGGCTAAAAAGCACATAAAAAGATGCTCAATTTCACAAGCTATTAGGGAAATGCAAATCAAAACCACAATAAAATACCATTTCACACCTATTAGAATGGCTATTATTAAAAAAAAAAAGGAAACAGAAAACTACAAGTGCTGGAGATGATGTGGAAAAACAGGTACACTTAATTCATTTTTGGTGGGAATTTAGAATGGTACAGCCACTCTGGAAGGCAGTTTGTTGGTTCCTTGGAAAGATAAGTAGAATTGCCATATGATCTGGCAATCTTGTTACTAGTACAAACTTGGAAGAACTGAAAGCAGAGACACTAATAGATATTTGCACATCAATGTTTATAGCAGCATTATTGATGATTGGCAAAGATGGAAACAGCCCAATGTCCATCAACTGAAAGAGGATAAACAAACTGGTATACACATTTGATGAATTATTATTCATCTGTTAAATGGAATAAAGTCATGATGCATGCAATAACATTGATAAACCATGAGGACATTATGTTGAGCAAAATAAGCCAGAAAAAAAAAGACAAATACTGTATGGTCTCACTAATATGAGCTAACTATAATGAGCAAACTCTGAGTTACATTTGAGAGGAGACAGAAAGAGGCTAGAGATTGGGCAACAGATACTTAAGGAGTACACCGTTTTGATAAGGTTGAGTGTCAAGGTGGAGAGTAGCACAATATTGTAAGTATAATGAACAGAGCTGAGTGTATGACTGAAAGAGGAAGATTAGGGTTGTGTATGTCACCAAAAGACAAGCTAGAGGTTAAAAACTGGGACTATAGAACTTAACGAAACCTAGCGTGGGCAATGATGGTAGTTAATTGTACAAATCTAACAAAGTTTTTACATGAACTAGAACAAATGTTATGTCACTATAGCAAGGTGTTATTAATGGGGTGATAGATGGGAAAAAATACAATTAATGCAAATAAGGTCTATAGTTAACAGTAACATTGTAATATTCTTTCATTAATTGTAACAAAGGCACTGTACCAAAGCTAAGCGTCAATAATATGTCAATAATGGGGGATATAAGGAAGGGGTATGGGATTCTTTTTTTTTTTTTCCTCAAGAAATGGGAATGTTCTCACATTGATTCTGGTGGTAAATGCATAACCGTGTGATTAAACTGAGAGCCATTGATTGTTTACTTTGGGTGGATTGTATAGGGTGTGAGAACAGTTTTTTGGGGAAAAAAAAAAAAAGCAACCTTCTCTTCACCAAGGACTATGTCCTGTTGGGTAGTGACTGGACAGAGATCCACAAGATAGTTTTCTGCCCTCAAGGGGATGAAACTCTGATAAGGAAAAAAAAAAAAAAATCACATGACCAATTTCATTTCAGCATGATCTACAAAGGAAATATTCAAAGGTTGTTGGTGTAACGCAGACACCAGACACCTAACCCAGCAGGGGTGGACATGTACGTGTGCACATACATTAGGCAGCAACCACACAACTTGGGCAGCACTTCTAGCCATGAAATCTCCCAGCCTCCTTTACGAAAAAGATATGGAAGATTGAGCTAGAGCTTCCAAAACAAATATTCTTTTCTTCTCAGTTTGATTCAGTCCCAAGAGAATTTTGTCAAAACGCAAATTCCTAGGTAAATGTTTAACCAGAATCTGGGGATTAATACGCTTTGCAGGAGGTCTTGAGGTAGGAAGTCAGGAGAAACGTGCAAGGAAGGGACAAGAGGACAGTGGGAGTTGGAGAGAGGTACACCAAAAAAAAAAAAAAAAAGGCAAGCAAACACACATTATAACAACCCAATTTTTGAAACTATATAAAAGTCACACAATAATAGATTTTAGAGCTGGGAGAGACTTTAGAGTTCTTCTAGTCCAATATTTGTCAAAAGATGAGTCCCAACTGACTACCTGCTTTGGAATTATTGGAATATTTGTCAAGAAGGCAGAGCCCTAGGCAGCAATCCAGTTTACTGGATCAAAATCTGCAGGGACTGAACACTGGACATTGTGATTTTACACACCCACTCACACCAAAGCATGAGAACCTCAGATCTACTCACACATTTTATTACTAATCAGAAAAAATTGAGCCATGGAGGTGGATAACTTGTGGATGGTCACAACTTATGTTTTTAAAATATCTTGTTATCTGAACGTATCAACTTATGAGTACTTTATAGAAACAGTTACTCTTTATAGAGTATTTTCCATGAATTAGGCAACATTGCTGAGTCATTGGTTTATATGATCTTTAACAATCTTGCAAGATGGTTGTTTCAAACTCTCAACATCACTGTTCAGGTCTGAAAATTGGGATAAAAGAACCTGCATCTTGGACTTAAGTTGGACAATATATTCAATATGCTTAGCACAGAACCTGGCATAAAGCGAGCCCACAATAAGGGTTAGCTATTATTGCGATTATTTGCTCACATTTTACACATGGGGAAAACTGAGATCTACGACATTAGACCCTTTGCTAGGAAATGGTGAAAACAATTCAAATCTACATTTGTTTGATTCCAACTAACTTTTTCCACGACTCCGTACTGTTTCTTGTGTGATCAATAAGCTTTCTTAGTTAATTCTCCTATCAAAAACATTTTGTTTTCTTTAGCTCATAGCCCAGTCTAGGCTTTTGATAAATACTTATCATTCTCTCATTCTCAGTAAGTCCTGGGCAACTACACAATGAAAGTTGGATAAGTGATTCCTGTATATGTTCAAAGACCTGTCCGTCGACTTCTAGATAACCTAGAGAAATTCAGTAACACGGCAGGCAGTAAACTGAGAAAAACAAAAATCGGGAAATGCAGAAGTTGAAAGCACTCCAAAAACCACACTTTCACCCACGCGGAGCCATTTTTGGGCTCTTTTAAAAACAACAAAGTATCATATTGAGCAATCTAGCTGGTGTTCAAAAATAGTGGCCTGGGAAGTCATTGTCTGAGCGTCTTGCTCTCAGACACAGGAATGTATACCCCCGAGACTTCCGAAGGGGCCTTGGGCTTCATAAACGGGCCATAATGAAACCTTGCCTTGTGATGAAGGTTAGCAAGTGGTGAAGTCCAGATGTCCAAAACTTCGCTCAGTCACCAGAGGCAAAATTTCCAACTCATGTTGTTTTTGTTAAAAATAAATTGACCAGGTTGTACTGCGGTTTTTCATAAGAAGTTGGTGAGGGGAGAGGGTAGTGAGGAAAACAGTTGAATGAAACCCCCTAAAATTGTTTTTTAATCTAACTCCAAATCCCCAGGAATGAAAAATGCTATTGTAATAAAAGATGTCATTTCCTTCCTTTGAAAAGGGAAAGGTGAACAGAGAATATAGCTTTCTGAGAAATAAAATATTTTCTTGTACTGGATAAAGTCTTTTAAAAGCAAAGACTGTATAGCCATTATGCAAGTTATTCAACTGTCGATTTTGTTAGAAATTTTTCCCTAAGGAGCTTATGTGTAATATGGATAACAGCTCAATTTTCTGGGTCATTGCTTTGCCATGAGCCATCACTCAAACCAGACTAAAATTTTGCTACTAAAGCTTGGGAGGCAGGTCCCCACAGCTCATGCTGATTCTGTCACCTTCGTCAAGTGCATTGCACAGCTTCCAGTCACCGCGCTTACTTGTTCACACACAGTAGCGAGGTAAACCCTCAGGACAACTTTGTGAGGAAAGAATTCTTTCCCAATGTCTTGTACTGAGTATGTGGAAGAGCTGCTGTCAAAGACCCTGCTGGCTTAATTATGTTACACTGTCCTCCAGGAATCCTCAGCCCTATCCTCTTTATTTATTCAAATATCACCCATTCATCAAGTTCTCAATAAAGTACTGCCTCCACCGTAAAGCTTTAGATGATGACTTCAAACTACAGTGATTCTATTTCGGTTCCACTCTCGTGACACGAAGTGGGTGACACATGCCCTATTTCTAGAGATGCAAGTTGAGGGTAGAAGACCACAAATTGGGATGTTTTAGCAAGGATTCGTGCTTTCCAAAGAGAGTAATAATTTCATAGTTTCCACCAGGATATTTTGTGGGAGATGCCATTAAGAAGCATATGGATCAGCAATGGGGCAATTTTCTATTTCTGGCATAATTTGAAGAGAATATACAAAAGAGACTACTACAGATTTGCATAATCTTGTGAAGTAAAATCTGGACTATAATAAGGGAGCCTCTCATTTTATGGAGCAGTTAGGAAATGTTTTTCTTCCCCCTTTTGGATTCAGAGATGCAACCGTCTCTGGGAATTAACATTTAACCTTTGGAAGGGTGTGTGAGTATGTGTATATGTATACATGTGTGTTATCCTCTGGACAACGAGAAGAAAAAACATAAAGGACCAACTCACATCTGAGGAGACAAGTCAAAAGGAATCGGATTTCAAATGCCCTCACCTCACCTTGGACTCTGCAGAGGAATCTAAAGATCACCCATCCCTGACCCCTTCGTCCAAATGTTCTATGGACAGAATTTAGAGTGCCAAAGGCTACGACTGTCTATTGTCTTGCTGGTACCCTGAAGATGATTTTTAGAAAATATAACTCAGGCTTAGAGGAATGAATGTCTAAAAGAAGCATGGATCCTTGGGTGAGACTAACCCACCAAGACAGAAGGTAGCAGAGATTCTCTATGGAAGTTAGAAGGAAGAGGCTTCCTCACAAAGAGAGAACAAGGCTAGGAAACAGGTGTTGTCATGAGTAGGTTCCCTGGGAAGAATTTAATTTTTTGCAAGTTTTCTCTTGATCTATAAATCATAATTAACCTATGATGATATATAACTTTTCCCACATGTATTATTCCGTTTGGTTTCCCCCACTTCAGTAAAATCAGGTAAACCTTTACAATGTGGTGTGTTTGTATTGTGGAATAAATTGAGGTGGCATTGTAGAAAGAAGTGAGGCTTGTGCCACATTAAATCCAGATGCTCCTAGAGGACCCTTAGGAGTGAAATAGCATTACACCAAGCACCGCCATCTTGACTGGGGGTCCACAGCAAAGTGAAAAGAAATGTGCTTGAAATGATAATAAATGTTGGTTGTGGATAAATGCTGGTTGTGGAAAAAAAAAAAAAAGAGGAATGTACAATACATAGAAACTGGGAACATGAGCACAACTCAAGAGTATACAAGACTTTGTCCCCACCACCAGCTTTCCTAAATTTGCTTGCTTTGATTTTTTAATTCAATTTTTTTTAAAAGTTGTAGGTTTACAGAATAACCATGCAGAAAATAGAGTTCCCATTTACCACCCCCCCACACACTGTTTTCCCTATTGTTAACACTTTGCATTAGTGTAGTAACTTTGTTACAATTGATGAAACAATATTATAATTATACTATTAACTACGGACAAATTTTATATTAGGGTTCTCTGTGCTGTATAGTCCTATGAATTGTCTGTAAAATTTCTATCCCAGCAACATTTATATAATCTAAAATTTCTCCTTTTAACCACATTCAAATATATAATTCAGTGGTGTTACATTCACAATATTGTGCCATTACCACCATCCATTACCAAAACTTTTACCTCACCCAAACAGAAACTCTGTACCAGTTAAGCATTAACTCCCCATTCCCCACCCCCATCCCTGCCCGTGGTAACTTGCATTCTAGTTTCTGGCTCTGAGAATTGTACTTGTTCTAATTATTTCATTTCCGTGAGATCATACAATATTTGTCCTTTGTGTCTGACTTATTTCATTCAACATGATGTCCTCAAGTTTCATCCATGTTGTTGGATGTATCAGAACGTTGTTCCTTTTCATGGCTGCATAATAGTCCATTGTGTGTATATATCACATTGTGTTTATCCATTCCTCTGTGGATGGACACTTGGGTTGTTTCCATCTTTTGGCTATTGTGAATAATGCCACTATGAATGTCTGTATGCAAACATCTGTTTGAGTCCCTGCTTTCAGTTCTTTTGGGTATATACCTAGAAGTGTGATTGCCAGTTCACTTGGTGATTCTATACTTAACTTTCTGAGGAACTGCCAAGTCATCTTCCACAGCAGGTTTACTTTGATATTTAAAGTGCTTAGGACTCAAACATTTTAGCTGGATAAACTCACTTTAGAAATTTCCCTTCAAGCATTAGAAATGATGGGGTAGAGAGGAGAGATGGGGTAGGGCAAAGAGAAGAGTGAATAAAACAGTCTAAACTTGTGTGGTTTAGGGCAGCTTTAACAAAGGGTGTGATCTGAAAGTTTCTGAGTGGGGGCATAGAGTGTTGAAAGGAAGCAGCAAAGACAAGGTGAGGTCTTTTATTATGTGACATATGCTTTTCATAGCAAATATCACAATTTTTATCGTATTTTTACATGTCTGGTGACTTGATTATTGTATATTTCCCAGTTGAAAATGAGTTCCATAAGACCCTTATTGATGAATCAACACATTTTTGAGTGTCTATTATGTGCCAACACTGTACTTGACATTGGGGATACCACAGTGAAGAAAAAAAAAGACAAACAAAATTCTTTCCCCTCATGAACCTAAAACAAGATAAGGCAGATAAGTAAAATAGTGTATAATTTCATTTCCTGGCTGCCAAAGCAAATACCATGCAATGGTTTGGCTTAAACAATGGGAGTTTATCGGCTTATGGTTTTGAGGCTAGGAGAAATCCAAATCAAGGCATCATTAAGGCAATGCTTTCTTCACAAAGATTGGATTCTGGAGCTGGCACCAGTGCTCCTTGGTCCTGGGCTCCTCTGTCACACGGCAATGGACATGGAGGCCTCTCCAGGCCTGTTCCTTATCTTTCAGGTTCCAATGACCTTCAGCTTCTTGCTTCCCCTGGCTTCCTTTCTATCTGTCTGAATTTCACTCTGCTTATAAAGGACTCCAGTGATAGGATTAAGCCCCATCCTGATTGAGTTGGGCCACACCTTAACTGAAGTAACCTAAGTTTCTACTTACAATGGATTCATAGCCACGGGAATGGATTAAGTTTAAGAACATATGTTTCTGGGGTACATACAGCTCCAAACCACCACAGTGTATTCTAAGTGATACTTCTAGAGAGATAAGTAAATTAGGGAAAGGGGATCAGAAGTACTAGGATGGTGGGATTTAGTTGGAATTCAGATACGGTGACCAAGAAAATTCTCCACCCAGAAAGAGGTATTTGAGTAAAGACATAAAATAAAAGGTTCAAGAAGGATGTTCAAGGGAAGAGAAGTCCAGGCAGGGAGAACAGCAAGTGCAAAGACAGAGGCAGGAGTGTGTGGCCTTTGTGTGAGTGTGGGAGAGAGTAGATGAGGTCAGAGAGGCAAAGCAGGAGCAGATGGTACAGAGTGTTGTGAGCCATGGCAAGGATGTTGGCTTATACTCACAGAATGGGAGCCACTGGAGAGTTCTGCCAGAGCAACATGATCCGCAACATCTCAACAGGACTATTGACCACTGTGTGGAGAGTGGACTGAAAGATGGTGACAATAAGGCTAAGGCAATGGGAAGCTAACGCAATAATTGGGTTGCTTGGACCTAGAGGTGGTGACAAGTGATGAGTTACTGGATACATTTTGAAGACCAAGTTAAGAGGATTTTCTAATGGATGCAAAAGAAAGAGAATAGGGCATGAGAGGTAAAGAAATCAAGGGTGGCCCCAAGGTTTTTGGCCTGAACATTTGGAACATTTGGAATTGCCATTCACAGAGATGGAGAAGGGGCAAGAGGAGCAGTTTGGGTATGGGGAGTAGAAAACAGGGGCTCAGTGTTCGACAGATGTGAGATGCCCATCAGACATCCACAAGGAGATGCTGAGAGTGAAGCTGGACACACTCATTGAGTTCAAAGCTGGAAGTATAGATTTGGGGATAATCAGCAGAATGACAGTATTTAAAGCCCTGAGGTAGGAAGAGGGCAGGGACAAAGGCTGCTTTGCTCACCATTGCATCCCGAGTAGCTGGCACAGTTTCTGGTATATAGTAGGTACTAGGTATCTATTGAATAAATAAACAGAATGTTTAAGGGGTGGGGTAGGAGGGAAAAGCAAAATCTCAATACACCAAGTTGCAGGAAGGCAGGAACCAAAGTCTCTTATTTGAAAAACTCAACCTATTTTGCAAGCTCAATTTAGATACTGATTCTGTCTGGTGAGATATGCACTTTGGTGTTGTTTGCAGTTTTGCTGCTTCTGACTTCAAATTAAAGATAGGATTTTGTGGCACCCACAGCTTGGGCAAAAATTACTCTTTAGTATATACATCTAGTCTTTTAGTGATTGTTGTAAAGCAACCTGAAAGAGAAAAAAATCAGCGATTTGGGAAGCAAAATTTCTGCATCCTAGATTTTATAACTGATTGCATTTACTTGCTCATCAACAAAGCAGTGGCTGTTGGTACTTGTTTATATAAAGGTTCAGAGATATTGCATAATTATATGAGTTAATGGATTCTTCAGTTCACAGAACACAAGCTGTTATTCAAATGATCATCATCATCATCATCATGATGCTTTGAAAGTCAAAGATACGATTTATTACCCTAATGACAATTTAAGGAGTGACCACTGCCACTGCCTCTGGATCTTTGATACCTATGGAGGATGGACTGGATTTTTAGAGAAATAGTCCTAGAAGAACAGAAGCATAAAGCAGAGCTGACCTCAGTCACCTACCCTGAGTGACTCTGCCCGTGACAACCCCTCCCATCTTCATGGGACCCAAATCAGGGGAAGGTTTCTGTGGTACCTGGTGGTGGTGGTGCTGCAGGGGGAGGAGCCCAAAGGGGTAAGCTCAGATTTGAATGTGTGGGCCAATGCGTTATCTGACAGACTCAGTGAAGCAGCAGTACTTGAGGCAAGCTTTCCTTGGCCCAAGACTTTCAGGGAGCCAAGAGACACTCTGGAAACCACTATGGACAGGTAAAGAGGCAGTTTCCTCATGTGTGCTGGGTGGGTGCTTTCACTGGCTTGCCTCTCAGAGCATATCTGAGGAATGAATTGGAAGCTAACCCTTTCTCTCATATCACTATCCTACTGACAAGATCTGCTTATTTAAAATATGCATTTATTTTTCTGCATCTGTCTCCAGCTGTGCTCTTCAGCCTAATTCTCTGTACCTCATAGTTCTCCCTGTAACTCTCTTTTCCATGTTGCAAAAGAACTTTTATGCAGCATGTATTGACTTGTGTTGTGGTTAGAAGTAGCTTATAGTAATAACATTAGCACAGCAAATGTTGAGAGACTCATAGCATGAAAAAGTAATAGCAATACTATACTGAACACCGCAGTAGTAACTGTACTAATTCTGTACACAGTTCAAAAGTCAAACCACTTGAAGACCAAGTTTCCTAAGGAAACTTTACTGAGCAACTTAGCTACATAGTCAGGAAATTTGTTTTTATTTTTGTTTTTGTTTTTTTGAAAATAACACACATTCAAAATTAGTTGCCTGAAAGTCACTATGATTGTATATATAATACAGAGAAAGATTCAAACAAGTTATTTAATGTTACAAGCCAAATCTCTAGGCATTTAAACTTTATAACCAGTCTTTGAATTTGTGTAGACATGGCCTAATTCATTTTATAAATGTGGATTCTGTAATTTATGATAATTAAATTTCAGTGTCTCCACATGTAATTTATGATAATTAAGTTTATATCATAGAATTCAACTTTTATGATTACTAAAATTTATTAGAATCATACCTAATCCATATACTTTATCTCAATTTAATGCTTTTACATAGAATATAAACTATAGAATGAAGACTTTTTAACGGTAGGTTAAATGTTCTTCAGAAGGTTTTCTTGAGAGCAAACAGTGTCGAACTACAAATGACGTTTTTTTGTTTGGCAGTTATTTTAAAAACTAACATGAGGTATAAGTCAACAATCCTCTGTGGTCAGAGGTGGAGGGACCAGTGGAGATACTTGTAATCATGAAATACAAAGCCACAGTAAAATCAGTAGCCGAAATTCAGAGAAAGACAAAAAAGGAGAAAGTTGAAATTCAACAGGAGAAAAAGGGAAATATATCATTATCATTAAGGAAAATACTATCTGCAGAGCTCAGTAGCAATGGTGCCCCGCAAAGAGGATGAATGTCAGGATTATTTTTAACCCATTTGTCTCTGGTTTGCATTGCTGGGGACACAGCTCATGTTCTGCCTCAGGGAACACAGCTGTCCAGAGCAGCTGTCAACATGTGGGCCTGAAAAACTGCCTCTGCAAAGTCCTTTGTACCCAGAAGAGAAACCTCTCTTACACCTCTACTGGGATGAATGGGGAGCTGGCGATAGGCCACTAGCTAGAGAAGAAGCAAGAAAACTAACAGGTCACAATCAAGCAATTCCTTTCCCTGTGCCTGGTTACTTGTGACAGAAAAAGTAAGGGACTATTGCATTTTCATGTGAGGTAGGAAGTGAAGTCCATCTGAACTCCTTTAGCTAGGTCATGCCCTCTTCTATACCCCCAGGAACCTTTTCCTTCCTCATGCTAACGGGTCCTCCCATTTCTGCAATTAAAAAAAAAAAAAAATAGATATTTTCCCTGCCTTTCTCATCCACACAGCCCAGGAGGGTAGGTTAAATGTCTAAGTGATTTATTGGTAAAGATGATGCTCAATCTGGTTTAAACTGACTAGGCACCAAAGAGAGGATATGTTTATTTTATTTTTTCTCTTGAGTATTTATTATGCATCTATTATCTGTTGAGTTAGTTATATATGCAAAGGGTTATTATATGCTAAATATGTAATAGTTCATAGCAATTGTGGTAGTGCTAGGGTGATTACCATAAATTATCATTTTTAAATAAAGCCAACTATTATTAGATTTTTGTCAGTATCCTACCAAAGATGCACTTTTTTAATTTTTTAAAAAAAGGAACAATATGGTTGACTAATTTCTATATTGTTTGATATGTATAATATGTACACTGGTGATGAATCCAGTTCTCTGTCTGAGGGTGTAAGGTACTTTCCAATAAGCTTCATGTGTATGAGGAGAGACATTTGAATTGAAAAAGCCATAAGGAGCTCCTGACCTTCTTTGTCTATTTAATAAAAGTTGGCATTTGGATAGTTAACCTTTAAAATCAAGGACTACAATCTATATCTAGTTATTAAAATGTTGATCTTCAACATATCCACAAAAAGACTGGTGCACTAATGTTCAGAGAAGCTTTATTTACAATAGCATCAAACTGGAAATAATCCAAATGTCCACCAACAGGTGAATGGATAAACAAAATGTGTTGCATCCATGTAATGGAACACCACCCTGCATTTAACAGATAAAAAATCTACTGGTATTCACCACAACATGGATGAACCTGTCTCTTACACTGAGTGAAAGAAGTTGCTTTAAGGCATGAAGGAGTAGCTAATATATCATTTATATGAAATTCTATTAAATGAAAACTAATCTAGTTACAGAAAATAAATCAGTGACATGGAAGAGAGAAGGATTGACTGAAAATGGGGAAGAATGTCCTGGAAAGGTCAATACTGATTGTGGTAGCAGTTTGGTGTTTTCATTTCACATTTTAAATACATGAAGTTTATTTTCTGTAAATGATACCTTAATGCAAAAATAATAAGGAAAAGAGTTGCAATTCTCTTGCCAGCAAACCGTATTGAAATTCCTGACCTTGCCTTTGCTTCATAAATTTTCTGCACTTCTGTCCAATGCCATGAAGTGGCAGCACTGTCCCCACATGTTAGGCAAATACATTTCCGGAAATGACAAAACCAGAGACACCACTCATGCTTTAGTATTAACCACACTATATTGCTTGTTACTATGTTTACAACTGTAGTGGGATTCTTAATTTCTTTAAAGAAATTTGGACCAGTATAGAGTACTTCCACAAACTCAATCAATTCATTTTAGTGCTAATGATCTACAAGACACTGTGCTAGGAGCTGGGAAACAAAGTGGAACAGAAATCAGTCCCTGAGCATGAACAACATTGCAAAATATTTAGGTTTTACTGCCAAGTTAAAAAGGAAGCACAATACAAAATTACAATTATCAGTATAATGAAAATTATGTAAATATATACCTATATTAAGACTAGAAGGAAGAGCATCAGAATTTTACCAGTAATTGTCATTAGATAGTGATAGAATATCAACTATGAGTGATATTCTAAGTTTAAAATTTCTACTTTTCTGTAGTATTCAAATTTAGCAAAAATCAGGTATGTTCTTATACTTTAAAAATATTCATAACCTTTAAGACGTCATATTGAGTGAAATAAGCCAGACACAAAGGACAAATATTGTATGATTCCACTTATATATAAAATAACTAGAATATGCAAATTCATAGAGACAGAAGGTAGATTACAAATCACCAGGGGTAGGAGAGGAGGCAGTAGGGAAAGGGGGGTTAATGTGTAATGAGTACAGAGTTTCTATTTGGGATGACAGAAGAGTTCTGGTAGGTGATGGTGGTGATGGTAATATAATATTGTGACTATAACTAATACAACTGAATTGTATAGTTAAGAGTGGCTGAAATGGGAAACTTTATGCTGTATGTTACCACAATAAAATTTTTAAAATATTTTCTGTCTCAAAGAGCAAAAAGTAATTGGGGTGACAGAGGTCAGCAATCAACTGACAGCAAAGGACGTTTGCTGTGATAATAATAAGCTGACAAACAATGGGAAATTAGAGGGGTTTTGGGTTGTTACCATTGGGGTTTTGCCTAGAGATTTTGGCATAGTGGTGATGACAAAGGGGGTTGAAGCTGGGATTAGGCTTTGAAGGATGTATTAGTTTTCCCAGGGGAGAAAGGTAGGAAAGCACTGCAGTCAGTGGGCTGTGCATAAGCAGTGTCCAAGCAAGCTGAAGGAAAGGAGCCTAGGACCAGGGGCTGCTGCATGGGGAGCCTGCAGCAGTGGGGAGATGTAGGGAAAAGGGCACTGGTAAACAAGGCTGGAAATACAGATTGAGGGAGGACCATCTACAAAACCCGGCCTGAACACCCTAAGGAGGCAAGTGGGGCATTATTAGGGATTTTTCAGCACGAGAGTGATACAGTCACACCTGAGTTTTTGTAAAACAGCTCAGGTGCCAGTGTGAAGAATCTTATTATGGGGAGATTAGAGGCAGGAAGAGAGTTAAGAGGTCACCACAGCAGAGAAGGTGAAAGAAGAGTAGGACTTGAACTAAAGCAGAGAACAGAGGGACTAGAGAAGGTGCAAATGAAAGGAATGTTTGAGGATATGAATCAATTTAACATGAGAAGTGAGGAAGGGAGGCAGGTTTAGGGCAGTGGGCAGTTTAAGAATAGTTTGGCCATGTTGAGTTTGAGGTGCATAAGGGACATTAAGGTAAAGATTGGAGGAGAAATCTGAAGACGTACTTATGGGACGAAGGAGCAAGTTGGGATTTTGTTTGTTTATTTTTGAATGAGGTCAAGTTGGGATTTTTAAGTTGCAAGTCATCAGCATCTAGAAGGCAGCCTTGGGAGGAGGCTGTCCTCTGAGTTAGTATGAGTTTGAAGTTCTTGCTGAGTAGCTCTCAGCCTTATAAGCAGGAAAAAGGGCCAAATTAGCTTCCAAGCTCAGTGGCTCTAAGGCATCTAGCAAAAGAAGCAAGAGCATCTTCACCATCGGCTCGTGTTTGGCCCAAGTATTTTAAATATGGACAAAAAAGCTATAAAGGTAAGCCAGGAGTGATCCAAGAGTGAGCTGTATGCCCTACATTTCTTCTCCCTCCTCTCACCCACAGCTTCCTACTGAATAGGAAGACGTTTCTTTACCACTTCAAAAATGTCCGCTGGGCCAGGGGTCGACATGAGACCTACCTGTGCTATGTGGTGAAGCGGCGGGATAGTGCCACCTCCTTTTCACTGGACTTTGGTCACCTTCGCAACAAGGTATCAACTAAAGTTTACTCACTCAGATAAAAGCTAAACCCTGAAGGCTTTTAGAGCCACTGCTGATGGTTCCACTTTTCAGATTGTCTTTATGTCTCCACTAGATTCCGCATATCCTTTTTGTAAAAACATGTCTGTGCAAGTATACTGGACACGCACCAAAGGAAGTCATTTAATGTCCTCGCTAAGCAAGTTGGACACCCTAATGCCACACTTTGCTTCAATGACCAGTTATACTGCCCTCAACTTTCCTCCCATTTTCCCAGCAGCTAAACTGCCCTTGAGATCAAGGAAGAAAACAATGCTAAGAGCGTTTGAACTGGGGGAAAGCTAGATGGTAAATGTGTAAAAACAAATTGTGTCTTTAGAATTTTTGAAAATTAAAAAAGAAGTATTTAGGAAACATCAACAATAACTCAGAATAACATCTATTTTCTCCTGCTTACATAGTTCATAGGCCAGTGAATATATTCAGCATAGGAGTCCCAGAAAACTCAGAATTAATACAATTGCAGAGCTTATATTATGAGCAAATATTATTTCATTGCCGTTAGCCCATAGCAGTGCCTAATACCTCTCTTACAACACACACCTCTCTCCCTCATCATAATCTATTTTCCCTTTGTATCTTCCCAACAGTTCTTCACAAATTGTCCACCCCCACCCCCAACTCCAGTGGGTCAGATGTATTTCCACAATGTTACATCAACAGGCACTACCAAGCCATATTCCTTCTCCCCAAAGGTGTAAAAAGTAACTTCACAAACACAAAAATGAAATCTCTACTGAGCTAGTGTGATGCCATGTCCTCCAAAACTCAACTCATTTCATTCACCCCGTTCTCCACAAATCCTAGCCTCTCCCCACTCCACAAGGCAGAGAGGCTCAGCTTAGTACTTACTAGCCATGCTCTTTTGGGCAGTTAGTTGCTTTACCTCTCTCTAACAAGGGGATCATAACAGCAAATATCCCCAAAAGATCAAATGAGAGGGAGATGAAAGCTACCAGAGCCACAATGAATAAACATCAGCGGAATGCTCCACTGTCTCCCCAGTCCGGTTGCCACGTGGAGTTGCTGTTCCTTCGCTACATCTCAGACTGGGACCTGGACCCTGGCCGGATCTACCGCGTCACCTGGTTTACCTCCTGGAGCCCCTGCTATGACTGTGCCCGGCACGTGGCCGACTTTCTGAGAGGGAACCCCAACCTCAGTCTGAGGATCTTCACCGCGCGCCTCTACTTCTGCGACATGGATCACAAGGCTGAGCCCGAGGGGTTGCGGCGGCTGCACCGCGCTGGGGTCCAAATCGCCATCATGACTTTCAAAGGTGGGGAAGGGAACCAGTCCGTCCAGGCTCAGTGAAGCAGCTACTATTAGGCAGAGAAGAATCACTGGGGAAATTCAGTGCGAAAGATGGCAGGAGGGTACGGGTTCACATCAGGAATCAAATTTTATCAGTTAAAATTGGAGGAAAAGAATCAATGGCAGGAGACAAGACCCTGGAGAAATGAAAATTTAAAAAGGGGCCAAGATATGGTACAACATTATGTAGCCAGTAAGACATGGTAATTCTAAAGAATATTTAACCGCAAGGAAGTAAATTTATATTAAACTGCTAAATGAAAATAGGATACCACATGGAATGTTCACTGTAATCAATCTATGTGTGCATTCAACTAGCAACTGAGAAGGGATTCCCAGCAGTGGAAAAAATAGTGTTAGCATCATGTGAGACATATTTCTATTATTAAAACTGTCTTTCTAATTTTATGCTGTATTTACAATAAAAATAAAAGAAATGGAACTTGTACATATTTTTAAGAAGAAGGAGGGGTGCTAGGATTTTCTTTTCTTTCCCTTTGCTTTTCATGATCTGAACTATCCTCTACCATTTCTTTTTTAAGACTATTTTTATTGCTGGAATACTTTTGTGGAAAATCACGAGCTGACTTTCAAGGCCTGGGAGGGGCTACATGAAAATTCGGTTCGTCTCTCCCGACAGCTTCGACGCATTCTCTTGGTAAGGTGTTTCCTTGCTTCTCATTTTCTTTCCCCATCCACAGACTTTACCTGGAGCTTCTTATTGTATTTTTTTTCCTTTATCATCCCCATCTTAATAATTCCTCTGAAGAAAATTTTTTCTTTTTGTCTTCTTTGCCTTTATTATCTCTTCTACAAATCAGTCACTCTTCTGTTGTTTCATCCTGAGACCTCTGCAAAATTCCTTTCTGTTCCCTCCCCCACATTTAATTGTGAAGCCATACACTCAATTTATTTCTCTTTCTCCACAGCCCCTATATGAGATTGACGACTTACGAGATGCATTTCGTACATTGGGACTTTGATGCCAGCCTCTAAGAAGGTCATATGTGATGAAACATCTCTGTTGAAGATAGTGGATGAAAGAATAATCTTCCCAGTCTTCTCTGTTTTTCTTCAACTCTCATTTTCTTTGAGTTTAGAGAAAAAAATATTTTTATATATGTCTTTTCCTAAAAATATGTCTTGAAAATGGAGAAGGAACACAAGTCCACCTAGATAATGTTGCAACTGGTGCGGTTTTGAATGCAACAACATCTCCTACTGGGAAACCACAGAACTGTAGGGCCTGGGAGAATCGTGTTCCCTTATAACTTTGAGGCAGGGTGAAAATGGAAGGTAGACCGTTTAAAGCATGGTGAGAACATCAAATGTTTTTATACTCAGTAACCTTTTATCATTTGAACCATTAATTTTCAATGGTATAAATCATAGATATTTCTACTCTTTTCCTGTGGGGTTTGATTTCAGATAACACAAATTCTCCATCAGGCCATGATCTCTAGAACTCCTAATGAGAGAATCTGGCCATTGTAACCCCAAGCCATCTCTCCAAAGCATTAATATCCAGGCCTATGCTCTAAATTGTCTGAGGCATGTTTTTGTGTGTGTATATAAATGTTTTTTTGTTTGTTATGAAGTATACATGGCCACCTTAGGGGTATTTTAATAAAGGATCTTAAAACGGATGAGGGCTGTGAAGAAGACACTCTTAACAATGCCTTTGGAAACACAGATCCTTTTAAAGTCCATATGTTAGAAACAACCGTTTTACACATAATAATTAGTAAATGCTTGAAAGAGAGTTGGTCAAACACTGAGATGAAAAAAATCTATTCTCTGTGATAGGTCTTTTAACCTTAGCAATGCCAACCAGGTTAAGGTTTTCTACCTTTTGTATGTATGTATGATATATTCACTATATAAGAGACTGTGACAAAATAGACTGTTATTTGGGAGAGACTATTGCAAGGAAAGAGTTTTTTTATCCGGCAAAATATAGGGAGTCAACATGGCAGAGAGAACCTTGCCTATTTATCCCTAATAAATATCTTTGACCACAAGAAGATGTAGAATAACCACATCTCTGTTCAATTATTACTTAACAACCCTTGCAATGCAAATGAAAGGATCCACATGAATTACAGCTGTATTGTTTTAATCTTATTGTACATACGTTTTTAAAAGACTAAAATGCTAAAAATATTCAGTTCATATATTCATATTTTATTACATTGTATAGTGTCTAATCATATTTTTGTTATCATAATTTCCTTTTCTGGTAACTTGAGAAGGATTCCTAATGTCTCATGAATTTATACCTTTAGAAATTATTTTAATAGCAAAGGGCATAACTGTAACATAGTCTCTTCATTATAGTGACAAAATTGTAATAATATTGCTATGATTCTATTGTCTTGTCTTTTAGTAAATTTTTCCCCCAGTAAATTAGATTCTGTCTCATTTTCAATCAGTGAATAAATAAATAAATTTCAGAGTTTGGGGGATTAAATTAATAAATTATTTCCAAAAGTGATTTATCTAAAGGTAAAATAAAAAGTCAGTATGATGGATTGGAATTGAGAGTCCCGAAATAAACCCATTCATCAATCATCAATTGATTTGACAAGGATGTAAAGACCATTCAGTAGGGAAAGAAAAGTCTCCTCAACAACTTGTACTGGACAACTGGATATCCACAAGCTAAAGAATGAATTTGGACTCTTACCATACACTATATACAAAAATTTACTCAAAATGGATCAAAAAACCTAAATTAAGAGCTAAAATACCAAACCTTTAGAAAGAAACACAGGGGTGAATTTTCATGACCTTGGATTAGACAACAGTTTCTTAAATGACACCAAAAGCACAAACAACCAAAGAAAAATAGATACATTGGAGTTTATGAAAATTAAAAGCTTTCGTGCATCCAAGGACACTATCAAGAAAATGAAAAGACAACCTCCAGAACTGAGGAATATTTGCCAATTATCTATCTGATAAGGGCCTAGTATACAGAATATATAAAGAACGCTTACAACTTAACAAAAAGACAAATAATTCAATTTAAAACAGGACTTGAGCAGGCATTTCTCCAAAGATGATATAGAAATGGCCAATAAGCACATGAAATCATGCTCATTATCATTAGTCATTGGGGAAATACAATTCAAAACCACAATGAGCTACCATTTCACACACATTAAGATGGCTATAATCAAAAAGACCAGTAATAACAATTATAGACAATAATGTGGAAGAACTAGCACCTTCATATTGCTGGTGGGAATGAAAATGGTGCAGCTGCTGGGGAAAATAGTTTGGCAGTTCTTCAAAAAAGTTAAACATAGCATTGCTATATGACCTGGCAATTCCACTTCTAGGTGTATAGCCAAGAGAATTGAAAACATATGTGCAAGGAAAATTTTGTACATGAATATTCATAGCAGTATTATTCCATCCCAAAGTGGAAACACCCAAATATCCATCAACTGATGAATGGATAAACAAAATGTGGTATAGCCATACAATGGAATTTTATTAAGCCATAAAGAGGAATTATGCTATAAAATTTATGAACCTTGAAAACATTATAAGTGAAATAAGCCAGACACAAAAAGCCACATATTGTATAATTCTGTTTATATGGAATGTCTAGAACAGACAAATCCATAGAGACAGAAAGTAGATTAGTGCTTGGCAGGAGCTTGGGGAAAGGGGAAGGGAGAAATGTCTGCTTAATAGGTATGGGCTTTTTCTTTTTAAGAGACGAAAATGTTCTGGAATTAGATAGTGATAGTTGCACAACATGTTGAAGGTACTAAAAACCACTGAATTGTACCCTTTAAAATGGTTAAAATGGAGAATTTTATGTTTTGTAAATGTTATCTCAATTTATCTCAATTTTTTATAAGTCTTTGGCTTTGGAGTCAGGCAAATCTGAATTTGAGTCATGGTTCCATATGACAATGAACAAAGAATTAAACCTCTAACCAACAGACAAGGAATAAAGCCTTAATATCCAATCTGTAAAATCGGTATAACATTAACTTTGCTTGTATTTTGTTTAAGGATTAAATTAGAAGATAACACAAAGCTGGTATTTTCTTAGTGAAGTGCCATCCTTCCAGTTAAAAGACAGAAACCTAGAAATCACCACAGATCTCACCTTTTTGCATTCTGTTGTGTAAACTTTGGGCTATAAATATCCCTTGTATCCAGTTTTCTCTATCTCCCCTGCTACCACCTGAGAAGTAAAAAAAAAAAAAAGCTGTCCCTGCGGTCGAAGCTAGCCTGACACTCATAGTTAAGCCATACTTTCCCTATTGGACATAAAAAATCTCAGAATACAGACAAGTTTTCTCTATGACCGTGATAAAAAGAAAGAAAGCAAGGACGCTGCATAATTGTTCCTAAGCACTGACAAAAACAAGGTCATTATGCCGCATATAAAATACCAAACACTCCCTTTCTTGGCTAAAATGAATAACTGCTGCTTCTTTACCACTTAGAGCTTATCCTTGTTCTAGTCTGCTATCCCTATAGTTAAGACTTATTGACATACCCAGATACAGAATTGATTCTACTCCCCAACAACATCCAATCTAAAAGAGAAGCCCCACTTCTCACGGCTCCCCGTGATGTGCATTCTCCTTTGCTGCAACAAATAATGTCCCAACGTATTCAACTACAGGTGGGTTCCTGGCTGTCTTTGGCTGGAGGCCATTGACACATCTTTGTCCAAGCTATCCGTATCTTTAATTTAGTCTACTGCGACAGTCTATGGTGCTCACTAATTCTTATTACAGTTTACTGGGAATCACTATGTGATGGTGATACTGATGACTGTTTTTAAGATTTCATGAGAAATAAATGCTGAGTCTGCTTTCAATTCATTCTCTCAGATATTTACTGACCAACTACTATGTGCATAGAATTGTGACCAACATCATGGAGGTTAAAAAAAACCACAAGGTCCCCACCTTCAAGAAGCTTTCATTCCAGCCAGAAAGACAATTCATGTACATGGAGAAAATACTGTGTAAGTTTTTAAAGTGAAGGTTGGGGGACTTTTATTTGCAGAAAGTACTATTTATATTTCTTTTGGGATTTAAATTAATGTTCAGTTTCTTAAACATACAAACACCCAACTTTTAAATCTTTTTATGCACCTTCAAAACCATGTTATATGATTTACAAAGCTAATAATTTTTTGTATTAAATAAAAGCAACCACTTTTACTTTTTCTTTAATAGTAGAGCAACTCAAGAGATTAAACTTTCTTAAACATGAAACTTAGTCCTATTTACAAATGTGGTTAGTTACTTAATATTTTAGATTACATCGTTTATAATAATATACTGTTTTTAAACCACTTTAAATACTTGCAGGGGAGCCTTCCCGGCAAATCTAACAAGTTAAACCTGTAAAACGGCAAAACAAATTTCCTTAAATATTCCAAACATTTCAATGGTGTTTACAGGTTTAACCAAATTCTCTTAGACCTTTCAGCTTAAAATCCCAAGATCTAAAAGGTCAGATCCTTTACATTACATTTGCATGCAGGTCATCCTGAACTAAAACCAAAAGTATTAACATAATTGTTTTGAACCACTTCATTATCTATATGCTTAAGTTCAGGTCTTTCCAGGCTTGTAAATTATTTAATCAACTTCAAAGGCATAATTTGATATCTAAAATGACTGGATTTATCTGAGGTTACTGGCCTGAAAATTGAGGACCATAGTGTAGTTGCTTACCCAGAGGGTTAGAGACTCCAGACCAGAACATGGAATCTGAGAACTGCATAGCTCCAGCTTATTCTATCAGAGTAAGAGATGTACACACAGTGCCCTTTTATAGGATTAATTTGTCAACAGGTGATCCTCAGGTACTCTTGGCAACTAAATCTTGGTTACCTGATGTGGGTAGATGGAATCTAGCACCCCCTACCATCTTGCAGCTAACTTCCTTCACCCCTTGACTGGATTCCATTTATCTCTTCACTGTTTGATTTGATTCTGGATTCTTTCCACAACATTGACCACAATTCCATAGTCATTCTAATTATGGGAAATTGGGTTACAATGCAAATATAATCCAGTTTGAGAAGTTGCCAAGCACTTTATGACTTAATGAGAAGTGACAACAGTAATACTTTGGATTTCTAGAAGGAATAGATTATTGTGGGTTCAATGGTTCAAGAATGGCTAGACAGGGGATGTTGGAATTTACCTGGACCTTGGGAAAGATGTTTAAGAAATACTTTAATAAGTATCTAAATATCCCTGTGAATTGAGTGATGCCTGGCTCAATTGTGCCCTTGAATCTGGTAAAAATATTTTTTTAAAGATTGATGACACACTGTGACAAAACAGTCAAGCTCATATACTTTTGTTGGAAGGTCAACCAATATAGCATTTAAAATATGCGTAAACATTAAGCCAGCATTTCCATTTCTAGGAATCTAATCTGCAGAAATATCTCTGATATGTGTCCACAAGGTTACATATACAAAGATACTCATTTCACCATTGTTGTAAGAAGAAATTGAAAGTAACCTAAAGGTCCATCAAGAGTGGTAAGGTAAATATATTACAGAACAGCCATACTTAGAAATAGTACACAACAGTTTAAAAAGAAAGAGAGCCACAAATATGTATATAGAGAGACATAGAAAAAAATTCTAAAATATATTGCTGAGAAAATTTGTGTGTAAAACGATTTCCATAGTTTGATCTTATTTATGCTATAACATGTATGTGTGTATATATGGCTATATATATTTATACATACAAACATACATATACATACATGCTTAGCAAAACTGTTAGCCATGGTTATCTTATCTCCCAGGAGAAAAGCAGGCAGAGGAAAAGGAACTTTTACATTTTACTCCATATACTTCTGTAAAAAAGGTGTAACTTGTAGCTTTTAAATAATTAAAATTAAACAAATATCATTTAAGTACTTAAGACAATAGGAATTTCATTATCTTACTTACTTTCATGGAATATTCCATAGCTTTAAAGAGTTGAAAAAAATTCCAGTAGATGAGGTCTAGCAATTAGTCTTTCTTTGAGTAAGATACTTCCTCCTATGTTCAATAATCTGTAATAACCATAAAACTATATATACAGGACCCTTGAATCGTAGCATTCCATGACAATGGAAATTAACCTGGACATGACAGACTCAAGTGCCTTTAGTCCTTGCTCCATCAGTGACTTATGAAAAACTTTTTGAGGGTTGGACAATTTGCAGGAAAGACAGTTCAGCTAGGATTCATCCAGAAAACCAGAACCTGTAAGAGTATATATTAAGAAATTGGCTTACATAATTGTAGAAGCTGGCAAGTCCGAACTTGTAGGGCAGGCTGCTGGGAAGAAAGCAGGCTGGAACCCTGCAACACGAACTGAAGCTGCAGTCCACAGGCAGAATTTCCTCAGGGAAGCCTCAGTTCTGCTCTTAAAGCCTTTCAACTGATTGAATAAGTCCCACCCAGATTATTTAGGACAATCTCCCTCACTTAAAGTCAACTGGTTTAGTCAGATCCTCCAAGTACTTCACAATAACACCTAAGATTAGCATTTGATTGAATAGCTGGGGACTGCAGCCTAGACAAGCTGACACATAAAACTATCACAGAGAATTAACAGTTTTGAACTCAGACTATATGCTTTGTCACAGTGCTAGCAGACTTACAAACTTAACTTTAGGCAGTCATTACAATGAAACCCCAAATTTATCTTTGCCAAGGTCTCACAGCTGCTAAGTGGTAAAGGAAGGATTTAAACTTAAGCTCATCTGACTCTGAAGCTTTTTATTCTCTTAGTACAGATCATTTAGTTGCAGATAACAGATCTACTTCGTTTAGCAATAAAAAGGGCAAACAGGTAGACAGTAACTGGAAAAATGACAGAAATGGAGATATTTCTAGTGAATGGCCACTTCTTCTGTTTCTTTTTCAGGGACCACATAACCTCTATCTTCCTTAGCGTCCGTTTTTCTCTCCAAGAGTTTCCTCTGTCCACCACCTCTCTCCCTGGCCCGCTTCCTCTGCTTCCTCAAAGTTTCTGCTCTGTAATTTGCTTACAACCCATCATGGCTGCCTGTATCTTCTCTTTCTATTTTTGGCTTAATTCTTATGGCTAATTGGCTTTTTTTTCTTTCAGTTTCCCCAAAGTGGGACAATTTGATTGTCTCAACTAGTCTTTTAGACCGTGCAAGTTATGTTACTACTAAGGTGGTAACCGTGGGAATGAATTAGGAGTGAGAGGTGTTAGACTGTTTATAAAAAAAAAATTTGAAGAGATGAGGGGCTAGATATGGAAACAACAGAGGGAGAGAGAATTAAAAGCAAACCAGAGTTTCTACGCTCAGCAGAACTTTGCTCCTGGGCGTCGGTGGTCATTGAAGGGAGTAACTTATATCTAAGGCCCTGTGTCTCACACAGTGGCCCTAGTCAATTGTTTAACTGGCTGTCCACTCTGCCCCTGGTCCAGTAAGCCAGTGTGACTTACAAAGATGCACCTGACAGCAAACTCAAAACCCAAATACCAGCTTATGTTTGTCACCATTACCCCAGGATCCCTTTGGCTTGTTTCTCTCCTGTCTGTGTTGGAGGAGTTCTTCTGGGTGTGTGCTCTAATCTCTAGTCTCCAGTGATCCTTATCTCAATTTCCATCTTGGTAGTTCTAGGCTTTGAATATATATGTCTATGCCTGGAATTTGCATTTTAGTTCTCCTCTACTCAGACTTTGCTCAGTCCCTTGGTTTCTGATGAAAGTTGTTGCTTTTGGTAGGAGCAGAGCTCTAGAGAACAACCTTGGTGGAATCTAATCCCATTTTCTGGTTACTGGCTGGTGAGTCTGGACATACTCCCCTAAAGCGGGGGCAGAGGAGTCGTTCATTTATGTATCACATATCTTTGATATAACTACAATTTGTCAATCATACATGACAGCTGAATAAATTTTCACAAATGAACCCTTGTATGACAAACACTAAGATCAAGAAATAAAACATGCTAGCATTCCAAAAGCCTCCCTCATTGCCCCTTCCCAGTCCTCTTGAGTTTAATTTTGAAGAAGTTTGTACAACTGAAAAGGGGTAAGGATATACTTAGCAGAGAGAATAGCATGTCTGAAGATCGAGAGGCTGGAGGTAGTATTGTAGATTCAAGGCATGGGAATCATCTGCGGTGGGGGCAGAAGTGGATGGTAGGAGGTAAAGCTGATCTTGAGCAGCAAGGACCTTATCACAAAAGACCTTGTATTATTAAGTCAAGGTGTTAGGTTTTTAAACTCAAGTCTATGGAGAATATCTGAAAAGAATTTTTTTAAAGGGACAGTAGTTTGATCAGACTTACAATTTAGAAATATATGTGTGGAGATGGATTGGAGAGGATCAACTGAAGGCTAGATTTCTTAATGTATCATTATAGTTAGGCCTGGATAAAAGGGCTGAAAGCTTTAACTAAGGCAGGGACTGCACTCATGAGTAAGAAAAAGAGCTTGTGAATACTAAATGGTAGCATCTACCTTTAGCTGATTGATTGTGCACAGTGAGGAAGAGATTGGAGTTGAGGATGACTGCTAGGTTTCTGTTGAGGACTGAATCATGTCCCCCACAGAAGATATGCTCAGGTCCCAACCTCTGGTCCTGTGGGTGTGAACCCATTTGGAAATAGGACCTTTGAAGATGTTCTTAGTTAAGGTGTGCCCAAACTGAATGATGATGAGCCAATATGGCTGAAGTCTTTACAAAAAAAGGAAATTGGACATGGAGAGAGAAGCCACAGAGGGCAAACAGAAGTCAGAAATTAACAGAACCCGGAAGACAAAAGAGAGGACATCACCATGTGACAGAAAAGCCAAAGAACCCCAAGGACCTCTGGCAGCCAGCCCCAGGAAGCCACAGTCTTCAGGGAGAAATCATCACCTTGCCAATGCCTCAGTTTTGGACTTCTATCCTGAAAACTGTGACCCAATCAATTCCTATTGTTTAAGTCAACCCATGATATGGTATTTCTTTCAGCAGCCAGGAAACTAATAGTATCTAATTTGAATAATGGCTTGATGGTGATCCTAATCACCAGAGTGAAAAATAGAGGAGAAAAAAAGAATAAGGTAATTAAGACAAGGAGTTTACTTTGGGACCTTTTAGGACAAATAGCTTTACAGAGAGGTTTGGGTTGGAAAAAATAGATTTGGTGATCATCAGCTTTATGTTTCATCAAGTGAATCCATGCATATATGAGGTTCCCCAAGGAACAGAGTTTATAGAAGGGTAGAGGACTGAGCAGCACAGATATTTAAGGTATGGGAGAAAGAAGAATACAGGAAGTACTGGGAGAGAAACCCTCTAAGAGAGAAAAGGGAAGCCAAGAGAGTAGTATAAATAGACATAAAGAAGAAGGGAGTGGTAAGAGGGAGATAAGATTAAAAAGTATCAATTGGGTTTGGCAATATGGAAGTAAATAATAAGGGTTTCAGTGGAAAAGTGGATGCATGAGGTTAAAGAATGAATTAATGCAATTCTACTACCAGGTGTATACCTCAAAGTTAAGAACAGAGATTCAAACAGATACTTGCACACCAATGTTCAATAGTAGCATTCTTCATGATAACCAAAAGGTAGAAGCAACCCAATTTCCATCAACATATGGAATGATAAACAAAATGTGGTGTATATGTACCATGAAATATTATTCAGCCGTAAAATGCATGCTACAACATGGATGAAACTTGAAGACATCATATTGAGTGAAATAAGCCAGACACAAAAGAACAAATGTATGAGCTCACTGGTATGAAATAATTAGAATACACAAATCAAGAGAAATAGAGAGAAGATTATAGTGTACCAAGGGTGGGTATGGGGTAGGGAATGAGAGTTAATGCTTAATGGGTATCAAGTTTCTGTTTGGGGCAAAGCAAAAGTTTTGGTAATGGTAGCACAACCTTCTGAATGAAAATAACACCACTGAATTGAATGTGGTTAAAATGGGAAATATTATGTTATATATATATTACCACAATAAACATTTTAAAAAAATGAATAAGAAAAAAAAGAATGAATAGGCAGTAAAAAACTGGGGATGCCCTGAGTACCTCTTTGTTGCTCAGATGTGGCCCTCTCTCTCTCTAACTGAGCCAACTTGGTAGGTGAACTCACTGCCCTCCCCCCTACATGGGACCCTACTCCCAGGGGTGTAAATCTCCCTGGCAACGCAGGATATGACTCCCGGGGATGAATCTGGACCTGGCATAGTGGGATTGAGAATATCTTTTTGACCAAAAGGGGGATGCAAAATGAAACGAAATAAAGTTTCAGTGGCTGAGAGATTTCAAATGGAGTTGAGAGGTCACTCTGATGGACATTCTTATGCACTATATAGATAACACCTCTTAGGTTTTAATGTATCGGAATAGCTAGAAGTAAATACCTGAAGCTATCAAACTCCAGCCCAGTAGTCTGGATTCCTGAAGATGACTGTATGACAATGTAGATTACAAGGGTTGACAGTGTGATTGTGACAACCTTGTGGATCACACTCCCTTTATCTAGTGAATGGATAGATGAGTATAAAAATGGGGACAAAAACTAAATGAAAAATAGGGTGGGATGGGGGGATGGTTTGGGTGTTCTTTTTTACTTTTATTTTTGATTCTGATTCTGATTCTTTCTGATGTAAGGAAAATATTCAGAAATAGATTGTGGTGATGAATGTACCACTATATGATTGTACTGTGAACAGTTGATTGTGCACCATGGATGACTGTATGGTATGTGAATGTATTTCAATAAAACTGAATTTAATTTAAAAAAAAAGGACTGGGGATGGATAGCAAGAATCAGAAACTGTTCCTTCATGAAATTTAACTGTGTGAGAGAAAAGAAATATAGAATTTGTATTGTTTCATTTTATGTTTTATCTATTATTGTCTTAGAAGATTATGTCTGAAACATAATAGGCCCTCAATATATATTTTTCTGATTGACTGAGCATGTTGAGCTAGGGTATAAGATCAAGTTCATCAATAAATCCTTAGTTTTAGTGACATTGCGTGTGACCAGGCCATAACTTCACTTCTCTGGGAGGCCACAAGCACTAAACTGCTGGTTCCATGGAGGGCAGAGCAGATTTTTCTGTTGGGGGAAGATCAGGGCAGTTGGTGCCTGGTACTGGAGCAGGCCAGGGGGTTACAGAGTCTATTAGTCAACTTGAATTTGTCTGATCTTTACTCAGTGGTAAGATACCCACCAAAAGTTGAAGGTCATTATAATCCATTACTCCTGGACAGTGTGAAGAAAACAGATTCAAGGACATTAGGCAATTTGATAATCTAGGCTGTAACCTGGAGGCTGAGCCACATTAGGACCTATGAGGTTTTCAAGGGTCTAAAAGCTATTTAAGACCTAAAAACAAACACCTCCAAAATGCCCAGCTCCCCATTACCATATTCCTGCAAAATCAAAGTAAATAATTGTTTAATTAAATGTTGACAAAGCAAAACATTTAATTGTAGCTAAACTCATACATAAATTTAAGGTTGAATATGAATGCAGGCAATTGATATGATGCGTAGTAAGATCCCCAAAAGAACTGTCTAAGGCCTGTAGGTCTTAAAATGGATACTTGAGGAAGTACTGGTCTTCCTCAAGCCTTGGCTATCTCTAATACTTGGTGCAATGGGAAGGACATGAGATCCAAAGAAAAATTCTGGGTACTGATACTCTATACTACAGAACTCAAGTGTTGTACCTAAATGACATTCCATTTGGTGTCTGAGTTGAGGGGTGGTGATAACTTATTAACACAGGCATCCACATACTGGCCCCTAAAGACAATCAAATATTGCCCATGCCTACAAAATCCAGGCAAAACAATATTTCCTATTGATTTCATAAAAACAGTTAAAATAATAGCAGGAGCAAATGACACACACTGCCTAGAAAACATGAGAAGGGTTTAATAAAGGAGCTATTTATAAAGGTTTGGGTGGGGCTCAAGGAAACCAAAATGAGATAGTGAAGGGTCCTGGGGCTTAGGAGCAGCCCAGGGGCTGTCACCTCCCTTTGCCTGAGGGAAGGCATGGTTACTAGGATCCAGAGGGTTTAGCCGTAGAGACAAGACCACCTCCAGGCAGATCTTGTGAAGTCACAGGCCCTCAGGGAGACAGGCGTGAAGGCTGGCCAGCTCCGTGCATAGCAAGTTGTTCAAATCTTTGGACCATGAAATCTGCACAGCACAAATAACCACATCTGTGTGTGAATCAAATAATATCTGCCCCTTGGGTTTTAAAGCTGCCATGGACCATGGCTTTCTTTTTTATTCTATTTTAAGTTCCAGGAGAGTTTTGTGTACCCTTTCTCATAGATGAGACATGAATCAGAAATTAAGCCGAGAGGATAAAGTACATTGAAATCAGTGAAGTATGGAAGTTTGAAAAGGCCATCACAAAGATCAATGAAGTTGATCAAGAGTCTTAAGAATACAAAACCAGTCAATGATAGAAAGAAAAAATAGGAGCCTGTGGTGATCATCTACTTGCAGTATAAACTCTCACATATTTTTTAATAAAAAAGTTTTTCCAATGACTATTTATTCCCAATGAAATATTTTCACATTTTTCATGCAAAGATGAAATTTCATAAATATATACTACAAAAGAAATATGGCAATAACTTGTATAGCAATGGAAATTTGCACTCAGAATCCCAATATTTCTGTGTGTCCCAGGATGACTCAGCTGTCCCATAATTTTATGTTATGCCAGTTGATCTGGTGTATTCTTATATGGATGGTGGTTCTTTTGTCTAGGAGAATTCATGAACCCCGTTTTGAGAAACACTCAGCCAGTTGTAGAGGATGCCAGTTCTCAGCAAGCTGTCTCAGTGAAGCAAGTGGCTATCATTACCATTAGAGACATAAATAGCACTCTCCTTATTATGGTCTGTAAAAATTATGTACTTTATGTGGACAGGTCAAAACCCATCATCCAGGTATGTTCAGAGGTACACATACATGTGGTTCCCTTGCCCTGGGGATAAGGAGGTAGGTATTCAAGAAAGGATACCTGTTAATTGGGTCGTCTGTCTCCAGCTTTTTGTCTTTGGTTCCCATGTTATTAGTTTACTCTTTAGTAATTAGACAGTGAAGCAGGCTCACAGAGATTGTCTCAGAAAACTCATTTTATACTTTAAAGTGAGGAATATATGTCTCATGATGGGGGACCAGATATTTGAAAATATTAGATCAGAAAACAAGTTATGTCAGTCAGGATAGACACCTAAAGAGACGGCAGCCCACTCTAATACAAGTGTCAGGGTTGCCAGCCAAAGCACGACTCACACAGGCTCTGGTGGAGACATTTCACTCACATAGAGAAGAGACAGAGCAGGGTCAGCTCCACTAGTGTGCATCAGTTCCCTATAGCCAGTGGGTCTCAATCTCCCAATGCTGGGAGATGTTCTATGCACAGTACCCCTCTCTTGTGTTTGTGGGCTGTAATGGTGAAACCCCTCTCTCCCTGCTGGGGACACATACAGCATGGGCATTTGAGCTGGATGTCATAAAACATGCCCATCAGAGTCCACCTGTCTCCAGTGACTATTTACATATGCTCGGGACAATAGGGGACAGAATGTGCTGACAGTCCCCTTATCCACTGTGGGACTGTGTTTTATGCTGCCAGGCTGAGGCACCTGGTCCTGAGCACAAGATGTATTTGTGGGTCCCAGGAAAAGGTGGCAGGCCACCCTAGGATGGCTCCCCACCACAAGTTACAATTAGGGTGCTGATTCCAACTATAATGAGAGGACATATGCTTTATGTCAATATGGCAGAACAGTGGTCCGTGGCCTGTTTTCTCCAAGGGATATTTTTGAGTTGTAAAAATCTGGAGGGAAATAGATTTGAGATATAAAGAAAGTTGTAAAAAATGCTCTTTTTGTCACAAATGACTGCTTCCTCTTTAGTGAAGCAGTATAGTGACGTGATGAGGAGCTCAAACTCTGGAGGCAGAATGGCTTAAAACTTTATAGCCATATGACTGGTCAAATCATTTGAACCCCCCAGACCTCAGCTTTCTCATCTATAAAGTGGGATAATACCATTCTTATTTGCTGGGGCTGTTATGAGGATTAAATGAGAATACATGATGTGTACCATAAATTTTGCTATTTTTATTTTTATTTCTCCCCATTCAGCCCAGTACATATAAAACTTGATTGCCCACATTTGTTTACAGGTTGCTTCCTCTAACTACTTTGAAATTCCATAGGTTTCCCAAGCACCCACAGTATACTAGGAGGAGAATTCACTTGATCTATAACTTTGGAGATCAGGAAAAATATCAGAATTCAAGACATAGCTCTAGAATAAATGAAAATTAATAGTTATCAGCTACTGAGTGCTTATTATATTCCAAGCACTGTTGTAAATGCTTTACATATATTACCTCCTTTGATTCTCACCATCCTAATGCTTTATTATTCCTGTTTTACAGAGGCAGTAACTGAAGCATAAACAGATGAAGTAACTTGCCCACATTCACACAGCAGGA
Source organism: Choloepus didactylus (assembly GCF_015220235.1). Lineage (NCBI taxonomy): Eukaryota > Metazoa > Chordata > Mammalia > Pilosa > Megalonychidae > Choloepus > Choloepus didactylus. Next base: position 124,234,445 of record NC_051314.1, read on the forward strand.
AGTAAAGAGCTAGAATTTGAGTAGTCTGATGGTTCCAGAGTCTGTTCTCTTCTCTACCAGAGAGTGCTGGAAGACTGTATGTACCCCAGAAAACCCTGTTCTTAAATCTAATCCATTCTTGTGGGTATGAACACACTGTAAACAGGAACTTTTGATGAAGCTACTTCAGTTTAGGTGTGACTGACCTCATTCAGGATGGGTCTTAAATCTCTTACTAGAGTCCTTCATAAATAGAATGAATACAGAGAGAGAGAGAGAGAGAGAGAGCCATGAAAATATTTCGTTTCACTCAATATATTGAATGAATAAATGATTGACAGTTTATGTTCTAGGGGAGGACAGAGAAAACTAAGAAGAGATCCAGGACACAGTATGTCATGGATATCAAAGAGTTTCAAGAATCATATAGTCAAACACAAGAATGCTGCAAACAGGTAAAGGAAGATAAAGACTGAAGGCGGCCCATCAGTGTACTCAGTAAAGGATTTCCAATGGAGTTGAGAAGGAGAAGATAAGGAAGTAGAATGATGGGTATAGATTTTGAGAAACTTGGCTGGGAAGACAGAACACATGAGAGTAAGGCACAGGGAGGGTTACCTTTTAAATCTGGCTATTAGACTTTTATTCATGACATTTAAAAAATTCTGATAGATACATACTCCACAAAATTATTCTAAATTTCATCGAGCAGAAAATGCACGTGAGAACATCATGTACATTCTGAAAAAGAAAACCAATGATGGGATTTGCCTTTCAGTTACTTGACCTCATTTCTCCCGTTCCACTCTACCTCAGCCATGGACTCCCCTGGCCACACCCTTGACATTGTTGTCCATTATAGCTACTTTGCCTTCTATATAGTTAATCATCCTGTTTGTTGACCTTAACAGACTTCTCTTCCAGATGCATTGCTTACTCCCACTATTTAATGACCTTTTTGAGATTTCAAGATTTAATTCACCTTTCTGATTTCCACCAACCCACCAACCCTCACCTTTCTTCATTTTTCTTCTTATCCAATTTAGAAATTTTTTTTTGCTCCTCTGTCATTTCATTGCTCCCATCTGGCAAAACTCTAAACCTGTCTGTCTAACCATCAGCTTTCTCCATGCCTGTACTGAGCAGCTGAGTGCTACTGGAGAATGTCACAAAATACAGCAGATTAGAGACTATAAATTTATGACTACCAACCCAAACATTATATAGGACAGCAGTAGTACTCTATTCCTTTTGTCTACTCACTTCACACTCTGGAAGGGGGGATGGGTGAATATATTTATAATCTGGTAGAGGGAAACACCTTTCTAAGCATGTCATAGAAACTGGAAATACAAGTGACTATATAAGAATTTAAAATTTCTCTACAGAAAGGTCCATAGCTGAAGTCAAAACACTGTGAAAAAGACATAAGAACAAAAGAGATGATTTCTCTAATATATAAAGTTCTCTTACAAATTAATAAGGAAGAGATGAAAAACCAGTACAGAAACAGGCAAAAGATGGTAACAGATAGCTCCAGAAGACCTAAAAATGGTCAATAAGCACATACAAAAAATGCAGAATCCCACTAATAATTAAAGAAGTTGAAATTAATGTATCATTTTTCACTCACCAGATTGTCAGAGATTTAACATGTTGATCATATCCAGTGCTGGCACGGATATGGGGAAACTGGAAGTTTATTTTTTTCTTATATACATCCTTTCTGGGTCTCTTTGTCCTGTTACTCCACACTGGATGATTACTTTCTGGGTTGACTGCTCAACTATTATTATCCTGGGATCTCCCTTCACTATCATCCTGGGGACTTTTTTTCTCTTCTGTATTGAATTACTTGTATCCTGGATTCTAGGCACTCTTCTCTTTTTTTGGTCTAGTCCCTCATTTTGGTATAGCAAACTCTCCAGCAGCTTCCTGTTGGGAAAGGATGCATGGGAAATAATGTATTTGAGAACTTGTGTGTTGAAAATGTCTTTCTTCCTCACTCACACTTAATAAGATTGGCTGAGTATACAAGTTGAGGCTGGAAAACATTTTCCATCAGAAGTTTACAGGTACTGGCCAAATGTCTTCCAGGTTCAAGGCTGCTTTTGAGGAGTATGACAGCAATCTTCTGTATGATCTCCTCCCTCCCCCCAAGGAAGCCTTTAAGATTAAAAAAAAAGTCTGTGTTTGAAATTCCATGGGTTAAGTTGACTAAATTCTGAGGAAGACAAAATTTTTCTCAACCTTTTCAACTTCTCTCTGGCCCAAATATACTCATTCTGATGCCTTCACTTCCTGTGACTCTGTATCTGAGACTTCCACATCCTCTGCTTCCATCAAACTGATCCTTCCAGTATCCCATCATCTCACAGCTCTGCTTTAATTAAACCCACTAGATTTCCCTTATTGCTCTTTATATCCCCAGTGCCTAGCTTAGTGGCTAATGTAGGCCCTTCTTATCCATATCAGTCACTTAAGAAATGGTGAAAATACACATTATTTAGAATTATTAAAGGCAGCATGAGGTGGTACAAGGAGCATCATCTGTATGTCAGAAGACCTAAAGATTTTTTCTTCTTTTAACTGATATCCGTGAACTTTATTAATTGAAATTGATAAACATTTTTTATCATAATGCTTGAGGAAATGTGGTATTTTTGTTAAGTAAGGTTCATTTAACTCTTTATGACTAAAATGCATAGTGGAAATCTTATATCAAAGTATAATAAATAACCACATTAATGAAAATATTAGTAAGAGGGAAAATTTTGTGTGGGGATGTGTGTATATGGGAACTGTATACCTTCTGCATGATTTTTCTGTAAATATACAAATGTTCTAATAATTAATTAATTAATTAATAATTTAAAATGCCATCACATCTTCCTAATAAAGTATAGCTGTCCATAAATAATATTCCTTCCTCTCAATCCCTTCTTCTGGATTTTAGAGTTCTTTTTCCAGCCCTTACCCTAAGCTTTCCTTGGACTGACTCACATGATCATCAGTTTATCTTGCAACAGCACATGGGTTAGACCTTAAAGCCTTATTGCCAAGAAACCATCAATTCAATATATGATTAGTTGTGTAATTATAGCTTTATTATAGTTAAGGGAACCACATCCTTTGGCCTCAATCAAACCTTCAGATGATTGTAGCCCTAGCAGACTTCTTTATAAGGACATGGATAAATGGTATCCTTCAGAGCAGATGTCATATGGATACCTAATAAGGTCCCAGGGCCTATTTATATCCCTCCTGGGAGACCCTAAGCCAGGAACACACAGGTAAATTTCCCCTGAAATTCTGACCCGCAGAAACTATGAGAGATAAAAAAACGTTTATTGTTTTAAGCCACAGAGTTTGGGGATAAGGTGTTATATGGCAGTTGATCACTAATATAATCCATGATACTGCTGTTTGTGAAAATTTCCAGATTCTTAATGGTACTCACTCTTTAGTGGGCCACCACTGTGTGTTCTTGAAACAGGGCAAACAAGGAATCATGCTATTCATCTCCAAGTCACAGAAGGTTGTATCATCCCCATAGCAAAAAGAGTATGGGGCAGAATCATTTGGTGATGGCAATTTCGAAAATTAAGACTGAAAAATGTAAGCCGATGCTGGCATCTTCTTGAAATCTTCAAACAGGGTGGAAGACTCTGGAATAAAAAAGAAGTTATGATAATATTTTTATTAATACTATTATTACCACAAACACTTTAAAACATCAATTGGAAGACCAGTGGACTACTTTCAAGAGAATCCAAATGAGACACATGCATTACTTAAATCGGATGACACACACCAATATGGGAAAAGAGGATGTCTGAAATACTGCAGAGTCAATACATGTTGAAAAAAATAATAATAGTAAAATGGAATTAATATGGGAACCACATATATCTTGGACCAACTTAGCCATTCCCTTCTCCTACTTATTTCCCACAAAGAGATTATCTTGTTCTCACATTTTCTTAAGATGGATCCACTAGTTTAATAACTAAACCTCAGTATAAATGGCAAAGAGATGGTGAAGAGAGTAGGCATCAAAATTCTGTTCTTTTTGCATCAAATTCTTTGACCCTTAAAGTAACTCACTAGGATTATGCAGCGGAGTTCCAGGGCATACATCATTGTCCATGAAGGTGGGTATCTTGGCCAGTGAGCTTCTTCCCCAGGTGAGTAGTTGACAAAATTCCTCCAGCAATAATCATACTCTAAGAAAAACACAGATCTTGGTTCTTGCAATAAGTAGGTACCATATTACATTATTTAAAGGGAGCCACAACTTAAAAATATATCATGTATACAACTTTCTGGCCTATTTGCTGTTGCAGATGAGCTAAACTTCCCCAGAACCCCTATGTAGAACAAAGCAGTTCATTTGAAGATGGCTGAGAGGCCATAGTGACAGAAGTGGAGAAAGGAGTCATACTTTCCTTGCCATGAATTTCATACCAGGTCCTTTCTCACATTATTTTTGACTTTTACTCTGAGATTTCCAGTCTGGGATAATCAATCTTTGACCTATGTACCGGTTTAAGACTGTTGTGTACCCCAGGAAAGACTGTTCTTTGAACCCACTCTGGTGGGTACAGACTTATTATGGGTGGGATCTTTTGATTAGATAATTTCCATGGAGGTGTTACCCTGCCAATCCAAGGTAAATTTTGATTAGTTCACTGGAGTTGTTAAGATTGCTCAGGGGCCGACCAGACCCAGATGCTTGGAGATGCTAAGACAGAAAGACATTTGCAGAAGCTAAGCTAAGAGATGATGCCTAGAGTTTGCCCCGGAGAAGTTAAGAGAGGATCCCCCAGACACTTAGAGAGAAATGTCCTGGGAGAATAAGCAAAGATGCACAGGAGCTGAGAGAGATAAGCTAAAAGAGACAGAAGTCCAGAGACAGCGATTTTGAATCCAGAATCTGGGAACAAAGGATCAGCAGACACCAGCCACGTGCCTTCCCAGCTGACAAAGGTGTTCTGGATGCCATCTGCCTTTCTTCAGTGAGGGTATCCTCTTGTTGATGCCTTAGTTTGGACACTTGTTTGGCCTTAGAACTGTAAATTTGTAACCTAAGAAACCCCCTTTATAAGAGACAATCCATTTCTGGTATCTTGCATAACGGCAGCTTTAGCAAACCGGATACTAGCCTAGAAACAGATACTAGCACCAGAGTCTCTCATAAACACTTAAAACTCTTGGCTCACTGTTTTTACCTGAGGCTGTCATAATCTGGATAGTCACACCACTGTTTATGAGGTCTCTGAGCCCTTGCCGGTTCTGTTGATCCATGTGGTGAAAAAGCCTGGCTACATAAATAACCAGAGTGACGTTGGGGCGCTGACTCAAAAATGCTCGAATTGCCTTGGAGCATTCCCAGCAGGGACTCCAGGATAAGAACCAGACGATGGAGCAGCTGATCGTTGGGCAAAATGGTCTTTCTGAAGTAAACTTTTCTATAAAATTAACTTCAACATGCTTGGAGGTGTTTTGGCCAGAGTTTCGCCAGATCTTACTGCTACTGCCCCACTTGATTTCATAGAGCAGACAGGCCTCTCTACGGAGTTCTCTTGGGTCGAAGAAGACTTCAAATTCCCAAGGTTGGATTCTTCTCCTGAAATACATAAAGCACCCCCTAGTTGTCAGGCAATCTTTAGTGGGAACTTAGAAATCATTTCATGCCCTGCTTTTCTACCAGGAAGGCCTAAATCATGTTATCTTAGGAAACACTTTTTTCTATTCTATGCCTCAAAGTTACCTGGAGAGGTCCATTGGAATGATCAGTTTCTCTCACAAACATAGCGAAGAGGTTTATCCCCAGTTGTGTTGTTAGGTACCATTGTCTAAATACCATTGCTTTTTAGTCTTGAATTCTAGTATTAATATGTCTTTGTTTCTCTTTAAAAGATTTCTCATTAAATTCTAATCTCTCTCTCTCACACTTAGAGATGCCATGTCCCCATCCTTAATCTTCACTATTCTTCAGAGGATTCCAACCACCTCAAATGATTAGCAAGATTCTATTGTCAAATTTGAGAAGGGAATTATTTAACCTCAGGATTCTTCCACATTAGAATCTTGTTTACTAATTTTTCACAAGGAAAAATAGTCAAATTGCTCCCGATGGCACTTGCTGTGTCTCAAAGCTGTGACTCGGAAAACACAGGATTGTGCTGAGGACTCTTTGCAAAATGGTTGTATCATAAACCTATTACATCCTATTTCTTCCCACTTATCCCAAAGTATCACATTTATGTATTACATAGATTAGTCCTTCCACCCATCGTGAGATAATATGTCCTTCAAAAATGGTCTCCACATTGTAGTGATATGTCAGGAAAATTGGCAGACTGTAAAATAGGAAGATGAGATCAAAGTGACAAATGAGTTCCTGGACATTTCATCAATAGCTATAAAAACATGTCATTTAGAGAGAGACGAGCTATAGTAAGACAATGACATAGAAGCACACTGGAAGATAATTTATGCAAACAGAAACCGAAAGGCCCAGGAGCAAAGATATAGGATGTGATAATCATAGACAGTGAGGTTGGAGAAGGCAAAAAGAAAGAATGAAGAGGAGCATGGTAAAAGGGGTGGTAAAGGAGAGCTATAGTCATGCAGCTCTTAAATATGCATTTATTCTCTTAAATTTCTTTTTATTAGAGCAGTTGTAGGTTTACAGAAATACACTCTTTCATTCTTGGTTGAATTAAATGGATACTATGATAGCATCATTCTTACCTCAAGGTGGCATCTCCAGGTGAAGGACCTGTTGACCAAGAGATGATTATGTCAGATCACACCTAAATCAAACTGAGCTGTTGAGAAAAAGTCCTCTTTTCTTCTAAACCTGCAATCTGTGTCAGAAAATGGAGTTAGAATATTCTCTCCTGGATGAATTGGATTGAACCAGCTCACTGCATCTGAGAAAAGCAGGATTTTAAGAGCTCTACTCAAATCTATTTGCTCAGGTGCTTGATTGATCCCAAACCAGATAATCTTCCATAAGACTCCAACAAGAAGGATTAAGTGCATGGGAAAGTCGCTTGTCAGAGACCCCTAGGTGTACTTTCTATGTGCTTGTATAGCCCCACCTTCATCATAGTCATCATGCCATATTATAATTGGAATACTGGATTATAAATTATGTGGGATAGGGATTACATATATCTTGTTCCAGACCCTATCATACTGCCTGAAACATGTTATTGACACAGTGATTTGAATAGTGTCCTCCAAAATTCATGTTCACCTGGAACTTCACAATATGACCTTACTTGGAAACAGGGTCTTTGCAGATGTAATTAGTTGAGATGAGATTATACTGAATTAGGCGGGCCCTAGATCAATAGGACTGGTGTCCTTATCAGGAGAGGAGAGGACACACAGAGACACATGGAGGGAATAAGGCCATGTGAAGACTGAGGCAGAGATTGAAGTTATGCTGCCATAAACCAAGAAATGCCAGGCGCCACCCGAAGCTGGACGATGCCAGGAAGTGTCTCCCCTAGGACCTATGGTAGGAGTGCAGCCTTGTCTACACCTTAATCTTGAACTTCTGAACATCAGATCTGTAAGAGGTGAAAAGGGATAATCCTGTCCCTCTTTTAGCCAAGAGCCCTGGTTGGCCACTGTGCCCATCAACAATTTGCTATCAACACAGGGGCATAATACCAAAATGGTCAAGAAGAGGATCCCAGCGACCAGCAAATAAGTCACCCCTGGGACTTGGCAAACTACAGTCTGTATTAGGGTGGTGATGAGGGGACATCATTTATTTATCCTTTCAACAAACATTAATCAACAGCCTACTAAGTGTTAGTGAACAAAACAAAAGAGGAGAGAGAAAATAAAAATAAATACATATACAATACAAAGTCAGTAGCAATAAGTGCTAATAAAAGTAAAGTATTGGAAGGGAATAAAAGATGATGGATGATATGTGAGGTAGTGGTAGTATATTGAAAAGGGTGTTCAGGGAAGGTTTCTTTGAAGAAGTATGTTTAAACGGAGACCTAATTGTAAAGTGAGGGAACAAGACATGTGGATGTCAGAGAAAGAGCATTATAGTAAGTTCAAAGATCCCAAAGTGCAAAGTAAAGAGGTTTCATGGCTAGGTCAGAATGATCAAGATGAATAATGGTGGGAGATGAACCATGGATTTTATTCTAAGTGTAATGGGAAGTCATTGGAGAGTATGGGAATGATTCAAGTAAAAGTACCGAATTTTAGAGACCCAGGCCTCTCAGGACTCAGAGTCTTGGGGTTGCCCCCAGCTATGAAAGGGGCACTGACCAGGCTTGGGCTCAGAATATTCAAAAGGCAGAATTCCAAAGCTTGGAGAGCAGAAATGCTACTCATTTGTTTTATTTTGGGGAACATGAGCTTTTATTTCGGCAACACAACTTGTTAAGAATTTGGCCCTGATTATTTGGAAGATAAAGTTTGGGAGGGCAGAAGAGAAAGTCCATGAATCAAGAGGCACATCACCAGAACCAATTCCTCCTCTCCAAAGAATCAGAGATACCTGAAGTTTGAGATGGAGAGCGTAAGTTTCCCCCACAAGATATCCCTTCTCAACTGATCAAAGAGGGACCCACTTCACTCCTACTTTGAAGGGGAAATGGCTGTGAGAAGAGGCCAAAACTCAGTGCTTAGGTACTGCTTTTTGTTTTGTTTATAAGATATTTATTGAGCATTTTCCATGTTCCAGACATTGTTCTGATGATCTTACATGCATTATTTCATTTGCTCTTTATGGTAACCCTGTGAAGTTGGGGATGTTATTATCTTCATTTCACTGATGAGGAAACTAAGGCTCAGAGAGGTTAAGAAACCTGCCCAAGGTTGTACAGCTGGTAATTTGTGAAATCTGATTAAGCAGATAATTATAATAAACAGAAAATGTGGCAAATGCAATGATAGAAGTGTGATTATACTGTGGAGGTTACTGGCATTTCTAGAGCAGGTGTATCAAATTTTTCTTGGTGGTGATTATAAAGATACTAAAAGTATTTTATTTTTTAGCCAATTCAGGTTTTTTTTTTTTTTTTTTTTTTTTTCCTTCGGGTCTCAAGACATTTTCATAGGCTCTTGAAAGCCCCTAGGCTGTGGACACTGACTTTATCATCTTAGGTACTGTTTTCAAACCAAGAAAAGTCACAGTGTCTGGTAGACACTTCCTCCAAAACAGGAGGTGCTTTACCCAACTTGTGTGTGTGTGTGTGAAGTCTGTTTGTGCATGGGAACTGCTGATAGAGGGGTGACAGGGAGAGGGGCATGCATGGCATGTATCCTGTAGATGGAAAATGATTCTAGCTGGGGTGAGAAACTAAAAAGAGAAATTACCAGATATCTAGGAAAGAGGGCAAAGTAGAAAACCCTATGCAGAGTGGGTCCTGAAGAATAAACCTCTCACCCTTAACAGAAGGAAAGGGGAATTTGAGCACTGAGAAGGTGGAAGAAGCAATGGCCATCACATTGGGATGTGCACATCTCAGACTTTCTTCCAAATTGCGGCCCTTAAATAAGCTGATCCACTCAGCCAGGGCCTTGCAGAAATGGAGGCCATCCCAGAAAGAGAGGGTGATGCTGATGATGGGAGGACACGCTTGAGAAGGAGGTGAAGCAGCTGGGAGAACTTCAGAAAGGGAGAGCGAGCTATATGCTCACCACCTAGGCTGATTCATACTCCCCGGGAATGCAAGGCGAGGCCACTAGCGGTGATTCAGGACGGTTGAGGGGTAAGACAAACCACCTCCGAGGAAGCTCAGGCATACTTCAACCCAGATCCTTCAACTAAATAATGTGATTTGATCTTTCCCCGACACACCGCACTGAAAAGAGTTTTAATAGATGGAGAAAATACGGAGAAAAAGATATCATTACTTAATCCAAAAACTGGCTTGGCTTCTGCCTTACCTCCTGTCATTCTCATCTTACTACTGTAGCTTTCAGTCTTTTCTGCTTTCAACCCTTTCCTTTAGGCTCCAGCTCAAATCCCACCTCATCTAAAAATCATTTCCTTCCACCGTCTGAAGTGTTCTCAGTCTCGCATGAATTTCTCTGACACTAAATAACTGTAAAATTAGTTTATCATTAAGCATGTCCTTAGGCTGTCGTTTCTGTGATCTTGAACTGCTATTTAAACTGTTGTATTTGTACTTAATTTTTAAAATCATGATGAAACAAGTATTGACAATGTAATTGGTTCAGAATCATTTGGGGATATAAATAGATCATACTTAGAATAAATGTTGTTAATAATATTAATATATTAATAATAGGATAGCTGGAAAATATCTAAAGACACAAGCACAAGCAAAACACACATGCTCACAGAACATTTTTTTTTTTACTTCAAGAGGTTGTAGGTTTACAGAAAAATCATGCATAAAATAGAGAGTTCCCATATATCACCCTATTATTAGCATCTTGCATTAGACATACATACAATCTTTGCACTGTTCATGAATATGGAGCTTGCCAGGTCCCTGGTCCATTTTACCTGTCTCAGAAGTCATGGTGCTCTGTCTCCCGACTGCTTCCCCTGAAGCCAGGTGTTGTACTGGTTGTTCCTGCTACCAACATACCTGAACTTTGTCTCTTCAGATATGCCCATGGCATTGCCACCTGCTTGGACAGAAGATGATTCATTCCTGAGTTTCAGGCAGTTACTGGGTATCTGGATTTCATTAATAGGTAGCAGAGGAAGAGGATAATTAGCAGGGTGGAGATTTGCATCATTTGGTTGATAAGAAAGCATCTGATGCAAATAACGTTAATCCTGTAGTGTAGATATCTGGGGGTAACCCAAATTCCAAAGTTCTTCCCTGATGACATTTGAGTTTAGTAACCTTTTCCTTTCCTTAAAATTAAGGTTAAGATAAGAAGGACTCATCTTTCTTTATGGGGGAGAAGAGTGGAAGAACAAGAGGGAGAATTACTCTTTTTCTGTGACCTGAAGGCCTTAAGCAATTACTCACTTATTTCTAACTTCCTCTTAATTGCTCTTTGCCCCAAACCTTGCTGGGAATGGGAGGGGCAATGTTAGATGCAAAGTCAGAAGGACCTTGGCCTCTGAGTCAGGCAATTAGTGTACAGGTCTTTGGTGCTCTCTCTTCCTTCCTGAGGCTAAAGGTTAAGCGTATGGCCAAGTCCACTTCTGCTTTTTATCCCCCTTGAAAGAGTGAATGCTATGACGCTTCCCTATGGCCATTGCATTGTCTCCTGAACCCTGGGTCAATCTCGGCCACCAACTCCTGAGTCTTCACAGCCCCTCCAGACTTGAGCTCACTCTCTCAAGACCTCTCAAGACCAGCCCTCTAGGGTCTCAAATCTGGATTTCCAGAATTTGAACCTCACAAATCTTCTTAGCTATGAAGGTTATGTTGGAGTCTCCACAAGGTGGAGCAGCCATTTGGACGTGGCAGGTGAGAGTTTTGAAAAGGGGGCAGAAGTCCCACGTCTTAAAGTCCTTCAGAGGTTGGGTGTTTTCAAGACAGACAAGTGTGGAAGGTAGAATGATTGCTCCACGTCCTAATCCCTGGAACCTGTAAATATGCTGACTTGCTTGGCACACAAGATTTTGAAGGTGTGATTAAATCAGGGATCTTGAGAAGGAGAGATGATCCTGGATTATCCGGGTGGGCCTGATGTCATCACAAGGGTCCCTTTAAGAGGGAGGCAGGAGGTTCAGAGTCAGAGAAGGAGATGTGATGGAAGCAGAGGTCGAAGTGGTGAGAAGGTTGACTGGAAGGCAGCCATCAGCCAAGGAAAGAGGACAGTTTCTAGAAGCTGCCAAAAGCAAGCAAACATCCCCCCAAGACTTTCCAGAAGGAACGCTGCCCTGCCTTCATTTTAGCCCAGTAAGACCAATTTTTCACTGTTGACCTCCAGAACTGTAAGATGACAAAATTGTGTTGCTTTATACCCCTAGGTTTGTGGTAATTTGTTACAGCAGCAATAGAAAATAGTACAGCAAGATGCATGCTCTTAGGAGGCACACATGCAGTATTAAGATGGTGTATAATTTGGGTTTGTTTCTACTAGAATTCTTGTTGGGCACTCAATAATTTTCTGTTTTGTTTTAGAAAATTCAGAACTGTCAGATATAGACAGACCATCATGACATTAATGTAATTAGTTATAGTCTCCCTTTCACAATAGCTATTTATTTAATTATTATTATTCTAGGAGATTTTGTACAATTCCTCCTTTGGGAGGCCTAAAGCCCTCCTGACATCAGATAATTATTTTTTATTTCATTTTTGGGGGAAGGATGGAAATAATAAGTTTGTGGCGGAAACAAGTAAGATCTATTTGCACCCTTCTCAGAAAGATAAATTTTACACTAATGCAATGGGGAAGAGGAAAAAGCTGCAAATTTTCATGATAAATTTTTAGCTTTTGTCCAAAAATAATTGTCCCAGCTTCCTATTTAATGATATTAAACAAACAATAGAGAAGAATTTACCTGCCCATTAAACCTACTTGAAATTTGAAGTAAGCAATGTGTATATGTTGAATGTAATCACTGACAATCATTTCTGCCCTAAACAGTGATGAAGACAACTGAACATGTCCCTGTCCCATGGAAGCAGATGCCTATTTTTGGTCAAAACTCTTCTTCAAAAGTCGAAAGGTTCAGACCTAATGGAATTGCTCCCAATGGATTCTACCCACAAACCAAGCACAGCAGTCAGAGTGATAACAGCTGTAATGCTTAATATTATTTTGAGTAGAGCATAAAGAGGTGAGAAAATAACCCTTAAATAATTTGTGATTATTCTTGATATTTCTGCCCCTTTTCTTATTCTAGAAGAAACCCAGAGTAGTCCTAACTTGATATTGGAAAGCTCCATTTTTATTCAGTAAATGTCAAATGAAATGAAATTGATGATGAAACTTCAGATCAAACTGATGTGTGTATGAGTGAAACAGGCCTGCTGTTAAATAAGACCACGAGTCTAAAAAATGCTCTGAAATAGCTGTGCTATACACCTGTGCAAACTTTATTTATATTTTGGAATGAGTCCTACCCTGCCCAATCCTGCCCAAATTAGAGCATATAATGTCACTTCCAGGGCATATATTCTGCCTATTCACAGACCAACCCTGACAGACATGTAAGCTTCTAATTAATAGGATTATGTGGGTTCTTTTTTTTTTTTTTTTTCATTTTTATTGAGATTGTTCAGGCACCATACAATTATCCAAAGATCCAAAGTGTACAATCACTTGCTCCTGGGTACCCTCATACAGCTGTGCATCCATCACACTTAATTTTTGTTCAATTTTTAGAAACTTTTCATTACTCCAGACAAGAAATAAAGTGAAAGATGAACAAAGAAAAAAAGAAAAGGAAACTCTAATCCTCCCCTATCCCTAACCAACCCCCCTCAGTTGTTGACTTGTAGTATTGATATAGTACATTTGTTACTGTTCATGAAAAAATGTTGAAATACTACTAACTGTAGTATATAGTTTGTAATAGGTATATAGTTCTTCCCTATATGCCCCTCTATTATTAACTTCTAATTGTATTGTCATACATTTGTTCTGGTTCATGAAGTGATTTCTAGTATTTGTACAGTTGATCATGGACATTGCCCACCATAGGATTCAGTTTTATACATTCCCATCTTTTGACCTCCGGCTTTCCTTCTGGTAACATATATGACTCTGAGCTTCCCCTTTCCACCTCATTCACACACCATTCGGCGCTGTTAGTTATTCTCACATCTTGCTACCAACACCCCTGTTCATTTCCAAACATTTAAGTTCATCCTAATTGAACATTCTGCTCATACTAAGCAACCATTCCCCATTCTTAAGCCTCGTCCTATATCTTGGTACCTTATATTTCATGTCTATGAGCCTACACATTACAAGTAGTTCCTATCAGTGAGACCCTGCAATAGTTGTCCTAATGTGTCTGGCTTATTTCACTCAGTATATTGCCCTCGAGGTTTTGTCATCAACCCATTTTTTTTTAATATGGTTTTGTTCACTCACCATACATTCCATCCCAAGTAAACAATCGATGGTTCTCTGCATGGTCATACATTTATGTGTTCACCACCTTCACCACTATCTATATAAGGGCATCTGCATTTCTTCCACAAGGCAGGAGGGAGAGTCAAAGAAGGTAGAGAGGCAAAAGAAAGAGGAAAAAAAAAATGACAGCTAGGAAGCAGCAAAAGGAAAAATAACCTTAAATCAAAGTAGAATAAACAATCAGACAATACCACCAATGTCAAGTGTCTAACATGCCTCCCCTATCCCTCCCTCTTATCTGCATTCACCTTGGTATATCACCTTTGTTACATTAAAGGAAGAATAATACAATGATTCTATTAGTTACAGTCTCTAGTTTATGCTGATTGCATCCCTCCCCCAATGCCTCCCCATTTTTAACACCTTGCAAGGTTGACATTTGCTTGCTCTCCCTCGTAAAAGAACATATTTGTACATTTTATCACAATTGTTGAATACTCTAGATTTCACCAAGTTACACAGTCCCAGTCTTTATCTTTCCTCCTCTCTTGTGGTGTCTCACATGCTCCCCACCTTCCTCTCTCAACTGTATTCATAGTTACCTTTGTTCAGTGTACTTACATTGTTGTGCTACCATCTCCCAAAATTGTGTTGCAAACCACGCACTCCTGCCTTCTATCACCCTGTAGTGCTCCCTTTAGTATTTCCTGTAGGACAGGTGTCTTGTTCACAAAGTCTCTCATTGTCTGTCTGTCAGAAAATATTTTGAGCTCTCCCTCATATTTGAAGGACAGCTTTGCTGGATACAGTATTCTTGGTTGGCGGTTTTTCTCTTTCAGTATCTTAAATATATCACACCACTTCCTTCTTGCCTCCATGGTTTCTGCTAAGAGATCTGCACATAGTCTTATTAAGCTTCCTTTGTATGTAATGGATCCCTTTTCTCTTGCTGCTTTCAGGATTCTCTCTTTGTCTTTGACATTTGATAATCTGATTATTAAGTGTCTTGGCGTAGGCCTCTTCATATCTCTTCTGTTTGGAGTACGCTGCGCTTCTTGGATCTGTAATTTTATGTCCTTCATAAGAGATGGGATATTTTCATTAATTATTTCCTCTATTATTGCTTCTGCCCCCTTTCCCTTCTCTTCTCCTTCTGGGACACCAGTGATACGTACATTATTGTACTTTGTTTCATCCTTGAGTTCTCGGAGACATTGCTCATATTTTTTCATTCTTTTCTCCATCTGCTCCTTTGCATGTAGGCTTTCAGGTGTTTTGTTCTCCAGTTCCTGAGTGTTTTCTTCTGCCTCTTGAGATCTGCTGTTGTATGTTTCCATTGTGTCTTTCATCTCTTGTGTTGTGCCTTTCATTTCCATAGATTCTACTAGTTGTGTTTTTGAACTTTTGATTTCTGCTGTATACATGCCCAGTGCTTCCTTTACAGCCTCTATCTCTTTTGCAATATCTTCTCTAAACTTTTTGAATTGATTTAGCATTAGTTGCTTAAATTCCTGTATCTCAGTTGAAGTGTACGTTTGTTCCTTTGACTGGGCCATAACTTTGTTTTTCTTAGTGTAGGTTGTAATTTTCTGTTGTCCGGGCATGGTTTCCTTGGTTATCCAAATCAGGTTTTCCCAGACCAGAACAGGCTCAGGTCCCAGAGGGAAGAAATATTCAGTATCTGGTTTCCCTGTGGGTGTGTCTTAGAAAATTGCTCCACCCTTTGATGCCTTGGGTCACTGTGCTTTTCTGTGCAGCAGGTAATGCCTGTTAGCCTATAATTCTTGACTGGTTTGAGGAGGTATGGCCATGTTCCCCCAGGCTCTGAGGTCTGGTTCTGAATGGAAAGGGCCCCACCCCTTTCCTCCTAGAGAAGACAGACCCCTCAGGTGGAGGTCATTAGCATTTCAATGGTCTCTCTCTGCTTGTGCTGTCTCCACCCTTCCCGGAGTCACAGCCCTGGAAACTGAAAATGACTGGGGCTTTCTCCACTGAGCCAAAAAAGAAACAGATAGTCCCCTTCAGACCGAGTCCAAGGTGACCCTCCGGCTCTCCAAGGTCAGTCGTCACCCAAAGCCTCTGTCTGTTTTTTGGGGATGCGTACCTGTAGTGAGCAGTTCACACTCGCTACTTAAAACCCCAGTTGGAGCTCAGCTGAGCTGTATTCGCTTGCTGGGAGAGAGCTTCTCTCTGGCACCAGGAGGCTTTGCAGCTCGGGCTATGGGGGAGGGGGTCCCACGACTTGGTTCCGCAGGTTTTACTTACAGATTTTATGCTGTGATCTTGGGCATTCCTCCCAATTCAGGTTGGTGTATGATGAGTGGATGGTCTCGTTTGTCCCCCCGCAGTTATTCTGGATTATTTACTAGTTGTTTCTGGTTTTTTGTAGTTGTTCCAGGGGGACTACTTAGCTTCCACTCCTCTCTATGCCGCCATCTTGCCCGAGTCCTATGTGGGTTCTTAAAGCCATGAAACCAATTAGCACCTGCTCCTCTCCAGCCTTGTGCTTGATAATAGTCTTAAGAAACAACTCAATTAACTCAGGAGCAGAAGGAACCTGCCAACCACAGAGCTACTGGAAGAAGAAAACAGTGACTATCTTTTTAAATAATAATCATTATTAAATGACATGATGGCGTTAAACCCACAGGCCCCAAAATCGAAATCTAAAATAGACTAAGGAAATCTGGCAGTAACAATTCAGTTGAAGTACATTTACTACTGCACCCTCAGGAATTGTGATTGTTGGGTTTTTGACACACACTTGTAATTTCAGAAATTAGCCCAAAGGATTCAAGATTTAAGGGGAGGCATGAAACGAAGGTAGATGAACACAATGGGTTGGCTGAAACAGTTTAGGAGAATAGAAGGCTCTGGTAGCATTCTGGCTGGCTGGCAATCTTTGGGTTCATTCTCTTTCCAGTCACATGGGGATGTCCTCTCCATTGTTCCTGCTGACTTCAGGTTTTCTGTTTCTCCCCTTTGCTTTCTTTTTATAAGGCATCCAGTAATAATATGGATTAAGACCCATCCTGATTCAGTTGATGTTCTGGTTTGCTAATGCTGCCATTTTGCAAAACACCAGAAATGGATTAGCTTTTATAAAGGGGATTTATTTGGTTACAAAGTTAGTCTTAAGGTCATAAAAGTGTCCAAGTTAAGGCATCAACAATAGGGTATCTTTGCTGAAGAATGGCTGATTGCCATCTGGAACACCTGTGTCATCTGGGAAGGCATGTGGCTGGCATCTGCTCCAGGGTCCTGGTTTCAAAATGGCTCTTTCCCAGGATGTTTCTCTCTAAGCATCTGGGGGTTTCTCTTAGTTTCTCCCAGGCAAACTCTGGGCTAGCAAGTCTGCTTTCAATGGCTGTCTCCAAAATGTCTCTCTCAGCTGCAGCATGGTCTTGGTTCTTTCTCCCAGGATGTTTCTCTTTAAGTGCCTGGGGGTACTGCCTTAGCATATCCCGGGGCAAACTCTGGGCTTCATCTCCTAGCTAAGCATCCTTCTGTTGCAACTCCAAGCACTTCCAAGCAACAGCATCAGCAAGCATCTGGGCCTGTGTGGCTCTTTTTAAAGTACTCTGGTAAACTAATCAAGACCCACACTGAACGAGTGGGGCCACACCTCCAGAAATAATCTAATCAAAATTATCACCTACAGTTGGGTGAGTCACATCTTCATGGAAACAACCTAATCCAAATATCCTACAAGAATGGATTAAAGAATATTGCTTTTTCTAGGGGACATAATATATACAAACCAGAACAGTTGGCCACACCTTAACTCAAAATAACAAATTCAAAAGGTCCTATTTACAATAGGTCCCTACCACAGTAATGGGATTAAGATTAAAAACATGTTTTGTTCTGGGATACACAAGTCAATCTACCACAATCCCCAGCAGGCTGGTGTCAGATTGGCATCATTGAAGTTGATGTTGTATACAGTAAAAAGGAGCAGAGTGCAGGTCCCTGGCAAAGTAATCTCTAAAGTGGGGTGGGTGTGTACAGCCTAGGAGACATGCATCTTGAAAAATCTCATTGGGGGAATGAAAATATTAGAACTTTTATCTCTGAAATGCTAAAGTAAGGGAAGAAAGTATTAGAACTCTTATCTCCTTAAAACACTGAGGTGCGTGTTCTTTTTTACTTTAGTTGCTCCTTTTCACTTTAATTATTATTCTGGTTATTTTTGTGTGTGTGGTAATGAAGGTGTCAGGGATTGATTTAGGTAATGAATGTACAACTACGTAATGGTACTGTGAACAATCAAATGTACGATTTGTTTTGTATGACTGTGTGGTATGTGAATATATCTCAGTAAAATGAATAATTAAAAAAAAAACACTGAGGTGCAGGAAGAAAATATTAGAACCACTGTTTATAATTATTAAATCAAAAACAAAGCTCTAATGACCATTTTCAAACAACATAATATATTAATACAGTTGTTTATGTGCATAAGTTATGATAATTAAATATGTATGTATTGGGGTGCATGCTCATTTTTTTCATTTGTGAGTATTCAAATGATATATAATCAAATGTGCTCCATTTTATGCTCTATGATAAAAGTGACCATTTGTGTTGATTCCCAGGACGCTGTACTGTAATTGGCAATGTAATATACACTCAGTAAACCAGTTGAATAACATAAAATCAAAATCTTGGAGATAATTTACTTCAGAAATGATCTGCCCTACCAGATGATGTGAAATGTTTGGCCAACACTGGGATCACCCCAATCAACTGGAGCAGCTTAAAGACTCAAGGAAGCAGACTTGGCACATAACATTATCAATAAGAAAGCCAGAATCCAATCAAGCATATTGTAACCTGATGGAAGAATGTCAATAGGAGAAATATAGTTTGAACTGACTAGAATTCCTACAGTATCTGGAACTGAAGGTTAATAAAACTTGACATTTAGATCAACTAATTCCCTTCCTCTGATTTCCCAATAGACATTCAGATGGTAATTTGGTTTCCATGGGCACTTGTATTAGTTAGGGTTCTCTAGGGAAACAGAATCAATGAGAGGTGTCTCTGACTATCAAATTGTAAAAGTGACTCACGCAACTGTGGGTATGCATGAGTCCAAATTCTGTAGAGCCGTCAGCAAACTGTCAACTCCAAGCAAGATGTCCGATGAACTCCTCAGGAAATGCTTCACTGGGCAGCCGAAGAAGTGAAGGTCCTCTATCTGTCTTGCTTATAAGTCTTAACTGGTTAATTAGATTAAATCCAGCCAATTACATTCTCTCATTGTGGAAGACACACCCTTCATTGACGTTATCAGTCACAGCTGCAGTCAATTGACTGATGATTTAATAAACCAGCCTGTTGGTTTATTAACCAGCCTCAAACATCCTCATAGCAATTGTTAGGCCAGTGTTTGCTTGAACAGACAGCTGGGTACTATTACCTGGCCAAGTTGACACATGAACTTAACCATCACAGCACTTTTCTATCAAAAATTGTATGCTGGATGCCCGCTTCCCGTGGCTGCTCATTGTATAATGCTGTCTGGTTCACAGGTGGAGGTTTATGAATTTTGTTTGTGTTGATCAGACTCCCTCATTCAAGTCTTAGCACACTATCAAAAACCCTGGGCTTGCAAAGAACGAGGACAGGGCTGGGGGCACAGGGACCTCACCAAAGCTCTGCCACCTGCCTCCATCTTTCTTCCATGACATTAGTTTCTTAGCTCATTCTTCAACGAATACAATCTGGAAGTGCCTTGTCAACATACTAATGTGGGTTATTACTGTTGGTGTCATCCTGATTGCTCCTCTAATTTGTTTCTAAGTGATTTGTCCAAAGTCTTAACCTCTCACACGATTTCAGTGAGTTTCTCAGTCAAATGATGTACCTGTCAAGGCGAGTGCTATTTAAGAACCAGCCTCCTGTTTGCGTTCAAGGAGGCACACTCGCAGTGGTGAAGCTCTGTAGTTTCTTCTTCATTTTCCTTAAAATTCCCCATTTTTACTGCTGCTCTGCAATGAAGCCCCAGCTAGAGAAAAAGATCTCAGGGAGAGATTTCGTGTCCCTTCTGTAGGAATGACTGTAGCGGTTTCTTTAAATATCCTGAGTGTCCGATAATAGCACGATAGATAAACCACAGAATATACATGTAATGGCTTATTCAGCAGTGAAAACAAATGAATTATATCTACACTTGTTAATCTGTATGAATCTCAGAAATAATAAATCGAGAGGAAAAAAAACAGTAGAAAAATATATTTGTGTTTCAAGCATTGTTTATACAAAGTTTATGTAATTGTGGAACACTATACTGTTTATAGATACAAGCATATGTAGTAAAATTATAAAGAAATGAATGGGAAAGACACAACAAATTCTGGATGGTGGCTTCATTGAGACTATGGGGAAAGAGACTGGGAGGGTGATGCAGGGGTGTTCACATGTATTTGTAATGTAGTTAAATTACAATAACCTTCATTAAAAAAACAAAAACAAATGATCAGGTTAAAAGTTGTAACAATAATCCAGATGAGACTGATGAGTTTGACTTTGAGGTACTGACAACTGGAGTTAGAAAAGGGACTAAATAGAGCAGTGATCAACAACTTTTCCACTTTAGTTCTGCTAACAGAAGTATGTGAACTCTTATACCTCCAGGTAAAACCCAAAGCATCCTACCAAGTCTAGAGTTTTATATGTTAATTTTGCATTCTACCGCATAATGTATCTGCTTATTTTAATGCCAACATATCTTGTATTAATTACAGAAGAGGCAATTTATTCCTCTGACTTCTGTAATTTCATGCCTGAATTTTTTTTAAAGGAGTAGGAACAAAATATCGGCAACAATATATGAATGAAGAGTTATTACAACACTATTCCATCATGAAAAACTGCACACAACATAATTGCCCAATGATAAACATTCTTTTAAGGAAATTATGGTATAACCTAAACAGTGGTGTCTAGTACAGCCATTAACTATGTAGAGGTTGGTGACTTGAAAAAAATTTCAATGATGTAATGTTAAATGAAAAGAAGACTCAAAATTATGTGTTGTGAGAATACACTACTAGAAATTATATATTATCAATAAAAGATAAGGAGGAAATGTAGAAAAGTATAGTATTGTCTATTATTTTGGTATATTTTTCTCTATTCTTCATATTCCTCAAAATGTTTTTTTTTTTTTTTTTTAGTAACACCGTCAATAGATGAGTAGGGACAGCTCGTGACCTTAGGAAAATTAGTTATTTAGCTTCTTGGAACCTCAGTCTCTTCATCTGTATAGTGTAAATAATAACTTATCTCAAAGAGCAGTGAAATAATGTTTGTAAAGTAACACGTAGAATAATCCCTGGTCCATAATAAGTCATCAGTAAATGCCAGTTTCCTTCTATTTAGAGTCTAATATATTGTCATGTGCATAATGAGTAGGTTAGAGCAGAAATCCACCAAGATCATTTGGGCTCCAAAATGTGTGTTGTGTGTATGTGTATGTGTTTAATTATGGGTATCATTAATCATAGTATTCTCAAGCCTGGATATTTCAAGACAAACTCTGAATATAAGTAAATTGACATTTTGACATTTCAGGTCCAAGAGGTCCTAAAACAAATAGGTAGTTTTATTAGAAGCTCTACTCTAAGGACACTTCTATTCTCATCTCCAGTAGCCTACCCACACCCACACTCATCAACCACCATATCCTCATAATGTCTTAGAATGACATTGTCATCGTTGTCCTGATAGAGCATGGAAATGGGGGACAGCTTGGTGGGGATACAGACAGCTTGAGGGATCTCTGGGTCAACTGCATTCATCAGAGCTTGCATGAAAGCATAATTGGAGCTGTTTAGAGAGGTGGTCAGTGAGAAAGGACACTCTCCATGGCAGTAATTTGCCATGAACCCCTTTGGGGCAATGATCCACTTGTGCCAACCCAGGTCCCGGAAGTTGATGAATAGCTGATGACGATGGCAGAAGTTCCCGCAAGAGGCCTCAGGGGCAGGGACAGCTGCCCTCCTTTTCCGGGAAGAAGGGTGGCACTGCTCAGGGTTGAGGGTGACCACCAGCAGGGAAGCATGAAGGGAACGTCTCAGCCTGGCACAGGTGTCCTCAAGCTGGAAATTCACCTCAATGTCTCTGTCGCCTTTGACAAGTATCTCCAGGAACAAGCCCAAATTCTTCTGGGGGTTGATGTACCAGTCCCGAGCCACCTCCAGGACGTTGAAGTGAAGGGCACCTCGAGGCTGTGGCACCGACTGCAGAGCAAAGAGTTTACCCGGCTTAGGGATGGACTTGCCCCGCACAGAGGGCTTCTGAACCAGAGACAGAGCCAGTTCCAGGTCCGGTCCCAGGTCATAGTAAGTGCTGGGCCCCAAGTCCAGGCCCAGCTGGGCCATTGTTAGCTGGTCCTTTTCCTTGATGGCAGACAGGTTAAAGGAGAGGAGCTTCTGTAGGCAGGAGGAGGTTTGGGAACGTTTCTTAGAACAAAGGAAGAAACCTAGATGGGAGAAGAGAGATGTGAGAGTCACCATAATATATTTTGCTTAATATCTACCTATATAAGTATCAAATATCCACACATACATAATAAGGGTGAAGAATTATCGGTTATTCTCAAACCCTACCATTTGGGGAAGAATTGTTTCCCCAAGGAGTCCTGGATAAAATTTAAAGGGTCCATGAACTTGGGTGGGGAAAAGAAATACATCTTTATTTTCACTAAATTCTAAATGAAATTTAGAATTCCCTTCAACTATGAATATAGGTGACAAACCCAGTAATACTACCAGGACCTGTGACACTGACATTGTCACCACAGAGTCACAGATACACTCATATCACATTAAGTTGTTAGCAGTATCTTAAAATGACACACACACACTACTTTGAACTTACGGTAGTTTTAGTGTCTCTTCCCTTGACCTTATTCATGGCATTAATTAAAAAAACACATATACTATTACATACTATACTATAAATGTATTTCAATCTTTAAATTTCTTTTGAAATACTAAATATTTTATTTCAGACATATAAACCATTATTCTGAAAAAGTGATTCATTTACTTGAAAAGATTGCCAAAGGGGCTCATGGTGCAGAATTGTTTAAGAATATCTATGCTGAGGGAAGCTCTGTAATTTCTGTATGATTTTCCCATAAACTTGCAACTTCTCTAATTAAAAAAAGAAAAAGAAAAAGAATCCCTGGTTGAGGCTGTCAGGTGTTGCTGGCCGAAATCCTACCACTCAGATTCACTCAATACAAACTCCTGTCATCCACAGCCTAGATGGGACCACTAGGAGGTTCTTTAAGGAGTCTTTTGCTTTTTAAACTTAGGGATTCCTTATCTGAGGCCTACAGGTGTCAATGTCAGCACTTCCCATTTCTGCACCTCTCCCACCTCTCTGAATATGGAGGTACAATGTGATTCTTCAGTTTCTCCAGAGACCTCCTTTCCCTGTACTTTTGATGTTGTCTATTTTTCAAAGCTAACTTCCCTGCCTGGATTTTCAAATCTCACCTCCTCCTCTGGAAGGTTCTTCAATTTCTCCCCCCTCAACAAATTAATTTTTTGGTCTAATACCACTGTTTTGTTTGGTAAGGTGGCAGGGATTTTCTAAGTTCATTCAGCTAGTGGAGAAATCAGAACCAGACCCAAGCATTCTAGACATCCCACCACCACGCCTCCTCATTTTAAAAACAACAAAATCAAAAAGACTTTAAGGACTTCAGCCACTGCCACCCATGACCCTTCCACTCCCAGGAGACCAGCTACCCAGACCAGTGTCCTGGGGCTCCCTGGAAGTGGGGTGGGGGCCGCCCCAACCACCTCGCAGAGCGGTGGGGAAGGGGTCTTCGCCTTTCACAGCCTGAGCAGGCTGCTAGTTTAAAAGCACTGGTGCTACAGTTTAGGAGCAAAGAGTCAAAATTAATAAGGCAGATGTCAGGGAGAGGTAAATAGTGTGAAGGCATGAGAAGGAAGCCATTCTGTCTTTAAAAAGACTGACAATTCCAGGTGCTGGCAAATGAACTCTCATACATTGTTGATGGGAATATAAAATGGCACAATCAGGCTGAAAAACTGTTGGACAGCTTCTTGTAAAGTTAAAAATAGATTACCATATGTCCCAAGACTTCCACTCCCAGCTATTTATCCAGGAGAAATGAAAACATGTGTTCACACAAAGACTTGTATGTGGATGTTCGTAACATCTTTATTTATAATAGCCCCAAACTTGGAAATGGCCTAAATGTTCATCATGATGAATGGATAAACAGAATAGGGCTTATCTGTTCAAAGGACTACTACTATGCGATAAAAAAAAAGTGAATTACTGATATATGCAACAATAGGGATGCATAGCACAGACATTATGCTGAGGGAAAGAAGCTAGATGGTAGGAGCACACACTATGAGTATCAGGAAACCAAAACCACATAGAAATTTGAAAAGGGAAAGTTTTAATATCAAGTTGTAACTGTAACCAGAGGCTAGAGTGATAAGGGATTGGCTTCTAAGAAGTTAAGAGAACTGTAAGGAATATAGAAATAGGAGATATTAAAAGAGCAGCCCCTACCCCCAGGTCTGAGAAAGATGACAGTCCTAGGCTGAGATCCCGACTTCACTGGACAGGGCACAGCCTTGGCTCACCAAAGGGCAAAGGCGTCCCTGCTGGGCTATGCCAGCAGATCTTGCTAAAATCCACCCTCTGGAACTTGCCAGAAATCCATCCTCTAGAATGCTGGGGAAAGCAGTTCAAGGTGAAGGGTCTTGCTGGCCGCTGCACGCGGCTAAAGCGCCATCCGCTGCAGGAGCCCGGTGCCGGAGAAGCTGCCCACGCAGAACGTGCGCGCCTGAGGAGGTGCCTGCGCTACAGCAGCCAAGTGCCGGGGAAGCCACCGGTTGCTGGAAGAGCTCGCTGGACCCAAACCTGTTCCCCCTGCAGTGTCTCTCCGGCGCCCTCTACTGAAAAAACTTATCATGACAGCTGACAAAGGAAAAAGCTTTAAAGGTTCAAGCTCCAATAGCACAGCTTGACAACTGACTGGCACACGATATGATTCCATTTATACGAAATTCTAGAAAAGAAAAATGAAGCTATAATGACAGAAAGTAGATCAGTGGTTGCTTTGGGGGTGGGGGGAATGACTGGGAAGGTGCAAAAGGGAAACTTTGGGGTTGATGGAAATGTTTCACATCTCAATTGTAATGATGGTTACATGGTTGTATATTGTTAGAACTCAAATTGTACACTTGAAATGTGTACGTTTTATCAGATGCAAACTATATCTCAGTAAAGGTATTTTTTTAAAGCCTTTAAAATTACCCAGTTTCCTCAAGTCTACTATATCATCTCTCACTTTAATTGCCAAACTTGCTTTTTAAAAGATCAGTCTATATTTGCTGTCTTCACTTCTTACCACATACTCTCCTATTATTTTCCAACTCTTTTACCCTTACTTCTCCATGGAAACTGCTCTCTCAAAGGTTGGCTAACTGTCAACTGCTGAGATGTTTTTACATGTCCTTACCCTTGAAGTAATGTCTCTGAAACAGTTGACCCTCTCCTGTTGGTGGCTTCTGTTATAGTGGTCTCCCTATTTATCCATGTCACTAAATCACATTCCTTAGGCATGCAAGAAAACCCAAAAACCAGAAAGGAAATGATCCAGAGATTTGACAGCATGAAAATAAAAAAACTTCTTTATTCAAAAAAAAAATCATTAACAAAATTAAGAAACAAAGAACTGAGAATACTTGTAACATACAAGATGAGTTAAAGTCCATGATTATAAAGATCACTTAAAAATGAGTAAAAAGAGGCCTTACACATCATTAAGAAAAAGTTGACTCCTCAATAGAAAAATGGTCAGACTGTATGAATAGGCAATTATTTGAAAAATAAAAATGACTCATAACCCATTTGAAAATGCATGCCACCTTATTAAAGAAACACAAATGACGAGATAGTTTTTTTTTTCAGCAGATTAGCAAAAATTAAAAGCTTAAAGGGTGTTGTCATCCAAATGGACACCAAGAGCAGCACAATAAATAAATTGTGATATTTTCATAGAATGGAGTGCCATAAAGCAATGATAATGAATGAACTACAAACATATACAAGCATTGATAAACCTCATAAATAGAATGTTGAGAGAAAGAAGCCAGACCCAAAAAAGGATACATGTCATGTTTCCATCTATATAAAGTTCAAAACCAGGCAAAACAAATAGCTAATGTTAGATCCCAGGAGAGCGGTTAACCTTTGTAGAGCAATGACAAACCAGAAGGGGGCATGAGGGCTCCTCTGGGGATCATTTTCTGTTTCTTGATCTGGGAGCTGGTTATTCTGCGAAAATTCACTGAGCTGTTCTCCATGATTTATGCACTTTTCTGAATGTATAGCATAGTTCAATAAGTTTCTACTTTTTAAAAGATTACTCTCAAAATTCTCATGCTGGGGGAGTAAATTGGTATAATCTTTTGAGAGGGCATTTGCTATATAGCAAAAGTTTAAATGTGCCTAATCTTTGTGCCAATAAGCCCTTCTAAGAATTTATCCTCGGGAAATAATAGAAGTGCACAAAAAATGGGTACTACTTATACTATGTCTATGTCCATAAATAGGGCATCAGTTACACAAATTACAGTACATCTATGCAATGGAGTATCTTGCAACCACTAAAACAAGCATGTTGACTATTTGCTCTGACACATGAGATGTGCATAATCATGATCTACAGGGTGAAAAAAGAGGTATGTATTATAATCCCAATTTTGCAAAAATGTTAGAAATTTATATTTATATTGTATATGTATATATATACATATATATATATATATGCACAAATTAGAAAAATCTGGAATAATATACATCAACTAGCTCTTAATGGTGTTTTTCTCTAGAGGGAAGGTTGGGGAGGGAGAATGGTGAGATTATGTTCTTCTCCTATATGATTTAGTAGGGGCAATGCTCATCATAAAAATCAAAGTTATTTCAATGGGGGTGGGGGAAGCATTCCCTAAACTTGTATCCTCAGGTCTGTTCTCTACTCTCTCCACGGAAAATTTGTCAACTAGTGTTTCACACTCCCTCTACCACTTAACCTCCCTCCGAGAATGTCCCCTCATGCCCCACTCCAGAAGACCCAGAGTTTCTATCATAACACTTAGCACAATGTCTGTCTCCCTTCTGTAAACTCTTCAAGGGCGGACTTTATCTTTAATCTCTGTACTCTTAAGGTCACAGACCATAGGCCATTCCTAGCACATAGAGGATACCCAATAAATGCTTACTCGATGAATAAATATCCAAATCTTCTCTCCAGCTGCAGTAAAACCAACCAAACAGGACTCTCCATTCTGCATCTCAACCACCTGGGAGACGGCAAAGAAATGCAGATTCTCTACTCCCACCTCAGATTTTGAATAAGAATTGGGTGGGAGATGGGGGGAGCAGGAACTGGGCTGGAGAATCTATTTTTAACCCGGTATCCCGTGTGATACTGGATGGTGGGTGCTTGGAGAACTATTGAAATCTGCCCACTCAAATCCTCATATAAAAGATATAAGAATGACATATTATGCTCGGTATTTGCAAATCAAGAATAGCCTTTTCCGACCAACAAAAGGAAAGCAGGACTCATGGGCAAACTGAAATCATAATTATCATCCCCTGCTTGCCATAACGCTACAGGCACCAAGATGTATATATTGTGGGCTGAAAAGTGGGAAACTGAGCTCTAATCCTGCCCTCACCCCTTCCATCTAAACTGCAGCACAAAGTAGTTGATTCATAAAAACCTATTTTAAATCCTAATTCTCTTTACACAGTGCCCTGTGATCTTGACTAGGTTACCTAGTATCTGAATCTTAATTTCCTTACAGTTAAAAACTTGCTAAGAATATCTGCTCTTCTCTCTGGATTGTGGTTGGGATTAAATGAGATGAAATAAGTCAAATACCCAGCAGAAGTCCTTTTACAAGCCACTTAGTCATTGTTATCTTCCTTCTCCTTTCCTTTCTTCACACTCCCCATTTCCAGATTTTTCTCTGGGAAACATTCTGACTTCCTTACCTTGGTCTGGGAGAAGTCGGAGCACGTTCCCGCGGACACCCAGCTCCTTCACGTAGCATAAGTCTTGGGACACCCCAGCGGCTGCTGTCGCCTCTTGATCCTGAAAGATTTTCCTCAAGATAAAAGGCACCGGCTGCAACTTCTGTGGTGAGGGCACCTTGCGTAGGCCCAGAAACTGGAGAAAGACGCGTTCTTGAAATTGGAGTGGCTGGCCCAACGCCAGAGTTAGCAGCAGGCTGAGAGCCAAGCCTGGAAGGAAGGGACGCATGGCCCGTGAGGGAAAGCAAGCTCACCGCTCAGGCTCGGGAGAACTCCAGCGCCAGATGGCCCAGCAATTCTGGTGCTGCTACTTATCTGATTTAAGATAATCAAGTGTGAATTGCTCTCTTCCCAGCTGCTCAGAGGCAATTGGATGAGACAAGACAGAGCATTCTTTTCCTCTTCCCTTGCTCTTCTCTTCCAGAAATAGTTCGTGAAACAGATTACCAATGTGTGGACATTAAACTCTGCACAACCTGAGGTTTCCCACAGATAGAGTGGAAAGGAGACCCACCTTTATTCATTTAACAAACATTTACTGAGCATCTATGTGCAAGGAGTATAGTAATGAATAATTCATAGTCTTAAAATTCATAGTCTAATTAGACAAATATATAGGCAGGTTTCTACTAGGTGTATCCACATCGATGTAGGAAACCAAACAAGGGAGGGGGTAACTTTTCCCAAATAAATTAATCTACACTCCCCAAACACTAAGAGGGACTAAATTTTGTTCATCTAACTTTTCCCTTCCTGATTAAGAGACAGGAGTCAGACTGGGTTAATTCTGGTTCAACCGTTTATTAGCCATATGACATTGAGCAAATCACTTAACTTTCAGTTTACTTAACTGAAAATAATAAAAACTGACATCCTGATTTAGCCATGGGAATCTGAAGAGAAGATGTGTTTAAGGTGCTGAGCACAAAGCCTGCTGCACACACAGTGTTCACAGAAGACAGCTTCAGAGTTTAAGCAGACATTTTTCAGTCAGACAATCAGGCATTCAAAGCTGAGGGAAATACATGCGAAAAAGCATGGAGGTGACTGACAAATATGGCAGCATCTATCAATTTCTGTTTTTATTTCTGTTTTTGAACAAACCACTAGAAGATTTTCAAATCCTATGGAAAAATTAGTTTGCTTGTCATCCAAATAATTTTCAAGCTCTTTGAGAACAGGAAATTGATTGTTATATAGTATTTTATCTTGCCTATTATAAGAATCTAATAAAAAAAATAGCTTCCTATCACCTACAGAATAAAATCTAACCTCTTTAACTTGGTATTTAAGGACTTTCTCGATCCATGTACCTTCATTTCCTACCACTCATCATCCTCAGTGTTGATGCTCTAAATGATACCTATTTGTCATTCTCCCATGAGCTTATTTTGTCTCAGAGCCTTTGCAGACCAAGTTCAAAGATCACATCCACTGCAAAGACCTCCTTGACTTGCCCAAGTAAATTATGTTTCTTCCTTTCCTCACTGAAACTTAAGTGGGCATCAGTCATAGCACTTAGGGCATTTCCTTGTGTTTTCCTGCCTCCCTTCCAGGCAATACACTTCTTAGAGATTGAAACTGTGTCTTTTCATCTAAGTGTCTCCACTGCCAAGGAAAGCATCTCACAGAGAGTAGACATTCAATAAATATTTGTGCAAGAAATGAATGAAGGAATGAATGATGCTGTTTTCAGAGCTCACATTCTTCTAGGTAGCCAGGTTTTCTCTGTTCTCATTGTTCCTGTTTCTTCCAACTTGCATCCTTGTTAGCACTTTAAAATCCATCCACAATCCCCATCTGTTTTCAAAAATAAGAGTGGGTTACATTTTGATTTTATTTATTTGAATTTTCTGACTTAAAGTTGGAAGTCAGACTAACTGGGCTTCAATTCTGGTCCCATCACTTACTAGTTGGGTGATCTCGGGCAAGCCATTCAACTGTGATAAGAGGGTAATACCTTCTTTGCTAGGTTCCTGTGGGGATCTGATGAAATAATGCATATGCAGTGCTCAAGACAATGTCTGCCAAATCGTAAGCCCTCAATAAAAGTTAGCTGTTGATTATTGTTATCATTTTTCTTTATTAGAGGGGAGTTTAATCAATGAAAAGGAAGGAAGGAAGGAAGGAAGGAAGGAAGGATGGATTGATTGGGAATGGTGCAGTAGCCTTATACAGCAGAAAGAGCACCAAATCAGGAGTTGGGGGATGAGTTTATCACATGCTATCCAATGACAGTATAGTCTTAGGCAATTCACTCAGTTCTTTATGATACATACCAAGGCATGGATATTTTTAAATGGAAAGATTTGAATGGTCTGAAAAGTCACAAAGGGCAAACCCTATGGTGAGACCTATATGGGTCTCAGTTTCTTTTTTTTTTTTTTTAAAGCGTTTTTTTATTGTGAATTTTAACTATATATATATATATATATATATATATACATAACAGTGATAACTTTCAAAGTACGATTTAACAAGTACTTAGAGAGCAAATTGCAAAGAATGTCATGGGTCACAGTTCCACAACTTCAGCCATATCCATTATTGTAAAATATACCGAAAAGTGTTAGCTTTCGATGTACAGTTCAACAAGCAGTTGTATATGCAATTTCAAAAATTGTTATGGGTAATCCCAACACATCCCAGAGTGATATGGGCAGAGAGTAAAAGCGTATTTGCACCCACCTCCCACCCCCCGGTCCCCTCCCAGGAGCTGAGGAGAAACGCGTCAGTGTTGGACTTCTCTACCTGGGTTATTGCTGATTTTCCCGCAAACACTGAGGACTGGCAATTTAGTGGGCCGAGCCCTCGATCTGGGGGCTTTCCCTTGTGAGGCTATTGCTGCAGGGAGAGGCTAAGCCCACTTATAATTGTGCCTAGGATTCCCCCCCAGAGAGCCTCTTTGTTGCTCAGATGTGGCCTCTCTCTCTAAGCCCACTGGGCAGATGAACTCACTTCCCTCCTCCCTCCGTGGGACATGACTCCCAGAGATGTGAATCCCTTTGCAACGCGGGACATGACTCCTGGGGTTGAGCCTGGATCCAGCACTGTGGGATTGAGAAGATCTTCTTGACCAAAAGGGGGAAAAGAGATGAAGCAAAGTAGGGCTCCAGTGGCTGACAGATTTCAAATGGAGTCAAGAGGTCACTCTGGAAGGTATTCTTATGCGCTATATAGATAGCACTTTTCAGTCTTTAGTGTGTTGGAATGGCTAGAGGGAAATACCTGAAGCTGTCAAACTGTAACCCAATGACCTTGATTCTTGAAGACGATTGTATAACTATGTAGACTGCATAGTGTGCCTGTGTGACCATGAAAACCTTGTGGGTTACACTCCCCTTATCCAGTATATGGACAGATGAGTGGAAAAATGGGGACAAAAATTAGATGAAGAATAAAGTGAGATGGAGGGGATGGAGAGATTTAGGTGTTCTTTTTTGCTTTTATTTTTATTTTGGAGTAAGGAAAAGGTTCAAAAATTGATTCTGGTGATGAACGAACAACTGTACAATGGTGCTATAAATAATTGTATACTGTGGATGACTGGAGGTGTGTGAATATATCTCAATTAAACTGCATTAAAAAAAGTAAATGAACAATGAGGGGAGGAAGGGAATGAGATGTTTTGGATATTCTTTTTTTATTTTAATTTTCGTTTTCTTTTTTGGAGTAATGAAAATGTTCAAAGTTTGACTGTGGTGATGAAAGCACAACTATATGATGACAATGAGAACAACTGATTGTACACTTTGAATGACTGTATGTTATGTGATTATATCTCAATAAAATTACATTAAAAATTGTTATCAAACTACTTAAGGCGGAATCCAGATTTGATATACCTGATATTATTAAGTGTGAGGACACACACACACACACAAAACCACAAAACACCAGTCCCAGGACAATGTGGACTCACTCGACATGCTGAGTTTTCCAATATGAAGATATGCTTGGATACTCAGGAAGTTCTGTGGTCCAAAAGTCCATTTTCATTGAATATGCAAGCACTGGTGTATTTTGGATTTTTAGCCAATGAAATGCTGTAATTAGTGCCTGTTACCTTTGAAGACTACTCAGAAGCATCATCTGGTTCATTCAATCTGTGTACATTAAGAAAATGATAAAAGTGAATAATTTTTTGCTTGACCAAGAAATTAAATGTGAGATTTAAAAAAAAAAAAAAAAAACATTATTATGGGTTACAGTTCCACAGTTTCAATTCTTTCCTTATTATAAAATATAGGGTATATACAGAAAGGTGGAGACTTTCAAAGCACACAATTCAAAGAGTAGATATAGAGCAAATTTCAAAGACTATTATAGGTTACAGTTCCACCATGTCATTTACCTCCTTCCAGCTATTTTATCACCCCAGCATCTAAAATATATATATATGTGTGTGCATATATATACGTGTATATATATGTTTATATGTTTCAGTATTCATAGACTTCTGTTAAATCTCATCTGATTTGTTGCTACCCCTTCCTCTCAATTAATCTCTTTCTCCATCTTCAGGGGTGTCAAGGCAGTGACCACCTTAACTTGTTCATATTGAAAGGGGGTGTCAACCATATTTGTGGAAGGAAGCTGCATCTGATTGTTGTTCTTAAAGAGGCTATTGCCTCTGGGTTTTAGGACTTGTCTGGCATAGGAACACTCTGGTGGATTTAAGTTTCTGAGAGATAAAACACAGTGAATCTTTTATAGAATCTCAGGTAGGGACCTAGGTATTTGGGGACTACTGTTGGTAATGACATGGCATACGGTGACCATTTGGGATGTCTAACTGGAGCTTGCATAAGAGAAACCTCCAGGAGAGCCCCTCGAGTCTGTTTGGGATCTCTCAGCCACTGTGACTTCAGCTTGTTGCCTTTCTTTCTCCCCCTTTCCTTTAAGTAGGCATTTTCAATCCCTCCCTGCCAGGGCCAGGCTCATTCCTGGGAGTCATGTCGCACCTCGCCAGGGAGATACATTCTCCTGGGAGTCATGTCCCTCATTGCGGGGGAGGGTAATGAATTTATTTACCAAGCTGGGCTTAAAGAGAGAAAGGGCCTCAGTTTCTTTACTTCTAAAATTACAGGGTTGAAATTGATTGTCTTTAAGGAACATAGATACAAAAACATGGTAATTCTGGACTTTCAGCCCAAATTGGAAATCAAATCTGAGGCAGTGTGGCTAAATAGTAAAGAATTAGTTCCAGGGTCATGGACCTAGATTAAAAATTTCAGTTCTATCTTTGTTGGCTATAGGGTCCTGGACAAATTGTTCTTGGAACGTTGCTTTCCTAATCAATAAAATAAGAAAAATATCAGCCCAGTGGAACTGTTGTGATTATAAGCATGGAAAATATTCAACTTCTCCACTAAACAAAGGAAAGCAAATTTTTAAAAAATGAAATGTCTTTATCCAATTGGTGAAGATGAGAAGAAGACCATACCTTTTATAAAATGAGAGAGCAAGGACAGCAGCTCCATCATGCACTGCTCCAGAGCTTACATTAGTATAACTCTTAGGGGAGACAAGTTTGCAATATGTTAAAAGTCTTAAAAATATTCATGTCCTTTGACCAGCAATATTACTGCTGGAATATTATTCTAAGCCACTAAGAAATAAGCTACAGAAAGGTAGGGACAAATAGTGAGCACCTGATAAATACTTGTTGATTCAATTAAGTAATGGAAGTATACAAAAAATTTCAAAAATATTCACTTTAGTATTATTTATTATAGAGAAAACTTGGAAACAACTCAAATGTTACAATAGTAATTATAGAACATCCATATGATAGATTATTACTCAGGTATAAATAACATCATAAAAGAATATTTAATAGCTGAGAAACTTATCCATGAATATCATTAAGCAAAAAAAAAAAAGTATAACAATATATAAACATAGTCCCAATTTTATAAAAATAATGTCTTATATGGGAACTCTGTATTTTCTGCATGCTTTTCTGTAAACCTTCAACTACTCTAATAATAAGAAAATGAGCATAACAGCCAGACAGTGGAAAACATGATATAATATGTGATATGCACAGTAAAAATCAGGAAAAATAGACATCAAAATTTTAACAACTGCTAATTCTTAGTAATTTTTGGTAAATTTCTGTATTTTTCAAATTTTTAAAAGCAAACATTCATTACTTTTGCCATCGGTAAAAAACACTTAAACAAACAAAACAACATAGTGATGTGGATGCTTCTGCCCATCAGTGAACAAATATTTGAGTGTCTGGAAAACTGTTCTACACACTAGGGATATGCAGTGGCAAAACAAAGTCCCATAGGTTAAAAATTGGGAAAATATACATTAAATACTAACTAAGGAGGAGAACTTCAGGCATATAATGAGGTCTCTCCAACCCTGACACTCTGACCTCACTCACACTGCCCTACTGATACATGAGCCCCTCTTTCTATAATAAACAGGCCCTGAATTTTTTGTTTGTTTTGCTTTTTGTTTAACATTTTCTTCTTGATTAACCTGTGGATGTGGCATCCCTCCTCACTAAATACATAGTAGGCCATGACATTAGAAAAAAAAGTGAAAAGAATCTTCAGGAAATAAGGAAAATTAATTGAGACTTCCTGTACTAAATAAAACCCCACACCCTGGTGACCATTCCCATCCCTTTTACTAGTTTTTAGAGAAGAGAATTGGCTTAGGAAATGAAAGTTTACCCAAATAGGTAGACAAATAATTTGCTTACGACACTCGCAAAGCCAACTCAACAAAATTAAATTTTTGGAAAGAATATGATATGTAAAAACATTAGGGGGGCATCAAGGAAAAAACTGGAATTATTTTCTGCCTTGGATGTATTTTGCTATTAAGTATAATATTTATTTCTAATTATGGTTTAGTAGGTGAGTGGTAAGAACTGAATAGGAGTGATAATAAGATGTAAGAGGAAAAAAAACATGGGATTAATATTCGTAATATTTCTTACATCCTGTGAGGTCTCATTCTGGTCATTTAACAGCTTGAGCATTTAGCATGTTGCTAAAAACCAAAACAATAGTGAATTAAAACCCTCAGAATCACTTTAAAAGCAATGTAATGATATCCCATTTGTATGAATGTACCATATTTTACTCATTTAGAAATTTTTCTTTTAATCTTTAGACACTAAATAATTACCTTAGCTGCATTTCCTGATGTGCCAATTAAACTTTATCTGAATTTCATATTATTTTCTCAATGAATTATAAGTTGGATTGTCAATTCAGTGTACACACGGACTATTAAAGGTCTTAATTCATTTGAATAAATTGTTTTAGAATGACCCTAGCTAGTCTTAGATATTCTCTCTCCTTTCTTAATTTTTAAAAAACAAAATATAAATGATATTCCTTTTATTTATTCTTGGATAGTTCCAAATTAATGAACCTCTTTGATTACTAAGGTTGATATTTGAAAGCCATTTGTATTTTCTCTTAGGAATATACATTTCTGTTGTTCATGTTCTTTTGGACTATAGCAAAACACCTCTTGCTCAAAAAAAGGGAACATTTTCAGTAATGTTCAGGCTATCAGAAACCCCCATTGCAAGGTTTTGTACTTCCTATGTGTTCTGCTGAGAGCTGTCTAGCTGTTTAGCCCCCAAATGTATACCACTCACTCTTTTTTTTTTTGATCAACTATATATACATATATATATATATGTATATTTTCAATATAATTTTTTATTAGAGCAGTTGTAGTTCTACAGAAAAATGGTGCATAAAATAGAGGTCCCATATAACCCAGCCCTATGATTAACACTTCCCATTAGTGTGTTAACCTTTGTTACAATTGATAAAGAATATTATAATTATATGATTAACTATAATTACAGCCCATAGTTTACAATAGGGTTCTCTGTGTTGTACAGTCATATGTTTTTTTTTCTAATTTTTATTCTAGTAATATATATATATATATATATATATATATATATCCTAGTTTCCCCTTTTAACCACTTTCAAATATACAATTCAGTGCTGTTAATTACATTCACAATGTTGTGCTACCATCACCACCATCCATTACCAAAACTTTTCCATCACCCCAAACAGAGACTCTATACCAATTAAGCTTTAACTCCCCATTTCCCCACCCCTACCCCAGCCCCTGGCAATCTGTCTTCTAGTTTCTGACCCTATGAATTTGTTTAATCTAATTATGTCATAACAGTGAGATAATACAGTATTTCACCTTTTGTGTCTGGCTTATTATACCACTCGTTCTTTTTCTTTATCATTAAAAGTGATACACATTTTTCATTCCATTCCACAACACAGCTGTGCCTGTTTTCTTTTTTTAGTGCAATTTTATTTGCATAGTAGATAATCATCCAAATGGTGCAATCAATGGTTCACACTATCATCATATAATTGTGCATAATAATTTTTGAAAATTTTCATTACTCCAAAAAAATAAAAAAATAGAAATAAGTGTGCTGGTTTGAATGTACTGTCTCCCAGAAAAAGCCATTTTCTTTGATGCAATCTTGTGGGGCTGACATTTTAGTGCTGATTAGATTGGAATCTGTTGAGTGTTTCCGTGGAGATGTGACCCACCCAACTGTAGGTGATAATTCTGAAAAGATAATTTCCATGGAGGTGTGCCCCACCCATTCAGTGTGGGCCTTGATTACTGGAGCAGTATATAATCCCAGACAGAAGGAGCCAGCTTGCCACAGCCAAGAGGGACACTTTGAAGAATGCACGTAAGCTGAGAGAGGAGCTGAAGCTTACAGAGACATTTTGGAGAAGGCCTTTGAAAGCAGACTTTTGCTCTGGAGAAGCTAAGAGAGGACAAATGCCCCAAGAGCAACTGCGGGTGACATTTTGGAGAGAAGCTGAAGCCTAGACAGGAACGTCCCAGGAGAAAGCCATTTTGAAACCAGAATTCTGGAGCAGATGCCAGCCACGTGCCTTCCCAGCTAACAGAGGTTTTCTAGATGCCATTGGCCATCCTCCAATGAATGTACCCAACAGTTGCTGCATTACCTTGGACACTTTGTGGCCTTAAGACTGTAACTGTGTAAACAAATAAACCCCGTTATATAAAAGCCAATCCATTTCTGGTGTTTTGCACTCTGGCAGCATTAGCAAACTAGAACAAAAAAATATACATATATATAAAAGGACACCCAAAACATCACATACCTCTTATTTATTCATTTTTTGCCTTTATTTTCTTACTTATCTGTCCATACACTGGAAAAAGGGAGTGTCAGTTGCAAGGTTTTCACAATCACACCATAAAAGCTATATAGTTATACAGTCATCTTCAGGAATCAAGGCTACTGGATTATAGTTCAACAGTTTCAGGCATTTCCTTCTAGCTTTTCTAATACACTAAAAAAGGGTTACCTGTATAATGCATAAGAATAACCTTCAGAACAACTCTTAAGGTCTATTTGAGTCCTCTCAGCCACTGAAACCTTATTTTGTTTCATTTCTCTTCCCACTTTTGGTCCAGAAGTCTTTCTCAATCCCATGATGCCAGGGCCAAGCTCATCCCTGGGAGTCATGTTCCACATTGCCAGGGGGATTTATGCCCCTGGAAGTCATGTCACACGCAGAGGGTGTCCACTCACTCGTTAGGTCTCCTGAGACAAATGCTACTCAAACTGTGATTTGTGGACCCATGGTTGTCTGTGAACAGTTTGTTACTGATCCCTGAGGACATGGTGCAGAAAATAAGAGTAAGTGTTAAAAGTGTGTTGGAAATATTCTACAGCTTAATACAGAATGTAAAAATAAAAATATAAAATGTAAATGTCAAAATTCATTGAGCTGCATGTTTAAGATCTGTTCAGTTTACATGTGAATGTTATGCTTTAATAAAATATTTTTTAATTAAAAAAAGGCATTGAGAATCATTTGGACCAATTTGTAGAGTAATTTTGCCATATAAATAAATCTAATCTCTTAAAATGGAATTTGTGTTCTGCCTGCTTTTTAATTTCATTTTTCTAGTTATTTTTAAATTATATTTTATAGAACTTTTGATCCATGATTGATTGGAAATGGAAAGCAACAAGCAGATCCTTTACTACAAACAGGTTGGGAAGTGTTGATTTAAAAAAAGTTTTTTTATACTCAGTGCATTAGTTTCCTATTGCCGTTTAATGAGTCTAAAATGGGTCCTAATGGGTTAAAATCAAGGTGGGGGTGAGGCTGCATTCCTTCCAGGGAGAATCCATTTCTTTGCCTTATCCAGCTTCTAGGAGACACCTGCATTTCTTGGCTGTGACCCCTCTACCATCTTTAAAACCTTCTGCAAATCTCTCTCTGACTGGGTCCTCCTTCCACTTATAAGGACCCTTGTGATTAAACTGGGCCCATCCGGATAATCCAGGATAATCTCCTCAAATCAAGATCCTTAACTTAATCAGATCTGCAAAGTCCCTTTGCCATTCACAGATTTGGGGGATTAGTATGCGGAGGCCGTTATTCAGCCCACTGGTTTTAGTCCCCAAAGCCATATTCTTACCACCTCCAGAGACCAAAAGAGGTTCTTGGTTACATAAAATAGACTTGTTTTCTAAGCCTCAAACTTTGTTACTCTGCTCTACCTCAAACTTTGCTACTTAACATCTTTTGGATAGCTGCACCCAATGATGTACTTCATTCTCTTTAACAGTAGCTATTGAATTGAATCCTGTGCAATTCAATAATTTATTTAGCTGATCCCCATTAATTTACATTATGTTGTTTCCAATTTTTCATATTATAAACCACCTTGTTTTTTATTATCACAGACCTCACGTGGGTCCTTACTGTTGACTGGAGTCACACTGTAATTCCCAGGCTAGGTCTTCTCCTATATTCCTAACACGTTTCCCTTTCTCCTTAAACCTCTAACATCTCTCTCATCCTCACTCTCAGCTTGCTTCCTATTTCCTGAAGAAAATCAAAACAATCAAAAGAGAATTTCCATACAAAAATTAATTCAAAATAGATCAATAACCTAAATGTAAGAGCTAAAAACCAATGAACTCTTAAAAGAAAACATAGGTGATCCCTCGGTGTTCCTGATTGGTCTCTGGAACTTTGGGTATCTGTGTGACACCTGAAATTCAGAGCTAGAGCTCGGGAGATATGAATGTAAGTATTAGCACATACAGCAACTGTTAAAAAAAAAAAAAGCTGAAAAAGAGTCAAAATTTCAATTAGAGATATGAATGAAGCATATCTGGTTAAAACTAGGGCAAATTGGGCTAAAGTGTAAAGGTCAAAACTGACTGTGTGTTAAAACTTCAACTTCCATGTGAGACCAAGGGAAGAGATGTTTATTTGGTGTAGGATCTATAGTTTTTAAACAATATAACTTCTACAGTCAGTTTGTTCAAACACCACAATTACATGGAACGTTGAATAGGAAGTGAGATATGGTAGGTCTGTATAGGTTAGCAGGAAATAGCAACACATCCCAAAGTAATTTGGGTGGAGAATAAAAATATATATATTCGGGGCCCTCCTGAGGAGATGGGGGAGGATGCAGAGGTGTTGGACTTCCTCACCTGGATTGTTGCTGATGTTCTCACAAACACTGGGGAATGACAACTTGATATGCTGAGCCCTCTGTCTTGGGGCTTGCCCCTATGAAGCTTGTTACTGCAAAGGAGAGGCTAAACCTGCTTATAATTGTGCCTGAGTCTCCCCCTGAGTGCCTCTTTGTTGCTCAGATGTGGCCCTCTCTCTCTCTCTAACTGAACCACCTCAGAGGTGAACTCACTGCCCTCCCCCCTACGTGGGATCTGACTTCCAGGGGTGTAAATCTCCCTGGCAATGCAGGATATAACTCCAGGGGAGGTGTCTGGACCCAGCATTGTGGGATTGAGAATATCTTCTTGACCAAAAGGGCAATGCAAAATGAAATGAAATAAAGCTTCAGTGGTCGAGAGATTTCAAATAGAGTCGAGAGGTCACTCTGGTGGACATTCTTACGCACTATATAGATAACACTTTTTAGGTTTTAATGTACTGGAATAGCTAGAAGTAAATACCTGAAACTACCAAACTCCAATCCAGTAGCCTTGATTCTTGAGGATGATTGTATAACAATGTAGCTTACAAGGGGTGACAGTGTGATTGTGAAAACCTTGTGGATCACACTCCCTTTATCCAGTGTATGGATGGATGAGTAAAAAAATTGGGACAAAAACTAAATGAAAAATAGTGTGGAATGGGGGGGACGATTTGGGTGTTCTTTTTTATTTTTATTTTTTATTCTTATTCTTATTCTTTCTGGTATGAGGAAAATATTCAAAAGTAGATTGGGGTGATGAATGCACAACAATATGATGATACTGTGAACAGTTGACTGTACACCATGGATGGTTGTAGGATATGTGACTATATCTCAATAAAACTGAATTTAAAAAAATTAATTAATAAATGAATAAGTGAACAACAACAACAAAAAAAGAAAGCATAGGAAAAAATCTTCAGGACCTTGTATTTGGCAATGGATTCTTAGATATGACACCAAATGCATGAGCAGCAAAAGGAAAGGTACATAAATTGGACTTCATCAAAATTTAAAACTTTTGTGAATCAAAATACATTTTCAAGAAAGTGAAAAGACAGCCTACTTAATGGGAGAAACTATTTGGAGATCACATACCTGTTAAGGGTTTAATACACAGACTATGAAAAGAACTACAATTTAATAATGAAAAAAACAAACAACTGAATTAAAATATGAGTCACAGACTTGAATAGAAAGTTCTCCAAAGAAGATATATTAATGGCCAATAGGCACATGAAAAGATGTGAAACATCATTAACCTTTAGGGAAATGCAAATCAAAACCACAGTGAGATATCACTTCAAACCGACAAGGATGAGAGAAACTAAGATGGCGGCTAGGTGAGACAGCAAAAAAACACCTCCATGAAAAACACTAGATAAAAACCAGAAAGTGACCCAGAATACTGGTTACAGCCATGCACCAGCTGGACGAGGTCTGCTAGTACCACAGGGGCTGTATACTTCGTGAAACCGGGAGTCTTCATTTTGAAACGAGTGAGTAAGCTGGCTGGAAGACCCACATCCGCGCAGTGGTGTGGGGAAGCCAGGGGTTGGCGTTTGGAGACCGACTGGTTCTTTTTAAAAAAAAAAAAGAAAGGGAAAAACCCAGGAGCGGCTGCAGTTGTGACAGTGGGAACCATGCAGTAAAACACAGCAAGAGGGGGCTGGGCCGGCCTCTCGGTGTCTG
This sequence comes from Choloepus didactylus, assembly GCF_015220235.1. Lineage (NCBI taxonomy): Eukaryota > Metazoa > Chordata > Mammalia > Pilosa > Megalonychidae > Choloepus > Choloepus didactylus. The sequence goes on from NC_051314.1 coordinate 124,275,782, forward strand.
GCTTGGAGGATAGCCTGCTGCAGATTCCCCTGGGGCTAGGGGGATGGAGGGGAGAGCCGGAAGCAGAAAGAAACCCCGCGGCTCGCAGCTGGCTCCCCAGAGGGCTGGATAAACTCCTGTCCGGGGCCGTGCCCACAGCCCAGAGCCCTGCCAGTTGTCCCGGAGATGGAAAGGAGGAACTGTGCGAGGAGGCGGGGGTTGAGACACCCCGTTTGGCCATCTTTGCATCAGGCTGAGAGTGCCCCTGCATGGCCCAGTGGCCCGGGGCTTCCCTTGAAGGGTGGTGCACACTGGTGACATAGCATGGCTTTCCCTCAGCAGAGGTCCTGGAGGATCGCGGCTGGGTGGGGGGACCTGCTCGGAGAACCCAGGGATGCTACGCCAAGTCCGGTGGTTTATGGGACAGCGAGAGAGAGGGTCTGGGGCTGAACTGAAATGAAGGCTTAGACTCTTGTGGCAGCCTTGCATCTCCAGGAACCTGGGGGATTTGAATATTAAAGCTGCCCTTCCTCCCTGGCCACCAGGACATGCCCCACATTCAGGGCGGATGGCTCCAGCAACACACCCAAACTGAGTTCTCCAACTGAACCCCACAAGAATCATTTCCCCACATACCGCAGGGACAAGGTTGAGAACTGACTAGAGGGGTAAAGGTGACTCACAGACGCCATCTGCTGGTTAGGTAGAGAAAGTGAACGCCACCAAACTGTGTTTCTGAAAAATTAGATTGGTATCTTTTTTTACAACTTGAAAGAACCCTATCAAGCAAAGAAAATGCCAAGAGGCCAAAAACAACAGAAAATCTTAATGCATATGATAAAACCAGACGATATGGAGAATCCAACTCCAAACACACAAATCAAAACATCAGAAGAGACACAGTACTTGGCACAATTAATCAAAAAACTACAATCGTGGAATGAAAACATGGCAAAGGATTTAAAGGACATCAAGAAGACCATGGCCCAGGATATAAGCGACATAAAGAAGACCTTAGAAGAGCATAAAGAAGACATTGCAAGAGTAAATAAAAAAAATACAAGATCTTATGGAAATAAAAGAAACTTGGCCAAATTAAAAAGACTCTGGATATTCACAATACAAGATTAGAAGAAGTTGAACAATGTCTCAGTGTCCTAGAAGTCCACAGAACAGAAAATGAAAGAACAAAAGAAAGAATGGAGAAAAAAATCAAAAAAATCAAAATGGATCTCAGGGATACAATAGATAAAATAAAATGTCCAAACTTAAGACTCATTGGTGTCCCAGAAGGGGAAGAGAAGGGTAAAGGTCTAGAAAGAGTATTCAAAGAAATTGTTGGGGAAAACTTCCCCAACATTCTACACAATATAAATACACAAAGCATAAATGCCCAGTTAACTCCAAATAGAATAAATCCAAATAAACCCACTCTGAGACATATTCTGACCAGACTCTCAAATACTGAAGAGAAGGAACAAGTTCTGAAAGCAGCAAGAGAAAAACAATTCACCACATACAAAGGAAACAACATAAGACTAAGTTGTGACTACTCAGCGGCCACCATGGAGGCAAGAAGGCAGTGGCACAACATATTTAAAATTCTGAGAGAGAAAAATTTCCAACCAAGAATACTTTATCCAGCAAAACTCTCCTTCAAATTTGAGGGAGAGCTTAAATTTTTCACAGACAAACAAATGCTGAGAGAGTTTGCCAATAAAAGACCTGCCCTACTTCAGATACTAAAGGGAGCTGTACTGACAGAGAAACAAAGAAAGGAGAAAGAGATATAGAGAATTTTAACAGACATATATAGAACCTTACATCCCAAATCACCAGGACACTCATTTTAGTCTAGTGATCATGGATCTTTCTCCAGAAGGGACCATAAGCTGGGACATAAAACAAGCATCAATAAATTTAAAAAAAAAAAATGAATACACTCAAAGCACATTCTCCAACCACAATGGAATACAAATAGAAGTCAATAATTTTTTAATTGTAACTCCACTATTTACTTCCTACATGATATAAAATACATAAACTCTAATGACAAACCAGTGGTTTTGAACTCAACGTAAAATATGTAATTTTAGACAACTATATAAATGTGGGGGAATGGAGGAGTATAGGAGCATAGTTTATATGTCCTATTGAAGTGAAGGTGGTATCAAAGAAAAACAAGATTGTTATGGATTTAAGAGGTTAATTTTAAGCCCCACAGTAAACACAAAGAAATTATCAGAGAATATGACCATAGAGATGAAAAGTAGAGTATGGGTTAAGAGAAATGGGGGAAGGGGCAATGGGGAGTTAAGAAATGAGTGTAGGGTTGCTGTTTGAGGTGAAGAGAAATTTCTAGTAATGGATGGTGGGAAAGAGCATTACAACATTCTAAAGGTGATTAATCCCACTAATGGAATGCTAGGGAGGGGGTGGAATGGGAAGATTTAGGCTGTATGTATGTTTCCACAATTGAGGAGAAAAAAAAAAAAAGGAAAAAAGGACAGTCTAAATAGATGACAATTGAATGCCAAGGATGAACCTGGATGGGATTGGAGGATGGAGGACAGGAGGCTCAAAGGGACACAGTTGAGACATAAGGAAAAGGAAATATAGAATGTAAGCTTTGGATCATTGTTGAATCTCTTGTACTTCTTAACTGTGCTTAATGGGATTGCATAAAAGAATGTTCTTATTCATGGGAAGTGTATATGTGAATTATAGTGTTTGTTCAAGGATGTGTGCAGCTAGCTCTCATATGTTCAGAAGACAGAGCAATAGATGATGGATGATAGATAGGGAGGGAGGGAGGGAGGGAAAGAAATAGCAATGTGACAGCATGTTAAACTTGGTGGATTGGGCTATTGGGGGAGGGGGATCAGGGTATGATGGAATTCTGTGTATGGGGTTAGTATTGTTTTAGCAACTGTTCCTATAACTTTGAGTTTATTTCAAAATTAAAAAAACCCCACTAGGATAACAATAACTAAAAAAAAAAAAAAAAAGCTGAAAATAACAAGTGTAGGCAAGGATGTGGAGTAATTGAAACCCTTGTGCATTGCTGATGGGAATGTAAGATGGTGCAGCCTCTGTGAAAAACAGTCTGACAATTCCTCAAATTGTTAAACAGACAATTGCCATATAAATGAAGTTCTGATATATGCTTCAACATGGATGAATCTTGAAAATATTATGCTAATTGGAATGAACCAGACACAAAAGGACAAATACTCTATAATTCCACTTTTATGAAATGTCTAGAATAAGCAAATCCATAGAGACAGAAGGTAGATTACCAGGGGCTGGCAAGAAGGAGAATAGAAAATTATTGTTTAATGGGTACGGAGTTTCAGTTTAGGCTAATAAAGTTTTGGGAATGGAAGGTGGTGATGGTAGCAAAAGATTGTAAATTTAATTAATGCCACTGAATTGTACCCTTAATAATGGTTAAAATGGCAAATTTTATGCAATGTTACCACAATAATTTTTTTTTTAAAAGAATAAAAGAGAACTTCTAAAGTCTCCCACAACCTCACTGAGCCACTTACCCACATTCGTACCCACACCCTCTGCTTGCCTTCTTTTCACTATAAACTCATTCTCCTGGCTTATACATTGATTGCTTACTCCAGGTCATCACTCAGAAATTCTCTTTCATCAATGACAACAATTTCCCCTCTTTTCTGGATCCTTCTGAGCAGTAAACAGACCTGCTATTATTTTTCCCATTTAAAAATTTTTAAAAAGTCTTTCAACCCTACTGCCCACATTACCTACTGACTCATTTTTCTGCTCCTATTTGCTGCAAATTGACATAGCTGACTGTGCTGGTTTGAATCTGTTATGTACCCCATAATAGACTATGCTCTTTTCATCCACTCTTGGGGGAAAGACTTATTGTGGGTAGGGTCTTTTGATTAGCTTGTTTCCATGGAGATGTCACCCACCAATTGCGGGTAGGACCTTTTGATTAGATTATTTCAATGGAGGTGTGATACCACCCATTCAGAGTGGGTCTTAATTAGTTTACTGGTGACATTTGTGAGAGTATAAAAGGCAGAGACATTTTGAAGAGAGCTCAGAGATGCTTAGAGAGAAAATGTCCAGAGACATTCTGGAGAACGCTATTTTGAAAACAGAGCCCAGGAGAGAAGGACCAGCAGACATTGCCATGTGCCTTCCCATGTGACAAAGGAACCCCAGATGACAGCAGTCTTTCTTCAGTGATGGTATCCTCTTGTTGATTCTTTAGTTTGGACACTTTTATGGCCTTAGAACTGTAAATTAGCCTAATAAACCCCCTTTATAAAAGCAATCCATTTCTGGTATTTTGCATTCCGGCAGCTTTAGCAAACCAGAACACTGACTACACTTGCTGTCTCCAATTTTTGTTCTTTCATTCTACAACATTGCTCTTGTTCAGGTACCCAATGCTATCCACATTGCTAAATCCAATGTCCATTTCTCAACTACCTGACAGCAGTTGACACCTGTGATCATTCCTTCTTCCTTTCTATACTTTCATTACTTGGCTTCCAGGATAGTGCCCTCTCTTCGTTTACTTCCTATCTCACTAGTTACTCATTTTCAGTCTCCTTTACTGGTTTCTCTTCTCACTGGTCTCTTAGAGTTGGGGTGTCACAGACCTCAGGCTTGGATCTCCTTTCTTCTCTAATTACATGATGATCTCACCTAGTCTCAGGGCTTTACATACCATCTGTATGCTGATAAGTTTCAAATTTATATATATAGCTCAGACCTTCCCTGAACTCAACAATCCTTTACCTAGCTGTAAACTTGTCTCCTCCTGTATGTCTAAAAAAATACTGTAAAAGTTTAAATTGTCCAAGATGGAATCCTGATCTATACTGCCCTGGCCACAATTAGCTCTACCTGTAGGCTCTTCTAACTCATTCAGTTAATGCTAACCCTGTGTTCCAGCTGTTCAGGACAAAGCCTTGGAATCATCCTAGACCCATCTCTTTCTCTCATACCCCACATTCAATCCATCAGGAAATTGACTGGATCTATCTTTAAAATAGTTCAGAATCTGACCACTTTTTACCACCTCCACTGCTATCGCCCTAACCTAAGCCATTATTATTTTTCATCTGAATTATGCTGTAACTTCCAATCTGGTCTCTGCCTCCACCCCTGCCCCCACCAGTCTGTTCTCAACACGTCAGCCAAATTCTTTACAAATGTCAGTCAACTCATTCATTCTGCTCAAAACCCTCCATTGGCTCTCTGTTTTACTAAGAGTAAAAGCTAATATCTTCACAATAGTCTGCAAGACACTATCCCGCTTACCTCATCTATGAGTTTTGTCCCTTGCTCAGTCTGCTCCAGCTCTGCTGATCTTGCTGCTACTCCAGTTTGTCATGTACTTGCTGTTCCCCCTGCCAGGAACACCCTCATAGATAACCCCTGTCGGACTTCCTCACCTCCTTCAAGTCTTTGTGCAGTTCTCACCCTCTCACTAAGGCTTATCCTTGTCATTCCATTCTAAATTGTAACTTGTCCCCTTCCCCCACAACTTGCAATCCCGCTTATCCTGTGGTATTTTGTCCACAGCACGTAGTTTTTAATATATTCATAATTTAATTAATCTATTCAACAGATAAGTGTGCCAGGCATTGCTTTAAGCATTCGGAATAGATCACAGAACTAAACAGATAAAAATCCCTGACTTCAAACAACTTACATTCTGGTGGGTAGGACAGTCAATGAGCAATAAATACAATAAATAAGTAAAAATTATTTGTTGAATAATTAAATGGATATGTCTTTGAATGCTTGTGCAATACTTTTGTAGAACAAATTTATGTATCAAAAAATATGCACATTTTAAGTTTGTATACAAAATGGCCAAATTGCTAATCAACCACAAAACAGGAAAAAATTAGTGTAGTACACATACATACACATATGTATATGCATAACATAATTATAAATAAATATTTATCATATGAACATCAGCTGTCCCTTTTGGGTCTGACCTGCAACTTAAACTAGGAACACGTCTTTTTTTTTTTTTTTTTTTTTACATTTTATGAAATGATGCTGAGAATAAATGAAGGTTATTTTTTTGTTAATATTCTTACTGGGCAAAAAAAATTTGGAATTTTTTCATGGGGTGGGGGGATGGAAAATGATATTGGCTTCTGAAATCCCAAAGTCTGAGAACCACTGACCTAGAATACTTGATATTTTAGCGTTTCTCTTTCATAATCAAGGTGGATTTTAACATTTAAGACTATTCAATCCTATCAAGGAAATCAGTGCCATTAATCAATAAATTTATATACTCAGAAGATGTTCAAAATCAGAATAGCCTACTTAGAAGTATTAGACATTTGTGAAAACTAGGCCTGGCATAAAAATAAATTTAAGCATATAGCAATAGTCATATATCCTGGACAGGATAATAAAAATGTAAAATAAAAAATATTTAACACATAGTTGAATAAGTTTCTAATTAAAATTAAGTGAAAAATGAAATAAAATTACATTATGAAACTTTATAATTAATATTTTATAAATAATGATTAAGAAGCAGTTTCTGGAATGGCAATTTAAGATTTTAAATAAAGAAATGTCTGAGAACAATATCTCCTCTAGATAACAGATTTGTAAATCTTTTTGGTTTGTCCAAAGGCAAGGATAATAAAACACTAATATTTAAATGTCTAAGTTGTCTATCCTATTTAAAAGACTATCCCTAATGTCTGGGCCAAGAAAAAAGAAAATAAAAATTAGTCCTGTCCAACAAGGGTATAAATTTGTTATTGAGTATTGGTGGGGTCATTTATTTCCTTGAGATAAGGACGTTTCCAAGTCTCATATTCTTAGATAGCAAATTCCTAAAGGTTTTCTTGTTAAAGAGGTTCAGCAGACAATAGAAAAGATGATGCACACGAACTACACTCTCTTTGACATCTTTTGAGAATCAGGAGCTCCAAGTTTATTTTTGTTTTTTCAAAACTAGTGGCTTAATTTACAAGTTTCAAAGGATAGGAAAAGAACAAAAAGCAAAACAACCTTGAAAATATTTGGTTATAAAAAGGAATAAATTCTGATGCTTGCTACAACACGGATGATCCTTGAAGACATCATGTTGAGTGAAATAAGCCAGACACAAAAGGACAAATACTCGATGATCTCACCTTTATGAGGTGAGCAGAATGTACATACTCATAAAATCAGAAACTAGAATATTTTTTCCAGATACTGTCCTTTGCTGCCGTTGCCATTTTCTCTTTCCCGGAACCACCTACTTTCAACCCTTTTTTGGCTGTTTTTGGGGTATTTTTATCTGTATTTCTAAATATCAAGTTTGTAACAATACTTCTTGACTTTTTAAGTTTGGTGCATTATTTATTGATTTCTAGCATGGAGATTTATTCCCTCCTACCCCTACATATTTCCAATCTTGCCATCCTTCTAATTTGGAAATTTTCTCTTTAGTTACAATGACATTCCTGAGGAAGAGTGTGCATGTGTTGTGTTATTTTAGAGTAGCCAATTCTGCAGCAGAGAATAAAGAACAAAATGGGATGGATGGCACTCAAGCTTATGAAACGGGTTAAGTCTAGATAATAAACAAGTGAGACAGGCAAAACGTGTAAGATATTTTTAAATACACAGTAAATAAAATAATAATCTGTAAAACTGAAGAAAAGTATTAATTATAGAGGAAAAAGATGAAAAGGTTGAGTCATGGTCATACCACTTTTTAGACTGACAACTATGTCACCCCCAAATCAAATACCCATTAGTGGAAAGGAATATTATCCCATTATGGCCCCACATATGCTCTTGCCCTTGAAACACAAATAAAATTCATGGCTATTCACCAGGCTGATTGGCAAGTTACAGATATAACTTGGCATACTTCTTCAACACAGTAAGCGTGTGTCATTACCACCAAGCACTCTTTACTTGGGGCCGCTTCCTAAAACTCAACTCTGGTCCTCCAAATGACACCCTCAGGGGGAACGACGAGGCCAGGGAGAGGCAGGACATTTGAACACTGCATGCCTCAACTTGGGAAGTGAGATCCTTTTACCCCACTTGTATCCTATGCTAAATCTGTAAACTGTTTTTCCTCCTTACTATTTACTGTGTGGTTTTTAATTTATTTAATATTATGTGATTTGAGCATTTTAACTTGGTCTCTGAGCTTCTTAGTTTCATGACTTCTAGGATATTTTCTTAGTGTTTTTGGAGGCCACCATCGATTGCATCAAGTTAATTTCCCAGGAGACAAAGGTAGCATGTACATGGAAGGTGACATTTTTGCAAAAGAAACTTCATGTCTGAAAATGAACCACACTTCTCACTCAATAATTTGGCTGAGTATAAAATTCTGGGTTATAAATCATTTTCCTTTATAATTTAGAAGGTATTTCTCCATTATTGTCCACTATCCAGTGTGGTGGTTGAGAAATCTGAAGCCATTATATTTCCCGATCCTAGATTTTCATTTTCTTTTATTTTCTATATTATTTTTTATCTTTGTGTTTTTGCTCCACTCTTTAAGGAATATTGTTTATTTTATCTTCAAACTCTTCTTTTGAGTCATCCCCTCTCTGCCTCAGGTTTATCATTTATTGTATAAATTGAATATGATGTGATGAATTGATTGGCTTCTCCAGGTAAGAACTTAATGGATAAGGTACAGACAGTTCAGAATCCGTTTATGTTGCTTTCACAGTTGTAGTATTTTTAGATCTTAACTTGAAGTCTAGGACAATCAAAGCAATGCCTCCTGTGAGAATATAAGAATTGAAATATTTTTTTAAAACCAGTGAACTGGAACTGGGCATCAGTTTCTGGACCTGCCAGGATTTCAATCTTGCCAAAACTACAAGTTTTACAGCCCTGCTAGAAGAAGCTGCTCTTTTGAGTTTTTGGTTTCTGATATTGTTTCTTTTCTTTTTTTTTTAGTTCAGTTTTATTGAGATATATTCATATACCATACAATCATCCATGGTATACAATCAACTGTTCACAGTACCATCATATAGTTGTGCATTCATCGCCCCAAAATATTTTTAAACATTTTCCTTACACCAGAAAGAATCAGAATAAGAATAAAAAAATAAAAGTAAAAAAGAACACCCAAATCATCCCCCCCATCCCACCCTATTTTTCATTTAGTTTTTGTCCCCATTTTTCTACTCATCCATCCATATACTGGATAAAGGGAGTGTGATCCACAAGGTTTTCACAATCACACTGTCACCCCTTGTAATCTACACTGTTATACAATCATCTTCAAGAGCCAAGGCTACTGGGTTGGAGTTTGGTAGTTTCAGGTATTTACTTCTAGCTATTCCAGTACATTAAAACCTAAAAAGTGTTATCTATATAGTGCATAAGAATGTCCACCAGAGTGACCTCTCAACTCCTTTGAGATCTCTCAGCCACTGAAGCTTTATTTTGTTCAATTTGCATTCCCTTTTTGGTCAAGAAGACGTACTCAAGAACACGATGCCAGGTTCCGATCCATCCCTGGGAGTCACATCCTGCGTTGCCAGGGACCCTGGGAGTAAGGTCCCACGTTGAGGGGAGGGCAGCGAGATCACCCCCCAAGACGGGTTAGTTAGAGAGAGAGGGCCACATCTGAGCAACAGAGAGGCACTCAAGGGGAGACTCTCATAAGCAGGTTTAGCCTCTCCTTTGCAGTAACAAGCATCATAGGGGCCCCAAGACAGAGGGCTCAGAACATCAAGACGTCAGTCCCCATTGTTTGTGAGAACATCAGCAACAATCCAGGTGAGGAAGTCCAACACCTCTGCATCCTCCCCCAGCTCTTCAGGGGGGCCCCAAATATATATATTTTTATTCTCTGCCCAAATTACTTTGGGATGTGTTGCTATTTCACTCTAACCTATACAGACCTACCATATCTCAATTCCTATTCAAAGTTCTATGTAACTGTGGTGTTTGAACAAACTGACTGTAGAAGCTATATTGTTTAGAAAATATAGATCCTACACCAAATAAACATCTCTTCCCTTGGTCTCACGTGGCAGTTGAAGTTTTAACACAGTCAGTTTCAACCTTTACCCTTTGGCCTGATTTGCCCTAGTCTTAACCAGATCTGCTTCATTCATATCTCTAATTGAAGTCTGGGTTCTTTTTCAGCTTTTTTTTTTATTTTTAACAGTCACTGTATGCGTTGATACTGAAATTCATATCGGCTGGTCTGTAGCTCTGAGTTTCAGGTGTCACACAGATACCCAGTGTTCCAGAGACCAATCAGGTTATACACAAAGGGATCAACATCTCAGAGTTTGGAGATAGCTATTACAATTCAGGAATAGATTTGACTGCTGTAAGAGCTTACAATCTAGGGACCATTACAATAATCATTTCCCTGTTAGGCTGTGCTTTAAGATTCAGTTCTGAATTTACACACTGTAGTTAGTCCATATTGGTGAGGCATTATAGGGTTTGCCTTTGTTTCTGGTGTACTTCACTCAAAATGCTGTCTACAGGATCCATTCACCTAGTTGAGTTGCATGTCTCACAAGTTTCACTCCTCGTAATTGCTCACTATTCCATTGTATGCATACACCACGGTTCACCATTCTGTTCCTCAGTCAGTGTACCCTGGGCCACCTCCACCCATTGCAAATCATGAATACTGCCTCCATGAATACCAGTGTGCAAATGTCCGTTCATGTCTCTGTCTCAGATCTTCCAAGTACATTCCCTATAATGAGGTTGCAGGACCTTATAACCCCCACATACTTAGCTTCTTATTGTTTCTTTTTAAGCATTCTTTTTTGCTATTTGAATTTCCGTTTTTAAAAAAGAGCATCCTGGTTTTTATTCACAAATATTACATGATTTCTTATCTCTGAGGAAATTAGTGACAGTTTTCTTGAAGTATTCTTGTACAGTCTCTTTTTTTCAGTTGCTTCATTCTGTTAGTCTGGCTTTTTATTGTCTCGTCTTCATATTATAAAGAAAGAACATGTTAACTAGAAAGATGTTTTAATTCTTTTGAATATTTATCTTGTGTTTATTGTTAATTCTAATTTGGGGATTGATATTTGGAATTTTTAAGGTGTGCTTTTAGGCAAGCAAAGCTTTTAACTCTTTATGGTTTATAAAATGGTGATAATAGTACTTGTAAGATTATGAGGATTAAATGTGTTAAATGACACAATAAGTGAAAAGTGATACAATACATGCAAAACATTCAGATCACTGCTTGGTAAGACCTCCACAGATGTTTCCTATTATTATGTTTAGGTATACAATTTCATACAATTAAGTCCCACATTCTATTTCTTCATCTACTTCCATTTCACCGTCCTTCTCCACCAGTGGTTTCCAAACTTTGCTGCATGGAAGAACCACGTGGTTCTTCTAGGTTCTTCCAATGCCCAAGCTGCTGCCTAAACTGATTGAGTATTGGGGTGGGTGGGAACCAAGCATCTGTATGTTTTTAGAGATCTTCAAGCGATTCCAGTGTGCCACACTTCTATTCCTTTCCCCCATTGTCATCTTGTCCCACCCACTTGGTAAAAGCATAATCCCAATTGAACTCAGCTATCTGCAATCTCCACTTTTATGGTGGAGCTGGAGAAAATTCCTTTCACTTTAGCATAAAACAAATAACCATCTGAGAGGCTACTGAATTTACCCTCTCCTTACTACAAATTTACTTCAGTGTTCTGAATCGGGGGCAAGAGTACCTCCTCTGGCATAAGCCTGGACCCTGGATCCCATCTTTTAAAGCATCTCTCTTTTGGCTCAGCCCCTCCTGTGTTTAAGAAAAAGGAAACTCCACCATCAACTACACATACCTTCCTGGAGTTACCTACCCTTCTATTACCTTTTTCTTAAACCCGAATTTCTTGAATGAAAGTCTTTCACACCTTTTGCTGTTTTTACCTCCCAAACCTCTCTTTAATCTTTGCCCTGAATTCTCTAATGGAATTCTCCTCAGATACTAGTGCAGGAGGGAGAGCAGCTGAGAACAGAACAGGAATGGGAAGTTAATGGTACCATAAAGCATGCCGTCTCAGACCTTAGCACATATTAGAATTACATAGAGGCTTGTTAAAATGCTGATGGTTGGGCCCCAAACCCAGAAACTTGGATTCAATAGGTCTGGACTGGAGCTCAAGAAATGACATGCCTAACAAATTACCAGGTGATGTTGATGATGCTTGTCTAGAGGACACACTTAAAAAAAATTTTTTTATTGTGATAACGTATATAGAACACAAAATTTCCCATTTTAACCTGTTTTAACCATTTAATATCCCATGTTAACCACTGTCATGGCCCAAGGAGCTTTTGCAGCTGAAGGACTAAAGAAAGTGTGGGACATGTTCTGAGACATGGGCTTTTATTCAGGGCTTACCTACATGGTGGGAAGTCAGCTGCTCTGATTGATGGTGGGTTCAGAACTCAGTGTGAACGGACTCCATACTTTGTGGGGGCTGTTGAAGCTGGTTATAAGGGCTCCACATTCCAATGGGTATGAGGAGAGCATAAGTGAATGATCCCGGATCTTGTGACACAGGGAGAGGTAGATTGTAGTCAACAGGGAAGAGGGGAGGATTATAGTTTATCTTGTAGATAATAGTATCTCAGGGAGTTTCAGGGAGGAGGTAAGCTATAGTTTACATTTAGCGCCGGACGCCTGATTTTGCAAAAAGAGTAGATCAAACCTTAAATGACCTAAGTCACGTAAGCTGCTGTGTGCAGTCTTCAAGGCACTTGGGGAAGGCGTAGTTTCTGTGGCTCTCGCAATCACTTATTTGTGTACAATTCCATGATGTCAATTACATCCACAATGTCATGCAAACATCAATACCAGCCATTACCAAAACTTTTTCATCAACCCAACCAGAAATTCTCTACCACCACCCCACCATCACCCCCTTCTGGTCCCCAGGTAACTTGTAATTGGAGGTCACACTTCTGAGACCCACTTGTATAAAGGATAATGACTTGGTATACGTCTACAGCTTATTCTTCATCACCTACAAAAATATTTCTGGATCACAGCAAACAAAATTACCTTCGAATATTTTCTCAGTTTCCAGCTAAGGGGGAAATGGGAGGGAGGGGTGCACATCAAATCGGAGAAAGGAAAAAGAAAAGAGTGGGGCAGCTGGGAACTTATTCTCACCTCCTGCAGACAATCAACAGTTAATGTGACCCATGACATTCCTTGAAATTTGCTCTTTAACTACTTGTTAAATTGTACTTTGAAAGTTACCACTGTTATGTATATATGTTAAAGTTCACAATAAAAAAATGCATTAAAAAAAGAAAAAATTACAGATCCAAAATTACATATCCATAAAACATCAGCCTCTTAAATTGTTTATCACAGATATTTATTTTCCCATTACTTTCTCTTACTAGCAAACAAGGTGGAACCATCTCCAAAGGTTTAAGATGCGTTAGTCAAGGAAAACTTTAAGGGCACTTTCTCAGTTAACTTAATCAGGAGTTAATTGGTAGTTGGGGAAAAACTAACATTTTCCTCTCTGCACTGAGACACTAAGACTCGTTCACAAACTAGTAACCATCCCTGGGAGTAGAGATTTTTTAAAAACTGATTTTTCAGCTAAATTTAGTGAGACGCAATCACACAAAAAAAGAGGCTTTTTATAAACTTTCCAGCAGATTTAGAAGAGGGCATTATTGTTTTCATGCAGAGCAGATGAAGAAGTATCCTGGTAGCTCAGTCTATGCCCACTCACCTAATTCCTTTAATTATGGGCTCATTTACATTGAAATAGCCCGGTAGATAGGCTTATCGGTGGTTTCATAGGAAAGCAGACTTAAACCTTTAAGCCAGTTCTTTCCCTCACCACTGTTGGAGTTTAGATTTTTTGACTCTTTCTAGGCTGTAGTTTCTTTCCAGACTATCTTACAGCGATTTGAGTGCCTTGAGCCAACTTCCCTTTCTGACCCAAAGACTAGATCTCCGTGGATGCAATACGGAAGCTCAACCCAACCCTGAGCCCGGGGTTTTCCCGGATGTCCACTGAAGAAAATTCCCAGGAAGACTCCGGTAAGAAGATACGTCGTTTATGACTAAGGCGGTTTGGGAAATGAAGAGACTGTCCTCATTTCTTATACTGACTTCAGTCTTTTAAGGAAGAATGCATTTAAGGAAGCCTCAAACACCGGAACAGGGAGTGTAAGTCCCTCCAGTAAGAAAACACAGAGAAGGAAGGGGGAAAAAATAGATAGATAGGTAAGAATTCATTATTCATTCACTATACTCAGAAATACTTAAGTTTCCTTAAAAAAAAAAAAAAATTTAAACTTCATTTTAGCCTAAAGATTTTGTTAATCTCTCACCGACATTTCCGGGGTTGGTTTGTGCTTTGGAATGCAAGTATTGGAAGGAACACAGGAAAGCTGCTCTCTTAGAAATTGTGCCCCAGGATCACTGATAATTAGGTCCCCACTCCTGGCCTTTCTGGCACCCCTCTCTGGCCCAGCTCATTTCATCTTGGGGCCGCACTCAGCCCCTGGGCTCGGCCACGGAGGCCTGGGCGCTCTGTTTGAAATCGTACTGATGGGGGGCCTGGGTGGTGTAGAGTGTGGCCCCTCATCCTGACTGCATCCCCTGTATGTAGATGAAAGAACCCGGTTCCGTACATCTGGGTGGAAAAATTTAAAAGTCTGTCTGTATAACAAAGCCTTTCCTTGAATCTGCCTTAGTGCTGGATAATTCCACAATGAGGGATCCGTCTATGTGCACAAGTCCCTACAAGTTGAATAGATCCCAACCCGTAATATGATTAATACTTTCATATGGAGACAATTGTATGAGGTATTGGTGTGTATGGGCTATGGGTAATGGTTCTTATGGGGAGGGGAGAGAAGAGTTGATTTCCCAGAATATTGGGTTTGAATGGAGCGCTCTAATGCTGTGAAGGAGCTGGGTAACTGGATCAGGTCTAGTTGGAGAGGATAACAGAACCACCTAACTACTTCCCATTTTTGCTTAATATGAGGTTTTCTGGAGACTGTTCTGTATGGAGTTTTCTTTGTCTATCTTATAGGGTTCACAGAATGCACAATAGGTAACGCTGGGTGGGACACTAAGAGGGTCTTTGTAAGACCTGCTGAAGGGTGCACCTAGTTTGCATGGGGGCAAGTGACTGTGGATGGGTGCGGTTCACCCTAACGGATCTTAACTTTCTCTTTTCTTTCAGCAGACTCTGATCCTTTCTCCTCAGAAGTGTTAATGAAGAACCTGAACAACTTGACTCTCAACCCTGGTACCCAATCCCTTTCCTCTCTGCCAGAAGATCAGTTCCAGCAGGGGGACAGAGAAAAGATCAGAGGGGAGAAGAGAAATGCTTTTGTCTTCTGGAGAAGTGCAGTAAGGACATCGTTATCTCGGCGGAAAGAAATGTTTGAGAGAATGGTAAAAGTGAAATACCTCTACCTCAACCAATCTTATCTGGTGAGTTTAGGACAGTGTGGGCAGCCCTGCCCGATTGTGGGGAAAGCGCCTGTGCTGCCCAACTCCAGAGGGCGCCATTTGTCTGAACTAAGATGTAAGTGGGATGGTTTGTGAATATATTTCAATAAAATTACATTTAAAAAGGAGATGTAAGTGGGATGAGTGACAGTCACTCATGGAGGAAGTGATTGACACCTGTCTTTTCAAGATGCTCCAACTTCTCTGTCTTACTACAACAGTGTGTAATTTGTAACATCCTACTTTTTCTTGACAGTGTTTTCAATGAATATTTCTTTATCCTTCCCATGAAGGTTGAAAGAGAGCTAACAAGCACTCGGCATGAGAGCTTTCAGGTAAATAGAAATTATTTTACTATTCATGTGGGCAGGTATCTGGTTTGT
This sequence comes from Choloepus didactylus, assembly GCF_015220235.1. Lineage (NCBI taxonomy): Eukaryota > Metazoa > Chordata > Mammalia > Pilosa > Megalonychidae > Choloepus > Choloepus didactylus. The sequence continues at coordinate 124,291,631 of NC_051314.1, forward strand.
CTGTTTTGTTTTTGGAGAGATGCAAAATGGGAATTGACTTGGACTTTCTGAATCTCCAGGAACTCTGGAGAAACCGGTTTATTTGTACTTTTTCAAGTGCTGTGGCAGACATTATCATAAAAGTACCATGTGATAAGAATAGATACCATAGTGTCCAGCAGCAGAATGAGTTACTCACATTTAAGGCCTTAAGAGAACTGAGACTAGATTTGTTTTTATTGATTGGCAAAATTTGCCTTTGTTAATGTCACAGAATAACTCACCATCTGGAACCCACACATTTCAATGCTCCCTCCTTTTTTCCCCTAAAATGTTTGGCTTTGGACCCCTCTTTTAAGTGTCTCTATCAAAGGATGTCCTAATAAACAGCATTAGATTTGAAGGTGGGGTTACATTCCTTCTTGGAGTGCAATATCCTTATTAATCCACTTCATTTTTTTTTTTCAGAATGGATCGAGAAATGAAACATTAAGATGCGGCTGTCTTTTTTGCCTATATTATAGTTGAGATTCTTCTGAGAATGCTAGCATAGAGAATAATTATGACTTAGAGTCAATTTAGTCATAAAAATCATTCTTGTACTTTTCTTTCTCACTAGTAATTTTAGGATCACTCTATAGCAGATTATGAAAGCTACTGTATGCTATGGCAGGCTGTAGGTTTTGATGACCTATGAGTCCTGTGATATAAGTTGTCTTTTTTTCTTCTTGCATCTTTCCTTCCTACATTGATCCCAGAAGTTTATAAGGAATCTGTATCTATTGAATGCCCTTGCTGCCTTCAATGGTACTTTAAGTTCTACTTTGTGTGTATAGAAGAACTTATTAAAATTGAGATGTATTTGAGCACCATTATAAAAAATTCTTTATATATTTGTTCTTGCCAGTATGTATTCAATGATTCAGTAATTTTTTATTCTCACCACGTTTCTAGGATGTAAATAATCTGGCATTCCAATCTTTTGTGATATTATCCCATTGGGAAGAAATTTTAAACATTTAGAAAAGATTAGAAAACAAGAGGACAGATAGATTTTTGCATACATCAGCTTCCTGGAAGAGATGTTGTCAAATAGGGAGGGAGGGAAAAATTATAACTAGATAGATAAATATGTAGAAGGAGGTAGCAGAGGGAAGTGGAATTTAAGAGAGAGTTGAAAGAATATCATACTGATAATAATACCAAGGGGAAGATGCCATCCAAGGTGTTTAACTTCAGTTGTTTTCCTTCTTTCTTTTGATGATGTACCACGACCTGACTTCTTGTGGTATACAAAAGAACTTATAAAATCTGTCCTCTGCTCTCCAACTTTAAATGTTCAAAGTGTGATATTCACTAAAAAGAAAAAAAAAATCAGGTACCTAACAGAAAAGCAGCTGGAGAGCTGGGATTAAAGAAATGCCTTGAAGATTTTGGCTTGCGTAGATAAGGACCGAAAACCTGTTGGTATTCAGATTGTGGTAGGAGCAGAGAGGCCACTTAGCGAGTTGTGTATGTGTATGTAACATGGTGCATGCACCTGGAGGATTGGTTGCAACAGAAGTGGTATTAGAGTTACACAGGCTCTACATTTTCTTGACCAAAAGGTGGATGCAAAATGAAACAAAGTTTCAGTGGTTGAGAGATTTCAAAATGAGTCAAGAGGTCACTCTGCTGGGCATTCTTATGCACTTATATAGATATCGCTTTTTAGGTTTTAATGTACTAGAATAGCCAGAAGTAAATACCTGAAACTAACAAACTCCAACCCAGTAGCCTTGACTCTTGGAGATGAGTGTATAACAATGCAGCTTACAAGGGGTGACAGTGTGATTGTGAAAACCTTGTGGATCACACTCATTTTATCCAGTGTATGAATGGTTGAGTGGAAAAATGGGGACAAAAACTAAATGAAAATAGGGGGTGGGATGGGGGGGATGGTTTGGGGTGTTCTTTTTTACTTTTACTTTTATTCTTATTCGATTCTTTCTGGTGTAAGGAAAATGTTCAAGGGTAGATTGGGGTGATGAATGCATAACTATATGATGGTACTGTGAACAGTTGATTGTACACCATGGATGACTGTATGGTATGTGAATATATCTCAATAAAACTGAATTTTAAAATATTACATGGGTTCCAGACCCATTGTGTGTGTGTATGGGGTGGGGGGTGAGGGGTTGCCATAGAACAACCCCTAGAAAAATACACATAAATATACTACACAAAAGTTTGCATATAGCTGCTTGTGCCGGTTTGAATGTATTGTGTCCCCCAAATGCCATTATCATTGTGGTCTTGTGGGACAGAGGTTTTGGTGCTGGTTAGATTTGCTTGGAATGTGCCCCACCCAGCTGTGGGTGGTGACTTGGGTGGGATACTCCTATGGAGGTGTGACCCCACCCATTCAAGGTGGGCCTTGATCAGTGGAGCCATATAAAACATGCTGACTCAAAGAGACTGAAGGGAGTGCAGCTGTGAGTGACGTTTTGAAGAGGTGCAAGCTTGCTAGAGAGGAACGTCCTGGGAGAAAGCCATTTTGAAACCAAAACTTAGGAGCAGATGCCAGCCACATGCCTTCCCAGCTAACAGAAGTTTTCCGGACGCCATTGGCCATCCTCCAGTGAAGGTACCCGATTACTGATGTGTTACCTTGGACACTTTATGGCCTTAAGACTGTAACTGTATAGCCAAATAAACCCCTTTTTTATAAAAGCCAATCCATCTCTGGTGTTTTGCATTCCGGCAGCATTAGCAAACTAGAACACTGCTGTAGAAAAGTTTGGTGGTTCCTCAAAAAGTTAAACATAGAGTCACCCAGCCATTCAACTCCTAGTTATATACCCAAAAGAAATGAAAACATACATTCACATAGAAAACTTGTACACAAATGTTCATAGCAGCACTATTCACAATAGCCAGAAAGTGAAAACAACCCGAATGTCCAACAACTGATAAATGGACGAACAAAATGTATTATAGTCATACCATGGGATATTTTTGGCCATAAAAAGGAATGCAGTACTGATACATGCTACAACATGGATGGACCTTGAAAACATTATGTTAAGTGAAAGAAACCAGACTGAAAAGGTCACATATGGTAGGGTTTCATTAAAATGAAATGTCCAGAATAGGCAAATAGAAGTACATTAGTGGTTACTGGTGGCTGTGGGGAGGGGATACATGGGAGTGGCTGCTAATGTGTATGGGGTTTCTTTTTGGGGTGACAACAATTTTCTGGAATTAGATAGTGGTACTGGTTGCACAACATTGTGACTATATTAAAAACAACTGAACTATACACTTTAACTTGGTTAAAATGGTGAATTATATGTCATGAATTTTATCTCAGTTTTTTAGATAATGAACTAAAAATAAGTTTGCATACAATATTTTTGATTGGAAATTGACTTGCTTTAAAAAGATAACAATGAATATGACTTTCCCTTTCTGGATTTTTATGCAAAAAAATTAAGTTCATTCCCTTAAGAAATAAAATGTAAATAAATTTATAAATACAATAAGACAAAATAAATTTGTCTTCTCAAGTGCAAATATCAATGAGAAGATTGCTATTATTTTATCTTATTTCTTATAAACTGGAAGTTGTCAATAATTTTTGATATGACAACATGCATGTCATCCTTAGTACCTGATTGATTTTTACTGTTCATTTTAATGACAAACCCAGATCCTCAAAGTCATGGGAGGAGAGATTTCCCAGAGGTTGAGTTACAATGTGAAGCTGGGCCTGTATGTAAAACACCAGGAGTATCTAGGAGTTGAATTTCTTTCTTTGGTTTATTTTTATTACCTATTATTTTATTGTATGAAATAGAAAAGGTAATTTATAACAGCTACAAAATATATCTGTTCTGGATGTTTTCTGTTTGTCCCTCCAGTTCTATTCCTCATCATTCCTCACCCAGCTGTGTCCTGAGAAGAAAATCTTTATGGACTGCAACAACAAGCTTCTTTGATCCTGATTCTGTTTGGCTAAAAGGAGGGGCTGCTGTGATTAGATGGATGAAGAAGAGTTTGGGGTATTTATTTCCTTGTTTCCAGTGAAGTGCTGGTAAATGTTTAACAACCAGCATGTGAGATTCATCCTCCAGGTCACTTCATGGTCAATGAGAGCTGATGGAACTCCAGCCAACACATTTACTTTGCAAACCAGAAAACTAGGAGAGGTGGAGGAGCAAATAGGTATACAACCCTTTCCACTTTTGTTTGGTTGTTTGTTTGTTTGTTTTTTAATTAAACCTTTTATTTTGAGATGATTGTAAATTCATTTATTAGTTTCCTAGGACTGTTGTAACGAACTACAAGGAACCTGGTGACTTAAAATAACAAAAGCTTATTCTCACAGTTCTGGAGGCCAGAAGTCTGAAATCAGTGCTCCCTCCTAAGGCTCTGGGAAAGAAGTTTTTTGTTTTTTTTAGCTTGAATGGTTGCTGGCAATCCTTGAGGTTTCTTGGCTTGTAGATGCATCGGTTCAATCTCTGCCTCTAGCTCCACAGGGCCTTCTCCTCCATGTCTGTGTCTCGTGCCCAGATTTCCTTCTTAAAAGGACACCTTTCATATTGGATTAGGTCCACCCTAATCTGGCATGACCTTCTTTCAACTCAATAACATCTGCAAAGACCCTAATTCCAAATAAGGCCACCTTCACAGGTACTTGGGGTCAGGACTTCAACACGTCTTTTTTGGCGATACAAGTCAACCCGTAACAATTTGCATGCAGTTTTAAGAAATAACACATAGACAGCTTTAGAATCCTTCACCCAGTTTCCCTCAGTGGCAACATACTGCAAAACTACAGCACAGGAGAGAGGGGCAAGATGGCAGCATAGAGAGGAGTGGAAGCTAAGCAGTCCCCCTGGAACAACTACAAAAAACCAGAAACAACTAGTAAATAATCCAGAATAACTGTGGGGGGACAAACGAGACCATCCACTCATCATACACCAACCTGAATTGGGGGGAATGCCCGAGAACACAGCATAAAATCTGTAAGTAAAACCTGCGGATCCAAGTCACGAGACCTCCTCCCCCATAGCCCGAGCTGTGGAGCCTCATGGTGCCACAGAGAAGCTCTCTCCCAGCAAGCAAATATAGCTCAGCTGAGCTCCAACTGGGGTTTTAAGTAGCGAGTGTGAACTGCTCACTACAGGTACGAATCCCCAAAAAACAGACAGAGGCTTTGGGTGATGACTGACCTGGGAGAGCCGGAGGGTCACCTTGACTGGGTCTGAAGGGGACTATCTGTTTCTTTTTAGGCTCAGTGGAGAAAGCCCCAGTCATTTTAAGTTTCCAGGGCTGTGACTCCGGGAAGGGCGGAGACAGCACAAGCAGAGAGTGAGACCATTGAAATGCTAATGACCTCCACCTGAGGGGGCTGTCTTCTCTAGGAGGAAAGGGGTGGGGCCCTTTCCATTCAGAACCAGACCCCAGAGCCTGGGGGAACACGGCCATACCTCCTCACACCAGTCAAGAATTATAGGCTGACAGGCGCCACCTGCTGGGCAGAAAAGCACAGTGACCCAAGGCATCAAAGGGTGGAGCAATTTTCTAAGACACACCCACAGGGAAACCAGATACTGAATATTTCTTCCCTCTGGGACCTGAGCCTGTTCTGGTCTGGGAAAACCGGATTTGGATAACCAAGGAAACCATGCCTAGACAACAGAAAATTACAACCTACACTAAGAAAAACAAAGTTATGGCCCAGTCAAAGGAACAAACGTACACTTCAACTGAGATACAGGAATTTAAACAACTAATGCTAAATCAATTCAAAAAGTTTAGAGAAGATATTGCAAAAGAGATAGAGGCTGTAAAGGAAGCACTGGGCATGTATACGGCAGAAATCAAAAGTTCAAAAAACCTACTAGTAGAATCTATGGAAATGAAAGGCACAACACAAGGGATGAAAGACACAATGGAAACATACAACAGCAGATCTCAAGAGGCAGAAGAAAACACTCAGGAACTGGAGAACAAAACACCTGAAAGCCTACACGCAAAGGAGCAGATGGAGAAAAGAATGAAAAAATATGAGCAACATCTCCGGGAACTCAAAGATGAAACAAAGTACAGTAATGTACGTATCATTGGTGTCCCAGAAGGAGAAGAGAAGGGAAAGGGGGCAGAAGCAATAATAGAGGAAATAATTAATGAAAATTTCCCATCTCTTATGAAAGACATAAAATTACAGATCCACGAAGCACAGCGTACTCCAAACAGAAGAGATATGAAGAGGCGTACGCCAAGACACTTAATAATCAGATTATCAAATGTCAAAGACAAAGAGAGAATCCTGAAAGCAGCAAGAGAAAAGCGATACATTACATACAAAGGAAGCTTAATAAGACTATGTGTGGATCTCTCAGCAGAAACCATGGAGGCAAGAAGGAAGTGGGGTGATATATTTAAGATACTGAAAGAGAAAACCACCAACCAAGAATCCTGTATCCAGCAAAGCTGTCCTTCAAATATGAGGGAGAGCTCAAAATATTTTCTGACAAACAGACAATGAGAGACTTTGTGAACGAGACACCTGCCCTACAGGAAATACTAAAGGGAGCACTACAGGGTGATAGAAGACAGGAGTGTGTGGTTTGGAACACAATTTTGGGAGATGGTAGCACAACAATGTAAGTACACTGAACAAAGGTAACTACGAATACGGTTGAGAGAGGAAGGTGGGGAGCATGTGAGATACCACAAGAAAGGAAGAAAGATAACGACTGGGACTGTGTAACTTGGTGAAATCTAGAGTATTCAACAATTGTGATAAAATGTACAAATATGTTGTTTTACGAGGGAGAACAAGCAAATGTCAACCTTGCAAGGTGTTAAAAATGGGGAGGCATTGGGGGAGGGATGCAATCAGCATAAACTAGAGACTGTAACTAATAGAATCATTGTATTATGCTTCCTTTAATGTAACAAAGGTGATATACCAAGGTGAATGCAGATAAGAGAGGGGGATAGGAGAGGCATGTTAGACATTTGACATTGGTGGTATTGTCTGATTCTTTATTCTACTTTGATTTAAGGTTATTTTTCCTTTTGCTGCTTCCTAGCTGTCATTTTCTTTTTTTCCTCTTTCTTTTGCCTCTCTACCTTCTTTGACTCTCCCTCCTGCCTTGTGGAAGTAATGTAGATGCTCTTATATAGATAGTGGTGAAGGTGGAGAACACATAAATGTATGACCATGCAGAAAACCATCGAGTATTTACTTGGGATGGAATGTATGGTGAGTGAACAAAACCATATTAAAAAAAATGGGTCGATGACAAAACCTCAGGGGCAATATACTGAGTGAAATAAGCCAGACACATTAGGACAATTATTGCAGGATCTCACTGATAGGAACTAATTACAATATGTAAACTCATAGACATGAAATATAAGGTACCAGGATTTAGGACGAGGCTTAAGAATGGGGAGTGGTTGCTTAGTATGAGCAGAATGTTCAATTAGGATGAACTTAAATGTTTGGAAATGAACAGGGGTGTTGGTAGCAAGACGTGAGAATAACTAACAGCGCTGAATGGTGTGTGAATGAGGTGGAAAGGGGAAGCTCAGAGTCATATATGTCACCAGAAGGAAAGTTGAAGGTCAAAAGATGGAAATGTATAAAACTGAATCCTATGGTGGGCAATGTCCATGATCAACTGTACAAATACTAGAAATCACTTCATGAACCAGAACAAATGTATGACGATACAATTAGAAGTTAATAATAGAGGGGCATATAGGAAAGAACTATATACCTATTACAAACTATACTACAGTTAGTAGTATTTCAACATTTTTCATAAACAGTAACAAACGTACTATATCAATACTAGGAGTCAAAAATTGAGGGGGGTTGGTTAGGGATAGGGGAGGATTAGCGTTTCCTTTTCTTTTTTTCTTTTTTCATCTTTCACTTTATTTCTTGTCTGGAGTAATGAAAAGTTTCTAAAATTTGAACAAAAATTAAGTGTGATGGATGCACAGCTGTATGAGGGTACCCAGGGGCAAGTGATTGTACACTTTGGATCTTTGGATAATTGTATGGTATCTGAACAATCTCAATAAAAATGAAAAAAAAATGAATAATAGGGAGGGATGAAGGAGATGGGATGTCTTGGGTATTCTTTTGCACTTTAATATTCTTTCTTTTTTTGTGTGTGGTAAAGAAAATGTTCAAAAATTGATTCTGGTAATGAATGCACAACTATATAATGGTACTGTGAACAACTGATCATACACTTTGGATGATTGTATGGTATATGAATATATCTCAATAAAATTGAATACAAAAAAAAAAACAAAACAAAACAAAAAACTACAGCACAATATCCCAAGCAGGATGTTGAAACTGACGCTGTCTGGGCAGAGAACATCTCCATCACCACAAGGCTCCCTCAGGATGCACTTTCATAGCCACAGCCACTTCCCTCCTAAAGCTACCGCCTCCTTAACTCTCCACGCCAATAATTTTGCCATTTCAAAAATGTTGTCTAAATGGAATCATATGCTATATAACCTTTTAATTATTTTTTGCTAGAATAACACTATTTTATAAATTTATTGAAGGGCAAGACTATTTTTCTACATAACGATTTAAATTTAAACTTTTAAAACCCTCACAATTTAAACATAAGTCAGAATTATATCATCCCTTTCCTAAAACTGAATCACTAACACTCCAAAAGTTCAGGAAAATAATAAATCACAGGATGAACAGCTTCAATTTAAGAGAATGTAATGGAGGTGGAGGGGTGGGATAGTTGCCTTTTTTCCTAGGTGCACTACTGCACTGAGATTTTATAACACGGTAACTCATTTCACCTGCTTGGATTTTTATTTTCTTCTTTATTTTTATATTTCTCAAATTTTCTATGATGAAAATTGAATAAAAGGGTAATACAAACTTTATGTTAAAAGCTTATGATTACATGTTGATATATTGAAATGCTTCTGCTCCTTTAAATACTTTTTAAGAGAAATCTAGGCTGTTTGCTTCTGAGTAAGAGTGTATTTTAAAACAATGGAAACAAAGCCAGCACACATCACGTCACTGGGATCTGGTATGGGGAGAGGGGTATGCTAGAGTTCACTGTCAAGGTTTTAATTATTTTTGCAACTGTCCTGAGTGTTTGAAATTATTTCAAAATTAAAAGTTTGAGAAAAAAATAGAATGGAGTATTATTAATATAACAGCAATAGCAAACTTAAAATATAAACAAATAACCCCTGAGCTACAAATACCACTCATTCAATCCTCCATCCAGAAGGCTTCTGATTAAACACGAGAGAAAGATAATTCCCAGTCACCACTGGGCCTTGTCGTAAGATGTGAAGGCTGACGTGTTGTCCCTCTTTCCTGACAGCAGATGGAACCATTGGGACGTGCACAACTTGCAGGAAGAAAAAAGCTAAGCACATCTTAAGCTCAGTTCCAGATTTTTCTATGATAGATTTAAAAGCTGAATAGTCAAGGAGACAGAAAGTGGATTGGAGGGTGCCAGAGGCCAGAGGGAGGGGGGAATGGGGAGTTACTACTTGGTGGATGCCGAATTTGTTTGGTTTGATGAAAGGGTTTTGGGAATGGATGGTGGCGATATTGACACAATATTGTGAATATAATTAAGCCACTGATTTGTACGTTGAAAAATGTTTAAAATGGCTCAACTAGCTGGATGAAAATAACGATTTTTAATAAGGAGAGATGCTCTAACCAATACCACCCTCACAAGCACTGCAGACCATCCTTGGGGAGGGCTAAGTTGTATGGAAGAGAATTAAAATAACTGCTTTAAGAATAGGAAAGTCATCTGCTGATTGAAACAAGACATCTGCTGTGTTTGAGTTGGGTAAGAATTAGAAATGTACATCTAAAGGACACACGAGCTTTGTTTTGTTTTGCTTTAAATAAACCACTTTATCATTTCACTCATTCTTAACAGAATAGTGGTATGTGATCTGATTATTGGAATACCCTCCCCCACCACACACACACACACACACACACACACACTATTGATAAATGCATATTGTGGCCATGAGTGGTAGTCGTCATTCTCTGGAGCTGTGTGTCTGGAAACACAATATTTGCAGCATTTTTTTTTTTTAAAAGAATTTAGAGTTTCGGCATTGAACGCTTTCTGGTGGTGATTTCTGAGAAGTTAAAAAAAAATTTTAGATGACCTTTTCATATAACACTTTGGACTAGAAATATTATGATGCCTATTACTCAGATATGGAAATTAAGTCCTAGAGAAACTACTTGTTTTGACTTAAGTTACACAGCTGCTAAGTGAAGAAACTAAAACTAGATCTGACTGTTAACATTATGCTATGCAGACTCATTCTCTGGGCCAATCTCTAAAAATGCATGTTTGAAAGTCAAGAGATGGCAAGGTGGCATGTACCAGAGATATCCAATACAGACTAGGAACATGTTGAAGCCATCAGGTCTCATCTCATCTGTTCCTGCATTCTCAGGTTTTGCCAATAATCCTCTTCCTCAGAAATTAAAAGTAGTTGTGCAGTCTTTGGCAGCCACTTTCTACCAGTTGGAAAATGTACTCACCTTTTCTAATCCTGGGACCCAACAGAGAAGCAAACTTAGAGTGTTAAAAACCTCGTTGAGTTGAATGAAGGAGAGCAGGAGAACTATTAAGGGGATCAGAATTCCAGAAAGATTCAGGTGTAAGATGAGTCAGGATAGTAATATTTAATACCATTAGATCAGTGGTTTCCAAGTAAGGGCAGTATTGCACCTGTGGGGCTGGTCAGTAATGCCTGGAGACAATTTTGGCTGTCACAACTTGGGGAGGGGTGCAGCTGGCATCTGCTAGAGGACCAGGGCTAGGATGAGACAAGAGGGGCAAGAGCAAAATGTAAGGAGGGGCAGGACACCCAAAACTTAGTAATAAAGATAAATATTTTAATGTACTCTTTTTAGAAATCAAAATTAAGAAAAATCCATGATGTGCTGTCAACACTCGTTCAATATGAACAAGTTAGGGTGCTCACTGTCTAGACACCCCTGAAGATGGAGAAAGGGATTAAGTGAGAAGAAGGAGTAACAACACACAAGATAAGATTTAACAAAGGTCTATGCATACTGAAACTTTATATAAATATATATATTTTTTAGATGCTGGAGTGTTGGAGTAGCTGGAAGGAGGTAAATGACATGGTGGAACTGTAACCTATAACATCCTTTAAAATTTGCTATAGCTACTCATTGAATTGTGCCTTGAAGGTCTTCACCTTTCTGTACATATCCTATATTGCATAAGGAAAGAACTGAAACTGTAGAACTGTAACCCATAACAATTTTTTAAATTACCTATGTAACTGCTTGTTGAGCGTACATCGAAAGTTAACACCTTTCTGTATGTATATTTTACAGTGATGGAAATAGCTGAAGTTGTGGAACTGTGACCCATGACTATCTTTGAAATCTGCTCTCTATCAACTTCTTAGATCATACTTCGAAAGTTATCACTGTTATGTATTATATTAAAGTTCACAATAAAAAATGCATTAAAATATTTTTTAAAATCCAGATGGACAGAATATCAAAATTTTAAATAAAGACAGTAACAGTGCTCAGTGACACTATTTAGTATAAATCCCTTTGTATTAGTTAGGTTCTCTAGGGAAACAGAATTAATGAGAGGTATCTATGACTATAAAATTTATAAAAGTGACTCACGCAACTGTGGGTATGCATGAGTTCAAATTCTGTAGAGCAGACAGCAAACTCTCAACTCCAATGAAGATGTCCGATGAATTCCTCAGGAAGCGAACTGGCAACTTAGACGAACTACTCAGGAAACACTTCACTGGGCAGACAAAGAAAAGTGAAGTCCTCTATCTGTCTTGCTTATAAGTCTTCAACTGATTAATTGGATTAAATCCAGCCAACTGCATTCTCTCACTATGGAAGACATGCCCTTTGGTGAGTCATCAGTCACAGCTGCAGTCAATTGACTGACAATTTAATAAACCAGCCTGTTGGTTTATTAACCAGTCACAAACATCCTGGCAGCAATTGTTAGGCCAGTGCTTGCTTGACCAGACAGCTGGGTACTATCACCTGGCCAAGTTGACACATGAACCTAACCATCACACCCTTTTAACACTAAAATCCCCTCTGACACTAAAAACCAAAGTGAATGACCTGAACAGGTTTGAGACTTTCACTGACTGGCTAAGGAGTCCTGGCACATGTACCTATAAATACACATATCCCTTCAAAAGGGACAGGCACCTACCAGATGATGGAACTGGCAGTGGGGTGGGGCTGCACACTGATCCATGGAACAGCCTACGCTTTTTCACGTTTGTGCCTCTGCAAGATGAACAGCCAGGGAGGGTTACTGACTGGTCCTGGTGTGAGGAAAATGCTCGTGGCACAACCTGTACTGAACGTTCCCCTCCTGGGTTCTGCCGATTCAGGAATAATATTCACATTGAAGACAGATCTAATCCAAAAGCAGAAAAAGAAAGATGAAATTAAAGCAAAACAGAAAAAGGTCAGTAGCTCAAGGAATGTGGTACCAAGACAATTAAACTTGTGAGTTTTTGGATAATTGCTCCTGACCTGGATCATTTGACTCAGCTGATCCAAAAGGTCTCCAAAAGACACTGGAAGCACAAGCCCTCATGACTAGATAGATGATTAACTACTTAACCCACCATATGCTTTATTTGGGCTTTTAGAACATATAAAATGTAAGAATGTTATTATGAAAATAGGAATGGAGTATTAAAAGTTCTGAATGTAGGAGAGAGTGAGAAATGGAGCAGAGGATCTAGATTTTGTCGGACTCACTCTGGAAAAAAAATAATAGTGCAAATAAAATAATACTGAAGTTCATTTAACTTGTTCTGGTTAAGTTTATTGATCAATTTTGTAATCATTATATTATTATGCTGTTACTTCTAAAGATGTTTAAAGCATTTAAAATAATTGATTAAAAAAGAAAAAATATGATAGATTCATTAAAATTGATTAACTACCAAGGAAATTTAATTTCTTATAGTAGAACTTTTAAATTTCTTAAGGCTATAAATAGTTTATAAATGTTTAGAGAAATATTAATGGTTCAAAGATCCCTAAGATGGTCAATGTCTTTAGCATATTTGAAAATCTAGGCAAAAAAAAAAATAAGAAAAAGAAAAGGGAGAAACAAACCAAAACTATCTTAAGAATGCATCCCTGGCCTTTAACAAAGAATAAAACAAAAATTGTGTTACTCCTTTATGTTTTGCACACATTTTATAAAGGAAAATGTTTGCAGAATAAAAATATATATATATATATATATATATATATATATATAAGTTTTATAATTGAGTCCTGTTTTGGATGCAGAACATACAGTGGACTCAGAATGACATAAAATTTAGGTGTAAGAAGTATATGGACTTCCATAGAATAATAATAATAATAATACCCACACGACAACAATAATGGCTGACATCATTAGGCGTATCCCAGGTACTCATCTGACTTCTTGGCATATGATGAATCTTTTGAGTCTCACAAGATGCTTATTATCTCCATCTTTAAGATGAGGAAACTAACTCACAGAGAGAGTGGGTTTTTTAAATTGCTTCTAGAGACAGAGTGAGAGTGTCAGAAATTATTCTCTACTTGGACTAAGTACCTGCTTTTAGTTTCTTAGCCACTAAAACAAATACCATACAATGGGTTGGTTTAAGAACAGGAATTTATTGGCTCATGGTTTCAGAGGTTAGAAGGTGGCTTGCTTCCTCTCGGAGTCAATATCTTCTGGCTGGCTGGCAATCGTTGGGGTTGCCTAACTTTTCCTTCACATGGCAATGCACATGGTGGTGTCTTCTCCCTTTTTTTCTGGGTTTGGTTGACTTCTGGCTTCTGGCTACTCCCTGTGGCTTTTATCTTTATCTGACTTTCCTTCCGTTTATAATCTAGAAATCCGGATTAAAGCCCAACCTGATGCAGTTGGGCCATCCTTTAGCCGAAGTACCATCTTGAAGAGATCTTCTTTACAAAGGGTCTACCAGAATGCAGACTAAGACCAAGAACATGTCCAAACTGGGATCCACAATTCAATCCACCACAGTACCCTTCAGCTAGAAATTCAAAATTATTTTGTTGAGACATAAAACATAAAAGTAAATCATGATTTATTTTTTTAAATTCCTGCATTTATTTGTTAGATTGAAGGAGACAAAGACTTTCAAATTATTTGTTTGAATAAGGAGTCTTTTAGAGACATAGTTTAAACTATATTTTCATCTCTGATAAGAGATATGAAAACAGGGAATTCCAAACTCCTCTTCTGACTAAAAACACAAATAGTAAAAGCAACCAAAATATTAAAAGAAAAGAAAACAAAAAAGTCTCTTAGTATTTATACCTTCAGAACAACAGAGATTTCGATTTGAATATTATTACCATTGCAACATATTACCAAGCAAGGCAACCAATTAGAAAAAGCAGTGTATACAGAGTTTAAGGTTTCATTAATTAGCTGGCAAGGTGGATGTTTGGGGTGTGGGTGGGTCTTTGATAAGACAGAAAATTAGGGTCAGACCATGGTGGGTGAAGTTAGAGTTAAGAATTTATCCAAGAGCAGTGGGAACCATTAAAAACACTAAAGCAGATTATATTTTAAATTATTTCTGCATTAAATGGAGAGTAATTGTTGAAGAGAGGCATGAGTAGATGTGCATAGATCAGTTAGGAGGATTCTGGAGCTTTCTTTGTGAGGAATAGCAGTTGCCTGGAGTAGGGATGGGATGGAGATGGAGAGATGCAGCAAAATTCAAGAGATGTTTATGAGATTAAGTGTGCATGATTTGTGGTGATAGGTTGAAAATGGAAGATCAGAGAGAGGGAGGTTTCTAGAACAACTTCCAAGTTTCTGAATTCATCATCATGTATTTCAGAAATAAAACACAAATTGGGTTGATGGTATATTTAGCATATACTAGTGTATACAGTGAGAAAAAGGAAAAGTCCAGTATTAAATTCTTTAAAATTCCTACTTTGAATGTATCGTTTGTGGAGGATGAGGCTGCAAAGGAAACAAAGAAGAAATGTCCACAGAGGTAAGGGAAAAACCAAGAGTGTCAAGCAAGCCAAAAGCAAAACCAAGGTCTCAGATTGATTAAAATATTTCCATATTTTTCTAAAGCAGTTCTGCTCAAAAAACAGTAATATTTTTCAGCTAGTAATTATATTCTTAACTTGTGTGGTTTGTTTTAATTTCCTAGGCTGCTTAAGCAAATTACCATGAAATGGGTTGGGTTAAACAATGGAAATTTATTCACTCACAGTTTTGAGGTCAGAAAATGTCCACATCAAGGCATCATCAAGACGATGCTTTCTTCCAGAAGAAAGTAGTGTTCTGGGGCTGGCTGCCTGTGATCTTTGATTCCTCTATCACATGGCAAGGCATGTGGTGGTGTCTCTTGGTCTCTTCCTTCACTTTCCGTTCCATTTCAGCTTCTTGCTTTCTGTGGCTTCTCTCTCTTTCTGAATTTCATTCCACTTATAAATAGAACTCTAGTAATAGGATTAAGACCCACCCTGAATTAGGTGGGTCACACCTTAACTGAAGTAGCCTCATCAAAAAGTCCTACTGGGTTCACACACTCAGGAATGGATTAAATTTAAGAACATATTTTTCTGGGAAACCACCACATGGTTGCATTGAATAAAATCGATATGTTGTGGTGTCTCGTAGAGCACCAGGACTTACAGATCCCCGCCAATCCAAAATGTACATGACTTACAGACTTCTATAGATTTGTTTTAGTTCCTGAAAGTTCATAGTAAGACATCATTAGTGGGAATCTGACAAGATGGTTGGGCTGCCCCACAGGATTATCAAGGAAACCCAGTGTTCACTGGCAGAACTAGTTTCCGGTATTAAAGCAGAAACAGATGTGAGCAATGCCCATTATTTTCATATGGTCTTTACTGGCTCCCAAGAGTCCCCCTTTGAGGGAGGGACTTTTAAACTTGAACTATTCCATCCAGAAGAATATCCCACAGCAGCCCCTAAAGTATTTTTCATGACCAAAATTTATCACCCTAATGTAGAAAAGTTCGGAAAAATATGGTTAGATATTTTGAAAGATCAGTGGTTCCAAGCACTGAAGACCTGTGCAGTCCTGTTATCAATCCAGGCTTTCTTAAGTGCTCATCTGGATTAGATGATCCATTAGCAAATGATATAGCAGAGCAGTGGAAGACGAGAGAAGCCCAAGCCATAGAAACATCTACAGCATGGACTAGGCTATATGCCATGAATAATATTTTCATCGATCTGATCATCCAATGTGCATCACTTCTCCTGTTCTGCCAAGAATTTTTCCTTTCTTGTTTGCATTTAATGGACACAGTCTTAGAAACATTACAGAATAAAAGCCCAGACATCTTCTGTCCTATGGTGGTTAAATGCATATTAAAAAACCTTGTTCTGAATCACTGTTGTGAAGCATGAGCAATTTTTGAACATTTCATTACTCCAAAAAATAAAAATAAGAATAAAAATAAAAGTAAAAAAGAACACCCCAAACATCTCATACCTCTCCCCATTATTATTTACTTTTTGTCCCCTTTTCTACTCATCCGTCCATACACTGTCCATACATCTGTCCATAAAGGGAGTGTGAGCCACAAGGTTTTCACAATCACATTGGTCACACCGTGCACGTTATATAGTTACATGATTATCTTCAAGAATCAAGGATTCAAAAATTGATTGTGGTGATGAATGCACAACTATATGATGATACTGTGAACAACTGTTTTACTCTTTGGGTGACTGTATGGTATGTGAATATATTTCAATTTAAAAATGGTAAAGAAAAAAAAGAATCAAAAATACTGAATTGCGGTTCAACAGTTTCAGGTATTTCCTTCTAGCTATTCAAATACACTAAAAACTAAAAAGGGATATCTATATAATGCATAAGAATAACCTCCAGAGTGACCTCTTTATTTTATTTTGTTTCATTTCTCTTTCTCCTTTTGGTCCAGAAGGCTTTCCTAATCCTATGATGCCAGCTTCATCCCCAGATGTCATGTCCCACGTTGCCAGGGAGATTTACACCCCTGGGAGCCATGTCCCATGTAGCGGGGAGGGCAGTGAGTTCACCTGCAGAGTTGGCTTAGAAAGAACAGCCACATCTGAGCAACAAAAGAGGAAGAACCTATGTTTTAACAAGCCCTCCTGAGGATTATTATGGGAATTCCTGGAGGGTGAGAAGGGTGGGTGGGTGGGGATTGTTTTACCAGAGGATATGAGATTTTGCTGGCTGCATTTCAGTAATTCCTTATGACTGTTCCTCTTCAATAAAATATCTACGAGAAGCATGTTGTAAGAAGGAAAATGTGCTGAAAACCTCTGTGTCAACCCCTCTGTGCCCACCCCTTAATCAGGTCACTTCTAAGCTTGTTCATCCTTGAATAAATGTGCCCCACACAAGAGTTCAGGTTTGTTTATCTGCATTTTGGCAGGATTTCCCATGCGACTGGAAAGGTCAGACATTTCTTTTTGTCACTTATCTTTAGTTGCACTTTTTCACTCTGGAAATGCGAAACCTGATATATCGAGTACAGATGGTTATTATTTTCAAACATCTCGGTAGATCAGAATAGAAATACCACAGATCCTGACTCACAGATGCCCCAGGGGTGATCCCTTTAATTTTCCTGAATCACATCCCTCTTCCTCTTGGGATTCAGAGTCAGACAGCCTTTCTTCCTCTCCAGGCTCTGTCACCTAACTAAGCTGTGACCTAAGCCAAGTTACTGACTTTGTCTAAACTTTGGCTTCCTCATTTAAAAAATGGGGATTATAATAGTTCCTGTCTCATAAGGTTGTTTTAAGGATTAAATAAAATTATTAATCTTTATCTTAACTGCATATTATTCAATAGTAAACATTCACTAAACATTAGTTAATATCATTACTCATTAATCCTCATATCACTCATGGAATCCTGGCCCCCTTTCTATAAGCAGATGTCCTTTTCTAGCTCATTGAGAAAATGAAGTTATTAGGTGTGATTTTCCTCAATCATTCCCCTCTCATTAAGTTACCTGTGTCCACATGCACCCCCACCCGCTGGGGTCTAATATAAAGGCTGAGGGACTCTGATTCCCTCTCCTCTCCTTTGTCCTCCTCCCCTTTCTCTCCTTTTTCTCTTCCTCCCTGTTCCAGTTTGCTAATGCTGCCAGAAATGCATCGGCTCTTATAAAGGTGGTTTATCTGGTTACAAAGTTACAGTCTTAAGGCCATAAAGTGCCCAAGGTTAGGCATCGACAATCGGTTACCATCACCGGAGGATGGCCAATGGCATTCGAAAGCCTCTGTTAGCTGGGAAGGCAAGTGGCTGGCGTCTGCTGATCCGAGGTTAAATTTCAAAATGGTGTCTTCCAAAGTGTCTATCTTAGCTGCAGCTCCTCTCCAAAATGTCACTCTCAGTTGCTCTGAGCTCCTTTTGTCTGTGAACTTTTTATATGGCTCCAGTGATTTAATTCAGACCCACCCTGAATGGACAGGGTAACACCTCCATGGAAATTATCCAATCAGAGGTCTTGCCCACAGTTGATTGAGTCACATCTCCATGGAAACAATCAATAGGTTCCAACCTAATCAACACTAATATGTCGGCCCCAACAAGATTGCATTAAAGAATATGACTTTTTCTGGGGGACATAATATATACAAAGCAGCACACTCCCTTTTCTCCTCCTCTTTCTACTACTTTTCCTCCTTTCCCTTCCTTCTATTCATGGTCCACTTTTCACCTGAGCCCTTAATGGAAAAATTTCCTTCCTTTCCCTCTTAGCCTATAAATTTACTCAGGTTGTTCTAATTCATGCAGGGAGTGGGGGGGGGGGACTTCTTTGGAAGGGTGAAATCATTAAAACTATCATAGTGCAGACTTATTATAAGGGGCATGTCAACTTGGAATCAACTTCGTGATGATTCATGCAACTAACTTTTAAAATAAACTAAACTTTAACATAGTTCTAGATTTAAGGAAAAGTTTCAAGGACAGTACAGAGAGTTCTGGTATACCTTGCACCCAGTTTCCCCAATTGTTAACATTCTACATTGCTATGGTATATGATATATTAACTAAGTCCATACTTTATTCAGATTTCATTAGTTTTTCTCTAATGTCCTTCCTGTGTTCCAAGATCCCATCCAGGATACCGCATGACACTAACCAACATGCCTCCTTAGGCTTCTCTGGGCTGTGATGGTTTTCCAGACTTTCCTTGTTTGTGATGATCTTAACAATTTTGAGTAGTACTGGTCAGGTGTATTTTGTAGAATGGCCCTCAATTTGGGTTTTCCTAATGATTTTCCTCATGGTTAGATTATGGTTGTGGGTTTGGGGGAGGAAGACCACAGAGGGGAACTGCCATTCTCAAAACATCATATCAAGAGTCCACACTATCAATATGACTTATCCCTGATGATGCTAACCTTGGTTCCTAAGCTAGGGCTTGCCAGATGTATTAGTCATGGTTCTCTAGGGAAATAGAACCAATAGGAGATATCTGTAAATATGAGATTTTGTAAAAGTGTCTCATGCAACTGTGTGAATGCATGAGTCCAAATTCCTTAGGGCAGGCAGCCAGCTGGCAATTCTGATGAAGGTCTTTGATGAACTCCTCAGGAGAGGCAGGCTGACTGAAAAGTGAATGTTCTCTCTTCTCCCTTAAAAGTCTTCAACTGATTGGATTAAATCCAGTTGATTGAATTCTCTCATTGTGGAAGGCACACCCTTCATTGATGTAATCAGTCACAGATGAAATCAATTGACTGATGATTTAATAAACCAGCCTTCTGGTTTATTAACACAGCCACAAGTGTCCTTGCAGTAATGATTATGCCAGAGCTTGCTCAACCAGACACCTGGGCACCATCACCTGGCCAAGTTGAAATATGAACCTAATCATCACACCAGGTTTCTCCACTGTAAAATCACCTTCTTTTCCATATTGTGTTCTTTGGAAGCAAATCCCTAAGTGTGGTCCACAATCAAGGGTTAAGTGTTAAGGAGTTGTGCTCTACTCCCTTGAAGAGATAGTATCTATATATATTACTTGGAATTTTCTGCAAAGATTTGTCTCTTCTCCCCCATTTATTTACTATTCAATCATTATTTATTTCAGTTTGGACTCATAGATATTTATTTTATTCTTTGAGTTACAATCCAATAGTGGGCTATTTATTTTATTGCTTAAAGTGTTCCAGTTTTGGCCATTGGGATGTCTTTCACTTGGCACTGTTTTTTTGTTTGTTTTTTGTTTTTTGAGTATCTGTTTACTTTCTTTTTATTATTATTTTTAGCATCTCTTTACTATCTAACACTACAAGATACTCCAAGTTCATCTTGCATATTCCCTGCCCCAGTCCTAGAATCAGCCATTTCTCCAAGGAGTCCTAGTTCTTTTTATTGGAGAATGGTTTTAAAACCAAGGTCTGGGTGCCAACCAGAATACAGTGATTACATACAGTTACTTTTGTATCTAGTCTTAATAGTTTCTAGTCATTTCCAAAGTTACTTAGATCAACACCTCTTCTCTCCCCACCTTCAGTGGGTTTATATCATTTATTTGTAATGTAGTTAGATTATTTTGTCATAGTCTGCATTCCATTCTGTGATCCTCTGTTTTCCTGGTTGATTTTTTTCAACTCATGCAATTGATTTTTTTAAATTCATTTTATTGAGATATATTCACATACCATGCAGTCATACAAAACAAAGTGTGCATTCGATCGTTCACAGTACCATTACATAGTTGTGCATTCATCCCCATCAATCCCTGACACATTCATCACCACACACACAAAAATAACAAGAATAATAATTAAAGTGGAAAAGAGCAATTAAAGTAAAAAAGAACACTAGGTGCCTTTGTTTCCTTCCCCCATTTTCTACTCATCCATCCATAAACTAGACAGGGGAGTGTGGTCCATACGGCTTTCCCAATCCCATTGTCATCCCTCATAAGCTACATTTTTATACAATTGTCTTCGAGATTCATGGGTTCTGGGTTGTAGTTTGATAGTTTCAGGTATTTACTGCCAGCTATTCCAATTCATTAGAACTAAAAAGGGTTGTCTATATCATGCGTTAAGAGTGCCCACCAGAGAGAACCAGACCCCAGAGCCTGGGGGAACACGGCCATACCTCCTCACACCAGTCAAGAATTATAGGCTAACAGGCATCACCTGCTGGGCAGAAAAGCACAGTGACCTGAGGCATCACAGGGTGGAGCAATTTTCTAAGACACACCCGCAGGGAAACCAGATACTGAATATTTCTTCCCTCTGGGACCTGAGCCTGTTCTGGTCTGGGAAAACCTGAGTTGGATAACCAAGGAAACCATGCCTAGACAACAGAAAATTACAACTTACACTAAGAAAAACAAAGTTATGGCCCAGTCAAAGGAACAAACGTACACTTCAACTGAGATACAGGAATTTAAACAACTAATGCTAAATCAATTCAAAAAGTTTAGAGAAGATACTGCAAAAAGAGATAGAGGCTGTAAAGGAAGCACTGGGCATATATACAGCAGAAATCAAAAGTTCAAAAAAACAACTAGTAGAATTTATGGAAATGAAAGGCACAACACAAGAGATGAAAGACACAATGGAAACATACAACAGCAGATTCAAGAGGCAGAAGAAAACACTCAGGAACTGGAGAACAAAACACCTGAAAGCCTACATGCAAAGGAGCAGATGGAGAAAAGAATGAAAAAATATGAGCAATGTCTCCAGGAAATCAAGGATGAAACAAAGTACAATAATGTATGTATCATTGGTGTCCCAGAAGAAGAAGAGAAGGGAAAGGGGGCAGAAACAATAATAGAGGAAATAATCAATGAAAATTTCCCATCTCTTATGAAAGACATAAAATTACAGATCCAAGAAGCACAGCGTACCCCAAACAGAAGAGATATGAATAGGGCTACGCCAAGACACTTAATAATCAGATTATCAAACGTCAAAGACAAAGAGAGAATCCTGAAAGCAGCAAGAGAAAAGCGATCCATTACATACAAAGGAAACTTAATAAGACTATGTGCGGATCTCTCAGCAGAAACCATGGAGGCAAGAAGGAAGTGGTGTGATATATTTAAGATACTGAAAGAGTGCCCACCAGAGTGACGTTGACTCCTTTTGGAATCTCTCAGCCACTGAAACTTATTTCATTTCCTTTCACATCCTCCTTTTGGTCAGGAAGATGTTCTCCATCTCACGATGCTGGGTCTCCATTCCTCCCCGGGAGTCATATTCCACGTTGCCAGGGAGATTCACTGATCCCAGGTAGGGAGGAGGTCATGTAATTGGTTTTTATTTTTGAGTGTCCACTGAACTAGTCTCCCTAAGATCCCCTAGTCTTGTGTATCTAATAGGCTATTGTGGAACAGGCCTAAAAACATTTGCAATACAGTGTAATAAGAGATAAGCTAGAAATAAACTCAGTGTGCTATAGACTTGGAACCAAACATATCTGGATTCAAATCTGGATTGTGCCTATTTTTAGTATGAACTTGCAAAGTACTTCTCTTAATCTCAGTTTTCTCATGTGTAAAATGGAGATAAATAACACCTGCCTCACAGGGTTATGAGTGAGTATTAAATAAGATACTGGACATAAAGTGCTTAGCACCATCCCTGGTGAAGCAGAGAACACAAACCCTTATTACCACCCCAAGTCCCTGTTACCACAGAGAGCATACCCCCACTTGAGGGGCTACATGTGGCCACTGGAACTTGCTTCCAACCACAGCTAGTTCCTGTAATACACAGGTGTCCTCACTTCTCCAGGTCATAGCAGGATCAAATCCATCCATCACATTTGGACAATAGCTCATTGAAGTTAGGCCTGTCTGTCCACATTTTTCCTAGACATTGTCAGGGATAAATCCATCACAGACCAACCCCCTTATTACAAGGGTTTACTTGCTGCAATGCTGAGCTCTCTTTAACCATGGGAAAATTTCTGCAAATTCTAATAAGTCCCCTAACCCACTGATTGACCAATCCATTTTCTTATTGTCAGTCCCCCTTATTTACACTCTCTGAGTCCCATCCAGCTTAGATTCCAAAACACAGCTCTATAATTAGTCTGTAGTTCTTGTGCTCTTTCCTTTCTCTGTCCTGCCCACCTGGCCAACCTATAATCATATGTGTCAATTACCAGATTTGAAATGGCTGCTGCAGGGACAGCTAGAGGGCAGTCCAAGGACAGGTAAAAGAAGGGCAAAGTGACCCATTTACCTTTTGCTTTTACTATTTCATTGTCTTTTTTCTTTCAACTATCTTTCCATAGGAGATTATTTTTCATGTTTCTAAAATTAAATTTACTTTTTAAAAGTAACATATTTTTTAAAAATGCAAACAGTACAGAAAAGAATAAAATGAAAAGTAAAAGTTCTCCTCTTCAGCTTAATCCCAGACTGATTCTATAATAGGCACCACTGTTAATGACTTCTTGTATTCTTTCAGAAAATTCTTAAGCAGGCAGAGTCAGTTCTAAGGCTAGCATTTCACACTTCTTTATCCTCCACAATTTCTATTGTACTATAACATTAATATAGTAGAGGCATAACATTTTTCTGCTGAATGAAGTATGGCTCCTCCCAGCGCACTTGAAAAATTTCAGGGATTGTAAATTTTGGAAGTATAATTGATGAGAAAAGGGGACAAGTATATTAATATTGTTACCCTTGTTACACTAGTTTTTTTAAAAACATGGAATAAAAAACTAGGTGTTTGACATTAGGGACTGGTGATTTGGTATGCCGAACCCTCTGTCTTGGGGCTTGCCCTTGTGAGGCTCGTTGCTGCAAAGAACAGGCTAAACTTGCTTACAATTTTGCTAAGAATCTCCCCCAGAGTTCCTCTTTGTTGCTCAGGTGTGGCCTTCTCTCTCTCTCTCTAGGCCAATTCAGCAGGGGAACTCACTGCCCTCTCCACTATGTGGGACATGGCTCCCAGGGATATAACTCTCCCTGGAAACACAGGATATGACTCCCGGGGATAAACCTGGACCCAGCATCCTGGGATTGAGAACATCTTCTTGACCAAAAGGGGGGAGTGGAATGAAACAAAAAAGTTTCAGTGGTTGAGAGATTTCAAATGGAGTCGAGAGGTCACTCTGGTGGGCATTCTTATGCACTATATAGATATCCCTTTTTAGGTTTAAGTGAATTGGAATAGCTAGAAGTAAATACCTGAAATACCTGAAACTATCAAACTCCAACCCAGTGGCCTTGACTTTTGGACACAATTGTATAACTATGTAGCTTATAAGGAGTAACAGTGTGATGGTGAAAACCTTGTGGATCACACTGCCTTTACCCAGTGTATAGATGGATGAGTAGAAAAATGGGGACAGGGAGTAAATGAAGATTGGGGTGGGATGGTGGGGGATGATTCAGGTGTTCTTTTTTACTTTTGTTTTTTATTCTTATTTTTATTCTTCCTGGTATAAAGAAAATGTTCAAAAATAGATTGGGGTTAGCAGCATTATTCACAATTGCCAAGAGATGGAAACAACCCAAATGTCCTTCAACAGATGAGTGGATAAATAAAATGTGGTATATACACACGATGGAATACTACGCGGCAGTAAGAAGGAACGATCTCGTGAAACATATGACAACATGGATGAACCTTGAAGACATAATGCTGAGTGAAATAAGCCAGGCACAAAAAGAGAAATATTATATGCTACCACTAATGTGAACTTTGAAAAATGTAAAACAAATGGTTTATAATGTAGAATGTAGGGGAACTAGCAGTAGAGAGCAATTAAGGAAGGGGGAACAATATTCCAAGAAGAACAGATAAGCTATTTAACGTTCTGGGGATGCCCAGAAATGACTATGGTCTGTTAATTTCTGATGGATATAGTAGGAACAAGTTCACAGAAAGGTTGCTATATTATGTAACTTTCTTGGGGTAAAGTAGGAACATGGTGGAAGTTAAGCAGTTATCTTAGGTTAGTTGTCTTTTTCTTACTCCCTTGTTATGGTCTCTTTGAAATGTTCTTTTATTGTATGTTTGTTTTCTTTTTAACTTTTTTTTTCATACAGTTCATTTAAAAAAGAAGGGAAAATTAAAAAAAAAAAAAAAGAAAAAAGAAAAACAAGGAAAAAAAAAAAGATGTAGTGCCCCCTTGAGGAGCCTGTGGAGAATGCAGGGGTATTCGCCTACCCCACCTCCATGGTTGCTAACATGACCACAGACATAGGGGACTGGTGGTTTGATGGGTTGAGCCCTCTACCATAAGTTTTACCCTTGGGAAGATGGTTGCTGCAAAGGAGAGGCTAGGCCTCCCTATATTTGTGCCTAAGAGTCTCCTCCTGAATGCCTCTTTGTTGCTCAGATGTGGCCCTCTCTCTCTGGCTAAGCCAACTTGAAAGGTGAAATCACTGCCCTCCCCCCTACGTGGGATCAGACACCCAGGGAAGTGAATCTCCCTGGCAACGTGGAATATGACTCCCGGGGAGGAATGTAGACCCGGCATCGTGGGATGGAGAACATCTTCTTGATCAAAAGAGGGATGTGAAAGGAAATGAAATAAGCTTCAGTGGCAGAGAGATTCCAAAAGGAGCCGAGAGGTCACTCTGGTGGGCACTCTTATGCACACTTTAGACAACCCTTTTTAGGTTCTAAAGAATTGGGGTAGCTGGTGGTGGATACCTGAAACTATCAAACTACAACCCACAACCCATGAATCTCGAAGACAGTTGTATAAAAATGTAGCTTATGAGGGGTGTCAATGGGATTGGGAAAGCCATAAGGACCACACTCCACTTTGTCTAGTTTATGGATGGATGAGTAGAAAAATAGGGGAAGGAAACAAACAGACAAAGGTACCCAGTGTTCTTTTTTACTTCAATTGCTCTTTTTCACTCTAATTATTATTCTTGTTATTTTTGTGTGTGTGCTAATGAAGGTGTCAGGGATTGATTTAGGTGATGAATGTACAACTATGTAATGGTACTGTAAACAATCGAAAGTACGATTTGTTTTGTAAGACTGCGTGGTATGTGAATATATCTCAATAAAATGATGATTAAAAAAAAAAATAGATTGGGGTGATGAAGCCACAACTATATGATGGTACTGGGAACAGTTGATTGTACACTATGGATGATTGCATGATATGTGAATACATCTCAATAAAACTGAATTTTTAAAATAACTAGGAGTTTGAAAGGTAAGCATTAACCAATCATTATTAAAATATGATATTTGGTCAGAGAGCACATGGATGAATTGGAGACTCCCCCCTACTATAAATATCAATTTGAATTTATTATTGGCATAAAGCCTGAGAGAACAAGGAATCATTCTAATTCTGCCCATTTTCTTGAATTTCAAGAATTCACCAGAATATATATTGATATTGATTCTGCACTGTTTAAAAGATTAATTCCTTTTAGAGGCAAATGATGTAAACAAGAAGCTTTAGTGAAAGCAAAAATGCCTAATGGCTTCACATCAATTTTATCATCCCAATAACTAAACCATAAATCTTTCCGTTCTATTTCCATCATCAAATAATCAATACAACAGACACACTCAGCACCCTTCCTCTCTGAAACGTCTGCCATGAAAGCTCTACTACTAGCACTACTTTTTTTTTTTCTTCCTCTTTATGTGACAGATGAAGATGGTGGATTCTTGGCTTGAGTCACTCAAATGACGAATTCCTGAGACACCAGGGTTTCAAAGGGAGAAAGAGTTTTATTGCTAGGCAGGAAGCCAGAGAGCAGATGGCCTATCAGCCCAAAATCTGTCTCCCCGAACTGCAGTAATTTTGAAAGCTTTATAGTATCAAAAGATGGGCAGGTTTTAGGATAATGAACACAATGGTCCCAGATGATATAATTAGAGGTGATCTAATTATTGAGCATGCACAGATTGATTACAATGCTTAGTCATAGAAAGTATGTAAGAAAATGGAGGCCTTAATATGATGATGGGCATAATATTTACTATTATAATAAGGTATAGTCGACTTATAGGTTAAAGTCTAAGCTACTGTGCATGTCAGGTTAAATCCAGCTTTGGCTTCGGTTATCAAGATAACTTTGGACTTGGGGTGGGTTAGTTCTGGGCTGACCCAAGTCCTTTCATTAATAAAAATTAGGGGCTATCTTTAGTGTGCACAATACTCAAAAGTCAAAAAACTGGATAAATGTTGCTCTAGTTTGCTAATGCTGCTGGGATGCAAAACAGCAGAAATGGATTGGCCTTTATAAAGCAGTTTTATCTGGCTACAAATACAGTCTGAAGGCCATAAAGCATCCAAGGTAAGTCATCAACAATCGGGTACCTTCACTGGAGGATGGCCAATGGTGTCTGGAAAACCTCTGTTAGCTGGGAAGTCACGTGGCTGGCGTCTGCTCTGGAGTTCTGGTTTCAAAATGGCTTTTTCCAAGGATTTTCCTCTCTAGTCTTCAGCTTCTCTCCAAAATGTCACTCTCAGTTGCTCTTGGGGCGTTTGTCCTCTCTTAGCTTCTCTGGAGCAAAAGTCTGCTTTCAAAGGCTGTCTCCAAAATGTCTCTGTAAACTGCAGTTCTTCTCTCTGCTGCTGTGCATTCTTCAAAGTGTCCCTCTTGGCTGTAGAAAGCAGTGAGCTTCTTCTGTCTGAACTTATAAGTGCTCCAGTAAACTAATCAAGGCTGATGCTGAATGGACGGGGCGACACCTCCATGGAAATTATCCAGTGAAAGATCTCACCCACAGTTGAGTGATCACATCTGCACAGAAGCATCCAATCAAAAGTCTCCAACCCAACCAACACCAATACGTTTCCTGCCCACACACAATTGCATCAAAGATAATGTCATTTTGGGGGACAGAATACATTCAAACCGTCACAAATGGGTACAAGTGAAGATTAGTCACAAGGTTCTACAATCACAAGGGCACAAGATACAGACTTTACAATCTTTATCAGAGATCAAGGCAGCTGAATTGCTGTTCAGAGGTTTCAGGTATTTCCCTCTGTCTATTCTAATATACCAGAAAGTAAAAAGGAATGTCTACATAATAATTCAGCAATCATAATCATCCCTTAAATCCTAACTTCTTGGTTACATTTTTATTTGTTGAAGGTAAGAGATGATGACATTGCCCTCCAGTGTCTACTTGCTTGGGTGACTCAAGAGCAGAACATGACAAATATTTTCGCATTTATCTGTTTGGTTTTTATGTGACCAACCAGGCATAAATCCTTTATTACAGCCAGAGTCACACCTAGCAAGAAGAGTGCTGATATCACTATCATCCTCCTCATCATTCTTAAAAACTAATCTGTGATTTAATCAAAAGAGGAAAAGTGAGTTCAAGCCACAGTCCTCAGCCTTGATTTTATATTGAAATCACCTGGAGTTCCTTAACAACTACTAGTGCCCAGGATCTGCCCCCAGAAGTTCTCATCAAATTGCTCTGAGGTGTGGCCACATCTCCTCAGGTGATTCTCCTGTGCAGTCTCAGCTGAAAACTCCTTGAAAGTAGGGGAACTACCCAATTTATAAATCTTTGTACCTAAAACCTAGCACAAAATAAGAAATCAGTAAGCATTTGTTGAATAAATGAATTTCTCAGAGATCCCTTTTCTCATTTGGACAATGATAGTTTACAATTTTATTTGATTTCCAACAAGGTAGCAGTGATTCAGGAAACTCATATGCCAAAGTACACATTGTTAGAGCACAATTTTCTGGAAAGTAAGGCAGGCAAGAGCTTTTGTTTAGTTTTTCTCCCTTAAAATCTGGGCATTATTTTGTAGGTTAAGCTACCAGTTTTAGTTTATTTGATTTAACTATTTCTTAATTTTAAAAATAATACTTATTCTATAAAATCCAGCATTCTTCCTTGATGAAACCACTATGAAAGATCGGAATAGAAGGAAACGTCCTCAACTTGATAAAGAGCATATATGAAAAACCCACAGTTAACATTGTACTCAATGGTGAAAGACTGAAAACTTTCCCTTTAAGATCAGGAACAAGACAAGGATGCCCATTGTCACAACTCTCATTCAACATCATGCTAGAATTCTAGCTAGGGTGATTTGTCAAGAAAAAGAAATAAAAAGCATCCGAATGGGAAAGGAAGAAGTAAAATTTTCACTATTTGCAGATTATGTGAGCCTATATTTAGAAAGTCCCGAAAAATCTACAACAAAGTTACTAGAGGTAATAAATGAGTTCAGCAAAGTGGCAGGATACAATATCAGTGCACAAAAATCAGTAGTATTTCTATACACTAGTTATGAGCAATCTCAGGAGGAAATCAAGAAAAAAATTCCATTTATGATAGCAACTAAAAGAATCAAATATCTAGGAATAAATTTTAACCAAGGATGTAAAGGACCTGTATTCAGAAAACTACAAAACAATACTAAAAGAAATAAAAGAAGACCTAAATAAATGGAAGGACATTCCATGTTCATGGATTGGAAGGATAAATGTCAATTCTACCCAAATTGATTTACAGATTCAACACAATCCCAATCAAAATTCTAACAGCCAACTTCACAGAAATAGAAAAGCCAATTATCAAATTTATTTTGAAGGGTAAGGGGCCCTGAATAGCCAAAAACATCTTGAGAACAAAAAACAAGTTGGAGGACTCACAAGTCCTGACTTTAAAATATATTACAAAGCTAAAGTGATCAAAACAGCATGGTACTGGCATAGAGACAGACATATTGATCAATGGAACTGAATTGAGATTTCAGAAATAGACCCACGCATTTATGGTCAATTGATTTTCAACAAGGCAGCCAAGTCCACTCAACTGGAATACAACAGTCTCTTCAACACACGGTGCTGGGAGAATTGGTTATCCATATTCAAAAGAATGAAAGAGGATCCCTATCTCAACCCATATTCAAAAGTTAACCCAAAATGGATCAAAAACCTAACTATAAGAGACAGGGCCATAAAACTCCTAGGAGGAAATGTAGGGAAGCATCTTAAAGATCTTGTGGTAGACAGAGGTTTCTTAGATTTGACACCCAAAGCACAAGTGATGAAAGAAAAAATAGGTAAATGGGATCTCCTCAACACTGAATACTTTTATGCATCAAAGGACTTTGTCAAAAAGGTAAAAAGGCAGCATACTCAATGGTAGAAAATATTTGGAAACCACATATCTGATAATGGCTTAATATCCAGAATTTATAAAGAAATCCTACAACTTAACTATAAAAGACAAACAACCCAATTAAAAAATGGGCAAAAGACTTGAATAGGCATTTTTCCAAAGAGGAAATACAGACGGCTAAAAAGCATATGAAAACATGCTCAACGTTGCTAGCTATTATGGAAATGCAAATCAAAACCACAATGAGATATCATTTCATACCTACTAGAATGGTCTTTTAAACAAACAGAAAACCTCAAGTGTTGGAGAGGATGTGGAGAAACAAACACTTATGCACTTGGTGGGAATGTAAAATGGTACAGCTGCTGTGGAAGACAGTTCAGAAGTTCCTCAGGAAGCTAAGGATAGAACTGCCATACAATCCAGCAATCCTGCCACTAGGTATATACTCAGAAGAACTAAAAGCAGGGAACAGACATTTTTGCACACCAATGTTCATAGTGGCATTATTCACAATTGCCAAAATATGGAAACAACCCAAGTGTCCATCAACTGATGAATAGGTAAACAAAATGTGGTATATACATATGATGGAATATTAATTCAGCAATAAGAAGGAATGAAGTCCCGAAGCATGCAACAACATGGATGAACCCTGAGGACATTATGTTGAGTGAAAATAAGTCACACACTAAAGGACAAATATTATATGATCTCACTAATATGAACTAATTATAATAAGTAAACTCATAGAATTAAAATCTAGAATATAGGTTACTAGAGGATAGAATGAAGGTGGACAATGGGGAGCATATATTTATTGTGTGCAGAACTTGTAACTAGGTTGAATTTAAATGTCTGGAAATGGATAGAGTTGATGGTAGCACATTATGATGAGTGTAATCAACAGCATTGAATTATATTGTGATTGTGGTTGAAAGCAGTAACACAGTAAACCCTATGGTGGATGATGACTGTGATTAATAGTACAAATGTTAAAATATTCTTTCATGTACATCACTATTACAAGGAAATATATGGGAAAAAATGCACCTATTGTAAACTGTGGACTATAGTTAACAGTAATATTATAATATTCTTTCATCAAGAGTAACAAATACACCACACTAATGCTAAGGGTCAATCAAAGGGGGATAAAGGGTATGAGATGTTTTGGCTTTATTTTTTTTGAGGAATGTAAATGTTCTAAAATTGATTGTGGTGATGAATGCACAACTATGTGATGATATTGTGAGCCATCAATTGTACACTTTGGATGGATTGAATGGAGTGTGACTATATCTCAATAAAAACTGCTTAAAAATACTTATTCTAGTATACATATGGTAGGTGTGATATATACATCCAAACAATATTGAACTGTAAAAAATGAAAGTGTATGTTTCCTTCATTACTACCATTTTCCCTTCCCAAAGACAACCACTATCAGAATTTTCTCATAATATATTTTGTCAATAATAAAAAAAAAATTCTGGAAATAAAGACATGCATGGAAAAAAAAATGTTTTTCTGGTCTTGGAAAGGGAGACTTATTCAAAAGGATTATGGATTATTGCAAGGGGTAAAGGGATTACTGCAACAGAGGGAAAGGACTATTACAATAGGGAAAATGCTCTTATCCTAGGGTCTGCAAGGGTCTCCAGAATTAGGCAAAAAGTGAGGAAAGAACCAGGTATGGGAAAGTGAGATCAAAGGATGATGTGATCAGATAGTAGATCAGAGAATGTTTTATGCTAAAGCAGCCTATTTTCTTCGGCCTGGAGAAAGGAGAGAAGCTTAACCTAAGTTTGGTTAACAAGTATTTTGTTTCAATTGATCCGTGGGGACAAGCAGTTCAGCTAATCATTTATGAGGCAAAGAATGGGAATTCAGAGGGTCTGTATCTGGCTTGTCACAGGTAAACAAGAGGGCTTCCACAAGTCCTAAGCCATATGGGGAAGGGGAGTTCTTTTCAGTAAGCCATTTTCCAGAACACAAAGAGTGGGAGGGATTTCTTTAGTGTTTTCAAAAAACACAGGGCTAGGCTAAAGTCAAAGATTGTCACTTTCCAGTAATCTTCTATTCAATCATTCATACAACAAATATGTATTGAACACCTCTATGTGTTCTTACTGGGCATAAAGAAGTGAACCAAACTAAAATCTCTGCCTTCATCAAGCTTAAAAGAGGCAAATAGAAGATAAACAAGTAAAAAAGGTGGAATGGAAGATGGTCTAAGTGCAATAGAGGATACAGAGAAGGAGTATGGGGAAGTAGGTGGTTGCTATTTTAAATGTGGCATTCTAGGAAGGCTTCACTGATAATGGATTTGGAGAGAGGTCTGAGAAGGTAAGGGAACAGGTCAAGCTTTTATCTGAATAAATAGCTTTTGAGGGAGAACACATAGCCAGCTCAAAGGCCCAAGTTGGGATCATGATTGGCTTGTTTGCTGAAAAGCAAAGAATGCAGAAAGGATGGAGCTGAGAAAGTGAGGGGAAGTATTAACAGGAGAAATAAGAGAGGTAGGAAGAGATCAAATCCTCTAGGACACTGTAGACCATCGTAAGGTCTTTGGATTTTACTCCAAATGAAGTAGGAAGCCATTTTTAAATTTTGAACTAGGGAGTGATATTATCCAATTTACATTTTAAAAGGCTCACACTGTCTGCTATGTTGGAAATAGACTTTGGAGTGGAGAGGACCAGGGCAGAAGCAGAGAGAATTAAAAAATATATTTAGTTTTGAGATGATGGCGGTGGTATGAAGTGGTAGTACTCTGGCCATGTTTTGAAAGAACATCAAGATTTTCTGACAGATTGGGCTTGAAATGTAAGAAAAAGAGAGGCATCCAGGAAGGGTTTTGACTCGAGATTAAGAGTTGGCATTTCTAAATGAGAGGAGACTGAGAGTGCATCAAGTTTTGATGAAGGGGATCATGAGTTGAATAAGTGGAGATACTGAATTGGGAGTTGGATATAGAAGCCTGGAGATAAAAATCTAGAAGTCATCACTATGTGGGTGGTATTAAAAGCCATGAAATTGGATTACCTAGACCATGACTATATAAAGGAGATAAGAGATCCAGGGATTTAGTGAGTGGAAAGTTCCAAGTTCAGGGGAGGTGTGGAAAAACAGAAGGAAGAAGGAAAGAAACCGTCAAAGGAGCAGCCATTGATACGGAAGGAAACCAGAAAAAGATGGCATCCTGGAAACCATGAGAAAGAAGTTTTCTGTGGTAGAGAGAATGATTAATATGTTGAAAGTTCCTGATACATCAAGTAAGACCGGAATTTGGGAACTGAGCATTAGATTTTTGCAGAGTTAAGGTCATTAATTTGTGACTGAAAAGAGAAGTTTCTGTGGAGGGCTGTATGGGAAAACTTGATTGGAGAAAATTGAAGAGAAAATGGGTGGGGAGGTGGGGGTGGGAATCCCAACAAGCAAACAGCAAATGTAGGGAACTCTTCAGAGGAGTTTTGCTGTAAAAGAAAATGAGAAATACGATGGTGGCAATGAAGGGATGTGGGATGCAACAGGTTTTTGTTGTTTTTTTTTTTCATGTGTAAACATTTATGATTATATTGATGATGGAAATGATAAAACAGAGAGGGGAAATTGATGATATAATTAATAATTGAATGCCACAAATGAGAAGCTGCAAATTTTAGAGTAGAATAAGTAGATTTAAATTTGAATTTAAACAGTATATTTTTAAGCTGCCTAATTTAATGAGCCTTAACTATTGTGTGCTCTATAATCCTGGGCTATGGGAAGAATTTTTAATTGAAATTATGATTCACATACCAAAAATGTATGCTTTTAAAGTGCACAGTGCAGTGGCTTTTGTATATTTACAATGTTATGCAAACATCAGCACTAATTCCAGAACATTTTCATCACACTAAAAAGAAATCCACCCCGTACCTATTAGCAGTCACTCCCCATTCCACCCTACCCTTACCCTCTGAAACCATTAATCCCATCTCTGTCTCTGGATTTGTCTATTCTGAACTTTTCTTATAAATGGAATCATATAGTATGTGGCCTTTTCATGCCCAGTATCTTTTACTTAATGTTTTCAAAGGTTCATCCATGTTGTAGCATGAATCAGTACTTTACCTTTTTGTGGCTGAACTTCTTATTCCATTGTAAAGATATACCATATTTTTGTCTATTCATCAGTGAATGACATTTGGGTTGTTTCTGCTGTTGGACTATGAATAATGCCTCTATGAACATTCATGTGTTAAGTTTTTGTTTGGACATGTTTTCAATTCCCTTGGATATATACCTAAGAGGAATTATTGGGTCAGATGGTAACATTAATGTTTAACTTTTTTTTTTATTAGAGCAGTTGTAGGTTATATTTAACATTTTGAGAAAGTGCCAAACTGTTTTCCAAACAGCTGCATCAATTTTACATCCCCGCCAGCAATGTATGAAAGTTCCAATTTCTCCACATTCTCCCTAGAACTATTTATTTTATGTTTTTTTCCCACAAAATAATTTCAATACTTTGTACTTGAGCTAGCAGCATCTTGTGCTGTGACATTTCTATATACACAAACATTTTATCCAAGTACAAATGTTTGTTAAAGGAGTAAGCTGCCTAATTATTGCTTAATTGCCAATACCAAGGTAAATAGACACTGTAAGTTATTTTTTGTCTTGAATCATTTTTGCTGCATAGTAAATTGCAATTACATGTCAGTATAATGTTACCGATCTATAGAATACACTTCGAACTGTGAGATATGACAACTCCTTTTGAGAGGAAGCTAATACGTAAACCTGAACATCTTCAGTGATTTTTCTTTTTTTCTTTTTTTTAGCTGCCATGGATGGGTAAAACAAAAAAAAATCCAGCATTCAGAGACCATAGAAATGTACTTTTTCTGATCAAAAAAAACTCAGATATTTCCTTTTGTTTCCTAATTGGAGCACTGTTGCACAAATATAAAGTAAATATTGATATGACGCTAAATTTGTAATGGAATTATGGATTAAATAATTTATTAAAGAAAAAATCCACCAGGTCATTTACTTTCATCAAGTTGAGATCCTGATATATACATCCCAACTTTCTAATTCAAAACTGCACTTAAATACTTCTAATTCACTTGAATTACCATGGTAATAAGACAGTTAAAAACTGTATATCTTCTTAAAAAGGACTTGCTTAACATAAATTCTAAACACAGATGAAGCACAAACATCTTCTCACCCCCAACTAATATTCAGCTCAAAGAGTTAAGGTGTTGAGAGCTGGTAGGGCAAAAGCCATCACTGTTTAACATTTCCACCAGAGTAGAAACCAATAAGCAAAAGTAACTGCTGTTTAAACATCTAATAAATAAGAAATTAACATGAACCAATTGACTGAAATTAAAAGGAAAAGTAAATAGTCTGCCATTCCAATTTGAATATTTTAAATAAGTTTTTCCACACTTCCAAAAATAGATACTAATAAATGCAGTTTTCCTATGTCTGTGCCCAGATTACATATTTAATTTTAAGGTTCGGTGCTATGTCATATACACATTATTCAAATATACTAGGAAATAAATCATGGTCGGTTAAATTTATCTTGGGTTAATTATCACAAAACATCAGTGGAAATAAAGGAATCATAGAAATGGAACCAAAGAGAACAGGAAATGAACTACCAGAAGAACTAGTTGAATATTAGGTGGAAATGGATTCAAGAAAAAACAAACTTGCATTGTTCCTATGAAAGGAAGAATAAACTCCATGTTTTGTCCACATTAATATTGTACCCAAGATGACGGCAGTCCTTTTTCTAGTGTTTGCGAGAGATTGTCTTTAATATACAGTGCTAGGCAGGCACTTTAGTGACAGCATAAAAATTACAGTGGTTAGGAAAAGTGGAAAATTACCAGTTATAAATTAATATCAATAACCAAATCTGTATTTTGGCCAGAATATTAGAGAGGATATATGCATGTAAGAAGCTACTAAGAAAATCTTACTGCTTCACTTTTAAAACCTAAATTTACAATTATGAAGATTCTTTGCAGAATGAAGCATCAGATTATTAAATTGCAAGAGGGATCTTTGCTGACCTATCCAATAAGTGACCTATATACAGGAAAGCTGTGTTATCTGGCACTTTGCTAACCGGAATTTCTGAACACCCAATGCAAATCTTCACTACACTACTACCCCAAATGACTTAATCATACAACAGAACTTGACCACAATGTCATTAACACTATGCGGTTTTCAGGATGGTAAGATGGCGGAAGGGAAAGAAAATTAGAAGAATATCACCTAGATCGACAGGAATTAACTTTTAATTAACAAAACATTTTAATCCACTTCTACTTTACCTTTTTGTGGCTGAACAATATTCCATTGTAAGGATATACCATATTTAGTTTATTTATCGGGTAATTAACATTTGGGTTGTTTCTGTTATGAATAATGCCTCTATGAACATTCATGTACAAGTTTTTGTATGGGCATATGTTTTCAATTCTCTTGGGATATACCTAAGAGGCATTACCAGGTCAGATGGAAACATTAATGTTTTTAACACTTTTTTTTTTAATACAGCAGTTATAGTTTATATTTAACATTTTGAGAAAGTGCCAAACTGTTTTCCAAAGCAGCTGCACTATTTTATATCCCTATCAGCAATTGGTGAAGGTTCCAATTTCTCCACACTCTGCCCCACACATTTTGTCTATCATTTTATTATAGCCATCCTACAGGGTGTGAAGTGGTATCTCACTGTGGTTTTGATTTGCATTTCCCAATGACTAATGATATTGAACATCTTTTCGTGTTCATTTTTACGTCTACATTCTAGATACTAGACCTTTATCAGAGATATGATTTGTAAATATTTTCTCCCATAAAAAAAATCTTTTTACTTTCTTGATAGTTTTTCTCTGATGCACTGTTCTAGTTTGCTAATGCTGCCAGAATGCAAAACACCAGAGATGGATTGGCTTTTATAAAAGGGGTTTATTTGATTACACAGTTATAGTCTTAAGGCCATAAAGTGTCCAGGGTAACACATCAACAATCGGCTACCTTCACTGGAGGATGACCAATGGTGTCCGGAAAACATCTGTTAGCTGGAAAGGCACGTGGCTGGCATCTGCTCCAAGATGCCATTCAAAATGGCTTTCTCCCAGGATGTTCCTCTCTAGGCTGCAGTTCCTCAAAAATGTCACTCTTAGTTGCACTTGGGGTATTTGTCCTCTCAGCTTCTGCAGAGCAAGAGTGCTTTCAACGGCCATCTTCAAACTTTCTCTCATCTGCAGCTCCTGTGCTTTCTTCAAAGTGTCCCTCTTGCTGTAGCTCCTCTTCAAAATGTCACTCACAGCTGCACTGAGTTCCCTCTGCCTGTCAGCTCATTTATATGGCTCCACTGATCAAGACCCACCCTGAATGGGTGGGGCCATGCCTCCACAGAACTATCTAATCAGAGTCATCACCCACAGCTGGGTGGGGCACATCTCCAAAGAAACGCTCAAAGAAATGTAATCAACACTGATAATGTCTGCCCACACAAGATTACATCAAAGATAATGGTGTTTGGAAATGTAATCAACACTGATAATGTCTGCCCACACAAGATTACATCAAAGATAATGGTGTTTGGGGGACATAATACATTCAAACTGGCACATGCACAAAAATTTTTAATTTTGATAAAGTCCAAACTTTCTATTTTTCTTTGGTTGCTTCTTTTTTTGGTGTCATATCAAATAAACCATTGCCCAATCCAAGATCATGAAGATCTACACCTGTGATTTCTTCCAAGAGTCTTATTAGTTTTTGCTCTTATATTTAGGCTGTCAGTTCACTTTCAGTTAATTTTTTGTGTGGGGGGAGTAAAGGAGGGGTTGAACTTCATCTTGTTGCATGTGATTATCCAGTTGTACCAGCACCATTTGGGGCATTCTTTCCCCATTGAATTGTCATAGCACTTGTCAAACTCAAATGACCATAGATATATGGGTATAATTCTGTACTCTCAATTCTATTCCACTGATCTTTGTCTTGATTACTGTAGCTTTGTAGTAAGTTTAAAAATTGGAACGTGTACACCATCCAACTTTGTTTTCCTTTTTCAAGATTTCTTAGATTATTCCATATCCCTTGTAAATTTTTGGATCAGCTTTTCTGCAGAAAAGGCAGCTGGGATTTTGATAGGGATTGCATTGAATCGGTAGATCAATTAGGGAAATATTGTTAACTTAACAATATTATCTTCTGCTCCATGAACATGAGATGTTTTTTCAATTTATTTAGATTTTTAAAATTTCTTTCAACAAGGTTTTTATAGTTTTCAGAATATAATTTTGTATTTCTTTTGTTAAATTTATTCCTACATATTTTATTCTCTTGGATGCAATTGTAAATGGTATTGTTTTCTTAATTCCATTTTTGGATTGTTCATAGCAATTGTATAGAAATACAATTTATTTTTTTAATAGTTTTTGTTTTTGTTTTTTTCAACAACAGATTTTTGAATGTTGATCTTGTATCCTGCAACCTTGCTAAACTCATTTATTAATTTTAATAATATTTTAGTGGATTCCACAGGACTTTTTTATATGCCAGATCATGTCCTCTTCAAATAAAGATAATTTTACTCTTCCTCTCTAATCTGAATACCTTTTACTTCTTTTCCTTGCACAATTTCTTCCCCTGACTAGAACCTCCAGGAGAATGCTGAATACAAGTGGGAAAAAGCAAGCATCCTTGTCTTGCTCCTGATCTTAGAGAGAAAGCTTACAGTCTTCCCCCATTAAGTATGATGATTTTAGCTCTGTGCTTTTTTTGTTGATGCTCTTTATCATGTGAAGAAATTCTCTTCTACTCATTTTGTTGAGTGTTGTTTTTATCACAAAAAGGAGTTTTTTTTATTTCATCAAATGCTTTTTCTGTCTCTATTGAGATGATCGTGTGTTTTTTGTCCTTTATTCTACTGATAGGTGTATTACATTGACTCATATGTTGAACCAACCTCACATATCTGGGATAAATCCTACCTGGTCATGGTATTTAATCCTTCTGATATGTCACTAAATTCAGTTTCGTAGCATTTTCTGAGGATTTTTGTGCCCATATTCATAAGGGACATTGGTGTGTAGTTTTCTTTTTTGTTGGATATCTTTGTCTTGTTTTGGTATTGAGTGTGGTAGTCAGTTTTATGTGTCCAATTTGCTAGGCTACAGACCCCAGTTTTTCAATCAAACATGAATGTAGGTATTGCTGTGTGTTCCAGTTTGCTAACGCTGCCACAATGCAAAATACTAGAAATGGATAGGCTTTTATGAAGGGGATTTATTAGGTTACAAATTTACAATTCTAAGGCCATAAATGTGTCCAAACTAAGGCATCAACAAGAGGATACCTTCACTGATGAAAGGCCAATGGCATCCAGAAAACCTCTGTCAGCTGGGAAGGCCCTTGGTTGGTATCTGCTGGTCCCTGGCTCCCAGGTTGTATTTCAAAATTGCTTTCTCCAAAATGTCTCGAGCCTTCTGTCTCTCTTAGCTTTTCTCAGCTCTCTGCTTGGTTCTGGGGCATGTCTCTCTAAGTATCTGGGAGTCCTCTCCTAGCTACTCAGGGGCAACTCTGGGCTTCATATCTTAGCTTAGTGTTCCAGTTCACTAATGTTGCCCTTTTACAAAATACCAGAAATGGATTGGCTTTTATAAAGGGGGTTTATTTGGTTACAAAGTTACAGTCTTAAGGCCATAAAGTGTCCAAGTTAAGGCGTCAACAATCGGGTATCTTCACTGAAGGGTGGCTGATGGCATCTGGAAAACCTCTGTTAGCTTGGAAGGCACATGGCTGGAGTCTGCTTGCTCCCAGTTTGCATTTCAAAATGGTGTTTTCCAAAATGTCAGCATCAGCTTTTGATGGTCATCTTCAAAATGTCTCTCTAAGCTTCAGCTGCAAGCTCTTTCTGTCTGCAGTCTTCTAGGGCTCAGAAAATTAATCAAGATCCACACAGAATGGGCAGTGTAATACCTCCATGGAAACAATCCATTCAAAGGTATTACCCACAGTTGGGTGGGTCACATTTCCATGGAAAGAACCCAATCCAAAGATTCCAACCTAAACAACACTAGCACCTCTGCCCCCACAATACTGCATCAAAGAACATGGCATTTTGAGGGATATAACACATCCAAACCAGCACATGTAGCATCTCCAAAATGTCCTTCTGTCTGCATCTCCAAGTGTCTCCAAGCATCAGCTTTCAACCACTGTCTCCAAAATGTCTCTCTCACCTTTTCTTGGGGTATTTTGTCATCTCTGCTTTCTGTGTGAGCTCTCTTTAAAGGACTCCAATGATCTAATTAAGACCCACTGTGAATGGGTGGGGTCCACACCTCCATGGAAATAATTCAGAGGTTCCACCCAAATCAACTGACTCATCTATCTGCCCCCAAAAGATTGCATTAAAGGATATGGCTTTTCTGGGGGACGTAATATATCCAAACTGGCACACCATGATTACATTTCGTTTGATGTAATTAAAGCCCACATCAGTTAACATTAAGTAGGGAAAATTTCCGTACATGATGTGGGCGGGCCTGATTCAATCAGTTGAGAGACTATAAGAGTAGAACCACGGCTTCCCTGAAGAGAAGAACATCTGCCTGTGGACAGCAGCTTCACCCTGTCCTTAAGAGTGCCATCCTTTCTGACAGCCTGCCCTATGCATTTTGACTTGCTTCAGAAGGACTTTCCTGGACACTCTCACAATTGTGTAAGCCAATCCCTTGCAATAGGTCCCCTCATATATTTTTCCTCCTGGTTCCAGTTCTCTGGTTGAGCCCTGACTGATACACAAGGTAATAGAGGCCTCATTAAATGATTTGGTAAGTGTTCTTTCCTCTACTATTTTTTTGGGAAAAGTTTGTGAAGAGTTTAATTTTAAGGTTTTTTGTTTTGTTTTGTTTTGTTTTAATCTAAAGAATTTATTCTATTGTATGTATTCACTTAAAGTTGATCTTTTATCTTAAATATGCCTGGGACATCTTTCAATGTTAGTATAATTTGGACCTAGTTCATATTTCCTTTAGTGCTGGATTATATTCCATAGTATAATACTCAAGGTTTTTTAGCTTGGCAGATAGATCTGAGTACAAATCCTAATTATAAGCTTACTAACAGTGTGAGTTTTGGCTGCTTCTATATTTTTTCTTTCCTAGACTTATTATTCATATTTTACAAATTAGGACAGAATTGTGGTTGGGTAAAACCTGGAGCTTACAGGGTTGCCTTCTCTCTGTTGTGTTCCCTGTCCAACTTCTTCATCCCCTCTAGATAAATTTTGATCTTTGGAACTTTGTTGGGGAAAAGAAAATGAAAAGAAAAATGAAACACAAGCCCCCCTGATTTTAGTAGCTTGGCCACAGTGTATCCTATTACAGTCATTTGTCATCAGGGTCGTCAGTGAAAATTAGATTTTTTTCTTCTAATAGTTATGGATTTCAGGGATAACAGTATAGATTCAACTGCAGCAGAGTTGAACAGATAACTGGGAAGAGAGTCAGGGAAGTCGTAGGGGCAGCTAATTGGAGAAAGCAGCTTCAAGATCACCCAAGGTGCTCTTTTAAAAACAGATACCTTGTTGCCATAGTTTTGATTCAGTAGGTCTGGGATATGCTTAGGGAACCTGGCTTCACTGTTTCTGAGCTTCAAGTAGCCTTATGTGAATGAGACCTTGACAAATTCTTAACCTTAAAAGGTATACAGAAAAAAAAAAGGTATACGGCCCCAACCTACTGTTGCATATGTGAAAAGGAAATTTAAAAGGCCTGCAATATGAGCCATTTCAATATGCATTATTTAGTAGAAAGGAAAAGTATTGAATCATTCCCCAGAAAATCTGTTTCTTTGCGACCTAGTAAGTGATTTATTTGTATCCCTGAACTTGAACTTCCTCTCCAGATCTAGTTTTCCTCATTTTATTAATGATTCCTTTTATTTTGCCTTAATCAAAATTCTATTCCCAACTTTGGCTTAATCATAATTCTATTCCCTTCAGGACCCCATTTCTGACTAAAGAGAGTAAGTTTCCATCTGCAAAAGAGTGAGTTAGGGAGATGGGAGAAGGGGAGAGGAAGGCCTGGTAGCCCAGGATGCTAACGATGGACGATGTGCAGAGCAGGAATGGTCCAGGAGGCTCTGATAACAGTGCATCCACAGTCCATCAGTCTCTGTGCTAGAGACCTGCACGGTCACTTGTAACATGGAGAGATGTGTTCATGGAACTGGCACCGTGTCTGTCATTCCTGGGCCTCATGACAGTCACATTGGTCAATATTTCACAGCTAAGGGTTTGAACACAGGGAGGTTTGAGTAAATTGCCCAAGGTAACATAGTCGTTAATTGAAAAATCTGGAACTTAGACCAAATCTGACTTGAAAGAATGCCTCCCAGCATGGACACAGGGTTGCTTGGAAATTCAGAGGGTTGGAAGAATGGGAAAAGTGAATAAAGAATTTGAAATAGGGATAAGGGACTTCTGGGTGAAGAAGGAACTTGTGGTTTGCTAAATTCTGGTCCAATTAAAATGGCCCCAAAGATTTTCAAGGAAATATTTACTGTTTCTATTGTAAATTATCAGAAATTAAAATTTAATATTACTATGTTTGTTGGAGATCAAAACATAGGAAAATGATACTTTCAGATACACTGAAATTTGAAGAGTCATTGCAAACAATGCTATACTATCTTGTGATCATTGCAAGTATAGTAATAAAAATTCTTTCTTTATTATTTATTTACTTTTTGCAGTAAGTATATTACCTGGAGATGTTTTTACTACAAGTCATACTTATTTTAATCCTCCATATTTTGAATAAAACCAGAGCAATAAAGCTCAAGTTGGGGGGTCAGTACTTTTAATGATTATTTTTCTTCAAATTAGAGACTTTCTTGGAAATGAGAAATTCAGTCATTTACACATAAAACTTTGAATACTTTCTTACCACAATAATCCTTTTATTCTTTTCAGGACTTTTCTTAGGTAAAACAATCTGGTGGTGAGGATTTTTTTATCTCTAAAATTCAAGCAGAACATCTGGCAGAAAAGACCCAAAGCAAAACAACCATGGACTTAAATCAGCATGGCCTTGAAGCTGGTGATGAAGTCACAAAATCTAAAAGTAAGTGCAAATTAAGTAGGCTTCAAATAGTAAGCAAATTCATTGCCTCTTGTCCTTTACTCCATTCTCAATCTTTTTTTCTATCTATAACCATTCCTGTCTTCCCAGTTCTTATTACAAGTCTTTCAAATTTCAGAGCTTATCAAAATGCCAAAACATAGGAATTCATTACTGACTGACTCTTTCATTTTAGGTCATGCAGGCCCATCTAGTTCACAGAATTGCTGGAGAGTCTCTGACCACGATGTAAATCCACCTTTGGAGGGTTCCATCCATGACATGAGCTTTGAGGGGACCATGAGTTCAACGCATCCATTTTTAGCCCAAGAAGCACAATATACAGATCTCCTGCAACCTCTCCAGGACACAGAGGCACATGAAAAAGGCCCAGCTGCTATTCAACCTTCAGGTATTCCATGGAGTTTTCAGTATGCTAATTTTCATTCATTTATTTACAAATATATGTATGCCATTGCACAAGTGTCAAAAAAATATGGAAGTAGATAGCATAAAATACAAAAGTTCCCTTGCCATTTTACTTTATCCTCCCTCTGTCGAATTCTGTGGGTGTCGTTCAAACTTTCCTTCCATTTATGTACAATCCTGGGCGTGTCCAAAATTTTGTACATGCCCAGGATTATACTAAAAACAATTTGCAATTTTCATAGTATCTCCTAGAATCAGTATAAAATACTTAATGTTCTTTCATTGGTGAGCATAAATTTGCTTAAAAAAATAATAAGCTATTATCTTCAGTGTTGCAATAAACATTCTTTCACATAAAATGTTGGACTAATGAGCCAGGGTTTGTTGAATTTGCTAGGTCCAAAAAGTAGGTACATTTTATATTTTGTTAGGACTTCCAAATTGGCTTCCAGAAGGATTTTTACTGTTTTGGACTCTCACCAACAAGGTATAAGAGACATAACCTACCTGGATATGTTTTTTTCACAAGTAGTTCAGGAATAATTTTAATTCGATCAAAACAAGGTGTGCCTCTGGTTTATGACAGATTAGGTTTTTAACCATTACCCTATAAAAGGGGAAGTCGAAACACATTAGATGCCTTTGTCCAGAGAGGAGAAAAATCCGTAGGCCTCAGAAGTGTGTTAACAGCAGCAAAGTACTGTCTTCCTCGGAAACCCTGTCAGCAACAAGTTCTCTGCCTGTTTTTCAAGTATTTGCCTGTTCGTGAATTCTTTAGTTTGTATTTAGAAGAGACTCGTCTCCTTTCCGTTTGTAAATGTACTTTTAAATGTAATTGAAATCTGTGACAGCATATATAACATATTTAAGTTATGAAACAAATTAACAATATGAACATCTTGGAACCAACCAAATTTAAAAATGTCTTAGTTTTATAAAATATAAAGCAATATGTATTATTATATATTATGTATTAAATAATAGAAATAACATAGATGAAAGATAAATAACTATAGCATTACCCATACGTGTCATCTACTTATGTGTGGCTCCTGTATCCTATCCTGTTTTTTCCCACCA
This sequence comes from Choloepus didactylus, assembly GCF_015220235.1. NCBI lineage: Eukaryota > Metazoa > Chordata > Mammalia > Pilosa > Megalonychidae > Choloepus > Choloepus didactylus. The sequence continues at coordinate 124,336,476 of NC_051314.1, forward strand.
TCTAACTGAATTTTGTGTTTATCATTTCCTCAGTATGACAGTCTTTATCACATATTTATGAACCCTTCAATAATATATTATTTAGTTTTGAACTTTCAAAAAACAGTATCAATCATTATGTAGTACTGAGACTTGCTCTTTTTACTCAATGTCATGTTTCTAAAATTAACCATGTAATTAAATGTAGCTGTGATTTGTTAACAACATTCTGCCAAAACACTAGATTGTTTCTGCTTTCTGGTGTTTCAGACAGTGCTGTAGTGAACATTTTTATTCACGTCTCCTTATGCACAGCTGCAAGGGATTCTCTAGGTATACATCACAAATAAGACAATGTGTAATTTTATAAGAGAGTGCTGAGTTGTTCTCCATACACTTTGAACCACTTTACATTTCCATGAAAAGTTTGTCAATCCTCCAGCCTCTAACGCTTGGTATTATAAGATTTAATCTCTGCCAATTAAGTGTGAAAAAGAGACCTTTCTTTCTTATCGTCATTTGATTACTAAAGAGGTTGAAATTCCCTTCAAAATATTGGCCATTCACATTTCAGCTTCTGTGTAATACGTACTCCTGACACCTGCACTTTTTGTTTTGTTTTGTTTTGTTTTCCCCCAACATTTAATTATTAAAAATAATGAAAAGCTGAAGTAATTTTAAAGTTGATGCCCAGGTCAACCAAGATACTGCTTTTTTTTTTCTTTTCCAAAAGGATTGGCTAACTTTTCCTTTCTGATTTATGGGAATTGTTCATATTTGCAGATACCAACAGTTTATGAGTTATAACTGTTACAAACATCTTTTCCAGTTTGTAACTTGCCCTTCCACTTTATTTAGGGGATCTTTGGTGAATAGAAGTTCTTAATTTTGATGTAGATTTATTAAATAGCCCTTTGTAATCCCCTCTCTATTCTCTATCATGTTTTTATTATATACATGAGTTTGTTTTTAGGCTCTCTTTTGGTCCAGTGGCCGATTTGTCCATTTCTATACCAATACCTCATTGTCTTAATTACCATAGCTTTCTATTAAGTCCCTAATTATATTCTTCTTGTATCATGTCTTGGTTAGTTCAAATAACTGAATTATTTCCTTAATAGTTTAGGTAGGAAAACCATATCAGATGTAGTCTAAACCAGAACACTTTCATGAAATGGGGTGTTACTGATAATTACAGCAGAATGCTGAGATGTGCCGGGACAATCCTGGGCAAAGTGAAATGCAAGGCCACTTTAGTTTTGGGACTATTCAGGTTTTCAATTTCTAATTAAGTCAGTTTTGATTAAATACATAGTTTTTAGAAATTATCTATTTTGTTTAAGTTTTAACTTAAATTGACAGGAAAATGTTCATAATATTTTTTTTTTACTTTTTGTTTCATCAGTTTTATTGGTCCATATATCTGAATTCATTATACAAATCTTTCAAAATAACTAGATATTACAAGAATAGCTTACAATTCAGCTCTGATTGTACAAATACGTGACACAGGAAACCATTTTTACAAATACATGTTTTCTTATAAGAATAATTTAATAAAGAAAATAAGTCTTTATATATCTTATAGCAAATTTTATGCAATCCCATTCAGTCAGCCATCATTTCAGGTTTCTATTACAGTGTGTCCATAATATCCAATAAACCAAATTACAATCTGCTGCTTCTAATGTTCAACTGCTATTGAGATTTACACTGTTAAGAGTTGTTAAGCCTCTTTTTCTAATTTTACTGGTCTGAAGAATTCATGTAATCAGGCTAGGAGAGGTCATTTAAACAACATTCCTTTTGAAATATAACTTGTATCAGGTTAATCATTGTGTTTGGTGAAAGATCTTTTTTACTTCTCACTTGTGCTAGACCAGCTGGTAGTTTTACCCCCATCATGTCAAGAGGAAAGAGTAAAATCTTTACATTCTAAACAGCAAAAATAAAATGCTAGAAAACAAGAGTTAAATAGAAATATTAAGAAAGCTAGAACATTTGCTATTGATTAGAGTAGAGAACACTTTTAAATTCAAGGTTTCTCCCAAGTTGAAGAGATAAAGTGTAAGGATGTGGCAGTAGTTTATAAAACATTGAAAAACTGAAAAATGTTACTTAGGTCAGTGGTATATCATTCTCAAAATGCCAGAGGATTCAAAATTTTGGACTCAGTGGTCAACTAAACTCAACACTTGACATTCTTATGTTGTGGCTTTGAAACAGCCTTATAAATATCCACTTGCCCAGAGCAAGTAATCCTTTAGGCCAGCGACCTTCCAGAATACTGACCACATTTACTGGAAGAGAGGTAACAAGGAGACATTTGGCATTCACTCCATTCTTTCTGTTTGTGAAAAGTATGTCCACTTGGCAGAGCTTGTGGTCTTCCTTTCAGGTAGCATAAATTAATACCAAGAGACTAGCAATATTCTACAGTCAAATTCAAGTTCCTGAGGACTCAGCTCCAATTATTCAATATTCCTAAAAGGATTCTTTAATCAGACCCTTGTCCAGTAAGAGGTTTAGCAGTACGCAGGGATTACCATGTGTCCCATTCCTCTTCTATTTTGATTTCTGTTTCTCACCCCAGTGTGACATGTTGCTACAGGTTTTTACCAAAATGCTGCAGCAATAAATTATTCTGCATTACTAGGTGTTCACATTGTATCAAGTCACATTTGCATATGACTATGAGGAAACCAAACAGCATCTACTGCAGTGATTTTGCAAATTCAGCATAGTCAATGTGTCCATCATTGTTCTTATAATCATCTCTCAAAACACCGTGTATTAAGTTAATCAGATCTTCTTTCATTGGTAGTGTCTGGTCACTCCCTTCCTTATGGGCATGAGTGATGGCCGTGGAGAGTTCTAAGCCATCAGGTAAATTATTGCCATCATAATTGTGCATTTTGAAATAATGGAGCTGCAGTTCTTGTGGAGACATCTCTGCCTCTGGTTTTTTGATGACACCTTCTAGATGCTCCAGGATATGCTCTTGGTCGTGCACTGTGTTCCTATCCAGGCCTGCGCTGCAGGGATGTTAGAAGCTGGCCCCAGACTCCTCAGCCCTGGCACCTGGGGTGCAAAAGGCCCAGAGCAGGCTACGTAGGAAAGGGGTTCTGAACAGCCACAGAGATCCCATGGTCATTGGCACCGTCGCCGTCCTCACCGCCAAATCATTTTTCCAGACCTGTTCATAATATTTTATAATTATATGTGTAAACTATAATGAACTTGTGGTTATAGTTCTTCATTGTTAATATTATATATGAATGCCTTCTCTTTTTACTTGATCATTCTTTTCAGAGGATAATCTAATTTATTGATCTCTTCAGTGAATCAACTTTGAATTTTGTTGATTGACTCTCTTTTTACTCTAGAATCTTTTGTAAAATTGGTGCATCACATAACTTATTCATTTTAAGGTAATTTACTTTTTGACCAATTAATACCACAAGGAGAGGTAATCATTTATTAGATAGATTTTTTTCTTACTCAGTATATATTTAAATTCAAAAGTAGACACTTTTTTGGCTGAAACAGACAGAGGTTTGTTTTTCTCTTTCAATAAGTCCAGGGCTGGCTGAGCAGTTCCAGGGCTGTTTGATAAGTTCACTTTTTATTTCCTCTCTCCTTTCTGTCACCAGTGTACAAGTTGCAACTAACTAATGTCAAATACCTTCTCACACCAAAGAATGTTGACTTTGAGTTGAAAGTCACATTAAGATGTATCTTGATTTTATCCCACAGATCTTGCTATACAGAGACAACCAGCAATGTCTTGCAATCAAAATCCAGAACAATCAAATAGGAAACATGGTAAAGATGAAAGGAGGCGAAAGAAGAAATGGAAAAAAGGAGCAGCAGCAGCAGGAGCAGAAGCAGCAGGAGGAGCAGCGGCAGTCGGAGCAGAAGCAGCAGAAGCAGAAGCAAGAAGAATAGCAAGAAGAGCCGCAGCAGCAAAACGAAGAATGTTGTCAGCAATTCGCAAGAGAAAATCAGTCAGCAGACCACTCATGGACAAACTCTGGGCAAAGTTTAAATTAAACAATTGCCCCAATGCAAGACAGCATCAATCACTCTCCCTTGAGTTTGGCCTGACAGATCAACAGGTATGGCAACCTATTTTTTCACATAAAGACAGAATCACTTGTGTAATGCTATTACTAAAAGTAACCTATATCCTGAATTCTCCCCCCATCTTATTTTATGCAGATAAGTCAATGGTTTAATAAAATGAGGAAGAAATACAACAAAGAGATGTCCCAGTTGAAGCATAACATAAGACAGCAAAGGTAAGAATGATTTGGATGTAGAACACTAAGTTGTCAGGAGGTGAAAAAGGAATATCTTGACTTTTGGAGACAGTTTGTGTTCCCATATTTACTGGATCTCCCATAAACTTTTTCATGTTCTAGCATGCGGGGCAATGTACCATTTACCGCCCTCCACGTGTACATACAAATTTGCGTGCCTACACACACACACACACGCACACACCCTACCTTTTTAACATATTGTCATATTACCAAAATACAACTACATCATTTAGATTTTTACTGATTTCTGTATACAATTAATAATTTTGTCCTTTTTGATCTTTAGATGCTGAATATATTTGGTGATAGTCTTTGGTACGGCCTCTACTGACAGAACCTCATTTGATTTTGGAAGGAGCTACGATAAGAACAACAGCATTTTTAATAGTGCTCGCCTGGTTACAGAGCAAATTTTTAGGCATTATCTGACTTGATCACCATTCTAACCCATATATGAGGAAACTGAATTGGCAAGAAATAATGTGACTTCATTAAGAAGCAGTGTTTCTAAATGTCTGAGCCTGAATTTGGACTCCCATCTCTCAACTTCAAATCCTATGTGTTTTCAAGAATAATGAGAAAAAGATCCCAGGCACTATCAATTTCTGTTTTATATGTAATGCTTATATACTCCTAATGTTTGCTATTAAAATTTCAATATGATAGTATTTCTGTTCTGGTTTGTATGTATTACGTCCCTCAAAAAGCCATTATCTTTGATGCAGTCTTGGGTGGGCAGGAAAAGTATTGGTGTTGATTGGGTTGGAGACTTTTGATTGGATATTTCCGTGGAGATGTGATCACTCAGCTGTGGGTGAGATCTTTCATTGGATAATTGCCATGGAGGTGTCACCCTGCCCACTCAGCATGGGCCTTGATTAGTTTACCAGAGCACTATATAAGCTCAGACAGAAGGAGCAAGCTTGCTACAGCCAAGAGGGACACTTTGAAGAATGCACAGGAGCGGAGAGAGGAGCTGCAGCTTACAGAGACATTTTGGAGACAGCCTTTGAAAGCAAACTTTTGCTCCGGAGAAGCTAAGAGAGGACAAACACCCCAAGAGCAACTAAGAGTGACATTTTGGAGAGAAGCTGAAGCCTAGAGAGGAACGTCCCGGGAAAAAGCCATTTTGAAACCAGAACTCTGGAGCAGACGCCAGCCACGTGCCTTCCCAGCTAACAGAGGTTTTCCGGACACCATTGGCCATCCTCCAGTGAAGGTACCCGATTGCTGATGTGTTACCTTTGACACTTTATGGCCTTAAGACTATAACCGTGTAACCAAATGAACCCCCCTTTATAAAAGCCAATCCATTTCTGGTGTTTTGCATTCCGGCAGCATTAGCAAACTAGAACAATTTCTAACGTTTTTTTTTTGTTTTTTTCTTCATTTATTTTTTCAAGCAGTTGGATGTTTACAAAAAGTCATGCAGAAAGTAGAGTTCTCAGATGACCCCTACCTCCACCACACACACACAGTTTCTAATGCTCTCACCTTTATGAAACTTTTCAGATCTGTTTTCAGAAGATCCACTTGTCTCTCTTTTATGGAAATTCTTTTCCAGATTTAATATATTTTAACATATGTTAAATATATGTAATATGTTGGGAAACATTTCATTTGACTTTATTTTCATGTTCTAAATGGATAAACAAGAACATATTAACAATTGTTAATTTTGTGAAGCGGGAGGGAAGTTCCAAGAAGATTCTAAACATTATATTTTTATCCTACTGTGGGGTTTGAGGCTTTTATAATGTAAGTTTATTGATTTTATCTGAGGAAAAAAATCAATGAAGAAATTGCTAACCTCTCAGGAAATGCTCAGGGAATGAAAAAGAAACATACCATAAAATCTAGTGGGTTTGGTGCACCCTGCAATCTGTTAATGTACTCTATCTCCAAACAGCTCTTCCTGCTTTTTCTCTACAGACTTGACTGTGCTCCTTGAAGGGTGAGTTTTGTCAGGACTGAATGAGAGGATCAAGACTGCTTGGATTTTCTGTAAAATTCATTTGATAGGTGCTCCATGGATAAGGAAGGATGTAAAGGCAAGGTGGCCCTAATGGACATAAGGAGGGTCACTTCCCAGGTTTTATCAGATTTTTATATTTGGTGGGTGTGATTTTCACAGTTCATGATATGGTTGGATCATCTGATATTCAAGCCTTTACTTCAACTTTCTGAAACCCACAGACCTTCATCCCCTCCCAAGATCCAGATAGATCTTTAGTGTTTTACAACAGAAATCTCAAAACTTCAAATTCCCAATTTTCTTCTATTCTAGCTGTTTCATTCTGTCCTTCCCGGGCTTTGATGCAATCCCATAGACTGTATGCTTTGAAGCCTCACTTTTCTTCTGATTTTGTAGCGCCCTTCTGCCATCCCTCCATTCCCTGAAGTCTGGATTATGTCGTTTGATAACCTGAATCACTATCTCATCAACATGCTGATTTCCCTCATTACTCTTGTTCTTTTGTCCCTCCACATGCCTGGCAGAGTCTCAGCTTTTCTTGAGCTTCAAAATACCCCTGTATTAGGTTGTCTGAATACTGTTTGTGCCAGCTTGAAGCTGTTATGGACCCCAGAAGAGCCATGATCTTTTAATCCAATCTTGTACTGTGGGACCTTTTGATTGAATGTTCCTGTGGAGAGACAACCCTTCCATGTATGGGTGAGACCTTTTGATTACATTATTGCTGTGGAGGTGTTACCCCACCCATTCAGGGTGGGTCTTGATTAGATTGTTAAGAGTTCTTTAAGAGAACTCACTGAGAGAAGGAGCTCAGAATAGTTGAGAGAGACATTTTGGAGGGAAGCTAAGATATGTAATCCAGAGTTTGCCTCCAGGAGAAGCTAAGAGCTGACATAGACCTAGATGTTTGGAGATGCTAAGCTAAGAGATGAAGCCCAGAGTTTGCCCCAGAAAAGTTAAAAGAGGATTCCCAGATGCTTAGAGGAACACCCCAAGAGAGCCAAGCAGAGAGCTGAGAGAAGCTAAGAGAGACAGAAACCCAGAGAAATTTTGGAGAAAGCCATTGTGAAAAGCAATCCAGGAGCAAATGACCAGCAGACACCAGCCCCATGCCTTCCCAGCTGACGGAGGAATTCCAGACGCCATCAGCCTTTCTTCAATGAAGGTATCCTCTTGTTGATGCCTTAGTTTGGACACATTTATGGCCTTAGAACTGTAAATTTGTAACCTACTAAACCCCCTTTATAAAAGCCAATTCATTTCTGGTATTTTGCATAACGGCAGCTTTGGCAACCTGGAACACTGTTGGTAAGCATCAGTTTTTTAAAAATCACAAAAAATAAATTGAAAATCAGGCTTTTTTGTGTTTATACTGACAACTGAGGGATGGAACCGATTCAGAGATGAGGTTAGTAGGCTTTCTGTAGTACATATTGTTTAGTAATTCAAAACAGTAGTTTTGTGGTTTTATACTAAGGTCACATCAAAATTATGACACATTATTCTTCCATCCCTTGTTTTATTTATTTATTTTTTTTATTTTATGCCTTCTTGTTGTCAACCTAGAAACTTATAAAAGTCCAGTTCCTTGTTCCTTCCTATATGTTAAACTGAAGTCTTTCTGTTCAGTCTTTCCTCTCGGTCAATGAACATCTTCAGGCCTCTCTGATCCACAAAAAAAAAAAAAAAAGAAGGAAAGAAAGAAAGAAAGAAAAAAGAAAGAAGAAGAAAGCAAAATACAACACCCTTACCTTGCCTTTCATGCAACTAACTACTCCTAACTGTTTTTCTCATATAACCACTTTTTCCTCTTAATCTTTTTGTCTTCCAAATATAAAGGTAAAATACTTTATTTTGGGAAAATTCAGAAAGCCCCAAAGGGAAATAAAAATCACCTGTGAACACATTGCCTAGAGAGAATCACTATTAAACTGTGGTTGCATTTCCTCGTAGGCTTTTATGGGCACAAATTTCAAACTAATTGATTTCATATGTGTACAATTCATTTCTTTTTCTTTTAACACAAAATGATGAACATTTTCAAAGCCAGCAATGTTTGAAAACATTTTTTATGACTGCATAATATTTCACATATAAATGAATCATTTTTCCACATTTCTTTATCTAAATCCCAAGAAGTAAATCCACTGAGTTAAACATAGAATTATTTTTTTTTTATTTTGCATAGAGCTCTATAGAAAGGGTTTACAACTTTATTCTCAACAATAAGAGGAAAGCAGGTGTTTTTTTTTTATTGTACTATAATTTAAATAAGTGATGATAATATCAGCCAAGCCACTTAAAAGATCTTCCACCAATTGTTTCCAGTCAATAGGAAATGCTGGCTACATCAAAATCACCCGAGAACCTAAAAACAAAACAAATCTCCCCGGTGATTCTGATATGCAACCTGGTTCAGAGCTAGTAGTTTACATTCAAGATCCCCACTTTCTCACGTACTTACTTGAAGCCACTGAAAGCTAACACTGACTCCATTTCTGTATTGAAACTTTTCTGGCAAAGGTAATCGATGATTTTTCTATTGCTAAGTCCAATGGACACTTTTCAGTCCCTGGCTTTCCAGCTCACTAACTCTAGTATTCCCACTCCAACAATTCTTCAATCCTTGTCTCCATTCTCAATCCCCCAAAGCACTAATTAATATTCATGATCTGCTAATCTGACCATCATTTTCTTCCTTATATCCTTTCTTCATAGAAACCTCTCAAACCACAACCTTCTTTTAAAGTTTTAACTCATTTCATGCTTCACCTTAGCAATTGAAGATGGCTGGAGAAAAACACACAACCATGCTGGCTGGCCTCATTTTAAATTTATAATCACAAACTTCATGTGGCCCCTCACCACTGCCGTACAAACCTATCACATTTCCCCAGTCCTTTCATTCTCGCAGACACTTTCATCCTTTTTCTCTCCAACCTTTACCCTCTCCTCACTCTTGAGTGATGACATCTTTATGGTCCCATATAAACTAGAAGCAAGAAAAGAGAAACTCTTCATTTTCCCAGCATCGATTATACCAAGCTACCCATATATTCCACCTGCTTTTCTTAAAGTGTATTCCCCCAGACCCCCACCCACCATCTATTCTGGCCACTGCATATTTCTAGGTTTCTAAGTTTATCACCTAACTTGACTTCTCAGCATCATTTGGGATAGTTGAATATACCTTCTTTCTTGACACACTTTCTTCCCTTACTACTGGGACATCATTCTCTCCCTGTTTATTTCTTACCTAACTGGCCACTTCTTGGTCTTGATCTTCCTTCTCCTCTTCCTCTTTTCAAAGCCTATAGCTGTCAAACCTCAGGGTTCCTCCCTGGCCCTCTACTTAATATACACTAACACCCTTTATTGTGGTCTTAAATACCACACATGAAAAGGAGGAAGTAAAATTATACTTATTTTCAGATGCTTCTGTACTGGAATATGTCACTTACAATATAATAAGTTAGAAAAAGGAATATTTGTTTAAGAAATAAACAACAAAAATATGTAAAATCTTTGTGAAGAGAACTTTAAAATATTTTCATGAAAAATTCAACATCCATACATTTTTAAAATACTGTTACCAAAACAGAAATAGAAACAAATTTATTCTTATGGAGAGTATCTACCATAAAATCTGCAGCAAATATCATACTCAATGGTGAAACATTGAATGCTTCCCCTTTCAAATTAACTATAATTCTTGGATGCTCATTATCCCCACTTCTTTTTAACATTTTACTGGAGATCCTAGGAAGTGTAGTCATGCAAGAACAATAAATACAAAATATAAGAATTTGGGAAAAGAAGAAACATATTTATCATTACTCACATGATAATTATGTGTGTAAAAATTTTCAAAACCTACAGATAAATTATTGGAATTAGTTTAAAATTAGTGGGGTTGCCAGAGCCAAACTCAATATACAAAATTCTGTTGTATTTCAATTTCCCCAAAAGAGTAAGAAAATAAAATTTAATAAAGGAATGTTATGTACAATTACATCAGAAAGCATCAAGGGCCTAAAAATAGATCTAACAAACGACAGGCAACACCTCTAAGGAGAAAACTACAGTTTAATGAAAAAAAATTAGAGAAGATATATTAATTGTAAAATCACTTTTTGTGTTACAAGATTCAGTATTTTAAATATGTAAATATTTCTCTAATTTCTATTCATTCACTGTAACCCAAATCAAAATCCTTACAGTGTTTTTAAAGAATTTGACAAACTGAGTCTTTATATGGGTATAAAATGAGCCCCAAATTGCCAGCGCGGCCGAGCGGCAGTCTGCTCCCTTCCCTCGTCCACATCGGCCTGAAGGCCACCGTGGGTCCGAAGGCGCTCACGAGCCCTCGGGAGCCGGGAGCCGCCGAGGCCTGGAGCGGGGAGCGCGGTGGCAGCGACACGGACCAAGCTGACCCTTGAGCGCCGCGTCCCAAACTGCCAAGCCCGAGCCCGTCCCAGCCGGCCCGCCACGCCAGCGGGGCCACCCACGTGACCGCGGGCGCCGGGCCCGCCGAGGCTCTCGGTCCCCGGGGCCCAGAGGAGCCGGAGTCCTCACCTCTCAAGCCTGGCGGGGGAGCCGGGCGTGGAGGTTCGTCCCGCGAGGAGGCGGCATTTCCCGCAGGTCCTGGTGCTGCTGCCAGTGAAGCTGGGCGCTCTGGGAACGGTGCTGACTCAGACAAGGCCCCGGCCCACTCCCACCCGGGCGCAAACTGCAAGGAAGAGCCAACTTGTGGGAAGGCCCAGAGATGGCAGGGAAAGCGCCGGGAGCCGAGGCTCCGCAAGCACCGAGGAGGTGGGGTCCTGTCGGGCGCCGGCAGCACCACCACAAGGCCAGGGCCGCGAGCCGGAGCTTTGGGTCAGTGCCTTAGAGGCAACAATTCCCAAACACTGAGACCGCCTCTAGAAAAACGAAACTTGGAACTCTCCGGCGCACTTCTGGAGGATACCAACGCTTTCCGGGGTCATTCGATATAGTTTGCTCCCGGAATCCTGGCTCCCAAAGACACGCTGAGGTCTGTACTCCTTTAAGATGGACGAGGCTCTTCCCCTTTTGCACGTTTTACCTCCTGGGTCACCACCTCCGCCACCGCGAACATTCCCCTAGATCATTCCACTTACTCCGCGCAATACCCAGTGCTTCAGTATCACCTCGTGGTCTACACCTGTGGGAACGGTACCCTTGGCCGTGAGGCCCCACCTAATTGACCTGGGCCCTACCTCAACCCGGAGCGCATGGAGTCACAGCGCTATTACCAACTTCAGGAAAAACATGTGCCTCCATGTGTCTTAAGCAGCTGGGATTATGTCCTGCTTCCCACGCTGTGGTTACAGTTTCAGAAAACCAGTGCCTTTGGACAGAAAAAATCAAATTAAAAAATAAAACTAAACTGTTTACCCCTCAGATTGGTGAATATAAATATAAATATAAATATACATACAAATATATATATATATGGGCTGTTCTTACGTTGCTCATAAGTGTATGGTTTGCTACAACTTTTTTTTCTAAAATTCCTAAACAGCATGAATAGATGCCCCCTACCACCCTAGGGCATTTAAAAGAGGCAGGTTTACCAATGCTCACCTGGAATATTTTTATTTATTTATTTATTTATTTATTTATTTAGCACTGAAGGGGACTAGAACATACCCCTTCTTTAATTTCATCAAATAAAACCAACTCTCCTAGATTGTACAATGTGATTATCATGAAAACAACTCTTTAATTGATGAGATTTAGCAGATTTAATCTCATCTGCTCCTCCCATCTGCTCTACACTTCCAAATCCACGCATTCTTCCTGTCAGTCCCGGGCAAAAGTACTAAGTCCCCATTTATCTGGTATTGCTCAACCAGTAGGACAGTAAAGAAATGCCAGGAAAATGGACCTGCTTGTCCAAGAATGGTGAGATGTCTGAGGTTTGATCAAGAAACGACTTTCATTTCTGACTATCTGGCATGCAGAGAGCCCTGGGCCAGCTTGAAGCACATGGGCTAAATTGAATCTAAACCCTGTGTGCCTTATGGAGTCAGTGATTAGAAAAAGCTGCTCCAGGGTATAAGAATAGCTTTGAAATTCCCTCTGAAAAGTGATGGGTGTGGTTTCCAGTTGTCCTTCTTAGGTGGGATTAGGAGCTTAAATTCTTTAGTGGGCAGGGAGTTGTTGGGAAGAAGAGATGTTTTAGAGAATTGTCACATGATCTCTCCCACCCCACCCCGCCCCCAGGAACTTCTTTCTCCTTGTCCACTTGGCCTGCAGAAGTAGGAATTTCTAAGAAATATTTCTGCTCACCGAGAGCCTTGTGTTGGAAACATGAGGAAGTCCCATACCGGGCACTATACTCCCAGTACTTCTAAGAAAAGGGAAGCTCTCCACAAAGCAGCAGTAGGTACGTAGGAGCTGGGCTTTGGTATTGTGGTATTACCAGCTGTAAAGTGAGCAGGAGGAACTAGATGGACCTAGAATTCTGTGGTTTGGGTTTGCTTTTTCATTTTTTGTCTTTCCTTAAAGCTGATTACAATTTTGAGAAGCACAGCTTGATGCCTAAAAAGGAAAAGACCTGGAAGAAGGGAGAATTTGACCACAAGAGAGCAAAGCATCCTAGGAGGGTGAGGCAACGTCGAGTCAGCAAGCCCCTCCTGGAGACACTGTGGATCCATTTCAGACACACCAGAAATGTTGATGCCCGGCAGGTACAAATGCTAGCACAATGCCTGGACCTGTCACCCAATCAGGTAAGCCCTTCCAGTCCCATTACTGGAGATAAATTTCTTGTCTGCATCATTCCTATTCCTAGGGCTTGCTCCAAACTTCACACTTACATTGTCCTTTGTATTGGTCTTGCTACTTAATTCCCTTTTTTTTTCAGGTCAAAAACTGGTTCCAAAGAAAGAGTTTCCTGTATAAAAAATGTTTCCACAGACAGCAGAGATCAGCCGGATATGTACTGGTAAGAATGATAGGAAATGCAGAGAGGTGTAGGCAGGTGGAGGGCAAGGAGGAAATCTGGACACTCAGCAGTTGATCTAATGCTTGCATGGAAAACACAACTGTCCAGACCGTTGAGCGAGATGATGCCATAGGAGCCCACCCACCCACCATAAGGGGGAAGGAGGTTCCCACTTGCAAACAAAGTTTCATTATTTATTTTTCTGCTTTGTCCTATTTTAATTTTCCTCAAAAGAGAAATACACTCCCTGGTCTCTTTTCTGTTTCCTCATCTTCTGTTTATTGTATGACGCATCACAGTTGGCTTTCTGGCTCTTGTCACTCCACTGAAAAAAGATGTTTCTGGGAGCAACATATGTCAAAGGACATTTTTTAGTTCTGAGCACTTAACTCTTGAGTCAAATTTGACAACAGTGTATGCTCCCTCTTGAAAACACTCCCCACTTTCAGCTTGCATTGCATGTGACATGGTACTGTTTTTCCCCTACTCTATGCCACCTCCTGCATCTCCCCTGAAGTCAAACCCTCCTCCTTCCCTCATCTGCATGTTGGAGTTCCTCAAGGCCTGATTAAGGCCCCTTCCTGGGTTTACTCTCCTCACAACTTGGTTAATTTTACACAGACCCATGGTTGTGAATCTATAGGCAGATTCAAGCACCAAAAACTCAACTGAGCTCCTACCTGGGCCTGGAATTATTCTAGGTACAAGGGATACACAGTTGTGAAACAAACATGAAACTTTCCTTATAGGGGTGGGAGAAATAATAAACAAGTAGAACACTGAAAGAGGTAATTCCTGCTAGTGATAAGTACCTTGAATAAAAATGATAAAAGAAGGTGGTAAAGAGTTCTGGGAAAGTGCAGGAGAAGGGGACAACATTAAATAGTATGGTTAGATAAAACCTTCCAGAGGAGGTTGTTTGCAATGACATCAGAATCACTAGGAGACAGCATTTGAATATCTTGGGAAGAGTTTCTAAACAAAGCAAATAGCAAATGCAGAGATTCTGAGATCGGCAAGAGCTTGACATGGCCAAGGAACAAAAGAGAAAGTGATGATGGACTAGATGTAGAGCAGGTAAAGGCTGGAGCTTGAGTAAGTAGATGGAAGACGAGGCATGGAAGAGTTTTTTTGGGGGGGAGAGTGGTGCAGCGGCGGGGCAGGAAGAAATCAAGAGTTTGTTTTAGACTTGTTCATCTTGAGGTGCCTGTTACACATGGAAATTTCAAGGTTGTAGTTTCCAGGGAGAGGTCTATAATGGAAATTAGACATTTTAGTCATTGACATCTAGATGGTATTTATACACCTGAGATTTTCTATAAAAGAGAGCCCAGGGATAAGCTTTAAAACACTCTGACAATAGGAATTGAGTTGAGGAGAAGGGATTAACAAAGGAGCCTTAGTCAGGAAAAACTAGTAAAGTAACAGGAAAATCTCTGTGGTCATCTCAGTCTAGAGAGGAGAAGAGCGTCTTCCCGAGAAAAGGGAATAAACAACTGAATGCTGATGAAATGTTAAGAAGCTCAGGATTGAAAAGTGATAATCCGTTCCAGCTCCTTCTAAACTAAAATTTTCTGCCAGGGTAGCTTTCTAAAACACAAATCTGCTCATCGTCCCCACCTGAATCCATAGTCCTCATGCTTCTACTTTCAAATATTTTCCTGTTGTCTCATGATGAAATCACGATGGTCCCCAACAGCCTCGTTTCTCGTCACCCTCACCTTTTCCATGTCAGCCACATTGACCATATTTCAGTTTTTCTATTCTCCATGCCCCTCCTGTCACAGGGTATTCCTACATGTTTTTCCTTCTGCCTGGAAGCATGGACCTTCCTTTTTCATCTGATTAACTCCCACTGAGCCTAAAAACCTAAGCTCAGATTCTAACAATAACAGTTAAACTTTTGAGAGCTTAGTATGTGTCATCTGCTGTTTAAGCATTTTTATATGTATTTTGTAATTTTTAATCCTTGCAATTACCCTAAGAATTAGGTACTAATATGATCCTATTTTACAGAAGAGGAAACTGAGACACAGAAGTTTAAGTGTCTTGACTTAGTATTGGTGAAGCAGGATTTGAAACTAGAGTCCGGGCTCTCAGCCACTAGGCTTCCCATCACACTACTCACCTGGGCTTTGTATAATTTGATTAATCTCTGCCTCCCTCTCCTCCAAGGCTCCACAATGTCATCAATACCTAGCAAATTGTCTGGAATTTATTAGAAGATCAATAAATATTTGTTAAACGAATTAATATGAATGGATGAACATTTCCTTTTCTTGCCCCCAGGACTTACAACCACGGCAGCAGCAATACCAGCTAAAATTCCTGCCTGGAACAAAAGCCCCGAGTTTCACATTCCGTGAGACAGATCAGAAACCAAGTCTGTGGAAGGCTGTTACTCAAATCCTTCTCTGCATAAAAGACTTGCTAATTAACGTCTCCAGGTACAAGTCATTAGAACTTGCTCCAGTGTCTTCAGTCATCAACTCTATTTTTTCTTACGTCAATTCTGATTATATGTATTTATCAGCTCACCTAAAAACAAAAACAAACAAAAATTTCCCGCTTTGAATTCCCATCTCCCAATTGTTCTCCATCCTTTTCAAAGTCAAATTTCTTGAAAAAGTAATCTCCTTTCCCTACTACTACTTTTTCTTTTCTAAAAAAATTATTGTATTTTACTTTTTTACGTTTTCCACTGTGAAATGTAACATATATACAGAACAGTGACAACTTTCAAAGTACAATTTAACAAGTAGCTAGAGAGCAAATTTCAAAGAATGTTATGGGTTACAGTTCCACAATTTTAGTTTATTTCCTTATTTTGAAATATATCATATATACAGAAATGTGATAACTTTCAAAGTACGATTTAACTAGTTATGTAGGTAACTTCAAGGGATGTTATGGGTTACAGTTCCATATTTTTAGTTATTTCCTTATTGTAAAATATACAGAATAGTGATAACTTTCAAAGTACCATTTAACTATAGAGCAGATTTTAAAGAATGTTATGGGTTACAAGTTCCACCTTTTCAGTTATTTTCTTCTAGCTATTCCAATACCCTAGCATCTAAAAAAAGTGTTAACATAAAGATTCAGTATTCATAATCCTTTGTTAAATCCTATCTTGTCTGTTGCTACCCCTTCCTCTCATTTAATCACTTTCTCAACCTTTGGGGATATCCAGGCAGTGCCCACACTAATGTTCATATTGAAAAGGGATATCAATGTTATGGGGCAGGGGGCTGCATCTAGTTGATGTTCTTGAGGAGGCTGTTGCCTCTGGGTTTTGAGACATCTCTGGTATAGGAACACTCTGGAGGATTAATGTTTCTGAAAAACTTAGTGAAACTTTTACAGAGTTTCATATAGGGACCTGGGTATTTTGTTGGTTAGGGCTTGGCATAGTGTGGCCTTTTGGGATATCTAGCTGGAGCTACTGCTACTTTCATATTTCTAATTCACACTACTCAAAAAACTGTCAGTCACCAGTGAAAAGACTTTACTACGAGATGTTACTTTTTGTGGAAAAATGTCTTTTTGTAAACTAGGACTGGGAATAGTCCAAGGTTGACTTTGTTTTTTTTTTTTTTTTTTTTTTTTAGAAGTCAATGAAACCTGTAGACTTTGTTTTAATATCAGAACTTGGCAAAATCATAAGTTTTCCATTTTTTGGTATCTGCCCTTCCTGCATATCTGCTCTTGACTCTAGGTTTGCAGTGTTTTGAGAACTTATTAATCTATTAAATAATTTTTAAAACAGTCATCTATTCATTAATCACAGGTTATGTATTTTTCCTTACAATTTTGACATATTAATACTTTTATAATAAAATCACTGACATACTGCTAAATCCAATGGATTCTCGCCAGTCCTTATTTTAAAAAACCTCTCTGCTTTGTTGTATACTGGAATCCATTCCTTTCCTCTTGAAATTCTCCATTGCTTTGGATACTATAATGTGATACTCTCTTGACCAATTTTGTTTTAGTCTCCTTTTTTGGACACTTCTTTCTATCCTGCCCCAGAGATCACACTTGCCTAAAAACTACAAATATTCTCCCCTAACTCTCCCATTCTAAGACTGTTTAATGAATAAGTTTACTAAATTCAGTTTGGCTTGATCCAAAAGATTTCTGATGGTTTTGGAGAAGTCATTAGTCAAACTGACTATTTTTCCCAGATACCTTTTTATAACTACTAACTAAAAACTTTTGAAGTTTTTTAGCCAGAATACATAAAGGACATTTACAGCCCAATGATAAGACACATGCAAAAACAATTAATAATAGGCAAAATTTTTAAAAATACTTTACAAAAGAAGATATATAAATGGCCAATAATCACATGAAATGATGCTCAACATCATTATTCATCAGGGAAATGCTAATAAAAATCACAGTATGGTAATATATATATATATATTCTTCAGAATGGTAAAATTAAAAAATATTGGCAAGTCTCATATATTGCTGATAGTTAAACATACCTTTATCATCTGCTCCAGTAATTCCATTCATAAGTATTTACTCAAGAAAAATTAAAACATATGTTCACACAAAGATTTGTGCAGAGATGTTCATAACAGCTTTATTCAGCCCAAACCTGAAAACAACCCCAAGAATTATCAAAAGGTGAATGGATAAACAGATTGTATTATTGTCAAAAGTCATCAAAATATATACTTAAAATGGGAGCATTTTATTGTATGTAAACTATTCCTCGATAAAGTAAATTTAAAAAATCATGTTGGTGATTTGATTGGTATTGTGTTAAAGATAGACTCACTTAGGGAAATAAACATCACTACAGTGTGGAATCTTTTTCAAAATTAGAAATTATCTTTCCATTTATCTAAATCATAGTTGCCTAAAATATGGTTTAGAATTGTATAGTTATCAGTAATAATTGTAGAAATATTTCCATAAAGCCCTGTATATTTCCTGTTTAGTTTCACAATTTTATATTATTACTACTAAAGGAACATTTACTTAGGCTTGGTGTTTTAGAGGAAAATTACTGATATTTTTGGGTTTTCAATATATGTGCCATATTATTGGAAAGTAATGGTTATTTTTGCTTTTTCTTTCTTCCTGTTTATACTGCTGATTTCATTTTCTTGCCAAGTTACTTTGGATAGAACTTCTAGAATAATGTTAAATAATGATGATGGTAATGGATATCATTGTTTCCTGGTAGAAAGAAAAATTGTATGTGGTATGTGTTTCCATTAAATATGAGGCTGTTTTTTGTGTGAAATAAAAATGTTTACTCATGTAAGGGAAATATCCATTTATTCCTATTTTATTAGATATCCATCTCCCACACCACGTGGAGATTTTGAACTAAAAGAATGGCTTTTGTGATAGCTATTGAGAAAACATGGTTTTTTTTTCCCCCTTTGACTTAACTGTATAGGTGAATTATATGGTTGTATTTCCTAATATTAAAGTATTCTTATATTCCTAGAATGAAACCCATTTAGTCATAGGAAATTATTTTTGAAGAACTTTTGAATTCTATTTGCCATTCTTTATTGAAGATGTGCTTCAAAATTAAAAAACAAGATTGGTATTTAATTTTCTTTTTTGTCAGTGGTGATGGTCTTTCTTTGCCAGGTTTTGATTTTAGAGTTTTATTGGCTTTAGAGAAAGAATTTTTACTCTTACTCTTTTTTTAAATTGTAGTAATATATTTACAAAACGTAAGATCTGCCACTTCAACTGTTTTTCAGGCATACAATTCAGTGGCATTGATTACTTTTACAATATTGTGCGATCATCACCACCATCCAGTACAAAAACTTTTTCATCACCCAAAAGAAACTATCCACTAAGCAGTAACTCTTCACACCCCTTTCCCCAGCCCTTGGTAACTTCTAACCTACTTTCTATCTCTGTGAATTCACTTACTTTAGATATTTCATATATGTGTGATCTTCCCGTTTTTTTCTCTAAATTCTACCATACTTTAATTATTAGAATTATAGGTACAATGAAATTTAGAAGAATTAACCTGTGACATGTCTGGGCTTGGATCTTTTATTGGGAAAGAGGCTCCTTTAATAATTAATTTCTTCAAAATTTTCAGTGGCTCCTGGGGTCAATTTATACAACATAAATATTTTCCCAACAATAGCCATTTCCTGAAGGTTTTCAAATTATGTACAGAGTTCTGTATCATATTCTTACTTAATTGTTTTAATTTTCTTTGTATCTATGACTATTTCCCCTTTATTTTAATTTAGGATATTAGTGATTTTTCCCTCTTTTTTATGTTTGTTGTTATTCATTTTTACTTGATGCTTGTTCAAAGAACCAGCTCTCTGATTAACCCATGAATTATCATGATAACAGAGCAATCTGTGATGTGTTTAGAGAACTGTCTCCCCCTCTCCTGGCTGTTGCAGTCCCTTCCTCCTAGAGGCAGTTATCCTGGTACCTAAATTAAGTACTTATTAAGTGTGCGATCACACAAACTGAAACTTTTTAGGGGGAGGCAAAAGTTTTTCTTCCTTTGCCACTGAAGGAGATGAAAATGTACTTGCTTCAAGTAGGGGAAAAGCTTTTGGATGAAAAGAGGAAGTCGTCTTATTGAAGCTCCCTTGTGTCTGACACATTGCTTCTCCCTTGCGGCTTTCAGCATTCTCTTTACCTTTGACATTCGACAGTTCGAATACACTGTGACACAGTGTGGGTCTATTCGGGTTTATCCTGTGGCATTTGTTGAGCATGTTGTAGGTGTATATTTATGTCTTTCAATAAATTTGGGAAGTTTTCAGCCATTGTTTTTTTTAAATATTCTCTCTGCTCCCTTCTCTTTTTCTTCTTCTGGGATTCCTACAAAGTATATACTGGTATGCCTGATGGTATCCCACATATTCCTCAGGTTCTGTTCACTTTTCTTCATTCTTTCTTCTTTCTGCTTCTTTCACTGTATGATTTCGAGTGTCTTATCTTCAAGTTCACTGATGCTTTCTTCTGCCAGCTCCAAACTGCTGTTGAACCCTTCTAGGAAATTTTAAATTTCCGTTACTGTGGTCTTCAGTTCTGTTCGGTTCCTTTTTATAATTTCCTTCTTCCTATTGATATTTTCTTTCTGTTCATCTGTCATTTCCTGTTTTCTTTTAGCTCTCTGAGCATATTTAGGACCTGGTCTGATCCTCCTCAATGATAATTTCTAATGCTTTAATCTTCTCCTTTGCCCAGGCCATTGCACCCTTTTCTTCTTATGTTTTGTAATCTTTTGTTGAAACCTGGAAATTATGATATTTTAATGAGTTATTGCTGGAATTTAGAATCTGAGGTGTCTGTTCCTTAAGCTTGATTCCAGCCAGTGTTATGATAGGGCTTTCCTTGAAAGCCAGGAGCTAACAACAACAGCAACAATAATAATAATGGAAAAAGGAAAACATCTTCCCCAGTCTTTGAAGATGGAACTGTGTGAGTGCTCTCCTTCAGAGCTTATCTTTACAAATGGTTTAGAGAATAGCTCCAGGCCAAAGCCTAGGCACCTCCCTGATCCTTTCTGCACATGTGTTTTTTCTTGGGCATGTACTTTTGGCCCTAGGACTTCTCCACACTGATAGGAATGCCCCTTCTTCCTTAAGAAAGAGTTTCCTCATGGTCCGGGCACTGTCCTATATGTCCTTCAGGCAGCAATCCCTTGCCCCAGCAGCAGGACTTGACTGCTCTCCCGCAGTGTTCTGTAGGAGGCCTCAGGGAGTGCCCTCTATATGCAGGGCAAGTTCTGGGACAGCAGATCCCTCAGGCCTCCACCAGACAGATTGGGCCAGACATACGTGCTCCAAGTATGTGTGCAAGGGTTACTCTGCTCCCTCCAGATCTGGGACCAGGTTTCTGCACTGGGATCTAGGCTGGCTCCATGCCATGCTGGTGAGGAGTGGAGGAGGAGCCAGCCAGGGCATTGGGGGATCCTACCACTCTTGATCATGTCAGATAGACTACTTCTTCACAGAGACAAAATCACCCGTAAAAAGAGATTCCTTAATTCACTCTTCTTACCTTCCATGGCTCACTCCCAGTTAGAGGAGAAAACAAATGGACAGATTTGGAGATTTTGTTCATTTACAGTTGGTCACAGTGGGCAAGGAGGACCTCAAATGAGACTTTCTGTGCATTCTTTTCTTTCCTCCATCCGCATGCCCCACTGGACCACCTACTTACTCTGTGATTCTTACTCCTTTTCACTCTATTTTCTATTTCATTTCAAATGCTGGTTTTGACACACTAAATTGACTTCACTATGATAACAATGAAGGTTGTAATCTGCTTGTTGGTCATTTCTGGAGGATGCTAGTGCACCAACTGATTGTCTGAAAACACCCAAAGAGAAAGCATCAAGCATTTATCCAGCTCTTCCTGTACAAACTCTCCCAATCAAACAGTAGACAACAGCAAATTTTGTGCAGTCCTGTATCTATTAAAAAATTCAATCTGCCATTAATACCCCTTTCCAAGAGATAAGTATAGGTCAATCAGTCTGCTCCTTCAGTAGTCTTACAAGCATTTAAGGAAGAAATAATATTCTTTTTTTCCCCTAGTTTTAATACTTATTTTATTTTTACAACATTAAAATATAGCTAAAGTAGTTAAGGCAGCATGATATTAGTATACAATTAGCCCAAACAGATTAATGGAACAGAATAGAGAGCCAAATATAGACCCACCTGTTTAGTCAATTGATTTATGAAAAAGGAGCCAATGCCAAGGTTAATCAATGGTGGAACAAATAGTCATTTCAACAAATATTGCTAGAACAACCAGATCATGTTATGAAATAGAAACAGAGATACTCTTCTATGTATATGTTATTTTCATAAATCTGCTACTGAAGTAAGATGCATCAGCTGCAAATCTAAAAGGAGGAATTGAGGTCCAGAAACATTAAATGGAAGGACCCTGACCATACAGCTAGGAAATGCTCAAGGCAGGATTCGAACCCCTTCATCTCTAAATCTACATGTTGCCCCAGGAAAATAAAGAAGCCTCAATGAAGGAAGAATGATGGGGAAAGGAACACAGAAGGATGACAGATTGTAAGTCCCCAGGAAGCTGAGTATCCTCCCTGCCGCTTGGCCCCTCTTTATAATTCCATTTGTCATCAAAGTCCTGGCCACCAGGTTTAGAGAAAAAAGTTGTCTCCTTGAACTTCGTATTTTATTTTCATTACATTCGATTTGGTGAGCGGAAGGGATCCTGAATGAATGCATGGATCTGCAGTATTCCGTTATCTCTCAAACAGAATTGGGATCCAGGTTCAAGTTGTCATTAAGACCAGGATCTGCATCAGAGTCAGAAGAGGTCGGCCACTGCTTCTGGGAGCTGGGGTCTCTGGGGAGAATGGCAGGATATGGGCATGGAGGTGACCATGGAGGACTTGGGGTCCAGGGTGCCCCTCGTGGTACCTGAGGGTTCTCCATGTAGATCACATGTGGGGAAGTCCACATCAGCTCTTCAAGGGGCATGAGGACGGTGCAGGCCTGGAGCTGGGACTCGGGAGGTGGAAGGTTGGCCATATCTGAGGAGACATTGCCCTTCCAGTTAGAGTCCATTATCCTGTGTAGGGCCTCTCCGTAAGGGCAGGCAGGGGTTCAGTCCTTGGCTTCTGGTTGGCCTCATGTATAGTCCAAAATAAGTCTGACAAACTTATCTTAACATGTGGAGACACTATCGCCAACTCTTCTTTATGCCCCTCTTCCTGAGCCCCTGGACAATTGATTTTGACAGCACATGATTCTTTTTCTTCTGACTGGGATACATCTCACATTCAAGGGATTCCCATTCCTGAATGGAACTCCTGATTTCTTCATCACTCCAAGGAGTATTTAGCTGGCCTGAGGGCTTCTCTGGTTCTTGAGTGTCTTCTCCCTCCTTTACTTCCTGGGGGTTTCTAGTAATTTCAGGCTGATGCATCACTTCCTCCATTTTTATCCCTGAGTTTTCTCCTGAGACTCTTTTTCTGCAGCCACAGGGCCTAATACAGGGCAGGCAGAGCTAGCACACACTGTGTTGCAGAAATTTAGGTAAGTGTGGAGGCCCCGAGTGTGGAAATTTGTTTGCTTCTCTCTGTTGCATGGCATCTCTCAGAAATAATATTCCTAACAAAAATTCTTTCTGCTGCAGAGAAAGAGGGAATACTTAAATCACTTTATGAAGCAACCCTACACCAGGCAAAAACTTGACAAGGACCTTCCAATAAATAAGTAAATAAATAAGAGAAAAATCATAGGCGATCTGATGAACTTGTTTAGATGCAAGTGTTCTAAACAAAACATTATCAAATCCAATCAATAAACATATAACAACAGATAAAACAATACAATCAAGTTTATTTCTTGAATATAGGGTTGAATTAACATTAAAAATTAATATATTCCATGATAACAGACTAAAAGAGAATATTCACATGATCATCTCAGTAGATGCAGAACAAATTTTTGGCCTCTTCCGGCTGACACGTTGGCTGGTGTGTAGGTGTCAAACCAAGTGAAGCAGCTCCACTGGCTCGGTTTCCCCTTGTGCTCCCCAGAGCCACTGGTGGCCGCAGCCACCCACTGGGCCAGCTGGAGGGGAGGAGACACAAGGCTAGGTGCTGGGTTCTCATTGGTGAGCAAGGTAAATTGGAGTTCTTGGACTCGTGGAGTTCAGCCCATTGTTGGAATCATGGTCCTTGTTCTAGCTTGGTCATAACTTCCAGTTTCTTGAATATGTGGCTCCAGAAAAGGAAATGATTGTCAGGGATCTCATCCCAGATTGATGATAGAAACCAAACCTTCGTAGGGCATGGACTTGCTGAGGACAGGGACGTTTGTTTCTTGGAAGGGCTTTGCATCAGTAACAAAAGAAAATAAAAATGACGACTTTGTCTATCAGATGGCAGATGAAAACCACTGTGAACTATTACTCAGAGGCTGAGATAAAAGTCCGCAAGTCCACCTCCAATGGCCCATAGGGCCCGTCCAGCTCTCTGGTGATGGAGATCGCTGACCTGGCCTACAGTGCGGTCGCCTTATTGGAGATCATGAGCATGTTGTGGAAGCAGCTCAATAACCATGCAAAGAACTGGTGGCATGTGTAGAAGACACTAACGCTGCTATCTACCTTATCAAGACTGGCTCTGAGCACGTGGTCCAGCAGTGCCTTGAGAACATCTTTACCTCCAGAATCTGAAAGTCTTCTAGTACATTGACCATGATAAAAAGGAACAGGGCATCAATGTGCACGAGAAGTCCAAGTAGCTGGTGGCCCAGCTCAAGGATGAGGAGTGGCTGAAGGTCAAGAGGGCCCTGGCTCTGAAAACCAAGGAGCACATGGCCCAGGTGGTCATCAGCATGGGTAGTAACCAGATTACCTTTGGCTCTAGCCAGCTCAACCTCTCCATCAGCTACTTGGAGCAGGAGTACAGCAAGGCCAGCAGGGGCTTGCCGACAACTTACCACGGCTCCACTTCCCCGCAAGTATCCTCCAAGCTGGAGCAGGCCAGGTCTCACACTGGCAGAGAAGAGCAGCTGTAGCTGCAGCTGGTACTTGCCATGAGCAGAGAAGTAGCTGAGCTGGAAGAAAGCCTGTGGTGGGGGTAATGATCTAAGATTACAGATGGCTCTGGGAAAAAGCCAAAGACACATGGTCAAAACTCAAAAAAAAAAAAAAAAGAAAGAAAGAAAGAGCATGGCTCCCACCCACAGCAAACCTCTCTGGTGGATTTAATGGACACTCACCCCAATTTGGGCCCTGCTGCCCAGAAAGTGGAGCCCTGGGGCCCATTGTCCGTGGCTAACCAGACCAAACCTGGAGCGGGCCAGCAACCCCAACCAGCATTTCACACCCTTGGCTATCATTTGGTGCCAAACCCACTACATCTGTCAATCCCTGGGGAGGACCTACCAGAGCCAGCACACATTCTTTCCCCGAGAGCTCAGATCCCTGGGCAGCTCTGCGGCAGCCTGCCCCTGGTGCTAGAAAAGCAACTTCTGAGGCCTGGGGCCACACCTCTGCCGCCAAACTTGTGTCAGCCTCTGGGTCCTTTGAGCTCTTATCTGAATGGCTCCATTAAAGATGACTTTTCCAAATTTGACAACCTCTGAAAAGCGGAATCCATGGTGCTCTGCCTTCCCCAAACAAATGGAGCTACCAGCCCCAACCTCTTCAATTCTTAACCCCTGACCATGGCTTCAAGCATGTTCCCCAAAACGTCTGAGTCCTTCCTGGGCCCCACCGCGGCCCTGTGAACCTGGAATCGCTGGTGGCCAAGCTGGCCCCACCCACCCTGTCCCTCCACTACTTCCTGGCACCAGGCTTTGCTGCGGCCTTGGCCTCCTCAACCCCTTCCAGATGAACCAGCCCCAGCCGACGGGCTGCGCAGGAACCCAGACCCGGGCATGAGCATCTCCACAGCCTCTGTGACCTCTGTGACCTCTGTGACCTCCGAGGCCCCTCACCAGCTGCTCCTCCGTGACTCCGCTGGGCCCCGCATCAATGAACATGGTGGGCAGCATGGCATCCCCTAGAGATGTCCAGTGGCCCGGGCCTGGGACACCTCTCCATCGAGTGCCTGGAGAGGCGATGCCAGAGGACGGGAACGGGGACTTTTGTTTTCTGGAATAGTGTCCGAAGGAACAGGGGATGTCCGAAGGAACAGGGGATGAAAGTGCCCAACTCCAGCTTTCTGTTGGAAGGGCTGCCTTCCTGGCCCCATGCGCCACCCAGTCACAGCCTGCTGGTCGCCACCTTTCCGGGCCGCCCGCCTGCCCCTGCACACAGCCTTCACACATGCAGGAGAGGCTGGCCCAGCAGACCCAGGACTCATTGCCTGAGCCCCCCACTCAAGCCCTGGCTCCCCCAGATACCTGCTGGTGCCCTGAGGCCTTGAACGAGGAGGACAGAGGTCTGCAGGGTTGTCCCCGCCCGAGGCCCCGAGGCCCAGATGTTGCCAGCCCGGGACCTTGTGCTATCGGCCTTGTCTCTGCCTGTCCCCCACCCTCGTGAACCCCTCGGGAAGGCCCAGGAGTGAGTGGAAGGAGGCCAGGGCCAGATCCACTAGACACTGACCTTTCGAGGGACTGTTATGTGAGTACAAAATAAACACAACCACCAAGGGACAACTCTTGAGTTAAATCCACTAGAGCTCTGAGCATAACTCTCCACACAGATATATGCTTGTATACATTTGCACATATTTCAGTTTCATATATGGATTTGCAGAATTACCTAATAGTCTTTTTTCAGCTAATATTTTTATAAACATCTAGTTTTGATAGAATTTACCAGATCTGGCTGAAATAAGATATTGGTGTGTCATTTTAGTGGTTTAAATTCTCTTATTTATGGTTTTAACCCTAATAAAATTTTAAAAGGAAGAGACATTTGGATTAAAAAAAAAATGCCTTATGGAGAAATGAAAGCAATTCTTGTGACTTTATAAGAAAAAATATGGAAATTTACACATAAAAGATGATGTTTATCTCTTAAAAAGTACAACAATGACAACAAAAATTCCATTCATGATGAAAAGGAAAAAATTATTAGCAAACTAGAAATAAAAGAGAAATTCCTTAATTTGACAAACCTTGTAGCCAAATATTATACGTATTTAATGGTGAAATGTTGAGAAATTTCTCCCAGAAATGGGGAATGAGACAAGGATGCCCATTATCATCATTTCTATTCAGTGGTTGTACTACTGTAGGTTGAGTCAGTACAAAAAAAGCAAGAAAAAATAATAGAAAGTATATACATATTGTAAATGAAAAACTAAAATGGTTGTTATTAACAGTCAACATGACTGTTTGCCCCAACTATCCCAAATAAGCTTCAGATAACCTATTAAAATAAAGCAAGACCACTGGGTACCTAGGTCAACCTGCAAAAATAAATTGCATTTATATTAGCTGAAGCAATTAGAGAACACAAATTTTAAATTAACATTTAACATACTCCCTTCCTGCCTCTACACCCAAAAATCAAACACCTAGGAATGGATCTAACAAAAGGTGTCTAGGAGCTCTCTATACTGAAAACAACAAAATATTATTGAGAGAACAGCAGTGGCAGAGATACCAGGAGTAGCAGTCAGGCTCCAGCATCGTGAGTGAGTTGCAGCATCTGTGTCCTTCTACAGTGGCAGTGGAGTCACCCCTAAACCATCCTGGCATTTAACTCTGCGTTGTTCCTGGCTGACTGCGTAGCCTCCCAGTCTGATTCTCTAGCCTTCTCCAAGGTTCAGTGTCCTATCTAATATGCGTTCCTTCTTTTTCACCTTAACCTGCATAGAGTGGGTTCTGTTGTTTGCAATTAAGAACACTAACTGATAGCATTCTTCATGGCTTGTCCTCACACTTAGAATAAAAATATAATTCCTGGACTGCAGTCTGTAAGAACCTATATATATAATCCGGCCCTTGCTCAGGTCTCCCATATCAATTGATACCACTCTCTGCCTTGTTCTTTACATTCCAGCCACACCTGCCTTCTTTCCTTTCTCAAGGACTCTAGTTTCTTACCTCCTCTGGACCTTTGCTGTTGCTGCTCCCTCAGCCTGGAATGGTCTGCCTCCAGGTTTTAGAATGACAGCTTCCTCTGCAGCATTCAGGTTTCGCCTCTCATGTCCCCTCTACTGAAAAGTGTTCCTAGGCCATTCCATCTAAAGTAGCCCTACACATATGCATGCCCAGCCACTCTGGGTTGCATCATCCTTTCTCTTATCATTACAGCATTTCTTTCTTTTGTCTGCCTACCTCCACCATAATGAGAGTTCTGTCAGGGCTGGGACCTGGTCAGTCTTCATTGGCAATTGTTCACTGTTGTATCCCCAGTACTTAAACCAGTCTCAGCTATACTGGAGATTCTCAAAAATACTGCCGAACAAAGGTGCCGTAAATGTCTATCATATAATCTCATATTGCCTTTCCAAGCCAAAGGGATGAGAAGAATACAGAGGTTCTGTTTAACTGTGAGTACAAAATATCCAGTGGGTCCTGAGAATTGGAGAAGATGGGAAATGATGCTGAACATTGATCTTGCTAATAGTCAAGACAAATTCAGATGGCTTATCTTGACAACTTACACATTTATATTTTCTCTAGGAAACATTCCTGAGGTCACTGGATTTTGAAAACATGATTATAATAATGCAAAGTTCTAACAAGCATATAGAAAAGGTCAACAATAACCCCCATCACCTTTTATCTCACTCATTTGCAGTACCGAAGTGAAAATTTGTATGTTTCTTTCTACACTTTTCTCTGTTCTCGTACAAGAATATACAAACAAGTGTATTTATAATTTTGCACACACACACACACACAAACACTGTGCTATACCCTATACCACTACATGCACGTTATGTACATTATTCTGCATCTTGCCTTTTTCACTAATAGATCATGGCTATCCCATACTTGTCATACTGAGTAACATTCCACTGTGTGGTTGCCATCATTTATTAAACAATTTCTGTACTGACAAATACTTAAATTGTCTCCAATGTTTGGGAATAAAAGCAATATTACTGTATACATTCTTAAAATATATTCTTACAAATGTAAACTTCAGCTTTTTTCTTTCGGTAAACATATATGAATGTGCACATGGGTTTTCTTTTCTTTTCTTTTCTTTTGGTTTATTATTAAATATTTAAGACATATCAAAATAAATATAGGCTAATATAGTGAACACTTATGTATCCGCCACCTGCCTTAAAATGAAACATTGTCAGAAATAGTTGAAGCTTCTTGAATACACTCCTTTGACATCATCCTTTTTCTCCCCAATAGAGGTAAGCAACTATCTTAATTTTGCATTTGGCATTTCCATTCACTTCCTCAAATTTTACTATGCCTGCATGCGTCCCTAAACAATATGATATTGCATTGCACATTTTAAACATGTAATTAATATTATACTATCTGGTATTTAACTTTTATATATACTTTGGATTTGCACAAATCATCTGTGATGATTAGGTTCATGTGTCATCTTGGCCAGATGATGGTGCCCAGGTGTCTGGTCAAGCAAGCACTGGCCTAACGGTTACCCCAAGGACATTTGTGGCTTGTTAATAAATCAGTAGGCTGGTTTATTAAATCGTCAGTCAATTGACTTCACCTCTGACTGATTATATCAATGAAAGGTGTGTCTACCTCAATGAGAGAATTCAATCGGCTGGATTTAACCCAATCAGTTGAAGACTTTTAAGGGAGAAGAGAGAGAACTTTCACTTCTTAAGGTAGCCAGCCTCTCCTGAGAAGTTCATCAGACAACTTCATCAGAGTTGCCAGCTCACTGCCTGCCCTATGGAATTTGGACTCCTTTGTCCTGCCCTATGGAATCTGGACTCGTGCATCCCCACAGTTGTGTGAGACTTTTATAAAATCTCAGATTTCAGATATCTCCTGTTGATTCTGTTTCCCTAGAGAACCCTGACTAATACACCATCCATGCTATACATTTAGCTCTAGTTCATTTCTTTTCACTCCTTAGTAGATTTTTCACTGAATGGGTATTCTACTGTATGAATTTATCTGTTGATGGACATTTAAGTTTTTCCAATTTTTTTAAAACTATAAACAATGCTACTATAAGAGGACATAGGAGAAACAAATGGAAGACTTGGGAGTGAGGTCTGGGATACATCTCAAAAGATAAAATTTAAATTGTAAAGGTAAAAAAAGAAGTTGTAAGGTAGGTGAAGAGGTCTGGAAAAAAATGGGAGGAGAGCAAGATGGACTGTGGACAGATGTTAGACATTCCAATGAACAATTCAGATTCAATATATAGCAGAATCTAATATCTAGTTCCTTTTGAATGATTAGGTGACATAATTTTATTGCAGGCAATGTTTACTCAGTGGTGTAGTTGTGTTTCATGTAGTATCATGTGAAAATTTCTTTTCAGTTTGTGATATTATCCAATCTATGGCATCTTTCCATTAACCTCTGAATTAAAACTATTTTCATCCTGTAAGTAATGGGTGACAGACACTGAATATTTTAAGTAGGTGAATGGTATACTTATACATTTTAGATCTATTATTCTAACAGCCTTATGGAGGATATATTTGAGAGAGGGAAGAGTGGAAGAGGTGTTAAATTAGGATGCTGTTACAGTAGTCCAATCTTAAAATAATTAGGGCCCCCCAAATAGAGAGAAGTGCAGTAGCAAGGATGATGAAGATAATAATGAGTAGTAAATAATAGCTAGCATTTATTGAGCACATCCTTCATGCCTGCCACTCTGCTAGCATCTCACACACATTAGTTCCTATACTCCTTACAACAACCCTGAGGTAGGAGCTACAGTTCTTGACATTTTACAGATGAAGAAATCCAAGCCCTACAACAAATAGGTAGTAGTTGAGCACCATCCATCTGGCTGCAGAGTGAGAAACTCTCCCAACGGATCTCAAAACGTCAAGTCCAAAAAAATAACCTGGCATTCCTGTTATACTTACAAACTCCTAGTCACCATCATCCCCTTCTCCAAAATTCTGATTTACCGAGTTTGCAGAAGGGCCATGGAGGTTGGAATTTAAATTTTTAATAGGCATCCTAGTTAATTCTGATGTAAGTGCCCCAAGTACCACATTTTGAGAAAAATGATTTTAACCACTGTGCCTGTTTGTATATTTATGCTCCCCAGAAGAAGCCATATTCTTTAATGCATTCTTGTGGGGGCAGCATATTAGTGTGGATTGGTTTGGAACCTATTGGTTCAGTGTCCATGGAGATGTGACTCACCCAACTGTAGGTGATAACTGATTGGATAATTTCCATGGAGGCGTGGCCCTGCCCATTCAGTGTGGGCCTTGTTTAGTTTACTGGAGTACTATATAAGCTCAGACAGAAGGAGCTCATAGGAGCTGGAGCTGAGACAGACATTTTGAAGTTGGCGGTTGGAAGCTGATGCAGACATTTTGGAGAATGACATTTTGAATCGCAACCTGGGAGCAAGCAGATGCCAGCCACGTGCCTCCCCAGCTAACAGGTTTTCCAGATGCCAATGGCCTTTCTCCAGTGGAGGTACCCTTTGTTGATGGACACTTTATGGCCTTAAGACTGTAACTGTGTAAACAAATAAACCCCTTTTTTAAAAAAAGCCAATACATTTCTGGTGTTTTGCGTTCCGGCAGCATTAGCAACCTAGAACAACCACAGTGTCTGTGCCTCAAATAAAGGAATACATGGGAAAGTGCCCAGCACAGTACTTGTCCAATTAGATTCAGACACCCAGTCCATACTGAATATGAATCTGCAGCCTCCAAATAACCATGAAAAGGAATACTAACCCAGAACTTCTGCTTCACATTAGACATTCTGATGAACATTTCAAATTTAATACTTAGCAGAATCTAATATCTAATTCCTTTTGAATGATTAGGTGGCATCATTTTATTGCAGGCAATATTTTATTCTGTGGTATAGTTGTGTTTTATGTAGTATCATGTGAAAATTTCTTTCAGTTTGCAATATTATCCAATCCATGGCCTCTTACCATAAACCTCTGCATTAAAACTATCTTTATCCATTCATCATTTATTCAAATGTTTATTGAGCATATTCCCATAAAACAGGCATGATTCTAGGTGCGTGATGAGCACAGTAAACAAAAATCCTGCCATCATGTTTTGATGATTAAAATGCCTGTAGAGAGTATTTAATGTCAATCATCAAATTATTCTAGGCTATTATTAGTTACTCTTGCATTTTGGTCATAATCAGATGTCATAACTGTATTAGTCAGATCTATTGTAAACTATGTGTCACTACCATAAAAATTATATATATATATATATATATATATATATAACAAGATAAGACAATTTTATTGAGTCTCAGTTATCAAAATATTAATAAAAACTTGTCATGGGGAAACAAAACACAGCAATGTCTAGAAAGGCCTAGAAAGGTGAAATCATTGCCCAAAGTTAACCAGCAGGGTCTGACACACCTACCTCATGGATATCTTTTCTCTGTTGAGTTCTAAGTATAATGTTCAAAAAGTTTAAAAGACATATTTAAATCATAAATGGGAGAATCAGCAAAATGACTAAGCTGATATAAAGAGTCAGTTGGTGAAAAATTCTGGAATAAGAACACAAAGTCAAGTATAAACTGGTTAATGGTTAATGTAATGTATCGTACAGGGTAATCAAACAGTAGTCCCTGGGATTCTTTTTTTTTTTTTTTCTGAAAGACATCAAAGGTTTATTTTTGAATCAAAGATTGTAGAGAATTCAGAACTGTTTATAATTAGATTTTTTTATTAGAGAAAATTTTGGGTTTACCAAACAATCATGCATAAAATACAGGATTCCCATACACCACCCCACCACCAACACCTTGCATTGGTGTGGAAAATTTGTTACAATTGATGATAGCACTTTTTTGTAATTCTACTATTTTTTAACAGTAGTTACATTTGTTACAATTGATGAAAGATTATTAAAGTAGTACTATTAACTATTGTCCGTAGTTTATGTAGGGGCATTTTTCCCCTTATTCCCAACCTATTATTATTATTTTACTTTTCATGCACGTCTTTATTTTATTACTTTATTTTACACTGGATAAAGGAGTTGTCAGTCCCAATGTTTTTACAATCACACGGTTACACGATAAAACCTATATAGTTATATAATCATCAAAAGATCAAGGCTACTGGATTACAGTTCAACATTTTCAGGTATTTTCTCTGGCTACTCGAATTCACTAGAAACTAAAAAGAAATATCTATATAATGAATCAGTAGTCATAATCATTTGTTAAATCCTGGGAGTCTTTTTTAAAAAATCTACTAGCTAAAAATAATTTATACACTACCAGACAAAAATGATTTGCAATTTACCAGCCCTCTACACGTTAACTTTACAGAGTCTGGGTTTTAATCAATGGTCAAAGTAGGACAAGCCAAGATTACTTCCCCTAGAACATCCGATGACATTGAATGGGCTTCTTAGATAATGCTCCAGTAAGACGTTGACAGAGTATGAAGCAATCTTTTTGTCACATTTTTAAAGTTCTAGATAATTTTTAGAAAATATTTCTGTGATTTCACTCTCTCCTGACTTTGCTTCTGTTTTTTTTCCAGTACCTGTGATGTCTCTCTCTCTCTGCCTCTCTCTTAAATGTTGTTGGGCCTCTAGGGTCTGTCTGTGGCCCCGGTGTCCTCAATCTCTTATCACAGAGGACCCAAGTAGGCAGCTCATAGGCTGAGTCCATTTAAGGGCTCAATATAGAATATAGATAATGTTTTGCTAGCCTCCTAGTGATACATTTTTTTAATCATTTGACAACATTTAAAAATAGAGATTTAAAATTCAAATCTTGATTTCTGCCTTCTCCTTAAAAATTGGAAGATCTTGCAATATTTGACCCACTTTCCTGAATGGCAGCAATCGGAGTTGTGCTAGCTTACCCTTGCAATGGAGACTGTGGTCTTTCCCTCACGTCAGTTTCCACCCCACCCTGTTGTCTGCTTGACCCTGAAGCTGTGGGAGATCTGCCAAATATCTTTGCTATTGAACTGTTTATTTTATCCTTGTATGAGAATTAAGGGGAAAGTGAATTAT
Organism: Choloepus didactylus; assembly: GCF_015220235.1. Taxonomy (NCBI): domain Eukaryota; kingdom Metazoa; phylum Chordata; class Mammalia; order Pilosa; family Megalonychidae; genus Choloepus; species Choloepus didactylus. Next base: position 124,370,318 of record NC_051314.1, read on the forward strand.
TTCTTATGCTCATTGTCTCTATCAAAAATGTTCTTTTACCTGGCCCCTCAGATATGTAAGTTTGCAGCCTTGCTCTACCTGGTCACTCTGATTTCATGGCTTCAACTACCAGTCATGTACTATATTCATTCACTAATTCCACATTCCTCATTCACTAATCTCTGTATGATGAGACCTCTCTCAAGATTTCCCCATATCCAAATATCTTCTGGAAATTGTCAACTGGTTGTGTTTGATACAGCAATTCCAAAACACCTTAACATTTAATTAATAATTTTCTTCCCTCAAATTATTTATCTTCTTGTAATTGAAAATTGAGTCACTGGCACCAGTTCCCACCCAGATGCTCAAGCTAGAAAAAGTGTCATAATGCTAGATCACTACTCCTCAGATAGGTTGCCTATCAATTCTGTCTCTTAATGTAGTTCGTATCCATCCATTCCACTCTCTCTGATGGCTCCTACTTTGGTAAAGCCTATTATCACTTTTATTAAGATTGGGGCCAGCATTTTGTCTGTAAAGAGGCAATCAGTAAATGAAAGAATTTGCAGACCATAGGATCTCTATGACAGCTGTTAAACTCTGCTGAGAAAGCAGCCCACAGATGATATGTACACAAATATAGTTGTGTTCCAATAAAACTTTAAGGACACTGAAATTTGAATTTCGTATATTTTCACGAATCACAAAATATTCTTCTTCTTTCGATTTTTTTTCTTTTGTAATCTAACCATTTAAAAATGTAAAAACCATTCTTAGCTTGTGGATCATACAAAAACAGGTAGCATGCTAGTTGTCTTCATGGGTGTCCCTGCTTCTATTCTTGCTCAGTCTTCTTCCCCCAGCCCTATCTAGGTGTTCTTATAAAACTGATTATATTATCACCTACGTAAAACCCTTCAGTGGCTCCCCACCGTCTACAAGCTAAAATCCAAACTCCTTAGCATAACATAGACCTCTATAGCATAACATAGACCTCTATATAAACTGGCTCCTATCTACTATTTTTTTAGCATCATCTCTATCCATACCTGCACCAACTATGTGTAGTCCCCAGTAGATGCCAGGGTACTTCGTAATTCCTGCTTTTTTCTATTGCTACCCATCTTTCAAGATTCAATTCTAATGTCACCCTTTTCATGATGGTATTTCTAACTCATCTCCCACCAATGTAGAAATCCCTTGTTTGTACCCCTTCTGTAGCTCACACATATTTCTACCTTAGCTCTAGTAACACTTTCATGCACTTATTTGTTTACATGGCTAGTTCTCCATACTATATCGTAAAACACTTTGTTATAAAGGAAACATACATAATTCATTTCTCCCCCAGCTCTAAGCACAGCACCTGACACTTCATAGGTACTTAAATATTTATTGAATGAAGAAACAAATGGATCCCCCAAAATGCAGCATAGAGAAAATAACCATCGTAGTAGCTAACACTTATGAGCACCTATAACATAACAACCACATTTCTGATCTGTTTGCATCAATCAGCTCAATTATTTGTCCCAAGCCTATGAGGCAGCCATGGTTATTGTGTGCTTTACACTTAAGGAAGCTGAGGCACAGAATTGTGAAACTACTAGTCACATAACCAGTGGGAGGAACTGGGATTCAAATTCAGGCTTTCCCACTCCATCTCTTCAACACAAAATAATTTGGAAAAGGTCTAAAGAACATGGAATTTCGAGATTCCTGGGTTTTTAACAGAACTGCGGTGCTGGAACTGCCCTTTATTCTGATCTGGGTGGTGGTTACTCAGGGTGCATAAATAAGTAAAAATTCACTAAGCTGTATGTTCGAGATTTGTTCACCTCACTGTATGGAAATTATTCCTCAATTTAAGTAAATTTTTAAAATGCTTCCCCACATTTCCTCATCTTCCTGCTCTAACCCTTTCTAGTACCTTCAACAAGTGCTTCCTTACATTGGAATTCCTCTTTCAATTTCACGTTATTTATTCTACCTTAGAATTCTTTCCTCCATGTGATTAAACTTCAAATTACTCCTGGGAAGCAGAGACCTCTTGATTCCTCTTCTTCACCCCTTTACAGTAACTGGAAAACTCTAATGTCCTGAAATACTCCAAGTAGAGAATTTAGAAGCAGTATGATCAGTGTTAACAGCTGTAGTTTATTTGACTACCAGCTAATTAGAGCAATAGCTAAGGTCAAGATAAGAGATTTATAACAGGTGCTAGACTTCTCCCTTTACTCTCCCCGCCACCATCTTCCCTCCATCCCAGGCCACTCCCCTCCTCATACAATCACCAACTTTTTCCAAGTTCTCCTTCCTCATTCTCCAACACCCACTGAGCAACTGAGGAGCTTGCTGTCTTCTGGTGGGATGATATTCACCTTGTCCCAGAGCAAGTTTATTTGTTTGCTCATCTTTGATAGGCATTCCTAGATATCACTCCACCTCCAGCCCCCACCACCAAGGCTGGACCCGTATCTTGGGGTGAAAAGAGAAATCCCTTTTTACCTTGGGTGAGATTCCCTGAGGGTAGGGTGGGAAAGAGGGAGTAACAAGCTGGTAAGGCAATGTTGCTCCAGGTCACAAATTCTTGACAATTCGGTGTGAAGGTTTATCCTCCCGAAGTCTCCCTTCGGAAACCTTAAATTTTTTTTGTTGCCGTTATTTTAAAATTTTGATTGTGGTAATATATAGACAACACAACGTTTCCCATTTTAACCAGATTTTGGTAAATATAATTTAGTCCCTGAATTTTAAGAGCCTTTAGCTAAAGTAAGAAGTTCTAAGAAATCAGATATTTATTCTTGTCATTCTCCAATTTCATGAATGTTGTCAATGTTCTAGCCACGGGAGCAATTCATGAATATTAAGATCCACCCCCCCACCCCACCCCGCCAACTACTGTATCCTAGAACAGTGAGTGCTTCTCAAAGTTTAGGTCCACAGGATTTACAGATTCTTAAAAAACAGATTCCTGGACCCCACCCCCAGAGATTCTGATTCAGTAGGTCTGTGGTGACGCCCAGCCCAGGAATTTGCATTTCTAACATGCTCCCTGGTGATGCTGGCTCCCTGGTCAGGGGGTTTCAGTAACTCAGGCCCTCAAGGAGTTATTAAGCTAGCCGGGAATCCAAACACACAAAAAAGTATAACTAAAATGCAAACTGGTAACTGTTGTGGGAGAGGTTAGGCTCTGTGAGATAAGGCAGCACGGTGGAGGGGCACCTAATTCAATGGGAAAGGGGGCTGCCAAGACCTGAGCTGTCCTGACAGGTAACTGACAATGAACCAAGCAGAGAGTTTGGGAGAAAAACATTCAGGACAGAGAGGATTGCTTGGGTAAAGCTTTGCCAGAGCTTGAAGTTGGTTTGAGAGACAGGCAGCTAACAGACCTAGAAGTCCTCTTCACTATTCTGGAGAGCATGAAACGACTTAGAGAAGTCTAGGCAGAGGGATAATGTGGTTGAATTTGAGGAAGATCATTCTGTTCATGGTGGTTCCAAAGGCTGACTGGAGGCAGGGAAACATTATAAAGCCTGGGCAACAATGGTACCTGAAAGAGAGCAAGAGTAGGTGTTAGACATACAGGGAGCAGATTAGAGCAATGTTATCAAGATACGGTTGCTGATGGAATAAAGTGTGGGAGGATGGAAAAAGGAGTCAATGATGTCTCCCATATTTCCCTCTTGAGTGAATCTTTAATTGGACCTCAAAACTTGTGCATATGGTAAAGTCATAGATAAAACAAGATTAGCCTTGATTATTTAAACTGGATATAGGTACGTATGTGAAGGTTTATTGTATCTTTAACTTTGTAGGTTTGAAATTTTTCATGATAAAAAAGCTATTTCAGGGAAAAAAGTGTGCTCACTTTCTTTTAGCTACAAAAGGCAAAATAAAGTGGAAAAAATTGTGATTCCATTTGTAAACTCTGAATTGGCAGTTTTGATTGTTGTGTGGTTCATCTTTACAACACAGATAATTTTAGAGTATTCTACCTCCTATAGAAGCTGGTAAGGATTGTGTTTTAAATTAGATTAAACTCTTTCAGAAGAGCTCCAAACTCACTGAATTATTGCTTTAGGCAATCTAAGGCAGAGAGTCTCAGAGCATTGTTGTTTTTTAAGGGTTGTTTTCTAGGTCACACTGAATTGCCTCCCATCCTCGATTTGCCTACAAACCCTAGTTTTCATTTAAGTCCATTCCTTTGTCAACAAATAATTGAGCAAGTACTGCTTGCCAGATACTGTTCTATAACAGTAGTTCTCAAACTATAGCATGTAACAAGAGAACTTGTGAAAACACAGATTTCTTGTCTGCATCACCAGATTCCTGTTTGGTAATTCTGTGGTAAAGCCCACCATTCTGTCTCGAAAAAGCTCCCAGGTGATGCCAAAGTTGCTAATTTGTAGGCCACACTCTTGTAGGGCTGGGTATTCCATATTAAACAAAACAGGCAAAAATCAAAACAATTGCCCTCATGAGCTTATAGTCTAGTGGGAGTGGGGGAGATAGAAGAAAGGAGATAGATGATAAAGATAATACATAGTATGCAAGATGGTGATTAAGTGCTACCAAGAAAAATAAAGTGGGGAAGGATAGAACGAATCACTTGAGAAGCTAATAATAACATAAGGATTTCAAGGAGGTGAGAGATCAAGCTGGTAATATCTCTGGGGGTATAACAGATCAGAGAAAGATAAAATTAAGGGCAAAAGCCCTGATGCTGGAAGTTTTCTAACTTGTTCCAGGATCAGCAAGGAGTCCTTGGGGGTAGGGAGAACACAAGGAGACAAATCAAGCAAATTACAAAGCCAGAGGAGGGCTTTGTAATTCAGCACTTTGACTTCTTACTCAGAATGAGAGAAATCCAAAGATTTTAAGCAAATAAATGGTTTGATCTGATTTGTCTTTTTTAAAAAAAGATTATTTCTGGTGAATACCTTGAGAATAGATGATAGAAAGGCTAGCGTTGAACCAGGGAGAAGGAAGTTAGGGAGCTTTTGAATAATCCAGTCGATGGATGGTGGTTGGACAGGGTGGTAGCTTTAGAGGTATTTAGAAAAGGTTGAGGGCAGCCTGGGTTGACACACATCTTATCTGGGCTTACTCTTCTGCCAGGGACACAGGTAACTTCAAATCCTGAGCTCTCTTGTGGCACAGACAGTAGCAAAAGAAATACATGTCCCTTAAAAGAATATTTCTTGCTGCTCTGATGATTCTCCAAGCCCTGATCCATATGATCATCAAAAACTCACTCAACACTGGAAAAAGAAAACATGTGGGGAAAAAAATTAAAAGAAGCAACTGGATTCTAGATCTATTTTGAAGGCATAGTGAACAAAGATGGCTCTTAAGATTTTGGCGTGAGCAACTGGAAAGATGGAATTGTCATCCACTGACATGGAAATGACTATGGGCGGAAACTTTCTAGGGAGGAACTTTTGAGAGTTTGGTTTTGGAAATACTAATCTTGATATTCCTGGTAAGACACCCAAGTGGAGATATTAAGTACACAGGTGGATACAGGTGGTCTGGGATGAAGATATGCATGAGAGTCAAGACATATGGGTGGTATGTAAAGTCCAAAGATAGGATGAGATCACTGAATTAGTGAGTGTAGATAGAAGAGAGACATGAGAGCTAAGACTTGGGACACCCTAACTTTTAGATATATGGGAGATAAAGAAGATCCAGCAAAGGAGAAAAAAAACAACGAAGGTAGGAGGAACACCAGTATAGTTTAATAAGAAGAGGAGGTTTAATTCAAAGTTTAGAGTCTTTTTACTACCTGTGGTAACTTTACCTCTCAGGTCTCCTGATGCAAATTTTCAATTATTTATTTGACATCTCCATCTGTATTTATTTATTAAAATCACAATTATTAAATATCTACTATGTATCAGGCCCTGGGCTGGATGCTAATTAAGATGGCCGCAAAAATGAAAAGCAGTGCCTAATGCATATTAAAATCTGATTGTATATTAGATGCTATTGTTGTTCCCCCCAATTCCCTCACAGGCACCTGGCCTTTAAGTTCATGTTAAATGACAGCATTGGAACTCATCATGTTCTTTCATGCCTTGGTGCTGTATTTACCCGAATTGCTCTTTTTCTGGAATTCTCTTCCCCCTTTCTCTCCACATTTTTCCATCTCAGCTCAGCTGAAGATCCTCCATGAAATCTTCCTAGTCACTTCTTTCTCTGCCCCACCTCCTGTTGTTGATGCTTTCTTAGTATCCAGCTCATAGCTTCTTGCTATTTTCGTTTTATTTATTTATTTATTTTTTTAATACTTAACAGAAGACATTATAATTGCTGTCTTTTTGGTTTTTACTAAATCGTTAGCACCTCAAGGGCAGAGATGGTGTTTAATTATTTCTTCTCAGGTACATGATAGGCACTCATCTATTAGTTGAATAAGCAATAAAAAAATAGTTGCAGGTCAGTAGATATTTATTAAGTCACTAAATATAAAGAACCTGATATCGCGACATGACACAGGTACTGATAGAATGCGTTTATTAGGTACAGTGAGACATTAAAGAAAAGAGGAATGAAGCAGAAAAAGAAAAAGAAAATAAGTGAAGAACTATCAGCTTGGATATACTCAAGGAAACTCAAGTGGACAATGAGGCGTGAAATGAATGATAAATCAATACTAAACTGGATAATTCCATCTTAATTCGGGTATACTCCACACCCGAGAACTGAGGAACTGCGAATTCTACATTCACACTTTCCGCGATCCTGGTTACCTTCACAAATCAGCCAAATCCGATGTGAAGAGCTCTGAATTCCCTAGTAAGGAGGTCTGCGTTCTTAACAGATTGTGTGGGCTAAAAGGCATTTCTAATCTATAAAGGAGGAAGAAATCTTAAATGTAAAATATTTTTCATTTCTAATATTGAGGTCCCCGCACCCCCTGGCCCAGACAATCCTCTTTAGAGAATAAAATTTAAAGTGGGCTAATCACCGAATCCGTTTTTCATTTGCGGCCCCGGACTCGACACACCCCTCCAACCCGCGCAGAGCCCACCTCCACAAATTCAAAGTCTCCGACAACTGCTGCACACTCAGCCTCATTCAATTTATTTTCCCTGGCAAAGAATGTAGTACGTCGGCCTTCTAGCTACCAGCCCCCTTCCCTTCCTTTGGTCTTTCACTCCGGAGGCGCTCTTCCTAGTTACAATAGGACCGGGGGAGGGTTGGGGGTGGGGTGAGTTCACCCCAGGCTTTCTTGCAAAGACCCGGGTCAGGAAAACACAAAGCTTCCCGGCACCCGCAGACTGAGGGCAAACTCAGGTATTCGGTGACCTTGACTGCCCAATTCACCACACCGTCCTGGCTGGGAGCCAGGGAGTCAAATTTTTCCCTTTTTTAAGGAAATCACATTCTATTTCTAAGGAAACAGACGAGCTGCCTGAAGCATGATGTATCTAGTTCCACCCACCTCCGCCCCAGCCCCTGTTCCTACTCATTGCTTCTGCAGAATCTTGGTCTGAGAAGACAAGAAAAGGCTATAAAGAATTTTGTTTCCCTGTTAGAGCTTTGCAGTACCCTTCCTACCCTCACAAGCTGGCATCTTTGCATTGTGAACGAAAATCAATTGGCGTGGGTGCAAAGCCAGCAGTTCTCCATGGAGACTCAAGTAGCAGAGTGCATGGGAGGATTACCCAAGAGTTGTATCTTAGAAAAGACATAATTGGAACTTGCTAAGGGTTTACTTTTAGGGGTGGAGACTGGGAAAGGGGAAGAAATCTTTACTGAATGTTGCATTTGGGAAAGGGAATGAAAATATATGTGGGACCCAAGTCTAAAAACTTTGTGGAGTTGAAGCACAGGAGGGATTGCCAAGCCTGAAAAGGAAGGGGCAGAGGGTGGGGGAGCCCGAAGAAGATGCCTGCCTGGGAAAGAGGGGTAGAGAAGAGAGGTTCTGTGTTGCCGAAGGCTTTGGCAAGTCGATTTATAGGAACAATACTTACCACAAGATCTTTAGCTTCCTTCTTCCAATTGGGTTGGATTAAGGGTCAATGCATTTCATTCTTTTATATTAAGTAATACCCTACATGGAACAAGAAGGTAGGACTTTCACTCTAACATGTTGCTCCCTGGATTAAAATAAAAATCACAACAAAAAGGTAAATTCACACTTGGGCAGCCATGGGCACAGGATCCTGATAGAATTTCTATTAGCAGCCAGTTTATTTATCACTGACATGTTAAGTATTAAGTGTGTTCTTTATCTTCTTTAATTCTTGCAACGACCTGTGAGGTAGGTACTATCATCTCTATTTACAGATGGGGAAACTGAGACCTAAAAGTGGCTGGGCCAAGATGCTATCTTGTATCTGGTATATAAAGACTAATTGAACATCTTCTATAGTAATGGCAGATGCATAATTACTAACAGAACACCAAAATATCTTATGTGAACAGGTCACAGCTCTTTTCCTCTGACTTTTGTCAAAAACAAGACAACTGTCCTGGTGGAAAGAATTTCTTCTGTTTCTTAAAGCTAAAAGAACAAGAGAGAAGTAAAGTGGCAGTTGAAAACAATACTTTTTAACATCTAACTGATGTTCTAGCAACATGGTGTTATGTGTTTTATTGTGACCTTAGGGTGACTCAAAGGGGGAGAAGGAACTAGTTGAGACTTTTGCCCAAGCTAGGTAGAGTTTGAGGCCGTGAGAGGTCTCAGACCGATGTTAATTGCCCTAGTGGGAGTTACAATAACCAGAAGCACCTTCAGAAACTGGAGGTGCATCTTTGATTTAAAGGTAGACCTGGAAGTTTTTATTGGGTTTGTCTCCAGCTTCTGTGGCCCCGGTTTTCTAGTTCCTTCCCCACCCAGTCTGGGTTACTAGGCAGCTCTCCTTTTGCATTACAATGACCTGGGTGAGACTGGCAGACAGGATTAGCTGAGAATTCACAAGGGCGTGGGGGGGGGGCCTGGGGGCTGCCAGCAGGGGCGGGCCTAAGGATGACTGAACCTACCTTATAAGTTCAGAGACTTAAAATCATTATCTTTTCCTGCATTGGGCTGTTTGGGTATTGCTACTGCAGAGGGGATTCCCTTCATCCTGCCCTTTTAATACTTTTGTATCTGTAGATCTTCATATTTCTCTAAGTTCTTCCACCCAAATTGTCTTTTAAGCCCACCTTGGCCATTCTCACAGACTAGGCCTTTGATTTTTTCTCCCCCCTCCTTCTGCTCAACAACATGAGCGTGGATCTAGCTTCTCCCCAAAGCCTGCCTTGCCCTGAAACAGACAATTCTCGTGAGTCTTCACCAATGCCGGAGATTTATGAGGCTGAAAAAAACTATGCATCCTTGCAAATGTCGTCTGCTGAGGTGCACCAGCCAGAGACAGGTAAGGAACAGTTAATTCTTGAAAAACTTTAATTCTTGAAACACTTTCAAGTTCTGGAAAGAAGGGAAGAGGGCTGAGATTCATCCATTTCCTTTGACCTATTCTGCACCATCAATATAAGCAGGTGTCATTTAACCTATTAACCCCTATAACCATGTCACAGGTGTCAGGAGTTGTAGACGGAGGGATGGGGCTTTCCGCAGTTCAATTATGTACTGTACATTGATTGAGAACCTATGTGTTTTAGGCACTGTGGACACAATGTTAATGAGTTGGAGCATAAATCTCATTTTGAAACGTGCTGGCCGTTTACCCCTCTCCGACGGTAGATGTTGGCTCTTTTCCCGCCCTTTGGATACGTGGGTGTTACCGGGGGCTTCTGAGTTTGGGCACCTGGTGTGCTCTAGGTTCCATGCCCAATTTGCATCCATTCCAAGGAAGTGTTCAACCCATTTTAAGGTAGAGGTCATTTCAGAAAGTTTAATCTGCTGACAGTCAGAGCTGGCGCTTAAGTCCCGTTTCACTTCGAAACCCATCCTGCTCCTACTCATGCTTCTGAATGAACCCTGAGGAATGCTCAGGTTACTGTAAAGCCAATTCTGCCTTTTGGGAAATCAATTTGGCAGTTGTCGAAACTCATGAAAATGAAAAAGTAAGCCCTCTTAAATCCAGGAATGCTATTTTTAACATTTATAGATTACAAAAGTACATTTACATTATAATTTAAAATGTGCTTAATGAGGGAGAATAAGTAAACAGTGGTAACTTCTGTATATCCTGTTTTTCTAAACCTTATGCTTGCTTTCTTAATTTCAAACTTTGAAAATATGGCACTGGGTTGTAAGAGCAGAAACTTGGGAATAAGCCATGAGCACGTTCTCAGCAAGCAAGTACAAGGCTGGTATAGATACCACTTGTGGGCAGCCATTCGTGGAGGACCTCCTTTCTCCTTCTTAGGTGTACTGGCAAGAAGCAAGGGATTGTGAATTTTTTTAAGGCCTGTTTACTTATTCCATGACTACAGGACAGTATTGGAGTTGGCAACTGTGAACTTCGCAGTACAAATAATTAAGCACTATTAAATTCAATAATACAGGAGATAAGTAAACTTAATTTTTAGTTACTTAATTGAAATGCACCACATCCTGTGGTAGAAATTTTTAAAATCTTTTTTTTTTCTTTATTAGAGAAGTTGGGAGGTTTACAGAAAAAGCTTGCAGAAAATACAAGAATCCCCCCATATACTCCCCTAATATTAACAGCTAGTATTAGTGTGGTACCTTTCTTATAACTGGTGAAAAAATATTAGTATAATTGTAGTGTTAACTAGTCCACGGTTTATATTAGGGTTCACTTTTTGTGTTGTATAACGCTATGTTGTTTTTTATACTAGTAACATATACAACCTAAAATTTCCCCTTTTAATCATTTTCAAATATATAATTCAGTGGTATTAATTACGTTCATAATGTGCTACCATCTCCACCATACATTATCAAAGTTGATCCATCACCCCAAATGTGCAATCTTCGAATTCACGAAGAAACCGTGTGAGGAACTAATTTTGGAGAAGAGGACACAGAGGTAGTAAAGACAAAGCCTGGATTGGAATGGAAGCCTGCTCAAATTCACATCTCTTGTTCGTCCTGGTGTTAAAACATACAGTGATAATTTTATGGAATCCCCAGAATCTGAACAGGTAGTTTTAAAAATCATATATGTGGTGTTGGCTAAAGTTAAAAAGAGGAAGTTATCTATGGATATAGCAGGTGACGTCGAGTCTTTATTAAAAACCAGTGTATATTTGGAAAGATTATATGGTGTGTGAGTATATCTCAATAAATTATATGGTGTGTGAGTATATCTCAATAAAATTGCATTTTAAAAGTGTATATATCCACAACTTCTAACGAGAATTAAAAATTTAAAAAAAGACTTAAGGTAACTGCAAAGAAATATTGTTTGAGGAGATGGAATATTGGGAATTGATGGTGGTGGTGGTAGCAGGACATTGTGAATGTAATTGCACCACTGAATTGTATACTTGCAAGTGGTTAAAATGGGTTTGGGATTGTATATATGTTAGCACAATAAAAGTTGTTCAGAATACCAGAGGCCTGTACAACATGAACAGTGAACCCTAGTATAAACTATGGATTTTAGTTAATAAATAATAGTGGTTCAACTGTGTAGCAGATGTACCACACTAATGCAAAATGTTAATAATAGGGAAGATTGTGTGGTATGCGTCTATGGGAACTCTCTGCAAATTTTTCTGTAAACCTACAACTGCTCTAAAATATAAATAAATAATATAGAAGTAGCATGATTTCCTATCAATCAGTATGCAGCGATTATCAGAGTCATGGCTTCGACCCAAAGTTTGACTCCCACTCCGCTTCCCAGCAACATGTGATGTTGGCTTGTTCCTTTAAGTGGAGTGCCAGTCGTATCTCCTGGATTGGTTAAACATGGCTCAACATGTGTCTGTTAAGCATTAAGATGTTAACACCGCTCTGCTGGTAGGGTATATGAAACTACTTTTTAAAACAATAAGTTTGTAAATAGAATATTTTAATATCTGAAAAAAAGTTTTAATTAAAAGTGTGATTTTATTTGTTCCCAACAGTCTCTCCTCTTCCTTCCTCTGTGGATCTGCTTATTCAGGATAGCCCCGACTCTTCCACCAGTCCCAAAGTAAAACTACCCATGTCTGGAGGGAAGAGCGCAGGGAGGAAGGAAGATGAGGGCCAGGTGAAGAAACAGAAGATCAGAACCGTGTTCTCTCAGACCCAGCTGTGTATACTCAATGATAGATTTCAAAAACAGAAATACCTCAGTCTCCAGCAGATGCAAGAACTTTCCAACATTCTGAACCTCAGCTACAAACAGGTAGGTTGTTTTGTTGTTGCAATAGCATAAACAAAAATAAGATTAGTTTGCAGATGAGGATCTCCATCTTGCAGGAAACAGAGGAGAGTCTGACTGAAACTGATTGTTACCATTAAAATAAAAATTGATTTTTTTTTTTTTTTTTTTTTTTAGTCGTGTGCATTTGATTACCGGGATTAGTCATTTTTATATATTGGCCATTTTCTTTTGTCAAATTCCTTATCCTCATCTACCTTTTCTGTCCAAATGTTCACTTTTTAAAAAAGAGATTTGTAAAAGTTCCTCATTCTTGTATCATTTTTTTAATGATTCAATTTTATTGAGATATATTCACATACCATGCAGTTATACAAAGCATACAATCAATTGTTCACAGTACCACTATATATCATTTTTATTTTTATGATGCTTTATTGAAGTACAGAAGATTTTTATTTAGTCAGATATTTTATGGTTTCTGTCTTTGGTTCATACTTAAAGTCTTTATTCCATGATTTTGCATGTGTGTCTGTGTTTGCACATGTGGCTGTTTATAATTCACTTCTGTTTTATTCTGGTCCTTCTGCTTCTGTGATTTTATTTTCTAACTCAGGTCTATAAGCCACCTGAAAATGTTAGTTTATTGTGTGCTGGAATGTAATGATATTTTCTAAATTGTCATTGTCCTGGTGATGTATTTCATAATTTCTGAATTAAAATGCCACCATTATCTTATTAAACACAAATGTGCTTAAATGGGAAGAGGGGTTATATTGCAAATGGGTTGACAGGTTACCTTTGACTGGCAGGGAGAACACTATTAAAAGGGAGACTAGTAGACATTTGATATGAACTTCCTGATAGTAGATTTGCAGAGTCTTCTAGCTAGGTTTATTAAGTGAAAAGCAGCCAACTAATAGGGGTTGAACATTCATCCATAGAATATTGGACTTTAAAAAAGAACTCTAGAATTTCAAATTTTGTTCTTAGTTTTTAGATATGTATAGCTGTCAGGGGAAAAGTCAACATTCTTTCAAGTACATCTGCATTTCTAGTGTCCTAATGTTTTCCTCTCATCTTTTTACTTCAGGTTAAGACCTGGTTCCAGAACCAGAGAATGAAATGTAAGAAGTGGCAGAAAAACACCAACTGGTCAAAGAATGGCAACAGTGTGATCCAGGTAACAGGAAACTTATTTTCTGTTTGCTTTCAGCGGCCTTACAGTTTTTGTCCACTCCTGAAAGCACACAACCCCAACCACAGACAATTCTGGTATTCTTGTGCTCTTTCAGTTATTCCCACCATTCTCTTTCAGAAGGGCTCAGCACCTACAGAATTCCCAGGACTCTACTCTTCCTATCCCCAAGGTTGCTTGGCGAACACTTCCGGTAACTTCCCCATGTGGAGCAATCAGACCTGGAACAGTCCAATTTGGAGCAGCCATTCCTGGAGCAGCCAGCACTGGTACACCCAAGCCTGGAATAATAACCCAGTCTGGAACAATCAGTTCCAGAACAGTGGAGAGGAATCCCTGCAGCTCCAGGTCCAATTCCAGCAAAATTCTCCTGCCAGTGATTTGGAGGCCACCTTGGGAAGTGCTGGGGAAAACCATAATGTAATAGAGCAAGCTGCTAAATATTTTAGTACCCTACACACCATGGATTTATTCCCAAATTACTTCATGAATACCCAGCCTGAAGATGTATGAAGATAAGGGTGAAGATGGGTATAGACTACAAGCTCAATCTGGGCAGAGGCTGCATTACTTCTTTCCTTGCAGAATTATTTTGAAAGCTGTGTGTCTGACTTTATTCATTGGGTAACTGGGGTGGGTATAGGTATGTTATGAGTCTAATCAGAGATTTCAAAGATTTAAAAAATTCAGTAGTAATGGGCCAGATGACCTTGGCTGTTTTGGACAACATACAGGATGAGATAGATGTTTGTGACTATAGAGAAGTAGATATAATATTAGTTTGGATATCTTTAGGATCTAGCCTCAAGAATAGGAAGTAAAAGTATAAAAATGTGTGATGGAGTACTCATTCTAAGGCATTGGGAGGCTTCACTGACTTGTTAAGCTATCATGACCCTGCTTCATTGATTTCCTTCATCCCTTCTTTGTTTGCTACTTCTCATTTGTTAATTACTTTACTCTTTGTAGATAGGTGTTTTGTTTTTGCTGCATTATAGTAATATTTTAGTAGTTTGGTTGATTTATAAATTTTTAAGTACAGATAAATAAAATATACCCATTTTACCTTTGGCTCTCTGTGCCCTGATTTCACTCAGTGATTCAGTGAGTAAAAATTGGATTATATGTGCATCTAGGTTACATTTTTCGATGTAGGAGCAAAAGTATAACTGAAATCCTTTAGCCACTGGGGAGATTGCTATCTTAGAAAAAATACGCATTGCTAGGTAGCTGATTAAACTTGGACAAACTTATTCCCTCTTCCTTGTGTGTGCAGTTTTATTGATACAATAAAATTTGTGGTGATTTGGAGCAGACAAGCAAAAGACAGCTCTTTTGTCTTGCATTTGCCAACAGGCAAAATGAAGAGCAGCCAAGACAAAAGGGAAATAATGGAAGGCAGAGGGAGTTAAAGGGGGAAAGGGCCAGCAAATTGGAATTCTCACATGATAAGAAAGGTTCTGTGCCTGAATTTCTGCACAGTTTATACTCTGCTGGAAAGAACTATGTTAAAAAGTATTTGATCAGAGACTGGCTATTTGAAATACTTTTTTTTTTTTTAGGTTTTCACCTTAGAAAGGACCTAAGTAGGCAACTGTGAACTACATTAAATCCTTACTGTCCTTTTTGCCATCAATACTTGCCCCACACAATAGATCTGATCCAGCAGCACTTTGCTTCACTACTCAGCCTGCCTGCTCTATGGAAACCTTGGGCTTTATTCACTTCCCAAGTGTACAATTCCAATAGTATTTACATTCCCAATACTGTGCTACCATCATCAATATCCCATTACTATGTATACATTTTTAAATGTATGAGTGAGGAAAGAATTTCTCAAAAACAAATAAAATTAGGGCTTTTGAAAAGATAGTATGTCACTTAATTCTTGGAACTAACATAATGAAGTGAAACCAGAACCAAGGAGCTTCTGAGAAATGATAACGTGAAACTATAAATTTAGCTCTTCTACATACAGAAATTCCTTAGACCCCTGATTGCTATTTATCTTTGCTTTGGAATAAGTTCAGCATAAGGCATTGGGGATATTTATTCCACAAACCTTATACTGAGTACGTCACACTTGTGATCAAAGTACCTGCCTTCAAAGAGCTTGTAATTAGTGGAAAAGAGACAAATAGAAATAGACAAAATGAAAATACATTGTGATAAATGTTATTTTTATTTAAAAAATATACTTAAGTAGAACAAAGCCTTGATGAATGTAAATCATTTTCCTATTAACCAAGTTCCTATTTATCATTGAGATTATTTGGGAAGCTGTTCTTTTGATATCTATCTTTGCCCACTTCTTAAGATAATATGTATTGAACCTAAAGGATGTCAAAGAAGCTGATTATAAAGGTCTATGACAGGATAGTTGAATACTTATTTCAAAGTATCATGCTGGATACTGGAGAAGAAAAAAGGAAAATGAAAGCAAGTAGAGGGGGAAAAAAGGGAAAGATTGAAAAGAAAAGGATAGAAAAGAGGAAGGTGGGTTGGTTCCTGGTTTTCACTGATGAGTTGGCTTTGGGAAATTAACAGCCATTTATAGTTTAATGTGGATCCTACTCTACATTCTTGCACTAATAGGAGGATATTAGAGTAAAGGTGAAAATGTAAGGCAGAAAATAGTAAAACCCACAGTCCTTGAGGAACCAAAGAAAAGGCTTGATTTTTTAAAAGAAAAAGCCTTTTCCTGATTACAAAACTAAAAGAAGCTTGCTCTTAAAAACAAATGTAAACAATACAGAAATATATGATAGAAGTGAATCTAGTAATCACATCCATTTAGAGATTAACACTAACAGTTTAATAAATATTCCTACATACATATTATGGGTAGTTTCGTATGTGAATTTATATGCATATATAACTTGTAACAGAATTATACCAAACATTTTGTTCTGTAATTTTTTTCACACATCTTCAACCTCTTGTATTGTCAGAATGTATCTCATTGGAAGAATCTTAAAAATTCAGGATAACAATTGTATTCAAAAACATTGATTCCCTATTTTTCTCATGTTTTAGCCAAGTTGAGATAGTTTCTTTCCTGAATGTCTTCTATCAAAATATATGAAGAAAAGAGTGAAATTCAGGTAGCTGAACAAGGGAGAGTTAAAGCTTTTTAGTTCTTCCTAACTGAAATCTCAGTATGTCTTTATCATTCACTTTTTTAAAAAAATTAAAATGGCATGAGAATTGTAAAATATTAAAATAAGATATGACAGAAATTTAAAAATAAAACATCCACTGTTGTTTTGAGATATTATTTCCAGATACTCTCATGTATATATGTGACATGTAGAATTACAACACATATTTTGTTTCCTATACAAATATGGAATCATGCATATTTTTCTGCAACTGACTTCTCCTATTTAAGACTATTATCACTGATGTCTTTCCAACTCTATAAACTTCAATCTGACTCATTTTGTTTAGTTGCTGTGTAGTATTATGTAAGACAGATTACTACAACTTATTTGACCTTTTCCTATTTTACAGACATTTGGGTTTTTTCTATTTCTGTTCTGGTTGTTTACCACTACAAATAATGCTGCAGTTAACATCTTTGTCATTATTTAATTTAAATAAACATTGAAATGGAAAAACGTTTTCATCAACAAAATAGAAATTGCGCAGTATTTTTGGGTTGGCCATTCTTTTTACTTCTTCTGATTCTACTGCTAAATAACAGCTTGTCACCAGCCAATTTATTGAAGCACTGTTAGATAATAGTGATAAAAAAAAAAGACACAAAGGTGTTTTTGTTCTAGAAACTTTAAAAATATAGGTAACACTTAAAAAAGATAAAAGATCATGCCCTGAGACTAAAGCTAGTAAATATTAGAGCAAAATTCATCATCTGTGTAAGTAAGCCACTGTAAAAAGATTGAAGAAGTTGTAAAAAGTCTTAGGAAAGGTACAAGCCCAATTTAAGGCTTTTCAGAGTATCCCTTTTTTTTTTTGGTCATAGGATGACCCAAGAATGTAAACTAGTATAATAGAAGGAGGTAAGATGAAAGGCAATAATAAATATACAAATTCACCTGCCATTTTCTCCATCTTTTCATATCCTTTCCCTTCCCTTCAGAGAGGCCTTTTCAGTTCTTCCCAAAGGAGATCGGTATAACTTACAATATTATACTTCAGTTACTTTATTGTATTTTAGGTTTTTTTTAAATTTACTTTTTCTCGATTTTTAGCTTGCATTTCCATTCAATATATCCCTGAAGTAAAGACTGCATTTGTCCAGGTACTCTGAATTTCACAATACGGATTCGAAGCTCAGAAAAGAGTGGGAGGGGTGCATGCCTTGCTTAATGAATTTCAAGCACCCAGTTCATGGGGTAAAGGACAAGGTGAAGACTGCTCTGAATAATCCTACTATTCAGAAAATCTGGCATCTACAGGAAAAACAGGCCATTTACCGGGACCCCAAAGGTAAAGGCAGCTAACTGCCAGACATGGGTAGGGAAATGCGGGAGGGCCTTAGCAAATATTGCCTGCCCCCTGGGGCCTAGTCTGCTTTGTCTCAAGCGGGAGATAAAGGGAATTTGTTAAATAAAGAAGCCAATTGGGTCAGACAAAAGCTTGTGGCACAGGAAGTTAGTTCCACTAAGGTTACCGAAATATAGGCATTTGAATAGGCTTCTTGGTGTGAGGCTGAAGTGATACCTGACTAAAAAGAAACAGCAGCAGGTTTCTCTTTAAGGGATTACTGGTTTCTGGGCGGTTGATGTAAACTCAGTGTCCCGGAAGAGTGTCCTTGAGAATTTTAAAGGTTAACTGCCTGGGAAATGACTTCAGTTGCAATGGTAGGGCTTCCTGCAAGGACCAGACAAGCTATAAGCTACTGGGTTGTCATTACTTATAGGCCTCTTCACTAGAAATTTCCACCAAAAGCAAGGCAATATGTATTTTTTAAAAGAAAATATGGATTCATTTTGATATTTCCAAAATTCGTTTTGCCTTATGAGATTTTTACTTAACTTCCTCATTTTTATACCTGTATCTCCTTTCTCTCATGCTGAAAATCTTGGTTCCTAACCATATTAATATGATTAAATTACTTGTCATATCCTAAAATGTTTTATAGAAATAAAATAATTTCAACATATAATATATTATTACTCTTAATAATAAGGCTAGTAAATAAAATTTAAAATTTCTTTACATTTATTTTGCCCTTAAATGATAGCATGTTCAATCAAACTATGTTTTAAAGTCACTTAACATCATTAATTTCTGTCGGTGGTCAAATTACCAGTTTGATATGCAATTCAGTTTATTTGTTTCAGTTTCACGTTTTCTTTAGGGATTGCTCATTTTACTTAATTTTTTAAATTAGCATCTATAAAACACTCCCATTATTCCACGGTCAAAAACTATAAAGCAAGTTATATTCCAGAAAATCCCTGCTTCTATCCCTGTGTCTCTCTACTCTATTCACTACCCCTAAAGGTAGTCATTTTATTAATTTTGGCTTATCCTTTCAGTACTTACTTTTGCAAGGTATAGTTTTGAATTCTCCCACCACCCTCTTACTTATACAAAGGTTGTATATATTGTTCTGTACTTTGTTTCTTGGATTCACTCCATATCATTCTTACTCAGTTGTTGAAGCATTGGTTATATTCAAACTTATGAAATCAGTTTACAAAACAGAAAGCTTGGAACATAATATCAGCTATTACGTATTACGTGGAAAAGTTGAACTTCATAATTTGTTTATCCTAGGTAAGCGAGCCTGATTTCTGAGGAGGGGCAGAGCAATTTGAGGGGCAGCAAATATTTGATGTCAGGCTCCCTCAAAGCCTAAAGATTACATACTATATAAACCACATTTCTTAATCACTCACAACAAATTCATTTGCAAATAATGTTGAGATGTTTGGAATTATGATACTCCAAATTCCTTATAAACTACCTTTGATACCAAAATAAATTCTAAACATATTAGAGATGTAAATATACAAAATTTAATTGTAAAAGTACTAGACTGTAATGTACTATTCTTGTAATCTTGGCTGTCCTATGCATCCGAGGAAACCCATAGGACACCAGGCATATATTCTCAGTTTCAAAGTAGTAAAAACAATAAAATAAAAATTAAATTAAAATAAAACAAAATTTTAAAAATAGGCAGTATAACACTTTTCATATATCATATTAGCAAAAACTGAGACATAGTTGATGAAATTGTGGATAAATGGACACTCATAGAAAGCGTGCAGGAAGAATAAATTGTTAATCACTCTGAAAGGAAATCAGACAGAAGAGTCCTATTCATCAGTGGTGAGGCCCAGTCTTCTAGAGTTAGAAAATCCTGGAATTACCATCCCAGCTCCAGTTTTTGCTGGTTTTGTGACCCTGGGCAAGTTATTTTGCAACCATTTGAGTCTCAATTTCCTTGTAAGTAAATGGAAATAATACTTGAATCTATTTCAAAAAGTTGTTGTGAGGAATTAATAAGATAATCATCTAATATGTATTTTGTCTAGCTCATAGAATTGATGCAATAAATGTCAGTTATTGCCTGGAAATGTAAAATGTGAATACCTGTTGCACCAATTTCATTTCTAGGAATTTATGCACAGGCATTAATCAAACAACCATACAAAGATATTCATTGCAGCATTATTGGTAATAGCTAAAAAATTTTTTTTCAATCTAAATGTCCATCAGTAGGACTTTGCGTGAATATGTCCTGCTATGTCCATATATTGGAGTATTTATGCAATCATTCAAAACAAAACAAAAGATGAGGCAAACTTAAATCTATGGAGAAAATTCCATTGTTTATCAAGGCAGATAATTTTACAGATTAAGATGATCTCATCTATGTCATAAACAGACATAAATAAAGTGTGGAAAATAGATATATACCAAACAGTAATGGTTATTTCTAAGAAGTAAAATGAGGGATTTTCACATTCTGTTACTGGGATTTTTTAGAGCACATATTATCACGCAAAACTAATAAATATCTCTATTTTGGAAGAATAAGAGTAGCCTCTGTGGAAATCAATAATTATCACTAAAACAAACATTCCATTAACAATTTTGAAATATGAAAATAGTTCAAGTACTTGTATTATTACCATTAGGGGAAGCTAGAATCCTGGAAGCCTGGCTTTTGAACCACAGATTTGATCATCTTGCTTTGGTGAGTTCCAGAGGCCATTTGGCTCACTTGGAGGGTCACACCGCTCCCTAGCGTTCCACTGTTGCTCAGTCTTCACCAATCTCCCAACTGTTGTAGATCGTTTGGGAAGTTTCCTTAACATCACCAAATCTTCCAAGTACAAGGAAATACATGCCTAGGCATATTCCTCAGTGAAATCAATGTACGCTTGAACTGGGAGTTTCCAAAATGAAACCAACTGGAGAAAAATATCTAATGAAAACGATTGTCAGAGTCGATGACACTTGCTTTTACAACTTGATTTACGGTGATTCAAACCAAGTGGTGAAACCAGACATGGAGACCTTGGCTGAATGTGATTAGGTACCATAATGGAAGTACAAATTGCTGAAGGCATGCAGAAAATAGATTTGTTGAGCAGAAGAAGAGATCTGTTGACCATCAGGGGTTTAACTGAAAGTATTATCAGTTTTGTTCATCTTGTTTCAGTGTATTAGCAGGGAGATTGAAAAAAAGAAGAGAAAAAAGCAGAGAATAAAACACAAACCTAAATGTTCTTTTTCAAAACTTAGAAAAAGCATATGATCAAACCTCCAGGATGTAGCATGATTAATTCATGCTATAAATTCAGTCATTTAGTTAACAAATATTTATTAAATATTGCTATTTTCCAAGCCACAGTCTAAGCACTGAGAAACAGCTTTGGCATAAATTTATGTGTGTCACTGAGTGTCCGAATAACCAAAACCTAGGCACCCAAAATCAGTGACCTTCCTTAATGCCAGGGGCTGCTCCCTTCCAAACCAAGTTTCAATGGCTATTCCTCCATGTCTGAGGCTGTACCCTCCAAAAACATCTTTGGCATAAATTTATGCATCACTGAGCGCCCAGACCAAGTGTGGTCTCCGGCTTACAGCTTTGACAGGAGTTTATGTGTCACTGAAAAAGAAACCAAACCAGGGAAATACAGCAGTGAAAAAAACTGTTCAGTCCATTGAGTTTTAATTAATGTAAAAATGTATTTCCATAGACTTTTTGGTTTTGACTTTCAGTGACAACAAGAAAATACACATTTTTTCCTCTAGAGTGGCTCCAAAATTAAGTTTATTTTAAAAATTCAGAGAGAGAAGAAAATGCATGACAGACATTTACCTTTTCTGACAAGGTAGACAGTATCCCATAAATTCTACCACTTCTTTTTCATTTTATATTGTAAAGCAATATGTATGATGCATTTAAAAGAATAATAATGAAATGCAACCCTTGTGCTCTCAATCCAGATCAAGACATAGAACTCTGCTTGGCACCTTGGAAACTCAATGGGACTTTTTTCCTATCGTACCCTGTATTAGTTTCCTGGGGTTGCTGTAACAAATTGCCACAACTGGGTGGCTTAAAACAACAGAAATTTATTCTCTCACAGTGTGGTACGTTAGAAGCCCAGAATCAAGGTGTCAGTGGGGCCATGCTTCCTTCAAAGACTAAGGAAAACTGCTTCCTTGGCTCTTTCTAGCTTCTGGTAGTTGCTGGAAACCTTTGGTGTTACTTGTTGTTCCTTGGCTTGTGGATGCATCCTTCCAATGTCTGCCTCTTCTTCACATGGCCTTCTCCCGTCTGTCTCTGTGTGTGTCTATGTTCAAACTTCCCTTTTTTTTAAAATAAGGACACCAGTCATATTGCACTATGGACTACCCAAATGTAGTATGATCTCATCTTATCTAACTGCATTTGTAAAGATCCTATTTCCAAATAAAGCCACGTCACAGGTACTAGGGGGTTAGAACTTGAACTCATCCGTTTTTTGGAAACACAATTCAATCTACAACACAGTTTTGCCCTTCTCCCAAGATATCCTGTTTCTTGTATCAATCGTTCCCTTGCTTCTCTTTATCTTTTACCAAATTTTTTAGCCAAGAAAGTAGAAGTCACTTTTATTAACTTTTAAGTAGATACATATATTCACTTTAATTTTGCTGCAGAAAACAGACAGATTGTCTAAAGCCTGCCTTTTATTCCCCCAGAGTCTGATTGTTATTTCTATTCCTTGGTTTTGATCATATTGCAAAACTAGGGCTCTGGTCAGAAATAATTCAAAATAACCCACATGCCTTACTGTGAAGACTTAGATTGCACTTTCCCTCCTGAAATTCTCACCTGAGACTTCACAGGCCAATGAGGATTGTGAAAATTGTTTCTGGTTTACAAGCTAATGATTAGTGCAACCAGATTAGACCCCTAAGAATGTAGCTATACCTGAACCAAATCATCAGTTCATTTAGATGGATCCCTAAGTTTTATCCAAGAGGTTCCCACTGATCTCCTAGAGAAATGAGAGGGTTAACACTGTGTCAGGCTAAGCTGCCTCGGAGATTGCCTGCTATGGAGTTAGCTGATAGGTAGAGAGAACAGTGTCAGCTCTAATCAGCTCCACTCCAACTGGTCTATTTTCTGCTGATTTATGCAGTGGGTGGGAAAAGTTGGCTATTCAAAGGAGACCTCCCACAGGGGCTTTCCCCCTAAGTAGACCCAACACCCCTATAAATACATTCTCAGGGTGCCCTCTAAATCTCTCTACAAACACTCCTCAAAATTTAATGGCTCAACTTGGCAGGTGAAATCACTGACCTTCCCCCTACATGGGATTTGACACCCAGGGGAGTGAATCTCCCTGGCAACGTGGAATATGACTCCTGGGGAGGAATCTAGACCCAGCATCGTGGGATGGAGAACATCTTCTTGACCAAAAGGGGGATGTGAAAGGAAATGAAATAAGCTTCAGTGGCAGAGAGATTCCAAAAGGAGCCGAGAGGTCACTCTGGTGGGCACTTGTATGCACAATATAGACAACTTTTTAGGTTCTAATGAATTAGAATAGCTAGCAGTAAATACCTGAAACTGTCAAACTACAACCCAGAATCCTTGAATCTTGAAGACGATTGTATAAAAATGTAGCTTATGAGGGGTGACAATGTGATTGGGAAAGCCATATGGACCACACTCCCCTTTGTCCAGTGTATGGATGGATGAGTAGAAAAATGGGAGGCAAAAAAAAAGAAAAAAAAAAGGTACCCAAGTGTTCTTTTTTACTTTAATTGTTCTTTTTCACTTTAATTCTTATTCTTATTATTTTTGTGTGTGTGATAACGAAATGTTCAAAAATTAATTTTGGTGATGAACTCACAGCTATATAATGGTACTGTGAACAACTGAATGTACACTTTGTATGACTGCATGGTATGTGAATATATCTCAATAAAATTGAATTTAAAAAAAATTTAATGGCTCTACAAGCCCGTGAAAAGTTAATCACAGACTTGGAAATATCTGGAGTCACAAAACAGCCCTGAAGGCTGAATAAGGCTGAATAACTCAGCTAGTACATAATGCTTTTCAATACACAGCGGTGTCTTGTGGGATTAAGTTATCTTCTTATATAACACAATAGAAACTGGGCTAAACAGTTTCAAAGTTGAGAAGAATCCAAACACATCACCTATAAAAAATTCAAAATTTTCGTTTATTTTGTTTTTCTTAGACTTCGGTACTGAAACACTGCCTACATTCTCAACATGTGAAAATGATATGGCCACTTCAGTGCCTCTGCATGTTGTGTAAAAAACTCAGAAGCAAAGCAGGACAAGAACATGTTATAGCAAGATGCAGTGTGCTGTACAAATCAAATCTAAATTATATAGCAATGCACCCCCACCTCTACACTCCTTTCCTCCCCCACTATGTGACCAAAGCAATGCCAAGGGGCCTCCTCACCAAGGCCAAGGCAGTTTGTGAAGTCTAGCACCCAGGACTCCAACCAGTCCTTGCCTTGAGGTGATCTTTACAGTTCTGCAGGTTTGGGCTGGAGCATGGCACTGTACTGCTTGATCAGTTCCACAAGTGCAGGGAAACTACTCCAGCTTAATTTGAAGCAGCCACACTCTTGGCTGTACTCAAAGACCTGGAGGCCTGGGAGTTAACCTTGCAGATTAACTGGATCATTTCCTAAGCTGCATCCTGTTTTATCCTAATATTTCAGTAGTATCAACACAGTAGGAAATGTTCTCTACTCTGAAGCTCCAAAGGCATCGTTTGGGGATGTTGGTGAGGGTCACATATGAAATGTTATGCAATGAGCTAACAGCTTAAATTGATGTAAATGATTTCCAAGAAAGTTATCTGGGGCCATTTACTTCTGCTTTATACCTGCATTCCAGAATCATTTTCATATTCTAATTTTAAAAGTTTATTTAGTAGTCATTTAACAAATTGTCTATGTAATCACCTCTTATGTGTTTTCAACTAATTTAATAACAACTTAATGAGCTATTAGTAAATCTAGGGAAAAGTACTGAATTAGCCTTAAGGAAGCCAATACTGTGCTAATTCACCGTAAGGAGAAAAAGTAATGTAAATAGAATTTTACTTAATGGTCAATAATTTGAAAAGCAATTTTATCGAAATGTTGCAAAGTTTCCCAAAAGCACCTACAGCAATTTATAGCAAGAAACCCTAAGTTTAGGGGTATGGAGGGCACACTCAATTCTTTAAGGTGAAAATTCACCTGTTTCGTGATTGTAATACATAATTTCCCCCCAGGGACCTAAGATATTTATACATTCAAAAGTTCATAAATTGCTGTTCTTGATTCTCAGAGACACTGCTCATTCTCTAATACATACACTGAATATAAATAAATAACTACAAGAAAAAAAAACAAAAAACCAACCAAACCAAAATAAAACCAAACAAACCTTGAACAACCTACATTCTGTGTGAATAACCTGACTAAAATGTTGGTTGTGCTACTCATTCCACTTCAGTGCAGAAATGATAGTTGATTTCAGTGTACCGTTGTTTGTTTTTTTTTTTTTTAAGTTGTTAGCACTTTTGTTTCTCAATGTCACCTGGCTTTGAAAAGATGAATAAATTTCTATTGAATCACAAATCGTCACAAATCCATTTTAGTGTAGTCTAAATAAAATCTAGCATAAATGTATCATTTTGTCCTGAGAAAAACGGCTCTGGGTCTTTGTCCCAACAGCTTTCTTCCGAAGGGCAAACCACAGTTGAGGTTGTCATTTTGGGTTTAAACTGCATAGAAAAGAGACAGTGAAGCTTGCCTGTTGTTTTTGTTTTCTTTTTAAGTCTGCAGATCTTGCTAAAACACTTCTTCCAGACCAACACTCAGATAGATGGGGAACTTCATCCTATTTGAAACAGAGGTGGTTTAAACAACATCAGACAAGCTTAGTGATCTGAAGGTCTCCACTTATCTTTATGGTGTTGATTGCAGATAACGTTTGAATGCGGCGGTAAAAATCAAAAAGTTGGGGTCCATCCACAAACACTCTGAAACGTGGGTGCTCACAAAGTGTTTCCACTCTGAATGGCTGGTCTGGGATGAATGGAAAGTAAGGGGTTGCTGACTGTTCTTCCCCTTTCCCCAGATATGCAGGAATTTCTGAGTATCCGTCAGTCTGTGTGCACAGCTTTGAATTCAATTGCCACATCGGCAGAAGGATGTTCCGAGTCACCACAGGTCCAGCTGATCGCAAAGCTCTCTCTCGGTTGAGGTCTATGATGCCCATCACGAACACATTTTTGCCTGGTTTCATGCCACCTTTAACATACCCACAAAATGGAACAATCCCTGTGGGCCGCCGATCCCGCCGTCTTCTTGCATAGCCGGCGGCCGGGAGGTGGGGGTGGGCGGTAGGGCGGGCGCGCTGCGGAATCCCGGGGCGGTCCTGCCACCCATTTAGTTTTGAAAAATTGAGTGGCAAGCACGTAGGTGCGTAAGGAGAGGGCACTATTGCTATTGTTAAATGAAGCTTCATGGGAGAAGATACGCAAAACGGAGTCTCTGAATCATAATATGACTTCAGCTTCCCTAAGGGTTTACAAGAGACTCTTGTGGGAATCCATAGCCAAGGTTGTGAGTCAGTTGAGAGAGTCAGTTGAGAAAAATGCAGCGTTCCCGAGAATCCGGATCTGGGAGAGATCTGGGGCATGTCGCAAGAATACGATCACGGGGAGGTAGTTTCCCAAGGGCCACCACTAGTTTTTAGTAGTATGTCAAAGTGGAACATTTCCGTGGAGATGAAAATAAGCTAGTAAATTGAAAACTTGATATTGTTTTTCTGGGGAGTTTTCGTTGTTCTAGTAGACGAACTTTGCATTCCCAGTGATATGCAGCAGCTGATAGCTCTATTCTGTTCTTTTGGCTTTCTACTGCTTGTGCTATGACACGTGCCACAGGCTGATTGATTCAAACAACGGGAATTTATTGTCACACGGTTTTGGAAACTAGAAGTCCAAGTCAAGGTATCTGTAAGCTGTACCTTCTCAAGAGGGCTGCAAACGTTCTGTTGCTGGCTTGCTGGCAACCGTTGGGGTTCCTTTGTCTTGCAAATGCCAAGGAATCCTCTCTCCCAGGACCATTTCTCTCCCCTTCTCTGTTTTTTCCTACCTGACTGCATCTGAATTTCCTCTGCTTATAGGGACTTCAGCCATATTGAATTAAGGTCAACCTTGATTCAATTTGGCCTCATCCAAATAGGATTTTTGAAGGTCCTATTTACAAACGAGTTCACACTCACAGTAGCAGGGGTTAGGATTTGAATATGTCATGTGTGTGTGTGTGTGGGGTGATTCTATCCACCGCAACTAGGGACTCCCCTGTGCCTGAAAATTTTGGTGCTTAGCCAAGAAATGGGGCAGAGATTATCTTCATATTTTTACAATAATTTTTTCTGTAGTGATTCCCTCCAAATTTCTAACTGACCTGCTGATTTTAGGCTCCGTTCTCTTAAACTTCCAGCTGTAAGACTTAAGTTTTGGGCCGCCTGATCTGTGAAGGGCTGGGGGAATAAAGCCAGTTTAAAAAGCAGCAAAATTACAGATCTTGCCCTGTCGAGGTCTGTCTTTCTAGAACAGGCTCCTCTATGGTCTCTGCCTGCTCTTTTCTGGGCCCTCTGGTATCTTCCACACACTTACATGGTTTAACTGTCAACCAGGGATTTGGGCAGAGTTTATATTCAAGATTTTGAATCTTGCTCCTTTTACAGTTTTCTTGCTGCCAAGATGTATTCCTCCTTAAAATTGCAGTTGTTTTGCCAATCCTGAACTCTGATCTTTAGCACCTTGGGTCAATAAGGCTGTGATCGCTCTCTCTCTCACCAGGCTGCTTGCTGCTGCCCAAAATCATGAAAGTTGAAAGCACTTTCCGGCCAAAAAGCTACAAACTTGCACAATTATTCCTTCCAATTGCAGCTTTTGGTGAATAAACTCCACTCCGGGCTTCTGTGTGCTTTTGGACCCTTTGTATTTAAAAAGTGGCTTTTTTTTTTTTTGTGGGAAATGTGTATTTTATCCAGTTTTTAAAATTGCTATCTTTTGAAGGGTTCCCGACTTCATTCCCCTGCCATTCTAAACTACTGATATTATAAATTAAAAAAAGACAGTCCTTGAAGGGTTGACCCATGACAATCAGGTTTTCAACGACATCACTGCACCAAAACTGCTCCCATTGGGATCTAATGATCTCCATATTGCTAAATCCAGTGGCAATTCTCAATTCTCAGCTTACTTGACTAAAAGGAGGAAACTAGCCTTTCCATATGCAAAATAAATCGAAGTCACGTCTTCAGTTAAAATTCAGATAACAGAAAAGATGCTTAATGTTTAACTCCCTTGAACAAACATAAGACTTTTATAAATATTGTTATGCTCTTATTTGTTATTCTAAACACTGTTACTCCTTTTGTTTGAAATATATATTTGACCTCTCTTCTAATGTATGTTTGTCAGTATACTTTCCAATAACCTTTCTGAATTTTGCTAATTTATGAAAAGTTCCACCTTTCCCTTACCTTTAAACATCAAATGTTGGATCTTTCAGGCGTGGTGTCACGAGGCTCCTCTTTCTCCACTTAGCATCAGGCAAGTCTTGGAGTGAGTCTGTAGTATATTCAGGTATATAAAGGAAAGCCTCTAAATGTAATTTAAAAACCCGGAGTGCTGGCCCTAGGCCCTGGCTGGTAAGCAGTTTGCTCACCTCCTGTACTGTAGTTCTCATAAATGATGGCATTTTTTTTTGCTAATTTGTTGCTGTGGTCTTTTTTCCACAGAAATTTGGCACATTCCTGGAAGGATCGGGAGCAACACAGGCCTTGAGACCAGAGGAGGTGGGTTCCAGGATTTGACCACGTGTGCACATGGGGAAACACCATTGTGTCGTAATCCTTTGGCTGCTTGAGCTGTTTTCAGAAAGGTGTTGTTTTCAGATAGAAATAATAAACTGAGAAACTCTCTGTCTGTTTACCTGTCAGTATGTCTAACCTCTTTGTCACCAGTTTTTTAAAAATTTATACATAGAGTATTTTTTAGAGGATTTGTAGGCTTACCGAAAAATTACAGAGAAATTACAGAGTTTCCGTATACCATCCCCCTCACACACACACATTTTTCCTTTTTTATTAACATTTTGCATTTGTGCGGTACACTTTATTACAATTGATGAACCAATATTATATTATTAACTAAATCCTCAATTTACATTAGAGTTCATTCATTGTATTGTACAGTTCTCTTTTTTTAAAATTTTTATTGTGGTTATGTATATAACATGCAATTTCCATTTTAACCACTTTTAAGTGTAAAATTCACAATTTATGCTACCATCGCTGTTATTCTCAAAACTTTTCCATTACGCTAACAGATGCTCTTTATCCATTAAGCACTAACTTTCTATTCCCCAAGCCTGGTAATCTGTAATCTACTTTCTGTCTGTATGATTTGTTATTGCATTTTACTTGGACCCCAGAAAAATTTAGTCACTCTTTTTGGACCTAAGATAGATCCACTTTCTTGAGTAGTGCTTACTCTAAAGGTCCAGATAGGAGCCCCACTCCCACTTAGCTTGTTTTAAATCATTATTCTCCATTCTTCATAATTTGGAATTGGTATACCAGAAAAAAATCCAAATTAGTTTTTTTTTCTCTTCATTTATCATGATTCCAACTTTCTCATTTTATGGGGCAAATTTTCCAATGTGTATGTAAATTCCTAAGCATCAAAATTGTTAAGGTAATCTCAGAGCTCTGACCAGGTAGAATGGAAAATATAGCACTAAAAAAAGATTAATAATTTAGCAGCACAACTGGCTAGAGTGTTATTAGGCCTGTTATGTAAAATGAAATGGCCACCAGCATTGGGCATTGCAGGTAGGACTCCTTTCCAAGAAAGGATTTCCCAGAAAATAAAAACGATTGACCTGCAGGGCCTTTCCCAGATAATGGAACAATAGAACGTGCACTACAGAACTGCAGATAAGCAACACCTGGTAATAAACCAGTTTTAGTTCAATAAAGATAGCTTATCATAATGGACAAACATACCATACTATTCAATGTAGATCCGAGCCCCAGTTTGTAAGACCCACCTACCCCCATGTAAAAGAGAAACTTAACGTCAGGCAGTCAGAACATTTCCTCACTTGCTAATGCATTTGCCCTATATCAGCTCCCCGTCTTTACTCCCCCGACCCCCCATGGAGCCACTTTCCACATGCGGTTTGGATGCTGCCAATTCATGACTCATAAAGTGCTTAAATAAAGGCCCATAAATAATATCTTATCTAATGTTTTATTTTAACAGGCTCTTCCATTTATCACAAGTATACTGTAAACTGCAGGTCAATGAATTGTGGGGCACAGCCCATAGGAAGTCATCATGGAACCCAAGAAGAATATAGCAACTCCCCTTAAGACCTGTAGAATGAATTCCAGTTTTATTGTCAAAGACTCACTTCTGTTCTAGTTCCTTTTCAGAATGAGCGCAGGCTGCCAAACTAACATATGGACAAATGTACCATCTTGTGGACTAGGGTCTATTTAAAGGCATTCTGGAGAAAGAACTGCCTTTTGCCAAATGGGCTGAGCCCCGTGATATTCTCTTCATCGCCCCCATATCTGTACAGACCATCTTCACGGAAACAAGTGCCTCCTTGCAAGCCTGCTCTCTACTGCAAACTGAAAGTCGAGAATGGCCAGCAGCAGCCACTTCAATAATGACACCCAAACAAGGTGAGCTTGGCTCCTCTGCAAATCACAGACACCCTGACATATTAAAAAAGACCCTCTAGGTTTTTACCACCTTGTGTCAGCTTTGTCCTAAAAAGGAAAAGGCGGTACTCCTGTGGTATCCAGAACCAACTGAGCAAAACTGCAACAAAGTGTCCACAAGCTACATGGGGAGTAGGACAAGAAACCTCCAGACTGCTGGCGTGGCCTGGAAAACTGCTGGGCTAATACCGACTCTAAGATTTGTAGGAGTCCTTTCCTTGTTTAAATCTGTGGGTTCTGATCCCACCAGGAAAGCTCTCCTCCTTCCTTGCTTTTCTCCATGTTGCTCTCTGCAAGTGCCTTGCAATGATGAAGAATAATTATCATCCTTAGACAGGCAAATTTGTAGCCTAATTGATTACATGTGTGGCTTAGTATAAATTGTAGATTTTTATACCTACAAGTGGGGTATATGGACAGGAAATCAGCTCTTCCATTATCAAAAAAACTCTCCGTGACTTGTTTTCAATTAAGAAAACTTAACAACAACGAAAAGAGCCTTAATGTTTTGCTTAGGTGAACAAACATCATGACCTCTTTACAGATGTTCAGTGTCATTTCCCTTTTGTGCTTTTGAACAAATACTGACTCTTTGTTTTCCAATGTATACTTGACCTCTTCAAGTGTATATTTTTCTTTCAAATAGCTTTTCTTTTTTTAAGATTTAATAATTACAAACTTACAGGAAGTTGCAAAAATAATATGTAACTTTGTCTTCCATCTTGGATCCTGCAGAGGCCTGCTGGGAACAGGACTTCTGTAATAGCAAATACTTCTGGAAGGCAGTGGTCCAAGGCCATTTATGCTGGCTATGAGTGGGGTCTCTGGAACCAGAGGTAGCATACAGCTCTTCTTAAAATTGAAGGTATGTGTGCTGAAGATGATATGAATTCTATTTGGGCAAGAGATGTGCTTATGTGTACAAAGCTAAAAACAGCACAGTGACTTCTGGCAGCAAATTTAACAAAACCAGGGTAATCTGGGGAAAGGTAACTTAAATCCATGAAAACAGTGGCATGGTTTGTGCCAAATTCCAGAGCAACCTTCCTGCTAAGGCCTTTGAACACCAACTCTGTGTGATGCTATACCCCTCAAGCATTTAGACTTATTGGAAAATAAATAAAATGTTTATGATGTTATGAACATTGGTATAC
The DNA here is from genome assembly GCF_015220235.1 of Choloepus didactylus. NCBI lineage: Eukaryota > Metazoa > Chordata > Mammalia > Pilosa > Megalonychidae > Choloepus > Choloepus didactylus. The sequence goes on from NC_051314.1 coordinate 124,402,171, forward strand.
AAGTATCCATTTGAATCCCTGTTTTCAGTTCTCTTGGGTATATACTAGAAGTAGAATTGCCGGGTCAGATGGTAATATTATATTTAACATTCTGAGGAACTGCCAGACTGTTTTCCATAGTGGTTGCACCTCAAATAACCTTTTATTTGTTGGCTAATGATTACAAGGCCATCCCTCTCCTGTGGACTTCAAAGTAATTCCTGGAAAGAGGCAGGGGATATTGTCAGGTATTCAAGAGAACCCGAAAATAGATGAATTAAAAGAACTAAGATTTGGTAATTGCAGTTTCTGGCTAGTAGCTGCTCCCTCCCTTCTTCCTGCATGTATATCTTCAGTACACAACAAAAGCTATGTTACAAAATTTTCATTTTTTTTTCTTTAATTCAGTAACAGCTAGGGTAATGAAAATCTCCGTCTCAGCCTACCATCTCTCCCTTTCACTGTCACTGAGTTCTAGAAGACAAATTGTTAAGGTAATTGAGCCAAGTAGATCCAGGTAGCCTGGATAGTTGAGTCACAGCTTGGAGGGCAGATGCCCTGTAGAGTTCTTCGGGCCCCACAGCAGACCACATATGACAAAACAAAAAATACACTTTTGTTGTGTTGAGCCACTGGGATTTTGTTTTGTAACCATAATAGAGCATATATACTTTCTGAAATGCTCTGTGAAACTTTCTGCTGACTCTTAAATTGCTCTCCATCCCAGATTTCTCCTATAATGTTCCTTCTCTGTTTTTTTCAGGGTTGATTTAGGCGTAAGAAGCCAGCAGCCCATCCTAGTTTGCCACCTTATCAGACCCTAGGATCCCTCAAATATCCTCATTACCAGACATGAGAACATTAAATACGACTTAAAAGTGTTATTCAGTAAGGGAAGTTAGCTGTGACCCTAGAGAGAATACAAGCTTTTGTCTACTGGATCAAATGAAAATTTTCCTGAGAATATGTTTAACTGCAGAGAGATAGGGTTTGGAAAGCCCTATTGTTACAGCCTCTACAAGAAGGGCTAAGGATGTTTATCAGTGGTTCCATAATTACCCTGGATGTAAACAATCCAGGTCTCAAATAATAGTTTCTGAGTTGGTGAATGAGGAACTGCAGTTTGATTGTGCTGCTACCAGTTTATTTAGGAGGATAACCTGAATTCACTTGGTGTGGTAAACTGTTCCTAAGGGCAAGAGGGCAATGACATACCTTACAGAGAAAAGACATGTGTTACATAAGCTTCATTCAGGTATGAGTTATAGTGCTGGTGGCTGTGAGTTTAGTGTTAATGAAAAAATAATATATAATAAGTAAAATGTCTTTATACAGAAACACAAACAAAACAAGGTTATGTATTGGTCAGTTGACAAAAATGTGACAGAGGCTTGCCGGAACTTAACGTATTTCTTCTAGGAGCAAAGGTTCAGTATTCACTAATTCAGTGTTCCCAGAGACTTTACATAATTATTGTGAGTAACAAGAATTGACTTGTTATGTGATGGTTAACTTGATGTGTCAGCTTGGCTAGGCTATGGTGTCTAGTTGTTTAGTTAAGTAAGCACTGGCCTGATTGTTACTGTGAGGGCATCTTATGTATTCAACATAGGGCTGTACAACACAAACAGGAACCCTAATGTAAACCACGGACTACAGCTAATAGTACAATTATAATAATATTCTTTCATCAATTGTAACAAATACACCACACTAATGCAAGGTGTTAATAACACGGGGTTGTGACAGGAGGTGGTTTCCTAGACTTTACACCCACAGCACAAGCAATGAAAGAAGAAATAGATAAATGGGATCTCAAAATTGAATACCTTTGGGCATCAAAGGACTTTGTCAAGAAAATAAAAAGACAGCCTACTGAATGGGAGAAAATACTTGGAAACCACATATCCGATCCGGGTTTAATATCCAGAATATATAAAGAAATCTTACAAATCAACAACAAAAAGACAAACAACCCCATTTAAAATGGGCAAAAACATGGATAAGACACTTTTCCAAAAAGGAAATACTTTTAAAACTTTAAAGGGAGAAGTGAGAGAAACTTCACTTCTTCTTCAGCTAGCCACCTCTCCTGGGGAGTTCATCGAACACCTTCATCAGAGTTGCCAGTTTGCTGCCTGCCCTGTGGAATTTGGACTTGTGTATCCTGCCCTACAGAAGTTGGATTTGTCCATCCCCACAGTTGTGAGACACTTTTATAAAATCTTACATTTACAGACACCTCTTGTTGGTTCTGTTTCCCTAGAGAATTCTAACTAATACACTCTTAAACAACCATTTGGTCAAAGAAGAAATTGCAAGAGCAATTACTTTGAAAGTTACCACTTTTTTGTATGTATGTGTATGTGTGTGTATATATATGCATATACATATTTCACCAAAAAAATGTTTAAAAAAAAAAAAAAAGAAAAAAAAACCTACCAAAACATTGCTGAAAGAAATTAAAGAAGATCTAAATCAATGGAAAGACATCCTGTGTTCATGGATTAGAAAACTTAATCTTGTTAAGATGTGAATATTACCCAAAATGATTTACACAATCAAAAAAATCCCAATAAAAATTCCAACAGTCTCGTTTGCAGGTATGGAAAAGCCAATCATCAAATTTATATAGAATGGTAATGGGCCCTGAGTAGCCACAGCCACCCTGAAACAGAACAAAGTAGGAGGATTCACATTTCCCGATTTCAAACTTACCATTTCAGTAATCGAAATGGTGTGGTACTGGCAGAGGGACAGACAAATAGACAAACGGAAGAAGATTCAGAGTTCAGAAATAAACCCAAGATCTATGGTCAACTGATTTCAACAAGGGTGCCAGGTCCATTCAACAGAGAAAAAAACAGTCTGTTCAAGAAATCGTGCTGGGAAAATTGGCTAACTTCATGCAAAAGAATGAAAGTGGACTCCTATCTTACACCATTTACAAAAATGAACTCAAAATGGATCAACAACCTAAATATAAGCACTAAAACCATACAACTCTTGGAAGAAAACATAGGAGAATATCTTCAGGTCCTTGTATTAGGTGATGGATTCTTAGATATGATCCCCAAAGCATGAGCAACAAAAGAAAAAATAGTTAATCGGACTCCATCAAAATTAAAAATTTTTGTATATCAAAGGATATTATCAACAAAATGAAAAGTCAACCTACATAATAGGAAAAAATTTCAAAATCATATATCTGATAAGGATTTAACATCTAGAACATATGTAGAACTGCTACAACTCAACAACAAAAAAACAAAATTTAAAAATGGGCCAAAGACTTGAATAGACATTTCTTTAAAGATATACAAGTGGCCAATAAGCATATAAAAAAAAGCTTAACATCATTAGCCATTAGGGAAATACAAATCAAAACCACATTGAGATACCACCTCACACCTATTAAAATGGCTACGATTTTAAAAACTGGAAAATAACAAGTGCCTGTGAGGATGCAGAGAAATAAGAATCTTGGTACATTGTTAGTGGTAATGCAAAATGGTGTAATGACTGTGGAAAAGTCTGGCAGTTCCTCACAAAAGTTAAACATAAAACTACCATTTGACCCAGGAATTCCACTTCTAGGAATATACTCAAAAGAATTAAAAGTAGGGACTTGAACAGATATTTATACTTCAATGTTCATAGCAGCATTATTTACAATAGCCAAACGGTGGAGCAACCCAAGTGTCTTTATCAATAGATGAATGGATAAACAAAATGTGGAATAAAATTCTATGGAACATTATTCAGCCATAAAGGAATGAAATTCTGATACATCCTGCATAATGGATGAACCTTGAAAATATGCTTGGTGAAGTAAGTCAGACACAAAAGGACAAATATTATGATTCCACTTGAAATATCTAAAATAAGCAAATTCATAGAAAGTAGATTAGAGATTACCAGGGAAAGGGGGATAGGGAAGGGATAGTTATTGTTTAATAAAGTTAGGGTGATGGAAAAGTTTTAGTAATGGGTGTTGGTGATGGAGCACATTGTAATTAATGCCACTGAATTGTATACTTAAATATGGTTAAAATGTGTGTGTGTATATATATGTGTGTGTATATATATATATATATAAAACCCACTTCAACACAACCACATAAAACCAAACGAATGAGGAAAAACTGTTTATTTGTCCTTTGACAAACCTTCTTGGGGTCAGATCAGGTGTGGAATAAAGCATGCAAAGGGCAATGACAGTAAACTGGAAAATATGACCACCCTATTTATAGGCCATGCTAAGGAATCTGGGTTATTATTTGTGTGATGATACAACTAGAAGGCTGTAAGGAGGGCAGTGGCATGATCTGGTTTTAAAAGATCATTCTAGTTATTTGGAGAATGAATTATAAGGGAGCAAAGGTAGAAAAAGGGAGCTAAGAGTAACTTACATGTATGGAGAATGTGGTGTATTTACTGAAGGTCTTTTGGGACAAAGTCACTGGTGTTTCACCCTTTCATTCCCTCTAAAACTTACTGGTGTAAAAATGTCAGGAATAATCCTTGAAGGGATGGATGACTGGGTTGAGTAGAAGTCAAAAAAGAACTCAATACACGAGGCATTTAATACATGAATGGAAAAACAACAGAATGTCAGAACTACCTAAGGAAGGACATGGAGGTGTGAATGAGTGTGGTAGTGGGTGTGAAGTATTTTATATATACATAAATGAGAATGGAGAATGGTAAATGGTAAAAAAACAAAACAAAAACCTGAAAAGGGATAGGGACCCTGTCCTGGCGAGGTTGTGTGATACACAAAGGGCTTAGGTCAATTGGAAACTATTGAGGGATTTTAAATAGGATAGTGAGATACTGTCATATGAATCATCCTGACATCACTGTAGGATGAATTTTAGAGAGCCAAGACTGCAGAAGAAAGGAAGTAGAAAGGAGCAGCATAAGAAAACAGCAGCTAATTCTCATTGGGGAAAGAGAGCAACATACATCCTAAGGCTTTAACTTTTTATTTAATCCACATAGTTAAGCAGGTATTTCAATTTTCCTGAGTATGAAATGAGACTGTATGAAACCTGCTCCAGGTTACAACAGGTAATGAGTGGCCAGCCAGGATTTACAGCTGATTTTTGTGTTACAGGAAGGACAAAAGAAATAAGGAGTCTGTGATATCATATGTACATTCAGAATTTTTATTTCAAAACAAAGAACCACAATAACATTAGTAATAAAAAATTCACCTGTAAATATTTACAACCTGGTCACTGAGAAATGGAAAAACCTCCATACCAAATTACTGCCAACCCATTGTTTTTGAGGGCCAGTAGTTGAGGTGCAATTAGAGTAGAAGGAAGGCACCTCTTCCAACAAAGCCCTACTCCAGAGATGTGTGGGTTTTCTCCAAAGACTCAATGACTAGAAGGAATGATGAGAACTGCAAAGTAAAATACTGTCACAGGCAGGAGAGTTTGGCTGAAGGGTCCGAACAGTTAAGCACCAAGGAGGGAAAGGGAGATAAAGCAATATATGATAAAAGGCAAGAAGAGGTGTCATCAGGGTTCCATCTCCATTTATTAAAAAATGCTGAGAAACTAGACAATTGTGGAGGTGTTCAGGACCTTGTGGCAAGAGTAAATCCCTGCATCTCATCTAAACCTCTGAAACTCCCCAGGGTAGAAGCGAGTCTTCAGTTTGTTTCCACCCCCTTACAAGAACGCCTCCTTCTCCTCACCACTGTCCTTCGGGGGCCCCAGCCGGGTGGAGGCCCTCATGTCCCACTTTCTTTCCCACTCCCATTGTCTGAGCCCAAAGTGAGGCTGAGCCCTCCATCCTCAACCACAAGATTTAGGAAGTTCTTCCCTATTCTCCAAACAAGGTCAGATGAGACTGAATTCTACAGTTCAGGAGAAAACCTAAGATGCAAATTCTACCCAGCAGAGACAGTTATTTATATACACAGGGATGAGATTTAAATACATCCTATCCAAAAGGGAGTGGTAGAAACACAGAGGAAACAAATTACCAATAAACTACTTCCACCCAGAGGAAAGTGACAGTGCACATACATTCATACTCTCTCAAGTGTGGGCTACACTGCACGTATACTCATAGTATCTCAAATGTGGTCTACTGGAAAGATTCAAGTCCCCTAAGGTGATAAGACAGACATAAACAAGCATGCCATGAACCTAAAACAACAAACTTCAACGAGTTAATAATCATTCAGAAAAAATCTTCTCCCAGAGTTGAGTTTACAAATTTCACGTTAGCTATGAATATATTCTCCTCTGAGTTCCTTTAAAAAGGCTATAGGTTAAAACAAAACAAAAACCAACACCTAAAATTTCTTAAAAAACAAAACAGAGAAATACTGAACATCAGTCCACTATAAAGGGAAGTAGCTATTTGTTCCAGTGAGGGGAGAGAGGATTGCTGGAAATTATCTTCCCTTCTCAACTCCACGCAAAATTAGAATCCATTAACCGCCATTAACTAGAATGCTCATCATAGTAACAGTCCTAGATTTCAAGTAATACTACATATAAACTATAATCTTAGAGAAAAATGTTCCAAAGGATACCAGTAGCTTTTTAATACAGGCACATGACTTTTCTGAGAAATTAAGCTCGAGAATTTCCATCTGAAGGACAGAAATTGTTAAGAGGCAATGTGCAAACTTTAGGCACCACTTAACATTCCCTTCAATAACACTTTACACTATTTCTCCCCTAAATTCTTCCCTTCTTATTGCCAACCCTATAGCCTCTCTTTAAACACCTCCCTCTACCTCAATTTCCTTATGTTTTCCATTATTTTGGTAAAATTACACTTAAAAAAATAAATATTTATGCAATAAAACCAGAAGATAAAATAAATAAACTCAAGTTAATTTGCTCTGCAGAGCAGTATGGAAGCAAGGAAGGTGATCTCTTATTTAATCCTCCTCTGCCCTCCACACTCAAGTATATCTGCTTCCTGGTAAGTCTGAGGTTGGGGAACTACACCCTCATTCTTATTCCCCTATATGCCCTTGTTAGGCAACATTAGAATCTAAGGGAGAAAGAACTGGCAAAGTTGTCCTATGCCAAGAGGCCAGTCCCCCCTGAAATGAAGGTAGGTTTACCTGGTCTCTCCTAAACAGAAGAGAACGTTCAAGGAATGAAATGCTTAAAAAGCCATTGAAGATACGACTAACCCCAGCATTGGGTTCATCTGCATGCTCTTAGAGTGTGTGGGATGAGAAAGGAATCAAGTAGCAGCATTCGGAAACAGTCCTGGGTTACATCCTGATGAGGTCTCTCCCTCCTGCAGGGAGAGGTTGCTTTTCCATGTTGGGAGGGAGGTGGCAAGGAGGCATGACTTAGACATTCGTGGTGGTCTCCTTCACAGGCTGGATGCTGTTCATCTCCACGACAGGCCCTTTCCCGGCTCTGTTGGTCTCCTGCACCTGCCCTTCAAAGGCCCGTGTAATATCCTCAAAAGTCCTGCCACGGGTCTCAGGGACTTTGAAGAAGGTGAAGACCAAGAAGATAATGAGGAAGGCAGTGAAGATGATAAAAACGTAGGCTCCTAAATAGTTCTAGTTAAAAGAGACAATGGAGGAGGTCAATATCAAAATCTGGTCGTTGGCAAACTTCCATTTCTAAGTAAATTCCCATATTTAATAGAAACAATAAGGTTTCTTTGGAGATTCATTCATAATTCTGCTAACTTACTGTATTTCTCTGCAATTTGTTTTTTCTGGTATCATTCTTTTTAACTATTTGTTAAAGTTAGCTGCTTCCAAATACCTGAGTATTTTTTGGAATTTGATTACATTTTTAAAACCCAGGCTTCTGAAAAATTCATGGAAACGAGGAAATGCACTTTAAATGTTTATCGTGAGTTGATCTAACAAATAAACTCCAGGTAAATTTATAACAAGACTTAACTAGTTCATTAACATCCTACACACTCAGGGAGCCTCTAAGATCATGAAGCCATTGATGCTAACTCAAATTAGATTTATGCATTGGTTCGGAATCCTTTGAGATTTACCACTATCATTCCATTTCTAGGCAGAACTATGCCTAGATTATCTCAGGCTAGTGGGTTCCTTAAAGTAGCTTTGCCCTCCTCCTGCTTCAATCTTTTCTGCTATCATTTCTTGTTTTTCCACTGAAAATGAAAGAACCGATCTGCTCTGAAGCCCTTGATATCTGATGCTTCATGTCATCAGTAACAATTACTAAGGTATACGGTAAACGTGTTGGCTTAAGCGGGCTGATTTCCAGATAGGTTAGGAGACTTTTGTTTTACTTACTGCAGCTGAGGGGAAGAGCAGTCCCACCAAAAAGTTGGAGGTCCAGTTGGAACAACCAGCCACTGCCACTGCAGCTGGGCGGGGGCCCTGGCTGAAAAGTTCAGCCACAATAAACCAGGGGATGGGCCCCGGGCCAATTTCAAAGAAGGCCACAAAGACCATGATGGCCCCAATACAGACAAAGCTCATCCAAGAATATTCATTCTATACGGGAGGAAGGAACAGAAGAAAGTTAATTGTCTAGACTGCATAACCCAGGACCCAGCGTCCTGGAGATGAGTAATGACGGCTACCAGTTGCCTAGCTTCTAGAGTTTGTTTAATGGCAAGCTCTTTCTGTCCTGTGGGATTATGAAAAGAATCACTGGATTTGGATTCAAAAGCTCTGAGGTTTTGAATCCTGGTTGTGTGATCTCAAGTCTGTAAATCCACACCAAGACCACTGCATCATCTGTAAAATGGTAATAAGTACCTCAAGATTATTTTAATAAACTAGATAATGTCTATTGAACTGTTCTATAAGCATTATAAGAGTTTAACAGTCTATCTCTGAAGATTCAACTTTCTTAAAATTCTGGGTATCTTACATCTTGCGTCTCATAAATTTGACTACGGATAATCTTCAGCCTAAACTACCTACTGCATCATAGGGAGCCAATTGTTACCTCCCTCTTTTTCCCTCCTCCCTTTCCTTCCCTCAAAGAGTACTCACCTTTAGTAACATAGAAACAGTCATGAGGACGGAACAAACAGCCATCCCGCCAAGGCCTAGCATGTGTAGAGTCCTCCTTCCTGCCTTTTCCACCAGAAACAGCTGAAAGAAGAAGAATAATGTAACATCAAACTTCTGCTTTCCCTTTCATGAAGACACTGTACAAGTTACTTGAATCTGCCTTACTAATAACAGAAGACTTTGTAATAGTCACACCTGCTTTCCAGTTCCAAGTTCAAAGCATCTTAAACAATCTCTATGCCCCTCTCTTTCCCATCCATCATATATTTACTTGAAGAGTAAAGACTACTTGCACCCATCATTTAATATTTCTTTTCCCCAAAGAGGAATTAAACAATGAAAATTGGCAGGGAGATTGAAGGACCCACAACTGATCTTTGAATGTTTGCGGCAAGAACTCTTCTTTTCTACCCCTGAAATTATCAAAGCAATAAACTTACAGAAACCACAGTGAAGATAGTGTTGACCACACCAGCACCGATAGTGGCATAGATTGGCTCCTCAACACCTGCATCTTTGAAGATTCCTGTAGAGTAATAGAACACCTAATAGGAAAGAAAAGGAGATACAACTTAGAAACAGCAATTGTCCCTACCAGTTAAATAGAATCCCCCCAAAATAAACTCAAGAGTCCCAGGAGGCAAAGAGGAGCCCCTTCCAGGGCTACTTTGTTCAATCACAGTATCTTTTCTAGTAATCAGTTACCTTCTGTATCATTTCTCCGCTCTCTTAATCCTAGCTACTGATTCCCATTTTTTTCCCTTGCTAACTGTTCCATTTACGTCTAGCTTATATCCACCATTTAATTTGAAAAGAAGTTTTAAATTCTACTAAATGCTTTTCCAATGGACGCTTCCCCAAACCTTCAAAACATTGACAGGAATATTGATGTCCCAATTTGATAGAGAAGAAACTGGAGTAACCTTAGCCTGCTCATTTAACCAGAGGTAAAACTTGGGCTAGAATTCCTAGGCCCAGGCCATTTTTGCTAGTTTTAAGAAATATGAGCTACTATTTTTAAACTCATTTCTTGATAGACACAGTACTAAAAAGAAGGGCTGCTACAAACTACCAGTTAAAAGAGATGACAAAATATTGGACTTAGACCTCAAGGTAATAAGGGAACATTATCTAGATCACTGAGGTTTGTGTCAGGAATTTATTTTTTTGTCCAGACTATCTGCCTCTATAACAATATTTTTCAGTCTTTTTGATGAATACATGTATATATGTCTGCTGCTCTAGAAGAAAAGAGTGAGATAATTAAGACTATTCACAAACAATTCTGATATTTTATGGTAACATAAAGCTTCTGTTCTGGGAAGGACAGTTGAATTAGTTAAAACTAGCAATGAATAGTTATGCCAATTCTCTTCCTTACAAATAAGTCTACACAGCAAAAACCTAACATGCTTATATATACACACACCTAATGTGTATATCTACACACACACACACATATTATACACATATACGTGTATATATTTTATAGTCAGCAAACCTCTTACAGTAAAATTATCTTGCTGTCAAGTGCCATCAAGCTAAGTTAGGCTAATCCCTATAATCATCTCACCTAAAAATTTTCAAATTAGGAAATTTAAGACTAGGAACTATCAAAGCACCTGGGAGACTTTTTCAAACTATCTTTCCTGGTTCTGAAATATCAGCCCCCAACCCTCACAAGAATCACTGCTATTTCAAATACAAGTATCCTTCTGGTGTATTAGGCAGGAGAAAAGGCCAAGAACCAACTCACTATTTTTCAGCACCAAATTTTTACAAAATGCTTTGTTAACAAAATGATTAAATTCCATTAATCAAAGACCAACAGGAAACTTTCAAGAAGAAGAATAATGTAACATCAAACTTCTGCTTTCCCTTTTACCTGCAGGTAGACAGAAGGTATGGGAATAGCCTCTCTTCCACTTAAAAGCAAGAAGCTGATGTTTGCATTAAATACAAGGGCTACCTGCCAAATGCAAGCTATTTTGCCACCCACTTTAGATTATCATAGCCACTATTCTAACTGTAAAATCATAAGGTCCCAAGCTCAGTCAGCTCAGTCTGAAGTTGCCAATGTCCCCCCACACCTCTTGAAATGATTTCCTATTCGTTCCCCATGGCCTTACACTGATTTTAGACTGTAATGTCCTGGGGAAAAAAACGAGGTGCATAAATTCCAGGATATTCTATGATTGTATGGTTTACATTATCGTTGGTGACATCTTAAGGTAAATCAGAGTGTAAAAGAGGATTAGAAATTAAAAAATGAGTTGTCAAATAATTAAAAGTAGATACATTTGTATTGTATATATACTGAAAAAGTCTGGAACAGGACAAATGTTAACCTTACGTTCCAAGACTATGAGTAACTTAAATTTTTCATTTGATTTATTTTCTCATTTTCTACCACATACAAGACATGTCCTATAGGTATACTTTTTAAAAATAAAAACAAAATGAAACCAAAACCTGGATAATCAGTATTTTCTGAGTGGCTGCATGTGGCAGGCATCGTGAGGGACTTATACATGTTGAGTAGGAGTGTGACAACCAAAATCTAGATTCCAGTTGGATATTTTAAGTGAGATATCTTAAAACAACTTTGACACAAAAGCAGATACTCACAGCATTGATTCCAGAGAGCTGCTGAGAGAGTTGGAGCATGATGGAAATGATGATGGGTTGTCGGTAGTTGGGTGCTCTAAAGAGCTCCAGCACAGTGACTTTCTTTTCTTGTGCCATCCTAACACTCTCATCTTTCATCTCCTGGATGTCCTGGTTCACATCCTGAATGCCCCACAACCGCTGGAGGACTGATGAGAACAGCAAAGAAGGATAAAGGTAATGTGCTGCCCCAAATTAATTTTTCCTGTTAAGATTGCTGGAAAGAGGCCACACAAGATGAGACAAGATAGCATCCTGGATATGAACACAGATTTGACTAATCAATCAGCTTCCATGCCTTACCTGCCTTCTCCATTTTCTCTTTCTTAAAAAGGGTGGCCAATGAGGTACAGGTCAGGTGGTCCCCAAATAGTCATGGTACTTGGTTGGTAAAGATCCCTACCTCCACTTATTTTAAATTTTTTATTAGAAGCTATAATAGGTTTAAAGAAAAACTGTGCAGAAAGTAGAGTTCCCATTACCACCCCCCATTAACAACTTGCCTTAGTGTGGTACATTCATTACAATTGATGAAAGAATAGTATTATAATCATACAATTAACTAAAGTACATGGTTTATATCAGGGTTCACTGCTTGTGTTATCCAGTCCTATGGTGGGGTGTTTTGTTTTCTTTTTTTCAAATTTTTATTCTAGTAAATACATGCAACCTAAAATTAACTGGCCTCCACACCTCATTCTTTAGGGATTGAAGGTTTCTGGTTCAAGAGTTATCAGAAAACTCTTCTCTTAGGTTTTGCAGGTCAGGGAAAGGGGATGATAAAAAAATTACCTAATACCCTTAGTCCTTAAAGCAAACCACAACCCAAAATTCCTGCTTCGTGAAGGCAACTCACCCTGCTTGGCATTCTCCTCTTCCTTTCTGTTAATGAGCAAAAATCTAGGACTCTCAGGGCAAAATGGAAGGGCTATACTCTGCAGGACAGCTGGAATGATGGTGAAACCTAACAGCACAGGCCACAGCTCTTCAGACCCCAAGATGGCTTCCAGACCAAAGATCTAGAAACCAGAAAAGATAATGCTATAAAAACCCCATACTTTACATGCCACAAGTTCATTTAAAAAAAAGATAATCTATCCTTTTAACCACAGGAAGATAAACCAATTTCTTTTCCTTTCTCTACCTTGCCTGTTTCTTAGCTGCTGTCTGTGAGCTACAGTAATAAGACCTCAAACTTACATAAACTTGAATATGTCCTAGACATTCTTCTGAGTGCTTTACCTATGCTAACTGACTTAATGAGCCATGAAACCCACACCCGTTAAGTATGAGCAATCACAGAGTACCTGGGCCACCAGAATCCCGATGACAATGCCCAGCTGATTGAGGGTGCCAAAGGCGCCCCGTAGGGCAGTAGGAGAGATCTCTCCAATGTACATGGGCACAAAGCCGGTGCAGAGCCCACAGAAGAGGCCAATAACCAAGCGGCCTATGATCAGCATTTCAACTGACTCAGCTATTTTACAGAACCCCATAAGGCAGCCACCACCAATAGCCAATAGGTTGACAATAAGCATCGAATTGCGCCTGTAAAGGTAAACAAAGACAGGTGAGGTTAACAAAAATATGCCCACATCTCTCCCATTCTTAAAGCTGTTATCTTTTCCTCTTTTGGTATAACCCGTTTTCCACTTCCTATGAGCAGAACATTTCTAGTTGGAATAATTCATATCAATGGTTCTTACACCTGTATACGCATAAAACTCACCTAGAACAGTTTAAGGTTCTCTAAATCCCAGCTGTAAACTAGGACAGTTAGTTTTTAGCAAGAGCACAAGCCCATTTATTCTGAAAGTAGTCCACAAACTAGAAGCATTGACCAGAAATCTGTTAGAAATCTAAATTCTCCCATCTCACCCCATATCTCAAGAGCAGTCAGCTTCTCCACTGTCCTTCTCCAGACTGTGGTTTTGCTATTAACAATTAGTTACCTCATTTTCACCACCCTCTTTCACCCCCTTTCCTGTGTTCCCCTCCTCTACTAGGTTCTTTTGCTAATCAAATAGGAGGAAAGTCATATAGGTTGTGGGAGGCCCCAGTCAAAATTTTAATGACCTAAGCAGATGGAAGTTAGCCTCAAAAAACAAACCAAACATTGGCATATCTAATTAGCAAACTATGTTTCCTTCACCAGTCATTACTAAAAGTATTCTGCCCTGTGCAACATATTTTGAAAAAAATTTTATAGTTCAGTTATTTGCCCATAATCCATGTTTTCCACAAAGGATTATATTTCCTATGAATCCTCCAGTGCAAATAATGAAAATGCTTGCATGAAATCCCAGATTTTTTCAGAAAAGCAAACTTCTGACTTTGTAAATAAAGTATGGATCTAGGAAACTCCATAGCTGATCTTACTAAAGAATAGCTCTAAACTAGCCCCAGTTGGACTGCAGAGTGCCAATTGTTCACATGGCCCATCTCCAGAAAGGCTATGCAGAGCCCAAGCAAGAGCAGCCACATTCAGTGCCAGTCAGACTGGGTTCCCTTGATTAGAATGTGGGGTTATTCTCTCTGCTCTAATTCTCAATACCCATCCCCTCAATGGAACTAGTATAGTATACTTTATTGCCCAGTTTGTGGTCAGTACCTGCCAAAGCGGTTGACAAAGAGTCCAACAGAAAAGGAGCCAATCATACCACCAACGGAGAAGACAGCCACAGCCAAGGACCAGAGAGATGTGAGCAACACCTCAGAGGGACGATTTTCCATGTTCTCTTCCAAAGTATAATTGAGAAAGTCCTTTATGATCTGCCACATAAAACAGTAGGTTAGAGGACAGACTGTTATAGTTGGATGAGAAAGGGGACAAATGTGGGGAATCCCCCCCCCCCGCAAGAGACCAGCATTTCTATTACTTTATAGGTAGAGAATCAAAGGAATGACTAGATGGGGGTGAACAAAACATAAAATAATGGAGTTAATGTTTCTAGTTTTGAAAAGAGCAGTTTTTAATTTGTCCTGAAAAATCCCAATAGGTGGCAGCACTGATGTTCAGACTACCCCATCCTCCACTAAAAGCCAATCTCCATCCCACTCTCTAGCACCTCCCTCTTAATAACTATTCCTTAAGGGGTAATAAAAAGGTGTATCACCATAGTGATGGGAACAGTCTACAGTTTAGGGAACAAATGAATTTTTGCTTTGGTTAAGTGATTTAACAAAACTTCCCCAGAAATATATTCTCCCTTTTCAATCTGAGCCAAGCTAGATACCATGTTTGCCTTAAATTCAGAATTCTTGAAACCCCACTTAAGATCAAGGACTAATTTCCCTACTCCCAGTTCTAACTCTAGCTGCTTGGCACTCACCGCCTCAGGAGCATTGATGACTCCAGTGTTGTAGCCAAACTGGAAAGAGCCGATGGTGGCAATGATGATGGCGAAGACCAGAGGGGCAGTAACCTGAGGGGAGAAAAGGGTCCTTAGAACTCTTGATGATTGTCTCTTATTAATTATGGAGATGTATTAGGGGAGCTTGGCCTATAAACAGCGAACGGTATGCAAAGGACAAAAACCTAACAAGATTCAGGTAATTAATGGGAACACAAAGGAACAGGTAAGAACTTATCTGGAGATGTATGGAAAAGCATGTGGAGTTAACTTTGGAAAAGTGACAAGAAAATTTTGGAAGTTAAGAGGAACTGGGTTGGTCAGTTTGAAAGCATGTGAGTAGTTGCCCCCAGATAAAGGAAAGTACAGAAATGCACTCTGTAATAAAAAGAACTGGGAGGGCAGAGGAAAGAGAGCCTTAGGAATCCTAAGAACTGATCACTTAGGAAATAGCTACTAAGATCCAGTGTAGTCTCAACTGTACCCCAGATCTAGAGAAGCCTGAAGTACTGGTTGGTGAAGATGTGAGGTTGCTTTTTGGTTCTCTTATTTCTTTGAACTATGTAACTGCCTATAATTGTATCTACCCATTTGAAACTCTTCCTCTAAGTATATTGAGTGCACTGCTCTCCCCCACCCAGCAGGGGGAGATCACATGCTCACTCCCAACCCAACACACAGGAGACGTTCTTGGGGGTGGGGGTGGGGGTGTCTACGAGTCATCTCACCTTGCCAGGAATAATTCAAGGGGCTGTTGTTCTGGATTTCTACCTCAAGGCAGCTCAATTTTTCTGCCTGAGGCCATCCCTTTTGCCCCATAACCCTTCCAACCTTTCCTTATCCCAACCTCTCTCTCGGGTTGGTCAGGCAGAGTGGCAGTCTGGGAACTTCAGCTCAGCAAGCTGACCTTGCCTGGGGCCTCCTGGCTCTCTCGCTCCTAACCAACCATAAGTACCCGAGGCCCTTGCCAATGCACAGCTCTAATCCTTTTCCCCTTAAACAGAAACCTCTTCTCTCCTCACCCCCTCAACATCACTCACTATCCTCTAGGTAGTTTTCCTTTCCCTCCCATTTTTTTCATCTCTTGTTTTCTATCTTAGTGAAAATGCCTTTCTCCCCACAAACACTGTATATACACTACACAATTACAAATATATCAACAAATCCTGCATTCACAATAAACCACAACAGGAAGGACAGATGGAATTCTTTCTCCTTAGTATCTAGGGAACCGCATAGGTTATAGAACAGATGACTCACCTGTGCCCCCAAATAAATTCCAAGTCCCTTCAAGGTTTAATCCTTCTAAAGAAATCCTCATGCAGGTTCTGAGAGCCATTCGTAAGCAACACTGGATCCAAGCGGCCCCGATCCTCTCTACTCTCAAACATCTCATCCTCCATAGTGTACAATTATGTAAAATAAACCCAAAAAGGAAACACAGCTTCTCCAGATAATTTTCCCGTACGGTGGGAGGGTGAAACAGAACTGGGATAAATCCTTTAGAGGATAAAACATTCAAAGAGAACTGGTGAAACTGCAGCATTGCAGGCTGGCGAGAAAAAGGCCTAAGCGATGGCTAAGGTGACTTAGAAGACAATAGACTATGGCAATCACAGTGAAGGCTAGCCTCTTCAAGTGTCCCCCAAACAGGCAAAAATAACTAGCAATTCCATCACTCTTACCTTTTCTGTCCCCATGGTCCTAATTTATTCCTTTAGAATCCTCAATAAAGATCTAGGAGTAGAATTCCAGAGATAGCCCTTCCAAGGAAATAAAACCTTCAAAAGGTCCTTCTCCACAGCAAGTTTTCTTCTGGTCCTCAGTAACGTTCTACAACGCCACTCCTCATCTTTAGCAGCATCACTACCAGGGATCTGGCCACTCATTTATTTATAAAATCTGCAAGGGGTGGAGCCAATTCCCCCCAACCCCACCCTACTCTCCACCCAAAATAATCTTGTGACCTCTCGGAATTCTATGACCTCAAAATGTGGCTACTCCCCTCAGTACCTCCCCCTCTGCCCCTTGCAGGCAATAACTCCCTACCTCCCTCCTTTTAAAACCACTTCCTGCCCCGCCTCTGTTTTTTTAAAGCTCATCTTTACTCCTTCCCCCTTCTAATAGTGAAATAGCAGCTACAGCTTCTTGGTTTCACAGACAAAATGCTACAAAAAGCCTGGAGGGAGGGCAAATACTTTTTTTTTTTTTTTTTGGCTCTTGCTTCTGCTTAGTATTGAATCAATTTACTGAGAGATGAGAATAATTGCTATTTATATATGCAAAGTCGAGTGGGTGCTACTCTCAGGGAGGTAAGGTTGTTTGAAGGAGTGTAAAGAAAGAATGAATAATCCCAGGAGTTTATCAGCTGCTTTTGATTGTAGGCTGGGTCTACAATCTTGAAGGGGGAGGGAAGGGGGAGTCAGAGAGAAGAGAAAGGGAGAATTTGACCTAGTTTTGGCTCCACTGGTCCTTTAGAATCCTCAGTAAAGATCTAGGAGTAGAATTCCTTTCACCTGGGGGGAAAGAAACCTGAA
The DNA here is from genome assembly GCF_015220235.1 of Choloepus didactylus. Taxonomy (NCBI): domain Eukaryota; kingdom Metazoa; phylum Chordata; class Mammalia; order Pilosa; family Megalonychidae; genus Choloepus; species Choloepus didactylus. The sequence goes on from NC_051314.1 coordinate 124,419,720, forward strand.
TTCCTGGGAGCCAGACCAACTCTTCTGGGCCCTGGGAAAGAGAGGAATCAACTGCCTATGGTATACAATCCAAAATCCTTAATGTAGAATTCACCGTACCACCCATATGCAACGTCTTGCTTTGTTTTGTTTTGTTTTGTATTTCATCTCAGGGTTTTAGCATCTAGAGATGCAACAATTATCAAATTCAATTAAACAGGTATTTGCTGAGCACAGATTATCAGGTACTCTCCAAGAAATTGGGGATTCATCAGTGAATAAGACAAAAACATCCTGGCTCTCACAGTTTACAGGGCTTCCCTTTCTCAAAAACTTAGAAAGGGACAGCAATGCTAACTGATTCTTGCACAACTGGAGAGGATTATCAACAGCCTATTAGTAAAGGACTTTGGATTTCTTGAAAGAAAGGTGTAAAATAAACGTCTGATTACTAGGCTATATTGAAAAATTGAGAGGAGTAGGAATAAAGATAGGAACGAGGAGAACAAAGGAAGATGGATAATGAGGGGAGAGAGGGAGAGGTGGTTCCTGCTTGACAGTGAACAAAGCAAAACAGGATTTAGTTTGTGGTTAAAGGAGTTGGGTAAGTAAGAGATAGCATCAAGGCTTTGCCCCAGGGGAGATATCAATGGTCAAATTCCTAATGCCCATTAAATTTGCAGGTTAGCAACCCCTGCAGTACTTAGAGGTGAAAGAAGCAGGATAAATACATAAAATTTTTCTAGATGGTGAGCTAGAGGAAGGGCATCTTCCTTTAAGGTTTTGGTTGAGGGCCTGGAATTCAAACCCATGCTACCGGACCTGAAACAAACCAAATTATGTTGGAAATTTCTTTAAATGAGGAGATTTTCTAAATCTGGTCATTAGCTGAGAGAATTGAGGACGAGTGAAACGTGACATCCAAGGGAACCTTCCCTGAAGTCACACCTCCCTTCCCCCATCTCACTCTGGTCTTCTAAGAAACACTGAACTCCGTGGTGGCTCCTTTAGTTACCACAGCAACCGAGTTTAACAGCCAAAGAAAAGAGGATGTTCATACAACAGTGCTGTCCATTAGCAATATAATGCAAGTCACGTATGTAATATTACATTTTCTAGTAGTCATATCAAAATTTTTAAAAGAAACAAGAGAAATTAAATTTACTAATGTATTTTATTTAACCCAATATACCCACAATATTACCATTTCAGCATGCAATCAATATAAAAATTATTAATAAAGTAATTTACATTCTTTTTTGTGCTGTCTTCAAAATTCATTGTGTATTTTCCACTTACAACACATCTCCATTTTAAACTCTGAATTTTCTACAGTTAATGTGAAATGTACTCCTACCAAACAACAAAATTCTGCTTAACAGAAAAACATTTTACATTGCTTCAGTTTCAAAATCTAAATCAATTACAATTAAGGAAATTAAGAATTTAGTGCCTCAATCGCACCAGCCACATGTAAATGTTTAACAGCCACATGAGGCAGTTGTCTGTACCTTGCAGCTTATGGAAGACCATGATGTCTTCTTTTCCTCTAGTCTTTTTTCTGTTCTTCATCTTTGACTTTTTTTTGACTGTCTCACAATGCAGTCCTTGGATCTAAATCACTTGGTCAGTCTTTCTCCCTCTCCCTAGACTAATTATTATTATTATTTTTTTAATGTTTTGCAAGAACAAATGGCACCAGTGAGAGTAAAAAGCAGGCTCTAAAGTAAGTCACAAACACAGGGTATGCTCCAGTAATTACTTGCCCAATATTTATTTAATGAATAAATGAAGTAATTGTGAAGGCCCATGATTATGCTTGTGCCAAAACCACTGATGTAAAAACCGCTATTAGAGAAAACAAAACTGAAGTCAACTTTTAGATGTTTGAAATCCGTATCAAGTTGAATTATTTTTTTCTTGATAAGAAAGAAAGGAGGGTGGAAGGGGTGAAGTGAGAGCCGAGATTCAAGTTCTGTTTTCTCTGGCTAAATTGAGAAAAAATACCTTTAAAAAAACTAAGCACATTGGTAGGGAGAGAAAGGGTTCCATATCCAGCATATACATATTTAAAATGTTACTATTGGAATTCAACTGAATGTCAAGAATCTACGAAGTGTGCTGAACATTTTGAGAAAGATGCTCCTTGAGCAAGTGGAACTTAATAAGATCCTGATGCTTAGAAACTAGTTCCATACTGGTCTTGTCCCCACAGCTAACAGAGCCCTCCAGGAAAATTCCACCTATGTTAGGTAATCCTCACCTCGGGCAACAGACAGTAGTTGCTCAGTTCTGCAATTTGTTAATGTGTTTGGGAGACTGGTTGGTTGATGGGGGTCTTTGGGTTACCCTAGAAGTGGGCCCCACTAGATTCCGAGGGCCACTCAGTCAGGTGTCACAGACCTGACGGTCAAGCATGAGGAAGTATGCCGGGATGGGCCAGCAAGGCTAAATGTCTTAGAGCATGCATCATGTGTCATTTGATTCCTTGTTAAATGTTCTCCTGTCTCTACTGGAAAGGAAAGAGGAAAAAATGTTTTCAAATTACAGCAGAAATAACTTTGGTTATATTCTAGGTAGGTAAATTTTGAAATGGAATGGTTTGGAGAGGAATGTAATGAAACTTCCACTAACAGTTTAATGTAGGTCTGCTTAGATCTGCTAAACAGTAAATCTCATTCCTAGCTTCATTACTAGGAGAATGTTTGCTAATGTGGTGACCAAGCAGGAAAACAAACAAAAAACTCAAATCTGGGAATACAGGCTTTAAGCATTTTGAAGTAAAGCTAGGCAAAAGTGTCTCTTTCACAGAATAATGTAAATGGCATTTTTGAGGCAAACAAAAAAATTTAGTGACTGCTCCAAAGACTACCAAAGTGTTAACTCTAGTCTTTGCTTGCATATACAATATTCCTCAAAAAGAACAACTTTTGTTACAACGTGCTTATTTTTCAATCTTCCTTTATCTGCCTAGGTTTAGGCAGAATTCATTTAGAATCTGAAAACACTGCAGAAAATAAGCCCTCAGGATGAAGAAAGAAAACAATATGAGAAATGATTTTCCTGCTTAAACTGGGTTTCAGCCACTTATCATGTTTTCTGGCCACACAATCAGGACAGAACCGGTATTGAAAGCAAAGCTAGTGAGTACATTAACCCTGTATTATGTGAGGATTTCTTTCACTCTAATCTATTGGCCTGTAGAGCTATCTTTAAATACATATATAGCACTACCGGAAGACACCAACCACAAACTCATCATGCTCGTATTTTGCACATTAAAATCATACCACATGATCTGAAACTGAGTCAAAATATTGAAATCAGGATTGTCCTGCAATATCTGACCACTGCATAATATGGTTTTCTCATATTTTTACATTTTTCTTTTTTCACATGTACTTTAAAAAAATTTCTAAAATGCTTGGCACATATAAAGGTTTAATAAATGTTGAATTAATTACAGCGCATAGTTAGAAACAGTCTGCAATTTAAAAAATATATATATAGTAAGTTGCAGTGGGACTTAAAATCTGCCAACAATAGGTCCTTTCATTTTATTGTAGTAATCTTTGTCACTCATAGGCATTGAAACATTGTCTGTAATTGTAAAAGTAGGTGTCTTAACGCTGAGTAAAAGTTCTCTTTAAATAATTTTTTTTTTAAAATCTTGCCTAATATTTATGGTATCTAACACTAGGATCTGTGGTGAGCTCTGACTCATAAAATGGGGCAGCAATGGTATGGCTCCAGCCACCTCACAAGAGCCAACTGCGCACATCTTCCCAACTCTGTGTTCAGTGATGTTGCATTGGTAGCCTGATGTCTATCACGGTGGTGGTGGTGGTATTATATATTTCTATATCATAGAAATCCGCCGTTCTAGTTTGCTAATGCTGCCAGAATGCAAAACACCAGAGATGGATTGGCTTTTATAAAGGGGGTTTATTTGGTTACACAGTTATAGTCTTAAGGCCATAAAGTGTCCAAGGTAACATTATCAGCAATCGGGTACCTTCACTGGAGGATGGCCAATGGTGTCCGGAAAACCTCTGTTAGCTGGGAAGGCAAGTGGCTGGTGTCTGCTCCAAAGTTCTGGTTTCAAAATGGCTTTCTCCCAGGACCTTCCTCTCTCAGCTTCTCCGGAGCAAGAGTCTTCTTTCAATGGCCATCTTCAAACTGTCTCTCATCTGCAGCTCCTATGCTTTCTTCCAAGTGTCCCTCTTGGCTATAGCAGCTTGCTCCTTCTGTCTGATCTTATATAGTGCGCCAGCAATTTAATTCAGACCCACCCAATGGGCAGGCCAACACTTCCATGGAAATTATCCAATCAGAGTCATCACCCACAGTTGGGTGGGGTGCATCTCCATGGAAACACTGAAAGAATTTCAATCTAATTAACACTGATGGGTCTGCCCACACAGGATTACATCAAAGATAATGGCATTTGGGGGACATAATACATTCAAACAGGTACATCAGCAAACACTACAAATTAGTGTTGTTATTACCATTATGTATTTATTGTTTTTGGAGCACTGGCTTACCAGTGCATTACTAATACTGTTATCCACTAAAAGAAAGGCTTTTTAGAGAAACAGCCAATTCCAAAATCTGAGGCTCAGAGAAGATGAGCCTGGAACATCTTACTGTGTAAGAAAGCAAGGAAGCTTTCAAAGATTAATGTGACAAGGTCTAAAGGACACAGGAAATAATCTAAGAGACTCCCACTGGCCAAAATACAGACAATTTGAACATCAGAAAGAAAACTGTCTGAGGCTGATTAACATATAAATCTGAGAAACCCGTAATGATACCCAAAGTTTTCTAAAAAAGGTAAATAGAATGTATTTCTTTTGAACCTTGCTATTCAGAGTTACCCATTTATTTTATTTCTGAACAATACAGAAACAAGAAAATACAAATGTACCAGTTAGAAGGCATTTTCTTATTCAAAGGGAATATTGGTAGAATGACTCCATTAAAGGCAGATAACTGAAATTCAACTGAATGTTGTGATGGTTTGAAGCCTTGTGTACCCCAGGAAAACATGTTCTTAAAGTTAATCCATTCCTGTGGGTTTGCAAACAGCACCTTTCGTAAACCGCACCCCATTGTAAACAGCACCTTTTGAGTTAAGGTGTGACCCACCTCATTCAGGATGGGTCTTAAGCCTATAACTGGAGTCCATTATAAACCAATGAATAGAGAGAATGAGAAAAAAACAAAAGCCACTGAATCAAGAAGCAGAAATCAGTGAAACCCAGAAGAGAAGGGAGAGACCAGTAGAAGCCGTCACATGCCTTGCCACATGGCAGAGGAGCCAAGTTGGTAGCAGTTTTCAGGAAGAAAGCATCACCTTGATGATGTCTCGTTTTGGACATTTTCTCAAACTCCAACTGTAAGCTAATAAATTCCCATTGTTTAAACCCAACCTATTTCATGGTTTCTGCTTTAAGCAGCCTAGGAAACTAAAACAGATGTAATTTTAAGTATTCTTAGAAGTTGTACAGTCCTATGAATATGAAAGAATGCCTCAAAAGGGCCAAAGGTTGATCTTTAAAGTTAGATTTATTAGAATCCCAACAAATTCAAGATCTTGAAGCTGTGGCTACTGTAAAATAAAAAGGGACCTGTGGCTGGCATGCTTTTTTTCCTTTTAATTTTTATTGTGGTAACATATATACAACATGACATCCTCTGTTTTAACCAGTTTAAGTGTACAATTCAGTGGTGTTAACTACATTCACAATGTTGTGCTACCATCACTATCATTCATTATTAACACTCTTCACCACCTCAAAGGAAACTTTGTCCCGTTTAAGCATTAACTCCCATTGCACACAACCCTCCCTACCCACTGCTCCCTATCCCTGGCAACCTGTAATCTTCCTTCTGTTGCTATGAATTTGCACATTCTAGTTTTTTCATATAAGTGAAAGCATACAATTTTGTCCTTTTGTGTCTGGCTTATTTCACTCAACATGATATCTTCAGGGTTCATTCATGTTGTTGCATGATTCAGAACTTCATTTCTTTTTATGACTGAACAATATTCCTTTGCATGTATATACCACATTTTGTTTATCCATCCATTCATCAACACTTGGATTGCTTCCACCTTTTGGCTACTACGAATAATGCTGCTATGAACATTGGTATACAGATATCTGTCCAAGTCTCTGCTTTCAATTCTTTTGGGTACATACCTAGAAGTGGGATTGCCCGGTCATATGGTAATTCTATGTTTAAGTAAAATTTTGCTGTTTAATACTTACTCACCACATCCCTAAACTTCATGGGCTATCTTTAAAAACATGCCCTTATTTAATACCTACCTCCTCTGAAATTTCATTTCATATTTGTAAGTCTGTTTGCCAATTCTATCTAACTATTTTTTTGAGGGAATGGGGATATGTTTTAACACTTGGTAGAGATTAAATTGATTGCACTATGCCACAGCATCATGTATATTATACTTACTATTAATAGTCAATAACAATGTGTCAAAATATGCTGTAAACAATATCTAGAAAGATAAACAGGTCATTATAGTTGACAGAGGAAGAGCTAAGGAAAAAGGAAGAACCAGGGCATTAAGAGGAGTGAGTGAGTGTCTACGTCACAATTAAAAAAACCCACTACAGGCCAATGACTGTTACTAAATATACAAATATAAAAATGTTTTTGCATGTGGGAAAGCAAATGAATGTCAACCATGTAGAAATTTGAAAAAGGGATGGTATTCAGGAAAAAATGTAATCAAAGCAAACTGGAGTCTATGGTCAACAGTAACATTGTAATATACCTCCATTAAATGTAACAAAGGCAATATGCCAATGCTAAATGTATATGAGAGGGGGATATAGGGGAGTAATATGGGATTCTTGGTAGTGGTGTTATTTGCTGTCCTTAGTAGTATATTGTATTGTATGACATGTTATTTTTCTTTTTATCATTTTTTCTTATTGCTAAAAAAAAACAAACAATTTTTCTTGTAGTCATCAGTATGTTCAAATGCTGATTGTGGTGATAAATGTACAACTTTATGATGATACCATGAACAACTGATTGTACACTGTGGATAAATGTATGGTATGTGAATATAACTCTATAAAATTGTAGGAAAATATATATATAGGGGTAAAAGTGTTGGAGAAAACATGGTGAGAGGGATGATGCCTCACTAATATGGACTAACTACAATGTGTAAACTCAGAATTGAATCTTAGAACATAGCCTAACGTGGACACAATAACTGTAATAGTCCCTAGATTGTAAGCTCTTACATCAGTTAACTCTATCCCTGAATTGTAAGGCCTATCTCTAAACTTTAAGATGCTGATCCCCTAGCGTATGTTGTCACAAACATTGGGACTGGTGGTTTGATGTGCTGAGCCCTCAAGCATGGGACTTGCCCTTATGAAGCTCATTACCTGTGCCGGTTTGAGTGTATTGTGTTCCCCAAATGCCATTATCTTTGTGGTCTTGTGTGGGGCAGAAGTTTTGGTGCTGGTTGGATTTGCTTGGAATGTGCCCCACCCAGCTGTGGGAGATGATTCTGATGAGATGTTCCCATGGAGGCGTGGCCCCGCCCATTCAGGGTGGGCCCTTATCGGTGGAGCTATATAAATGAGCTGACTCGGGGGGAAGAAAGAGAGTGCAGCTGGGAGTGATGTTTTGAAGAGAAGCAAGCTTGCTAGAGAGGAACGTCCTGGGAGAAAGCCGCTTTGAGGCCGGAGCTTTGGAGCAGACGCTGGCTGCCTTCCCAGTTAGCAGAGGTTTTCCGGACACCATTGGCCATCCTCAGGTGAAGGTGCCCAGTTGCTGATGTGTTGCCTTGGACGCTTTGTGGCCTTAAGACTGTAACTGTGTAGTGAAATAAACCCCCGTTTTATAAAAGCCTATCCATCTCTGGTGTTTTGCATTCTGCAGCATTAGCAGACTAGAATATTACCACAAAGGAAAGTCTAAAGTTGTATGTAATGGTGCCTAAGAGTCTCCCCCTGAGTACCTCTTTGTTGCTCAGATGTGGCCCTCTCTCTCTCTAACTGAGCCATCTCAACAGGTGAACTCGCTGCCCTCCCCCCTAAGTGGGACCCAACTCCCAGGGCTGTAAATCTCCCTGGCAACGCAGGATATGACTCCCGGGGATGAATGTGGACCCGGCATCGTGGGACTGAGAGCATCTTCTTGACCAAAAGGGGGATGCAAAATGAGACAAAATAGTTTCAGTGGCTGAGAGATTCCAAATGGAGTCGAGAGGTCACTCTGGTGGACATTCTTATGCATTATATAGATAACACCTCTTAGGCTTTAATGTATTGGAATAGCTAGAAGTAAATACCTGAAACTACCAAACTCCAACCCAGCAGTCTGGACTCCTGAAGACAAGTATATAATAATGTAGATTACAAGGGGTGACAGTGTGATTGTGAAGACCTTGTGGATCACACCCCCTTTATCTAGTGTATGGATGAGTAGAAAAATGGGGATAAAAACTAAAGGACAAATGGGGTGGGATGGGGGGATGATTTGGGTGTTTTTTTTTTCACTTTTATTTTTTATTCTTGTTCTGGTTCTTTCTGATGTAAGGAAAATGTTCAGAGATAGACTGTGGTGATGAACGCATAACTATGTTATCATACTGTGGACAGTGGATTGTGTATCATGGATGACTGTTTGGTGTGTGAATGTATTTCAATAAAACTGAATTTAATAAAAAAAAAAAAACAAAAACAACAACAACAAAAAAACCCACTACATTGTACAATAGCTGCCCACAGTTCATCTTCAAACCCACCCGAACCCTCATAGGCTAAACTAATTCTGAAAGATAAACAGCACAGAGAAAAATCTCTGCATTGCTTATCTTTATTGGCTTGTTTCTAGTGTTTGCTTAACTGGTCTTCTAACAGGACTAAAGAAGTGACACTCTGTAGAGTGCTTCAGCATAATTTCTCTGAGTGGAGCATTGAATGATTAAACAGAAGCTCCTTCTCTGAAACCTCCCCTTACTGATCAGAGCTGCTCATTACCTTGGACAGAGCTGGAACAAATATTCTCCTTACTCATTGTATATTAACACCTAGCAGAATGTTAAAAATATGAACAATCTAAGACTTGGCATTATTGCTTTGTTTATTTCCTCTTATTGTCAGTAAATTCAAGGAAAAATAAGTAGGAGAAAGAATTATTACAGTTTAGTGTAGTTGACTAAGCACAGGATTAGAAGTGAAAAGAGCAAAATCTGAGTCCCACCTCTGGAACATGAACAAGAGTTTAGACATGTGGGTATTATTTAACTTCTCCATATCTCAATTTCAGTGTTTCTATTAATCACTAAACCCATAATGACCACCTCATGAAATTATTGGGAGAATTAAATGAGACAATGCAAATGAAAAGATCTAATAAAGCCCTAAACAGATACTCATTCATTCATTCAATCAGTCATTTATTAATTTTTCATCACCTATTCACTGAATACCAACTGTATGCTGAGTACAGTTCTAGGTGCTGGCAATACAAAGTCCCAATCTTCAAAGAGCTTAAATTTTAATATAGAAGACACACAATAAGCAAACAAACATATAATATCTAATAATGATAAGAGAGTGCTATGAAGGATAAAAAATAAAGATAAGAGGCTAGAGAGTTGGGGGGTATTTAAAATGGTGGTCAGAGTTGGGTGTCTTAGCAGAGATGTTATTTGAACAGAAACATGAATGACAATGACATGAGAGAAAGACACAAGAGATTATCTGTTTGTGTGTGTGTGCTAATGAAGGTGTCAGGGATTGATTTAGGTGATGAATGTACAACTATGTAATGGTACTGTGAACAACTGAATGTACGATTTGTTTTGTATGACTGCGTGGTATGTGAATATATCTCAATAAAATGAAGATTAAAAAAAAAAAAGAGATTATCCGTGAGAACAGCATTTCAAACAGAAGGCATTTCAAATGCAAACACATCAAAAGGAAGACATGGTGAAAAAAGGTTGACTTGGCAGGAGCAGAGTGAACCAGGGGCAGAGTGGTAAGAGAAATGATTTTGGAGATATGAGGAGGACTCTGATCATAGGGGATTGTAAACAAGGTAAGGATTCTGGATTACATTTTAAATGTAATGGAAAGCCAGGATGCTAGGAAGCCATTGGAAGTGTTCAGCAAGGGAGTGACATTAGTTGATTTATATTTTAAAGAAGAATTTGCTCTTGAATGGAGAAAAAGCTAGAAGCAAGCAAGAGTGGAAACACAGAAACCACATAGGAGACTACCGGTGAAGGTGAGAAATGACAGGGGCTTGAACAAGGCTGGTGGTGGTGGAAACAGTGAGCAGTGCTGCATTTTAAATATATTTTCAAGGTAGAGCCCACAGGATTAACTGATGGGCTAGATGCGGAATGTGAGAACAAAAGGAGTCAAGAACGATCCAAGTGGAGTGTTCTGGTTTGCTAAAGCTGCTGTTATGCAAAATACAAGAAATGGATTGCCTTTTATAAAGGGGGTTTATTTGGCTGCAAATTTACAGTTCTAAGTGTCCAAACTAAGGCATCAACAGTCAACTGAAGAATGGCCAATGGCACCTGGAACACTTCTGTCAGTTGGGAAGGCATGTGGCTGGCAACTGCTGGTCCTTTGCTCCCGGGTTGTGTTTCAAAATGACTTTCTCCAAAATGTCTTTGGGCTTTTGCCTTAGCTCCTCTGTCTAGGTTCCTATGCATTGTTGCTTCTTTCACCCAGGGCATTTCTCTCTAAGTGTCTGGGGGTCCTCTCTTAGCTTCTCCGGGACAAATTCTGGACTTCATCTCTTAGCTTAGCATCTCCAAATGTTCTTCAGCCCACATTTCCAAGTGTCAGCAAGTGTCTCTCCAAAATGCTCCCCTCAGGTGCTCTGAGGTCCTTCTGTTTGTGAGCTCTTTTATAGGACTCTGGTGATTAAATCAAGACCCACCTTGAATGGGTAGGGTCCATATCTCCATGAAAATAATTTAATCAAATGTTTCGCCCAAAGTTGATTGAGTCACATCTCTGTGGAAACACTCAGTCAAAAGATTCCAGCCTAATCAACACTAATACGTCTGCCCCCACAAGATTGCATTAAGAATATGGCTTTTGGGGGGACATGATATATCCAAACTGGCACAGGGAGTGATGTCACCAAGGTGGCAGGGTGAGATGCACCCATTTTTTGTCTCCTACAGAATTTTTTAACTACAAGCAAAAACTGGAAGAACCGTCTTTTTCATAGTTCTGGAAAACAGTTAAAGGATTGAAGTAACTGAACAAACACCAAATCAAGAAAAAAGTAACTTAAAAATGGTAGGAAAACCTAGTCATGCCTTTGCTAGTCCTTCCCTCAGTCCTCTGCTACTCACTGCAGAGCCAGCTTGTGATCCCTGTGTGAGTCCCTAGTCCCAGTTCCAGAGAAAGCAAAGTAATTCTTATGCACATTCTGGGGTGAATTTATATTTGTACCAATATGCCTGGTGGGAGCCTGAAGGATTGAACCAGGATGCTCTTGCCTGTCTGGTGAGTCCCAAAGTTTGCTCTGGATGTAGAAGCTGCACACAGGGCAGCTAAAACACTTAAATAAACAAACTGCAGCTGCCTGGGGCAAAGGACTACTAGCTTTAAGACTTACAGGGACAGGGAGAAAACTGAGTTTTCTGCAGGACAGGGGGACTGGAGAGTTCATGTTCACATTGCACATGCCTAGGACAAAAATCATGCTCAGAAAGGACTGGAGAGGACATTATACTTTCATTTTGGCTGTTCTTTGGGCTCTCTGTAAGGCTGGTTAAGCTCTGAAAGAGAGCACTTACACACAGTCAATCTGCAAAGACTGGGAAAGAGGTTTCCTTTCATTTTCTTCTCTTTTCCCCCCTTCCTTTATTTGTTAGCTCTTTGCATTCAAGAAATTCCTGTTATAACACTGGTTGGATACAAGCTTAAGGAATAGACACATCAGTGACTAAATTCTACAGTTAAGACTTTGAAATATTAAAATATCTAATAGGCAACAAAAATTATAAGGCACACTAAGAAACTGGAATCAATGGCCCATTTGAAGGAACAAGATATTATGTCAGAAACCAGCAAGGAACCCCAGGTCATGGACATACCAAACTTTTTAAAAACTGCCTTAACTATGCTTAAAGAAGTAAAGGAAGACATGAAGAAAAAAACTAAAGGAAATCTGGAAAACAATACATGAACAAAATGAGAATTTCAATAAAGAGATGGAAATCATAAAAAATGGAATAAAAGAGAAAAACAGAGATGAATACCACAAGAACTGAAATAAAAAATTTCCCTAAGAGGTTCAGTGGCAGATTGGAGCTGGTAGGAGAAGGAATCAGTGAACTTGAAGATAAGACAATTGAAATTATTCAGTCTGGGAAGCAGAAAACAAGAAGAATGAAGAAAAGTGAGACCTGTGGAACCTAAGAGACCTGTGAGACACCAACAAACATACCAACATATGCATTATGGGAGTTCCAGAAGGAAAGGAGAAAGAAAGGGGGGCAGAAAGAATATTAAAAAACTTGCCAAATTTGATGAAAGATGTTCTGGTTTGCTAAAGCTGCCAAAATGCAAGATACCAGAAATGGATTGGCTTTTACAATGGGGGCTTATTAGTTAACAAATTTACAGTTCTAAGGCCATGAAAATGTCCAAGTTAAGGCGTCAACAGGACAATACCTTCTCTGAAGGAAGGCCAATGGCATCCGGGATTCCTCTGTCATATGGGAAGGCACATGTCTGGCTCTGTTGAACCTTCTCTCCCAGGTTTAGCTTCTGGCTTCAGTGGCTTTCTCCAAAATGTCTCTGGGCTTCTGTCTCAGCTCCTGCGGTCCTTGCTTGCTTCTCCTGGGGGCAAGCTCTGGATTACATATCTTAGCTTCTCTCCAAAATATCTCTCAGCTTCTTTTTAATCATCTGTGTTTGTGTCAGCTCTGTGCTCTCTCTCTCCGTGGAAATAATCTAATCAAAAGATTCCATCCACAACAGGTCTGCCCCACAAGAGTGGGTCAAAAGAACATAGTTTTTTATGGGGTACATAACACCACAAAAGACATGAATAAACACCCAAAAAGCTAAAAAACCACCAAAGTCACAAGAGAGAAGCAACAGATTATATACAAGGGAGCCTAAATAAGATTAAACACCAATTTCTCATCAGAAACCATGGAGGCTAGAAGGCAGTGGGATAACTTATTTAAGGTGGTAATAGTAAAAAATTGTCAACCAAGGATTCTATATTTGGGAAAACTGTCTTTCAAAATTGAAAGATTAAGACATTCTCACACAACAGTATTGCCATCACAATACTGACCTTACAAAAAAATACTAAAGGGAATTTGTTTTAGTTTCCTGGTTGCTAAAACAAATATCGTAAAATGGGTTGGCATAACAACAGGAATTTACTAGCTCGTTGTTTCAGAGGATAGAACTTGCTTCCTCCTGGGGTTGGTATATTCTGGTTGGTCAGTAATCTTTGGGATTCTTTGGCTTTTCCATCACATGGTAATGCACATGGTGGTATCTTCTCGTTTTTCTTCTGGGTTCCCTCAACTTTCAGCTTTTGGCTGCTCTCTGTGGCTTCTCTTCTGTGTTCCATTTCCTTTGCTTATAAAGATTTCTGCCCTATTGGATTAAGACCCACCCTTATTCAGTTTGGTCATACCTTAGCTATGAACATTTTCAAAGGTCCTATTACAAATGGGTTCATATCCACAGGACCCAGTATTGGGACCCGAGCATGTTTTTTATGGGGGACATGATTCAATCCCAATAGTCTGCCCTCTAGTTCCAAAAAAGACATGTTCTTCCCACATGCAAAATACATTCATTCAGTCACAACATCCCCAAAGCCTAAGCCATTTTAGAACAATGCTAAGTACAAAGTCTCATCAAAATCAGTTATGGATTTGGTTTGTTCTGTGTCAAAATTCCTCTGTCTTATGGAACTGTGAGACCTGGAAAACAAGTTTTTTTTTTTTTTGCTTCCAACATATAATATTGGGAAAGGCATAAGATAAACATGCCCAATCCAAAAGGAAGAAATTGGAAAGAAAATAGAGGCCACAGGTCCCAAACAAGGCCAAAACACAGCAGAGCAAACTTCATTAGATCTCAAGGTCAGAGAGTGATTTGCGGCTTGATTCTTTGTCTTCTGGACCAAATGGAGTGGCAACCCCACTCCTTCCAAATGCTTACCCAGCAGCCCAGGCTTTCCCTGGATACTGGGGTGTAGGACTCATCCTGTCCATGCATTAGAATGGCAGCTGGGCTCTCTGCAAATGCAGAATGCCAGGGCACAGGCCCCACCCTCTCAAAGTACTGGGTGGATGTCCTACCCTCTCTAGGCACAAGGGGTAAGTCTGTCCTTTCCACACATGTACGTCCTTGGAGATCTCTTAGGACAAATCAGCTTCCATGGTTCTGCCCTTGAGGTCATTCTTCCTTCAATTTGTCCCTTTTCTTTCTCTTTCTGGCATTGCTTCTGTTCAAACATGTTTTGCAAAAACCTTGTCAGCTGCATGCAGTTCAAGTTGGTATTAACCATAAGACAATAGAACTTTCCTGGATAACTGCATTTCCAATCCTGTATTCCACTGCAAGTGCTGACTGGATCCATGTTCAGCCACACCTTCTTTAGCAAAGGGTTGTTCAGTTAAACCTTCACGTGGAGCCCTTTCCTGTGGGGATTCACTACCTCAAACCCCAAGTATGTCCTTGATAAAGCCACTTCTGGCCCTAGTCTCAGAGCATACTACCTGGACAGGCTGAGAAAAAATTATCAATTTCTGGTTTCTTTGTGCTTTAGAGTTCAATTCTCAGCTTAACCCTTTCCACTCTCATTTCATTTCAGCAAGGAGAAACCAAGCTAGACCTTGCATACTTAGCTTGGAAATCTCCCCAGCTAAATATCCAAGTTCATTGCTTTCAAGTTCCATTTTCAATCCACCATCAGAACACAATTCTACCAAGTTCTCTGCTATGTTGTAAGAAGGATCACCTTTCCTCCAATTTCCAAAAACACATTCACCGTGTTCTACAGCCCCACTGGAAGAACATTTAACATCCATATTTCTATCCACAATCTCTTCAAAGCAACCTAGGCTTTTTCTATCCAGCACATCAAAATTCTTTCAGCCTTTACCCATTACCAATTCCAAAGTGATTTCCACATTTTTAGTATTTTCAATAGAAGCACCCCAGTTACTAGTATCAAAAGCTATTTCAGTTTCTGTACTGCTAAAACAAATACCATACAATGAGTTGGCTTAACAACAAGAATTTACTGGCTCATGGTTTCAGGGGCTAGAAGGCTTGTTTTCCGATGGTCAGTATCTTCTGATTGGCTGGCAATCTTTAGTTACTTGGCTTTTCTGTCATATGACAATGCACATGGCAGTATCTTTTCCTTTCTCTTCTGGGTTCACTTGATTTTCAGCTTCTGGGGCTGCTCCCTGTGGCTTCTCTTCTGTGTCCCATTTTCTTTGCTTACAAGGAATTCAGCCATATTGGATTAAGGCCCACTTTAATGGGCCTTCTGTTTGGATACACCTCAACTAACAACATCTTCAAAGGTCCTATTTATAAATGGGTTCACATCCACAGGACCAGCGGTTAGGACTGTGTGGTTTGGATGTATTACGTCCCCCAAAATGCCATGTTCCTTGATGCAATCTTGCGGGGCTATATTAGTGTTGATTGGGTTGGAAACTTTTGAGTGTTTCCATGGAGATGTGACCCACCCACTGTGAGTGACACCTCTGGTTACAGTGTGACCCCTGATTGAATGTTTCCAGGGAGGTGTGGCCCCGCCCATTCAGGGTGGGTCTTGATTAGTTCACTGGTGTCCTAGAAAAAGAGCTCACAAACAGAGGGACCTCAGAGAAGCTGTGAGTGATATTTTGGAGCTGCAACTTACAGAGAAATTTTGAAGATGGCCATTGAAAACTTAATGCTTTGGAAGTACTAGCCCAGAGTTTGCCCCGAGAAGCTGACACAGAAACATTTTAGAGAATGCCATTTTGAAACACAACCTGGTAGCAAGCAGACGCTAGCCACGTGCCTTCCTAGCTAACAGAGGTTTTCCGGATGCCAGTGGCCTTTCTCCAGTGAAGGTACCCTTTTGCTGATGCCTTACCTTGGACACTTTATGGCCTTAAGACTGTAACTTTGTAACCAAATAAACCCCCTTTATAAAAGCCAATCCATTTCTGGTGTTTTGCAAAACGGCAGCATTAGCAAACCGGAACAGGACCTGAACATAGCTTTTGTGGGGAATATGATTCAACTCCCAAAAGAGTTCTTCAGG
The DNA here is from genome assembly GCF_015220235.1 of Choloepus didactylus. Lineage (NCBI taxonomy): Eukaryota > Metazoa > Chordata > Mammalia > Pilosa > Megalonychidae > Choloepus > Choloepus didactylus. The sequence continues at coordinate 124,436,040 of NC_051314.1, forward strand.
TTGAAAAGACACTAGACAATAGATCAAAGGCACATGAAGAAATAAAGATCTCTGGTAAAAGTAACTATATGGATAAACATAAAAGCCAGTATTAATATATTTTTGGTTTTAATCCACTTTTTACTTATGAGATTTAAAAGTAAATGATAAGTCTATGGTTTTACACACATAAAATACAAAGATGTAATTTGCAAAAAAAGAAAGAAAGAAAGAAGAAAATACCAACATAAAGATCCAGGAATGGAGGTGTATAGGAATATAATTTGTGTATGTTATTGAAGTTAAATTGGTATCAAATCAAATGAGATTGTTATAGATTTATGATGTTAAATTTAAGACCCATTGTAAATACACAGAAAATACTGAAAATTAGCCAGAAGGAAAAGAGAAAGGATACCAAAGGGTTCACTACAAAAGGTCAACTAAAATATAAAAGAAAGCAGAAACGGAAGAATTGAGGAGAAAAAAAGGTAGGTCATTGTATATATATGCCCCCCAGAAAAAGCCATATTCATTAATGCATTCTTGTGGGGGCAGACGTATTAGTGTGGATTGGATTGAAACCTATTGGTTCAGTGTCCATGGAAATGTGACCCACCCAACTGTAGGTGATAATTCTGATTGGATAATTTCCATGAAGGTGTGGCCCCGCCCATTCAGCGTGGGCCTTGTTTAGTTCACTGGAGCCCTATAAAAGCTCAGACAGAAGGAGCTCATAGCTAGCTGTTGCTGAGACAGACATTTTTGAAGATGGCCATTGGAAGCTGATACAGACATTTTGGACAACACCATTTTAAAACGCAACTTGGGAGCAAGCAGACACTAGCCACGTGCCTTCCCAGCTAACAGAGGTTTTCTGGATGCCAATGGACTTTCTCCAGTGAAGGTACCCTTTGTTGATGGATGCTTTATGGCCTTAAGACTGTAACTTTGTAACCAAATAAACCCCCGTTATAAAAGCCAGTCCATTTTTGGTATTTTGCATTCCGGCAGCATCAGCAAACTAGAACAGACATACAAATAACAAAAAGTAAAATGGTAGGAGTAAGTTCTGCACTGTCAGTAGTTACTTTAAATGTAAATGGATTAAACTCTCCAGTGAAAAGGCAGAGACTGGCAGATTGGATACAAAAGTATAACCCAACTATATGGTATTTACAAGAAACTCACCTTAAATTCAAAGAATTTAGGGAAAAGATGGAAAAAATATTCCCTATAAACAGTAACCAAAACAGAGCAGGAGTGGCTATAACAATATCAAACAAAATAGAATTTAAGTTAAAAACTGTTATAAGGGACAAAGGAGGACACTATGTACTGATAAGGGTCAATTCCTCAAGAAGATATAAAAATGATAAACATTTATGTACCTAACAACAGGTCCCCAAAATATATGAAGCAAACATTGACAGATTTGAAGGGAGAAAAGAGATGGTTCTATAGTAATAATAGGAGATTGTGCTGGGTTGAAATTGTTATGTACCAGAGGAAAGGTCATGTTCTTCTTCTTTTTTTTTTTTTTTTCATTTTATTGAGCTATATTCACATACCATGCAGTCATACAAATCAAAGTGTACATTCAATTGTTTACAGTACCATTATATAGTTGTGTATTCATCACCAAAATTAATTTTTGACATTTTCATTACCACACACACATAAATAAGAATAAAAATTAAAGTGAAAAAGAGCAATTAAAGTAAAAAAGAACACTGGGTGCCTTTTTTGTTTTGTGTTTTTTTTTTCCTTCCCCCGTTTTTCTACTCATCCATCCATAAACTAGACAAAGGAGAGTGTGGTCCATATGGCTTTCCCAATCACACTGTCACCCCTCATAAGCTACATTTTTATACAATCGTCTTCAAGATTTATGGGTTCTGGGTTGTGGTTTGATAGTTTCCGGTATTTATTCCTAGCTATTCCAATTCTTTAGAACCTAAAAAAGGGTTGTCTATATTGTGTGTAAGAGTGCCCACCAGAGTGACCTCTGGGCATCTTTTGGATCCACTGAAGCTTATTTCATTTCCTTTCACATCCCCCTTTTGATCAAGAAGATGTTCTCCATCCCACAATGCTGGATCTAGATTCCTCTCCAGGAGTCATGTTGCATGTTGTCAGGGAGATTCACTCCCCTGGGTGTCGGATCCCACATAGCAGGGAGGGCAGTGATTTCACCTGCCAAGTGGGCTTAGCTACAGAGAGAGAGGCCATGTTCTTTTAATCCAATCTTGTTGGGGCAGATCCATTATGGGTGGGATTTTTTTAATTAAATTGTTTCTATGGAGATGTGACCCACCCAATTGTGGGTGGGGTCTGTTGATTTGATTATTTCCACCCTGCCCATTCAGTGTAGGCCTTAATTAGTTTACTGGAGTCCTTAAGAGAAGTGAGAGCCAACACAGACCCAGAAACTTGGAGATGCAGAGAGAAAGACGTTTGGAGATGCTAAGCTAAGAGATGAAACCCGAATCTTTCCCTGGAGAAGCTAAGTGAGAACCCATAGATGCTTAAAGAGAAGGCCACTGGAATCAGAAGCTGAAAGCAATGCAACCTGGGAGCAAAGGACCAGCAGACGTTAATCATGTGCCTTCCCAGCTGACAGGGTGACAGAGGTGTTTTGGATGCCATTGACTTTTCTTCAGTGAAGGTATCCTCTTGTTGATGCCTTAGTTTGGACACTTTTATGGCCTTATAACTGTAAATTTGTGAACTAATAAACCCCCATTGTAAAAGCCAATTCATTTCTGGTATTTTGCATTCCAGCAGCCTTAGCAAACTGGAACAGAGACTTTATTACACCACTTTCAAGAATGGACTGAACATCTGGAAAGATAATCAATGAGGAAATATAAACAATTCCATAAACCAACCAGACCTAAGAGACATACATAGAATACTTCACCCAACAACAGCAGAATACACATTTCTTCTCAAGTGCACATGGATCATTTCCTAGCGTCAACCATATGCTAGATCACAAAAAAGTCTCAATAAATTTAAAAAGATGGAAATCATAGAGTGTGTTTTCTGAACACAATGGAATGAAGCTAGATATTAATAACAAAAGGAGAACTAAAATATTCTCAAATGCATAGAAACTCAGCAATACACTACTAAACAACAAATGAATTGGGTTAAAGAAAGCACAAGGAAAATTACAAATCAATATACCTTGCAAATATAGATGCAATTATCTTCAACAGAATACTTACAAACTGACTCCAACAGCGCATTGCAAGGATTATACAACATGATCAAGTGGGATTTGTCCCAGGAATGCAAGGTGGTTCCCACATAAGAAAATCATCAATGTAATATACCACATAATAAAATGAAAGAAATAAACCATATAATAATCTATGCTGGTTTGGATCTGTTACGTACCCCAGAAAAGTCTGTTATTTTAATCGATTCTTATGGGGGCAGACATATTGTTGAGTGGGACCTTTTGAGTAGGTTGTTTCCATGGAGATGTGGCCCAGCCCATGCAAGGTGGGTCTTAATCCCCTTGCTGGAGTCCTCTATGAGAGGATAAAAGACAAATGAAACTCAGAGGGCTCAGAGAAGCTAAGAAAACACCCCAGGGGAGAATCTAAGATGGCGGCTAGGTGAGACAGGGCAAAAAAATCACCTCCGTGAAAAATGCTAGATAAAAACCAAAAAGAGACCCAGAATAGCACTCCCAGTGATGCACCAGCCAGACAAAGTCTGCTAAATCCACAGGGGCCATGCACTTGGTGAAACCGGGAGTCTGCATTCTGAAATGAGTAAGCTGGCTGAAAGTCCCGTGGCCACGCTATGGTGTGGCGAAACTGCATGTTGGCGTTTGAAGATGGACTAGTTCCTTTAAAAAACAAACAACCAAAAAAACCTGGGAGTGGCTGCAGATACGGCAGTGAGAACTGCGCAGTGAAGCACTGCAGGAGCAGGCTATAGTCAATGCCTAGGTGTCTGGCGTGAAGGTTAGCCCTCCCCACACCTGCTGCTGATTGTCCCGGGGCCAGAGGGACAGAGCCAAAAGGAGAAAGAAACCGCACCCCTTGCAGCTGGCTTCCTGGTGTGCTGGCGACATTCCTGCCCAGGGCCGTACCCACAGCCCAGAGCCACACCAGGAAACCCAGTCTGATGGGGAGTGTATCCCACAGCACCCCGCACACACCACAATATCGGCTGTGGACAGTGGCCTTGGGTGCAACCACAGCTAGTGGTCCCGGAGCTAGGAAGGCAGAGCTGTGTGAAAAGTTGGGGGTTGAGACGCCCCATTCAGCCATTTTTGCATCAGGCTTGGAACACCCCTGCATGGCCTGGTGGCCCGGGGCTTCCCTTGAGGGAAGGCACACACTTGTGAAGTAGCACAGCTTTCCCTCAGCAGAGGTCCTGGAAGATCACAGCTATCAAGCAAAGCAAATGCCAAGAGGCCAAAAACAACAGAAAATCTTAAAGCATTTGCTAAAACCAGATGAAATGGAGAACCCAATCCCAAACACCCAAATCAAACAATTGGAGGAGACACAGTACTTGGCACAATTAATCAAAGGACTATAGTCAAAGAATGAGAGCATGACATAGGATATAAAGGACATGAAGAAGAACATGGCACAGGATATAAAGGACATAAAGAAGACCCTAGAAGAGCATGAAGAAGAAACTGAAAGAGTAAATAAAAAAATAGAAGATCTTATGGAAACAAAAGAAACAGTTGGCCAAATTAAAAAGACTCTGGATATTCACAATACAAGACTAGAGGAAGCTGAACAATGACTCAGTGTCCTAGAGATCCACAGAACAGAAAATGAAAGAACAAAAGAAAGAATGGAGAAAAAAATCGAAAAAATTGAAAAGGATCTCAGGGACATGATAGATAAAATAAAACGTCCAAATTTAAGACTCATTGATGTCCCAGAAGGGGAAGAGAAGGGTAAAGGTCTAGAAAGAGTATTCAAAGAAATTGTTGGGGAAAACTTCCCAAACCTTCTACACAATATAAATACACAAAGCATAAATGCCCAGCAAACTCCAAATAGAATAAATCCAAATAAACCTACTCCAAGACATATTCTGATCAGACTGTCAAATACTGAAGAGAAGGAGCAAGTTCTGAAAGCAGCAAGAGAAAAGCAATTCACCACATACAAAGCAAACAACATAAGACTAAGTGGTGATTACTCAGTGGCCACCATGGAGGTGAGAAGGCAGTGGCATGACATATTTAAAATTCTCAGAGAGAAAAATTTCCAACCAAGAATACTTTATCCAGCAAAACTCTCCTTCAAATTTGAGGGAGAGCTTAAATTCTTCACAGACAAACAAATGCTGAGAGATTTTGCCAATAAAAGAACTGCCCTACTTCAGATACTAAAGGGAGCCCTACTGACAGAGAAACAAAGAAAGGAGAGAGAGATATAGAGAATTTTAACAGACATATCTATAGAACCTTACATCCCAAATCACCAGGATACACATTTTTCTGTAGTGATCACGGATCTTTCTTCAGAATGGACCATATGCTGGGACATAAAATAAGCCTCAATAAATTAAAAAAAGAACAACAACAACTGAATATATTCAAATCACATTCTCTGACCACAATGGAATACAAATAGAAGTCAATAATTTTTGATTTGTAACTCCACTATTTACTTCCTACAGGATATAAAATACATAAACTCTAATGACAAATCAGTGGTTTTGGTCTCAATGTAAAATATGTAATATTTGACAAGAACTATATAAAGGCAGGGGAATGGAGGAGTATAGGAACATAGTTTATGGGTCCTATTGAAGTTAAGTTGGTATCAAAGAAAACCAAGATTGTTATGGATTTAATAGGTTAAATTTAAGCCCCACAGTAAACACAAAGAAATTATCAGAGAATCTGACCATAGAGATGAAAAGTAGAGTATGGGTTATGAGAAGTGGGGGAAGGGGCAATGGTGAGTTAAGAAATGAGTGTAGGGTTGCTGTTTGAGGTGAGGGGAAATTTCTAGTAATGGATGGTGGGAAAGAGCATTACAACATCCTAAATGTGATTAATCCCACTAATGGAATGCTAGGGAGGGGGTGGAATGGGAAGATTTAGTCTGTATATATGTTTCCACAATTGAAAAAAAAAAAAGACAGTCTAAATAGATGACAATTGAATGCCAAGGATGATCCTGGATGGGATCTGAGGATGGAGGACAGGAGGCTCAAAGGGACACAGTTGGGACATAAGAGAAAAAAAAAAAAGGAAATATAGAATGTAAGCTTTGTATCAATGTTGAATTTCTTGAACTTCTTAGCTGCGCTTAACGGGATTGCATAAAAGTATGTTTTTGTTCATGGGAATTGTATATGTGAATTATAGTGTTTGTTCAAGGATGTGTGCAGCTTGCTCTCATATGTTCAGAAGACAGAGCAATAGATGATGGATGATAGGGAGGGAGGGAGGGAGGGAGAGGGAAAGAAAGAAATGGTGGTGTGACAGCATGTTAAAGTTGATGGATCGGGGTATTGGGGGAGGGAGGTCAGCGTATGCTGTGTATGGGGTTTGTATTGTTTTTGCAACTGTTCCTGTAACTTTGAATTTATTTCAAAATAAAATTAAAAAAAAAAAAGAAAAGAAAAGAAAAGAAAAGAAAACACCCCAGGAGAAACGAAACAAGAAGGACCCACAAGAGACATTTAGATACAACCATTGAAACCAGAACCCCGGATGAAATCACCTTTCTTCAGAGAAGGTATCATCCTGTTGCTGCCTTAATTGGGACATTTTCTTCACCTTAGAACTGTAAATTTGTAACCTAATAAAATCTCATGGTTAAAAGCCAAACCATTTCTGGTATATTGCATTCTAGCAGCTTTAGCAAACCTGAAACATCATCTCAATTGACACAGAAGAGGCAATTAACAAAATCCAGCACCTTTCATTATAAAAATACTCAGGAAACTAGTGATAGAAGGGAACTTCCTCAACATGATAAAGAGCATATATGAAAAATCCATAGCTAACATCAAACTCAAAGGTGAAAGATTGAAAGCTTTTCCTCTAAGATCAGGAAAAAGACAAGGACATCTGCTTTTCACCACTGCTTTTTGACACTGTACTGCAAGTTCTAGCTAAAGCAATTAGGCAAGAAAAAGAAATAAAAGCATCTAAATTGGAAAGGAAGAAGTAAAAGTATCTTGATTCACACATGACATGAGCCTATATACATAAAATCCTGAAAATCCATACCAAAGCAATTACAGCTAATAAACAAATTTACAGATTTGATATAATCTCAGTCAAAATTCCAACAGCCTTCTTTGCAGAAAAGGAAAAGCAAGTTATCAAATTCATATGGAAGAAAAAAAAATTCATATGGAAGAGCAAGGAGCTCTGAATAGCCAAAACCATCTTGAAAAAGAAGAGCAGTCATGCTTCCTGATTTCAAAACTTATTACAAAGCTTCAGTAATCAAAACAGTGTGGTGACTAAATAATTTAACTTGTACGGTCAGTTTATTCAAACACTGTAATTACTTGGATCTTAGAATAGGAAGTGAGATCTGGTAGCTTGTACGGGTTAGTCTGAAACCCTCATACATCCCAAAGTAATTTGGGCAGTGAACAAAAATGTATTTTCAGGGCCCTCCTGAGGAACTGGGGAAAAATAAGGAAATATTAAACTTCCCTACCTGGGGAATTACTGATATTCTCACAAGCATTGAGGACTACCAATTTAGTAGGCAGGGCCCTAGATCTTGGGGCTTGCCCTTATGAAGCCTGTTACTGCAAAGGAGAAGCTAAGCCCACTTAAAATTGTGCCTAAAAGTCTCCCCCACAGAACCTCTTTTGTTGCTCAGATGTGGCCTCTCTCTTTCTAAGCCCACTCAGCAGGTAAACTCATTGCCATCCCCCCTATGTGGAATATGACTCACAGGGGTGTAAATCTCCCTGGCAACATGGGACATGACTCCCAGGGATGAGCCTGGACCTGGCTTCATGGGATTGAGAAAATCTTCTTGACCAAAAGGGGGAAGCAAAATGAAACAAAATAAAGTTTCAGTGACTGAGAGATTTCAAATGGAGTCAAGAGGTCATTCTGGAGGGTATTCTTATGTGCTATATTGATATCCCTTTGTAGTTTTTAGTGTATTGGAATAGATATAAGGAAATACCTGAAACTAACTGCAACCCAGAAGCCTTGATTCTTGAAGATGACTATATAACTATGTAGCTTACATGGTGTGAATGTGTGATTGTGAAAACCTTGTGGCTCACACTCCCTTTATGCAGTGTATGTACAGATGAGTAGAAAAATGGGCACAAAAATTAATGAAAAACAGTGTGGTGTTCTAGTTTGCTAATGCTGCTGGGATGCGAAACACCAGACATGGATTGGCTTTTATAAAAGGGTGTTTATTTGGTTACACAGTTACAGTCTTAAGGCCATAAAGTGTCCAAGGTAACACATCAGCAATCAGGTAGCTTCACTGGAGGATGGTCAATGGTGTCTGGAAAACCTCTGTTAGCTGGGAAGGCACGTGGCTGGTGTCTGCTCCAAAGTTCTGGTTTCAAAATGGCTTTCTCCCAGGATGTTCCTCTCTAGGCTGCAGTTCCTCAAAAATGTCACTCTTAGTTGCACTTGGGATATTTGTCCTCTCAGCTTCTCCAGAGCAAGAGTCTGCCTTCAATGGCTGTTTTCAAACTGTCTCTCATCTGCAGCTCCTGTGCTTTCTTCAAAATGTCCCTCTTGGCTGTAGCTCCTCTTCAAAACATCACTCACAGCTGCACTGATTTCCCTCTGCCTGTCAGCTTATTTATATGGCTCCACTAATCAAGGCCCACCCTAAATGGGTGGGGCCACACCTCCATGGAAATATCCAATCAGAGTCATAACCCACAGCTGGGTGGGGCGCATCTCCAAAGAAACACTCAAGGAAATCTAATCAAAACTGGTAACGTCTGCCCACACAAGATTACATCAAAGATAATGGTGTTTTGGGGGACACAATACATTCAAACTGGCACAGGTAGGATGGGATGTTTTAGGTATTCTTTTTTACTTTTATTTTTATCCTTATTTTTATTTTTTAGAGTAATGAAAATGTTCCAAAATTGATTGTGGTGATGAATGCACAACTATGTGATGGTTCTATGAACAACTGATTGTATTCTGTGGATGATTGTATGGTATGTGAATCTATCTCAATAAAACTGAATTGAAAAAAAACAAAACGGTGTGGTGCTGGCACAAGGACAGGCATATAGACCATTGGAAGAGAATAACTGAGAGTTCAGAAATAAACCGACACATCTGTGGTCAACTGATTTTCAACAAGGGTGCCACCAAGTCCATTCAACAAGGAAAGAATATTCTGTTCAATAAACGGTGCTGGGAAAACTGGGTATGCTCATGCAAAAGAATGAAAGTGGACTCCTATGTCATATCACATACAAAAAGTAACTCAAAATGGAACAAGCTACTGCTGGTTTGAAACTTGTTATGTACCTCAGGAAAGCCATGCTCTTTTAATCCAATCTTGTGGGTGCAGACTTATTGTGAGTGGGATCTTCTGATTAGGTTGTTTCCATGAAGATGTGACTGCACCCATTCAAAGTGGGTCTTAATTAAGTTTTCTGGTGTCCTCTATGAGAGGATATAAGGCAGAGACATTTTGAAGAGAGCTCAGAGATGCTTAGAGAGAAAACACCCAGAGATATTTTGGAGACAGCCCTTGAAACCAGAACCAGTAGAGAAGCTTAGAGATGAAATCCAGAGTTTGACCCAGAAAAGCTAACAGAGGACCCTCAGATGCTTAGAGAAAACACCCTGGGAGAAACAAGGAAGGATGCACAGGAGCTGAGAGAGAGAAGCTAAGACAGAAGTCCAGAGACATTTGGGAGAAAGCAACACAAATGAGAAGGTAACCCCAGGAGAAGCCCAGCAGACTACGGCCATGGCCATGTTCTTTCCCATGTGGCAGAGGAACCCCAGATGCCATTGGCCTTTCTTTAGAGAAGGTATTGTCCTATTGATGCCTTAAATGGGACACTTTCATAGCCTTAGAATTGTAAATTTGTGAACTAATAAACCCCCATTGTAAAAGCCAATCCATTTCTGATATATTGCATTTCCAGAAGCTTTAAGAAAACCAGAACAAACCTAAATATAAGAGGTGTGGTGATTTGGAGATATATATACACCTCAGAAAAACATGTTCTTAAACTTAATCCATTCCTGTGGGTGTGAACCCATTCTAAATAGGACCTTTCAATGAAGTTACTTCAGATGTGGCCCAAATCAATCAAGATGGGTCTTAATCCTATTATTGGGGTCCTTTATAAGCAGAATGAAATTCAGAAAGACAGAGAGAAATGCACAGGAAACAAGACACTGAAGATCAACCAAATCTGGGAAAGAAAGGAGAGGCCGCCATGTGCGTTGATGTGAAACTAAGAACCAGGGATTGTCAGCAGCCAGCCCTTGAATGCCACAGTCTTCTGGGAGAAAGCATTGCCTTGATAATGCCTTGATTTTGGATTTCTCCTAGTCTTAAAACTGTGAGCCAATAAATTCCCATTGCTTAAGCCAACCCACTGTATGATATTTACTTGAGCAGCTAAGGAAACTAAAACAAGAGGTAAATTTATAAAATTCTTAGAAGAAAATATCTTCAGAAACTTGTATTAGGCAATGAAACTTTAGATTTTATATCAGAAGAATCAGCAATAAAATTAACACTTATGCAATAAAGGACATTATCAAGAAAGTGAAAAGATCACCAAGAAAATGGGAGAAAATATTTTGAACCCATATATCTGACATGGATTTAATATCCAAAATATACAAAGAATTCCTACAACTCAAGAACAAAAAGTCATACAACCCAATTTAAAAATGGGCAAAGGATCTGAATAGACATTTTTCCAAGGAAAATATATAAATGGCCAAAAAGCACATGAAAAGATGCTCAACATGATTAGCCAGTAGAGAAATGCAAACCAAAACCACAATGAGATACCACTGCACAACCACTAGAATGGCTATTACTTGAAAAATGGGAAATAAGTGCTGGCAAGGATGCAGAGAAATAGAAATCCTCATGAATTGTTGGTGGGAATGTGAAACGGTGCAGTCACTGTGGATAACTATTTGGCAGTTGTTCAGAAAGTTAAGTATAGGATTACCATATTACTCAGCAACTCCACTTCCAGGTGTATACCCAGTATAATCGAAAACAGGGACTCAGATATTTGTCTGCCAGTGTCCATAGCATCATTAATCACAATAGCCAAAAGGTGGAAGAACTTAAATATTCAAGAGGTGAACAGATAAACATATGATAGAATATTATTAGCCATAGAAAGGGATGAAGTTATGATGCATGCTGTACAGCATGGATAAACCTTGAAGACATCATGTTGAATGAAATAAGCCAGACTCAGAAGGACAAATACTGTATGATATCAGTTATATCAAATAATTAGAATATGTAAATCCATAGAGACAGAAAGTAGATAACAGGTTATCAGGGGCAGTGGGAGTGGGAATGGGGAGTTAATGATTAATGGGTACGGAGTTTCTGTTTGGTTATGGGAAAATTTTGGTAATGGAAGTTTGGAATGAAAGTTGAATGTAATTAATATCACTGAATTGTGTACTTCAAAATGATTAAAATGGGAAATGTTATCTATATGTTACCACAATAAAAATTTTTTAAAATAAAAATAAAAATTAAAAAATGATCTTAGGGGTTTTGGCCTGAGTAACTGGAGAAAGAGTTGCAATTTACTTCAACCAGGAAAGCAGAAAGAGAAACAGGTTCGAGGGATCAGATCAAGAGTTTCGTTTTAGCTGTAAGTCTGAGATATTGTTAGTATACGCATTAATGATAGTTAAGGACACTCTCATCTTTCATCTCTAGATTCTGAGAATATAAAGTTATAAAAGATATGGTCCCTGTCTTTAAGGTATTCACAGTCTCATGGTTTGGAAGCAGATAGACACACACATATAAACAAGTATTTTTAATGTCAACTTCCATTCAAGTGCCTACAGGGAACAAGACTTTTGCTTGAGAAAGGCAAAGAGCATTTTTAGAGCTCCTTAAGTTTATCCTAGCAATGCCCCAGAACTATAAATGTCCTTCTGTCTCTGTGCGGATATTAGTCTGACACTATCACCAGGACACCCCTGCCTGGCCCATTTAAAGGAAGACAGCTGCATGAAAACTGAAGTGCTCACTCTGACTCACATGCCTTTCAAAAAACCAACAGCAGATGTTTATCTGTGAACGCATGTACAAAGCAAGGATACTTATCAATACAGTGTTTCATAATTAAAGACCAACGTTCTTCAAGCAGGGCTCTTCTCTATCTTTGATGACTGTACAGTCCAGCAGAGCCTAACTCCTAAGAGAAGATTCATCAAGTTCTCTAGGGGGAAAGGCTCTAGAAGCTCTAGGATGGTGTTTATTAATATGGGGTTCTAAGATGGACTAGACTGATATACAAACCTCCTGAAAGTGAATGCAAAATCTTCTGTTTCAGTGCACTTTTCTGAGGCGGGACCACAATCTCATTTCATACTCAAAAGGGCAGGGCATGGTCTATGGGGAATGAGCAGCGGGGGCGACCCGGGGCTGCTGGGGACCAGAGCGCCATGTCTTTCCGCGATCTCTGCAGTATGAACCTCAGACTGACATCCCTTCTGACGTTGAGACTGAACAGGACCAAGTGTTCTTCATTAAGGCAATTGACCAGTTCATGGCAACCAAAGCACTGATAAAACTCAATACTAAGAAGCTTTAACAAGCAGATGGGTGTGCTGTTAAAGAACTATCGAAGATCATTTATAACGCTATGAAGACCAAAAGGATGGAGGGCTCTAAACCAGGAAAGGAAGGTATCAGCAAATTCAAGTTTGACCTTGGCTCAAAGATTGCAGATCTGAAAGCAGCCAGGCAGCTTGCCTCTGAAATCACCTCCAAAGGAGCGTCTCTCTATGACTTGCTGGGCAAGGAGGTGGAGTTGAGGGACTGAGAACAGAAGCAATTGCCAGACCTCTGGAAATAAATGACACTGAAAAAGTAATGAGAATTGCAATAAAAGGTATTTTGGCACAGGTTCAGAGGACTAAAGAGCTGCATAATAATGTGGCCTCTGATGAAGCCAATTTAGAAGCCAAAATTGAAAAGAGAAAATTAGAACTGTAAAGAAATTGAAAGCGGTTACAGATGCCACAGAATGTCAGGCCAGCCTTCATGGATGAATATGAGAAGATTGAGGAGGAATTGCAGAAGCAGTACGAGGTTTATCTAGAGAAATTTTGAAACCTGGCTTACCTGGAGCAGCAGCTTGAGGACCATCACAGGTTGGAGCAAGAGAGGTTTGAGGAAGCTGAAAATACTCTGCGTCTGATGCACAACAAGCTAAAGGAAGAGGAAAAGTGACGGCTCAAAAGTGGAAGTAATGATGATTCCGACATGGATATCCAGGAGGATGACGAATCTGATAGTGAATTGGAAGAGAGACGGCTGTCGAAGCCGCAGACGGCCATGGAGGTGCTCATGCAAGGAAGACCCAGCAAGTGCATCGCGGGCACAATGCAAGGTCGAGACTCCGATGACCCACGAAGATTCAGAGGACAGTGAAATTGACATGGAAGACGATGAAGATGATGACGATTTGGAAGACGAGAGCATTGCACTCTCGCCGGCTAAGCCCAGTCGAAGGATCTGAAAACCTGAGCCCATGGACGAGAGTGACAATGACTTCTGACCTTCTCGCCAAAGGACCCAGGCAGTTTAGAATCCTCAGATTATAGGTAAACAAGAGAGTAGAAATTTCGGAAGGTAACCTATATTTTGTTCGCTAAGCCAGCTGGACTCATCGTTACTGTTTCCATTGGGGCTACCTGCGTTTATATTCCATAAACTGAAATAACATCAAAACACCCCCCCCCCCAAAAAAAGGGCAGGGCATAAGTGACCCAGAAAACAGCCAGAGCAGCTGCCAAGCATTGGACGTGGTAGGAGGGGGGAGGAGAAGAATCCGACTTCTCCTAGGTCTTCAGAGGAACTATAGAAACTATAGAAACTGCAGGTGTCGGGTTCTCCTCCCACTTTTCAGGATGGTCTGGGCTCCAGGTGGAATCGCAAAGAATAAGATCCTTTTAAGGCAGAGACTCAAATCCCCTTCCTGGCAGGGAGAGGTTAATAGCAGGCAGTTGTCTAGGAGTGAAGGGCTAGTGCCACAGTTAGGGCACTGTAGCAGGAAGGAGAACTACCATCCTCAGAACAGGGTATAGTTTGCAGAGACTAAAAGTCTTCACCTCCACTTGTGCAAGTGGTCACTGTAATATTTTAGCATTTGTCTTCAGCAATTCAAAGAGGAAGAGATATGAAGCAGTAAAAGCAAAGCTCTGTTGAGCTAACCCGAGAATTGTGTTTTCTTCTTATTGAAACCTTCCATATTATATGTATTAGACAAATTTTATCGAGTGCCTACTATGTGCCAGCATTCTAGACATTGTACTTCTAAAACTTATATGATTTGATACCTATTCTACTATATATGCTTCATTTACAGGCATCATGGAATATTTTTCTGTAGCAAAAAATCAGCTTCTCTTTAATTTACACATCTTTCTCACAGATACTCCAGGCCATTAGTCTTATTTTCAGCCTCCAGCTGAATCAGGCAGTCACAGACATATTTGGATGAGGCGGGCACAGAAACCAAAGAATCTTTTCTGGTCTGTGTCTATCCTGTAGGTTAGCCCCTTCTGTCTGCTTACTCAAAAGGAGGCTGGGTGAGTGAGACGTGCATTGCAGATCGTCTGCTGAATCCCTGAAGGGGCCGTCCTACCATTCAAAGCTGACCACATGTTCCCATCCCGTTTTTCTTCTTCTGCTTCTCCCCTCCTCCTTTGGAATTTATTTTCGTGTTATCTCCATCACTGCCCCGTTTTTCCTTGTCCTCTTTGATTCTGCGTCCTTATTTGGCATGAATCTGCACAACCTCATGGTAAAACCTTGAGTGCCTCTTGCATGGATGGATGCAAATTTGTTGAATAAATATGTATCTTTGTCGAAAATGTGTGTACTAAGTGTTGACTTTGATGGTTTGGCCCTATAACCTGTAATTATTTATGCATTAAAACGTAGGGAAGTCACTGATTACAAACACAATCTAAATTCTTTAAATATTAGGTGCCAGGCAGAATTTTTAACTCAGTTTGATTCCAATTACACATCAGTCGCTGTTTTAAGTAATTAGAAATAAATAAGTTTAAGTTCACAAAGTTAATAAAACAAGGAGGAAAGAGATACTCCATTAAATCCTGTACCTTTGACCAGTGGCCCTTTAAGGCCTTGGGGGTCTTACCTTGATATTCTCCAGCTCGTTCTCTCTCAATACTACTAATAAACAGCAACATGATCAACCCACTGACAGCAAGAGTGAAGAAGAAAGACAGCCTGAAAAATCCACAGCAGGTCTGGGTTCATTTATCTATTCATCCATATAGATCTAATATGTGCCTGATCTGGTTTTAGATATTGGGGATACTGTGGTAGAGGTTGGGGGGAACGCCCTTCCTTTCTTGCACAGAGTTTCTATTTTTTAATTATTTTAAAGCAAGTGTAGCTAAGAACAGACTCTGGAGCCAGGCATCCTGGGTTTGAATTCCAATGCTGTCGCTTACATTGTGTGATCCTGGGAAAGCCTTTAGCTTTGCTGTGCCTCTATTTCCTCATCTGTAAAATGAGGATAATCTGTAAAAGTCTACTTAATAAGGCTTGTTATGAGTTTAAATTAAATCTGTTAATATATGTAAAGGACTTAGAATTGTGCCTGGTACATACTAAGTGCTTTATAAATGTTTGTCAAATTAAAAATAAAACAAATAAACATATCCACTTAATTTCATGGCTGAATATATGCTCAGAGATACAAAAGTTATTGTAGGTCATGGATTAAAGTCTAGATACCTATTTACTCCCCATTCTTTTTAAGGTTGTAAATTTAGACTTTTGGAAGAACTTCTCCAGTTAAATCTGAAGAGCTCAAACAAATCATTATTAGAAATATTTTCTCAGTAGTGGTAATAATAGGTGTTTGATAAAGTCAAGCTATTTTTATTAAGTGCCAGGTTCTTATGCTACCTCATTCACAATTTGTAACAATCCTTTAAATTTGGAATTGTCATCCCGATTTACTGTGAGAAATCTATAAGTAATTTGCTCAAGGACCTACAGTTTGGGTGGTCTGACTGTACTACACTATATTCCTGTACATTAAGAGAAAGATATATTCAATGTAGATTAAGAAAAAAGCACTGGGATAGTGTGTTATTCTCCGTCCCCACCCCCTTCATGCCTGGAAATAGAACCTATTCTTGCTCCCTTCTTAAGCAGCTTGTCATAAACAGGAAGCGTGGTCTGGGCACAAGAAGTCTGGAGGCTGAAGATAAGTGGCTGTTAAAGGGTTGACTAGGAATTGGGGGCTATCCTCCCCCACTAGTTCAGTAAAGATCCTTAATTTCAGGCTATAGAGAGAAGATCCTAATAGGTGGGGGGAAGATGAGGATGGCAGGGAAGAAGAATGGGTGAGAGAAGGAAAGCTCTTGCTACTTATCGGTGTGGTCTCTGCCACTCCGGCAGGGATAATAGCTTTGAAGAGTTGACTACCCTTCTGTTCAGTTAAACCAGGGGTCTGCAAACTATGGCACTGGGGCCAAATCCAGCCAAATACCTGTTTTTGTACTAGCCACAAAGTAAGAAGGGTTTTTACATTTTTAAATCGTTGGAAAAAAAATCAAAATAAGAATTATATTTCATGTCTTGTGAAAATTATATGAAATCAAAATTTCATTGTCCATAAAGTTTTCTTGGAACACAGCCATGACCATTCATTTACATATTGTCAATGGCTTTTAAGGTTGGCTGTTCCCATCCCTAAAATAGTCACTATGTAACCCTTTACAGTAAAGTTTGCTGACTAGTGAGTCAGACAGCAGATGAAATCAAATGAAACAAAATGGAAAAGTTGTGAGGTCACAGGACTACACTAACCCCAAGTCAGCAGATGCGATGTAGCAGAAGAGGGGGAAGACAGAAAGAATAGAGCACATTTGGGTGTGATATACACATTTTGAGTAGTAAAAATCTCAGAGGACTCCTTGTTAAGGAATGCAAAAAATGGGCAGAGATGCGAAAGGGCTGAGACTAAGAAATTTTCCAAATTTTTCTCATTCCAGGTAATCGGGAATGGGATGAAAACCTACCAATGTTGAGAATGCCCTTGACTTTAGGACACTTTTTCTGCAAACTGGTTGCCTTGGTTCACTGAGGGCTGATAGGTTTGCCTGGTTCTTTTTACTGATCTAGAAGCATAGTGCAGGAATCGTAAAACTTAAATCTCCAGAAGCCACTTTGAACATAGTGCTGCTTTCCATATTATTAGGGAGAGAAAACTCAGGACTGGATTAGAGATGTGGCTACTGTAAGGTAGGTTGATGGCGCGAGTCTTTGCATCTGGCATCCCTAATTTTCCTTAGTTTCATGGTCATTTTCTGTAACCCCACAGAAATACATACTGCATTTCATGTAACTAGCAAAGTTGGGAAGTAGGAATGCTTTCACCAGAAAATCCTCCCTCAGTGTACCTGCTATAGGTGAGACGGCTGTAAGGATGTACAGTCATGCCCTGATATGCTAGACTGTAGCCAAGGATTTTTCTCATCTTCTAATGGATAATATTTCTTTCTCAGGTTGGAGAAGTGGAAGTCCCAAAAAGTTGGAAATGGAAATTGGAGCCAAAATATTGTCACTACCACCATCCTCATTTACCCAATGAGGTGATGGGTGAAGAAACGGAATATGGAGAACAGCAAAGGAATAAGGATCTTAATGGAATTAGGTGCCTGAATAAATCATTATAAATAGAAGAAATTATTCAATATGTCAATAGTTTATTCTACAATTACTAATTACTACCACTGCTAGATGGTGAGACCTATTTTTAAGTACACTGTAAGAGCCTATTTTTTAAAAAGGTCAAGCCCTAAATAATTTTTAAGCTCTGCATAATTTTATAATAAAACGATTGTTCTAATTAATTTGTTCAAAAATTTGGATTTTAGTGTAGCACAATGTGTTTAAAGCAGAACGTGCTTGAATTTTCTAATTAATAACCTTTTACAAAATGCTGTATGCTGTTCTAAATATACATATATCATATACTGAACATGTTTACCTAAAGCTCTAAAATGTTTATACTATTAAGTGGCATGAAGGGGCACTGCCAAGTGTATAACTAAAACATAATACACAAATAGAATGTCATAATACATAAATCACCTTTATTAAGTCCTGGTGCTTTCTTGTTTTTCTCCGTAGTATAGAAAGGGAAAGAAAGACAAACACCAACAGTGGAATTTATTTACATTTCAACAGTAAGGAAAATGAAGCCGGAAAACGGGAGTCCTCGATTTAGGTTTTTCCCTCTTTCCTGGTTTCCACTTTTGTTTCTCCTCTCAGGGACCTCCTTCTGCCTTGACAGGCAGCGTGTAGCCTAAACTCATTCGCCTGCAACTTGCTCTCTCCATCTCCCCTTAGGATTTTTTGTCTCTTCTTTGACGCTTCCATCATTCTCACTGCTCTTCCACTCCCAATCTTGCCATCTCTTTCTCAGTGTCCTTATTAATCCAAAATATTCCTCTTTGTGTCTTTTCCCCTCAAGAGCTCTTCCACCCCTTCCCGGAGCAGTGCGCTTTCTCCCCCGAGTCTCTCTTCATGCGCATTGCGCTACTCAGGTCCCATTTCCCTTTCCTCTCCCCTCCCACGCGCTCCGCTCGGTCTTTTTCTTCTAAACCGTCCCTAGCCTTTACCACTTCCGTTCTTTTCATTTATATCTCTATCTCCTCTTCTCCCTCCTTGGCCGATTTACCCAAAATTAGCCCGAGGCAGAGACAGGGAACAGTTTCAAATGTGTGCGCGCACGTGTGTTTGAGGCCAGAAAGAAGGAAAGAAACCAACGTCCGGCCTCAGCCCCTCACCCGGATTAACCCCTCACTGGGGATTCCTCAGAGAGGAGGGCGGGGAAGGCGGGGAAGGCGGGGAAGGCGGAGACAGGATGCGAGCGCGCCGCAGGCTCTGTGCCACACCGCACGTCCCAGGCGGTGACGCAAAAAGCATCGCTCATGCTTGGAGCCTGCATCTGGTGCTCACGCCTCTGCTGCTCCGCTGCGCAGAGAGGCTGGGAGGAGCCGGCAGTGGCGCCCGCCCAGTTGGCCAGATAAAGTCGGAATTCTCAGGAATGGAGGACTCTCCTGAGAGATGCAAAAGGTTACACAAGGGTTTTGCCTCAAGGGCAGATCTTTTTTGTTCTAGATGACTAATCCCCAAACATCCCTTTGAAGCGCCACTCAGCAGGGTCAACCAATCTCCATCTTCCTACTCCTCCAGTCTACCTGACAAGTTGCCCGTTTACCCGCCGGTTCTTTTTTTCTACATAAGTTCCACATTTCAGCCTCTGATCTTTACAGATTCTGCCCCTTCCTTATGCCCTTGCAGCACTCTGATTTTTTTTTTAAGTCAATTTTATTTTAAGTACAAAAGGCATACAATAAAATTCGCATTTTTGGTGTACAGGTTGATGACTTTTGACAGATGTATGTACGTATTCCCCCGTGTAACCTCCACCCCAATCAATATATAGATTGCGTCTTCTCAGAAAGCTCCCTCAGTACCTTAATTCTTGCTCCTAAAACCTATGCTCATTCCAGTTACCCTGCCATTTTTCAATCACATCTTACAGTTTTACTTCATGCATTCACTTTTGTCATATATTGGTAAACATTTACTAAGTGCCTTCTATGAGCCAAAACTAAGCAACTCAAGTTTAGAAGGCAGTCACATATGAGACATATGCTTTCTGCTCTTCTTCAATCTATGTATTTTTAATAATCCCTTTTATTAGACTCTCAGACAACTTGGTCAGCTGACTAATTCTTTCTGAGAAATAAGAATTTTAACTTTTTTCCTTCTTCCTGAGGAAGGCTGAGGGCAAATGAAACACACTAGTCACAAGGGCTGCTGAGTAGGAAAGCAGGGTGGGAAATTACTTAACACTTAAAATAAGAATTTCCTGGAGGCCTGTGAGGGGGCATGCCTTAAAGAGGGTAGGAATGACACAAGCGCTGTTTCAAAAACAAGCCTGAGAATGCAGCTGTAAGGGCTACTGGAAGGCTCCTTGAGCAGGGAAACAAGATGTGAGCCCCTGGGGTAGATGCATAAAAAAAAATTAGAGCACGGACCATTGATCTTAATGACACTTATTAGAAAAGATGGGAAAGTAGGAAACTGAGAGACATGAAAATTCAAACCACCAATACCCCCGCTCCCCACCCCAGAAAAGGGTATGTTGGTGGGGAAGGGTAAAAAATCAGGGCAAAATATCAGGTAAAAAAGCAAGCATAAGGACACAATGAGTGAAAAATAAAAAGGAACCACAAAAATATTATTTGTTGCAATGTCGATGTAAACCTGGCTCTCTTCCTGAACCAGTGACACAGGCTTTCCACTTCCCTTTACTGTCAAACGTTGCTCAAGTCTAGAAACCCAGACATCAGAACACCAATTCTGAGTGAGAAGATAACTTCTAGAGCCACACAAAATGTTTGAATCACAAAACTGAATCATATTGTAACTCCATGGGACTGTTACAGTTGAAATATTTTAAGAAAAATAATTTATCTTTTAGTGATGTTAGAATCAAGGATGAATTTTATTCCTTATATAAATAACTTTTTTTCCTTTTTTACAGAGGTATAACATGTTGGGGATTGAATCATGCATCCCACAAAATGCATGTTCAAATCTTAATCAATATACCTAGGGAGTGCAGACCCATTTGTGAACGGGACCTCTGAAGAAGTTATTATTAGTTAGGGTATGGACTCATTTGTGAATAGGATCCTAGAAGGTCCTATTTAGATGAGACCAAACTGAATCAGGGTAGACCTTAATCCATATGATCGGAGACCTTATAAAGAGAGGAAATCTAGACAGAGACACAGACGACTAAGCAGGAGAAATATTAGCCAGGAGTCAGAAGAAGTCAGAGAATGAAGCAGAAATCTCCATGTGTAGGAGGCAGAGGGTGCAAGCCAAAAAGTCCAAAGTTGTGGCAAGCCAGCACCAGAAGGCTACAGGCTCTGGGAGAAAGCTGTCAAGACCTTGATTTTTGACTTCTAGCATCGAAAACTGTGAGCCAATAAATTTCTGTTGTTTAAAGTCAACCCATTCTGTGGTGTTTGTCACAGCAGCCTTGGCAAACTAATAACAAACATATAGTAAAGCAGGTAAAAACACACTAATCTTAAGTGTTTATGCTTGGTGAATTTTTACATCTGTATTCACTTGTGTAAACACAACCCAGACCCAGATCTAGATTCTTCCAGCTCTTCAGAATGTTTCCTCGTGCCCAGTCTATAGCTACTCTCCCCAGAGCTAGTCAGTGTTTTGACTTCTGTCATGATCAATTAATTTTGTCTCGACCTTTATATAAATGGAGTCATACAGTATGAACTCCTTTGTGCTAGACTTTTTTTCACTCAACGTAGGGTCTATAAGTATTACATGGTACATATCAGTGGTTCATTCCTTTTTATTTCCGTGTAGTATTCCATTTATGGATATACCAAAATTTATTTACCCATTTTCCTTTTGGCATATACTTTATTGTCTCCAGTTTAGGGCTGTTACAAACATGCTTGTCACTTGTTGAATGTATGAATTCTTTTTTTTGAGGGGGTGGTGTATGTACTTAGGAGTGAGATTACTGGGTTGCTATGTTTTGGCAATAAATAAATTCTAAACAAGAATAAATGAGTTACATCTCTGTCTTAATATATACATAGTAGTTTTATCATATTATCATAAACACTATTTCAGTTGATCTTCAAAACATTTAGAGAAAGTGAAATTCAAGAGAATTTAAATACCCAGTTTAAAGTCATAAAATTGGTAAGTTGTGAATCAAGACTAGAAACCATATTTTCTGAATTTTAGTCAAGTTCATTTTTCCTTATATAGTCCTTCTTTTTCACTAGACTCATGTAAACAAACGGGTCACCCAGCCATCCCAGTTTGCCAAGGACTGTCCCAGTTTTAACACCAAAAGTCTCTGGGTAAACAGAACAAAGAAATGAGTAAAATGGATATCAGAACTTGCAAATAGACAGAAAACAAACAAACAAACCCAAAACCTAGCTGTTATAGTTCATTTCTGTTCCTCCACTCCCAAAGTAGAAGATATTTTAAATAAAGGAACAATGTAAGACCCACACCTTGTATACTACATATGTCAATTGCATTTCTTACCTTTGGGGATTTTCTAGATTAGTGCTACTCAAATTGTGGCCCATGGACCTACAGCATCATCATCTCCTGGGAGCCAGTTAGAAATGCAAATTCATGCCACCCTCTTCTCCACCTACAGAATCAGAATCTCCATGGGTGGCGCTCAAGACATTGTGTTTTAATAAGCTCCCTAGGTTGGGGGTTAAGGGAGGCAGTGGGAAAAGGAGCTAAAGTTTGAGAAGCACTGAACTAGCCAACTTCCTTTAAAACCTAGTTGGTTTTACAGCTCTCTGGGCAGAATTCCATTACCTCACTTTCCTTATATGAAACAAAGCCCATCGTTGGTAAAATCTATAACTCTTATTAAATCTCTTATCGAACATTCTGGCCCTAAGCGAAAGTGGACAATTTCATTCTGTAGTTGGGTTTTGGTGTGGGCCCTCCCCTCCCCTTTATAAAAGCCATTCCAAGTGTTCTTCAAGCACCCCTTAAATTATAGTGTACCGAACTAATCCTAGTGAAGAACTATAGTTTATTGAAAATATGACCATATGGCTCCAAAGTAAATAGTATGAATCTTAAAAGAATATCACTTTTCAAGGCGTAATACATCAGAAACCATACATTATGAGAACCATGAAGCCTAGGAACAGAGAAGGAAAGAATAATAATCTGTATCACAGGAGAGAGCAAAACAGATAACAGGTTGCATAAAATGGAAGGGATGTATTGATTGAGTATTACTAGTAGGGACTGGATTTGGGCCCCCAATTTGCCTTCCCTGTACTCTGTTCCAGGAGTCAGTCCAAAAGGTCACCTCCAATTCCAACTTGGTTTCTCACTGCCATCTATAATAGATGCTCTCATTCCTTCTCCTCACTCTTCCCCAGAGAAGTGTTGCTGTGGGGATGATATCAACATAGAAAACCAGCTGGTGAAGAAAAGCAGTGACAGAAGCAGAAAAGAAGGAAAAAATTAAAAAAAAAAAAAAGATAGCAAATGGGAACATATATGAGACTTGCGACAGTCAAAAAGGGAAGTGCAGAAGTGATAAGTTGCCATAAACAAACTTACTTACACAAATGGATGGAGACATACTGCCCACAGCTAAAGGAACAGAGCAGAGGTACTAAAGCAACACACATAAGGAAACCCAGGACCTGAAATATATGTAGAGACACAGGAGGAGAGACATAATTAGGTGATGAACCAGATCATACAGGATTCTGGAGAAAGCAGCTGCAGACGGAACCTCTCTAAGAGATAGTTCCAAAGAATTTTCTTTTTTTATCCTTATCTGCCTCCCTGAGCCACTCCTATTTCTGAGGAAGGAAGGGACCAGCGGGAGGTCATAAGGAGGGTAACTTCAGTTCTGTATTATCTTCCACTTCTTTCTCTTGTGGTCTTCTGATGTTCACAGAAAGGAATCTCACAAAGACAACCAAAGGCTAGCAATATTTCCTCTTAAGACATACTCTTTTAGTCCCTTAACTGTTTGTTCTTCCATCTCTTCAATATTTTTACCTCAAAATTTCTATAATTAATTCTCTTCCTTGTTCTGTTTTCTTTCCTTTTCATTTTCCCCAGATCATAAAGCACCATTTCTAATGCTCCTTCGGTCTAGCCTATTCTCTTTTCCAATCTCTCTCTTTACTTAAAGTCATTCCTATCTCTATATCCCAGCCAGAAACTTCTTCCAATTCCATTCTCTGTTTTCACACATAAACTGAGCTCTTACTTGAACCTCTCCATCTTTGGACAAGATAACATCTAATAAAAACAACAAGGGATAACTGCTCTCTAAATCCAGGAAGATTTGAATGAGTTTCTTTTAAAGGCCATGTTGAAAAAAATTAAAATACATACATACGTGTATTGAGAGAACCTACAAAACACACAGCACTCTGTTGAATAATGCAGGGAAACTAAAATCCATGCCCTCAACTGGATCATAATCTGGTCATGGAGACGGTAAGATAAGAAAGTGCTGAAGGAAGCCAAGGTGTCAAGAGATTTTATTCAAGTTGGAACAATCCATAAATGCTTTATGAAGAAATTAGTATTGGATCTTTAAAGATGGGTTGGATAAGAGATAGGGGATAAGATTAGAGCACAAGAGAAGGGCATTTCAGGAAGATGGGGTGGCCTGGGAGAAAGGTATGGTGGTAGAAAATATGAGAAGGTTGGAGAATAGCACTTAGTTCAATTTAGCTGAACAGAAGGGGACTTAAAGGAATTTAGTGAGAGGATGCTATAAAAAGCAAGTTGGGGCTGTGCTGCAGCAGTCTTTGAATACCAGTGGTGCAAATGACTATTTGCCCTCAGATGGGGAATGAATAAAATCTTACTGCCTTTTTTTTTTTTTTTTAACAGCATTCCCATACTACTGGTGTGCAAGAGATGTCAAATTTGTCACTTTTATCTTCTACGCTTTGCCCCACCTAAAATATTTTCTCCTTATTCTGTTCCTTTTCTAAGTTCCTTTTTCTCACAGCTTCCCTCAAGCCCAATGGTGAGCCCCAACTCAGTTGTTTCACTTCACTACTCTGTCCACTGTTCCAGTCAGAAGGCTTTTTGGATGGAAACCAAGTTGGTATGATGTTGGAAAGTGTTCTCTGCAAGCAATCCTTTCTCACTTTATTTTTAGAACAAAGACAAGGTTGAAAGCTAGAAAACCCTGGTATCAGCTTAGACTATATGCTACTGACTTGGCATGCTACAGACTATGCTAATGACTTAAGTTATTAAACCTCTTTGTCTCAGTCTCTAATTCTAAAATGTGGTCTCTTAAGGTTGAAGAAGGACCTAGCTGTTTTATTCTCTGCATATAAAACAATCATTACTCCATGGAAGTAAGTTGTTAAATTATGTATGAATTTTGCTTACTAATTAGATATTCACTTATCATTCCTCTTTGCAATACATACTTGAAATTTCCAAAGTTTTGGAAGCTTTCTCTGGTTCATTTACATCTTGGTACATATAGACATATTCAATAAATATTTTAATTAATAAATGAATGGATGGATGAATCTTTAGCTCTAAACATAAAGGTATTGGTAAAGGATTATTTTTGACACTAGATTCTGAATAGTAACACAATTGGAATTTGAAAATTTAGAAGCTCTGAAAAGAACTATCTAGATTGTTGTTTCTGGGTATGACTGAGACAGAATTTATTTTTCCCCTTTCACCTTTTAATCACCATGGGCCCTTGCTGCTTCAGGTATCCTAAGAATGAAGCTATTTACTGTGTCTCATTAGTTCCTCTGTGATCTTGACAGCTGCAGTCAATACAAAGAAATAAAACAGCCCCAGAGGAAAGTCTCAAATGTTCTCACCATGGCGCACGTGCAGGGAACAGCATTCTTTGTCCCCCACACCTGTATCTCTCATATAACAAGTGACAGGAAAATGACTTCAGCCCTACCTTTCTCACTAATAACTAACTAGTAGACATTATTAGTGTAGCCACATTCCAAAATAGCTACATGACTCACTAGGACACCCGAAAGATGAGAACAGAAATTCTAGTTTGAGTTGTATTGAATTTATCTAACATTATTGTTAGAAGTGACAGAAGGAAAAAAGCAGGATTATTCACTTTCTCAAGAAAAATGAAGTTTCAGCTGGCAAGAATGAACAGAACATTGGGAAGAGAAACCAAGAGCCAGAAAAGGCAAAGAGAGAAGTGAGGGTATAATTTTGCTTTAAGCAACACCATATTAAAACAAAGTTCATATTTGATGCCTGTATACAGTTGATATTCTAAAAATTGGAAAAGATAGAAAAATTGGAGCTATGAAAACTTTTTTTTTTTTTTTACACATTTCCAACAGATTGATTTTGTCTGAAAGGAATGGATTTTGAAAGAAAAAACATGGGGCAGGGAGAAGTATGGAATAGAAAATAAGTACAAATACAACAATAAATACAAACGGAATAGAAAATAAATACAAAATGCTAATTGTGTGATACCACAACAAACTAGTACAGAGAATGCCCTATACAAAACAACACAATGAAGGTTCAGAGATCAAGGTGCACCCTTAGCAAGGCTGGGGATTTCAGTCTCTGGTATCTGAAGTTTAGGCTGCAGTCCTTGTTTCTGGATGGCTCACTGGCTGGGTGGCACCGTCCATGCTTTAATCAGATTTGAACAGAATGGCCATTTGGCTCATGTGCCACATAACCACCTAAGTTCCTCCCCAGGATGCAGTGCCAGGGCACGCCTTCTTGATATGGGCTGCTATGTTCTTCTCTGTTATATTTCTCCAGTGCCTGAGAAGTGCACTTGATCCAATCCTGGCACATCTCCTCCGACAAGGCCACATGTTTGATCATGGTTACTGTGGAGCCGCACGGCTTAGGCCTGGCAAGAGAGCTGCCAATGCTCCCCAAGCTGTGGCCCCATGCCAGCACCACCACCGCAAAACACTTGTTTTTTTAAGCGGAAAAAGGTAGCCTTTCCCCATTAAATTCTAGAAAAGTTATTGAATAGATGGTTGGTACACAATAAAAGGAGAGAGCAGGGAGTAGTTGGAAGCAGAATTACTTCCTTAAGTTTAACTTGTGTCAAACTATTTTTTTTTTTCAGTAAGATCAGTCAACAAAAAGAGGGACATACTATACACTAAGCCTTTTGGGCAGGATCACTGTTTGTTATGGGGACATGTCCTGTGTGCTGAAGGGGGTTGAGCAGCATCTCTGGCTTCTACCCACTAGTGCCAGCAGCACTCTCCCCTCTCCCAAGTCGTCACAATCAAAAATGTCTCCAGGAATTGCCAAATATCCCCTGGGAGGTAAAATTCCCCTGGTTGAGAACCACTCAGTGCCTTAAACATTATACATCTTGATTTTAGCAAGGCATCCAAGAAAATCTCTAGCGGGATCCTTATGTAAAAGACTGAAACAACTCACCCATTTGAAACTCAGCTATTTGGAAAGCTCATGTATTTTGAATATAGATTAGAAAAACAAAGTCAAGGGGAAAAAAAAGGTTTTCTCACTGGAGTTCAAAGGTTTACTCATGGTGGGGAGAGACATTCCTTTGACTCCTCTGAGGAAGCACCTACACTCTTTCTCTCTCTTTTTAAATTATTACAAAATATCTGAAGCATACGAATAAAAATGTTAATATATGATACTCTCACACTTTCAATAACTTGGCTCTCTGATTTCCAAATCCGACAACCGAGAAGAGATGTAGAATGCCATAGGCAGAGACCCTGACACACTATCGGCAAGGAAGAAAACAGACAGTCAGGAAAAATGATCATATTTCTGAAAGAATAGCAAATTCAGGTGATACAAATTCCACATCTGTGTGTTATTCAGATCACTTTAGTCCTTGGCATCCTACTTTAAAAAGAATATGACCAGCATGATGAAGTGTCTGGAAACAAAGTCATGAGAAGCAGCTGGCACAATAAGCCTTGTTTAGCTTAGAGAATGAAAGATGGAGTAGAACATGGTAAGTTTCTTCAAATATATGATGTGCTTCCAAAATTGTGTTTTTCAGTATCTCCAGACAGAAATGGATATGACAATTATATCACATTTATAATCATCTTAATGTAATAGAAAGAACTTTCTGGTGATTAGAGCTATCTAAAATATAATGTCTGCCCTGTAAGGTAGTGATTTTCTTAACTAGTGACTTAACCCCTGATTTCCAGAGTCATATCTTTTCCTTTTTCTAATTTCCTTCCCTAGTCTTCCCCAACCCAGTAAAAGTTACCACCATTTACCCTATTGCAAAGATCTAAAACTAGGAGTTATTCAGAATTTCTCTCTTTCTCACATCTCCCACATTTACCGCATTAACAAGAACTGTCAGTTTTTTCTCCAAAATACACCCAGATCCCTTCTACTTTCTCCTTCTCCACTGCATCACCCTTGTCAAAACCATCAAATCTGTCACCTGATCTGTTGCAACAGTCTCTTAACCAGTCTTACTGATCCCACTCTTGCTCTTCTCCCTGATTCACTAAGCTCCAGACATCTATGGTTTCTTCCTGTCCCACTATAAATCTGAGTTCATCCTGCCTCTAGGCCGGACTGTAGCTTGTTCCACAAGATCTTCATATGCCTGGTTCCTTCTTTTTTTTTTTAAATCTTCATTTTATTGAGATATATTCACATACCATGCAGTCATACAAAACAAATCGTACATTCGATTGTTCACAGTACCATTACATAGTTGTACATTCATCACCTAAATCAATCCCTGACACCTTCATTAGCACACACACAAAAATAATAAGAATAATAATTAAAGTGAAAAAGAGCAATTGAAGTAAAAAAGGACACTGGGTACCTTTGTCTGTTTGTTTGTTTGTTTCCTTCCCCTATTTTTCTACTCATCCATCCATAAACTAGACAAAGTGGAGAGTGGTCCTTACGGCTTTCCCAATCCCATTGTCACCCCTCATAAGCTACATTTTTATACAATTGTCTTCGAGATTCATGGGTTCTGGGTTGTAGTTTGATAGTTTCAGGTATCCACCACCAGCTACCCCAATTCTTTAGAACCTAAAAAGGGTTGTCTAAATTGTGCGTAAGAGTGCCCACCAGAGTGACCTCTCGGCTCCTTTTGGAATCTCTCTGCTACTGAAGCTTATTTCATTTCCTTTCACATCCCCCTTTTGGTCAAGAAGATGTTCTCCGTCCCACGATGCCAGGTCTACATTCCTCCCCGGGGGTCATATTCCACGTTGCCAGGGAGATTCACTCCCCTGGGTGTCTGATCCCACGTGGTGGGAGGGGGGGGGGCTGTGATTTCACCTTTCAAGTTGGCTTAGCTAGAGAGAGAGGGCCACATCTGAGCAACAAAGAGGCATTCAGGAGGAGACTCTTAGGCACAATTATAGGGAGGCCTAGCCTCTCCTTTGCAGCAACCGTCTTCCCAAGGGTAAAACCTACGGTAGAGGGCTCAACCCATCAAACCAGCCTGGTTCCTTCTTATCATTCAGATCTGAGCACAAAAGCCACTTCCTCAGAGGGGTCTCCTTGATCAGGCTACTTAATGTTGCCCCCTCTACCTACCCAGCATTTGTTACATTATACTGTTTTATTATTTTTTTTCCATAGCTTTTCTCACTATCTAAGACTATTTCTTTGGTAGTGTCTGTTTCTATCACAGCAGGGACCTTGTCTATTTCCACTGTTTGCCCCATATCCTAATGTCTAGAAGGAGCCTGATACATACTAAGATGCTCAATTAATATTTGTAGAAAATAAATGAACAAATAACTAGATGAATACTGTGGATGAGCTGGATAACTGCCCCTACATTGGGCAGAAAATTGGACTCAATGATTGAAGACTGATGAGCATTATTGATAACCCAATTAAGTTGATGAGTATGAATTTATAATAGTACCATTCCTCTGCCCAGTTGTGTAAATTTTTTAGCATCCTGAAGGCTGAACCAATCCAGGAGATTTTTCAGGTGGATGAAAGAAAAGGACTACTTGTCAACAGAATGTAGGACAGGAGTTGGCAAACTTTTTTAAAAGAAGTTCAGACAGTAAATAGACCTTGCAGGACATATAGTCTTTGCTGCAACTATTCAACTCTGCCATTGATGTGTGAAAGCAGCCACAGTCAGACAATATATAAATGAATGGTTGTGGCTGTGTTCCAACAAAACTTTATTAGTTTACTGGCATTCTCTTTGAGAGGATAGAGGGCAGAGACATTTTGAAGAGAACTCAGAGACACTTAGAGAGAAAATACCCAGAGACATTTTGGAGACAGCCATTGAAACCAGAACCAGGAGAGAAACTAAGACATGAAATCCAGAGTTTGCTCTGGAGAAGCTAAGAGAGGGCCGCCAGATTCTTAGAGAGAAACGCCCTCGGAGAAACAAGCAAGGACACAGAGGAGCTGAGAGAGAGAAGTTAAGACAGAAGCCCAGAGATATTCTGGAGAAAGCAACGGAAACGAGAAGCTAACTCCAGGAGAGGTCCAGCAGACTCTGGTCACGTGCCTTCCCAATTGACTGAGGTGCCCCAGAAGCCACTGATCTTGTTGATGCCTTAGCTTGGACACTTTTATGGCCTTAGAACTGAAAATCTGTAACCTAATAAATCCCCTTTATAAAAACCAATCCATTTCTGGTATTTTGCATTTTGGCAGCTTTAGTAAACAGGAACAAACAGATTCTCATTTTACCCTACTCCTTCCCTCAGTGGTCTTAACCTCTCCCACAGAAGAAGGTGACTCCCTGCTTGTCATACATCTTAACATGGATATCCTGTATGCACCTCCAGCTCAACACGCCCCAAACTGACCTTCCAAATCTCATCTGTTCTTCCTCCTCCAAATGATTTGCCCATTTTGGTTAATGGGATTACTAATCGTCTAGTTTCTAAACTAAAAACCTCTGATTCCAGCATCTCCCTCACCTTCCAAGCTGTCAAGTTCTACCAAGCCTGCTTTCAAAAAATGTTCCTCAAATCTGACTTCTGTCCCCTGCTCATAGTTCCCTGCCTCAGTTTACAGTGAGTAAATAATTTGTCCTTTTCTCCAATTTCTCCAGATCAATCCCTATCATGTATCTCCACATCACTACTAGTTGCCTTTCTAAAATACAGATTTGTTCTAAACAAGACATGCGACACATGTATTACAAATGATAAAATTTATAAATATGACCACATAAAATTAAAACTTTCTATCATGACAAAATATTGTCAAAAATTTTTAAGCTGGCAAAAAGATGTGCAATTCATATGACAAAGGTTTAATTTTCATAACATACAAACGGCTCTTACAGAACAATAAGAAAAGTGAACAATAAAAGAGAAAAATAGGCCAAGCACAGGAAACAGGCAATTCACATAGGAAGAAATAGTAATGGCCAAAACGAAAAGATGTCCAAACACACTAACAATAAAAAATATGAAAATAAAAAGGAGACTTTTAAATTCTGCCTACACAGATAGCCAAAAATTATAAAGACTGACAATATTCCAGGACTGGCTAAAGTTTTGGAAAATGGACATCTGAAATGAGTGTAAAATTATAAAACCTTTTTAGAAGGCAACTTGACAATATCTATTAAAATTTATTCATACTTTTTGATCTGTAAGTTTCACTATGTATGCAACCTACAAAATACTGTCACAGTACATACAGATAAAAGTACAAAGATGTTCACTGTATGTTTTGTATGTCATAGGAAAAATTGGGAAACAACCTAAATGTCTAAAAGAGAATTTTTTTTTAAAAAGAGAAGGCATTCACAATATCCCCTTGCACTACTACTTCCCCCTCCCTATTTACCAGTTACAACCATAATGATATTTTTTCAATTCCTCAGGCACACCAAACTGTTGTGCACCTTAGAGGTCCTGTATATGTTCTTCCCTCTGTTCGGAATGCTCTTTTCCCCTATGGCCAGCATATTCTTTTAGGTCCCAGTGTCAATGTTACTTACTGAGAAACACCTCCCCTCTCTGCCCTATCTAAAGAAGGCCCCTCTCTGCTAATCTCTTTTTCAAGTGCTTGGTGTTTCCTTAAATACCCAGCCTGGTAACTGTGATAGAGCAGGCTCTCAATAATTGTTGAATAAATAAATGCTGTAGCTATACAACAGAATACTACATAGCTATTAAAAGAATAAAATGTAACATAGAGATTGACTTGCAAAAATGTCCAGTTATATATTTCTTCACTGTATATTTCAAGAAGAATATATGTATATTCAGATATGCTGCATAGTGTCTCACAATATAGCTTAGCCAAAACTTATGGCCCATGTACGTTGCTTTGTTATTACAAATAATGCTGCAATAAATATCTTTGTGAACTTCTGAGAGCATTTTGTAGGAAAGATTTGTAGAAGCAGAATTGCTAGTTCAAAAGTGCATATATTTTAAATTTTGAAAAAAAAAAAAACTGCTAGATTTTCTTATCCTAAAGTACTAATTTTTATTCCTACCAATAGTGTAAAGCGTGGCTTTTTTGTTACATCCTCACCAAAACTGAGTATTAATCGTTCTTTTAAATTTGTCCAATCTCATATAGTGAAATAGGGTATCATTTCTATGCTGATTATTAGTGACTTAGAGTATATTTACAAATGCTTATGCTCTTGTTGAGGTTGATATCCTTTGTGTGATTTGCTTCTTATGACAGGATACTCACCAATACTTCCAAAAAGCAGTGGCAAAATATGTTTAGAATTAACTTCATTCATAAAATGAATGACATATAAACACATACACACCTGCACATGTGCACAGGAGAAAGTATGGAGTATTATACCAAACTATTAACATGGTTAACTCTAGTAAGTGGGATCATAGAAGACTTTCACTTCATCTTATATATTTTTTTCTGGGATAAAATTAAAAAAAAAAAAAAAAAAGACCATGACTTATTATGTAGTAAAAAAAATAATATGAAGTGAAAAATATTTTTAAACACAGATCTGATT
Source organism: Choloepus didactylus (assembly GCF_015220235.1). NCBI lineage: Eukaryota > Metazoa > Chordata > Mammalia > Pilosa > Megalonychidae > Choloepus > Choloepus didactylus. Next base: position 124,468,821 of record NC_051314.1, read on the forward strand.
ATATCACTTTTGTACTCAAAATTCTTCAATGGCTTGCTGCCTATGGAATAAAACGTATATTGATTAATACAGCACTCAAAGGCCTACACAATTTACTTCAATTTTTCCTTTTCATTCAGTCCCATCTAAGCTGGTTACACAAGACTACCTCTGTACTCTTTTTTTTCTTGTGAGTTCCTCTGCTTGAAATGTGGTTATTTAATTTACCTTTCTGCACATGTCCCTTTACTTGCCCTCTTTCCAATTCACAGGGAGAATTCATTGTGCTCTTCTGAGCACTCACACAGTCTCTTCTTTTAATGGTTCTATTAGGGGACTAACCACACTCTTGCTATGCATTATACTTGGGTGCAAATGTTAATTCCTTTAGTTTCCCTTTGTTTTCTTCCAGCATCCAATAGGGCCTTGAACTATAAAGGTTGTGTTGTGTGAGGGAGAATGGTGAGGCAGTGTCAGTATGGAGTATTAAGTCTTACGAGAGGAAGCATAGAACACTTAACAGGCCTCAGACTCCACAGGGACACTGTATTAGATTGTACAGATTGTTTACATACCCCAGAGATTAACAGCCATGTCAGAGTTTATGTGAATTGTGCCACGCTACACTCACACCAAAGCTGGGCAGTGCATGACTTCCGGACTTGCCTGTGGCCTGCCCCCCACCCACCCAGGGGTGGTGGTGGACACAACTATCAGGCAGGAGATAGGGGTGTGGTGGCATCCGGGAAAGCTTCCTCTTTGAGGTTGAGAAAGACCTGAAGGCTCAGCAGGAGCTACCCTGACAAGGTAGAAGGAGGGGAGATGACAGAAAACAGTGTTCTAGGTGGAGGGTACAGAGTGAGAAAGGGCTTGAAGGCAGAGTGCAATGTGCTTGTGATCCTGCAAGAATTCTGGTATGGCTGAAATGAAGAAGACCAAGGAGTGGGAAGAGGCAGGGAGTGAGTGGGGGTGGGGTGGGGGGGATAAGCAGGGATCTTTGAAAATCTCTAACAGCCTAATATAACAGGTTCAGGGGTTTAGACTTTATTCTGAGTACCACAGAGAGCTAGTAGTTCAAGAACAGAAATAACATGACCAGACTTGAATTTTGGAAAGATCACCGACTGCACTATAGAAATGGATTAGGTTAGAGTGAGACTAGGTGCAGGGGACTGGTTAGGAGCTGGTATACTGAGAGATGAAGATGATTTGAACTGAGGTACTGGCAGTGCACTCAGCACACCAGGTACTGAAAGGACTTAAAAAGGACATTTAATCCAAATCAATGTTTTCAAGCAAACTTCCTTAAGAGGCAAGTCCCATGATTTCTTATTTGATTTTGTCTTTTCCTAAACTACAGATGGGAAAAATAAGACATAGAAATTGCTGCGACAAAGCAGGGAAAAAAAAATGCAGAACCTGACCTTGGAACATTTATGTGATAGACATTTATTGGTCAATTACTGTATGAAGGGCCTTTTCAGTACCATTCTCTGTATACACACACAGAAAGATTTAAAATTATTATGACTTAAATCCACTGCTGATCTTCTAGATATGTGCTGTCGGCTCATGAAGAAGAGCCTTTTGAAGGGCTTGTGGCCCTCTTGTAGGAGAAAGTCTTTTTGAAAATATTTCAGCAAATCTGTTTTTCCAGAATAGAAGAAAGGTTATATATTCATTAGAAGATCAGATGGTCACTAATTTAGCCTTTGCCCCTCTTTAGCATTCTTGACCTTTAACTCTATTGGTCTTAAAAGAAGAACCTCTGTTTATCCAACGCAAGAAGCCTGTGCAGGTAGACCTTTCTTTCTCAGTGTTGGAATGAACTATTCTTTCTCAGGCTGGTCACAGTTTCCACCACAGGGATATATGTCCATGAGTAAGGTGGTTTGTTTTCATCTCTAATTGTTCCACATCTTTCCCCTCTCCTGCTTGACTTTTATCCCTGACACTTTGGAGCCACAGATAAGACTTTATAACCTAAGAACCAAAAGAAAATTGGAATTTTGGATATTCAAATAAGGAGAGGAATCTGGGAGGGAGTACAGGCAAGAAAAGGGGAAAAGTAGGTTGATAGCACCTGGTAGTAGGTACTGGTAGCAGGTACAAAGTCCTCTCATTGCCTGGAGACACTAGATCCTGCTTAAATTTTAAGAGTTAGGTTCTGGGGACTCCACGGATCAAATGATCTCCAAGGTCCCTTCCAGTTCTAAAATTTTACAATTATCTCTGTAAGAATTCACCAACATATCTATCTGCAAAGTTGACTTTTTAGGAGAACTAAATAATTTTTAATTAAAATTAGGATTAAGGATTTAAGAGTCACAGGTATATTTGGGAATAGTTAAATTTCTGGGACTTCCTACAGTTCCTTCAGTAGATTCCTATAACAGTTACCCAAAATATTAACCACCTTTTTGCCTCTATCTTCTGGTTCATCGTCCAATCCAAACATCATCAGTAAGACAAAAGAGTACTATTGAGGGAATTTAAGTTATATAATGTGTTTTGAAGAAAAGTAATTTCTTAATATTAGGGATAAAAAACAGTGGTAGGGTTGCCAGATGTAGTAAAAACAAACAAACCAAAAAAAAAAAAAAAAAAGAAACCCACTTTAATGTGAGTTTTAATTAAACAATGAATAATTTTTTTAGTCACATGCAAAAGTTTGGACATATCTATGCTAAAAAATTATTCTATCTGGTAACCCTAAATAGAAGTTCCTGAAGACCTGTTCCACCTCACAGATTGTTAGGAAAATTAAATCATATAAAGTGGATGAAGTACCTAATTCAATACCAATAAATAAAAGCTACTTTTCCTTTTTTCTTAGGCTGAGGCATAGTATATTGATAATTTTTAATTATCCATGTGTAGATTGTGCATAAAAAAATTAAATCCTAGTCATCTGCTGTCCATCTGTCTTAACTACAGAAATGAAAAAATAATACTTGTTATTGGACAAATTATGAAAGGAAATCTACTAGTAGATACTGAAAATGTCATAAATTTTTGTGGTTTAGTCACACAATAGTTTCCATTAGCACAAATAACTGGCTTCATATTGGGCAGCATGAGATGATAGAAAGAAATCATTGTGTAAAGTAGAAGGAAGCCTGTTACAAACTATGCCCGAGGTCAAGTAGTGCTTTAAGGTTTACATCTGTAGAATGGTGACAGGCATTGAGTTCTTGGGATGATTAAATAATTGTATGTTAAAGTTCATGGCAAATTGTAAAGTACTAAGTTGTTACTATTGTGCTGAGTCCACACCATATAGGAAGTGAGGACTCCTTGAACCAGAGGTCATGCAACAGCTCATCCCATGGGCAGACTTCCCTCAGTGACAATGACTTTCCTTATATGTAGTTTAGGAAATCAGTGAGTGTCATTTGCCCAGTAAGATGATTTCATCACTTCCCAGGGTAACCCCTTAATTCCTATTTTGACATTTAGCCACCCATTTTTACATCCTATTAAGACGGTTATGCAATTTTCAGTTCCTATTTGTTCTCTGATGACTGTTTTCCCCCTGCCCCCAATGGCTGTATTATTAATGCTGGGGATCTTAAGAAGAAATCTAAACAGGTCATGTGATTCACCAACACTTCAGTCTCCTGATTAGATTCAGTGCCCTCACTGTCTTAAACAGTTTTCATTTTTCCTTTCAATTCACAAATGCTCCTTTTTAGTGCACCAGCCTCATAACAGGAAGAGGACTTAAAAATATCATGTTATAATGATAATTAGCCATACCATTTGCACAAAATTTTGCACATTATTTAGTGAAAGATCTGACATGTGAAATTCCAACCTCTTTGGTCACACATTTTTTAATCCAGCAGCCTTCAAAGTGGAGTGCCTGTTTTTAAGGAAATAATTTTCCAAGTCTTCAACTTTCATGTGCTTTCAGAAAACTGGTCTTCTTAAGAATATGTCTGTGGTTTGCTCCTTTTTCTTTCCCACCTTTCTTTTCACTATTTTCTCCTAGTTTGCACAAAAAAAGCGTATCTCTAACCCATCATAACTTCTACTATGGTGCAATGGGCACAATTCCAGAGTGCATAGCTCCTGAGGGAGAGTTCTGTGGCAGCAAAGATAGCAAGTGTTTTATTTCATTTAGTGCTACTCAAAATGTGATCATCCATGGATTGGTAGTATAAGCAACTCCTGGGAGCTTGTCAGACATGCAAATTCTTGGCCCCACTGAGACCTACTGAAGTCAGAATCTCTGCAGGGCTGGACCAAAGAATCTGTTTTAACAAGCCCTCCAAGAAACTCTTTTTTGTACTAAAGTTTTAAAAGCATCAACTGAAAAACCCTAAACAAAGTCCCATGGTATATCCATCTGCCATAGAATTAAGGCACAGGGACATATATTAACATTTTTATTTGAAATAAAAAATGAAGTCAGACTTTCTCTCACAGAAAGCAAGCCTGATTTCTCATTGGTTCGACCATGAAAAATGGTTTTGTTCTTTAGTTTATATGGCAGACATTTTCCATAATTTGAAATGAGCCATGTCTCTATTTCAAGGTTTTACAGTTGAAGTATACAAGACCTCTGGGTGTGGTTATGCAGTTTCTTGTGGTAAGCGGAGGCTAAATTCTAGTTTCTTGGGCTAACTGGAGGCTGAAATACACCCTGAAACCCACTGGCCAGACCTCTGCCAGAGGAAGGGGCATCTTTGGTTATACCATCCCTAGAAAACCTGTGCCCTCTGGCTTTTCCCAGAGGGCCCCTGTTCCTAATTTGCACAAAGGCACATGAAAGGCCAGCAACAGACCTCAAGGCATTTATATACTCTACTAAGAAAGCAGAAATTAATCTCTGGTAGCTATTTAAAGATACAAAAAATATTTTAGATGGCAAGTTAAAAATGTGTGAGGGGGTACATAGTTTTTCAAAATTATTTTGGATATAAACAAGTAAAAAATATTGAAGATCACTGCTCCTTTTCTTACTTTCATTGCCTCACCCTCCACCGCAAGTCTGCAATTCTCTTCCTTTCTCTTTGGTTCCTCCTTTCAATCTCTACTTCTTACACCTCATGATACCCCAACCCCAGACAGCTTTCTTTTCTTTTTTACCTTCTCCCTGATCTTTTCCCTAAATGTCTCCAAGTTTATTCTCCTCTCTGGAGGGCTTCCCCTCTTCATCGTTAGGACCATGATAGCACTTTCAGGCCTGACTAAATACAACAATCCACTTGCCTCACCTCCACTATACTCTTTGCCAGATTCTCATTTCCAGCCTCTCTTGCCTGCCCAACCCATCAGAAATGGGAGGGATGCCTCAAAGATACACACTGCCACCTGGTGGCCTACTGTTAAATAGACCTGGCAATATCAAGGATGCCATGACCGCCACAGGAACAGGCCCTGAAGGCAGATTGGCAAAAGCTGCAGTCACTGGCAGAGCACAACAGTATCAGCTCCCTCTTCTTTGGCAATAGTATTTTCTCCGCTTGGAATTCTCTCTCCAAATCTATTTCTTCCCAAATTCTTTTCATCGTTCAAAGTCCAGGTACATGCTACCTTTTCCACAATCCCTTTCCTGATCTTCCAAAGGAAAGTACCTCACTCCTTTGAAAATACCACAGTGTAGGCTCAGCATTTCATTTGTAACTCTTGTGGAGCTCCTCATCCCCTATTCCAGACCCAGTTCTCATCTCCCAGCTCCTCAAAAACTCAGTTCCTTTGAAGTTCATGCCACCAGGATAGTGTAATTATCTACTGATCTGGAGGAGCACCTCCCCTTATCACTGAAGATTTTAAAACCTGAGTAATTTTCCTGTGGTTTGCACCACTTCTATTGTCATTATTCTTGGTGATATCATCACCCATGGAGACAGTTCATCCAATATGCTGGCCTCTTAGTTCCTTGCCCACTCATTTCCAATTATCTTGCTCTCCAGCCCACTTCGGTCACTTATTCCCATGGTAACAACCTACCTGATCATTAAAAATAAAATGCATCCTCCCCCAAATCTCTGTTTCTTGTTTCTCACACTGGCCATCACCTTTTATCCAGCAATTTCTTTATAGAGGCAGAATCTCTAAACTATTAATCCTATCCATTTTTCATTGCCCATCACCCTTCTCTTATTTTTACTTTCTGCATCATCCAGCTCAAATTCTTTGATTCATCACTGTAACTCTCTGATATAAGCTTGCAATTCCCTGGCACTTCTTTGCTTCCTTTCATAATCCCTGGTAAAACCCCAACCCTCAGTTAAACCCAACTTTCTACTTAAATCTGCTTGCTTACACTCACTAACTAAACACAGCTAAAGAAAAATCCACAACCGTTTACCTGGTTTCATTTTAAATTCAGGATGATAATCTCAAGTGGGCTGCCAGCACTGTTCTGCAAAGCTTTATTTCCTGAATCAATTCACTCCCTGTTCTCCAATCAACAATTTCACACTTTTCCCTCTCTCCTCAAATCTTTAAGATCTCCTCTTCCTTTTTTGTGCTCAGCTAATTAATCTCATTTCTTATCCCACTGAAAAAAATAAAAAAGAGAAATTCCTCACCTTCGCACTACAAAATCTACTAATTTACCTGCATCAACTACTAACTCAGCCTCTTAAAACGCATGAATTGTTTCCTGCTCCCATCTCCAATGGCCAGCCTTTCCACTAGAGAATTGGATTCATTTCTCTTTCATCTACTCAAGAATTTTGCTCTGAAAGTCTCCCTCTTTCCCTTATCTCACCAATTTTTCCCTCTCTACTAGATCCATAACACAGTATCTTTTAAGTCTTGTTTCCTTATGAAAGTTACAAAATTTGGAAATGTGGATAATTTGGGGATAGCAAGAGGCTAGAGGAGAATCTTATAATATCTGTAATATTCTGTTTCTTAGGCAGGGTGGCGGATACCAAGGTGTTCATTAAAAGATTATTTATAACGTATATATTCTTTCATAGGAATTAGAAAAATGACCCTCTTGATCTTAAGTCCCTCTGAAATGACTATCCCATTTCTGCACTCCCTTTTAAAGCAAAATTCTTCCATTTCCTTAAATCATTATCTATTAAACCTATTCCAACAAGGCTTTAGTCTCTTCCCCTCTATTTGATCCACTTCTGTCAAGGTTATCAACCAATTCCATTTTACCATATCCAAGGGTCAATTCTCTATCCTACTCAACCAGTCAAAACATCTGACAAAACTGATCACTCCCTCGTTGAAACAATTTCTTTGCTTGACCTTTGACCAATTTGTCCTGGTTTCTTTCTTTTTTTATTTTTAACTTTTTTGAGATATAATTCACAATTATAAATTTAAGGTGTACAATTCAGTCACTCTTAGTATATTGACAGGTATATGCGACCATCACCAATTTTAGAACACTTTCATCACATCAAATAGAAATCCAGTACTCTAGCTTATCACCCACTACCATACCAGCATTCCCCCAGGCCTAACCAACCACTAATCTACTTTTTGTCTATAGGTTTTTGTTAGTATTTTTTTGTAGTAACATATAAAACAAAATTTGCTTTTTAGATTATTTTTCAGTGTACAATTCGGTGGTACTTACTACTTTTGCAATGTTGTGCTACCATCACCACCTTCCATCATCACCCAAAACAGAAACTCTTTACCTGTTGAGTAATAACTTCCTCTGCCCCCTCCCTCCAGCCCCTGGTTATCTCTAATCTACTTTCTGTCTCTATGAATTTGCTTATTCTAGATATTTTATATAAATGGAATCATGCAATATTAGGCTTTTTGTGTCAGGTTTATTTCAAGGTACATACATATATTGGAACTCCTTTCCTTTTTATGGCTGAATAGCACTACATTGTATGTATAACATCACATTTTGTTTATCCATTCACCTATTGATGGACTCGGGTTACGTCCACCTTTTAGTTCTTGTAAATAAGGCGGTTGCTGTTATCACCATTACTATGTAGTTATCTGAGTGAACCTGCTTTCAATTCTTTGAGGCTGATTTCCATTTTATCCCACTGGCTTTCATCTTTTCTCAGCATTTCTAAATGCTAGTGTGCCCCAGGGTTCAATCTTGGAAATTCTTTTCTTTCCTATATACACTTACCTCTGGGTTGTCCCCTCCAAGCCCATGGCTTTAAATATCATCTATATCAAAACTCAGTCTCCAGCCTGGACCTGCTTTCTGAGCTCCACTTGAATGTCTCCGCCAGGAAGGCTAATAGGAATGTCAAACTCAAAAGAGCTCTTAGGATCCTGCCCCACTGCTCCACTCTAACTTGTTCTTCCCTCAATTTTTTTTCCACCTCAGTTGCTTAAGCCCCAAACAGAGGGACTAGTCTTGATTTCTGTGTTCTCAATATACTCCATTCATTAATGCAAGTCCTGCCTTCTGAATGTGACTGCTTCTTTCCACTTCTGTCACCACCACCCTTACCCAAGTAACCATCATCTCTCCTCTGGAGGCTGACAATAGCTAAAAACTGAACTCTCTGCTTCTACATTTGCCCCCATTTAATCTATTCTCCTCGTAACAGGAACAGTGCTCTTTTGAAAACATAAATATGATCATATTTGTCCCCAGCTCAAAAACTCTCCAGTGGCCTTCCACCATATTTAGAATAAAACTGTTTAAACACCTCACTGTGGACTACAGGCCTTATGTGATCTGGCTAGATCTGGCTATGGGCTGCCTCCCCAACCTCATTTCCTATCACTCTTCTCCTTGATGCACGGTACTCCCTCTTTGTTGTTCTTCAAATCCAGCAGGCAAGCTATGATCTGGCAGGCCAAATGCTGCCCAGCACCTGTTTTGTTTCAAATTTTTACTTAATTTTAAATTGTGAGATAATTGTAGAACCATATGTAGTTTTAATTTAATTTAATTTAATTTTTATTTTGAAATAAATTCAAACTTACAGGAACAGTTGCAAAAACAATACAAACCCCATACACAGAACTCCAGCATACCCTGACCCCCCTCCCCCGATACCCTGATCCACCAACTTTAACATCCTGTCACACCATTTCTTTCCTTCCCTCCCTTCCTCCCTCTCTCCTTTTCTATCATCCATCATCTATTGCTCTGTCTTCTGAACATATGAGAGCAAGCTGTACACATCCTTGAACAAACAATATAATTCACATATACATTCCCCATGAACAAGAACATTCTTTTATGCAATCCCATTCAGCGCAGCTAAGAAGTACAAGAAATTCAATATTGATACAAAGCTTACATTCTGTATTTCCTTTTTTTTTTCTTATGTCCCAACTGTGTCCCTTTGAACCTCCTCTCCTCCATCCTCAGATCCCATCCAGGATCATCTTTGGCATTTAATTGTAATTATCTATTTAGACTGTCTTTTTTTTTTTTTTTTTCCAATTGTGGAAACATATATACAGCCTAAATCTTCCCATTCCACCCCCTCCCTAGCATTCCATTAGTGGGATCAATCACATTTAGAATGTTGCAATGCCATCACCCTCCCACCATCCATTACTAGAAATTTCCCTTCACCCCAAACAGAAACCCTACACTCATTTCTTAACTTCTCATTGCCCCTGCCCCCACTTCTCATAACCCATACTCTACTTTTCATCTCTATGGTCATATTCTCTGATACTTTCTTTATGTTTACGGTGGGGCTTAAATTTAACATCTTAAATCTATAACAATATTGTTTTTTTTTGATACCAACTTAACTTCAGTAGGACACATAAACTATGTTCCTACACTCCTCCATTCCCCAATCTTTATGTAGTCTTGTCAAAAATTACATATTTTACATTGAGTCCAAAACCACTGATTTATCATTACACTTTATGTATTTTAGATCCTGTAGGAAGTAAATAGTGGAGTTACAAATCAAAAATACAGTAGTATTGGTATTTATATTTACCATGTGATCTTTACTGGAAATCTTTATTTCTTCATGTGGTTTCAGTCAATTGTTTAGTGTCCCTTCCTTTCAGCCTGCATAATTCCCTTTAGCATTTCTTATAGGACTGATCTACTGGTGATGAAGTCCCTCAGCTTTTGATTATCTGGGAATGTTTCCATCTCCCCCTCATTTTTAACCTCCAGGTGTTTGTGAATTTTCTAAGTCTCTGATGGTTATTGACTTCTATTTGTATTCCATTGTGGTCAGAGAATGTGCTTTGACTAAATTCAGTTTTTTTAAATTTATTGAGGCTGGTTTTATGTCCCAGCATATGGTCTATTCTGGAGAAAGATCCGTGATCACTAGAGAAGAATGTGTGTCCTGGTAATTTGAGGTGTAATGTTCTATTTATGGCCATTAAATTTCTCTGTATCTCTCTCTCCTTTCTTTGTTTCTCTGTCGTTAGGACTCCCTTTAGTATCTGAAGTAGGGTAGGTCTTTTATTAGCAAAATCTCTCAGCATTTGTTTGTCTGTGAAAAATTTAAGCTCTCCCTCAAATTTGAAGGAAAGTTTTGCTGGATAAAGTATTCTTGGTTGGAAATTTTTCTGAGAATTTTAAGTATGTCATGCCACTGCCTTCTTGCCTCCACGCTGGCCGCTGAGTAGTCACAACTTAGTCTTATGTTGTTTCCTTTGTATGTGGTGAATTGCTTTTCTCTTGCTGCTTTCAGAACTTGCTCCTTCTCTTCAGTATTTGACAGTCTGATCAGAATATGTCTCGGAGTGGGTTTATTTGGATTTGTTCTATTTGGAGTTTGCTGGGCATTTATGCTTTGTGTATTTACATTGTGTAGAAGGTTTGGGAAGTTTTCCCCAACAATTTCTTTGAATACTCTTTCTAGACCTTTACCCTTCTCTTCTCCTTCTGGGACACCAATGAGTCTTAAATGTGGACATTTTATTTTAATCTATCATATCCCTGAGATCCATTTCAATTTTCTCAATTTTTTTTCCCCATTCTTTCTTTTGTTCTTTCATTTTCCATTCTGTGGTCCTTGAGGTCAGCTTCCTCTAGTCTTGTACTATGAGAATCCAGAATCTTTTCAATTTGGTCAACAGTTTCTTTTATTTCCATAAGAACATCTATTTTTTTATTTACTCTTGCAATTTCTTCTTTATGCTCTTCTAGGGTCTTTTTTATGTTCTTTATATCCTGTGCCATGCTCTTCTTCATGTCCTTTATATCCTGTGCCATGCTCTCATTGTTTGTCTTTAGCTCTTTGATTAATTGCTCCAAGTACTGTGTCTCCAGCATTCTGATCTTTTGATTAGGGTGTTTGGGTTTGGGTTCTCCATATCATCTGGTTTTATCATATGCTTTAAATTTTTCTGTTGTTTTTTGGCATCTTGGCATTTGCTTTACTTGATAGGGTTCTTTCAGGATATGAAAAATACCAATCTCTGTAAAATAAGCTTGGTGGCGTACACTTTCTCTAACTAACCAGCAGATGGTGTCCGTGAGTCACCTATTCCCCTCAAGACAGTTCTCCCCCACTTTGTCTTTGTGGTGTGTGGGGGTCTGATTCTTGTGGGGTTCAAATGGTGCTCTAAGTTTGAGTGTGTTGTTGGTGTTGAGTGTGTCAAATGGTGCTCTAAGTTTGAGTGTGTTGTTGGTTCAAATGGTGCTCTAAGTTTGAGTGTGTTGTGTTGAATGTGGGGCATGTGCCTGAGTGGTTAGGGAGGCAGGGCAGCTTTAATAATCAAACCTTCCAGGTGTTCCCGGAGATTTAAGGCTGTTGCAAGAGTCTAAGCCTTCATTTCAATCTTGCCACAGACTGTCTCTGCTGCTGACCCACAAGTCCCTGTATTGGCGTAGGGTCCCTGGGATTTCCGAGCAGGTCCCCCTTCTCAGCTGTGCTCTTCCAGGACCTCTGCTGAGGGAAGGCTGTGCCACGTCACAAGTGCACAGTGGCCCACCAGGGAAGCCCTGGGCCGCCGGGCCATGCAGGGGCATTCCCAGCCTGCTGTAAAGATGGCTGAATGGGCATGTTAATTTCCCCCTTTTCGCACAGCTCCGCCTTCCCAGCTCTGGGACAATTGGTGCACTAAAGGCCACTGTCCACGGCCGATATTGTGGTGTGTGCATGGTGCTGCGGGAAACACTCCCCATTACACTGGGACCCTTGGCGTGGTTCTAGGCTGTGGCTCTGGCCCCAGGCAGAAGTGTCCCCAGCCCGCCAGAAAGATGGCTGCAAGGGGTGTGGTTTCTTTTTCCTTTTGACTCCCCTCTGCCCTCCTGGCTCCGAGACAATTAGCAGCGGGTGTGGGAAGGGCTATCTTCCACACCAGATATTGAGGCATTGGCACAGCCTGTTCCTGCCACACTTCACTGCGTGGTTCTCACCGCTGTATCCACAGCTGCTCCTGGGTTTTTTTTTTTTAAAAAGAACTAGTTCGTCTCCAAACACCAACCCACAGTTTCCCCACACCACAGTGCAGCCGCTGGACTTTCAGTTGGCTCACTCACTCGTTTCAGAACGCAGACTCCCGGTTTCACCAAATGCACGGTCCCTGTGGATATAGCAGACCTTGTCCTGCTGGTGCATCGTTGGAACTGGTGTTCTGGGTCACTTTCTGGCTTTTATCTAGTATTTTTCATGGAGGTTTTTTTTTGCCCTGTCTCACCTAGCCACCATCTTAGGTTCTCCCACCACATGTAGTTTTAAGAAATAATACAGAGATCCCAAATCTTCTTCACCCAGTTTCCCTCAAGGGCAACATCTTTCATAACTGTAGTACTATATTAGAGCCAGGAAATTAATACTTACACAATCTACCAACCTTATTTAGATTTTACCAGGTTTACATGCACTCAATTTATGTGCTTGTATGTGTATTTAGTGGTATGCAATTTTATCACACAACAATCACCACAGTTAAGGCAGAGAAGAGTTTCATCACAAGGATGCCTTGTGCTTATCTTTTATAGCCAGGTACGTCTGGCTAATCTTTCCTCCATCTCTAGAATTTTGTCATTTTAAGAATGTCATATGAATGTGATCATACAATATGTAACCTTCTGAGATCAGCTTTTCTCATTCAGTATAATTTCCCTGAAATCCATCCAAGTTATTGAGTGGTTCCTTTTTATTGCTGAGTAGTATGAATGTACCTCAATTTATTTAACCATTCACTCATTAAAGCATTGTTTCCAGTTTGGGGCTATGATGAATAAAGCTGCTATGGACATTCGTGTACAGGTTTTTGTGTGAATATGGTTTTTTATGTGTGTGAACATTTTTCATTTCTCTGGGATAAATGCCCAAGAGTGCAATTGCTGGGTCACATGGTAACTCTTCTGTTTAAACTTCTGAGTAACTGCCAGACTATTTGCCAAACTGGCTGCACCATTTTACATTCCTACCAGCAGTGTACGAGGGTTCCAGTTTGTCCACCTCCTTGCCAATACTTGTTATTTTCTATCTTTTCAATTACAGACAACTAGTGAGTATGAAGTGGTATCTCACTCTTGTTTTGATTTGTATTTCCCCACTAGCTAATGATGTAGAGCATCTTTTAATAAACTTATTAGTCATTTGTATACCTTCTTATGAGAAATGTCTATTCAGATCCTTTGCCCATTTTTTAATTGGGTTATTTGTCTTTTTATTATTGAGTTTTAAGAGTTGTTTATATATTCTATATACAAGTCTTGTCAGATAAATGATTTGCCAACATTATCTCCATTCCATGGGGTGTCTTTTCAAACTTTCTTCATGGTATTCTTTGAAGCACAGAAATTTTCAATTTTGGTAAAGTGCAATTGATCTATTTTTTCTTACGTTACTTTGGGTTTTGGTGTCATATCTAAGACACCATTACATAATTCAAGATCATGAAGACACGCCTGTTTTCTTCTAAAAGTTTCATATTTTTAACTTTTACAATTTAGGTCATTGATCCACTTTGAGTTAGTTTTTGTATATGGTATGAAGGAAGGGTCCAACTTCATTCTTTTGCGTGTGGCTATCAAGGTGTCCTAGGCCCATTTATTGAAAGGACTATTCTTTCCCCACTGAATGGTCCTGAAACCCTTGTTGAAAATCAGTCAACCACAGACAACTAGGTTTATTTCTGTGTTCTCAGTTTTATACCGATGACCTATTATGTCTACTCACTTGATTGTTGCTTTCTTTACAGAAAAAAATCGCGGACCCCTGATCTAATCTAATAAAACTTTATACTCCAGAGCCTTTACATATGCTGCTCCCTGTCCGGGATACTCTTTCCCCAAATCTTCTCATGGTTTGCTCTTTATTGTCATTCTGGTTTCAGCTCAAATACACCCTAAAGACCTTCCCTGACTACCCTGTTTAGAATGCCACCTCCTGTTCCACTGTTTTCTATCTCCTACCTTGCTTTACTTTTCTTTTTAGAATTTATCACTTCCTTCACTAGAATGTAACCTCTATGAGGGCAGTCTCTAGCACAAAGAATAGTGCCCTGCACATAACACCTACTGGAGAAATATTGGAATGAAAGATGAGTCACAGAGAATTACAACTTTCCAGAAAAAATAAAGCTACTTATTACCCCATGAATAGTTTTGTTAGAAATTTTTTGAAAAGAAAGAGCAGTATGTCTGATTTCAATCATGATTAAAAGTGATATTTATATGCCACTTTACCTCCATGACATTCCCCAACATATCAAGCTGAGGAGTTGCATAGGGCTAGAGGGCAAGAATGTTTTGAAAGTTTTGAGATTTGTTTTCTAATTCTACATGTCTTCTGATCCCCTGTTGAACCTGAACTGAAATACAATGGGTGGATAACAATGTAGTTTATCTTTTTACATACAACAATCTATTTTTCTAGACTCTTCTTGAATTCTTTTTTTTTTTTTAAACTTTAGTGTGGTAACATATATACAACATAAAAACCCCACTTTAACCACTTTCATGTATTCAATTCAGTGGTGTTAATTACAGTCACAATGTCGTACTACTATCACCACCACCCATTACCAAAACTTTTCTATCACCCCAAACAGACAATATGCACCCATTAAACATTAACTCCCCACTACCCACCCCCACTTCCACCCCTGGTACCCTGTAATCTTTCTGTCTCTATGAATTTGCATATTTTAGTTATTTCATTTAAGTGTGATCAAACAATATTTGCCCTTTTGCATCTGGCTTATTTCACTTAATATGATGTCTTCAAGGTTCATCCATGTTATCACATGTATCAGAACTTCATTCCTTTTTACAGCTGAATAATATTCCATTGTGCATATATACCACATTTTGTTTATCCATTCATTCATTGATGGACACTTGGGTTTCTTCTATGTTTTGACAATTGTGAATAATGCCACTATAAACATCAGTTTGCAAATATCTGTTCCAGTCCCTGCTTTCAATTCTTTTGGGTATATACATAGAAGTGGGATTGCAAGGACATAAAGTAATTCTATACTTAACTTCCCCAGGAATCACCAAACTGCTTTCTACAGTGCCTGTACCATTTTACATTTCCACCAACAATGCACAAGGGTCCGTATTCCTCTTTAATTCTTAACCCTTTGACCTGCCTACTAGGAGAACACTGTGGTACAGAGGAAAGGAAAAAGGACACTGGTATAAAGATGTTGGTCATTGGCCAGCTCTAGCACTCACCAATTACGGAAGGTGAGAATTCATCTCAAGTCCATAAACCTCGATTACAGAAATAATATCTGTCTCACAAATCAATGTAGGTAAATAGTAACAAACTCTCAATTATTTATCGTCTTCTATATGCAAAATACTTTGCTAAGTGCTTAGAATATATTATCCAATTTAATTGTCACAATAATCAGTTAATCTAAAGAGTTAACGATAGTCATCTGGCTAATAGGTATGAAATAGGGCAATTTTTCAGACTTTTTAATCTGGTTATGTCAAATGGCCTTGTCAAAAGTAAAACAACTGTTTTTAATTGCCAGTAATAAAAGCAACAAACATACTTAACCTTTATTTATTTTTAATTACCACCAAATTTCAGAAAACTTTGTCCTTTAATTTCTATATAATTCGAGTATTTCATAAGTATGTACTTCTTTTAAAATAAAAATAAATATATATATATATATATATATATATACTTTAATACTGATATGGTTAGCATAATTAGGAAGTTCACATATAGCAGAAGTAAACTTCCATAGTTTTTGAAATGGAAAACAAAGTAATTCCCAGTCTTAAGTAGTCAAATCTAATTATTAAATAAACGTGGAGAGTCAGAATCAGGCTCTATAGCAGCTGGGGCTTGATGGTGAGGTGGGGTGGGCAGGGGATACAGTGGCTTCACTCTTGGTTGATGGAGGAACAAACACATTTTAAAAAAGGGGATCACTCTTTGACTAATTTTTCTCTGCGTTTCATATCTTGCTTTTACAGTGCTTCCTCTAATGTTTTTCTAAAACAGGCTTAATAATTGTCGGGTAAACATATTGTCTTTAAAAATGGGTTGGCTCTGGATTTTCAGAAAGATGTGCTTTTCGGAAAATGTACCAAGGAACGGCAATTGTCCCCCCTCTTCCTTGCCAAGCTCTGCTTCCCTATGTATGGTAAACCGGTGACTTTAAGCAATATTCGATTTAGCCACCAGATGTCCTAAGGCTCATACAAGATTTAGTGCCTTTTGTGGATCTTCATCACAAGGTTTTGTAAGTAATATGACTCAGTTACATCCCTGAGTCTGCACTGTAAGAATAGTTCTAATTATTGAGCACATTTATATGTTACTCTTTACATTGTATATAGCCATGGCTCTTTCCAAGGAGATTCCCTCAGAACCAGTTATCTATAATTTTTGCCGAGGCCTGTTTGCAACTATAATGGCAGACACGGTTATTTTATCATGCTTATTATTCTTGGTAATATCAAAGAACAAAGCATCAAAATGGCAAATACTAATTAATTGTGAATAGAGAGAATATGGGAACATACCAAATCTACAATAGCCTCTACCACTACCACTTACGCATGTCACACATTATTGAGACAAGGAAGGTTTAGGATGATGATAAACGTGATTGGCAATATAACCATAGCAAGTCAATTTTGATACCAATCTGATATCAATTCTTAATACTCACATCCTGTTTGTTGCTCTCCATCTCGCTGCTCTACTAAGAACTGTTTCTCCCTCCAATCCTTCTTCAAGGTTCTGATTCCTGTAAATTATAATTGGCTAGTTATTTATTCACTCTATTAAGCCAGAGACTATGATTTAGCCCAATGGTGGATGGGCACTCCTATAAATACTTGAAGAAACTGAAACCTCATATAATTCTAATAATGTCTTAGATTAACTCAATTCTGGGGTACTTAACAAAGCTCTTTCCATTTGTTCCATAGCCAGTGGGAAGAATTTTATCAGGTTGTGGGGAGAGAAAAGGGAAAGGTAGCTGAATATGATGAAAATCACTTCTGTATTGAGTCATTGCTGTCACCAACTAGAACAGTCTCCCCAACTGCAAAATGAGCAGAAATTGGGAATAAGTGATCTTGTTGTTATAAAATTCTGTGATTTAATGTGGCTTCTTTTGCCATATCAAATTAAAAATATTTGAAGAAAGGTGACTTCTCATAACCTTCTAAAAGGCTTCAGTGAGCTGCAGTGGAGATGGAAATCATGATTCTGCTTAACCAATTACCAAGTTTGAGTCTGTTTCCTCCTCTACCAGCTCTTCTGATGTGGATGGGTACTTTTCTGGATTAGCTAAAATGCTGGATGTTGACACAGTAGTATTATTTCCTGAGTTTGTTAGGAAGTGGAGGAGCATAAAGACAGACTGTCCCTTCCACTATTCCACAGCCTCCTTATTATCTTTTCATTTCTCTCTACTACCTTTCATACTCCCAGAGCCATTTCTTTCCCTTCCTCTTTCTATTAGTTCTCTTCTTGTAGATCATTCTCATTTGGGGAAAAAAACAAACTCTTTTAACTGAAATAAACATACTTTTACTAAAAAGTGAAGTGTTTAGTAATTTGGAATATTAACTCAGACTAACCCTTCTTGAAAATCAATGGAAATTTAAAATTTAGTCTATTTGTTAAACTGAGATAAAACTAGTAAAAATATTTTGCTAAGTATTTTGCTACCTGCCTTCTCTCCCACTTCAGAAATAAAGCATAGAAGGAATCAAGCACTGAATGAATGAATAATCTGTAACTTTCTGCAAAAATTCCAATTGTCATCTTGCAAAAACCCACAAAACTAATCCCATCTGCATAATGCTTGCTTAACCTTGCATAACCCTGCTTAACCCCGCATAACGCTTAACCTTGACATCTTTCAAGGCCAACACAGTCCCTCCTTCTTGGTCCAGATCTTCTGCCTGGATCATTCTTTCAGAGACCTTCAGGTGTCTGGTCCAAAGAGCTTCCTCATAAAGGCCTTTTCTGATTGCCTCCTCCTCTTTCCCCACCTCCTCAACTAAAGATAGCAGTCCCCTCCTCATTCCTTAACCCTACTATACTTTTCTTCAAAAGATTTATCACTGCTAGGCATTTTATTAAATATCTAGGCATGTTCTTAATCTGTCTCATCCCTAGAATATTAGCTCCAGGAGAAGAGGGCCTTTGTCCTCCTCCTTTCCTGTGGGATCCCCAGCACTTTTAGCGGCGCAAGAGACACACAGGGTGCTCAACAAATAATTTTTTTCTCCAGTCTCATATGGCTACTTGCCAGTTTCCCCAGAGCCACAGGATCCCTTCTTCCTTAGCCCAGCTCAACTCCAAGCAACAACCCACCATCACCCCGACCCCAGTTAAGATGTTCGTTCCCCCACCTGTCGGCTACAGGGAGATCGCTGCGCACCCACCACCCGGACGGGGCAACGGCGGTTGGGCTCTGCTCAACCGCCCATCGCCCGGGCCCCCCGCGCCCCTCAGCTGGTCCCAGGCCGCCGCGCCGGGGAGCCACAGTGCCCGCACCGCCGCGCTTCCGCCGCCCGCCGCGCAGCCGTTAGGACCCCGCGCAGCCTCAAGGGTTCTATTTTGAACGATCCGTTGATGTGGTTGTAAAACGTGACTCCGTTTATCCGGGCTTCCTCCGTGAGCAAGACACGCATCCACCCACGGTGTGAACAGAGATGCCGCTCGCGGGTCCCGGCCACCCAGATCCCCGCCCCACTTCTCACCTTCACACCAAACTGACCAGCCCCGGCCGCCGCACGAGGCCCAACCGCGCGCCCCCTCAGGCGGCTTCCTGCGAAGAAAGCGGGGAACCCTTTACGGGGAAACAGTCCTGGGCCCCACCATCCCTAAGGCCGCCTTTGTAAGGGTGATAACATTTCTGCTTTAAGAGATACCCGCTTCCCCCTCAACTCGCCGCCCCAACGTCCCCAAGACAGCCCTGAGAGGCGGGCCATGATCCGATTGAGAAGACTGGGGCAATTGCTGGTAGTTCTTTGGGAGTCAGTAACTCTTTTCTGATAAAGAGCCCAGGTTTTTCTCTCCACCTTCTGGAAAGGAATCTAGAGTTTTGGGGTTAGGAGTACTAAAAGCCGTCCTGTCCTGCCTCCATGGTGCAGTCCAGAGGAGGGCCTCAACACACTAAACACAAAGGTGTTCAGGAGAGATTATTCTACCCCTGATCCAAACACTTGTCAACTCAGAAATAATAAACCAAGCTATAAAGCAACAAGGGCAGTTTTGGGGGTCTTGGAATTGCAATTCAGGAAGCACAGATTCAGGTAGCAACCCAAATCGTGTTTCATCTTGGCATTTCCAGGCAACGATTTTCAAAGGAAAAGGATAAGATTAGATAAACTGTTTGTGGCTGGTTGATATTTGGGGTACACCAAATGTTCTTCAGGTTAATGGTTTACTGAATGCTTTATCTTGTTTGTTTATGGTGTCCGGATGTCCTTAAGGTTTTGAGGAACATTGTTGCTTGAGGCTTTGCATGCTATGGTAGTTTCTGTTAACTAGCTGAGATATGCGCAAGACTAACCTCCGTAATGACCTCCGGACTCCATTTTAAATCTCTTTGCCTTAGTCACTCTATTTTGTTTTATTTCTTTTTACACATGTAAGAGCTAACTTGATCTCAAAAGAGAATATCCCAATGAACAATAAATAAGAAAAGGTGTGCAGCAGAATTAGGAATCAGGGAACTTCAAATTAAAACCACAGAAGATACCACTAGACACCCACCAGAAAAGCCAAAATAGAGAAAGGAAAAACAGGAGAATTCCAGATGTGGGAGGACATGTGGAGCATGCAGAACTCTCATACATGGTTAGTGGGAGTGTAAATTGGTAAATTGGTACAACTACTTTGGAAAACTGTTTGGCAATATTTACTAAAGCAGATATGACTACTCTATGACCCAACAATTCTACTCCTAGTATATACTCAATAGAAATACACACATCTATTAAAAAAAAAAAAAAAGTGTTAGAATGTTTATAGAGTACTATTCATAATAGTTCCAAACTGGAAATAATCCAAGTGTTCATTAACAGAAGAACGGATAAATCCATTTGAGTATATTCATACAATGGAATATTATACACAATAAGAGTGAATGTCCAGCTACAGGCACCTATATGGATGAATCTCTTATAGTTGAGATTGAAAGTTGAGTAAAAGAAACCAGGTGCAAAAGAGCACATACTGTATGATTCCATTTATATAAAGGTAAAAATACAGGCAAAACTAATCTATGGTGTCAGAAGTCTAGATTGTGGTTATCTTTTGAGGGGCTGTGACTGAGAAGGGACAAAGTCTTCTGGAGTTTGTTGTGTGACTTGATTTGGCTGCTATTCACTTTGTAAGAGCAATCATCAAGCTGAACTGTGTATATGTTTTACCTAATCAAAAAAGTTTTTTTTTTAATTAAGCAATAAAGGCCTTGATGTCTTACTTTGTCCAAGTTCTTCTCAATTCAACTCAACATATATTCATTTCTAATCATTAGTACAAGGCACTGACAGGCACTGGTAGGCACTATGGAGTGTAAAGACATTTCTGCTTTCCAGGGGTTCATAATCTAGTAGAGGACACAATCATAAAAGTCATTGTTTGGGAACAGTCTCTAACATTGTGCTAATTGTTATTGCCTTAGAAGAAAGTTGGGGAAAAGAGTAGCTTTCAGACAGAATTTCTGGATTAGAAAGGATCTTAAGATAGACATAGAACTCATGGACAGTGGCTAGAAAGATCAACTGTCTCAGTTTGCCCAGGGCTGGGGACATTCTCAGGATGTGAGACTTTTAGTGCTACATGGAGATAATCCTGGGCAACCTGGGATGGTTGGTCACCCTAGCTGGCAGATATTGAGCTTGACTTAACATCAAACCCACTGAAATACTAGGTCTGGCACACAAAAGGTGCTCAGTAAACTCAATGGATATTTGTTGTAACGAAATGGGGATAAATGAGAACAGAAATAAAGGCACCTATTAAAGTAATGCCAGTTTTGTTGTTGTTTGTTTATAGCAGGGAATAGTGGGGAATATGGGTTAGGGTTGGTTTGAGAAGGGCCTTGAATGCCAATTTGGATTATATTTTGTAAACAATGGGTAGCCATGGAATGCTTTAGAACATAGAAGGGACAGGGGGAAAAATCCATTCTTTTTCTTGTTAAATCTGGATCACTGAATGGGATGAGTTGGTCTAAGTAGGGTCTACAAGCTGAAGTCCAAGTAGGAGGTTAATAGTCCCCCTCCCAAATTTAAATAAACTTTTGGGACTGTAAGGAAACTAAGAGGTCCACGAGTCTAATGCCTTTCTCATTTTTTAATCAAAATTTTTTTATTTTTTCATTTTAGAAACAGTTTCTTCCATACCTTCCCCCCTTCTTAAATTTTAATAATTATTTTTAATATTAATTTTAATTAGTAATAAGTGAAAGCCCAGTGGTAAAGTGATTTGTTCAGGTCATTCAGAGAGTCCTAAGCAGGGTTGGGCAAGAAGGCAAATTTCTCCCCTGCTTGGTTGGTGATCTTATACCACCCAAGTGGTTTCATAGCCTTGACACTCTGGAACAAAGTTTTCACTGAGAAAAAAAGAGCAGAGTAATATTCTTTTTTGAAGTTAAATTTATTCAGCTCGCAAATTATGAGACGATATCCTTTCTACCATTTGAGGGTTGAAAGTATTAGTTCTTTTATGGAACACTGACCTTGGTAGATGGTAGTTGGTAATGCCCTTCCTTGACAATATAAGAAGTTGGTAACCTTTTAGTTCTCCTGCTCCCCACTATGTCCCCACTGGTTCATAAAATGAAAAAGTCTGGAACACCTTTTTTAAAAAATTCTTATGCTGCTTCTGGCTCAGTATCTTTCTTTCATCCTTGTTACCAACGAACATTTTAAAATGTAGATCCATACAAACTTGTGGTGGATATGGCATACCTATCTCCTTTTTATATGCCTTTCTTAAATGCAGGGCCTGGAAAACCAAAAAACTATCAGATGCTCTTGCAGCTAAGATTCTGGTTGTAAAATTAATTGATATGCCAATTATTTGTATAACTCAGAGACTTGGCAAGCGAAAGTGGAGCAGGAATCATCTCCTGCTGCTTTGGCTGTTACTGCTCGCAATACCATGGGGATGTTGTTTTTTTCGGCAGCAGTTTTCCAGTATCCATTCACTAGCTTCATGGCTATTGGAGGCTGCTGAGGCAGTGGTAGAACCATCAGCTTCCTGATTCCTAGACCACAATAGGGAGGCATGTTCTTGAACTCCTCACCTTCCCTGGAGGGTAAGCTTAGTTCTTGGAGCCATTTCTTGGATAGAGCAGAGACCCTGCTCCTCCAGGTCTTCCAATGATTTTGTAAGCACGTAAGTCCCTGTGTTCTCTTTTTCTGCTTAAAATAAGCAAGTTCCCATTTCTTGCATCCAACCCTGACAGATATAATACCTGACTGAGCAATAAAGTAAGTAAATTCTAACTTCTATGCTTCTATAAGCCCCTCTCATATCCTTCCCTTCCCTTTTCTTCTTCTTCCCGTAAGTGCCAATCCAGTGTAACCTGGTGCCTTTATTTCCAGCTTTTTGAGGCTTTTTGTAGCTGCTCCTTGGGCCTTCAGAGAGGAAAGACACTCATATTACCATTAATTCATAAGGGGAGGGCAGCAAGGCCCCAGGAGGTTGAGGATGTTCCTGAGGCCCAAGATTATACCTGACTCAACATCTCATGTCATCACTAATCGAGATGCCACCCCTTTATCTTTACATGCTGGAAGGCTTGGATCTATGATTAGGAAAAATACAGTTTTTTTTCCCCCCTTAGATTTGGTACTGGGCTGTGAGTCCCCTCAAAGACAATCAATTTCTGTTTTGGCTTATTGGCTATCATCAAAGGGAAAGTGAGAGTGCATAGGTGTATGAATTATTAAGATAAAATTAATTTTTGCATGTTTTCACGATTCATTTAACATTTCTAGAAACAAAAATAGTTTTCTCTTCATAAACATGATTACTGAAATTTTTGTTAATCTCCTCCCCCTTCATACATGCCCTTTTGCCTAAGCAACACGTACCCTTAGTATGCTAGAATTGTTTATAGCCCAGTGTTCTGGTTTCTTAACGGTGCCGTCAGGCAAAATACCAAAAATGGATTGGCTTTTATAAAGAAGATTTATTAAGTTACAAATCTACAACTCTAAGGCCATAAAACTGTCCAAACTAAGGCATCAACAAGAGGATGAAGAAAAGCTGATGGTGTCTGGAACACCTCTGTCAGCTGGGAAGACACATTGCTGGAGGTGTCCGGAAAACCTCTGTCAGCTGGGAAGATATGTGCCTGGCATCTGCTTGTCCTGGGTTATGTTTCAGCTCCTCACTCACCTCCTGTGCATACTTAGCATCTCCAAATATCCTTCTGTCCTTAACTCCAAGCATCTTTGAGTGTCAGCATCAGTGTCAGCTCTTAGCTTCTCTCCAAAATGTCCCTCTCAGCTGCTTTTGGGGAGTTTTGCCCTCTCTTAGCTTCTCTGGAGCAAATTCTGGGCTAGCATCTCAAAGCATCAGCAAGCATCTGGATCTGCTCCTTTTGAAGGACTCCAGTAACCTAATCAAGACCCACCCTGAATGGGCAGGATCAAATCTCTATGGAGACATTCAATCAAGAGGTCACACCATAATCAGAAAGATCAATAAATCTGTCCCCACAAGATTGCATTAAAGAATATGGCTTTTGGGGGGACATAATATATCCAAACTGGCACACCCTGTAATACTTTTCCCATGGTACTCTTGTTTTGCAAATATAACAGCTGCCTCCCGTTCTTCTTTCTAAATTATTGTTGTAATGGTATTGAAGAGCCAGGATGATTATACTCTTTTGTAAACAATCTGGCCTAAAAACCCTAGGAAATCATAAAAAGATGGGATCCCTTTGGATAAGGAGATTAAACTCTTTTGTAAATAATCTGACCTAAAAGACCTAGGAAATCATAAAAAGATGGGATCTCTTTGGATAAGAAGATATCTGTGGCAGAATCTCAACAAACAGCCCTTCCAGCGTTAGTTATAATACTAACAGGAAGTCCTTGCACTGTTCCCTCAATTTCAGAGCACAGTTTTTAGATGATAAGGTATTGCTGAAATCTGGCTATAAGAAAAAGTTTGACCTAGAAAAAAAGTGCACATTCATGCTAGGAAGTGGTTCCATAATTTACTAGCATAGATGGTATCTCTCAAACTCTCAATTGGTAAGTTCTTCTTGGCCTCTAACCTCAGATTGTAAATTAAACACTTTATTTTCCATTTACTGAATGTAGAGAACATCTTTCCACTAATACCATTTATCTTTCCAATTTTTCTAGGAAGATAAATCAAGGGAAATTTATGGTTAGATTAACCCAGGTGGTAAGTGGGTATGAAACATTGTTTCAGGGTCATAAAATTGGCAAAGATACCTTTTAAAAATTTATTCTAAAGGTCTGACATCTTTAGAATCTGTCCAGCATACTTTATAAGGTCTTCCCACCATGGTTTGGTTCAGTTCTACAATTCCTGGATCAGACACTGCCAGGCAGAGGAGATACAAAAATGAATAAAATATATTCCCTGCTCAGGAAAGCTTCTGGAATTAATGCCCATTCTTCAGACAAGTCTTTACCGTTTTCTTTACCTCCACTCTGCAATTATTGCACGAATGGTTTCTTTTGAATCCTAACTGCTCGGATACCATGGCCCAAAGTCAGTCCTCAGCTCTCTCTACTGAGCCTGTTTCCCTATCCCGTCCTTTCTTCCTCCTCAGTCTCATTCATTCTCCCAAGTAATGTAAGTAAATAAGAATTCTAGGACCAAAGAATCATATGAATTTAATCATTTATACACCAGAAAGCCAGCGTACACGCCGACCTCGGAAAAGCAAACAGGAAACTATCGATCCCACGCAGGAAATGATCTGTTTGAGGGCAAGGAAGATACCGCAGATTTTCCTCGTTTTTCTTCAGTTCCCTTAACTCATTTCCGGGTTTCAATTAATTTGGTTCTCCCCTGCAATAACAGAGTCCCGCTGGTTCTTCCCAGTCCAACCCTAGACCTTGTCCCCGGGAGTGGCCAATAGGCAAGCCTTTCATTTACCGGACATTTTTATGCCTTGTTTTACATCACAGCTAATCTTAACCAATCAGTAGTTGGGGTAGGAGGTGCCCAAATATTCTTCACTTCCTCCCCAAACAGCCCTCCCTCGCCTGCGTCATCCTGTGATAGATTAATTACATGGCCAATCAACAAGCAGCTTGGAGCCCTGCCTACCCTAAATCCAACCAATTAAAATGAAGACGGGAAACCGGCGGAGAATGGAAAACTCGCCCCCTCTTTTGGAGACGATTTGAAAAGGTGTGTCCGAGCCACATGAAGTTAAAATTTTCGACCAAAATCTCGGAGTACTGTATACTTCGTGTGTCCTAGTCCTATCTCCCTTCGACCCCACCCCATCATAGGGCCCACACCTCACCTCCCACCCCCGGCGTTTCAGTGAAACCCAGCCCCATCCGTGAAGTCCTGCGGAAAAGGACTGAGTCGCACGACCCCTGCTTGACGCGCTCCTCCGGGTGCCGGCAGAGTGAGGGAAGGAGAGACCTGCAACTTCGGGCGCCAATCTTGCCATT
The DNA here is from genome assembly GCF_015220235.1 of Choloepus didactylus. Classification (NCBI taxonomy): domain Eukaryota; kingdom Metazoa; phylum Chordata; class Mammalia; order Pilosa; family Megalonychidae; genus Choloepus; species Choloepus didactylus. Next base: position 124,494,787 of record NC_051314.1, read on the forward strand.
CTGTGCATCTCTCCGCCCTTCCCCACGTTCCTGGGTCGTAGCTGACACGGGAGTGGGAGGAGCCGAGTGCTGTGTTGCTTGGGGAGAGGCTCAAGCTTCTTAAGGTGGAACTGAACTATTGGGTGTGTGGCTCTCCAAAACCAGAGAGGTCACGTCTTCCTGGCTCCCATACTAGCGTCCCAGTTTCTCAAATCTAGTCCCCTAGACTTAGTTTACTTCCAGTCTTATTTTTAAGGAATAAGCAGATTAAGTAGAGGAAATAAAAATTGTTTACAAAACTTAAAATAATAGACAGTTATATAAAGGAAAGCGAAGTATTGCAGAGAACTTTTCCTTTATGCTTTAATCTCTTCTGCTGTCTTCTATTCTTCTGTTTTCTATGATCTTTTAACGTTGCTGCTGGAGTTTTTCAGATGTGCAGATTTGTCAGTTTTTGTTTGATAAATATTCCTAAACGAATTGTGTGTGTGTTGGTTTTATCTCTTACAACTGAACCTGGCTATAGCCATTGAAAGAAGCATGGACCCTGTGCTGCGGATTGCCTCCTACTCTTCACCACCGGTCCCCAGGAAGATGGAAAAGTGGAGGTGGTACTTTGTGCGGCCTTCCAATCTTGGCTCTGGTTCAGTTTCTCCTTTGTAAAATGGGGATAATATCTCTTGTATAGGTTTAGTGTGAGTACCAAAAGAACTAGAGTAGCCCAAACACTATTCTAGCTGGTTCTTCCCAACTTGTAATCTGAAAGGTGTAAACAAAAGATAATATTATGCATACAAAGCATATAATAACTGTAAACATTTATATAGTCCTTTTAGCTTGATTATATAAGTCCTTTTTTTAAAACAGTATTTTTTAAAACTTTATTTTGTAAAATTTCAAACATAAAAAAGTAGAGTGAATAGTATTTTTTTAAAAAACCGTTTTGTGATAATTAAACACCTGGGCAATCTTTTTTCGTCTCTTCACTCCCTCCCCCATCTCGATTATTTTGAGGCAAATTTCAGGCATTTCATCCCTAAATACTTCAGTATGCATCCCTAGAAGATAAAGATCCTTAAAAAATTATAACCCAATACCATTAATACATCAAAAATAGAACAATAATTCCTTAATATTACCCATCAATATTGGGTTTTTTTAAAATTGTCTTTTTTTAAAATTCAAAAATTATTTAAAAATTCAATTTTATTGAGATATTCACTTACAATACAGTTATCCAAAGTGTACAATCAGTTGTTCACAGTACCATGATGTAATTGTGCATTCATCACAATTTTTGAACATTTTCATTACTCCAAATATAAACATAAGAATAAAAATAAAAGTAAAAAAGAAAACCCAAAACATCCCCTCCCCCCATTATTCATTTAATTTTTGTCCCCATTTGTCCATACACTGGATAAAGGGAGTGTGAGACACAAGGTTTTCACAATGACACAGCCACACCATGTAAGCTATATAGTTAACAGAGTCATCTTTAAGAATCAAGACTACTGGGTTGCAGTTCAACAGTTTCAGGTATTTCCTTCTAACTATTCCAATACACTAATAACTAAAAAGGGGTATCTATATAATGCATAAGAATAACCTCCAGAATGACGTATTGACTCCATTTGAAATCTCTCAATGCTGAAACTTTTATTTTGTTTCATTTCTCTTCTCCTTTATGGTCAAGAAGGCTTTCTCAATTCCATGATGCTGGGTCCAGGCTCATCCATGGGAGTCATGTCCCATGTTGCCAGGGAGATTTACACCTCTTGAAAGTCATGTCCCACGTGGGGGGAAGGGCAGTGAGCTTACCTGCAGAGCTGGCTTAGAGAGAGAGGCCACATGTGATCAACAAAAGAGCTTCTCTGGCGGTGACTCTTAGGCAAGATTATAAGTAGGGTTAGCCTCTCCTTTGCACTAACAAGCTTCATAAGGGCTAGTGCCAAGACCAAGGACTCGGCCTTCTAAATTTCACCAATTGTCTTAATATTTTTTTAGTTGTTTTGTTCAAATCAGGATCTCCTAAACAGTCTGCATATTGTATTTGATGGATGTCTCTTGGATCATATATATTGCATTTAGTTGCTGTGTCTTCCAAACCTCTTTTAAAGACTAGGTTGCCTCTCCCTCAGGCACTTATGGAAGTGCTTTAGAGGTATAAAGTCACACAATCCCTCAATAATAGTATGATTATACTATTATTATCCCCTTTTACTGATGATGAAACTGAGTCACAGAGCAGTTCAGTGACTTATCCAAGGTCAAAGCTGGTATTTGAATCCATGTAGGATGTACTCTTATCCACTATACTATGTGTCAGATGAAACACAGTTCTTTAATAAACATTACAAAAATGTGTATTGTAGCATATTAGTCACCAATATTTTGAAGAGCTTTATTAAGGAAGAATTATATGTTCCATTATAGAAAGGGTGGATCATTATATTTTGATTTCTTGCATGTTTCAGTGACTATATTTTTACGCTGCTCCATATCACCTTCCTTAAAAGAGGAAGGGGAGAAAGCATGCAAGTGCATGCCCCTTTCTTAGTGCAGAAACAAAACAAACCAAATCATCCTTATAAATTTTCTATTTTAAAAATTACATAAGCAAAAACCATATAAACATATATAAAGTATATATAAAGTATAAAATGAGGTAAATAAAAATCTTTAATCTCACCTTTTTTTCACACTATGTACGCAAACATACATTTATATTTTAAAAAGCAACGATATGCTCATTATACAGTTTAACATGATTTTCTCACTGAAATATATTTAGATATATGAAAAAAGTTAGATCTAAAATAATTCATATCCATTGCAAAATATCTAAATGGTAAAAAAGATATAAAAAGAAAAGCGAGTCTGCACTAATTCTACCTTACTAATTATTCTTCTAAAAATTAAATCATAGTATATTATATGTATACACACATCCCCCCCCCCCATAATTTGTTACTCTATTTTGGATATATAGATTGTTTCAGATTGTCCACAATTATAAATAATGGTGCAGCAAATATCTTGTATATATCAAATAAGTTTCTAAGCTTTTTATTTTTCCAAATGTCCAGGAAAGGAATTCCAATCCTTCTCTAGCTTTCCCATGTTTAATAAGTCATTCTCTCTACCCCTGCCCACAAAGTCAGTTTACACAGAAAATGCCCAAAGGGTTGAAAAAAGAAACATAACAAAACAACCAACACACAGCAAGAAACATTCACTGCCAAATTATTTTTCTGTAGTAGCACATGGGAAAATGAATTAATGCCTCACAGAGGGGAAAAAGTACAGCTTTAAACTTGGATATTGCAAAGATTGGCAGGAAGAAAAGACTCAGTTGGGTTTTATCTGCTTTAAGGTTTGAGGATGACTTTTGCTTCTGACAGTTTTGGGCAATGGTATAGAGGTTAAGAACTGGGGCTTTGGAGTCATTTTTCAATTAGGAAAATTTGGACATAGTCAATAACTTGATATAGTCAATAAATGAGTAAGTCATGGTTTTCTCATCTGAGCAATAGGTATAAAATAGTCCCTTATAGGAATTGAAAGTGATAATAATACAAAGTGCTTAGCCCAATGCCTGGCACATTGTAAATATAATATATACATATAATTTAAATAAAATATAGCATTCTATATTTAGCCAGAAGACAACAGATTTTACTGTCTAAAGGTAAAATGTCATCAAGCTGTAATTTTGAGCATGCAGTCTTTGAGCAATTCAAATAGTTCATGGACAACATTGCTGCCCTCATATTATTTTACGTGATAGAAAATAGAGTGGTTGGAAAAAAGTTTAATAGGCCAGAGAGTGGAATATATAAGAATTTGCAGAGAAATAGTATCATCTCAGGAGGAAATGTGGTGGCCTTTTCTGTCTGAGTGGGGATTATTCTGTAAGGGAATGTCTGGAGCCGAGGCATGTGCCGTGAGAACATTTCACACTCTGTGATAAAGAGAAGTGAACAATCTATTATACATTGTGCAGTTTAAAAAGCATTTTGTATGTTGTACAGTTTTAAAAGGATTTTCACATAAATCATCTCATTTGATCCTTGCAACAGCCTTACTGAGCAGGCGGCACTCAAGGTCCCCTCTTCTTTGACCAAGATTCCAGAAAACAAGGGACCTGCTAAAGTTTTCTCCGTTATACGCTCATCTATCCCTTTATACATTCACTCATCCAGCAAGATCTTAATGAACTCCAGGAGGTGATCAGGGTAATATATTAACTTCGCCCCAGCCCCCACAACACTGTATGAGCTGCCTGGGAGGCGGGTTTGGGGTGAGGCGGGGAGCGGATGGGAGGCAGAAATCCGTCAAAGACATTCCTGAGAAAACTTCTGGGAATTTTCATCTGCATATAGAATACAGCAGGAAGAACAAAAAAATCCGAGTGACAGTTGTATGGTGTGCAGGAGGGACTCTCCCGATGGAGAGCGGCGGGATGTCTCGGCGAGCCACGCGGAGCAGAGCGGCCGGACGGTGGCGGGAGGGAAGCAAGGGGAGGCGCGCGGCCCCGGGACTACGGGCTGCGCGGCGGCGGGTCCTCCTCGGAGCTGGCGGCCTGCGCGCGGCAATCGGCGGCGCGCGCACCCCGGCGGCGAGGCCCGTGTCTCGGCCGCCCGGCTCCTTCTTAACGCGCGCGGGGAGGCGGAGGCGGCAGCGGCGGCGGCGGCTCCGCGGGCGGGGGAAGGGGGAGGGGCGCGGAGTGCGGCGCGGAGGCCGGGGAGGAGCCGGGGCCTGCAGCGGAGCCGAGCCGAGCCCGAGCCCGAGCCGAACCCTGACACGGCCCGTCCGCCTTTTGGCTCCCGGGAGCCGGGACTGGCGGGAACCCGAGACGTGGCAGCGCGGGGAGCCCCACGCGCCGAAGGGAGCGGCCCGGACGGGACGGGACTAGCGGAGGCGCTGCCGTCACAGTAGCCAGTGCCGGGAGTCGGGAGCTGCGGCCTCCCGGACCCTGCTGCCCAGGCCAGCTGAGGGAGAGGGGAGTAGGAAAGCCCCACCCTCCGGGGCACCCCAGGAGTGGAGGCGGGAGCGGGGACTGGAACAGGGAGAGAAGACCCTTACCTAAGACGGGCTCGGGAAAGAAGAGACCCCTATAGGGAACCCGTCTTTCCTTCCTGGAGGCGAGGAAACCCCCCTGACCGGCCCGGGAGGAGACCCTCAGAAGTAGAAAGGGGCGATCCTTCCTAAAGGAAGCAGTGTGAGACCACCCTAGCGTGCCACCCCTCCTAACACACACTCTCAGCAGTTCAGAACTTTTGAGGCAAAGAGAGAGGGGGTCATGCCTATGGAGTAGGCATCCTCCATCCTACCCAGTACTCACAGGAGAAAGGTGTCCTTACTTTCAGAAGCAGGGGACACTCCAAGGAAGAAAGAGGAATCGGCTTTCAGCCACTCAGGAGAGGGGAAGACCTCCCTCCTGAACTTCCTGGTACCCAGACAGTGGAACAGGACAGAGCCCCTCCGCTCAGATCTCCAGCAGACAGAAAGAGCCCTCTACCCCTGAGAGATCCAGTTTGGGGGGGGAGGGGGAGTCCCCCAAGGGGGAGGAGACAACTCCTGGTTGGGAGAGGCTCCTCCCCTCCTCCCCAGGGTAGCTGGCAGGGTGTGGGGGGTGTGCCACCTTCCCCAGGTAGGACCTCCTTCTCCTCCTCCCCCACCTCCGCATCCTGCTCTGCATCCTCAGGGGACCCAGTTCCCCTCCCCAGGTTGGAAGGCTCAGCCGAGTACAGGAAGAGCCACTGAGAATGAGACCAGCCTTGTGCCTCTGAAGAGGGGAATCCCTCCAACCCCAAACTCCAGTACCAGGTGGTTCCCTCCCTTTGCTGGGGGAGCCTTGGAGACAGGTTAGTGCTTTCTTTCATCTTCTCTCTGACATCTCTAGGTGCTAGTGGGTGTAGGAGGCTGAGGAGGTTCTTGGGTTTCCTTGCTGGGGAAAGTAGAGTGATAACTCAGAGAATCCTCTGGGAAAAGTGTTCTGAGGAAGCTTTTGGATTAGAACCCACATCTTGCTGCAAAGGCTGTGAGAAATGGGTTTCTTAGTGTTTGAGGACTACGGGGATAGAATTCATCTGAGGTCCCTAGGGAAGTGGATGTTTCCATGCTGAGGGCAAAGGGAATCCAAAAACGGTTGCATTTCCAGACCTCGGTGGATATTGTGGATAATGATTGACACATCCCAGCCAGACTGCCACACCACAGTTCATCCTTGGACACACTGACCCAGAAGGTGGGCCCTCATGATGTTATCTCATGCCCTGGCCTTATCTAGGCCTCCTCTGGGATTACTTTTTCTTATGTGTAACCCTAGGTCAGCTTACTGGCCACCAGAGCTCTTCTTTTCAACCCACCCTCTTTGATTACTGCTCCCCATTCACCCCGTTTCATACACCACGAAGCCTCTCCTCATGACATTCCCGTTCCTGGCTGCGTGTATGCCCCTACCCATAAAATCCAAAGGGAAAATGTCCCAAGGTGAGACTACTGAAAGGGAACAGGGAATGCCATCTCCTTGGTTGAAATTCTTCACTAATGTCATGCCTTTACCACTGCCCAGGTGCCCCACACGGCTCCTGTCCTCACTGACAGTTCCTCAGGAAAATCAGATCCTGCATGGGAAGGAAGGAATGTTGCTGCACCAGCTTCCTAGCATACTGCCGTCTAAATAAGTTGACCTCTAAAGAGCCTTTTATATTAGAGCTTTCTTCCAGAAAACTACCTAGTAGTCTCATCCTCTCCCTTCCTATTTTTTGTTCAGTTCTGGGTCCCTGGAACTTTGTGTTTAAGCTTTCCTTGTAAGATAGTAACAGGAATCATCACAGTCCAGAACCTTCCTAAACAGCAGGAAAGAGATGCCAGGAAATCCCTCTTTCTGAGCTCAGGTGTGCTTTTAGCAGAGCCTTACCTTTTGACCTTGGGTCACTAGCTGGGTACCTGTCTTCCTGTCTTGCCATTAGAAAATACCTTTTCTTCTGCAAAGGGCGTTGTACCCCGCAGCAAAGCCAAATGGGAGGCTTCACCTTACTTGGGCTTTTGTGTTTCCTCCTACTCTTTTGATCTGGGCCCTGGGTGGGCTGCCTAAGCCTGTAAGTACATCCGCTTGGTCCTGGAAGCTGTCTGTTAGTAGTAGTAGTGGTATATGAGGTAGGGTTATAATCCACAGGTTTGTATGGCTGTGATAGAGAACGTCATGCATATGTTTCTTAATTCAAATGAGTGTGGCTGCATCTCTGTGTTTGGAGTGGGTATGTGTGGAGACAGGTACATGAGTGCTTTTCAGACTAAGCCTCCACTGACCTAGAATTTTGTGCTTCTGGTGGCCTCTAGAAGCAGGTGCCCCTGAGCAAGGACCTGGAGAGGGTGCTGGTAAGGATGTCGGCTGAGAGGAAGGGCTTGGCCTCCTCTTGCCAGTGAGAGCCTTCATGTTTGGCTGCATGACAGTCATCCCCAGCAGCCTCAGGCTAGGAGCACTTTTTCTAGCACTAATAAGAGAGCTTCATGTCTGATACCTTGGATCTCAAAACGATGGGGATCTTTGGTGCTTCCCTCCAGAAGCCCCTCCCCACCCTTTTTTAAAAGAGAGAGCCCTGATGTAACAGAAGGTGGTTTCTTACAAAGTACTTTACCAGCTGCTGGAATGCAGCTTCTTGAATGGCTCAGGGTGACCCATGTCACCATACCTCCAGGTATACCACCACCACACAGTTTAACTGGCACTGCTTGGATTGTGTTTTCCCAACTCCCCTTGCCTCTGTGGAACCAGTTAGAAGCAGGTGGCTGTTGGGTTGGCTTAACTGTGATTTAGAAAGTGCTATTTTCCAAACCATGTTTATGACTAGACATAGCTCCCCTGGAGAGATTAGAGATGATGATATTCCTGCATTCCTTCATCCTTGGAGTTTTCCCATTCCTGGCATTGGTCAGTACTCAGATGATATTATCTCCAAAGGAAAACTTTGAGGTTCTGAGGTCCTGAAAACGATCATGCAGACTCAGTGCAGGCTTTCAATGCAAACCACTGCAAGCTTGCTGCTTCTAGTCCATCAGTTTTCTAATTTTTAATTTCTAATATTTTGATCTTTTTTCCCCATTCAAAACTAATAGCTACAGTTATATAATATTTCCCACATGCTTTACAAATATTAAATTAAGGCAATCCTCACAGCAACCCTATGATGTAGATACAGTTACCAACTCCGTTTTACAGATGGAGAAACTAAGACATGGAGAGGTTAAGTGACTTGCAAGTTACACAGCCAGGAGGTAATGGAGTCAGGATTGTAACCCTGGCAGCTTGACTTCTCCGTGGTACACTTAGCCTCTGCCCTGTTAGTTTTGGCATTTTGTAACCGGGCAGGAAGCTATCACTCCTTAATACCTAACCTTGACACTTTACACTAGAACAATTACTGGCTTTCAGATAAAATGAGAAGAAAACTATGCCTGTTATTTTGTATCTTACATGTATCATCAAGGATCAGTCTTCCATTCCAATAGAATGTCTTTCCATCCATTTCTCTCTTTCTCCCAGTGCTGTCGTCTTCAGTAGATGTCCTGTCGATGTGATGGAGTCTGCCCTTTGGCTGCCTTTCCCAGTTTCTTATGGTTATTTCCTTTCAGTCTTGCAGCATATAGTAGAGAAGAATGTGGCTTGTCTCAGGGTCTGCCCAAGCCCAGTGGCACAAGGCCCACCTTGAGAGAGGTCTGAGTAACTAGGTCGGTTGGACTGAGAAATGGAAGTATCTCGTTTGTCCTTCTAATAATAGCCCTGAACATTATTAGCCTTGTGCCATTATTTTGGGGAGCATGGAATGTGTGGCAGCCACGAGCTCATTAAGCTTCATTCACTTCCCTCTGGAGATGAGGCTTTGGCAGGGTTTACGACTTCATCCCTTTTATTGAAGGGGGGAAACTGCAGCATCAAGACTTTGGGGAGCAAGGGGTATTTAGGGATCCTTGGTGAGTCATTGTCAGGGTTGGGAACACAACCAAGGAACCTCAGTGTCCGAGGTTCTGCCCTTCAAGAATGGGGAAGTGAAGGGAGTCAGGAAGTAGGATGGGTTTAAGGAGAATGGGGCTGTGAGATCAGAAGGACCAGCCTGCTGCGAGCTTCTTGTAGCTGGTAAGATTGGAATATATTTTGAGTGCTGGGGCAGGATCTGGAGGGTTGCCTGGGAGGGTGCTGGAGAAGGAGTAAATTTAACCCTGGTATCCTAACCTGGTGCTGGGAAAAGGGTGGGGAAGGGCATAGAACACCAACAAAAGGCTGAGAAGCTTTCCTTTCAGGAACTCATGGTGATTGGCATGTGCTCAGGGGGTTCTGTAAGCTCTCTAAAGTCTTTAAAACCACTCTGACGCCCTTGTCCAGGGTTGGGAGGGTTTCAAATGAAATATCCACAGAAGGCCTCTGTGCTCTTAAGTTGAGCTTTCCTAGGGATCTTTAGCAGGAGATAATAGGGAATAGGATAAAACTTCTTTACAGGCCTTTCCTTCTGGGAAGGACCCTGGGAGAACCTGCTCATTGGCATTTTAGTGTTCAGCTGGGATACCCCGGCTACAGGACAGCGAGGCCTCTACAAGTGCAGAGGTTGTGGTGTTTTGACTTAGAGTGGTAGCTTGTCCAAGGTTTTCTGTAATGATTAAATGGTGGTGGGCTGAAAAAGAGGGTGGTGGGGAGAGGCGCTAAGGATAAAGGGAAAACTCCTTCGTGGTTCTATTTATAAACAGGCCTTTTTCTTTCTTTCTTTCTCCTGTCAAGCAATTCTTGGGTTGCAACTGTGTCTCTTGCTGCTCAGGCCCCTGGGGCACTTAGGTGTTTCCTTGAACATTGTGGAGTGGGTGTGTTGCTGACAGGAGACCTGTGTGTACATGCAAAGATTGCTTGGGCAAGGACCTTAGGGGAGAGGAGAGTTAGTGAGAATGCTGACCCTTAGGAGAAAGTGTCAAGGAGAGAAGGACCATTAGCTAGAGTCAGCTGTGAGATGAGATGTGTTGGGATCAGTCATATTTGGGATTGAGGGGGAAAGGGGGAGAGAGGGGAAGGCAGTCGTATTTGGGATTGAGCCTTTAACTGCAAAATGTGTGGCTCTGTATGTATATGTATGTATAGGCTTGTGCATATACCTGGATGTGGATTTAGAGATACTCTACATAAGTAGGTTTCTGCCCAGGATTCTGAACTCCAAGGCATTCAGGCCCTAGCCCTATGGGACTGTCAGCAGGGGTGTTGAAGAAGAAATGCTAGTTGGAATCTGGGGGTTGGTGCAGGTACAAACCTGTTAGGCAGCAAGTGCTTAGGGGCTTGCTGGCATCAGCTCTAGGGGAGTGCCAAATGGCTATCAAGTGGTTCCTGCTAGTCTTTCTAGACCCTGCAATACTGATCTCACCCATAGCTCTTCATCTTTCCCCACCAAGATTTCACTTGAGCTGCACCTCTCTGTTAGCAAGAGCACCCAGGCTGTGTGGGTGGCAGCAGGGCGTGCAAACATCAGGCGTGGGCGGTCTGGCAGTGCCAGGAGTTTGCATGGAGGTGCAGCGAGCCTGTGTGCCTGGCTAGGAAGGAAGGAGGGCGGGAGAAGGGGAGCCAGCTCCTAGTCTCAGAGTGGCTATTTTTAACCAGGCTATCTGATTGTTACTGAGCTAACACAGCTGGTTGTCTCCCTGGCTCAGTGAAGCCCAGCAGGCTGAAAGGTGGGAGGTCCTTGCTGATGATGCTTCCTGGTGTTGGTGTCTGTGGGCTGAAGCATGCTAGGGGTGGCTTTAAAGGTACAAGAGTAGCTGTGAGCTCAGGATCTGTTACCTGTGTGTGAGTTAGTGCTCTGTTGGTAATGTATGCTGTACATCCAATTGTGATCTCTGTGTGTGGTCCACTGTTTATGTGTGTGTCTTGTATCTGTCCTTTGCTGGTTGTCATGTTAAATTTATGTTTGGGCTAAATCTCATATACCATACATGCACATATGTGTAGGATAAAAAGAGCAAGTGCTCTTAATATAATACATCTAATATTAAATATCTTTAAAAGTGTTGATGTGTGCTGCATTTGTGGACATTTGTGTTTGCTCAGACTGTTTCTTTTACATATACACATGCTGTCTATCTGTGGATGTTGTGTATAAATATGATATCAAGCATCACATAATTGGAGAACAGACCTTGGCTAATTTTACCTGGTCTCTAAGTGTTTGTATATTATTTCTACACAGTTTAAAAGTATTATGTTGTAGTAAATTAGTTAGTAAGGAGAATGGAGGAAATAGGGCAATTTGGTGGGCGGTTGGAGCTCTCCTTTAGTCCTGCATGAGGGGAGAGGCCCTTTAGCCGTGTTCTACGTTGAGATGTAGGGTAGGTTCCAGTCCATTATCTGGTAGATGATTGGTGGTGTATCAGATTGGGAGTTCCAGGGACAGCTGGTTGAAGGCTGTCTCATGAGAAGAGTTTCCTACTGGAATTACAGTGGGAAGAAAGTTTACTTCACTTAAAGGACAAGGACTTGAGTATTACTTGCCCCAGGAACCAGAGATAACATCCCTCTCAGAATTCTGTTTCCCTCTCCTCTTTGTCCTCTTCTCTGCAGAACCCAAAAGAACCATGGCTTCTGACCTGGAGAGTAGCCTCACCTCCATAGACTGGCTCCCCCAGCTGACCCTCCGGGCTACCATTGAGAAGCTAGGGAGCGCCTCTCAGGCTGGGCCTCCAGGGGGTGGCCGCAAGTGCTCGCCAGGCTCACCCACAGATCCAAATGCCACCCTGAGCAAAGATGAAGCAGCAGTCCACCAGGACGGCAAGCCACGGTACAGCTATGCCACCCTCATCACCTATGCCATCAACTCCTCTCCAGCCAAGAAGATGACCCTCAGTGAGATTTACCGCTGGATCTGTGACAACTTCCCCTATTACAAGAATGCTGGCATTGGCTGGAAGGTGGGACTGCCTCCATAATGATGTTTAGCCTTTGACAAGCTTTCTCTATTTTTGTTTCTTCCTGTAACCAACCTGGGTTCACTCTGATCTGTCTTGATGTGTGAACTTAAAATCTCATACCTCCCATCCCCTACCGTTTTTTCAGAATTGAATAACTTTCATAAGCTATGTCAGGGAAACTTGAGTGATGCCAAGCCACTAAATATAGTCATGGGTATGGCACAATACTGTTGCTTATCATATCCTCTTGTCTTCTGATTCTTCAAAAAAGGATGCATTCATTTTGCAAATATTTATTGCCACTCTACTATGTTCAAGTTACTGGGCAAGGTATGACATTGCTCCTTCCTACGTAGAAATAGGAATCTCATCAGATCTCCATAACCTCCATTGCACATAGTTATTATCTTTGGAAAAATTGTATACCAAGAAGAATAATGTAATTAGGTCTTTCACCAATAGATCCACCAAACAAGAAATAAGAGGATAAATTGTTTGGCTGGAGGTGAAGGAAGAAGGGAGCCCCTCTTCCAGCAAACAAAGAAGACTGATGTTCTCAGTCTTTTGAAATAGCAACTCATTTGCCAATTGTTGCCTAGGAATGGGGATTTAATGTAGTTCTCTCAATCACCCGTTGACATACAGACCCTGTGATGAGCCTGCCACTGTTGAGAACATTCAGCTTTTCCTTTGTAAATATATCCCTCCCGGCCACCACAACCACCTCTGCCCAAAACATGAGCACAACAGTATTTCTTTCCCTGAGATGTGACCATTCTATAGGCTATTGAGAAAACAAAGGAGATCTCATAATTTATAAAGTTTTAGAACATTGTTCGTTTGTAATAGAGTGGATCAAGGAACAGGGCAGATGTGATTTTGAGGCATTTATGTATACCTGTTGTCAGTTGATTGGAAAGGCTGAAAAACTGTATAATCAGCTTTCCAATAGTACGGGGTTATCAAATCTATAGCCATTACCTCCCATCAATTTAATATCTGCATTTTTCTTATTTCATTGTCTTGCCCTAGCATAGGTAATTTCCTCTATCAATATAGTTAAGACGTGCTAAGTTTGCCCTGACCCTTGAACCTTATTGTATGTTATATTCTTTTGCCCCTCTGTGTCCTGTTGGAAAAATTTCTGCTTTGCACAATGCTTAGCTCTAACTTCCTTCTCTGCTTCTCCAGAACTCAATTCGGCATAACCTTTCTCTCAACAAGTGTTTCCGGAAGGTGCCCAGACCTCGGGATGACCCTGGGAAGGTGAGATACTGCTGTAGGTGCCAAAGGGAGGAGCAGGAAGGAGAGAGAATTACTTGAGAGTCCAGAGTCGTGCATGCGGCTGTTTTAATTACCCGGAAGAGGAAATCATGTTAATTAGAGAAGCAGCTCTATTTTTCCTCAAAGGAAGAGCTTGGTTGCCAAGCTTGTGGGCTCCCACTAGAATGGGTGACTAAGGAGGACTGTGAAATATATTATTCAATAGAAATATTTATGATAACGTTGACTTTGAGGCTTTTGTGTGTGTGTGTGTGTGCACGCGTGCATGTGTGTGTGTTACTTGAGACGTAAAGAGATGGATGTAACTTTTGTAGGAACTTTTCTCTACCCAAATCCCATGAGTTTTACCTCAGAACCTGAAACCTTCGAAAGGGAAAAGGGAAGAATCATTCTCTCCATCTGGCAGATGTAGATATCAAGGTTTAAGGGGGTCACACCTCAGGTCACACAGGGAAGGGAAGGATTGTATCTGGACATTTCCAGCCTTTTGAATTAGATACCATTTTTTTCTTTGCCCCTCAGTAACAATCAAGGCCTGTATTTGTACCACAGGGTGCCTCTCTGCCATACTCTGAGCTTTTAGGACAAATTGTTCTTCTCAAGAGTCTGCGCAAATCTCCAATGACTGTTATTTTGTGTGAAAGTCTTCCCAAATATCTACTTTTCCAAAGGCAGGGACTATTATATATAATAATTTTGTTCTCTATGGGGATGGATTCTTCTTCCAGGGCTCCTACTGGACAATCGACACCTGCCCTGACATCTCCCGAAAGAGAAGACACCCTCCGGATGATGACGTGAGTGTCCACCTCATGAGGAGGTGCTATTTCTGAGCCAGCTGCACCTTCTACCTCCTTGCCAGCCTTTTCAGCCCTTTCCTATATTTTGGGTAAAGAAGGGAAATGCCAGCAGAGGTGAAACCCTGGGCATCAGGAGGATATATAGCCTCTGCATATAGATTTCTCTCCCTTCACAACCCTCAGTTATCCCAAGACTCACCGGAACAGGAGGTGAGCAAGAGCCCACGGGGAGGCATTCCAGGGAGTGGAGAAGCCTCGCTGTCTCCTGAGGGGAACCCCCAGATGCCACTCCAGAGTCCCACACCCATCGCCAGCTACAGCCAGGTGGGACGCAGAGGGGGCAGCAGGTGGGCAGATGGGTGGGAGAATAGCATCATGTATCTTCCCATTCAAAATGATGCATTGAATATCTGTGATATATTAGGTAGATAAGATGGGGGAGAAGGGGAAACCAAGAGAGAGAAAAGGCTTAACAGAACTTTGAGAATGATCAGAAAAAAAAAAAAAGTAGTGGTGAGACAAAAAGAAGAGGAGCTGAAAGGGTTATGAGAAGGGAAAGAAGGGCACTGATGTCACATAGGGAAAGGATATCTAAAGAAGCAGAGAGGGATGAGAGAGAGAGGTTAGAGCAAGGAGAAAAGGAGGAGAAAATGATGCTGGGATCGTTGAAGAGATGGCAGTAAAGGGTGAAGCGGACAGTCAGAAGGGCTTGGGGACCATGGAAGGGCTGCATTTGTCCCTCATTTAGGATGTGGATTAGGTCTTTCTTACTTCTTTTTGCAGGGCACAGGATCTGTGGATGGTGGAGCGGTGGCAGCAGGGGCTTCAGGCCGAGAAAGTGCTGAGGGTCCCCCTCCCCTCTATAATACCAACCATGACTTCAAATTCTCGTACTCAGAGATCAACTTTCAGGATCTAAGCTGGTCCTTCCGCAACCTCTACAAATCCATGCTGGAGAAATCCTCTTCCTCCTCTCAGCACGGTGAGTCTGGAGTCGGGATGGAGGACCGGACGTCCTTGTGTTTTTGGACAAATGGTGACATTCTCTTCTATCCCTTCTTTCTTATTTTTTTGACCCAAGCAGACGTTGATCCGTGGTCAGAGGAACATGTCTTGAACTGAACTTGTTTGGAGTCGAGCTCTTGTGTCTTAGTTCTGGAGGGCAGCTATTTCAGGGCTGGGCTGGGTTTTATCTTCAGAAAGCGAGTTGGAGGAACCCCTTTTAGACTGGGAGCAGTGATCTTATGGCTGAGAGCAAGTCATTTAGAAGATGGCCACCAGGGGACAGCACCAGTTCCCTCTACCCAAGAATCCCTCTTTCAGTGTGAGAACAGTTTATTATGATTTTGTTTAGCATATTTATGTTTGTTATTTTTATCATAAAAAATTTCATATAGATTCAAAAGTAGATGGAATATTAAAATATGCCCCCATGTACCTATCACCCAACTTACCAATATTTTGTTAAACTTCTTTCATATATCACCACCACCACCACCCAATTTTTAAAAAAAAAGTTGCAAAATTTTAAAGCAATTCCCAGACATCACATCATTCCACCCTTAAATACTATTTCAGTATGCATCCATAAATGATAAAGACTTTTCTTTTAGCTATCCATCAAGCCATCATCACTCTTAATACAGTAGTTCTTTAATATCAGCTAATATCTTGGACATATTTAAATTTCCCTAATTATTCTGTCAGAATGATTTAACATCCTTATTGGAAAGCTCTTTGAGAGATCATGTGGTTCATCCCTATGCAATTCCTCTATTTTTTTTTTTCTTTTAAGAAATTAGAGTTAGGTGAGGTTAAGACCTAGGTGAGACATCAGATCTTCTTGCTTTCTGCAGTGGCTGTGTAGGCAGCAGGAGCCAAGTGGAATAATAAAACATGGTTAGGAGTCACCTTTTGGAAAACTTACATTAATTGTCCTGAATTTCTTCTCTTATGTACCAGGGGATCAATACCTAGGGTTGGGTTCCAAGATTGTAGGACTTGCTTGAGGAATGAATCCAGCTCAGAAGGTTAGTTGATCAGAGGCTGGGAACAAAGAGGGACTTCCAGAAACAATGTAAAAGGTTAGATTGAGTGAGGACAGCCAAGGGTTCACTTAACTTTAATTACGACTGAAAGCCCCTAGCCTGTGTCTCTAGTTCTTCCCTGCCCAATTGACTTGAGAAACGAATCAATCCCTGCTCCACCCTTTACCCAAGCTCCATCTGATGATAGGAAATAGAAGGAGGAGATAAGGGGAGGGCAGTATAGAGATAATAAGGAAGAGGAGATTTGTTTAACTTATAATTTATTTTTTAAACTTCACCTGCTGTCTGATTTCTTTTGAAATTGTGATTCCAGGTCTATGCTAAAATCACTGAAAAGTAACATAAAAAGGGATGCACTGATCTGTTTACTGAAATTTTAGCAGCCACCACAGTATCAGGGCTTTCACCCAACCTGACTACTCTCCTGTCCTTAACACCTGCTAGGAGGGCCACAGGCATCCTTTCTGTCACAGAACACTCTTGTCCTTTTAACTGGGGTATTTCTGACACTGCCTATCTCAACCCAGTGAAAATCCTGTTTAGTGAAAGATGTGTTGCCCAAGTCACTTGCCTGCTTCCTCCTCACCCTGCAGGCTTCTCAACTCTCCTGGGGGACATGCCGCCCTCTAACAACTACTACATGTACCAGCAGCAGCCGCCGCCACCTCCACAGCAGCAGCAGCAGCAGCCGCCGCAGCCACCTCCTCAGCAGTCACAGCCGCAGCCCCCACCGCAGCCGTCTTCAGCCCAGGGCCCCTCAGCTGTAGGGGGTGCTCCCCCACTGCACACCGCAAGCCCAGATGGTTGTACCCCAGCAGGGGGAAAGCAAGCTGGTACTGAAGGCTATGGGCCTCCCCCTGTGATGGCCATGCACCCACCCCCCATGCAGCATGGAGGCTACCACCCTCATCAGCACCACCCCCACTCCCACCCTGCCCAGCAGCCACCACCACCACCACAGCAGCAGGCACCAGGCCAGGCTCCTATCAGCAGTGCTGGTTTTGGTGAGTGAGGAGGGTGGGATGGGACAGAACGAAATGAACCCCTTATTCTGACTCTGGTGCAGAGGTGCGGTTGGTTAGGAGGTTCATAATGGGTCTTTTAGCCTCGCTCCCCCTTGAGAGCTCTTCTGAGCAAATGGAAGTTGCTACTTAGAGCCCTGGATTATAGGATTCTTGGTCAAATTAGGATTGTTTTACACATTCTCCTGCCTATGGGCTGGATAGTCCCTAAAGCATAGATAGTTTTAGATTGCTTTAGACTGCAAAATTATCTTAGTAATGCAACCAATAACTTGTATAGATGCAAGGATTTTTTTAAATTTAATTCAGTTTTATTGAGATATATTCACATACCATACAGTTATCCATGGTGTATAATCAACTGTTCACAGTACCATCGTATAGTTGTGCATTCATCACCCCAGTCTATTTTTGAACATTTTCCTCACACCAGAAAGAATAAGAATAAGAATAAAAAATAAAAGTAAAAAGGAACACCTAAATCATCCCTCCCATCCCACCCTATTTTTCATTTAGTTTTTGTCCCCATTTTTCTACTCATCCATCCATACACTGGATAAAGGGAGTGCGTAGATGCAAGGATTTTGCATATTAGTCAGACTGCTATCAGTTGACTGCTCTCTCATACTTCACTCTATCTATTACTCACTTTCCCCTCCTCTGTACAGTGTTTCCTCCTGACTGGTGCTCCAATATTGACTCCTTAAAGGAAAGCTTCAAGATGGTGAATCGGCTTAATTGGTCCAGCATAGAGCAGTCACAGCTCTCAGGTTAGTGATCAGAGGATGTCTGGAGAAAAAGAGAGTTACACTGTAAGTGAAAAACTCAGTAGAAATTAGAACCAGAGGGGTTTAGTAACGTTTGGGGACTGAGGAGTTCATTATTTCTCCTCCATATTATCCAAGATGGATAATACTAATATTATTTTCAATTTAATTTTGCCTTAACTTAAAATATGGCAAGTAGTTTTTCCCTATCATTGTTAGCTTTGGGAGAGGCAGAGTTCTCAGGAATTCAGAAACCCTGGGTTCTATGCTAAGACCATGGTTTTCTATTTTGTCACCATTTACTGACAGTGTGACCCAGGCTAATTCTCTCCATCTCTTTGAAATTTTGTTTTATTCATCAGTAAGGCATAAATAATATAAAAACTTAGTAAGAAGGAAACAGAACAAGAATTTGAAAATGTAGAATTCTGAGAAATGTAAACTATTCTTGTTAATGCCTGTTGTCAGTGGTGTTGACTGGTGATGTGGTTGAGATGGG
Organism: Choloepus didactylus; assembly: GCF_015220235.1. Classification (NCBI taxonomy): domain Eukaryota; kingdom Metazoa; phylum Chordata; class Mammalia; order Pilosa; family Megalonychidae; genus Choloepus; species Choloepus didactylus. The sequence continues at coordinate 124,513,132 of NC_051314.1, forward strand.
GAAATCAAGGGAGGTCTGGGAGGGATTCTGATGCCTCTGCAAGGTTGGCATCGACTTTCTTCCATTTGTAGAACTGATGGAGAGCCTACGACAGGCAGAGCAGAAGAACTGGAGCCTCGACCAGCATCACATCGCCAATCTGTGTGACTCCCTCAACCACTTCCTTACTCAGACTGGTCACGTGCCCCCCCAGGGGGGCTCCCATCGGCCGCCAGCCCCTGCCCGAATGGCTGACTCCTGTGCTCTCACCAGTGGCAAACAGGAGCCAGCCATGAATCAAGGTACTGCACAAAGCAAGTTGTCGAGGAGGAGACTGCGATGAAAAGGGAAGGTTAAAGGAAGGGCAAAAGAGAATTGAGAAAAGTCGTGTCAGGAGCACTGATCCAAACTGAGCAGTTGGACTAGTTTGTCAGCCACACTGATGGAATATCTAAGAATGAGTAGGGTCCTATACTGAAAAATACAAAAGAACTAGGCCATTGGATTCCTATTTAGAATTTGATTTGGGAGATATGTCAGGGAAAGCCCCCATCCCAAATCTGTGTCTCAGTAACTCTTACCTCATATCAGATGGAGTGATGATTCTCTGTTTGTATGATCTGCAAACCAATGAAATGAGAAGGTTTTGGTACTCATGTTTCCATGGTTGTCATCCTTCTAATATCTTTGATATTTCACAGTTCTAGCATCCAGCCCCCTTTTACCCCAAGCGGTGAAAATCTATAGCTTCTGCAGAAAGCCTTTGTGTGTGCAGGAAGTACAGAACAGGGCAGGGAAGGGAGAAGGAGATCAAGGAGAGGAAAGGTGTGTTTTTCCCCTCTCTGTTGGGATCTTGCTTCATTGTGTAAAATCCCCCACTCAAGTAAATCTCGTCTTGCTTTGGCAGTGAACTCTTATGGGCACCCCCAGGTCCCCCACCTCTACCCTGGCCCGTCACCGATGTACCCACTCCCTACCCAGGACTCAGCAGGATACAATCGCCCGGGTAAGAGTCAGGAAGCTGCTTCTCCCCCTGCCGGAGCACCCTCTTCCCTGACACCTTGTTTCACTTTCCTCTGGCTCTGTGCCTGTATTCTCTGCCCTTCTGCCTGAACCTGCCAGTAGGGGGCAGCCCTTCACAGTTCCCGGGGTTGGAGGGTGGGCCACCTGCTGGGGAGGTGTGTGTCAGGGAGGAAGTAAAGAAGACAGATTAACTTGAAAATTAGCTTGTATCTGTGAAAATGAAAGAAAGTAAAAGCAAAATATAAAGCAAAAAATAGATAATAAAGTACATTTATGTCTAGCTTTGGATCTAGATGGAGGTTGTACTCAGGCAAGTAAAATGAATTTCTTACACAAACCTACAAGCTTTGGGCCAGTGTCTGCTTTCTTGTCACCTGACTTCTAGTATCAGGAGTCTAGGATCCAAATGTCTCTAATACTGGGAAGAGGGAGACCCCAAATTTACATAAATAGTACAAAACAAACAGATCCTTCACATTTAAATACATTTTAGAAAAATCACTATTATTAGCCTACTGAACCACAGTATTTTCAAATTTTTTTGGGGGGGGTGACATCTGACTCCTTGTCAATGTAATATAAATGCAAATGTCTATATTGCTGTTTCATATAAGAGAACATCCTGTGTGTTTTTCATCATTACATAGTCTTCATAAATATAATTTTATTGGCTCCATAATGTTTTATTGCCATGTGAGCACTGACGCTAGTTTACATCTGAGACTTCACTGAAATGGTGGCTTGCAACAAAAATAACTCTGGACTGATAAGGACAGTTGCTTTACATGGTATTATTTGGGGCTGAGCACCAACCCATCCACTTTCCTTTTAATCTCTTCCTTTCTTCCTAACAGCACACCATATGGTCCCTCGGCCACCAGTCCCACCTCCTGGTGCCAGCGAGGAGATCCCCGATGACTTTGACTGGGACTTGATCACTTAATGTGTCATCGAGCGTGGACATCAGCCCAGGGCCGGGCAGTGAAGTCTGGCAGTGGGAAAGGGCAGCCCAGCCCATCCCTTCCACCCTTGCCTGTGTATAGATATATATCTTCTTTTTTTTTCTTTCTCTGTTAGAGAAGCCACCGCAAGATGCTGCCGAAGATAACCCCTTCTTTCCTTCCTCACTCTCCTCTCTTCCTTCCTGTATTTCCCTAATTCTTTTATTATTATTCTTATTATATTATTATTATTGGTCTTGTGCTGTCCCCATTCTCCTGACCTGCCTTACACCATGGACCATGTCCACCCCTTGCTAATTTAAAATCATCAGGCAAGAAGGTGAGGCCATGATAGCTAATGAGAAAGGTTCAAACCCTGACTTAGCTTTCTCTTTGAGAAATGCAATGCTCATCTCGGCCCTTAATTATTTTCTATTCCTGTCAATTTCAGTCCAGGACTGGAGAGGCCACATACCGAGTAGAAGGGTCTGAAACACTGCCTGGCAACCTTAAAGTGCAAGTTTTACTCAATGGTGCTAATTCTGTCCTCTGAGCTCTTTCCTGTCCCTTCATACTTCAATCCTTACTTCTGCCAATTCCCATTCCCCATCAAGGGTAACAGTGATGCTGGCGGTGGAGGAGGGTGACAATAAAATCCTAATGAAATAAGAGGCCTGGGTTGGTTGAGTAGAATGTCACAGAGAGGTGCTCGTTTATAAATCAGTCTGAACTGGGTATATACTGCCATGTGAAATGAGCTTCCAATGACTTACTCTTAGCCATTTTCTCCGAGACATAGGGTTAATCTTAGCCAGAACTCTGCTTCTATGGTAGGGCATGAAGACAACTTAATCAATATAGGTTCAGCTTCTTGGAGATGTTTTCAACTTACCCATTTTAGCTTTTTTAAAACTAGTTTTCTCTTGAAATTAACTGTGGCTCTCATTTGTATTTATAAATTATCATCCCTCTCCTTTTCCCATTCAGCAAATTTTATTTTGTTCTTCTTTAGTTTTTTGGCCAAATCTTCCATCCATCTTATTTTCTTCCCCCATTTTCTGGGATTCTCAAGAAAGAAAAATAACTCACTTTCATTCATCAGGTTCTAGAACATGATGAGAATCTCTTTCCACCTATCATGACAGAATCAAATCTGTGGTATTGGTGGTAGGAGGGTGGGGAGAAGAAAAGGGAGCTGGCTTAGACACAGGGAGGGGATATTTCAGTTATTTAACTGTATAGACAAATGCTTGTCTTGGAATCCAGATCATTGAGGCTGAAGGTTTTGCAATTAGGTTTTTGAGTGGTGAAGAGAATTGGTAGAAGGGAATAATTTCTAGAGGCAAGAATCCAATGAAGGTCAAAGTTGATTCCCAGAAAAAGGTGTAGGATAATTTAGCTCCTATAAAAGAGGTAGCCATAACTTATTGCTGCAAAGTACTCAGTGTATATTTAATGTTAATTGTTGAATATTAGTTATGAGAGAGAAGAATAATTATATTTCTGTTTTCACTAAATTTTCACTTTTTGGATGCTACAGGACAAAATGGATGGAATGAACAAGGCTTCTCTCTCTGAAGTCTATTTGGGATTTTTTGTTCAGATTCTTTCATTTACCTATGATTTCCAAGAGATTTGGCTTTCTACTCCCCTTTTTTACCCTTCATCCACCTCTTTCTTTGGAAGGGGGTTATATGTGAGAGTTTATTGAAAAAGTCCAGTGAGGCTGAAGTAAAGGGGCAAGAAAGAGCAGGTAACTAAAGAGCACTTTATTTCTTTGAAGCCTTTGTAAGAAAGAAATGGGGTTGGAATGGCTTGAATCCCCCATTGTGTTGGAGGGCAGTTGGTGGGGTTGAAGGATAACATAATATTTCCCATTGGGGAAAGGAGAGTTGCTTTTAGAGAATGGCAGAATGCCTTTGCCCAGTGTTCTTGTTTTCCCCATCTCTTCCTTATTCCTTCCATTCAAGGTGCCTCCTACACAAAACTTCTCATCAGTTCTCTCCAAGATTCTTCTCTCTACAAATTACCACTCCTGTTTTGTAAACCCCTTTCCTGCTCAGATCCAAACAGCATTTGCAAGGGTAGACTGAGTCATATAGGAAAATGCCCCTTGTTTTAATTCACCTTTGTCTTCTGAAAACTAATTTCACTAAGAACCCTGGTAACCAGTCAGAGTAACTGCAGTTTTGAGCCAGGTTTGTAGATTGCCCAGCAGACCTCCTGGGATTCCAACTCCTCTCTCTGCCAAGCTCAGCCTGCTAAATGTAAATGGCACAGGAAGAATCCCAACTTTCTTTGGGTCTCAGTTTCCTCTCCCCTCCGTGAAATGGAAAAAATATTACTTTTTCTTTTTTGTCCAGCCCTTGCTGGACATGAAGTATAGTCATTGTTGTTGTATTGGGTGATGTGTGCAAAATTGCAGGAGCTCACTGCCTACGAGAGGAAATAAGGGAGAAAGTGGAAGAGAGGGTCAGAAGAAGCAAGTATTTGGTGTAGATCTACCCCTCTCTGCCTTCCTCTCCTCAACCCCCATGTTTCTGATTTGTTGAGTCCTTCATACCACCCATAATGCTTTGCATTGGTGCAGGCTGGGAAGGGGGTATATGGTCTCACAAGTTGTTGTTTTTTGCATGCTTTCTTAATAAAAAAAAAAAAGAATGTTTACAGTTTTATCTTACTGGTGCTGTGTTAAGTTTCTCTTTGTCGGGTAAGAAAGGAGAAACAGGGAAGCATTTGGTTTCAGTTGCCCTTTAGTTCCCTCCTCCAGCCCGCTGTCCCCCCAGCACTGGGATTGATTCGTTGATCCTGAGCTTTTTTGAAAGACTGATGGGAAAGAATTAAAGGTACAGTATCCCTTTAACATTCCTCTTTTCAAATGCAATTAAATACGGTGGAATGTTGTTGGGAAAGTCAGCTTGGTATGTAGACCAGAGCCACCTTACTTGTATTCTGGGATATTTTAAAGATTTAAGATATTACCTTTTGGGGTCCTGATCTGGAACTTTCTAGAGAAGAGACTACAAAATAATTCCAGGTACTCACCAGTTTTTCTTAGAAATAAGGGAATTCCAATTGTAGGACTTTCTTCAGAATATATTTCCAAGATAAATGGAGCACTCAAAAAGTCCAGAAATACCAACTATTCATTGTGCGTTGACTCTTTACAACTGTGCCAAGAGTATTCTTCCTATATATTAACCTCAGGAGTTTGGCATTTACACCCATAATCTTGTGTCATATGTGGGGTTTTCAGAATCCTGGCTAATGGCCTTTATAGTGGCTTACAGTTACCCACTATGAGATTTATTTGCTGCATACTTAGAAGTTATGACGCATTCTGTGTCAAACAATTAAAAGAATCCACGAATCTTAGCCTTGCAAGGAACCATGTGAAAAAAGGTATTTATTCCCATAAAATATCTAAGGAATGAAATTGGAAATGTAATATTACAAATCTTACATCATGTCAGACATTATGACCTTACAACTCAAAGAATTCTTAGCAACTTGAAATTTTTCTGCCTGGTAATCTTATAACAAATTTGTAGTCCAGATGCTAATCCCAACAAATAATAGTGACTTTCAAATCTAAAGCACATATCGTTTTCTATTTTTTAGATTGTCATTGTATTAATTAGCTTTGATGAGGCTATATGACTGTACAGAGAAGCCTGAAATCTCAGAGATTTAACACTTAAAAATTTAAACAGAGAAAAATGAAAAAGTGATGGGGAATTGGATAATGTTTTTTTTTAAAATGAGAGGACAGAAGGAAAGCTATATAAATGGTTAGAATATATAGGCAAAGTAGGAGAAAAATGGATGATCTAAGGGGGAGATAGGAACCTGGGCATGAAAAAATTAAAATATGATGGTTATTAATAAGTATTGGGTATGCTGGATAAACAATTAAAAATATAAAGGTGTTTGGATGAAAATATTCATCTTTCAGAACAAGAAGTCATTTTATCATGTTTAAAAAAATAAACAGCAACATAAACACATGATTTAGAAACATCATGGTAAATACCAGAAGAAACATCCAAAATTGCTGCAAGAGGGACGTGCTTAAGTAGAATGGGGCAGGAGAATTCTTATATTTCATTATCAGCCTTTGGGTTCAATTCAAAAAGATTAATTTTAAAGAAGCACAAAAGATGTACCTGGTAATTTTGTCATGAAAGATGCATACTTATAGTCATGTTTTTAAAGTTTGAGTATCTTCCCAGCAAGGGTATTCAGTCATTTTGCAGTGGATTAAAGAATTGCTGTTCCATCTTCCACCTTCTTTCTCACTTGGGATGAGTTTCTTGGAAACTACTGATTAGGAAGAAGAGGGAAGTAATTAACATCCTAAGAAATTAGAAGTTATTTGAGGTAAAAAGTCTGACATGGTAGAATATATTTAGAAGCTGGGGAGGAATAAAGGAATTAAGGAGTTTAAGAAAAGGAATGGAAGACAGTTGACTCCATCAGTAAGCAAACAGAGTAAACAAATAGAGAACACCCCCAAACCCAGCTTTCATAACATTTCATGAATAAGTTTTTACATGCATTAGTAGTCTGTCTTCACACAATAGGTGCTTATTTAGTTGTAATGATGGCAACCTCGTAATTCCTATGTCCTGTACCAGGGGTATTCCAGGGAAAAAGCATCTGACATTATACTGAGTCTCACAATAATTCCTTATTTTTATAGACTTTTTACATTTTGCACCTTCTTTTTATTTAAAAACCACCACCACTACCACCACCACCATCACCACTGCAAAGCCCTAGGACAAATCATTACCTTTCACTCATGTAGAACTAGAATAATGGGTTTAAATGCATTCTGGAAGGGGATTTAGATAATACTAAAGAAAAAAGGTTAATGATAGAAATATCATTTAAAAATAGACCAGATTCTCATTTATCTCACTTGGCTTAGTCTGGGACAGAAATAGACTAATTTTTACAAAGATTCTTAAATTTAGGGTACATCAGAAATGAGGACTTGTTAAGACACTTGCTGGGACCCCCGCCCAAGAGACTTGGGTTCAGCAAGTCTGGGGTGGGACTCCCAAATCTGCATTTCTAACAAGTCTCCACGTGATGCTGATGCTACCAGTGAGGGACCCACCCCACTTTGAGAACCACTAGGACTGAAATGTTCCTTATGACTCTTTGATGGTTTCTGAAGTACCCTGCTCACTGTATCATCCTTTTAGAAACATGCTGCACTGGGTGAATACCTAAGAACCTCTGCTTGGGTTGGCAGCTCCATATTTTCACACAGTTGTACTGATATTTTCATCCAAAATGACTTTGTTTGGAGGACAGCTGGTAGAGCGTGTGAGCTCCTCACTGAAGGCGGCCTCCAGAATCCCCTGCATGGACTGTCTTGCTTTCTTCCTAAAAGCTTTTCCCAGGAGGGCGTAGAGGAAAGGATTGAAGCAGCTATTGGCAGATGCTAGAGCAATGGCCACGTGGTCCCAGGACAACAGAGCTCTCCCAAAGGGAGTTTCTCGTTCAGTAAACAATAACAGGACTCCAACAAAGTGGTACGGAGTCCAGCAGAGAAGAAAGACAAGCACCACCACCATGGTCACTCTCAAGGTTTTGCCCCGAGGCTTGGTAAAGCGGCTCCGTCGCATTCGGAGGATGATGAGGGTATAACAGACCACTATGATGATGAAAGGCAGCAGGAAACCCATCACTAGCCTTGTAATGGTTACTATCCCTGAGGGTGTTGACACTTGATTGTGGTATGTGAATTGGTCTAAATTCTGGTAACCTTGTGGGAGCTCATCTGTGTTGAAGAAATAGCTAGAATCACTGGGGGAAAGCACTAAACCAGTAGAGTGAAGAGCATCAGAAGGATCCAGTGGGTCAGTCCTGTTTTCTTCACTTGGAAACCCAGGCAAACCACTGGGGATTCTAGGTGAAACCATATCAGCAGGTTTAAAAAGATTATTGTCGGTATCTTGACTAGATAATCTGGCTACATCCGTAGGGAGTGAATCTTCAGAAGGTCTTCGAAATATTTGAGAATGAAGAACATTGAAAGTTGTCAATGGATTTATTGTGGTGGCTGTCCAAGGGTGATCATTTGTTTGGGAAGAAGAATCTAAGCTATCCTCCATTTCCCCAGGCAGCTGATCAATGGAGTTGTCAAGAAATTCATTTTCCAGTAGATCATCGGTGAAGTATTGATAATCTAATGAACTATAGAAATCAAACCTGTACCCACACTTACTATGCCTGTATTCAGTGTATGTTTTACGGTACAAGAACACAGGTATACACATTAAAAAAGCTACCACCCAGATACATCCACAGATAGCAAATGCTGTCTTCACATCGCGATGATTCTGGCACCAGATGGGCTTGAGTACCACAAGACAGCGGTCCAGGCTAATGGCAGTGAGCAGGAAAACACTGGCAAACATGTTGAGGATGATGACTGAGGGGATGAGCTTGCAGAGGAACCAGCCATAGGGCCAGTGTCCCTGGAGAGCCAAATTAACCAGGGAGAAGGGCAGGGAGAGGCAGCAGAGAAAGTCTGCCACGGTGAGGTGGAGAAACCAAACTGTGTTCACAGTCCGCTGCATCTTTAGGCCTGCTATCCACAGCACTAGCCCATTGGCTGGCAATCCCAATAGGAAAGTGAGGCTGAGAATGACCATGGAGAAAATTATGTGGGGTTCATTCAAGGACTGTGAGAATAAATCTGTTGAGTTGGTTTCAGCAGGGAAAGACTCCTCCATTGCTAAGTTTCTGCAAAAAGATGAAAGAAAAAAGTTAAAACTAACAGCACTTAAAAATGCCTATTCTTAGAATTCTAATCTTTTTTTCCCATGTAGTGATGATAGAACTACAAAGCCAGAAGGACAGCACACTGTTTTATTTATTTATTCTATTTATTTTTGTTTTTTTTTCTTTTGAAAAAATTATTACATATCTTTATTTACAAGTAAGTATAAAATGTTAAGTTCTACAGGTTATAATTTCTGAATAACATTGATAGGCATTTACTAGAAGGAACTAGAATAGCAAACCTCAAATATTTTCTATTTCAACCCCAATTAAGTTTTTGAAAAGCTATATATTTGTGGAAAGGCACAGTCCACTCACTAACTTGATTTTTTTTTTTTTTTCCTGCACACTTAGTTTGTATTCCTTGGCTTCACACTGGATCACACAAAAGCATTCTCTGACAGACACTTGAAAATTTAATGTATTTGATTTAAGTGTGTTCCAAAATAATAACTTCATTTCGGCTTAAATTTCCCTTCTTTCTTGCGTTTTCAATTTCTTATTGTCTACTGATTCCTTTCCTCATCTAATGCCCTTCATTAAAAACAAATAAGCTTAAATGACCAAATAAACAAAACTTCTAGACTGAAGGTTTTCAACCCAATGTCTATGAAAGGACATTAAGAAGGTTCATAACCACGTAAAATAATAAGTAAAAGGGTGTTGGGCTTCCCCACCTCGGTGGCTGCTGCTGTGCTTGCAGACACGGGGGACTGGTGGTTTGGCGGGCTGGGCCCTCTGCCGCGGGACTTGCCCTTGCGGGGACTGTTGCAGCGGGGGAGAGGCTGGGCTTGCCTATGGTTGTGCCTGGAAGTCTCCCCCCGGGCGCCTCTGCTGCTCAGATGTGGCCCTCTCTCTCTAGCTGAGCTGGCTTGGCAGGTGAAATCACTGCCCTCCCTGCTGCGTGGGATCTGACACCCAGGGGTGCGGATCTCCCTGGCAGCGTGGACTGTCACTCCCGGGGAGGAGTCTGGACCCGGCGTCATGGGAGCGGGGGCGTCTTTTTGGCCAAAAGGGGGATGTGAAGGGAGGTGAGGTAGGCTTCAGTGGCAGGGGGAGCTGGGGGGTCACTCCGGTGGGCATTCTTGTGCACAGTGTAGATGGCCCTTTTTGGGTTCTGATGGCTTGCAGTGAATGCCTGGGACTGCCAAGCTGCGGCCCCGGGCCCTTAGGTCTTTAAGACGATTGTATAGAGGTTTAGCTTCTGGGCGTGACAGTGTGGTTGGGAGGGCCGTGTGGACCGCGCTCCCATTTGTCCCGTGTATGGATGGATGGGTGGAGGAATAGGGGCAAAAAGGAAAAGAAAAGGAAAAGGGGCACCCAGTGTTCTTTTTTTGCTTTGATTGTTCGTTTTCACTTTAATTTTTATTCTGTTTTTGTGTGTGTGGAAATGAAAATGTTTGGTGGTTGATTTTGGTGGTGAACGCACAACTGTGGTGATGCTGTAAATGGTTGAGTGTGTGCTTTGTATGGCTGCATGGTGTGTGACTATATTTCAATGGAATTGAGTTAAAAAAAAATAAGTAAAAAAATATTTTTCAAAAGGTTGTGCTTGTGGTACTGAATATAAGGTTGAGAGGTAGAGCCCTATTTTCTGCTCCTGCATAAAACACAAGATATGTATCCTGGATTATATTACAAATTATAAGTAAGTGCATGTGTATTTCAAATAGTGCAAACTCCTTTCCTTAGAAAGGGTGGGTCTGGAAAAATCATGCTTTCTGTTAAGATATGAAGGGGAAATGGTGGTTTTGTGGTGGGAGCATTTTCATTTTTTTGTAGCTTACAGAACAAAATGCTTATTTTTTATTCCACTGACATGTGGGCTGTGCTCCAGTGTGCGGGTATACTTCAACCTCTGCCTTTTTTTCTTTTTTTTTTTTAAATTCATTTTATTGATATATATTCACACACCAAGCAGTCATACAAAACTAAGCATACATTCAGTTGTTCACAGTACCATTACATAGTTGTGCATTCATCACCAAAATCAATCCCTGACACCTTCATTATCACACACACACAAGTAACAAGAATAAAAATTAAAGTGGAAAAGAGCAATTAAAGTAAAAAGGAACACTGGGTGCCCTTTGTTTGTTTGCTTGTTTGTTTGTTTTCCTTTGCCTTTTGAGTATTCCTATTCTGGTATCCAAGCTGAAGGAGCATCTCCCATGTGGGCCATGTACATTTTCATGCCAGATGACAGAATAGAAGGAGGCAGGCAGGAATTTGGCAGGCCTCTAAGAGCGTCTGATTAGGTGAGGAGTACGTTAAGTTGGCTCAAAAACCATTATCCAAAGAATGCTATGTGACCAAACTCTCCCCACGGGAGGCACTTGCAAGTACCACAGTCATAGGTAAGCAAGTATGATCCTTTTATGGGGAAGGAGAAGTGAATAATTGTGAAAAATAATGCAATCCATCAAAGACTGCTCTCTTGATCACAAACGTTTACTTCTCTTCTTTCTGTTTGCAAAATATTCTATTTCTTTCCCCCAAGGAAGTTACCCCTCCAAATTTCATCCAAACATGCTTTCGGACTTGAAGTCTGTGATCTAGTGATAGTCTCTACATGAGATCCAGGGATAGCTCCTCTTGATTCAGAAACACATGAACTAAAAAGATAAGTTTTCTGTCCCTGTACACACTAATATAAATGAGGTACAGCATCCCATTCGGAAAGGTGGAGAATGGAAAGCACCCAGAAGTCACTGGGCTATAGAATCTTGCACTTCACTGGGAAACTATTATGAGGTTCCTTACTCATAGGTTGGTAATGTTCCTTGCTGGGACTCAGGTTACAGTTCTAGAAGTGGCTCACGAGTTCATTCTTCTCCATGAATCTTTTCTCTGTCCTCAGAGAGTTCCTTTCTGTTCATTAGCCTCCTTGTCCAAATCTAGAGAGAGCAATGGAGAACGTGATATCCTTGGGAATTGAGCAGTTTCTCAGCTGACTTGATGTCCGAGGGCTCTGGAGATGGAAGGTGAGCAAACATCCTTTGAAGCAGAATCAAAACTTGGAGCATGTGACCAGAAGGGACTGAATTCTTTCTTTTTTAAGTGCCCTATACAGAGGCAATCACACGCTCAGTAATGGGCATTGGGTGGCTATAATTCTTGTTAACATGGGACAGTAGTAGGGTCAACTGTTTCTCCATTTCCCACCTGATTCTCCTTCAGCTCTCTAATTTTTATCCCAGATTTCTGTTTAGCACACTGACGAAGGGCTCTGGCATCTCCTGGATTGGGGGTGGGTGGGAGATCCTAGTCAATTACTGGGCCAGTGCTCTGTGGGCAGAGAACAACTATGAACATTACTCCCCAAGCAACCTAATAAGTAGAATTTTAACTTTACATGTCTTCATTTTCACTTTTCTGAGAGTAGAAGTTCTGTCCATGTCCTCCATCAGATTTTCAGAGACTCATCACCACAGAAATGGATGCTCTAGAGTAAGTTACGTCTTTTAAATCCGACCTGTCTGCTCCTTTCAACCCCCAATTTTTCAAGAGTTGTTTATCCTCGTTGCATTAAGTTCCTCACCACCCTTCATTGCTTTCTGTTTTTTTTTTTATGAATTTAATTTGGGAAAAATAACCTTACTATTACAGAAGCAGAATATATACATGAAGAAACTAGAAAATATAGACAAACAAAAATAAGAAAATAAAAACATCATCTATCCACCAGCCAATGATTACTACTTTTAACACTTTAATTTACATTCTTCTGGATTTTTTCTGCTATGTAACTCTATGTGCATATAAGCATATGCATATATGTATGTGTGTGTCTATTTTTTTGTTATGCCAAATTTGACAAAATTAGATTCTACTATGCATATGGTTTTATAAAATTCTTTCTCTTTTTTCAGTTAGCAGCCCCCCACTACACAGTAATATTATACCTTAATGGATACCTAGTCCTTATCCAACTATTTTCTGACTGTCCCCAAAAATATATTTTATAGTTAGTTTGTCTAGAACGTTAGCCAGTCTAAGACCACACTTTGCATCAGGCGTTGTCTCTTAAATGTTAATTTAGCATAGTTCCTCTTTTTAAAGATAATGGCTTGTTTAGGAGCTTCTTGTTCTGACCACTCCCTAACCCTTTGCAATTTACCTTCTTCTCATCACTCTTGCTAAAATTACTCCTAAATAGCAAATCTAAACATCTTTTTCTCTTTCCTCATCCTCCTCAATCTGATATGCATCATTTGTTGCACTGACTCCTACATGCCATCTTCTCTCAGCTTCTAACATTACCCATCCCTAATTCTGAACAGTCCTATAAATGAACTCTTCTTTATAGCTATCCAAACAACTCCCTATTCCAAGTTAACACCATTATCTATGCCTTGGCTAAGGCTATTTATTTCTATCATGGTTATATCCTTCACTTAAACTCCTCTTTCCTCCATCTCTAATCTCCACCTGTTGAAATCCTACCCAATCTTCAAGATCCAGCTCAAATATTGTATCTTCCTTGAAACCTTCTCTAATGATCCCAATTAGAAATTAGCTCTTCAGCCTCTTAAATTGTGTGTGTGTGTTTGAGCCTCCTTTCATATCCTCTGTGAAATGCCCCATTTTGTCTTGTATTATAATTATTATTTTGGCTGTCTTGTCTATCATTCACACTTTAAATTTCATGGTAAGTAAAAAATGACTCTTGCTCATTAATACGTGAGCCACAGAATATAGCACAGTGCCTTATAGGATATAAGGGTTAGAGATTACTTGAATGGATGAATGATCATTTGGGGTAGGGGCAGGGAGGTTGACTCTTGTGCTGCTTTGCATATATTATGTCCCCCAGAAAAAGCCATATTCTTTAATGCAGTCTTGTGGGAGCAGACATATTAGTGTTGATTAAGTTGGAACCTTTGGATTAGGTTGTTTCCATGGAGATGTGACCCACCCAACTGTAGGTGTTAACTCTGATTAGATAATTTCCATGGAGGCATGGCCACACCCATTAAGCATGGGCCTTGATTAGTTCACTAGAGTCTTATAAAGGGGCTTACAAATGGAAGAATTTAAGAACTGCAGCTAAGAGACACATTTTGAAGACAGCCGTTGGAAGCTGACACTGATGTTTTGGAGAACGCCATTTTGAAATGCAACCAGGAAGCAAGCAGATGCCAGCCACGTGCCTTCCCAGCTAACAGAGGTTTTCCAGATGTCAATGGCCTTTCTCCAGTGAAGGTACTCTTTGTTGATGCCTTATCTTGGACACTTTATGGCCTTAAGACTGTAACTTTGTAACCAAATAAACCCCCTTTGTAAAAGCCAATCCATTTCTGGTGTTTTGCAAAAGGGCAGCATTAGCAAACTGGAACAACTCTTTTTTTTTTCAATGAAATTTAAAATTCTTATTCTTTTTAATTTACTCCTTACCTTACCTAGACTGTCTCATTAATTCTTATGCTGTGGTTCATCTGTGGCTTTGCTCCAGTCTGTGGGCAACTTCCTTTCCATTTTTCAGTTCCTAATTCTTATTGAATTTAATAGCATTTTCTGTTTATTTTAATAGAGGTCCAAAATAGCTCTGTGACTTGGAAGTAGTTCTGCTGAGTTGACCAAATGTTGCCACAGGGTCTTTTGAGATTAGCAGAAGTTAAAATAACTGAGTCAACAAAATAATAAAACAGAAGAAATGACTCCATTCCCTATTTTGTGGCCTTAGCTATCCAAATATTTAAGTCGTACCAGGATCCTTCCCCCTGTTGTGCACAGCAGCCACCCACTGTCCCACTCTAACACACATGCTTAGAGCCATAAAGTATTGAGTACAGAATAGAGTTATATGGAAGGCTAGAACTGAAAGGGAACTTAGTGGCCATCTCTCCTTCTCCCTGTTGTTATTTTTCAGTTCTTGACACTGAAACTCAGAAAATTAATTTTCACAATCAGAAAGGAGGTCGGCCCCCAAGTCCAGAGACCCTCAGGCCAATACTCTTTACACAAGAAAGAATTGCATAACTGTGTGGGAAAGCCTAAGGTATTGCTAAAAAGAGGGAAGACCGTGAGAGCTGCGAGAGTTGACATAATGCTGAAAAAGCGAAATAACAGTTTAAAGAAGTCAAGTAAGCTGGAACAGTTTTAGGTTTACAGGAAAACTGTACAGAAAGTATGGATTTCCCATAAACTCCCACCCCCACCCTGCATGCATAGTCTCTCCTTTTATTAACTTCTTGCATTAGTATGGTACATTTGTTACAATCAATGAACTGATTGGAACATCATTAGTAACTAAAACCCATAGCTTACATTAGGGATAATTCTTTGTGTGTAAGTTCCATGGGTTTTGGAAAATGCATAATGTTGTATATCCACCATTACCATATCAAACAAAATAGTTCCACTGCCCTAAAAATGCCCTGTGCTCTATCTATTCACCTTTCTCCTCCACACCTGCTGAACACACAGCAACTGCTGATTGTTTTACTATCTCTGTATTTTTGCATTTTCCACAATGCTATATATTTGTAAATTGGCTATATTTTAAATAACACATTATCTGTCTTAAAATGAAAGCAAATATGAGTCAGGGTCTTAAATGCCTTCAGAACTTAGATCAATTTTACATTTCTCCAAGTTGTTTTGGCTCAACAACTCTATGTTTAACATTGGTAGGGAAATACTTTTCAGTTTTCAATATTGAAATGGTCCACAGCATTTAAAAAGAAAAATAAAATCCTGAAACTAAAATTCAACTATGATAGGGAAAGAAAAGTAAATCCCAGAATCCAATGCTAATGATAGGATGACTGAGTCTAAGCTGCAATGAGAAATGAGCAAAAGAGTAAAGAAAAGAAGAGGGAAATAGAATGAGAAAATATATAATAAGAAAAACTAGACAAGGTTTGAGAAACAAAAGTAAAGGGGAAAGATGGAATCGAAGGTCAGAAGGAGGAACACTGCCAATTTAAGTGAGGGGAAAAGAAGATGTAAAAATTCAATTTCAGTTTTCATTCCAGAATGAAAAATCTAGAGCAAAGATGAATAAAATGTTGAATACTGAGAAAAATACAGGTGGATATTGGAATGAGACAAGGGAAATAAAAACTGGAGAAGCAGTAGGAGGAAATGCAAGATAATCACCTTGAAAGTACTATCTATAATGAACAAAGCAGGCAAGGCACAAGAAATTAAGTGAATCTAAGTTTTCTTACCAAAAAAACTGAGAGAGTAGCTCAAGGTTTCAGCATCAAACTGGAGGTTTCCTCCAGGGTCCTGTCTGGTCTCCACACTGACCAACAGTCAAGTCATGAGGTAGGTTTAGGAAACTTGCTGAACTGTCCCTCTTGCCCTTCCTCTCCCCTGACTTAAGCCCCATGCTCTTTACTGTTATCTGATTTCGCCAGAAAAGTTTCAGAATGAGTCATTTCTAAATTTGGCAACCATGCTTAGATAAGAAAAGCAGAAAAACAGAAGTAGGAGGGTCTAATTCTGGAAGATTTTCTGCAGCATATAGAAAACAGGGAGAAAGAGCTTCCGTGCACAAACTTCTCACTTTATAAGTTTGTTTTTCTTTTGTTTTTGAAATGAAAAAATAAAGCCCTCATGGTATGTGAGGGTTGGGGGGAGGAATGATCTGTGCAAATCCATTTCATCCATCTCACATAACATCTCTTAAGTACTTTATATGTGTAAAGAATAGTACCATGTCTGTGCCAGTTTCAATGTATTATGTCCCCCAGAAAAAGCCATATTCTTTGATGTAATCTTGTGTGGGCAGACGTTATCAGTGTTGATCAGATTGTAATTCTTTGAGTGCTGCTTTGGAATGCACCCCACCCAGCTGTGGGTGATGACTCTGATTGGATAATTTCCATGGAGATGCGCCCCACCCAACTGTAGATGATAACTGATGGGATGTTTCCATGGAGGAGTGGCCCCACCCATTCAGGGTGAGCCTTGATCAGTGGAGCCATGTAAATGAACTGACTCAAAGAAAAGGAACTGAGTGCAGCTGTGAGTGACGTTTTGAAGAGGAGCAAGCTTGCTAGAGAGGAACGTCCTGGGAGAAAGCCATTTTGAAAGCAGAACTTTGGAGCAGACGCCAGCCACGTGCCTTCCCAGCTAACAGAGGTTTTCTGGATGCCATTGGCCATCCTCCAGTGAAGGTACCCGATTACTGATGTGTTACCTTGGACTCTTT
The DNA here is from genome assembly GCF_015220235.1 of Choloepus didactylus. Lineage (NCBI taxonomy): Eukaryota > Metazoa > Chordata > Mammalia > Pilosa > Megalonychidae > Choloepus > Choloepus didactylus. The sequence goes on from NC_051314.1 coordinate 124,530,040, forward strand.
ATGGCCTTAAGACTGTAACTGTGCAGCCAAATAAACCCCCTTTTTATAAAAACCAATCCATCTCTGGTGTTTTGCATTCCGCAGCATTAGCAAACTAGAACAGATTTTGGTACCAGGAGTGGGGTGCTTTTGCTGCTGAGTTTGCAAATACCAAACATGTTGGAACGGCTTTTTAAATGGATAAGGGGAAGATTCTGGAAGAACTGTGAGGAGCTTGATAGAAAAGGCCTAAACTGCTTTAAAGAGACTGTTTATGGAAATATGGACTCTAAAGATACTTCTGATGAGGACTTGAACAGAAATGATGAATGTGTTGTTGCGAACTGGAAGAAAGGTGATCCTTCTTTTAAAGTGGCAGAGAATTTGGCAAAATTGAGTCCTGGTGTCAGATAGAAGGAGGAATTTGAAAGCAACAACCTGGGATACTTAGCTGAGGAGATCTCCAGACTATGTGTGGAGGATGTATCCTGGCTTCTCCTTGCAGCTTATAGTAAAATGCTAGCAGAGAGAGATAAACTTAGAACTGAACTCTTGGGTTCCAAGAAACCAGAAGCTGATGGCTTGGAAAATTACGAGCTTCTAGGGGGTGGAATCCCAGAAGCTACAGCCCAATGTGAGGACATAACCAAACATGGAACCCAGCCGCCATTTCAGTACAAGCCAAGATTGAAAAAGGAGTTAAGCAGAAGGGATTTGTGGAAAGTCCTATTGTCTAATGGCTTTGACCCCTGTGTGCTTCATGCAAAGCCAACAGAATTTTTGCGAGATCTTTATAGACAGAGCCGTTGCCGGTCTGGACTGGAGGAGACAGACAAGGAAAAAATTAAAGGAAAAATATCTTCAAAGACAGAGCCATGGAGGTTGAGGTCTGGAGTAAGGAGGTCTCGGGCTGGGAGAGCGGAGCAGCCCACATGCATGGAAAAGGTGAGTTTGCCCCAGAGGTCGAGGGTGGGCATTCCACCTCGATGCTCTTGAAGAGTTTTGCCACCTCAGGTCCCAAAGAGGTTGGAGCACATTCCCAGGGAATTGGGGAGAGCCTGGCTGCCACCACACTGTTCTGAAGGGGTTGAGCGTGTGCCCCGGAGATGGAAGGGAATCCGGGAGCTGCCCCGATGTTTGAGGAGGGTGGGGCCAAGAAGGTGGTCTCCCCAATGTGTGGATATGTTGGAGCACTCACCCAAGCATTTGGAGAGGAAACAGCTGCCAAAAAGGCCCTTGGGAAGGGTTACACTCCTGCTCTCTCAAGCCCCAAGGATGCAACGTTGTTCTGTTAAGGACTCTCAGACTTTGAAATCTAATGGAGTTTGTCTTGCGGGTTTTAGGAACTGTTTTGCTCCTGTTAACCCTGTTTTCCTTACTGTTTCTCCTTATGGCAATGGAAATGTTTATCCTATGAATGTCCCTCCTTTGTATATTGGAAGCAGATAACTTGTTCTAAGTTTCACAGATAGAGGGGAATTTTGTATTAGGACTGACCACGCCTATAATTGATTTCGATGGGATCTTGTACTTAACTATTGTTACGGAAATGATCTAAGTTTCTGTGGTATTGTGGGATGAATGTATTTTGTATTTGGAAAGAATATGTTTTTCTGGGGTCCAGGGGGTGGAATGTGCCGGTTTGAATGTATTATGTCCCCCAGAAAAAGCCATATTCTTTGATGTAATCTTGTGTGGGCAGACGTTATCAGTGTTGATCAGATTGTAATTCTTTGAGTGCTGCTTTGGAATGCACCCCACCCAGCTGTGGGTGATGACTCTGACTGGATAATTTCCATGGAGATGCGCCCCACCCAACTGTAGATGATAACTGATGGGATGTTTCCATGGAGGAGTGGCCCCACCCATTCAGGGTGGGCCTTGATCAGTGGAGCCATATAAATGAACTGACTCAAAGAAAAGGAACTGAGTGCAGCTGTGAGTGACGTTTTGAAGAGAAGCAAGCTTGCTAGAGAGGAACGTCCTGGGCGAAAGCCATTTGAAAGCAGAACTTTGGAGCAGACGCCAGCCACGTGCCTTCCCAGCTAACAGAGGTTTTCCAGACGCCATTGACCATCTCCAGTGAAGGTACCTGATTACTGATGTGTTACCTTGGACGCTTTATGGCCTTAAGACTATAACTGTGTAGCCAAATAAACCCCCTTTTTATAAAAGCCAATCCTTCTCTGGTGTTTTGCATTCCGCAGCATTAGCAAACTAGAACAATGTCTAAATGAGGATGAGTTAGACTATATTCTGATCTCCAGGGATTTATAATCTCTCAGAAATATGAACCCATACACAAGAAACTATAAAACAACTTAGAATATAATTGTAGAAGTAATAAAAGAAATAAAAGAGTAGAGCATACGGTAGCAGAATAGTAGAACCTTCTTCTATTATGGTAGAAGTAAAATAGTAGAATGGTGGGTATAGTAGAATAGGTATTTTAGCCTAAGAGAATCTAGGAAAGCCTTAAAGTAGAATCAGATTGAGCAGGTTTTTAAAGAATGATAGAACTTCTATAGTGGAAAAGGTGAAAAACTGTGTAAGTGGAGCATAGACAAGGCAGGTAGGTGGGAGCATGCAGGATGCAGTATACATTGTAAGGAATTTCCATTCATGTGTGCATATGTGATAAAGTTATTTGGGTCAGATGTAGTTGAACACTGCTGTGTCTGGCAGAGGCTCTGATCCCTATTAATCAACTTATCCAAACAATGTCTGTTCCCCTTGTTTGTAGTTAAATCACTATGAAATAGTGATTGGGCAGAAAGACCCAAAAAAAATGCCAAAGGTTGAGTTATTTCCGTATTTCCTTTATTTATTTATTTATTTATTTATTTATTTATTTATTTATTTATCACTGTCTAATTACAAAAATTCATGCCTATTTACTGTTTAAAAAAAGGAAATTGAAACAAAATAGAAGTATAAAGGGTAAAAAAAGTAAAATTTCCTTTTCAATACCGCTGCCTCCAATATTTGGAAACATTACCAATAAGGTTATTCAGAAAGCAGACACACAAAAGCATCTAAGAGACAGCATTACTGTGTGCATGTAATAAAAGCAATTCATTCCCATGGTAAAAAAAAAAATTAATATAGAAGGATTGAAGTAAAAAAATAAAAATAAAACCCCAAACAACCTAGCTCCCCTGATTTCATTGCTTTCCTAAATACAAATGCAATCCCATTACACACTCTGTTTCATTCTATTTTTTCTACTTATCGTTTCAATATCTGGACATGTTGGTCCACATCATACTTTAAAAAGTTGGTTGTGCCGGTTTGAATGTATTGTGTTCCCCAAATGCCATTATCTTTGTGGTCTTTTGGGACAGACGTTTTGGTGCTGGTTAGATTTGCTTGGAATGTGCCCCACCCAGCTGTGGGTGGTGACTTTGGTGGGATACTCCCATGGAGGTGTGACCCCACCCATTCAGGGTGGGCCTTGATCAGTGAAGCCATATAAACATGCTGACTCAGAGATGAAACGGAGTGCAGCTGTGAGTGACGTTTTGAAGATGAGCAAGCTTGCTAGAGAGGAATGTCCTGGGAGAAAGCCATTTTGAAACCAGAACTTTGGAGCAGATGCCAGCCACGTGCCTTCCCAGCTAACAGAGGTTTTCCGGACGCCATTGACCATCCTCCAGTGAAGGTACCCAATTACGGATGTGTTACTTTGGATACTTTATGGCCTTAAGACTGTAACTGTATAGCCAAACAAACCCCCTTTTTATAAAAGCCAATCCATCTCTGGTGTTTTGCATTCTGCAGCATTAGCAAACTAGAACAGATTTTGGTACCAGAGGAGTGGGGTGCTTTTGCTGCTGAGTTTGCAAATACCAAACATGTTGGAACGGCTTTTTAAATGGATAATGGGGAGTTTCTGGAAGAGTTGTGAGGAGCTTGATAGAAAAGGCCAAAACTGCTTTAAAGAGACTGTCAGTGGAAATATGGACTCTAAAGATACTTCTGATGAGGCCTTGAACAGAAATGATGAATGTTTTGTTGCAAACTGGAAGAAAGGTGATCCTTGTTTTAAAGTGGCAGAGAATTTGGCAAAATTGAGTCCTGGTGTCAGATGGAAGGAAGAATTTAAAAGTGACAACCTGGAGTACTTAGCTGAGGAGATCTCCAGACTACGTGTGGAGGACGTAACCTGGCTTCTCCTTGCAGCTTATATTAAAATGCGAGCAGAAAGAGATAAACTTGGAACTGAACTCTTGGGTTCAAAGAGACCAGAAGCTGAAAATTACAAGCTTCCAGGGGGTGGAATACCAGAAGCTACAGCCCAACGTGAGGATGTAACTGAACGTGGAACCCAGCCACCATTTCAGTACAAGCCAAGATTGGAGATGGAATTATCCAGAAAGGATTTGTGGAAACTCCTATTGTCTGATGGCTTTGACCCCTGTGTGCTTCATGCAAAGCCAACAGAATTTTTGCGAGAACTTTATAGACAGAGCCGCTACCAGTCTGGACTGGAGGAGACAGACAAGGAACAAATTGCAGGAAAAATTTCTTCAAACACAGAGCCATGGAGGTTGAGGTCTGGAGTCAAGAGGCCTTGGGCTGGGAGAGTGGAGCAGCCCACATGCATGGAAAGGGTGAGTTTGCCCCGGAGGTCGAGGGTGGGCATTCCACCTCGATGCTCTGGAAGAGTTTTGCCACCTGAGGTCCCAAAGAGGGTGGATCACATTCCCAGGGAATTGGGGAGAGCCTGGCTGCCACCACACTGTTCTGAAGGGGTTGAGCGTGTGCCCCGGAGATGGAAGGGAATCCGGGAGCAGCCCCGGGGTTTGAGGAGGGTGGGGCCGAGAAGGTGGTCTCCCCAATGTGTGGGTATGTTGGAGCACTCACCTAAGCGTTTGGAGAGGAAAGGGCTGCCGAAAAGGCCCTTAGGAAGTGTTAGGCTTCCACTCTCTCAAGCCCCAAGGATGCAACGTCGTTCTGTAAATGACTCTCAGACTTTGAGATCTAATGGAGTTTATCCTGCAGGTTTTAGGAACTGTTTTGGTCCTGTTAACCCTGTTTTCCTTACTGTTTCTCCCTATGGCAATGGAAATGTTTATCCTATGAATGTCCCTCCTTTGTATATTGGAAGCATATAACTTGTTCTAAGTCCACAGATCCAAAGCTAAAGGAGAATTGTGCCTTAGGACCCACCTGTAATTGATTTTGATGGGATCTTGTACTTAACTTTTGTTACTGAAATGGTTTAAGTTTTTGTGATATTGTGATGAAATGAATGTATTTTGTATTTGGAAAGATAATGTCATTTTGGGGTCCAGGGGGTGGAATGTGCCGGTTTGAATGTATTGTGTTCCCCAAATGCCATTATCTTTGTGGTCTTTTGGGACAGACGTTTTGGTGCTGGTTAGATTTGCTTGGAATGTGCCCCACCCAGCTGTGGGTGGTGACTTTGGTGGGATACTCCCATGGAGGTGTGACCCCACCCATTCAGGGTGGGCCTTGATCAGTGAAGCCATATAAACATGCTGACTCAGAGATGAAACGGAGTGCAGCTGTGAGTGACGTTTTGAAGATGAGCAAGCTTGCTAGAGAGGAATGTCCTGGGAGAAAGCCATTTTGAAACCAGAACTTTGGAGCAGATGCCAGCCACGTGCCTTCCCAGCTAACAGAGGTTTTCCGGACGCCATTGACCATCCTCCAGTGAAGGTACCCAATTACGGATGTGTTACTTTGGATACTTTATGGCCTTAAGACTGTAACTGTATAGCCAAACAAACCCCCTTTTTATAAAAGCCAATCCATCTCTGGTGTTTTGCATTCTGCAGCATTAGCAAACTAGAACATTGCTCCATATTATTCCATCTAATAAGTTATTCCTCTCTTGATAAATATTCAATTTTTATCCAATTTTAAACTGTTATAAACAATACTTCAATGAGAACTTTTGTATTTTACACATCTGCGAACATTTCTGTAAAATAGATGACAAGAATTGGAATTGCTAAATAAAAGAACATGTGGATTTAAATTTTTGAAAGATACTGAATTTCCCTTTAGAAAGACTCCACTAATTTACACTCCCATCAACAGTGGTGCAAGTGTCTGTTTCCACTTGCAAAAGGTGAGGTCTTTACCACTCAGTTCAATATTATAACTATATACTGTCTCCTACTAGAAATACCATGCTTTGTACTGTAGAAGAAAGATGTACAATGAGAGACATATCTAGCTATAGTAGAGAAGGGCTGCTGAGAGGGCACAAAACACCTTGGGAAGAGGGAAAGGCTAATTCTCATAGAAGCAAATAGGAAGATGATGCCCTGAAGAAGTAGTACTTGTGCTGGGCTTTAAGGATGGGTAGAAGTTTGACAGGCACCAATAATGCCATAAAATAATTTGACTATTTGTCTTCTGCACCACTAGAACATGAATATCGTTATATCTCCAGTGTCTGCTACTGCGACTGATACAACAATGTTTGGGGCATTAATAAATGAGTAAATGAATGTTTGGCTGAAAGGGTGTTGATTTTTGAATATAATTCAAGGAGTTAATTTGAGTCCTTAAAACTGTATCTGGTGTAGATTTACTTTCACTGATTCATCTGCCTCTAAAGACTATCAAACAATTCAAATCAGTATGAGAATTTCCAGCTGTATTCTCAAATCAGGAAGGAACTTACTGAAAACATCATCTTGTGAATAGTGTTCCTGTTTCTGGATCATTTTGTTCCTTCTTATAAAGTACTAGTTGTTTTGTGGTCTAATTGGGAAAATTCTGGGAAATTTATGTGGTTCATTTCTATTTTGTTCCTTTTTGAATATATAGATATAAATTTCCAAGCAGAAACCTAAAGCTTTGGAAAAATTCAATTTTGAATATGTATTTCAAAGACAGCCATATTAAAACCTTCTATGAGTCACTGATTAATTCTACATTTTCAATGATGAGATTTGTATTAGAGTTCATTTGGCCAATATAAAAATTTTAGCATCACAGAATCTCTAACCTGTTTTGTCTGAGACAATTATAAATAAATTTATGACAAAGTTATTATCCTTAAAGAACTTTGATGAAAAATGATTAGAGCCATTAGTAGATCAGATATAATAAATTAAACTCTAAATTAAATTTAAGTGCCAGAAACAATGACACATACAAATGCTTTGCTCAGCAAAGGACAAGATTGTGGTGGTTAGAATTATCTGGATAAAATTTCGTGGAAGAAAAGGTTTTTTTAAATTTTAATGCAGCTTTTTTTTAAATGAAGTTTTATTGAGATATATTCACACACCGTACAAACCACCCAAATTATACAATCACTGGCTCACAGTATCATCACATAATTGTGCATGCAACCTCATGATCAATTTTAGAACATTTCGTTACTTCAGAAAAGAAATAAAAATAAAAAAGAAAACACAAGTCCTCCCATACCCCTTATTCTCCTCTATTATTGACCCATAGTAGTGGTGTAGTACATTTGTTACTGTTGATGAAAGAGTATAAAAATATTACTGTTAACTATAGTCCATAGTTTGCAATATTTACATTTTCCCCCATATATCCTTCTATTATTAACTCCTTGTGATAGTGTCACAGATTTGCTCCAGTTCATGAAAGAACTTTTTAATATCTGTACAGTTAATCATGGATGTTGTCCACCCCAAGATTCACCGTGCTATACATTCCCATGTTTTAACATCCAACTGGAAGAAAAGGTTCTTGGTGTGAAAAGAGATTAGGAATTAGGAAACATGGGTTTAAGTTCCATTTTTCGTAATAACTGCTTGATCTTAGGCTAGCCAATTGATCTAAAAATGGCTTTTTTTTTTTCCAGCTGTAACATTAAAGAGTTGACCCATTGGATGGACATTATTATTATTAATTTTTAAATGCAATTTTATTGGGATATATTTGCACAACATACAATTCTTCAAAGTGCACAATCAGTTGTTAATAGTTGTGCATGGATATTATTTTTTAAATGGAAAATATAAAGTGTTGGTGAGGATGTGGAAGAATTGGAACTGTCTTATGCATTGCTGGTGGGAATGTAAAATGGTATAGCCACTGAGGAAAATAGTTTGGTTGTTCCTCAAAAAAGTTAAACATAGAATAGAATTACCATATGATCCAGCAATTTCACTCTTAGGTATATACCCCAAAGAATTAAAAACAGGGACTCAACAGATACTGGTACACCATGGTTCATCACAGCTTATTCACAATAGCCAAAAGGTGGAAGCAACTCAAGTGTCCAAGAGATGAACAGATAAACAAAATGTGGTTTATACATACAATGGAATACTAGTCAGCCATAAAAAGAAATGAAGTTCTTATACATGCTACAGGGAGAGGAAATGGAGCATTATTGCTTAATGGATAAAGAATTTTTCTGAGGCGATGAAAAGTTTCAGTTCTAGATGGTGGTTATGGTAAATGTAATTAATGCCAATGAATTGTACACTTAAAAATGGTTAAAATGGCAATTTTTTGTTGTGTATATGTAATTAAACATATGTCCTCAAGAAATAAATTTTAAAAATATTGAAACAAAAAAACTTGGCAAAAAAATAAGCATTGGATTGGATGATATTTAAGATTTCTTTTATATCTAACAGTCTATAATTATCTCACTTGAAGAGGAAGAGAGAAGCTAAGAGGGCATTTCACGCAGGAGAAAAATAAAAGGAAACATATTGAGGTGGAGGTGAGTCCACCATGAGCAAATGACACAAGTGACGTTGTTTGGCTGGAGTAAAAAGGTCATGCTAAAGAGCAGTGGATGATTAAAAAAATAAAATAAAATAAAATAATAAAATAAAATAAAATAAAATAAAAATGTTAAGTAGAAAGCCTAGGTTTGAATCTCAGCTCTGCCACTTACTAATCTGTGACTCTACAGAAGTTATTCAAACTCTGTGTTTCCATTTCCTCACCTGCAAAAGGGGGATGTGTCAGGCATTATTTATTGATACTCAAGCCCATTTCCACCCTTCCTTATTATCTCTTTGTCATGGCAGATTGGAAGCCTAGGTCCTACATTTCCTGGACTTCCTCACCACCTGGGCTCTGAGTAGGCTGTGCCAGAAGGAGATGCTCGTGTGAGATTGGACAGGGAAGAGGAGGGAGAAGCATTTAGCTTCTGGCTCTGGCAGCAGCAGGCAACTCTGGCTGTCTCCTGCAATGGGGATGGCAGGTTCACAGTGGCAGCTACTCACAACTGCAGATTCCAATGGATTATTGTTTCCAGTGGCGGCAGCAGGCCTGTGGATAACCCAATTCCTGCTAAGCAGCAGCAAGCGCTCCCAGCCTCAGAAACAAATGCACACTTGTCCATTCTGGGTAATGTTCCTTTCCATTTTTCTCTTCCAACTCTAAGGAGTTGGAAAAACTGACCCTTGCAGTTTTGTTTTTGCTTTTTTAATTAGAGCAGTTGTAGGTTTACCGAAAAATCATGCAGAAAGTAGAGTTCCCATATACCCCACCCCTCACACACACAGTTTTCTCTATTACTAACATTTTGTCCTAGTGTGGTAACTTTGCTACAATTGATGAAATGATGTTATTGTAATTGTGCTATTAACTGTAGCCCATAGTTTACATTAGGGTTCATGCTTTGTGTTGTATAGTTTTATGGTTTGTTTTTTTTTAAAGTCTGGTAACATATAAAGCCTAAAATTTCCCATTTTATCTACTTTCATATATACAATTTGGTGGTGTTAATTATATTCACAAAGTTGTACCTCCATCACCACCATCCATTGCCAAAACTTTTCCATCATTCCAAACAGAAACTCCGTAGCGATTAAGCATTAACTCCCCATTCCCCACTCCAACCTGACCCTGGTAACCTGTATTCCAGTTTCTGCCTTTATGAATTCACATATTCTTTTTTTCATATAAGTGAGATCATAAAATATTTGTCCTTTTGTATCTAGCATATTTCACTTAACATGATGTCTTCAAGCTTCATCCATCTTTTTAAAGCCAAACAAAATTCCAATATTCCATTTGATGGACACTTGGGTTGCTTCCATCTTTTGGCAACTGTCTGTTGATGCCATTTTGAACATTGCTGTGCAAATATCTGTTCTAGTCCCTGTTTGTAGTTCTTTGGGATATTTATCTACAAGTGAGTTTTCTGGGTCATATGGTAATTCTATACTTACCTTTCTGAGGAAACTCCAAACTGATTGCAACAGTGACTGCACCATTTTACCTTCCCATCAGCGATGTACCAGGCTTTCTATTTCTCCACATCCTCTCCAACACTTATTTTCTGTTTTGAAAATAGTAGCCATTTTAGTGGGTGTGAAATGCTATCTCATTGTGGTTCCAATTTGCATTTCCTTGACGCTGTTGACTTTTAGCCTCTTTTCATGTGTTTATGGATCCTGCAGTTTTTGATATACGAATAACACCATCTGTTTCCCTTTTATTCCTCTAGTCTTCCCAACACTTTTGTAATCAAATCCTTGTAATTAAATACCATGTTAGCCATTATCATGTCAAAAACTAAGGTGGCTTCTAGTTGCCTATTAGATCATAACCATTCTCCCATCTTAGACATGTAGCAAGTAATGGATAGAATTGTTTCCTCCCCCATGATAAATCCCATCCTTTCTGTCAATCAAATCCCCATTCATGGCCCTCAAGGATGTAGACCCCATAGGGAGGTCTCTCTTCCCTATATAATTAGAATTAAGCACATGGTAGTAGTAAAAAAAAAACAAAACAAAACAAGTAGGGACACAAATAGAAGAAGAAAGTCACCCAGGAATTAAAATAGTTCCACTGGAAAGTTAACAACAACAACAACAACAAAAAAGCAACAATTAATCCTATCATAATAACAAATATTTGGTGCACCTATATACGTATACCTGGGTCTTGAAAGAAATCAACCAAATCTGAGGGTTTCAAAGAAAATTTAAGAAGATTTGCTTTTTCTATTGATTATTGATTATTGGTTTTCTATTATAGTATGTGTCTGGACAGACAAGGAGGGACTGAAGGGGAAATGAACTGAGTGTAGGCATATCTTTTAGTAACACCCCTTGTTAACTTCAGTTTACTGAATCCTAAAGTGGACAAAGCTTCAACTAATCTAACAAGTAGCAATAGGAAGAGCTTCTGGGGCACAAGACACAGGGCTATTAAGGAGTAAATGGCTTTCATGAATGTAGAGCTAGATAAATTTTTAAGTAAATTTTGATGGATTTTTAGGTTGACTATCCTATTTGTGCATTATTTAGGAAATGTCTTCACTGTTTCATTTCTCCTTTGACTTTTTTTCTCCATTTCATTTGCACTAGAATACTAGAATGTGGGTCAAAAAAAAAAAAAAAAAAAAAGGCAATGACATATAAACACACCCATTTCAGATGAAATGCTCCTTCTGACTCTTCAGATTGTACCACACTGGGTGCATTTGCCAGTCATTTAGGGAGAAAAGGTGTTTGTAACTACATTGTAGTTATTATGATCTCTGTTGATTAGCTTCTGAAATACTAAAACTCAATAAGTGCTAATATTTACAATTACCTAAACAAATATGGTAAATATTGTTTCAATGTAAATTAGTATAATAATAGCAATAGCTTACACATTGAGGACAAAGCTACCAGGCCCTGTGCTAAGCACTTTATTGGCCCAATTTTATTTAACTTCCACTGCACCTCTATGTTGAGATAGGCACTAATATTAGTATCGTAATGTCAAAAAGAGCACTGAGATGCAAAGAGACTAATGGGTTGTCCTGTCCAAGTTTACACCACTATGTAAATGGCAGAATTAGGACCAGGTAGTTAGCCTTCAGAGCCATGCTCTTAGCCACTGGGAGTGTATATTCTGTCTGATTTCCAGGTTGAGTGGTTGGTGGGGAGAAGAAACTAACTATTGAGGCAGAATTGCATATTGGCTAAGGACTGGGCTTGGAGATAATTAGATCTATGTCTGCTACTTGTGATGGTGGACAATTTACTAAATCACATTGTAAGCATTAGTTTCTTCACCTGCAAAATGAGCATGAAAATGATAGCCCTAACTCTAATGAGAATTAATGCTATAATGCATTTAAGCATGCAGGACAGTACTCAATAGTCAATACTTAATAAATGTTAGTCATTACTATAATTCAATCATAAGCACAGAAATGCTAATAATACATGAGAACATTTAAATATAAAGAGTAGGCTGCAATGAAAATTCTCTTGCATTTTCCTTAGTGTATGTAGTTGCTCTACTGTTTCTACCTTGGTGGGGAACTCCTGGGTGATAGGGTACAGACGTTCAACTTTATGAAGCACTGTCAAACTCCCACCAGTTCCCATTGCCTCACATGTTTACCAGCACTGGATATTGATAGATTAAAAAAAAATTTTGTTTTTGATAATCTGAGGTGTGAGAAATGTCCTCCAAGGCTCTTTATTGAATAAAGAGATCATTCTGAAAATCAGGCATTTCCTTAGTAAATTAAATGCAGACTCTGATCAAACTACAGCAGGGAGTAGAAATTCGTCCTGTTGGCTTTATGTTTGGTGGTGTAGCAGGGACCACATAGCTGGGGGGAAAGCTTTAGTGTCTGATTCTTCTAAATGCATCCAGCACCTGCCACATGCCTCATGTCCCCAGGATGGAATGGAGATTCTCAAACAATGAGTCACTGCCTCAGACCTCCCTGGAGCCAAATCATCATCATCATGTTTTGTAGCTGTCCTAGGAACACCTAGGAGGAAAGTATATTTTCCTTAAATCAACAGGAAACAGAATCTTAACTCACAGTTCTCACCTGGACCTGTTGCTGGAGCCTGGATGGCACCCAAGTTGAGCTCTGGGGCAGGCTCATTTTTCCTGTCTCAAGAAAGAATTCAGGGACAAGAGGAATAGTAGCAAGCAGTAAAGTTTATTTGAAAAATAGTCACACACAGGTAATAGCGAAGGTTGGCAAGAAGGAATACATACCCCAAGGGAGGGGACACACCAAGTTAAGCTATGTCCAAGTTTTATATGTTAGCCTGTTGCTATGCTTTAGACCAGGGTTGGGGGTGGACATTCCCATTCTCCCCTCACCCTAGCTTAACCCCTCCTTTTCCTCCATCTGGCTGTCTCAGCTGATTCTAGGATTTAGGGGTTCTCCTTTCACCCAGCCTCTCCTTTCTTCCTCTGCCTGTCTATCCACCTGTCAGCTGATTCTAAGAACAAGGGTTTGGTTTTCCTTTTGCTTGGCCCCCTCCTTCCTGCTCTCCATCTGGCTATCTCAACTATGGCTTGATGCTGACCCTCCATTTGAACTGACTGATGCCCCTGGCCTGTCCAGAGTGCCCTATTCTAGCCTGCTTCAGTTCCCCCTGAAAGAGTAATACACCCTTAATCTTAAGGGGGAGCTGAGGGGTGAAGGTCAGTCTTCTGGAGCTTCTTCCTGTTGTTATGGGCAGTTGTGGGATTCCCTCTGGTCAGGAGTGCCCATGGAAATCTGGCAGGGGAGCTTGATCCTGGGACAGCTGAATCCAGCTGGAGATTTCCACTGACTTTAACTGCTGTGGGAGTGACAAGAATTACTGAGTAAGGTCCTTTCCATTTGGGCGTCAGCTGGGAAACAGGCCTCTTTTTCTGTCAGGTTTTGACCAAGACAGAGTTCCCATGTTTTTCTTTAGGAAGGGGCAAGCCTGGTCCTGGGGCAGAAGGAACTGGGCCCCTAAGTCCTGTAGTAGCTTTTGGGTAACTCCTAGGGAAGTAAAGTACTTAGTTAGATTATGGATTTCTGGGTTTAATATTAAATCTGGGGTTAAGAATGGTCTCCCATACATCATCTCAAAAGGGCTTAACAGGAGCTGGTCTTTTGGAGCTAAGCATGTTTTGAGGCATGCTAAGGGAAGATTTGGTACCCACTGTGTATGGTTTTCTTGGCACAGTTTTGCCAAAGTTTGTTTTAATGTTTGGTTGGCTCTTTTTACTTTCCTGGAGGACTGAGGTCTCTAGGCACAGTGCAGGTGATACTTTATTCCAAGAGCTGGAGCCACCCCTTGAGTTATTTGGCTAACAAAGGCCGGCCATTATTGCTTTGGATGGAAACAGGCAACCCAAATCTAGGGAAAATTTCCTTAAGGAGGAGCTTAGAAACAGTTTAAGCAGTTTCTGTTCGAGTAGGAAATGCTTCTATCCACCCTGGAAAGGTAACTGCAAAGACTAGTAAGTACTTAAATTCTTGACAAAGTGACAAATGGGTGTAGTTGATTGCCAGTCCTCTCCTGGGTATGTTCCCTGTCTCAGCACTGGGGGTGTTAGTGCTGGTGGCTGGGTGAGGATGTTGGAATTTGGGTTGTTAATAGCACATAGAGCACAACTCTGAGTAACTTTCTTAATGGTTTTGGCTTAATTTTTTCCTTCAAGTATTTTCCATGCTAGAGTGGTGAGGGCATCCCTGCCCAGATAGGTAGCCTGGTGGAGGACTTGAATGTCCTTCCACTGCACTTCACTGGGCAGGAAAGTTCTCCCTTCTTTGACAAGCCATCCATTTGCCTCATACACATACCCTGTTTCTTTAGCTAGTTTTTCTTCTTCCTGGGTGTAGACAGGAGTAGTAGAGAGGTCACGGACTAACGCTAGCACAGAAATAGGGTCTTGGGCAGCTGCTTTAGCAGCTTTGTCTGCTCTGTCATTTCCTTTGGCTACCAGAGAGTCAGACTTCCGGTGCCTCGGGCAGTGGATTACCGCAACTTCCAAGGGAAGCAGCACAGCTTCTAGCAGGTTAAGAATTTCTTGTCTGTGTTTGACAGGAGACTTCTCATTAGTGAGCAGTCCTCTTTCCCTCCAGATAGCAGAGTGAGCATGCAGCATGAGAAAAGCATACTTAGAGTCAGTGTAGAGGTTAACTCTATTCCTGGCTGCTACTGTTAGTCCCCTAGTAAGGGCTATGAGTTTGGCCTTTTGGGCCGAAGTCCCAGGGGAAAGAGGCTTTGCTTCTATGACTTCCTGCAGAGAGACAATAGCATATCCTGCTTTTCTGTTTCCCTCTTTTACAAAGCTACTTCTGTCTGTAAACCACGCTAACTCTGAGTTATCTAAGGGCTGGTCTTTTAGGTCTGGGCTGCTAGAATAATTCTGAGCTAGTGTCTCTGTGCATGAGTGCTTGAGGGTTGCACTTTCTTGGTTATTGGCAATAGAGTGGCCAGGTTCAGGTTGGTACACACTTGGATTTGAACCTCTGGCATGTCTAAGAGCTGGGCTTGATACTTCAGGAGCCTACTATTTGAAAGCCTCTGATGCCCTTGTGCTTCTAGAATGTCCCTGACTTGGTAGGGTGTATATGCTGTTAGAGTTTGTCCCCACATTAACTTGGTTGTTTGTTCTATAAGTAAGGCAGCGGCCCCCACTGCTCTGAGACAAGGTGGCCAGCCCTGAGCTGTAGCATCTAACATTTTTGAAAAGCATGCCACAGGTTCCAATGCTACTCCTTTCTTTTAAGTCACATATAGGAAAAAGGGCTTATCTAAATTTGACAGGCCTAGGGCAGGCAAGCTGGTGAGAGCACTTTTGAGGGTGTTGAAGGCAGTAGCCTGCTCTGCTCCCCACTCTAAGGGGGCATTATTTAGTCCCCTGATGGCCTCATACAGAGGCCAGGCAATTTCTCCAAATCGGGGTATCCATATTCTGCAATATCCTGCCACTCCTAGAAAGGCTCTTAATTGTTTCTTGGTTTCAGGGGGTGGTACTGAGAGCATAGCTTGAATTCTCTTGGATGATAAATAGCGCTCCCCTGGGGTAAGAATAAACCCAAGATAAAGAAATTTTTGCAAGATAATCTGAGCTTTTGAAGCTGAAACTCAATACCCACATTCAGCTAGGAAATTAAGGGTAGTAATAGTGTCCCTAAGGGAGGTTTCCCTTGTAGGACTGCAAATTAGCAAATCATCCAAGTACTGAAGGAGAGAGCTAGATTCTAAATGCAGGAGAGCCAAATCTTGGGCTAGTGCATTCCCCAAAAGATGAGGACTGTCCCTGAATCTGTGGGGTAGGACTGTCTAGGTGAGCTGGGTGAAGGTTTCCTCCCTGCACCCTTGCCCTTCAAAGGCAAATAGAAACTGGGAATCTGGTTGTAAACGTATGCAGAAGAAGGCATCCTTTAGACCAAGAACTGAGTACCACATGGTGGAGCTCAGGATTTTATTGAGGAAGGTGTAAGGATTAGGAACTATGGGTTGGAGGGGAATGACAAACTGGCTTGTGGCCCAAAGATCTTGTACTAGCTGGTAAGTCCCATTTGACTTTTTAATGAGTAGAATGGGAGTTTTGCAAGGAGACTGGCAGGGATTAAGTAGGCCTGCTTTTAGAAATTTTTGGAAAAGGGATTGAATACCTTTAATGTCCTCCTTCTTAAGGGGTTACTGTCTCTTTCTAGGGAAAGAAATTGTAATTCTCTCCTGTGCTGAATTACAATAGGAGGGACCTGAATTGCTTTCCCTGGAAGGTCTGTTTCCAGACTTTGGGATCCACTTGATTTCTTAACTTTGAGGGGAGTATTCTAGAGTGCTCTCAGTCCCAATTAATACTGTATTTAATGCTACTATACTGTCAATGGGAGCCTCAGTTTCTTGTTTTGGCAGACAGTCTATTACTTGGATTTGGGCATCTAAAGCTTTCAGTAGATCTCTTTCTAGAAGTGGAGTGGGGCATTATGGTATTACTAAAAACTGAAGACTCAGAAAAATACTACCAATTCACAAGGGAGAGATGGAGTGAAGGCTCAAGCCCAAGACTTTCCATCTACACTCACTATGGGACAGATTTTAGAGGAAAGAGGGCCAGAGTGAGAGGTTAAGACAGAAGAGGTGGCTCCCATATCAATTTAAAAAATTAACGGTCTTACCCGCCACATCAAGAGACACCCAGTGCTCAATGATCTTGATGTTCTTTAGCAAGATCCAGGGAACCATTTGCCCCAGGCCCCTTCATTCCTGGTCAGGGGTGGCCAACAGGGCTTTTGGAGAGGTCTCACTCCCGCTTTGGGACTTGACGCACTCTTGTTCTCAGTGTCTTGCCTTCCCACATCGTGGACAGGGCCATGGAAGCTCTCTTCATCCTCGGGGCTCCTTCCATCCTTGGGTGCACTCTCGTTTCCAGTACCTTGTCTCTCCACATTGATGACAGATTCCTGGTGGCTTCTGTCCCAAGTGGCCCTGAGGTGGCTTCTTACTGTTTACAGCTAAAGCTATGAGCCGTGCCTTATTCTGGCCCCTCCTCTCTCTCCTCCTCTGCAGTCCAGTCTCAATTATTAAAGACAGAAAAGGCAGTATTCATAAAGTCATTCATAGGTGTTTGAGGTCCTGAGGATATTTTTTGCAGTTTTCTCCTTATGTCTGCAGCTGACTGTCCTACAAAGTAGGTTTTTAACGTAACTTATCCTTCCTCAGAGTCTGGGTCTACGTTGGTATACTTTTTCATAGCTTCTACTAGCCTTCCCTGAAACAAAGCAGAGTTTTCCTTATCCTCTTGGGTTATACTCTGAAGCATGTTGTAATTTACAGGCTTAATAACACATTTTTTCATACCTTCTATTAAGCAAGCAATCGTATGGTCCTTGGGTTATGCTCTGAAGCATGTTGTAATTTATAGGCTTAATAACACATTTTTTCATACCTTCTATTAAGCAAGCAATCATATGGTCCCTTGCCTCCAGACCCCATTGTCCCCTCTGGTAGTTCCAGAGAGGGTCTGTGCTAGGGACAACTTGAGTCCCAGCCCTATACCATGTGGGCTGTTCCCCTTGCAGTTTATCTGCATGTCCTTGGGCCTCTGCCCAGATCCTCCACTTTTCCTCAGGAGTGCAGCAGGAGGAAAGACTAACTTGAATGTCTCCCCAAATAAACTCATAAGTTAAGACTAGATTTTTGATCACCTCTATTAATTTGGAGGGGTCCTCAGAAAATTTCCCCAATTGTCTCTTACAGTGTGTTAAATCTGTCATAGAAAAAGGGACATGGACCCTTATAGTTCCCATATCCCCACTGGCTACTTCCCAGAGAGGATATATTCCATGTCCTTCTGAACCTTCTTCCTCCTTCTTTGGGGGGTTCCACTGCAGTGTGTCTGGCTGGACTTGAATAAGGGGGGAGGGGTGTGTCCAGTGGGCCTGGAAGCCTTTCCCTGTAAAGGAGGAGGGTCAACAGGAGCCTCAGTTCTGGTGGGCTCAAAGCTAGGTTTAGGGGATTTTTATTCCTGAGCCTTTTTGATGCCTCAAGTTGTGGAGGCCTGACTAACAACAGGTCATTTAAAATATCTGCTTCCTTCTCTTTCTGAGACAAAAAGGATTTATCTCTTATTTCCTCTTTAAGATAACATACTTTACAAGCCCCCTTCATAGTCTTGCCCTGATAGAAGATCATGAAAAGTTGGACTTATGGAATTTCAGACACTTACTTCTCTTTTGTAAAAAAAAAAAATCTAATTGGCATAAGGTGTTAAAGCCAAGAGTGCCATTTTGTGGCCACTCTTCTCTCCCTTCCAATTTGTACTGGGGTCAGGCATAGTTGCAATACAGGATGCAACCCAGGGGACTATCAATCAGGATGCTGGATGCACTGCCCATATTCTGAAAGGAGAGATAGAGGATACTTACTCATTGTAGCTGGTGTCCTGTGTCTGCTGCTGAGTAGTACCCTCACCATGCCATACCTTCTATCCCCAGGTGTCCCCACAGGGAAGAAAACCATAGACTCAAGGAGATGGGGCTGGTTTCACCCTTTGACTCCTGAGCCAGACCCAGAGGGCTGGTGAGCCAGATATCTCACCCCAGCTGCTCTGAGCCAAATCTCTCTGCTTCTTCTCCAACTCTAGGGCAGGAATTTTCCTTTTTCCTTTCCACATATTATTTTAAACTCTCTTAGGAAGAGAAGTTGGGAGGTTTTTTGCAAAGAAAACTGAGTATGAGAAGGGTCCTGTAGGGATGGTGTGTTGGTTTGGCTATATTATGTCCCCCAGAAAAAGCCATGTTCTTTGATGCAATCTTGTGAAGGCAGACTTATTAGTGTTGATTAGATTGGAATCTTTGGATTAGGTTGTTACCATGGAGATGTGACTCACTCAACTGTAGGTGATAACTCTGATTAATTTCCATGGAGGTGAGGTCCCACCCATTCAGTGTGGGCATTGATTAGTTTACTAGAGCACTATGTAAGAGCTCAGACAGAAGGAGCTTGCTGCAGCCTAGAGAGGAATGACCTGGGAGAAAGTCATTTTGAAACCAGAACTCCGGAGCAGATGCCAGCCATGTGCCTTCCCAGCCAACAGAGGTTTTCTGGATGCCATTAACCATACTCCACAGAAGGTACCCGATTCTTGATGCCTTACCTTGGAACTTTATGGCCTTAAGACTGTAACTTTGTAACCAAATAAACCCCTTTTTATAAAAGTCAATCCATTTCTGATGCTTTACATTCTGGCAGCATTAGCAAACCGGAACAGATGGGTAACTGACAAGAGTAGAGAGGACTTACTAAAGACAGGAGAAACTTTCCTTTTAATTGCCTGAGTTACTTGTCATGGAAGAAAGGTTTTTAAAAGGTATCTAGCTCCCCAGAGGGGGAGAATGCCCTGGAAAAGGCCAGTAGCAGAATAAAAAATGACTGAGGAGGCTCCTTAAATAGTCTTCAGGCCCTGGAAGAGGGCATATAATGTGTCACGGTCAAGTGTAGGGCTCCCTATCCACAAACCAAACTCAAACCCAACAACTACTCTTTCCAAGGCAGTGGTTTAAGGCAGGGTGGGAAGGTATACAGATGAGTGCAAACAAAAGGAGTTGCTTGGAGCAAGGAGGGAGCAGAGAGATGGAAAGACCCATAGCACAAAAATCTGGAGCTGGTGTTCCCACCAGGGGTCAGAAAACAAGACAGATGGGGTAAACATACTGGATTAAAAGGAAGTTAAGGTATGTGTGTGAAGGAACTCAGTAGAGAAATTGGAGTAGGAGGAAGATAAGGGTGCTAAACCTTTCACTTTTTAGGATTTGGGTAATAAAGAGCAGGCAGTTACATTCTACAGCAGCTAAGAACTTACAGCACAATGGGACTGTCCCCAGCCAGACTCTCAGCTCTCATCCCTCCTAGGGGCAGGACACTTTCTGGAAACCTTATTTGAAAACCCCTCATAGACAGAGGGTAAGGAGAGAGAACTCTTCTGTCTTTCTAAGGGTTAAACTTTGGTCAGAGAGGAGGAAGATGGTCAATAACAAGGGAAGATGCTTTCTCTGCCTGTGGACTATGAGGTCTGTCCATATATCAGGGAGAATAGGGAGGCAAATACTTGCAGTTTGGAGTGGCCCAAGAGTCAAGCAAATGCCTGTAAGAATAGCAAGAACTAAGAGGGGTACAGTGCCAAGGAGAAGGATTAGGAGACATGGCCCAGCAGTTTGGCAAGTGTCCGTGTTGACAGGCATACCTCAGGCTGTCTTCTCACTCTCAGTCAGCAAAGATGGGCTCCTGGCCAGAGATGGTCTCCTGGGTTGAACAGGACTAGTCTGAAGAATTTCCTCTGGGGATAGGGAAGGGAACAGGAGGTCTAGGGCAGGTCAAACCCAATCCCTGAGGAAAAGCAAAAGGCCGCCAGAATAAAGAGAGCAGCAGCTAGGAGAAGAGTAAGGACGAAAGACCACGTAGCACAGCACGAATCTGTGCCAAGGGACATGACTTACGAAGCGCAGTTTCAGTGGGCAGGTGCCCTCCCGTGAGGAGGATGACTTCTTTTCGAGTCCTGCCACGGCCACTAGAAAGATGTTGCTGGAGCCCGGTTGGAACCCAAGGTGAGCTCCGGTGCAGTCTCGTTTTCTTGGCTCAAGAAAGAATTCAGGGACAAGAAGAAAAGTAGCAAGCAGTAAAGTTTATTTGAAAAGCTGGCACACACAGGAAATAGCAAAGGTTTGGTAAGAAGAAATACATGCTTGAGAGGACAGCGTGGGTGTGCCCCAAGGGAAGGGATGCACCGGGTTGAGCTATGCCCAGGTTTTCTCGTTTTTTTTTTTTTTTTTTTTTTTTTTTTTTATTAAATTCAGTTTTATTGAAATACATTCACACACCATACAATCATCCATGATATACAATCCACTGTCCACAGTATGATAACATAGTTATGCATTCATCACCACAATCTATCTCTGAACATTTTCCTTACATCAGAAAGAACCAGAACAAGAATAAAAAATAAAAGTGAAGAAAAAACATCCAAATCATCCCCACATCCCACCCCATTTGTCCTTTAGTTTTTATCCCCATTCCTCCACTCATCCATACACTAGATAAAGGGGGTGTGATCCACAAGGTCTTCACAATCACACTGTCACCCCTTGTAATCTACATTATTATATACTTGTCTTCAGGAGTCCAGACTGCTGGGTTGGAGTTTGGTAGTTTCAGGTATTTACTTCTAGCTGTTCCAATACATTAAAGCCTAAGAGGTGTTATCTATATAATGCATAAGAATGTCCACCAGAGTGACCTCTCGACTCCATTTGGAATCTCTCAGCCACTGAAACTATTTCGTCTCATTTTGCATCCCCCTTTTGGTCAAGAAGATACTCTCAGTCCCACGATGCCGGGTCCACATTCATCCCCGGGAGTCATACTCTGCGTTGCCAGGGAGATTTTCAGCCCTGGGAGTTGGGTCCCACGTAGGGGGGAGGGCAGCGAGTTCACCTGTTGAGATGGCTCAGTTTAGAGAGAGAGAGGTATGCCCAGGTTTTATATGTTAGCCTGTTGCTATGCTTTAGACCAGGGTTGGGGGTGGACATTCCCATTCTCTTCTCACCCTAGCTTAACCCCTCCTTTTCCTCCATCTGGCTATCTCAGCTGATTCTAGGAATTAGGGCTTCTCCTTTCACCCAGCCCCTCCTTTCTCCCTCAGCCTGTCTATCTGCCTGTCAGCTGATAGGGTTTGGTTTTCCTTTTGCTCGGCCTCTCCTTCCTGCTCTCCATCTGGCTATCTCGACCATAGCTTGATGCTGACCTTCCATTTGAACTGACCGATGCCCCTGGCCTGCCCAGAGTGCTCTATTCTAGCCTGCCTTAGAACTTCAAGAGGGGGTCTCCAAGTGAGACATTTATTTTGCTTTTCAGGGATGTAGGCCCTGATAGAAACTTTCCCACAGGTGAGCAGATGACTCTGATCCCAAGTCCTGTACTCTCTCAGACTTTTTTGTCTTTAGATCTATCTCTAGGTCATTGTTAATTCAAACTGCAAATATTGATTGAACACCTGCAATGTGCCAGGCACTGTTCAAGGTGTTGGGGATACAGCAATAAATGAAGCAGACAAAGTTAGAATTCATTATCCCTCAGATTTGAAGATTGTCAAATTTACAAGCTGGGCCAGTTTAAGCTGATGCAGAAGCTACAGACACCACACCGGAGGGCAAGGAGCAGGGATGGCAAAATTTAGGATGGCTGACTTTATTTACCGTTTAATTAAAAGTTTATGCCATCATGGTAAGACCACTATAGTGTTTCTAACTTTTAAAAATCTTTATTTTTTTGAATTACAAAACTAATACATGCTCATTTTAAAAATATCATGCAGATACGTATAGAGTAAAAAAGTTAAAATTCTTTTTCTACTTCCTCCTCCACAATTCTGTTTAGTAGGAGGTGATTGCTATTAACTGCTTGCAAGGTGTGCATCCTTTTCAAAACTTTTCTGTGTACATATGGGTGTATGTTGTGTGTTTTTGAATACCCATTTTAATCTATACATATAATTTTGCAACTCACTTTTATTTCTCAATAATATAACAGGCCATTCTTTGTTATTTATTTATTTTTTAAATTCCTGGTCTCCCATTCTCCATTTTATTATTATGAAATATTTAAAACAAATAAGCGTACAAAATAATGTAATTAACATCATCTTTATCAAGTTGTAATTAATCAGCTTTATCAAGATCTTAGTATTTTCCTATGTTTGCTTTGGGTATCTTTTAAAGATATGAAACATCATAATAGAGTAGAAATTTCTGGTATACTCCTTTCCACATCTTTCATCTCCCTCCTTCCCCAGAGATAATCACTTTTCTTCCCAAACATGTTTTTATACTTTTATTATGTATAAACTCATTCATAAACAATATATCATTTTATTTTGCATGTTTAAAATTTTTATATGAATGATTCTTGATTTACTTTTAAAAGTTGTTATTACCAGTATTATAAGAGTAGCGTAAAAAAGGGTATAAAATGGAAAAGAGTTTCCCTTCCTTCCTCCTTTCCATTTTTCAGAAGTGACAGTCTCTCTTAAGTGTTTCAGATATAGTTCTACAATTATTTTCTGCCTAGCAAGCTGTGCTGGTTTGGATGTATTATGTCTCCCAAAATACCATTATCTTTGATGCAGTCTTGTGTGGGCAGGAAAGTACTGGTGTTGATTGGGTTGGAGACTTTTGATTGGATGTTTCCATGGAGATGTGATCACTCAGCTGTGGGTGAGATCTTTCACTG
Organism: Choloepus didactylus; assembly: GCF_015220235.1. NCBI lineage: Eukaryota > Metazoa > Chordata > Mammalia > Pilosa > Megalonychidae > Choloepus > Choloepus didactylus. The sequence continues at coordinate 124,553,481 of NC_051314.1, forward strand.
GATAATTTCCATGGAGGTGTGGCCCCGTCCATTCAGCATGGGCCTTGATTAGTTCACTGGAGCACTGTATAAGCTCAGACAGAAGGAGGGAGCTTGCCACAGCCAAGAGGGACACTTTGAAGAATGCACAGGAGCTGAGAGAGGAACTGCAGTTTACAGAGACATTGTGAAGATGGCCATTGAAAGCAGACTCTTGCTCTGGAGAAGCTAAGAGAGGACAAACACCCCAAGAGCAACTAAGAGTGACATATTTGGGGAACTGCAGCCTAGAAGAGGAACATCCTGGGAGAAAACCATTTTGAAACCAGAACTTGGAGCAGATGCCAGCTATGTGCCTCCTTAGCTAACAGAGGTTTTCCAGATGCCATTGGCTATCCTCCAGTGAACGTACCCAATTCTTGATGCTTTACCTTTACGGCTGTAACACAGACTGTAACTGTGTAACTAAATAAACCCCCTTTTATAAGAGCCAATCCGTTTCTGGTATCTTGCATCCCAGCAGCATTAGCAAAGTAGAACACAAGCCTATATATTTTATATTCACTTTCACACAAATGATTTGATATATTATCTTTTTATCTATAGCTTGCATTTTTCCCCCCTGGGTCTCCAAAGTTTATTATTGCCAATACCATAGATTTTTTTAAAGAATATTTCCATAAAAAAGTTATAGGATCATAAATATTGTGGGTGGAAGAGACCTTTGAGACCTTTGAGTCTGGAGTACAGATTCCTATATTTATAGTGAACTGAGGGAGACCCAGTGATGTTAAAAGACTTGCTTACATTTATTCAACTAGGAAAAGACACAGTTAATACTGAGTAGTAAACATTGATTGACTGTCTATCTGCTATAAGACTAGTCTTAGAATTCTTCCCTTAGTGTTTTTTTTTCCAAATTAAATTCAGTTTTATTGAGATATATTCATATAGCATACAATCATCTATGGTGTACAATCAACTCTTCACAGTACCATTGTATAGTTATACATTCATCACCCCAATCTATTTTTGAACATTTTCCTTACACCAGAAAGAATCAGAATAAGAAATAAAAGTAAAAAAGAACACCCAAATCATCCCCCCATCCATTTCTCATTTAGCTTTTGTCCCCATTTTTGTACTCATCCACCCAAACACTGGATAAAGGGCATGCGGTCCACAAGGTTTTCACAATCACAGTGTCACCCCTTGTAAGCTGCATTGTTATACAAACGTCTTCAAGAGTCAAGGCTACTGGGTTGGAGTTTATTAGTTTCAGGTATTTACTTCTATGTATTTCAATACATTAGAACTTAAAAGTGTTATCTATATGGTGCGTAAGACTGTCCACCAGAGTGATCTCTCGACTCCATTTGGAATCTCAGTCACTGAAGCTTTATTTCGTTTCATTTCATATCCCCCTTTTGGTCAAGAAGATGTTCTCAATCCTACAATGCTGGGTCCAGATTCATCCCCGGAAGTCATGTCCTGCGTTGCCAGGGAGATTTATGCCCCTGGGAGTCAGGTCCCACATAGGGAAAAGGGCAGTAGTTCACCTGCTGAGGTGGCTCAGTTAGAGAGAGAGAGGGCCACATCTCAGCAACAAAGAAGCACTCAGGGGGAGACTCGTAGGCCCAATTATAAGCAGAGTTAGCCTCTCCTTTGCAGTAACATACAGCTTGCATTTTTCACTTAATAATGTATCTTTCCATATCAGCAAATATAGATCAATCTCAGTTTTTAACAGGTACATAGTTCTTTGACAGAGATACCATAATTTATTTTATCAGTTTCAGACTGATGGACTTTTACATCATATCCATTTTTATTACAAAAACACTGCAATAAATATTCCACATATCTTTGCATATCTATAGTTCATACTAAATAAAAATATAGATGTGCTTGAAAAACTGCACAATTGTACTATTTTTGAACCAATACCTTGGCTGCTTCTTGTATTGGATAGTGTGGTATAGTGAAAAAAGCACTAGTTCATAAATCATGAGACATGAGGCTCCAATATGATTGCATCACCAACTGTGTCTTTGAACAAATCACTAAATATGCTCAGGATTCAAGTCTCTATATCTAAAATGTATTTAAACTACAAGGTCAGTAAGGTCATTTTAGATAAGAAAATCTGTTAATTATTATCAAATCTCATTACAGTTCTTATTATCACTGCATCTGGAGCAACTTCAGGAGTTAGGAAAATTACGCTTAACAAGTAACATTTTATGATTGATAACAGTACACTGAGCAAAGTTTAAATTAGTCATAATCAAAAGAACTATAATACATAGCTTTTGTGTTTGGCTAAGGGGGAAGAGCAAGGAAATATGTTTACTGGTGGGGAAATGTCAATGAAGTCATGAATTTCATTTTCATGCTTAAATTAAGCCTAAAAATATTCAAGGTTCAAGATGGGTGAGTCCTCCATCATTCCAACAAAAGTGCTTTGTTAAATTTGACTATATCACATGTACTTGGAAAGTCACACATGAGAAAATTAGCTTGATTTCCAACACAGTTAATCTATTCTCTAGTCCAGAACCTCAAAGAGTTGGGTAGCTACTATTCCACAGCTGGGGGCAGAGGTGAATTCCAGCCATGACATTCTTAATTTTCTTGATTGATAAAGAACAAATCACCCCTGTCAAGGGAAACTGAAATTATCATTCTTTTAATAAAAAAATGTACTGAGTTCTTACTATATTCTGGAAACTGTGCTAAGGGCTGGGGAATACAAATGTGTTTCTTGCCCTTGAAAGTGCTTTGTAATAAAGGAAATGGACATGCCAATAAACAATTGAATGCAATATGTTAGGAACTGAATTATAATAACTCAAGTACGAGAAATGTTGAGGAAGCATAGAAAGGAGTTAACTAGTTTTATTTAGGGAAGTTGAGGAAAGCTTCCCAGAGAAATTGATATTTAAACTAGGTCTGAAGATTTTTTCCAAGGAATGTATAGTAAGGGTATTTCAGCCTGTGCAAATAAGTTCAGCATGAACAAACCTGGTATGTTTGGAAAATTATGGCCATGGAATCACTCGATCACCACAGTAACAATTGTGTGGTTAAGAATGTTTGGGGTGAGGAAGAGGGTGCAGGGAAGTGGCTTTAGGTGAGCCAGGAAGGAAAAGTTGGGGTCAGAGAATGAAGACTCTTATAAGGAGATTAGAGAGCTTATAGGAATAGTTTTTCAAAAAGCAGAATACAAAGAATATAATGATCTTAGAGTATTTCTAATCCTTAGAAATACTCTTGATCTGTCTTCATTACTTGGCTTCCTTACCTGCAAAATAGTGGGCAGTATGGGATTTTTAAAATAAATTATGGGTCAAGATAAATTAGAGTGCATTAAAATCAATTTTGTGCCCAAAGAAAGCAGAATGAAAATAAAAAGATTTGGGCAATAATAAATGAAATTTAGAATTAAAAACAAAACAAAACAATAGAGAGAATTAACAATACCAAAAGTTGGTACTTTGAAAAGATCAATAGAATTGGCAAACCCTTAGCTAGACTATCAAAGAAAAAAAAGAGAGAAGATGCAAATAAATAAAATGAGAAATGAGAGGAGGGACATTATTACTGACCCCAGAGAAATAAAAAGGATCATAAGAGGATACCATGAACAATTGTATACCAACAAATTAGACAATGTAGATGAAATGGACAAACTCCTAGAAACATATAAACAACTCACACTAACTCTACAAGAAACAGAGCACCTCAGCAGACCAATTACAAGTAAAGAGATTGGATCAGACATCAAAAACCTCCCAACAAAAAATGCCCAGGACCAGATGGCTTCACAGGTGATTTTCACAAATTATTCCTAGAAGAATTCATACAAAAAAAAAAAAACAACAACTAATTTTGTGGGTTCAGACCAGCAACAAAAAATAGAACAGAATAAAAAGTACAAAAAAGTGCCATCACATTTAATAAGGGTATTATTTGGGGAAACTTTTGTTTTAGTGATACATATTCACAAATGTTTGGGTACACTGGGTTCTGATACGAAGTGTATTCTTACTGCGGGACATATTAAAAAAAAAAAAGATTTGGAAAGGACCATACTAAATAATCTATAAAAATCTTCCCTAATAAAAAAATTCTATTCTTACTAGCTGATTCTTAAGAAGTAGACCTTATTAATTTAATCTGCAGGAAGTTTGAAAAATTCTAGAAGTAGTCTTTCAATGGAATTTGTGAACACTAAAAAGTTTGATGTTCATCTATATGTACTGGCATAGAATGCATCTTAATGTATAAAAAGCAAAGGTATACACTATGTTTAGTATGATTCCATTTGTGCAAAATTATACACCCCAGGTACATGCACATGCTTGTAAGTGCATAGTGCATAGAAAATGCCAGGAAAGAATACAGAAAAAATTATTTACAGTGGTTAATTCTATGGAGAATAAAAAGGCTATGAGTCTTGAGGAGTAGGCAGGTAGGCTTTTAAAATTTTTAAATAAACTTTATTGAGTTATAGCTTGCATACAATACAGTACATACATTTTAAGTGTATACTTTGTTGAGTCTTGACTAATGCTTACAATCTGTGTAACCAATACCATAATCAAGATATAGAACAGTCCCCCAAATAGCTTTTCTTTCTATTCAACCCCCCACCATTCCCAGTACCAAACAACCACTTACCTGGTTTCTGTTACAATAGATTCGATATGTCTTTTCTAACAGTTTCGTAAATATGGAGTCATACTGTATGTACTCTTTTGGGCCTGGCTTCTTTTTTTTAATTTTATTGAGATATAATCACATAACATACAATCATTCAAAGGGTACAATCAGTTGTTCACAGTATCGTCATATAGTTGTGCTTTCATCACCACATGCTTTCATCACAATCAAACTTTGAACATTTTCATTACTCCAAAAAATAAAATAAAAATTAAAACAAAAAAGAATATCCAAAACATCCCAGTCCCCTCACCCCTATTGTACAATCATTCACAGCACCATCATACAAATGTGCGTTCATCACCAGAATCAACTTTTGAACTTTTTCTTTACTCCAAGATAAAAATAAAAGCAAACAAGATCACCCAAAACTTCCCATCCCCTCCATCCCACCCTATTCTTCATCTAATCTTTGTCCCCATTTTCCCACTCATCTGGCCATACCCTGTATAAAGGGAGTGAAAGCTACAAGGTTTCACAATCACACAGTCATACTGTGTAATCTACATAGTTACACAATCGTCCTCAAGAATCAAGGTCACTGGGTTGCAGTTTGACGTCTTCAGGTATTTCCCCCTAGCTATTTCAACACACTAAAGACTAAAAGTGATATCTATATAGCGCATAAGAATACCCTCCAGAGTGACCTGTTGACTCCATTTGAAATCTCTTAGCCACTGGAATCTTATTTTGTTTCACCTCTCTTCCCTCTTTTGGGGGAAGAAGATCCTCTCAATCCCACACTGCTGGGTCCACTCTCATCTCCAGGAGTCATTTCCTGCGTTGCCAGGGGAATTCACACCTCTGGGAGTCATGTCCCACGCAGGGGAGAGGGCAGTTGAGTTCACCTGCCGAGTGGGCTTAACCTCTCCCTTGCAGCAACTAGCCTTACAGAGGAAAGCCCCCAGATTGAGGGCTCGGCCCACTAAACTGGCAGTCCTCAATGTTTGAGGGAATGTGCCTGACTTCTTTTGTTCAGTGTAATGTTTTTAAGATTCATCCATGCTAATACAGGTATCAGTAGTTTGATCTTTTTTTTTTTTTTTTTTGCTATTACTGAATATTAATAGTTTGATTTTCCTTATTGTTCTCCTATTATTTTATTACTATTATATGTCAATACAATTGTATTCTATTATATGGTACAACACTATTTGTTTCTCCATTCACCTCTTGATAGACATTTGATGCTGTTTCCAGTTTTTGGCTTCTGTAAACCAAACTGCTATGAACATCTACATGAATTTTTTTTTTAAATTATTGTGTATTGAAAGTGGTAAGATGCTCCACAGCGCCAAATAAACCAGTTCTGAGGTTGTTTTCCCCCAACATAAAGTTTAACAGCTCCAGCTTCTTCAGTATTTATCGAAATACAAAAGAAAAAAGAATAGAGGTCATCTTTTTCTGATGGCAAATCTGACTCTTGCAGGAGGAGAAAGTGAAAGCTACTTCACACATATACAGACAGGGATGCTTCCAAATGGGTTGTGCATTTTAGAGTGGAAAGACTCTCTAAACTTGCATGGGTTTCTGTTGGTGAGACCCTAGGGCTTCCTGAAAGATCTGCTCTGAGTAAACTCTGGGAATAACAGAGGCTCTCTGCTCCGGCAAGTGGTTTCAAACAAAAGCATCTGACCAAAATAAAAGGCTGGTGGTTCCTTGCTATCTTCTAAACCGAGGGCCAAAGGCTGCCGCTGATGCCCAAGGCCAGATGCACAGGCCCTCTTGTGGATCCCTGAGCTGCCCGACACCAGTGGTCTGGTAGAAGGGCTGCTGGTCTCAGAGGGTGGCTGGGGCCACACCACAGACTCAAGGCTTGTTTCCTAGATAACCGTGCGAGCACAAGTACAAGCACAAACTCTATGAAATCCAGGATCATCCAAAGATAAAGCATAATTACAGGGGTCTCTATTGTGACCATGCAAAATTAGATCATGGGTTTGATTTTCATCTTCTCTCATGTCCCCAAAGGAAAACACAGATGATCAGATAGACAAGTATTCAGGTTGTTATTGCAAAACCTACACCTTCTGTGTGTTCAAGTGTTCTTATCTTTTATTTTTAAGTACCTTAAAAAATGCACTGAGTTTAGGTTAAAAACCAACCACCAAAATGGATCTCAAAACAGATCTAAAGCCAAGAGGTTGCACTCATGGCTCTTCTAATACAGTAACTCCTGGAAGCCCAGGTGCCAGTGCATAGTACTGAGATCCCTTCTCACTACTAAACAGTGAGTTGATTTTCCTCTCTTTTTTTTAACAATAAAAAAGTGAGTAATTTTGCATAAGGGTACCAGGAACTGCCTCATTAGAAACCAAAACTATTTATATTAAATAAAAAACAGGTTTGCAGACTACATCTGCCACCTTTACAGCATGGTGCAATATAAACTCTGACTGAAATCTCTGGTGATCAATACCACAGAGTAGCACAGTTGCCACGTGAGAATAAAGCCTAGGGTGAGGAGAAAGAAGAATGAGGGAGAGGAGAAAGAGAGGAAGGAGGATACATTTTTGGTTCACTCTGATTTCCAAGCTGATTGGACAGCCAGACCAGTCCTTCTAAAGTTCGTCTCACTGGTGGCACAGGTGGCCTGAATTTACCAATTTATGTGGAACAGAGAATGCAATCCCAGTTTGTGATTTCAGCAGCATTCTTGGCATTGGGAAGATCCTGCTTGTTAGTGAACATGAGTAAGACAGCATCCCTGAGCTCATCTTCTGCTAACATCCTCATGAGCTATTCATGGGCCTCATTCATGTGTTCTGGGTCATTGCTGTTGACAACAAAGATCAGACCTTTTGTGTTCTGGAAGTAGTGGCGCCATGGGGGCCAGATCTTATCCTGGCCACCCATGTACCACATGAGGAAGCAGATGTTTTTGTACTCTACACTTTCCACATTGAAACCTACAGTGGGAAAAGTAGTTACTATTTCACCAAGTTTCAGTTTGTACAAAATAGTAGTCTTTCCTGTGGCATCTGGTCCAACCATGAGAATGTGCGTTTCTTTTTTTTGCCAAAAAGGCCATTGAAGAGTTCAGCAAAAAGATTCTCCCTGCTTGTAGACTGGTGTAATCAACACTGGCCAGGGAAACCCCTCATTGGTTGCAGCAGCGGCGGCTGCTGCTACTGCTGCTACTTGGAGCCAGGTGTTGGTTTTGCTCCCACAACCATAAATGTCTTTTTGTCAATATATGTTTATGTTTTCATTTCTCCTTGGGGAAATATCTCAGAGTGGAATGCTGGGCCATATGATAAATGTATGTTTAACTTATAAGAACAGTTTTAAAACTGTTTTCCAAAATGGTTGTACTATACTTATTTATTTAAAGATGTTGTAGGTATACAAAAAAATCATGCAGAAAGTATAGAGTTCCCAATGCCCCTGCCCCCCAGTTTTCCCTATTATTAACACTTTGCATTAGTGTGGTAACTTTGTTACAACTGATGGAACAATATTATTACAATTATACTATGAACTATAGACCATAGTTTAGATTAGGGTTCACTGTTCGTGTTATACAGTACTATGGTTTCTAAAAATTTTTATTCTAGAAACATGTATCAACCTAAAATTTCACATCAAATATACAATTCAGTGGTGTTAATTACATTCAGAGTGTTGTGTTACCATCATCACCATCTATTACCAGAACTTTTCCATCATCCCAGACAGCAACTCTGTACCAATTAAACATTAACTCTCCATTTCCTACCCCCACCCCAGCCCCTGGGAACCTGTATTCTAGTTTGTGACTATGAATTTGCTTATTCTAATTACTTCTTATAAGTGAGATCATACAATATTTGTCCTTTTGTGTCTGGCTGATTTCAATCAACCTAGTTTCTTCAAAGTTCATTCATGTTGTCACATGTATCAGAATTACATTGCTTTTTATGGTCAAATAATATTCCACTGAATGTATATTAAAATGATTGTATCATTTTAACTTCCCACCAGTAATGCATTAGTTGTCCCATATGCTTACTTCTTACCCTTGCCAGCACTTGCTATTGAGCAAGTTGAAACATGGACTTTTTATTTTTATTTTTTATTATTTTTCAAATTTTCTCACCTCTTTATTCTCTACCCAAAATAACATTAAGCATTACAGCAATTATCACTATGGTTTCTGCACATGGTCTGTGAGTGGAATCCATTAGGAACAGGTCCATTAGGTCTGAACCTGTTGACTTTAAGTGCAATTTTATTGAGATATGTTCACAAAACATACAATCATCCAAAGTGTACAGTTATTCATAGTATCATCATATAGTTGTGCATTCATCACCACAATCTTTGAACATTTTCATTACTCCAAAAAATAAAATAAAAATTAAAATATAAAAGAACATCCAAAACATCCCAGTCTCCTCCTCTTCCTCATTGTTCATTTACTTTTTAAAAAGTAGTTTAATTGAGATATATTCACACACCCTACAGTCATCCACAGTGTACAATGTTATTCACAGCACCATCATACAATTGTGCGTTCATCACCAGAATCAATTTTTGAAGCTTTTCCTTACTCCAAAATAAAAGCAAAAAAGAACCACAACTTTCCATTCCCTCCATCCCACCTTTTCTTCCTCTGATTTTTGTCCCCATTTTCCCACTCACCTGTCCATACACTGCATAAAGGGAGTGCAAGCCACAAGGTTTTCACAATCACACAGTCACACTGTGCAAGCTACATAGTTATACAACTGTCTTCAAGAATCAAGATCACTGGGTTGCAGTTCGACAGCTTCAGGTATTTCCCCCTAGCCATAACAACACACTAAAAACTGAAAAGTGATATCTATATATTGCATAAGAATACCCTTCTGAGTAACCTCTGGACTCCATTTGAGATCTCTCAGCCCCTGGAACCTTATTTGAAACATGGACTACTTTTAATAGGCGATTGGCTGTGAGAGGTGAAGAACTTTAAATTTGTACTAAGAGATGGTGAGGTAAGAGAACATGAAATTTGTATGAAGAAATGGGATAGTTAAGTAAGGGATTATTTTTTTATTTTTTTATTTTTTTAAAGATAGAAAGGACTCGAATATGTTTATATGCTGAAGGAAAGAGGTCAATGGAAAATGGGACTTTTAAGATACAGGAAAATTAACTGATAGAGCCAGGTCTCTGAAGAGGTTGGGCAGAAGAGAATTCAGAACACACAGAAGTGGATAGGAGATAAGCACAGGTGAAGATGTAAATAAAACTGTGAATAAAGTGGCACTATGTTGAGAGAGTGAACACTTAGACTTAATTTTCTTACGGAAATATTAAGATGGTTATCTGCTAAGGAAAAAGAGAGGAAGGCTTAGAGTTGAAGAACTGAAAAGATCAGCAATGTTTGGAACAAACATTGAAGGAAATGAGAACAAAAACTAGCTAGAGTAAAGGTGGTTATTAACAGCAAAGCTGAGATTCAAAAGCCATAAACTTTTAGTGAAAACAATCTTTATAATTGTTTGATTTGCTCTTGGGAAATAAGGGAGTCTTTTGAGTTGGCTGTGATGGAAAGATAAAAAGGAAAGCGTTGTTTGAGGATGCTCACAAGAGAACAATTGAAACAGGGAGTGGGAGGAAGAATAAAGATGAAAGAAAGGCTAGTATGTTTGGAGAACATGATGAATAAATAGGTGTAATAGGAAATATCATAGTGAGAAACTGTCAGGATAAGAGTTTGTGATAAGCTAGATTTAAGAGCCCAAAATTTCAGAAGTAGAGTTATTTTGGGTAATGAAAGGTCCTGTGAGGGGCAGGGAGGGATGAGATCAAATGGAAGTACAGATTTAGGTCAAGGACCTGTATGGCTAGGATGGGTTAACTTACATGGACTTTGAAGGTTCTAGGATGATGGCAAGATTCAGCAGGAAAGAGTGTAAACCAGCAAGAAGATGAACCAGGAACCAGAGACCTAAATAAATGGTTGCCAGTGATGTTCACACACAATAGGGAAGAAATGGGGTACAGCGTGGTTTAGACACATGGCCTAGGCTTCAGCTGAAATTATAGGGTCAAAAATATGGAACAAGAGGCAATTTTTCTGTCTTTACTTCTCTTTTTACATGTATTTAGTAATGACATCAGCAATAAATATATTTTTGTTACAAAATCTTAAAAAGTGACATACATTCTGCAGAAAATATCAGTTTCTTCCCCTGAGCCCAGCCCTATTATCCTTCCAGATCCTTTTCTAGTCACTGACATACCCACATATATATAATTTTTGGGTACTTTCACATAACTTGACAATGCTTTATGTGTTTTTTGCATTTGTCCTTTTTTTTTTTTTTAAATCTTGGATCTCTTTCTATGGTCTTAATATCTACCTCTCTATATAGATCTATCTGTAACTAGTGCAAAGTATCCCATAGTAATGAATATGCCACTACCATTTCTTTTTTTTTTTTTTACTACCATTTCTTTTTGATAGACATTCATGTCGTTTCTATTTTTCAGTATTACACACATTGCTGTAATATTTTACACACTTCTTTGTGCATGTATTTCTCTAAAATAGCTATTAATGGAATTGCTAAATTGAAGGTTATGCATAATTAATATTTTGATAGATTCTGCTAAATTTTTCTTCTATAACGCTGTAACAATTTACATTCCTGCTGACAGTGTACAAGAGAAGACAACTCCCTATATCCTCAGCAGGGTTAGATACTACCGTTATTTTTAAATTTTAAGATGCAACTTTGACAGGTACAGCAAATAAAGTAGAGACAGGGTTTTCAACAAGTCAATATAATTAAGTAAAGAACACCACTGTAATCAAGTAAACGAGTTCGAGTTCATATCTCGGTGTTGCTACTTGATATCTGTGCTAATTAAATCGTCCTTAAATAGGGGGTATGACGAGTTTACATATTTATGGGGAGAGTTCAGTAGGATTTATATTATAATAGAAGCAGAAGCAATTAGCGGCCATTAAATAGTTCATTATGCTTCCTGAATACCAGGAATTGGGTTCATCCCATTTAAAGTTTAACAGGACCAAAATTTCCAGACAAACAAAGAAAATCAAAAACAAAAAACAATAGGAATACACGCTGAAAGGGCAGCAGAAGAGGTGCCATTCTGGAAAATCCGACATAAAAAGATGCTATTAGGCAATGGGCTGGGCATTTTTAATGTTTAGATTCTGGGGAGCTAAAATCCGCCGTGTTTATGTCTGGATCATTACATTTCTTGTAGGTACCCAGTTTGGGATTATTGACTGACGACAGCCTCTTTTTTGCCAGGAAACCACGATTAAGAAGTGACTCTGAAAAAGAAAACTCGACAAGTTTGAGTTTTATCACCCCCTAGGTTTCGTCACCTGCAACATGGCGCTTTCAAGCCTCAATGCCTCGGGGGAAACAGGAATTTTCATAACGGTGCGTTGCGCAAAGGGATGGGATCTTTGCCATTACCCAAGATGGCGTGGAAAGCAACTTCATCGTTTCCAGGTTTCAATATGGCCCCCACTACCTGCGCCACAGAAGAGGTTAATCTCAAGAACTAAGGTAAATCTCAAGAACTAACTTCCTGTACAAACCGGAAGTGGCGTACAGGATGTACGAACCGGAAGTGGCGTATAGGAAGTTGTTGCGAATGCAATTCCACGACTCCGTGTTTCGGCCCTGTGTTTCGGTCCTGTGTTCCGCCCCCGGACTACGCTCCGCCCCTGAGCTACGCTCCACCCCCGGTGGCGCGGAGAGCGGAGCAAGATGGCGGCTGAATCCGAGTATGAGTCCGTCCTGTGTGTGAAGCCAGATGTCAGCGTCTACCGTATTCCGCCTCGGGCCTCCAACCGCGGCTACAGGTACGAACTCCGAGGCACTGCAGCACACGTGTTCCCGGTCGGGCTTGACAGTTTCTTCGGGAGCACGCTGTCCATCCCTTCCACTGCCATCTCTGGGTTATCACCCTGCTAGCCTTTCCACCTGGGTTGTCATCACCCGGTCTCCCTGCTCTTCTGCCACTCTGATTATCATCCTTGTTTCTGTCCCTTGTTTTAGTACCATCCTGCCTCCTCCCTTCGCCCCCCCCCCCCATTACCCTTCTGTGTCACCCTTACACTACTCATTCATCCACATTCAGTCGTTTCTGCTCCGTCGTCAGTCACCTTCGGTTCGCTCTTCCCTGCGTCCTTCAGCTTGTTATCTTCATCCTCCTCACCCCTCTTTCTCTCTCAACACACACTGCGAATACCACGTGCACACTTGTGGGTAATCATTGTGATCGGCCACTCTGAACGATCTAATTTGTCTTTTGCACTGTTGTTAGTTTCGCCACCAAGCATCATCATCCATCTTTTAGTTTTCCTTTCAGTGATTTTGCCAATGATCATAATTTTTCTAGTGGTTGTCAGTTCTGTTTCTTTTCATCGTATTTTCTTGATGATTATGTAGTATCTTTCTGCCTTCCTTCATTCCACTCCTATTCCCCTCTCCTATAACCATTATCTCCAGAGTTAAGGCACATTTTCTCTGTATGACCTAACCACCTTGTAATCTAATGATCTGTGAGGGCCTTAGGATGATATCACATGGTCAAAAGAGCACTCACAGGGTTATATATTAAAAGAAATGGGCATGGACCCTGGCCACCTAACAGCTGTCTGATTTTGGGCAAACCTCTTAACCGTTCCAAGCCTCAGTTTTCCCATCTGTAAAATAGGGGAAAAAATTAATGATAATAAAACTTGCTTTACTTATGTACCTCTTAGGGGTTTTTGGAGAGTTAAATGAAATCATATAATGTATGTGAAAGGATTTGGGAAATTCTAAAACAGTATGTAAACTATAAGATAGCATTCTAATTCCTCTCTGATTTTCTTCTTGGCATGTATCATTTCCTTGGCTTAAAAGTTCTCCTTTCCCAATGTCCAGTATTATGCCTCCTTACAGGAAGTTCATTTATCATGAATCACTGTTTTTGAGCTTGTGGATGTGCACTAGACCCATGGGTTGTACCTTTTGGCAGAGAGTTGGTCCTACTTTCAAGAAGCTTTCTATCAGACCCCAAATTGACCATGAATAGGGATCAACATGATTTTTGATGGTCAACACAGGCACTATCTACGAATGACTCACTTTAGACATCACCTTCTTTGGGAAGCCCTTCCTTGCCTTTCCATTCTGGCTTAGGTATCCTCTTTGTGTGCTTCCATAGCACCCTATGCTTGTCCCTATCACAGCGTCCTTCATTCTGTTTTCAATCAATTGCTTAGTCTCCTCTTTCTGGACTATTCTGTGAACAAATTGAGGTCTTTCTTTCACTTTATATTCCCAGGGTTTGGCTCTGTGTCTGGCACATAGTGGGCACTCTGTAAATGTTTACTGAAAGAAGAAATTAAATAGATCTAATTACATAAATTAGCGTTGATTGAACTGCTAAATGAGGTAAAATAGCCCATGACTTCTGGTTTTAGGAGTTAAGACTTCCTAAAGGAGATGATACATATTGAAGTGGGGTTCTATTCTACTTCAAGTTTTTAAAACACCTTCCTTCCCTCACCCATCTGCGTTCTTTACCATCACTTCCGAGGACATCAACAGTTTATCCTCATGTCACTTAACTGCACTGAAACATCAAAACAATTTCTTAATTTTCCTTTTCCTCTTCCCCATTATCTTTTTGTGTTTTCTTTGTTTATCATTGACATTTCTTATCCTTCAGGAGGCAATTTATCACCAACCATGAAAGCAGAAAAACTGTTTCAATTGTTGCTTTCTCATTTGTTTGCTTTATGAATATGATTTATTTAAGGATAAACTGGGCTTTTTAGCAAGTAGGAGAAATCTTTCCTTTGAATGACTAATAAGATCAGAGGTGTTAAATGTCCTTGATGTTTTTAGAGTAGGCCATTGCTCTCCAGGCTTTCACCTATCAGGCTTCTGTGCTAGAAGGAAAGTTTAGATTTATAAGAAACTTATAAATTAGTAGAGATGGTTTCTCAACCTATAAATTGGCTTGCTAATTATCACCACACTCCTCTCCCGGCTAAATCAATATTAAATGCTTTAGTGTGTCTTAGGACTTAAGGGTAGCCTGAGTTTGAATTTAGGCATCATTAGTTGCTGTGTTACTGTTCTTTTCTTCAAAAAAAAAAAAAAAAAAAAAAAAGAATAAGAGAGAGAGAGAACAGTTACTTTCCCTGTGTATTCCATTTGGCTGCTGCTATAAGGATTGAATAAAGCATACATGTGAAATCTCAGTGAGAATAATAATAATGATTTACAAAAGTTTTATTGCTAAAGTAAAGGAAAATTTATGAGGTCAGTTTAGAGTATATTGTCAGAAGACCAGTAAGACTTCTTCAGGTTATGTCTTAGAACAGGAAAGTAACTAAGGCCCAGGGCTGAGAGAAATTGCTGTTGTAAATAGCCATTCCTTTATGTGTTAAACGTTGAGCATTAGACGCAGACACACAGAGATAAATTAAACAAGGGAACCTGTCCAGAGAAACACATGTGGTAGGCTTCTTTCTAATATTTTCAAGTAACCCATTTATACTTACGTAGTCATGGTATATGACTGCAATAAGTAACAACTCATTTTAGAAAATTTAGTAGATAGGAGACCCCTAGAATGATCTCAACTGGATCAGATTCAGATACTTGAGGATCTTTGGGGAAGAGCATCAGGAAGAAAGGGCATGATGGGATCCTGTTCAAGACCAATACTGTTTTCACTTGTCTTCTTTCTGCCTTTCAGTTACCATCTTGCTAAACTCATTCTTGTTCAGAGAATGTTATCTCTTTAATCTGCAGCTATTATTCTACAGGTTGCTAGGGGATGAGTTCTTAGTAGCTTTTACTTTGTCCTCCCTTTTCCACAATCTTGGTGAAACAAAATAACAAATGCAATGTTTTGTAAAGTTGGCCATATTTAGATAATATTTTAGATTACATTCCAATTCATTTGTAGCACAGTTATAAGTACTCAGTAAATTCTCATGTTTTCATGGACTTTTGTGTCTTCGGCCCAGATGTCTTTCCTGAACTCCGTACTCATATATTCAGCTGCCTACTCTACATTTCCTCTTGAATGTCGACTAGACATCTCAAACTCAACATATCCAGAACTGAAATCCTGATCCTTCTTTCCAGACATGCTCTACCTATGGCCTTCCTCGTCTCAATTATTGGCCACTCCTTTGCCCAGGCTAAAACGTTGGAGTCATCTTTGACTTCTCTCTTTTCTTTTATCCCATACATCCAGTCCATTAGAAAATCCTGCTGGTTCTACTTTAAATATATCCAGAGAAACTAGCTACTTCTGCTGCAATCTCTTCCAAACCACCATTACTGCTCTCCTAGATTGCTACATTAATCTCTTAACTAATTCTCCTGCTTCAGCCCTAATCTTACATCTCTTCTCTACACTGCAAAATAGCCTTTTAAAATATAAGGGAGATCATGTTACACCTTTGTTTAAACCCCTGTAATGGTTCCTCTTTCACTTAATGCAAAAGTCAGAGTTCCTATAATGACCTACAAAGCCCTATGTGAGCTGGCCCTCTTTTACCTCTCACAGCTCATCTCTTACTCTAATCCAGCTGAATGGCTTCCTTGCTATTCCTCAGTCATGCCATCCATGCTTGTACCTATGCCTGGAATGCTTTTCCTCTGGAGATCTGCAGGGGTAACACTCTGACTTCATGTTTTTGCTCACGTTTCACCTTCTTAATGAGGTCTACCCTGTTTACCCTCCTGAATGCTGCAACCTGTTCACTCCCCCACTGCTCTTACTTCCCAAGTACTGATTATTTTACTTATTTATTATGTTTCTTTTTAATTGTCTTTTATTACAGTGTAAGCATGATGGGAGTAGGAATCTCTGTTTTGTTTGCCATTTTTTTTGCCCCTATAATAGTGCCTGTGGCATAATAAGCACTCTGTAAAAGTTGAATTGAAAGTAGACTTTGCTATTACCTGATCAGTGAGGTACTCTTGTGGGATATCATTTACAGAATGGAAATAGCATTGTTATGAGAAATTTTATTACTTTTATTGCTATAATTTGTGTTTTTACCTGTTATTTTTTTTTATTGATAATTATTGGACCCCAGAATCCTGGAGTAGTGGTAACATTGTCTTCTACTTTCTTTGGGCCCTATGTAACACCGAGATATCTATATAGAGAGAATTAAGTTACCATTGTTGATTATTTCATTAGTAGGGAGAAAGAATAAGGGATGCAGGTCAAGGAAATAGATCTATGGCAAGTGATTCTGGGTAGGCTTTACTATTACATTGACATGTACCTGAGGCTTCCCATTTTATATCCTAGGGCATCTGACTGGAAATTAGACCAACCTGATTGGACTGGTCGCCTCCGAATCACCTCAAAAGGGAAGATTGCCTATATCAAACTCGAGGATAAAGTTTCAGGTAATCTATACAGGTGACCCTTTAACATATTAAGAAAATTGGTTATTGTGCTTCTATAGTACATTTCAAGTTGGGGGTTGCAGTGGAAACATTTGTAAATTGGAGTTCTAGATTTTTGCTTTCTTTACTCAAAGAAGTCTTTTTCTTATCTATCAGGGGAGCTCTTTGCTCAAGCACCAGTAGAACAATATCCTGGCATTGCTGTGGAAACAGTGACAGATTCCAGCCGCTACTTTGTAATTAGGATCCAGGATGGCACTGGTAAGGGATCTGGGATTTTGAAGTGGATGAGGTTAGGAAACTAGTCAATGTACCATTAATGGAAATATGTCCCTATTGCTTTATTTTACTTGTTTGCTAAATTTTTCCTCCCATTTTCCAAAGTTATTGTAGCTGCTAAAGGAAAAGGATGAGTATAATATTAGTAATAGATATGCACACAAGTTTAAGATGTAGCAATTAAAAGGCAAATAAATTAAAATGCATATCTAACAAAAAAAAAATTAACACATTTTGTCTGTCCAGTGTTTGTGGTGGGACTATTCTGAACCATCTATGTCCTAAGGTTCTCTCAATCTTTTCTCCATAGTTGATAATAGAGATTGGTCAATTTCTTCTGTAAAAGGACAGACAGTAAATATTTTAGGCTTTGTGGTCCAAATAGTCTTTTTTGGAACTCCTCAGCTTTGCTGTTGTAGTATGAAAGCAGTCAAAGACAATATGCAAACAAATTGGTGTGGCTGTTTTCCAATAAAACTTTATTTGCAAAAACAGTCTAAAGCAGAGTTTTGCCCATGGGCTGTAGTTTGTTGACATATGAGAAAGTGTTTCACATTCACAGTGTCTAGTTAGGATAACTGTTATGTTTTCAATGGGTAGAATGTGTCCTGGAGGACATTTCCTGTTTTGAGTATTCTCGTCTTTTTCACAGGGCGTAGTGCTTTTATTGGCATTGGCTTCACAGATCGGGGTGATGCCTTCGACTTTAATGTCTCCTTGCAAGATCATTTCAAGTGAGTGAAGCTTGTCCTTACTTACCAGGTTTAATGGTTATGGGAAAGCTGCTTCTCAGGTGAATGGGCTCTCTTACAGCTCCTGATTTCTTTATTTGGTAAACTAGTTCACTGTGATTACAGCTCTCCCTATTCACTTCTGTTTTTCTACATTATCTTTGCATCTATTCTATGTTTCCTTTCTTTATAGCATGAAATATGTTTTAGATTTCCTTGTACAATGGTTTGAGATGATGCTTTTGTTTATGTCTCTGGGGAATTGTCCTTACTTTTAGGCGGTAGATGGAGGCATACAGTAAGAGCCAGGGCCGTATGTGTATGTAGGGAGTTATGTGCCAATTTTGTTACCTTATGTAGGTGACTCATTTTCCTATTGCCCACCTGATTTTGGCACAGCTGTGCTGGACAGCACTGTGTACACTCTCAGCTTTCCACTTCAAGGGCAGGGATATCTCTTCCTTTGTGCCTCAGAACTCCCTGAAGCTATGGAAGGCTTCTCAGTCAGCACAAGGGTACAACCTGGGAGGACTGAGGACTTAAAACCCTTCTGGGGCAGTTTTGAACCAAGGGGGATAGGAATTGGTGGATAAATGTTTTCATTTTGGAGGGGCAAGCCTAATACACATTTGCTGGTTCCTCAGAGATTCTCAGTGGTATTGACTCCCAGTTGTCCTCTTCCTTGGCTTTTCTTCCTTTCCTTTTCTACTCCTTCACTCTGCTTTCTGGGATCCCTTTTCAAACTGCACCCAAATTTGTGTGTCAGGCTCTGCTTTCGGGAATCCCAAACTAAGATAACTTACTCTTTTCCTGAAGGTGGGTAAAGCAGGAATCTGAGATTTCCAAAGAATCTCAGGAAATGGACACTCGTCCCAAGTTAGATCTGGGTTTCAAGGAAGGACAGACCATCAAGTTGAGTATTGGGGTGAGTATGTTTTGTTTTGCTTTTTATTTTGTTTTCCTTTCCTGTGTTTCCATAAGCCTTTGACTTTTTCTTTCTCTTTCTCTCCCCCTCTTTTTTGTAGAACATTACAACCAAGAAAGGAGGTGCTTCTAAGCCCAGGACCTCAGGAGCTGGGGGCCTAAGCTTACTCCCACCCCCACCTGGAGGCAAAGTCACTATTCCCCCACCATCTTCCTCAGTTGCCATCAGTAATCACGTCACCCCACCACCCATTCCAAAATCTAATCATGGAGGCAGTGATGCAGGTAAATCTCTCTGTTACCTCTAACTTTGATTTGCCACAGAAAGTGTTGAGGTTTTTGCCATGTTTCAGGTCTGACTCAGAGACACTGAAATGACTCTTATACTGACAAGGTGATTCTGGCAACCTCTCTCTGGCAGGGGATCAGAGCTTTTCTGGTGAACAAAGAGTCATATATCTGGTAGGTTTTTTGGCAGAAAGTGGATGGTATTTAAAAAGACAGTTTCCTTCTTTGCACCATGGTTAAATGCTTGTATACCTGTGAGTCAGATGGACCTAGATTTTAGTCGTGACTCTGCTACTTTGTAACTTAATGAATTTGGTAACATTATTTAAGTTCTTTTTTGAGTCTCAGTTTCCTTATCTACAAAATGGATATGTAAAACTACCTCGGGATTGTGAAGGTTAAATGATGTAACAACACCTAGCACAGTACTTGGAACATAGTAGCCATTCAGTAAAGGATTACTTCTTAATCCTTTCCATTTCTTCACAAGGGCAATTGGGAGAAAAGGAAAAGACATCTAGGTTTGTAAATATACATTCCTTTCTCCTCACTATCTGGTGGAAAAAATAGTAGACAAGGTTATATGTTCCCATTTTAATGGAACTCAGAAAGGTGTGGGAATTTCCCTAAGATTAGAGAACCAGATATTAGAATCTTGGAGTTTTAATTGAATGTATTGGATGATGCAGGTCATTCCTAGAATTAATTGTTAAGGGCATACTTTCTTTTTCTGAAATATTTGAAGTAAAATCTATACTTCTTTTTTTTTTTTTTTTTTTTTTACATTGGCAACCTCTTTAATATCTAGAGACTAGATATTATAAAATTAGGACTCATTTGTCCAGTATATACACAATATATACAACACGGCAAAGTTAAATGAATGCACATAACATACAGGGCAATGGATGATCAGAAATGTTCTTGTACACACTAGCAAAACACTGTTTTCAATTTCTTCCCTCCTACCTCCCTCAAACCAAGGAACAAGTACAATGTTCAGAGGTGGTTTTACAATTCCATTCCCAAAGACAGTATTTCTCATCAATTTTTAAGAGCTATTTACAGTGTTACCCTACTACCTCTATTTTTAAACACATCAGGTACTTCTAAACATTTAAAAAGACTAGCTATTTCAAATAAAAATTTACTTGTTCACTGCATATATAGTATTGTTAAATAAAACCATACACATATAACAATGGTTATAATCTGAGGTATCGCCTAAACATGACCATCTTGGTCTCCAACCATAGCCTCCTGACTTCCTTTTCTCCACCACCAGTTCAGCAGACAAGTACAGGCAAGTGTAATGCTTTGAGGCAGTTGAACAAATTCATACCCAAAAGTCATTTACAGAAGACAAGCTTTCCAATAAATTTCAACACAAGAGTATAGAAAACATGCTAATATTAATGACTACTTTGTCATACACTGACAACCTCTTTTAACATCTACAGACTAGATGCTGCAAAATTAGGACTCATTTGTCCATTATATACAGCCAAATAAACTACACAGGACATACAGAAAAAGTTTTGTCTGAACACACTAGCATATTACCTTTTGCTATTGCTTCCCTCCCACCTCCTCCAAACCACTAAATGAGCATACAGACAGTTGTATGCTGTTCACAGAGATAGTTTTAACATTCTCATTTCCAAAAGATACTATTTCCTATGAATGTGAGCAAAACAGTATTTACAAAGTAATATTTTACTACTTCTACTTTTAGCATACGTTGGGCACTTCTAAACATCTAGACAGACTAAATGTTTCAAATAATGACTTAATTTGTCCACTATATACAGAACAGTCTTGAATAAACTGCACACATACAACAACAGTTAATCAGAAAGTGTCTTCTAAATATGCACATTCTACTTTAGAACCCTTCCCTTTTATACTTCCTCCACCAACCCCAGGGGCTATACTGCTCAAAATTTCAGAAGATAATCTTTCTTAGGAATTTTAACACAAGATGTACAAGATGTACTAGTTTACTAACTCTATTTTTGTCATACACTGGCAACCTCTTAACATCTAGAAGACTAGATGCAAATTAGGACATGTGCATCCATTATATATCTATATACATAGCAAAGTAAAACCAAATGCACAAATATAGGGACAGTGGTTAATCTTGTCTCATTGTAAACACACTGGCATAGAACCCTTTGCACTTCCTTCTCCCTCCTCCCCCAAACCAGTGTACAAAATGTGAACTTACAGAGATGGTTTGGCCATTCCAAAAAACCCCACAATATTTCATATGAATTTTAACAAAAAGATAATTACAAAACGTGTTATTCTGCTACCTCTACTTTTAACATATGTCAGGCACTTCAGAACATTTAGGAAGAGGAGATATTTCAAAACATACTTAGCATTGTCAATTATATATACAGTAGTGAAGAATAAATTGCACACACAAAATAATAGTTATAATATGAAAATATCTTCTAAATATGACCAGTCTGGCATAGAACCTCTTCCTCCTCTTAGCCTTCTGCTTTTCGGCCTCCAACCTACAGAACAAGCGTGGATGTGTGTCTCTCCTGATGTTGCTTCCAGAGGCAGTCTAAATTCCATTTCAAAGTCATTTCCAGAAGACATTTTCTAAGATTTTTTTTCCCCCTAACAAATCGGCATTAGAAGACACGTGATTTTCTAATTCTTATCATAAGTCGGCAACCTCTTGACATCTAGAAAGCCTAGATGTGGCGAAAGTTTTCTTTAAAAAGGTTGGGGGGCAATTTGAGAGCAGCTTTTTCATATTATATACACAGGCCTTCTTCCATAAATGGCCAGTAATCTTCCCAAAAGGTGGTGGGCACTTCTTATTGGACAGATGTCGCAGGTTAGTCTACCATTTCTTTCAATGTCAAGCAAGGTCTGGTAGAACAAAGACTAACCGCCCTACGGCCGCTAACCGTTCCACCCGTGGCCGTCCAGGGCTCGGCTCGCCTTCCAGGCCCCTTAAGGCCTTTGTCCGTCGTCGTTGGGAGGAGGTGGCATCTCGTCCAGTTGGAATGGGGCGGTCACCCCAGGTCCCGGATCCATGGCCCGAGCTGGAGAGAGGACCGAGCTCGAGTCTACACGACCCGCCTTCTGGGCGCTCGAGTCCCGGATCGGCCCTCCGCGGCATTCGGGAGGCCGCCATTTTCCCCTCCCGCCACGCCCGCCGCCGGGCAGGTCTGGGCAGGGAAACCCGGCGGCGCCGCCATCAGGCCGTGATGGGGGAAGGGAGCACAGGGTCCTGCCGCTGCCCCAGGGCCTGGACCAGGACGGTGGGCAGTCCCGGTGAGGACTCGGGGTCTCCGCAGGGCAGGGACACAGGGCGCCCCGGGCCCCCAGCTCACCCGCCGGCCCGGGGGCGACGGGGTCCGAGGGCCCGGAGCTATACTTCTTTTGCTAAGCATTAGCAGAAGGCACTGACTAGACTAGGGGTAGACTAGACGTTAAATCCCTTTCACTTTTGAAACCGTATATCTAAGTTTACTTTTTAAAAATTAACATTTTATTTTGATTATAGATTCATATGTAGTTGTAAGAAATAATGCAGAGACACTGTGTACCCTTTATCCAGTTTCTCTCATTGGAAACATCTTGACTATAGTTGAATATCACTATCAGGAAATTGACTTTGATACAGCCCACCAATCTCATTCAGATTTCACCAGTATTATATGTATTCATTTGTGTGTATGTGTGTGTGTATTTAGTTCTATGCAATTTTTTTTTTTAGTTATATGAAATTTTATCGTGTGTAGGTTTGTGGATCTACCAGCACAGTCAAGATACAGAACACTTCCATCACTACAAGGAGCCCTTGTATTGCCCTGTTATAACCATACCCACCTCTCCCCTTACCTCCTCTCCCTCATCCCTAACGCTTGATAATCACTAATCTGGTTTCCATCTTAATAATTTTGTCATTTCGAGAATAATATATAAATGGAATCACAGTGTGTAACCTTTTGGGATTGACTTTTTCCACTTAGCACAATACCCTTGAGAGTCATCCAAGTTGTTACTTACATCAATAGTTTGTTCCTTTTTATTCCTGAGTAGTGTTCCACGGTATGGATATACCATCTGGTTGTTCCAGATTCTGGCTATTTTGAGTACAACTGCTATGTACATTTGTGTGTACAAGGTTTTTGTGTGAACATAAATTTTCATTTACAAGGTTTTCATTATGTTTCCCTTTTCATTTTTTCTTCTTTTACCTTGTGTTCAGATATCCTTTTAGATTTGGATTCTCCTGCTCCTGTCACGACACCAGCAACAGCTCCAGTTTCGGCAGGCAACGACTTGTGGGGAGACTTCAGCACTGCATCCAGGTAATGGTCACAGTAAAACCAACATACTGTCAATCAGGGTAAAGATGGTATCTGAAGTCAAAGGAAATCCTTGGTCTCAGAAAGCAGGGAATTTATAGGTCTATTGAGTTTTTGGTAGAAGTTCTAAGGAAAGAAATACAGGCATGCTGTGGATGGTAGTACAAGAAAGCTGTAGGATTAGGTTTGAGTGGGATATTTCAGACCTTGGTAAATAGAATTGCTATGAAATATGGTTTCAGGAATTATGGGCAGTGATTTCTTGGGAACTGTTAAGTAAAGATGGAGTGGTTATTCTAATATTACGCCTTCGGTTTTCTCTCTGTTCTCCTGTCTTACAGCTCTGTTTCAAACCAGGCACCACAGCCATCCAACTGGGTCCAGTTCTGAATAGCATTGGCAGGACTTTAAGGACAGACTTGAAGAATAAAAATGACCTTGACGGCACCAATCTGTGAGGGAAGTTAGAAACTCCTTCCCTCCCCAGAACCAAAATTACTGGACAATCTTTTTCATAGTTTCTCCATTACATTTAAGCTGGTTTTGTCACACCCCTTTGTTGTTACTTGCTGCACAGCCAAGAGAGTATCTGCCCTCTCCCGCTCACTACCAAGGGAGGAGAATAATGACTCTTATCTTTTGTGGCTGACTATGCAGGACTCAAAAGTCCAGGGTCTGTTTGAGGGGAAAATGAACTTTGACATCTGTAAAATAATTCTCCATCTTGTAAATTCTTTAACTTATTTCAGATTAATCTCTGACCCTGTGTGCCTCTTTGTGATGCCCTTTTTAGCAATTTCAGGGGAGACAAAAACTTTGAAACTCCCTTCTCCACTAAACCAAGACTCTAAAAATGAACAGACTGACTTCAGTGTTTACAAATTCAGAATTTTGATAGCAGTAGATATGGAGAAGGACCTATTTCCTCGGTCTTGGCTATATATCCTTCAGGCTTATCCTGTTCAGTGAACGTCCAGTGTTGGATGCAGCTCCATCACCCTCTTGTGTGTTTACATGTCTCTTTCTATGATGAGAGGGTTGTGTTGGTGGCACTTCCACTAGTTTTTTCTGTTTGTTTGTTGACTAGTGCAACATCTTTGGCTAATGGGTGTCTCTTAGATGAAGAAAGTTCAAGGGGTGCTCTTCAAGTTGTATTCTAGAGAAGTGATTATTTTATTGCAGTTCCAGCTATTTGCTGCATTTGAAACACAGCTTTACTTTTTATTTGACCATTATTTGACCTAAAGTTGAAGGGTTTTGAGTGTTTAAACTGATCTGAAGAGCAGAGCAGTTGAAAACACTTTACTCTTGTTCAGTACCCACATTGCGTTGCTGCCTGGGTATCTGACCCCTTTCCATAGACATTTCTTTTCCAATCCATCTAGCTCTTCAGTAGGAAGCTGCTACTATATCTCTCATAATTTGTGAAGGAAGTTGGAGAGTCACAGCTTTAGTTATGAAAGGTTTGCCCAAGATCATTACCCGTTGCCCAGGGTATATCAAAAGCAATTTGCCTTCCTGCCAATTTCCTTTCTCTCTGCCCCTCCATTCCTTATACAATGCTGTGAAGAGAGTCCCCCCTCTTAGCTGAATGGGCACTATCTATCTGGTTTGTTAATAGACAATTTTGAAAATGGAATTAGGATATAATTTTTTCCCTTAGTACCTATTTGGATGTGTATACTCTAGTGGAAGAGTGTTCTTATATCTAGCTTCAAATTATATTCTCTTACCTGAATTTCCTTCTTATCTCTTAACTCTGGGTCCATTTTCTTTCATTGCTTCCCATTCCAGGCAGCTCTATTCTTGCAGAACCATGGCAGGACATTTTTAAATTCTAGTGGAAAACACTAAAAAAGAAAATCTACAGAAACACTAGTGACTAATTACTGGGAACCTATTTTCTCAATCTTCTTCCATGTTGTGTTCTTTGTATTCTCAAGATGATAATATATTGTGTATTTGAATTGCTGAAAAATTGAAAATGAAGTTTAAGATATATGTATATAAAGCGTATGCTGTATTGGTGCAATAATGGTAATTAAAATATGGAAAAAGGTGGTGTCTCTTTTGTCTTTTAATTTGCCTATTTGATTACATTTTTCATTTAACTGCCCCAATATAAATGGGTCAGTAGATAAAAAAAGGGCATTTGATATTTACTTTTTCAAGAAATAGGGCTTTTAAGAAATTGAAGCTAGACCTCAGTGCTCAGAGAACAGCTAGTAGCTTATAGAGATTATCTTTGTTCAAATTCATTCTGTATTTCCTGGTGCAGTTAATTTCCTTTGCTTCAAGTTATCTTCGTGATCTAGTCATCTCACACATCCCAGAACTGCAATGATTGAAGGGAATCACTATAAAAGATAGAACTAAAATGAGAGTTGTAAACTTTTATAGTCAGAAAGGATCTTGGAGTTCTCATTCTGTGATTGTCACAGAGATGAATCAGAATAACATGGGGGCTTTTTTCTCCTTGTTAAAAATAACACATACTGCTCTCTCCAAAGATTCTAATAAACCTCCCCCACTTTTGCCTTCCAGGGGTAGGGTTTAGTGACTTCCCCTCCTGTGTCTTTTCTTATTACTGAGGTTGGGAGGCATTATCATTGATAGAAGTGTGTACTAAACCTCAGGTTTTGGGTTGGGGAAAAAAGTGGAGAATCACTTTTCTAGCTCAGTCTCTCAGTTAAACATTGGTAGCTGCCTCTGCTGTAGTGTAAACCTTTATTACTCCTTACTTCCTCCATTTTGATAATCTTCTAGCTAGTCTGCTTAACTTTAGCTTTCTTAGTTCCAGTTCAACTTACAAGTTGCCACCATAAAAATCTTCCTAAAGCAAAGCTCTGCTCATGCCCCTCACTCTCCTACTTATTGCCTGTAATGGTTCTCTTTTGCTTACATAGTAAAGTCCAAAGTACCATTCCATCCTCAACTCTGTTTTCCCTTTCATTCACAATCTGCTCCAGCAAACTAGAGTATTAGTCATCGTGCAGACACCATCAGCACCATGAACATTGGATGCTTGATAAAATCCCCTGGGCCTGGAATACCTTCCCTTCTAGACATGCCTGTTGAAATCCTTTGCATCATGTAAACCTAGCTCAAATACTACTTTATGAAATGCTTACCTATCCTCCAAGTCTGAAAGTTGATCTCCCTTGTTTTGTTTGGATTGCAATTGAAATTCTCTCCCTTGCTAGTTTATAAGTTCTTTGAATGTAAAAACCATGCCTTTTTATCTACTCACAGTACTTTACATACACCTTTCTAGATGGCAGATACTCATTAAATACTTGTTGAATTTACAGTGATTTTAGCAAAGAGGGGCTAGAATCAGTAAGTTGGGTGTTTTCCTCCTTTTACTCATTTTCATTTGGCTTGTACCTAGTTGCATAACTTAAGTATTTAGCAAATGATTTGTCATAGTTGCATAAAATCTCATTTCTTTGCTCCAGAGTCATTCACAATATGAAAGAGGCAAGTAATCAGTAGTGAAGACAAATTTTTACTTTGGCACACAAATCATATGGCCTGGGAAAAGGAAAACTTGGTACTGGCTGATAAATTTGGTAGCTTACTGTCTTGTTTTAATTATTGTAATTGGCTAATTATCATAACATTGTACTTTGCTCATTTTACTCTTTTGCTAAGTTTAAAAAAAAAATTTCTGATACTGCCTCTTAACTTTAAATGAAGAAAATACATACAGTTTATGACTACAGAACTCCTACTCAAGAACTCTGGCAAGAACTCTCTGGTTTAGTTTGCCAGGACTGCTATGACAAATACCGCACAATGGGTTGACTTAAACAACAAGAATTCATTGGTTCACGGTTTTAGATGCCGAAAGTCCCAGATCAAGGTGTTGGTAAGGCCATGCTTTCTCTTGGAGACTGTAATGTCCTGGTGCTGGCTTGCTGCAATCCTTGGGGTTCTTTGGCTTGCATCACTCCCTCCCATTACACCCTCTCCTTGTGTCTGCTCTTCCAATTTTTGCTGACTTCTGGCATCTTCCTATGGCTTTCTCTGACTTCTGACTTCTCTTTATAAGGCCTCCAGAAATATGAATCAAAGCCCACCCTGATTCAGTTTGGCCACACCTAAATAGGATCTTGAGGGATGCTGTTCACATATGAGTCCATAAATACCTTAACTGAAGTATGTCTTCAAAGAGTCCTGTTTTCAAATGGGTTCACACCTATAGAAACATGGATTAAGAGTAAGAATGTTTCCTCTTGGGGTACATGATTCAGTCTATCACTCTGGACCCCTGAAAGATATGTTCTTCCCACATGCAAAATACATTCACCCCATCCCTCAAAACTGTCAGCCAATAAATTCCCGCTGTTTAAGCCAATGCATTGTATTGTATGTTTTAGAAACTGAGAAACTAAGACAAGGATGTTTATGAAAAAACTGGCCTGCTTGGATTGCTTGTACCTGAGCCAGGAGTAAAATAATTGTCCATTGTGAGCACATTTTGTCTCATTAATTTAAGGATAGTATCATCCCATCAATTAAAAAAATTGGGCATTAAGACCCACTATGGGTTTTGTTTGTTTACTCTTCATTATTATCTTTATTATTTGTGCTCTGCCACTGCACCTATAATAGGAAAGAAATGTCACAGAGTCACTGTGTGGATGCTGCACTGGGCTACATATCAGCATGTGGCCACTAGGGGGCATGCTCCCTCCAACAACTCTGGCACAACTGTAGGAAAAATTGCTCAGACTTCTTGGGGACAGGAAAAATATAAAAAACAAGTGAAAGAAGACTATCCATGGACAGTTCAGCCATGGAGTCTAAGCCTGTACCCCATCCAAAGTTTGTTGGGAATGTAGGAAAATACCTGCTTGGGCAGGCAGAAAATGAGGTACAGAATGATTATTTCTTCAGATTTGTAATAGTTAAGTAAATATTTGAATGGGGCATATACTTATTAATTTTATTGATCCCCACTCTACCCATAATAGCTTATTAATGGGCAGTAAAGAAGAGTGGTCAGGGGCATAAATTTGGGAGGAGACATTGCTTTGGTGTAAAACTTTGCTGTCACTGACTTTGTGACCTTATATAAGTTGTATGTTTTTTTTTTTTTTTTTTTTGCCTCAGTTTCCTTGTATGCTGGAGGATAGCAGTGCTTATTCGTAGTTTATTGTGAGGATGAAAAAGGTTAATACCTGTATATGTAAAGTGCTTGAAACAGGGCTTGGCATATGGTAGGTAAGCTCTATGTAAGTATTAGATCCTACTGCTACTTCTAGTATTACTATTGCTACTTAGCTGACTACTCTAATTCTGGCTATTAGGATGTGTAATGGGATGGTCAATATAAGGGCAAAATGATGGGAGTTCCTTTTATATTGTAATGGAGGTGAGGTAGGTATCTGAGATGGAGGCATGGAAGAGGTATGACCTGAAAGGGGAGAAATGGAGGGTAAGGGCTGAGAGAGGAGACATGTTTCAGAGAACCAGGCTGTAGGACCAATGGATCGAATCTATTCTCTCTCCATAATCCTGTTCAACCCCCAGTATAGCTTTATACTTAATTAAGAAACCCAAAACCAACTGTCTCCCCACTTTTGGCTAACTCTTGTAAAAGAGGCCTTTATTTAATCCTACTGCTCTCCTAAAAACAGGAAGGAGGGTGGGGAGACAAATCATTTTATATGAGATGCATACAAAGAGGACATGCTTCATTTTACCTCTGAGCTCCAGAAAAGCACAGAACTTAGCCCAGATCAGGTCCATTGATATTTTGGAAACATTTTTGCATGGTGAATTAGAAAGGATAATAGACTGGGTGTCGAGATCTGATTTAAAATCCCATTTTCACTATTTATTGTCTTTTGACTTTGGAAATGTTCCTTAACTTTGATTTCACAAATTGGTGTAGATGGCTCAGCTCATATGTGTGAGGAGGGGGTTCTCCTGTCCAGTAGCTGCCTCTGGCACATTGACTTTGCTTTCTAGGTGATCAGAAAACTGCCAGTGATTCTTCAATACTCTTGACATTTCTAAGAGAAGAACAGATTATTTAAAACAGTATCATTTAAGACTAAAGGGAAAGCTAGGCTCTGTGTGCATCTAGAACAGGGAGTCCATAGAGAAACTTCAGGATGTCTGTGAACCTGGATGGGAAAG
Organism: Choloepus didactylus; assembly: GCF_015220235.1. Lineage (NCBI taxonomy): Eukaryota > Metazoa > Chordata > Mammalia > Pilosa > Megalonychidae > Choloepus > Choloepus didactylus. Next base: position 124,583,292 of record NC_051314.1, read on the forward strand.
AAAATTACATCTTTATTTTCATTAACCTCTGACTGAAATTCAACAATTCCTTCAATTATAAATGTGATAACAAACTCCAGTAGTATGAGCAGAACCTGTGATGTTGTCACCAATAGAGATCATAGATACATTCACATTATGTCACAGTTGTTGATTTCTCAAAATATCATTTATATTTCTTGCTACTTTGAAATGGCCTGCCATTAGATCTTGTTATTTAATGCATTAATAAAGAAGCACATATATATCAAAATGTTTTTGATAATGACTAATACATTAAGTTACAGTGCCTGGCATGTGGCAGGGCTTGTTGAACGTCTGCTGATGTCACTACCACTGCTGCCACCAGGTCTGCCACCATTTTGCAGTAAGCACTTATATTTGTTGTGTATCTCACTTCAATCCCAATTACAGAGGAGAATGCAAAATAGGCACTTTATAAATACTGTCAAATCAGAATGAATTATCTGCCCAGTTGCTTCTTTTGAGTATAATTACATACTAGACAGTTTGATCAAGGCTTTATAAGAAATATTAATTTGTTCATAAATTCACTTGTGTACTCACCTGTCAAATATTGGCCTGCCAGTTACTCTACTTTGGTCTCCCTCTCTCCCTCCCTCCTCCCTTTCTTTCTTCTTCTTTTTTTTGTCTTAGAGAATTTTCTGTATCCTGTCAGTATTGTCAAGGTCTATGAAAATGTCCTTTTCTGATAACAGTTGGAGTTGTATTGAATTTATAATTATTTGGGGAATGGAGAACTGCCATCCTTAAAATATTGTCTTATTAGAAGAAAGCCACTCCAAATGTGGCCATGAGCATCACCTGGAATTAGAAATGCAAATTGTTAAGCCTACCTGAGACCAATGAATCAGAATTTCTGGGGTTGGGACCAGGAATCTGTATTTAAACAAACTAAGAGATTTTTTCTTTAATTCCTGACATATAGAATGTAGTAATATCTATTTTTTCAGACTTTATTTTTCATTTCCTTTTTGTATGTTGCCTATTTACAAGTTCATAAATTCTCTGTTTCCAGCCTTACCTGATCTGCTACTTAATCTAGCCACTGAATTTTAATTTCAAGGATTATATATGTTTTTATCTCTAGAAGTTGATTCATTCTTTTTCACATATGCCGGTTCCTTTTTTAAATTTATTTAATTAATTTACTTATTTTTTCATTAGAGAAGTTGTAGGTTTACATTAAAGTCATGTAAAAAATACGTTCCCATATACCCCCCTACTGTTGACACTTTGATTCAGCATCGATTCCCCATTCTCTACCCCTAATCTATCTCCTTGTAACTTGTATTCTAGATTCTAACTCTGTGAGTTTGCTTCTTATAATTAGTTTGTATCAGTGAGATCATACATTTGTCCTTTTGTGTTGGCTTATTTCACTCAATGTAATGTCCTTAAGGTTCATCCATGTTGTCACAAGCATCAGGACTTCATTCCTTCTTACAGTTGAATAATATTCCATCATATGTATATACCACATTTTGTTTATCCTTTCTTCAGTTGATGGATACTTGAGTTGCTTCCTTCTTTTGGTAATTTTGAATAATGCTGCTATGAACATTGGTGTGAAAATATCTGTCTGAGTCCTTGCTTTCAGTTCTGGGATATGCCTAGTAGTGGGATTACCAGATCATATGGCAGTTCTATACTTAGCTTCCTGAGGAACTGCCAAAGTGTCTTCCACAGAGGCTGCAGTATTTTACATTCCCACCAGCAGTGAGTGAATTTACCTATTTCTTCACATCCTCTCCAACATTTGTAGTTTTCTGTTTTTGTTTTTTTTTAAATGACCATTCTAGTAAGTGTGAAATGGTTTCTCATTGTGGTTTTGATTTGCATTTCTCTAATAGCTAGTGATGTTGAGCATCTTTTCACATGGTTTTTAGCCATTTATATTTCCTCTTTGGAAAGATGTCTATACAAGTCTTTTGCCCATTTTAAAATTGGGTTGTTTGTCTTTTTATTGTTGAGTTGTAGGATTTCTTTATATATTCTGGGTATTCCAAATATTTTCTCTCATTGAGTAGGTTGCCTTTTCACTTTCTTGACAAAATCCTTTGAGGCACAAAAGTTTTAAATTTTGTGGAGGCCCCATTTATCTATTTTTTTTTTTTTTTTTGCTTGTACTTAGGGTGTAAAGTCTAAGAAACCATGGCCTACCACTAGCTTTTTAGGATGCTTCCCTACATTTTCTTCTAGGAGTTTTATGGTCCTGGCTCTTACAGTTAGGTCTTTGATCCATTTTGAGTTAATTTTTATATAAGCTGTGAGATAGGGGTCTTTCATTCCTTTGCATATGAATATCCAGTTTTCCCAGCACCATTTGTTGAAGAGACTGTTCTGTCCCAGTTGAGTGGACTTGGCAGCCTTGTCCAATATCAATTGACCATAGATATGATGCCTATTTCTGCACTTTCAATTTGATTCCACTGGTCGATATACCTATCTTTATGCCAGTACCATGCTGTTGTGATCACTGTAGCTTTGTAATCTACTTTGAAGTCAGGAAAGTTGAGCCCTCCAACTTCATTCTTCTTTTCTGGATATTTTTGGCTATTCAGGGCTCCTTACCCTTCCAAATACATGTGATAATTGGCTTTTCCATTTCTGCAAAGTAAGGCTGTTGAAATTTTGATTGTAATTGCTTTGAATCTATAAATCAATTTGGGTAGAATTGACATCATAATGATACAGTCTCCCAATCCATGAACATGGAATGTCATTCAATTTATTTAGGTTTTCTTTGATTTTTTTTAGCAGTGTTTTGTAGTTTTCTGTGTACAGGTCCTATGCTTCCTTGGTTAAATTCATTCCTTTGATATTTGATTCTTTTAATTGCTATTGTAAATGGAATTTTTTTCTTGAGTTTCTCCTCAGATTGCTCATTACAAGTGTATAGAAGCTGTACTGATTTTTGCATATTGATCTTATATCCTGCACTTTGTTAAACTCATTTATTAGCTTTAGTAGCTTTGTTTGTATTTTTTGGGACTGTCTATATATATCTGATCATGTCATCTGGATATAGTGGAAGTTTTACTTTTTCCTTTGCAATTTGGATGTCTTTTATTTCATTTTCTTGCCTACTGCTCTGGCAAGAATTTCCAGTACAATATAGAATAACAGTGGTGACAGTGGTCATCCTTGCCTTATTCCAGATCTTAGAGGGAAAGCTTTCAGTCTTTCACCATTGAGTTTGGTTTTTCATATATTCTCTTTATTATTTTGAGGAAGTTTCCTTCTATTTCTATCTTTCATAATGTTTTTGTCAAGAAAGAATGTTGGATGTTGGATGTTTGGATACCTTTTCTGTGTCTCTTGAAATTATCATATGGTTTTTCCCCTTTGATATTTTATGGTGGAGTATTATATTAATTGATTTTCTTAGGTTGAACCACTCTTGCATACCTGGGGTAAAACCCACTTGATCATGGTTAATTCTTTTAATGTACTGTTGGATTTGATTTGCAAGCTTTTTGGTGATGATTTTTGAATGGATGTTCATTAGAGAAAATGGTCTGTTATTTTCTTTTCTCGTAGTATCTTTATCTGGCTTTGGTATTATGTGATGTTGGCTTCATAGAATGAATTAGGTAGTGTTCTCTCCTCTTCAATTTTTGGAAGCATTTGAGCAGAATTGGTATTAATTCTTCTTGGAATGCTTGGTAGAATTCACCAGTGAAGCCACCTTGTTGTGGGGCTTTTCCTTTTGGGTGATTTTTGATGACTGATTCAATATCTTTGCTTGTAATCCAAAATGCCAGTTTGGATGTGTTGTGTCCCCCAGAACGCCATTATCTTTGATGCAATCTTGTGTGGGCAGACATATTAGTGTTGATTAGATTGTAATTCTTTGATTGAGTGTTTCTGTGAAGATGTGCTCACTCAACTGTGGGCGAGATCTTTCACTGGATAATTTCCATGGAGGTGTGGCCCCGCCCATTCAGTGTGGGCCTTGATTAGTTCACTGGGGCCCTATGTAAGCTCAGACAGAAGGAGCAAGCTTGCTACAGCTAAGAGGGACACTTGAAGAAGGCACAGGAGCTGAGACAGACATTTTGAAGACAGTAATTGAAAGCAGACTCTTGCTCCAGAGAAGCTAAGAGAGGACAAACGCCCCAAGAGCAACTGAGAGTGACATTTTGAAGAGGAACTGAAGCCTAGAGAGGAACATCCTGGGAGAAAGCCATTTTGAAACCAGAACTTTGGGCAGATGCCAGCCTTGTGCCTTCCCAGCTAACAGAGGTTTTCCAGATGCCATTGGCCATCCTCCAGTGAAGATATTTTTTAATGCATTACCTTGGACACTTTATGGCCTTAAGACTGTAACTTTGTAACCAAATAAACCCCCTTTATAAAAGCCAATCAATTTCTGGTGTTTTGCATTCTGGCAGCATTAGCAAACTAGAACAGTCTGTTGAGATCTTCTGTTTCTTTTTGAGTCATTGTAGGTTGTTTGTGTATTTCTAGGAATTTGTCCATTTCATCTGTGTTATCTAATTTGTTAGCATACAGTTGTTCATAGTATCTTCTTATGATCCTTTTTATTTCTTTGGGGTCAGTAGTAATATCCCCCCTCTCATTTCTGATTTTATTTATTTGCATCTTCTCTCTTTTTCTTTGTCAGTCTAGCTAAGGGTTTGTCAGTTTTATTGATCTTCTCAACCAATTTTTGGTATGTTAATTCTCTTTATTTTTATTCTCAGTTTCATTTATTCTGCTCTAGTCTTTGTAATTTCTTTCCTTCTGCTTGCTTTGGGATTAGTTTGTTGTTCTTTTTCTAGTTCCTCCAGGTATGTAGCTCTTCTTTTTTAATGTAGGTGTTTAGGGCTATAAATTTCCCTTGCATCACTGTCTTCGCTGCATCCTATAAGTTTTGAGATGTGTTCTCATTTTCATCCAACTTGAGATATTTACTGATTTCCCTTGTAATTTCTCCTTTGTTTAGGATTGTGATGTTTAACTTCCACGTATTTGTTATTTTTCCAATTCTCTGCCTGTTTCTGATTTCCAGCATCATTCCATTGTGGTCAGAGGGAGTTTTTTGGTATAATTTCAGTCTTTTAAAATTTACTGGGACTTGTTTTATGACCTAACATGTGGTCTGTCTTGGAGAATGAGCCATGGGCACTTGAGATGAATGTATATCCTGCTGTTTTGTAGTGCAGTGTTCTGTATATGTTTGTTAGGTTTGGTTCATTTATCATATTAATCAAGTTCTCTGTTTCCTTTTTGATCCTCAGTCTAGATGTTCTATATATTGATAAGAGTGGTGTATTGAAGTCTCCCAGTATTACTGTAGAGATGTCTGTTTCTCCCTTCAGTTTTGCTAATGTTTGCTTCATGTGTTTTGGGGCACCATGATTAGGTGCATAGATATTTATGATCATTATTTTTTCTTGGTGGATTGCCCCTTTTATTAATATATGGTGTCCTTCTTTGTCTCATAACAGTTTTATATTTAAGTTTTATATTTAAGGTCTGTTTTGTCTGATGTTAATATAGTTACCACAGCTCTTTTTTTTAATTACTGTTTTCATGGAATGTATTTTTACAGCCTTCCATTTTCAACCTATTTATGTCTTTGGATCTAAGGTGAGTCTCTTTTAAACAGCATATAGATGGATCATACTTTTTATCCATTCTGCCAATCTGTGTCTTTTGTTTGGAGAGTTTTATCTGTTAACATTCAGTGTTACTACTGTAAGGGCAGGTACTTACTTCAACCATTTTATCTTTTGGTTCTTATAGTCTTATCTTATTTTTGTCTCTCTTTTTATGCTTTTTCATTATCCTTACTGATAATCTTCATTCCTACACTCTCCTCCAAGCTTCTCTCTCCTGTCTTTTTGTTTCAGCCTGCAGAACTCCCTTTAGTATTTCTTAGAGGACAGTCCTCCTGATGAACTCTCTCAGTTTCTGTTTATCTGTGAATATTTTAAACTCTTCCTCAGTTTTGCTTGATAAAGAATTCTTGGCTGGCAGTCTTTCTCTTTTAGTACCTTAAATATATCATACCATTGCCTTCTTGCCTCCATGGTTTCTGATGAGAAATCGGGACTTAGTCTTATTGAGGATCCCTTGCATGTGACAGATTACTTTTCTTTTGCTGCTTTCAGGATTTTCTTTTAATTGTTGTCATTTGACATTCTGATTAGTATATGTCTCAGAATACGTCTCTTAGGATTTATTCTGTTTGTAGTACATTGTGCTTCTTGGACATGTATTTTACATCCTTCAGAAGACTTGGGAAATTTTCAAGCATTATATCCTCAAATATTCTTTCTGCCCCCTTTCCCTTCTCTTCTTCTGGGACACCCATGACACGTATATTTGTGTGCCTCATGCTGTCATTGAGATCCTTGAGTCTCTGCTTATTTTTTTCACATTCTTTTCTCTTCAGTCTGTAAGATTTCAATTTTCTATCCTCTAGTTTGCTGATTCTTTCTTCTGCCTGTTCATATCTGCTGTAGTATGCCTCTAGGGTATTTTTATTCTCTTCTCTTGTGCCTTTCATTCCCATAATTTTTGTTATGTTTCTTTTCATACTTTCAGATTATTCTTTATGCTCACACATTGTCTTCTTAATATTCTTTTTCTCTTTAGCCATATTTTCCTTCTTCTCCTTGAATTGATTTAGATTTGTTTGAACATCTTTGATTAATTGTGTGTCTCTTCCAGAGTTTTAATTTGGTCCTTTGGCCCATATCTTCCTGTTTCTTACAAGTATGGCTTGAAGTTTTTTGCTGATGTCTGGGTGTGTGATTATCTTGATGAGTTTACTCAAAGTCAGTTTCTCCTGCCTGGGGTTTTATTGTTGATTGGCTTTGTGTTAAGACTCTTCAATGACCCTTGGTTCAACTTACTGTAGACCTTCAGAATTGCTTGTGTCTAATTGATCAGATTTTCTCAGCTCTTTTTCATTTGATTCTTGCCCTGGATACAAGGTACAATTTTTAAGATTGCACTGTTTGTGTAATTGTTTCATCCCCTGGAGAAAGCTTCCTTTCCTCTGTTGCTTCCCCAGGAATCTTGATCTGTTTTGTTTATATTTGTTTGGCCTCTATAGTTTTTTTTTTTTTTTCCTTTTTTCTTCTTCTTTTTTTTTTAACCCTCCTTTCTTCACCTTTAGCTGCTTTTACCCAGATGGCAAATTCTGGGAGGAGGTCACCCAGGAGAGGACTTTCCCAAGTCAGTATTTCCCAGCCAAAAACAGGGCCAGGCTCCCACAAAGGGGGTGCAGACCAGCTCCAAGGAGCCCTAGGGAGAGGGTCAGAAAGACTCCAAAAAATCCTTTTTGGCTCTCTGAAGCTGTACTTTCCTGCCCTGCCCATCTGGGACTCCACAGCCTGAAGGAGTTACTTTATCTTTAAACCTCTACCAGTGCTGCCGTTGTTTGGGGTGAGTTTGAAACAGTGGCCATGGTGGACCCTGTCTGGGGATGACTAAAATAGCGACTCAGAGCTGGACTCAGTGATCCAAGTTTGCTGACCTGCCTATTTTAAATAAAAGCTTACTCTTTTATGGCCTTGATTTCTTTTTGTCTTTAAGCATTTAAGGATTTACAGCATTACTTATTTTACTATAGAATTCTATTTGCTCTCTCTCTCTCTCTCTCTCTTTTTTTTTTCGCATCTGAAGTCCATGGATCTTTGTATTTTGCTATCCTAGGTACTCTGTATACAGTTTCTGTGGGGAAGGCATAGGTAATTCAATCCTATGTATGCTTTATTTACATTCTCATTGTGTTGAAGATTGCTTTTCTGTTGCTTGTTAAGAAGAGAAACATTTGAGGTAGAATTTTGCTGCACATGCCTTCCTGAAATGTCTTCATTGTACCCTCATAGCAAATATTTTTCAAAGCTCTTAGCAACTAAATCCTGACTCATTCAGATGACAGGAAACTAACATCTTATGACTGTCAAGAAGGAAGTGACTGTATCACTTGGTTTACAGAAATGAAGGAACATAAAATCTAGAGTTAGAGATTTGGGTTTGACTCTCATCTTCACTGCTTATCGTCAGCTGCAGGATTTTAGACAGTTTGCTGATTTTTGGCTTCTTCAACTTTAAAATGGGGATTAATACTTATTTTACAGGACTGTTTGTAAGTTATATAAAATAGTGGCTATAAAAGCATTTTGAAAGAGTGATGTCAGCAAAATGGCAGAATAGGCGGCAGCAAACTCCTGTCCCTCCATAGAAACGTTGAAAAACAAGGAGAAACTATCAGAACTATCTTTGGTAGCACTCTGGAAAATAGTCAGAGGTGTACAAAAAGCAAGCAAATGCTGATTCAAGAAAAAGGCGGCTTAAAATGATAGGAAAGCTCTGATGCTGTTTTCTTTGTTCTTGCCCCAACACCTCCCTGACTCAGTAGCTCTCTTGAATACAGCAGACCATGTTCCCAGTGTGGGCCCTGGTCATTGTTTCCACAGGGAGCAGTGCATATATTATTTGCAAATTATTGTGTTTGTTCTAACCTGTCTGTGGGGCTATAGTGAAGAATTGATGCAAGGTGCCGTTATCTATTGTACCTAACTGAGAACTTACTCAAGGCAGAAAGGAACTAGCATTGTTTGAAAACATTGTAAGGTGATTGATAAACCCAGAGCCATGGGGAGAAAATATTAAAGTTGAAACACACAGTAGATCACTTGGAATCCTAGGAGGAAAAGCCAGAGAGAGAATTTCTTTGGGAAACAAGGGAAATCAAAAGTGTTCATGTATACCGGGGAATTTAAAAAGACACACATATGTGTAGGGCTGGATGTATGCCCAGAAAAGGCCTGAGAAGACCCTAAGCTTTCAGCATTGGTTGATTTCTAGGCTCAGTGCAAGAAGAAATTGGAAGGCCAAGGAGGAGTTGTAAACAGCCTCACTCAGTTGTAAAGAAATTCCCCAGCACAGAGCCAGTCCACAAAGAGTGAAGTTTTTTTTTTTTTTTTCCCTGAAGCTCCTGGCATTCGAGGAAATCTTGTCAAAATATTGGCTGAGCACAAGCTAATCATTTAACAATCAACAGCAGCAAACCATGGGGTAGAGAGAAAATCTGATTTCCACAGTTATCACATTATAATGTTCGAATGTCCAGTTTTCAACAAAAGATCACAAGTCATACAAAAAATAGTAAAGTATGTCTTCTTCAAAGGAAAAAAAAAAAAAAAAAACTGACAGAAACCATCCTGGAAGCCCAGAAATTGGACTTACCAGGCAAAGACTTTAAGTCAACTGTCTTAAATATGATCAAAGAGCTAAGGGAAACCATGGACAAAGAACTATAGGAAATCAGGGAAACAATGTATGATTAAAATGAGAATATCATTAAAGAGATAGAAATTATAGAAAGGAACCAAATAGACATTCTGGAGGTTTAATGTAAAATAACAGAAATGAAAAATTCACTAGAGGGATTCACCAGCAGATTTGAGCAAGCAGAATAAAGACTAAGTGTACTTGAAGATAGGACAACTGAAATTATTCAAACTGAAGAGCAGAAAGAAAAAAGAGTGGAGTAAAAAAAAAGTTAGGGACCTGTGAGACACCATCAAGCCAACATAATGCATTATAGAAGTCCCGGAAGGAGAAGAGAGAGAGAGAGAAAAGGGTAGAAAAAATATTTGAAGGAATAATGGCAGAAAACTTTTCAAATTTGGTGAAACGTGGGAATCCACTCATCCAAGAAACTCAGTGAAACTTTAAGCATGATAAATTTAAGGAATCAACACTAAGACACATTATAGTCAAATTGTCAAAAGACAAAGAATCTTGAAAGCAGCGAGAGAATTAACTCATCAGGTAAAATGGATCCCTAATATCATTAACAGTGATTTTTCACTAGAAACCACGGAGGCTGGAATGCAGTAGAATGACAGTTAAAGTGCTGAAAGAAAAGAACTGCTAACCAAGAATTCTATATCTGACAAAACTATCCTTTAAGAATGAAGGAGAAATTCAGACATTCCCAAATAGAAGCTAAGGGAGTTCATTATTAGTAGACCTGCCCTGCAAGAAATGCTAAAGGGAGTCCCAGACTGAAATGAAAGGACACTAGACAGTTATTTGATATGATATAGAAATAAAGAATGGTGGTAAACACATTTACATAGATAAATATAAAATCTAGTATTATTGTACTTTTGGTTTGTAGCTCCTCTTTTTTTCCTATATTATTTAAAAGGCAAGTGAGTAAAACAATAATTATAAATCTTCATTAGTGGGCAAATGTATAAAGATATAATCTGCGACAATAACAATATGAACAGGGGAGGGGAGCAGTGGGGAGAGGCAGAGGTGCAGAGTTTTTGCATACTGTTGTAATTAAATGGTATTATTCAAGCAAGGTTTTTGTAAGTTTAAGAAGTTATTCTTATCTCCAAGGTAACCAGTAAGAAAATAACTAAAAATATGCAAAAAGGGAAAGAAGGAAGGAATTATTTTACATTACAAAAAAATAAAGACAGTAGTGGGGGAACTGAGAAACAAAAATCATATGACATACGGTAAATGAATAGTTAGATGGCTGAGGTAAGTCCTTCATATTAGCAATTACTTTAAATTTAAATGGATTAAACTCTCCAGTTAAAAGCCAGAGATTGGCAGAATGCATAAAAGAAAAACTATGATCCCTCCATATGCTGTTATAAGGGAAATAAAGACAAAATAAGGTTGAATGTAAAAGGATAGAAAAAGAAATTCCAATAAATAGGAACCAAAAGAGTGCTGAGTGGCTATACAAATATCAGACAAAATATACTTTAAGTCAAATATTGTTACAGGAGACAAAGACATTACATATTGATAAAAAGTTCCTCTAACAAGAAGATATAACTATTATAAACATATACACAACAAATAAGGGAGCTCTAAAGTATAACGAAACAAAGATTGATAGAATTGAAGGGGGAAATGGACAGTTCTACAATAATAGTAGGAGACTTCAATACCCCATTTTCAGTAGTGGATAGGATAACCAGACAGAAGATTAATAAGGAAATGAAGAAACTGAATAATACTATAAACCAATTAGACCTAACAGATGTATACAGAACACTCACCCAACAGCAGCAAAATACACATTCTTCACAAGGGCACATGGAACATTCTCCAGAATTTGTTAGGCCACAAAACAAGTCTTCATAAATTTTCAAAAAGATTGAAATATATGAGGTGTCTTTTCCAACCACAATGGAATGAAACTGGAAAACTCATAAATATGTGGAAATTCAATCACACTTTTTAAATTAAAGTCAGTTTTATTGAGATACATTCACATACCATACAGTCATCCATGGTGTACAATCAACTGTTCATAGTACCATCACACAGTTATGAATCCATCATCCCAATCTATTTCTGAATATGTTCCTGACACAGAAAGAATAAGAATAATAAAAAAAAAGTAACAAGGAACACCCAAATCATGCCCCCCATCCCACCCTGTTTTCCATTTTGTTTTTGTCCCCATTTTTCTACTCATCCATCCATACACTGGATAAAGGGAGTGTGATCCACAAGGTTTTCACAATTACACTGTCACCCATTGTAAGGTATATTGTTATACAGTCGGCTTCAAGAGTCCAGGCTACTGGGTTGGAGTTTGATAGTTTCAGGTATTTACTTCTAGTTATTCCAATACATTGAAACCTAAAAAGTGTTATTTATATTGTGTGTAAAATGTCTACCAGAGTGGTGACCTCTGGACTCCATTTGAAATCTCTCAGCCAGTAAAACTATTTCATTTCATTTCACATCCTCCTGTTGGTCAAGATATTCTCAATCCCATGATGCTGGCTCCAGATTCATCCCCGGGAGTCATATCCTGCATTGCCAGGGAGATTTACACCTCTGGGAGTCAGGTCCCACACGGGGGGAGGGCAGTGAGTTCACCTACCAAGCTGGCTTAGCTAGAGAGAGAGGGCCACATCTGAGCAACAAAGAGGCACTCAGGGGGAGACTCTTAAGCACAGTCACAAGCAGTCTTAGCCTCTCCTTTGCGATAATGAGCTTCATAAGGGCAAGCCCCAAGGTAGAGGGCTCGGCACATCAAACCATCAGTCCTCAATGTTTAATCACACACTCTTAACTAATAGGCCAAAGAAGAAATCACAGGGGAAGTAGAAAATACCTTGAGATGAATAAAATGAAAACACAGCATGCGAAAACTTATGGGTTGCAGTGATAAAAGCACTGAGGGAAATTTATAACTGTGAATGCTTACATTAAAAAAAAAAAAAAGATCTCAAAGCAATAACTACACTTTAAGTAGCAAGAAAAATAAGAGCAAAACAAATCAAAAGTTAGAAAAAGGAAATAATAAAGGTAGAATAGAAAGAAATGAAATGGAAAATAGGAAAACAATAGAGAAAAATCAACACAACCTAAGTTGGTTGCTTGAAAAGATCAACAAAATTGGCATATCTTTAGCTAGATTAAGAAAAAAAAGAAGACTCAAATTACTAAAATCAGAAATGAAAGTGGGGGCATTTCAATGGAATTTCCAGAAATAAGGATTATAAGAGAATACTATGAAAAATTGTGTGCCCAAAAATAAGATAACCTAGATGAAAGGGACAATTCCTAACTACCAAAACTGACTCAAGAAGAAATAGAAAATCTGAATAGACTTAGAGTAGGTAGAGAGTTTGAATCAGTAATCAAAAACCTCCAACAAATAAAAGTTCAGGACCAGATGGTTTCACTTGTGAATTCTACCAAACAATTAAAGAAGAAATAGTGTTAGTCCTTCTTAAACTCTTCCAAAAAATTCAATTCAAGAGAATACTATTTCATTCTTTTATGCCTGCATTACCCTGAAACCAAAGCCAGACAAAGATATTAGAAGAAAAGAAAACTACAGACCAAAACCCTTCTTAAACTTTTCCAAAAAAACTGAATGAGAGAATACTGCCTAACTCATTCTGTGAGGCCTGCATTACCCCGATACCAAAGCCAGACAAAGATATTGCAAGAAAACCAATATCCGCTATGAATTTAGATGCAAAATTCCTCAACAAAGTATTAGTAAACTGATTTAAGCTGTGTAAAATAAAAGGATTGTACACCATGATCAAGGAGTATTTATTCCAAGAATGCAAGTGTGGTTAAACATGTAAAAGTCAATCAGTGTAACCACATTAATAGAATGAAGGAAAAAAGCCACCTGTTATCTCAATGCAGAAAAAGCATTTGACAAAATCCAATACTTTCATGATAAAAACACCCAACAAACTAGGAATAGAAGGGAACTTCCTCAACATGATAAAGAGATATATAAGATACCCACAGATTAACATGACAGCCAGTGATGCAAAAGTGACAGCTTTCCCCCTTCAGATCAGGAACAAGACAAGGATGCCTGCTTTCACCACTTCAATTTAGCATTGTACTGGAAGCCCTAGCCACAACAATTAGGCAAGAAAAAAATAATAAAACAGTTTGGTGGTTCCTCAGAATGTTAAACATAGAATTTTCATCTGACCTGGCAATTCAATTTCTTGGTTAAAAAAAACACATCCAAATTGGCAAGGAAGAACTAAACCTATCTCTATTTGCACCTGGCATTATATCTAGAACACCCTGAAGAATTCACAAAAACGTCTGTTAGAGCTAATAAACAAATTCAGCAAAGCTTCAGGATACAAAAACAACACCCCCAAATAATTTTTTATTTCTATATGTTAGCAATGAGCAATCCTTAAGGAAGTTGAAAGAACAATTTCATTTGCAATAGCATAAAAAATAATAAAACAGGAATAAATTTAACCAAGAAGGTGCAAAACTTGTACACTGAAAACTACAAAACATTGAACATTCCATGTTCATGTATTGGGAGAATTAATATTATTAAGATGACAGTACTACCAAAAGAGATGTGATGATTCCATGCAATCCCTATCAAAATCCCAATGGAATGTTTGCAGAAACGAAAAGAACTCATAATAAAATTCATATGGTATCTCAAGGACCCAGTATAGCCAAAACAATTGTGTAAAGGAAGAACAGAGTTGGAGGACTCACTCTTCCCATTTCAAAGCTTATTATAAAGTTATGGTTTTCAAAGCAGTGTGATAGTGGCATAAGGATAGACATATAGACCAGTGGAATAGAAATGAGAGCCCAGACATAAGCCCTCACATCGATAATCAATTGATTTTCAACAAGAGGGCCAAGACCATTTAATGGAAAAAGAACAGCTTTGTCAACATACAGCACCGGGAAAACTGGGTATCCACATGCAAAAGAAAGGTGGACCCTTACCTTACACCATATTAACTGAAAGTGGATCTAAATTTAAGACTTAGAATTATAAAACTCTTACTAGAAAACATAGGAGAAAATCTTTATGACCTTGGATTTAACAATGGTTCCTTAAATATGACACCAAAAACATAGGCAACAAAAGAAAAAATAAATTGGACTTCACTAAAATTGAAAACTTTTTTTGTATCAAAGGGCATTAGCAAGAGAGTGAAAACAGCCTACAGAATTGGACAAAATATTTGGAAATAATATCTGATCAGAGTTCAATATCCTGCATATATAAAGAATTCCTACAACTCAACAACAAAAAGACAATCCAATTAAAAAATGGGCAAAGGACTTGAGTAGACATTTCTACAAAGAAGAGATACAAATACCAGTTACTTAATGAAAATGTTCTCAACTTAATTACTCATTTGGGAAATGAAAATTAAAACCACAATGAGATACCACTTAACACTTACTAGGGTGGATATGTTAAAAGAAACATACAATTTAGGATCTCACAGTTTTATTGAGTGATTCATGAATTGGACAGCATCCCATTCAGAAAGTAGAAGGCCCCCCCCCCCCCCAAGGGAATGGAAAGGGGAAGTTTATAGAGTGAACATGGAAGCAAGCAAGGAAGTGTTCTGATTGGTTGACTTTAAGTTTCCATTTTATATAGGGGCTCTTACAGAGTGGGGAACAGATGTACATTGGTTACTATGGTATGTCCAATCTGATAAGCTATCTCTCCTGGACTGAAGCTGGTTTGTCATGAGGTATTGCTTATCTGCAGTTCTGTAGGGTGTGTTATATTATTCC
The DNA here is from genome assembly GCF_015220235.1 of Choloepus didactylus. Taxonomy (NCBI): domain Eukaryota; kingdom Metazoa; phylum Chordata; class Mammalia; order Pilosa; family Megalonychidae; genus Choloepus; species Choloepus didactylus. The sequence continues at coordinate 124,598,385 of NC_051314.1, forward strand.
ATTTTCTTGGAAAGTTCCTGCAGGTCAATTTTTTTTTGGTCTGGAAAATCCTTTCTTGGAATCCTGCCAACAATGCCCAATGCAGGTGGCCATTTTATTTTACTGAACTGCTATTAATAAGAAAGACAGAAAATAGCAAGTGTTCATAGGATGTGGAGAAATTGGGACCTTCATACATTCCTAGTGGGAATGCAAAATGATGTAGCTACTGGGGAAAACAGTTTGGTGGTTCCTTAAACTGTAGAACTATCATATGTAGAAAACAATTTGGTGGTTCCTTAAAAAGTTAAACTATAGAACTACCATATGTAGAAAACCATGTTTTCTACTACAAGTATTTGTTTGAGGTCCTGTTTTCAATTCTTTTGAGTATATACATGTGAGTAGAATTGAACATTGTACATCAATGTTCATAGAGCATTGTCTTAATTTTGCTAGGCTGCAATGACAAATATCACACAATGGGTTTTGTTAAACCTTGGGAATTTATTGACTCATGGTTTTGAGGCAGGAGAAGTCCAAAATTGAGGCATCAGCAAAGCGATACTTTCTCCTCAATTTTGGTGCTAGTTGCTGGTGATTCTTGGGACTCCTTGGCTTGTGCCCTCAGTTTGAATCACATGGCAATGCCCTTTTCTTTCTTTTCTGGATTTCTTTGACTTCCAGCTTCCAGCTCCTTCCTGTGGCTTTCTCTTTCTATGTCTGAATTTTCCCTTCTGTTAAGGAATCTAGTGATCCAAGTTCAGTGGGGCCAATCTCATTCATTTGGACCAATCTCATTTAGTCAACTAAAATAACATTACTTTAGGTTATCCTGTTTACTCCCACAGGAATGCGAATCAAGGCCAAGAACATGTCTAAATTAGGGTACATAATTCAATCCACCCCAGGCTTTACTTACAATAGTCCAAAGGTGTAAACAACCCAAGTGTCCATCAACAGATGAATGAATAAATGAAATATGGTATCTACATACAATGGAATATTATTCAGCCATAAAAAGAATGAAGTTCTGGATGAATGAATCATAAAATAATTAGGATATGTGGAGTTAGAAATTACGATACAGGTTACTACGGGCAGAGGTGTGGTGTGGGGAGTGGGAATTTAATACATAATTTCTTTTTAAATATTGTTTTTTAAAAATAACGAGGCATAATTTCTGTAGTATGAAATTAACCCATTAAGTGTACAATTTGATAGTTTTTAGTAATTTTCCAAGTTGTGTAACCATTCACCACAATTCAGTTATAGAAGGTTTCCATCATCCAATGATATTCCTCTTGTCAGTTTACACTTAATCCTGTTTTTCACCCTCAGTCCCAGGCAACTACTAATCTACTCTCTGTTGCTATATAATTTTCTTTTCTAGACATGTCATATAAATGGAATGGTACATATAGGATTTGCATTTAGCATAAGGATAAATTTGGCCTTTCAATTAGCATAAGGTTTTAGAGGTTCACCCATGTTTTAGTATGTATAAGTAATTTGCTTTTTTATTGCTGGATAATATTACCTTATATAATATACCACATTTTGTTATACCAGTTGACAGACATTTGAGTTGTTTCACTTTTTGGCTATTATGAATAATGCTGCTATAAACATATGTGAGTAAGTCTCGTGTAGACATATATTTCATTTTCTCTTGAATAGATATCCAGGAGTGCAATTTCTGGTTTGTGTGGTAAATATATGTTTAACCTTTTTGTTTTTATAAGGTTGTGGGTTTACAGAATAATTATGCATGAAATACGGAATTCCCATACACCACTCCACCACCACCACCTTGCATTTGTGTGGAAGATTTATTACAATTGTTGATAGCACATTTTTAAAAATTCAGTTTTATTGAGATATATTTACATACCATACAGTCCACCCACAGTGTACAATCAGCTGTTCATAGTACTATCATATATAGTTGTGCATTCATCACCACAATCAATTTTTTTACAGGAACCATTGTATTAAATTTTTTTTAAAAAATTCAGTTTTATTGAGATGTATTCACATACCATACAGTCATCCATGGTGTACAATCACTTGTTCACAGTATCATTATATATTTGTGCATTTATCACCACAATCAATTTTGAACATTTTCATACCCCATCTCTCCCTAGTATTCATTTACTTTTTGTCCCCATTTTTCTGTTCATTCTGTCCATACACTGTATAAGTGATTGGGAGTCACAAAGTTTTCACAATCACACGGTCACACAGTGTAAGCTATATAGTTATACAATTGTCTTTAAAAATAAGGCTACTGGATTGTAGTTCAACAGTTTCAGGTATTTCCTTTTAGCTATTCCAATACACTAAAACTAAAAGGGATATCTATATAATCCATAAGAACCTCCAGAATGACCTCTTGACTCATTTGAGATCCCTTAACCATTGAAACTTTATTTTGTTTCCTTTTTCTTCCCCCTTTTGGTCCATGAAGGATTTCTCAATCCATGATGTCAAGGCCAAGCTCATTCACTGATGTCCCTCATTGCCAGGGAGATTTACACCCCTGGGAGTAATGTCCCACATAGAGGGGAAGGCAGTGAGTTGACCAGCAGATTTGTTTTAGAGAGAGATTGACTACATCTAAGCAATAGAAGAGGTTGTCTGGGGGGTGACTCTTAGGCACCAATTTTTTTTTTAATAATTCAATTTTATTGAGATATATTCACATACCATACAGACATACAAAGCATACAATCAATTGTTCATAGTACCACCATATAGTTGTGCATCCATCACTAAATTTATTTTTGAACATTTTCATTACCACACACGCAAAAGTAATAAGAATAAACATTAAAGTGAAAAAGAACAATTAAAAAAGAACACTGGGTGCTTTTTTTCTTTTTTTCTTTTTGTCCCCGCTTTTTCTACTCATCCATCCATACACTGGACAAGGGGAGTGTGATCCACGTGGCTTTCCCAATCACATTGTCACCCCTCATAAGCTACTTTGTTATACAATTGTCTTCAAGATTCAGGGGTTCTGGGTTGTAGTTTGATAGTTTCAGGTATTTACTGCTAGCTACTCCAATTCATTAGAACCTAAAAAGGGTTATCCATATTATGCATAAGAGTGCCTACCAGAGTGACCTCTTAGATCCTTTTGGAATCTCTCAGCCACTGAAACTTATTATATTTCATTTCACATCCCCCTTTTGGTCAAGAAGATGTTCTTCATTCCACGTTGCCAGGTCCAGATTCCTCCCCGGGAGTCATATTCCATGTTCCCAGAGGTATTTACACCCCTGGGTGTCAGATCCCACATAGGGGGAAGGGCAGTGATTTCATCTGCCAAGTTGGCTTAGCTAGAGAGAGAGGGCCACATCTGAGCAACAAAGAGGCATTCAGGAGGAGACACTTAGGCACAATTATAAGCAGACCTATCCTCTCCTTTGCAGTAACAGTCTTCCCAAGGGCAGGTCCTGTGATTGAGGGCTCAACCCATCAAACCACCAGTTCCCAATGTCTGCTAGCAGATCAGCAACCATCGAGGTGGGGAATCCCAACATCCCATGCGTTCTCCCTCAGCAATGTTCACGTTAGTGGTAGCATATAATATTTCTCTTTTTGTGCTTGGCTTATTTCGTGCAGCATTATGTCTTCAGGGTTCATCCAAGTTGTCATATGTTTCACGACATCATTCCTTCTTATTGCTGCATAGTATTCCATTGTGTGTATATACCACATTTTGTTTATACACCCATCTGTTGAAAGACATTTGGGTTGTTTCCATCTCTTGGCAATTGTGAATAATGCTGCTATGAACATTGGCATGCAGATATCTGTTTGCGTCACTGCTTTCAGATCTTCCAGGTATATACTGAGAAGTGCAATTGCTAGATCGAAGGTAACTATATCTAGTTTTCTAAGGAACTGCCAGTCTGAATTCCATAGTGGCTGAACCATTATACACTCCCACCAACAATGAATAGGAGTTCCAATTTCTCCACATCTTCTCCAGCATTTGTAGTTTCCTGTTTGTTTAATGGCAGCCATTCTAACTGGTGTGAGATGGTATTTTGTTGTGGTCTTAATTTGCATCTCTCTAATAGCTAGTGAAGCTGAACGTTTTTTCCTGTGTTTTTTGGCCATTTGTATTTCCCCTTCAGAGAACTGTCTCTTCATATCTTTTGCCCATTTTATAATTGGCTGTCTGTACTCTTGTCATTGAGTTGTAGGATTTCTTTATATATGCAAGATATCAGTCTTTTGTCAGATACATGGTTTCCAAAATTTTTTTCCCATTAAGTTGGCTACCTCTTTACCTTTTTGAAAAATTTATTTGAGGTACAGAAACTTCTAAGCTTGAGGAGTTACCATTTATCTGTTTTTTCCTTGTTGCTTGTGCTTTGGGTATAAGGTCTAGGAAGTGACCTTCTAATACAAGGTCTTGAAGATGTTTCCCTACATTATCTTCTAGGAGTTTTATGGTACTGTCTTTTATATTGAGGTCTTTGATCCACTTTGAGTTAATTTTTGTGTAGGGTGTGAGGTAGGGGTCCTCTTTCATTCTTTTGGATGTGGATATCCAACTCTCCCAGCCCCATTTGTTGAAAAGACTGTTATGTCCCAGTTCAGTGGCTTTGGGGGTCTTAGGCACAATTTTAAATAGGCTTAGCTTCTCCTTTGCATAAGGACAAGCTTCATAAGGGCAAGCCCCAAGATCAAGGGCTCAGCCTTCTAAATTGGTAGCCACCAATACTTGTGAGAATATCATTAATTCCCCAAGTGGAGAAATTTAATATTACGTTTCCCCCAGTCCCTCAAGGGAGCTTTGCAAATACTTCTTTATTCTCAGCCCAAATTACTCTGGGATGTTTCAGGGCTTCAAACTAACCTGTACAAACCAGCCAGATTTCACTCCCTATTCAACATTCCATGTAGTTATCTTGTTTGAATAAACTGAACTTACAAGTTAAATTGTATAGTATGTTACAAAAAATATAAATTTTGCGCCTAATAAACATCTCTTCCTTTGGTGTCACACAGAATTTGAAGTTTTTAAAACACTGTCAGTATCATCCTTTACACTTTAGTCTGATTTGCCTTAGTCCTAATGAAGTCCATTTCGTTCATATCTCTATTTGAAGTCTGATCTCCTTTTTCAGACTCCTTAACATTTGCTATATGGGGTAATGCTGACATTCATAGCTGCTGAATTCTGGCTCTGGATCTCTGGTGTCACACAGATACCCAAAGTTCCAGGGACTGACCAGATTATACACAAAGAACTCAGAATCTCAGAATTTAGAAATAACCATTACACCTCAGAAATAGATACAACTGCTGTAAGAGCTTACAATCTAGGAACCTTTACAATAAGCCTGATAACCTATGGTCTTAGACCAAACTCTTGAGAGCTTGCACAGTGTGGTTAGTCCATACTAGTGAGGCATTATAGTGTTTTTAATTTTCATTTCTGGTTTATTTCACTCAACACATTGTCCTCAATTTCTATTCACCTCACAAGTTCACTCCTTGTAGCAGCTTAACATCCATTTATGTATACACAACAATTCACCATTCCATTCATCAGATGATGTATCCTTAGGCCACCTCTATCCACTGCAAATCGTGAATACTGACACCATAAACCCCACTGTGCAAATGTCCATTTGTGTCCGTCTTTTCAGTTCTTCTAAGTAAATACCCAATAACCAGGTTGCAGGACCACATGGCAATCCCATGCTTAACTTCCTTTGGAATGGGCTGTACCATTCTACTTCCCCACCAACGGTGATTAGGTGCATCCCTTTCTCCACATTTTCTCCTGCACTTGTATCCCTCTGCTTATTTTTTAGATTTTTTTTTTTTTTTGTGTGTGTGTACCATACTTTCCATCCTAAGTAAACAATCAGTGGTTTCCTATGTAATCATGTAGTTATGCATTCACCACCACTATCTATATAAGGACATTTCCATTTCTTCCACAAAGAAAGAAGAAGAGGTGAAAAAAGTAAAGAGACAAAAGGAAAAAAAAACAGAATAAAAGACAACTAAAAAGCAACAAAAGAAAAGACAAAATTAAAATAAAATACAATAAAAAAGTCAGACTACAGCACCAATGCCAAGGATTCCCTCCCTTATATCCCCCTCTTATGGGCATTTAGTTTTGGTATATTGCCTTTGTTACAGTTAAAGGAAGCATATTACAATGTTAACTATACTCTAGTTTGCATTGATTGTATTTTTCCCCAATACCACCCCCTTTTAAACACCTTGCAAAGTTGACATTCATTTGTTCTCCCTCATGTAAAAACATATTTGTAAATTTTATCACAATCATTGACTGCTCTAAGTTTCAGTAAGTTATACAGTTCCAGTCTTTTTCTTCTGTCTTTCCTTCTGGTGTCCTGTATGCCCATAACCTTCCTCTTTCAACTTTACTCACAGTCATCTTTTTTCAGTGTACTTACATTATTGTGCTACCATCACCCAAAATTGTGCTTCAAACCTCTCTCTTCTGTCTTTTACTATCTGCCTTTAGTGCTCCCTTTAGTATTTCCTGTAGCTCAGGTATCTTGTTCATAAACTCTCTCATTGTCTGTTTGTTTTAGAATATTTTAAACTCTCCCTCATATTTGAAGAACAGTTTTGCCGGATATAAAATTCTTGGTTGGCATTTTTTTTTCTCTTTCAGTATCTTAAACATATCATACCACTGCCTTCTCACCTCCATGATTTCTACTGAGAAATCCACACATAGTCGTATTGAGCTTCCCTTGTATGTGATGAATCACTTTTCTCTTGCTGCTTCCAGAATTCTCTCTTGTTTTTGACATTTGATAATCTGATTATTAAGTGTCTTGGCCTAGGTCTATTTGGATGTATTCTGTTTGGGGTACTCTGCGCTCCTCGGATCTGTAATTTTATGTCTTTCATAAGAGATGGGAAATTTTCAGTGATTATTTCCTCCATTAACATTTCTGCCCATTTTCCCTTCTCTCCTCCTTCTGGGACACCCATGACACATATATTTATGCACTTTATGCTGTCATTCAGTTCCCTGAGATGTTGCTCATTTTTTCCCATTCTTTTCCTTGTCTGTTCTTTTGTGTGTAGGATTTCAGATGTCCTGTCCTCCAGTTCCTGGATGTTTTCTGCCTCTTCAAATCTGCTGTTGTATGTCTCCATTGTGTTTTTCATCTCCTGCATTGTACCTTTCATTTCCATGAGTTCTCCCAATTGTTTTTTCAAACTTTAGAGTTCTTCCTTATGTTTGCCCAATGTCTTCTTTATATCCTTCATCTTTTTTGCCATATCGTCCCTAAACTTGTTGATTTGATTTTTGAATTGATTTAGTATATTTGTTTGAAGATCTTGAATTAGTTGTTTAAATTCCTATATCTCAGTTGAAGTGTAAGTTTGTTCCTTTGACTGGGCCATGTTTTCATTTTTCCTTGTGTGATTTGTAATTTTTTGTTGTCTAGGCTTCTGGTTTCTTTGATTACCCCAATTGGATTTTCCCATACCAGACAGGCTCAGGTCTCAGGAGGAGGCTTCATTCACTACCAGGTTTCCCTGAAGGTGAGTCCTAGAAGATTAACAGACTTTCCTATGAGGCCTCTAGATTCTGTGCTTTTTCTATCCTGCTGAGAAGGTGGCATTGTTAGCCCGCAGGTCCTGACTGGTGTAAAGAGGTGTGGTTGCTTTAATTCTCAGCAGACCCTGTTCTGGCCAGGGTCCAAGGGTGTCAGAAGTCAATCTTAAGTTGTTTCTGGTTCCCCTCCCTCAGGCCCTGGAGTCTGAATTCTCTGAGGGAGGACAGCCCCTTGAGCTAGGCTCCACCCTCCTTTTCTTAGGGAAAATACACCCTCTAGGGGTTATCTTCTCCACTGGAATTCCTCTTTTGTCTCTCTAACTCTCTTAACCCCCACCTTGCCTGGGTCAGTGCTGACAACTGAAAATGCCTGAGTCTTTCTCTAATTAGCTACTTATAGTGAGAGAGAAAAAAAAAAAAAGGAAAAAGAGAGAAAGCCCCTTTTTAGATCTAGTCCCCAGATCTCCAGTTTCGCCAGTTAGCTGGTGTTGGTACCCAGTTCTCTGTGCCCTTTTTCTTGGGACATAGCTATTTTCTGGTATTCTGAGCTCAGCTATCTCCAAAAGCCTCTGTTTTTATTTATTTATGTTTTTTTTTTTTCCATCAGCCCTGCCTACTCTCTGCTGTGAGGAACCTCAGGTTCCTTTCCTGCTTTGTCCAGGATTATCTGTGCTTTTAGCTTGTATTCAGTAGTCCAAATTTGTTAATTAAAACTGGAATTGGAGCTTGGTTGAGTTACTTTCCATGCAACCTGTTCCTTTTTTCCACATGGAAATGTTTCAGCTCAGTCTGCCTTGCCTGTGGGGGAGGGATGCCAGCCCTACAGTTTGGGGAGCTTTACTTAGAATTCTGAGCTGCAGTCTCAACCATTCCACCCATTCCATGCTGGTGTATGATGTGTGCCCAGTCACGGATGTCTCCCAACAGTTTTTCCAGATTATTTACTAGTTGTTCCTGGTTATTTACTAGTTGCTCTAGAGGACTAACTAAATTCCACACCTCTCTATGCCGCCATCTTGCCCCATCTCAGGTGGGGAAGTTTTTATAGTTCCACATATCCCCCCAGTCTCTGAAGGAGACTTTGCAAATACTTTTTTATTTTTTGCCCAAAAATACTCTGGAATATATCGGGATATTACATTAACCTGAACAGAATAACCAGACCTCATTCCCTGTTCTAGGTTCCATGTAATTAGTTGTTTTGACCAGACAGGTTAAATTAGGTAGTGTGCTACAGAGTATTTAAATTTTGTACCAATTAAACGTCTGTTTCTTTGGTCTCACACAAAAGTTGGTTTTAAATAAGACAATATCATCCTTTTCCCTGTATTCTGATTTACCTTCGTCCTATGAGATTCATTTCATTCATATCTTTATTGAAGTCTGATTTCTTTTTTAGCTTCTTTGACAGTTGCTTTATAGAGTAATGTCAATTTTCCCCAGAGCAATTTAAAAATAAAATGCTACCTCAATCAAAATTCCAACAACCTTCTTTGCAGAAATGGAAATGCCAATCATCACATTTATATGGAAGGTTAAGGGGCCCCAAGTACCTGAAGCTATATTGAAAAAGGAGAATGAAGTTTGAGGATCCACACTTCCCAATATCAAACTTATTATAGTTATAGAATTTGGGTAGTATTGACTTTCAGAGCTGCAAAACTTTGACTCTTAGTCTCAAGTGTCACACAGTATATACCACATTTTATTTATCCATTCATCTGTTGATGGACACTTGAGTAGCCTCCATCTTTTGCCAATTGTATATAATGCTGCTGTGAATATTAGTGTGCAAATATCTGTTCAAGTCCTTGCTTTCAGTTATTTTAAGAAATATACCTAGTAGTGGGATTGCCAGGTCATATGGGAGTTCTATACTTAGCTTTCTGAGGAACTACCAAACTGTGTTCCACAGTGGCTGCACCATTTTATTTTACCAGCAATGAATGAGTATTCCTCTTTCTCTATCCTCTCTAACACTTGTTATTTTCCACTTTTTAAAAAAATAGCATCCATTCTAATGGGTGTGAAATGGTATCTCATTGTGGATTTGATATGCATTTCCCTGATGGCTAATGATGTTGAGCAACTTTTCATTGCTTTATGGCCATTTGTACATCTTCTTTGGATAGATGACTTTCAACCTTTTTGCCCATTTAAAAATAGGGTTGTTTGTCTTTTTGTAGTAAGTTGAAGGATTTCTTAATATATTTTTGATATTAATCCTTTATCCAATATGTGATTTCCAAATATTTTCTACCATTGTGTAGGTTTTTGTTTTACTGTCATGATAAAGTCCTTTGAGGCACAAAATCTTTTAGTTTTTATGAGGTACCATTTGTCTATTTTGTCTTTTGTTGCTTTGCTTTGGGTGTAAATTCTAAGAAACCATTGCCTAACACAAGGTCCTGAAGTTGCTTCCCTACATTTTCTTCTAGGAGTTTGATATTTCTAGCTCTTATATTAAGGTCTTTGATCCATTTTGAGTTGACTTTTCTATATGGTGTGAAATAGGGGTCCTCTTTTTTTTTTTTTTTTTTTTTTTGCAAATGGAGATCCAGTCTTCCTAGCACCATTTGTTGAAGAGATTATTCTTTCCCAATTGAGTAGTCTTTGCTACCTTGTCAAAAATCAGTTGACCATACATGTTTCTGAGCTCTCAATTCTATTCCATTGGTCTATATATCTCAACTTGTGCCAGTACCATGCTGTTTTGATTACTATGGCTTTGTGATAAGTTTTGGGAAATGTGAGTCCTCCAACTTCATTCTTCTTTTTCAAGATAGCTGCAGCTATTTGGGGCTCCTTACCCACCCACATAAATTTAATGATTGGCTTTTTCATTTCTACAAAGAAGGTTGTTGGAATTTTGATTGGGATTGCATTGTATCCATAAATTGCTTTGAGTAGTATTGACATCTTAATAATGTTTAGTCTTTCAATCCATGAACATGGAATATCCTTCCATTTATTTGGATCTTCTTTAATTTCTTTTAGTAATGTTTTGTAGTTTTCTGCATACAAATTCCTTATATCCTTCATTAGATTTATTCCCAGATGTTTGATTTTTTTAGTTGCTATTGTGGAAGGAATTTTTTTTTTTATTTCTTCTTCTGATTGTTCATTGCTTGTGTATGGAAACACTGCTGATTTTGGGGTGTTGCTCTTGTACCCTGGCATGCTGCTGGATTCATTTATTAGCTCTAGGAGCTTTGTTGTGGATTTTTCAGATTTTCTTCATATAGGATCATAGCATCTGCAAATAGGGATAGTGTTACTTCTTCCTTTCCAATTTGGATGCCTTTTATTTCTTTTTCCTGCCTAACTGCTCTGGCAAAAACTTCCAGTACAATCTTGAATAACGGTGGTGACAGTGGGCATCCTTGTTTTTTTCTGATCTTAGAGGAAAAGCTTTCAGTGTTTCACCATTAAGTAGGTTGTTAGCTGTGGGCCTTTCGTATATGCCTGTTATCATGTTGAGGAAGTTTTCTTCTATTTCTAGTGTTCTAAGTATTTTTATCAAGAAAAGGTGCTTCATTTTGTCAAATACCTTTTCTGCATCAATTGAGATGTGTTTTTTTCTTCATTTTATTAATGTGGTGTATTCCATTAATTGGATTTTCTTATGTTGAACCACCCTTGGATTCCAAGGATAAATCCCACTTGATCATAGTATATAATTCTTTTAATATGCTGTTGCATTTGGTTTGCTAGTATTTTATTGAGGATTTTTGCATATATATTGTTCCAGTTTGCTAATGCTGCCTTTTCGCAAAGCACCAGAAATGGCTCTATAGTTAGATTCAATAGAGGGTTCATTTTATCTTAATTGTTTGCATTGACTTGTAAGCCTTCCCATATTACTCTTGTTTACTGACTCCTTAACCTGAACAGATGAGTAATTTTTTGAGGTAGCCTAAAGTTATAATTTAAAGGTGACATCAAAAATATAAAGTACAGATAAAGGTGCTTAATTATGCTAATCCTTGCTCAGGATCTTAGACATGCTTTAGTGAAAGTTAATCAGCTTTTTATCTAACCAGTATTGGATAGGGAAAATATGATTTATAAAATAAAGATGTTGTCCAGACAGGCCCATGTTTCTAGTGAAAGGGCTAATACACATGAAAAATGCATTTAAAAAGTTGTTCTCAAAACTTTTGTCTTTAAATTTAGTGCAAACCAAATATTCAATTCTTACTTCAATCTATAAAATGAAAATTACAGCCTGCTTAGCTTGGCTGTTTGCTAAGAGTGTGCTTTACACTTGGTCCTTGAAGGACAGACTGGTTTTATTCAGTAGGGGAGACTCTTAGGAGCTGATTCTGTGGTATTTCCTTGGCAGGATGAGTGTCTCAACCATTGACAGGTGGCCACAACCTATATTTAGGTTCACAATATTTATGTATAAAGACTATTCATTTATAGGGGAACTGTGAACCCTCCCTTCCTCTCATTTGTCAGCAGCCACTGCACTAACTCCATTCCTTTTTTGGTCAAAATCCTTAATATTCTTCTAGGTGCAAAGAGAACGTAGAATCTTGGGTTTGAAAGAGATCTTAATGATAATTTTATAGAAAACAACCCTTCCAGTAATATCCCTGAAAGACAATTATCCAACATCTGCTGGGTAGCTTACTCCTTGAAAGTTAACCTTTTGGAATACAAAGCTAGGTTTTGAAATTAGACAAGCCTGGATTAAAATTAAAGGTTCAAATTAAAAATCTGTTTTTACTGGATATGTGACCTGGCCAATTAGTTAATGTCTTAGACTCTCAATCTCATCATTCCTCAAAAGGGAAGTAGTAATGCATATTTTCCAGGTTCCCAAGCAGCCCAAACCGGGACAATTAGATCATGAAAATAAACAATAATAGTGGCAGGTTATAATTAATTGAAAAAAAATAGGAAATAATCTGTACTTTATAAAAAACAATGAAAATTTGATGAGGAGTGAGATATTTATATAGTTTCAAAGACCCTCCCCCCACAAAATACTTATTAATTGCAAATGGGGTAAAGAGTAACTTTACAGTGAAGAAATCTGGCAGATGTCACCTTAATCAAGTGATCAAAGTGAACATCATCATACTGGGGCAGGTTGAAATTTTGTACCACCTGGTAGGAGGTAATGATTATATCAGACAAACCCAAATTGAGAGAATTATGCAGAATAACTTCAAAAATGCCAGGTTATGAAAGTCAAGGGTAAACTGAGCAATTACTACATACTGAAGAGGACTAATGAAAATGACAACTAAATGCAACATGTGATTCTGAACTGGATTCTTTTGCTGTAAATGATATTATTGAGATAATTGGCAAAACCTGAATGGGGTCTGAGGATTAGATGGTAAAAATGTATTAATGTTAACTTCTTGATTTTGGTGGTTATATTGTGGTTGCTCAGGAGAAGGTGCTTGTTTTTAGGCAATATACACTGAAGTATTTGGGGATGATGGGGCATCAGGACAGCACCTTACCCTCAGATGATTCAGAAAAAAAAAACGTACTTGTAACTTTTCTAAGTTTGTGATTGTTTCAAATAAAAAAGAATGACAAAAAGGTTTTGTGATCTTCAATAGGTATGCCTGCAACTCACATTGAGAGGAGATCATGAAGGGGTTTCACCTTGGAATGCTCATGTCCATTCTGGCCCCTGCCAGGATATTTTGAATATCCAGTTTCACCTGCAGCTATGCTGTTTATCTAAGACTTTCTGCTAGACTTGGGAAGTCAATTGCTATCACTGATTTTGCTGAAGGATCTTCTGTTCTGGGGTATTATTTCAAAATGAAAGAGTCAGACTTGGGGAAATATATTGGGTGGTATTGATGGGTAAGTGGCAAGACGACTCTATAGGGGTAGGAGGTAAGATTTCCAAAAGGTGGTTAAGTTAGATGGAGGAAATTCAAAGGAGGAGACTCATCTGGGGAGACTTGAGAGCAGAGAATCTGGGCGATGAACTGGGAGTGCATCTGTGTAAAGACTCCACATGAAAGATTTAATTTTTGGAATATTTCCCTCTTGGCATTTGAAGAAAGTCAAATTTAGTATCCAGTTAAAAATTTTTCTCTTCTAACATTGTAATTCCATTTAGTTATCCCAACTGTTAAAAATAGCTGTATGTACCTGGCTTTTGTTGTGGTATTGCAGGAATTAAAGGGATAGGAGTAGGGTGGAATCAAGTGTGGCCTATTTCTTTACAATCCAATGGAGAGAGCTGCTTTCAGGAGTTCCTGGAGGTGTTTATAGAAAAGTGAATGGAGATTCATAATGGAGTTAGTTAAGAGCAACAGAGAAAAGCAGGGTGCACTGAGATGAGGAATAGCTTCAGAAGGTGTAAGAGTTAAACTTTCACTTCCCCACTACACCAGAGGAAGCTAACTCGTCAAAGTGAGAATGCTGACATGATTTTTACGTCAATGACCTCTTAGAACGCAGTGCCAAGAAGTTGTCTGACCAGCCACAAATGATGAGGTGAACGCAACATGAGTGAGCATAAGCCCAGCTTGGCTGGTCTACAAATAACTGTATTTGCCTATGGATACATAAGAATGTTTGAATTTCTTCCTTGCTGGTGAGTTCAGAAAACACAATTCTCGGGAAAGATTTCTCTAACTACTTAGTTCCTCTTTTCCTTTCCTTCTTGTTTTTCTCCCCACCCTTTGAGTTCTTACTTTTATTACATTTGCTAAGGTAAGATTAAAAGTTGTGATTCCCACTGTGCTGATACTGGGAATTGGGCTTCTGTGAACTGTGTGGTTCCATGCTGAGGTTTTTATATTTCGTGAGGTACTTCTCAGGGGCATGTGCCTTTTTGGGACTTGTGCTCTTATTTAGTTGAGTAATAGGAAGTGCAACAATTTGCCAACATGTTTGGTTCTCATTTATAAGATGTTTTAAGGAAGGGCTCAAACATTTTCTGAAGAAAGAAGTCCTCTTCTCAACATGGCCTCAGAGGTCATGTACGCTGAATTGAATTTCGAAAATGAATCCAAGTCCTCAGGTACCAACTCAGAGCCTCTTTCAGGTAAGAAACATTTTCTGGTAGTCAGAGTTGGTGATGAGATTAGGAATGAAGGATAAATTACAGTTGCTAGTTCTGTGACTGACCATGCCTGGGAAACACTGAAGATTCCCAGAAGATTGAGTTACCTGTAGATAGGCAGTAAGGGGTTGTGCAAATATATGATAGGGAAGAAATATATCATGACCCTATCTCTAGCCTCAACTCCACTGACTATGAGGAAATTGATGTGTGAGAAATCAACTACAGTCCTGAGTCAAGAAAAGTTGTAATGATGAGAAGTTGTGCTCCTGTGTCTTCTGGGCTGAATGAGGCTGTGTCAAACGTTTGGGTACAGGTCTTAAAACCATGTCTAGTCCAGACACAGGGTTTATTGATGGATTAGTGGGCTTTGTGTCTTGATCAGTTAGAGGGGAAGAGTGTGGGTAGAGTAAGCTGAGTGTATATTTTTTAGTATTGGATGAAGTGCAACAAAAAGCATTGCAGATGAAAGACTACAAAATCTTCCAAAGAAAATAAATCTCTTAAATCTTCAGGGAAATTTTTCAGAGTTCAGAAAATCTATTGCATTTTGCATCTCCAAGACAGACTTGATTAATTTTGGGAGTAGATAAAAGGTAATATGGGGGCATGCATGGTATCTTAGGTAAATAACAAGAGAGAAAAATGTATGTAGATTTCCGGAAGCTATGAGGGACAGTCAGGATTGCTTGTGCCTTGTAAAACTTTTTGTCTCTGGAGCACTGAAGGAAACTTTTTTCTCCCTTTAAAATACTTTAGATCGTTTTCTTATTATGCAAGTAATGTTCATTATAGAAAAATTTTTTATACTTAATCTTACAATCCAGAGATAACCATAAATTACATTTTCAAAAAAACAAAAAAAATGGTGGAAAACAATTTGGGGGTTCCTCAGGAAGCTAAGTATAGAGCTACCATAGGCATAGAACCCAGCAATCTCACTACTAGGTATATACCCACAAGAATTGAAAGCAGGGGCTCGAACAGATACCTGCACACCAATGTTCATAGCGGCATTATTAAGCATTGCCAAAAGATGGAAGCAAACCAAGTTGCTTTAACCGATTCATTGGTTTATTTATCAGCTAAATAAAATGTAGTATATACATACAATGGAATATTATTTAGCCAAAAAAAGGAATGAATACATAAAAAAAATTACATTTTCATGTATATCCTTCTAGATGTATGTACACTTAAATTTTTGTTCTAAAAATAAGATCATATTATACAGTATTGGTCTCCATCCCCCTTACCCACACTCAACAATATATCATCACTTTAAGAAGTGGCTCTTAACTGACTCTTAACAATGAAATGGCGACTAAAAAGTACTGGACCTTATCCTAAGGAAATGATCAGGGGTGATTATAAATTTTTATCTACAATAGCATTATTTAAAGTAGATAATACTGGAAAAAAATCTTGAGGATTATTTATATAATGAAATACTATGTGACTATAATAAATAATCTTAAGAAAAATATTCATGATACAGTGTGAATAAAAATAGATCAGAAACCAGTCTTTATAGTGTGTCAGTCATATGGGAAAATGTGCATGTATGTATAATCACTTTAAAAATTGCTGGAAGACAGCTGTTAAAAAAAAAAAAAAAAAAGACTGAAAAAGAGCCCAGACTTCAATTAGTGATATGAATGATCTGGTTAAGACTAGGGCAAACCGGGCCAAAGGGTAAAGGTCGAAACTGACTATATTTTAAAACTTCAACTTCCACGTGAGACCAAGGGAAGAGATGTCTATTTGGTGCAGGATCTATATTTTCCAAACAGTGTAACTCTACAGTTGGTTTGTTCAAATACCACAATTACATGGAACTTTTATAGGAAGTGAGATATGGTAGGTTAGTATAGGTTAGAGTGAAATAGTGACACATTCCAAAGTAATTTGGGCAGAGAATAAGAATACATTTACAGGCCCCCCCTGAGGAGCTGGGGGAAAGTGCAGAAGTGTTGGACTTCCTCACCTGGACTGATGCTGATGTTGTCACAAACATTGAGGACTGGTGGTTTGATGTGCTGAGCCCTCTGTCATGGGACTTGCCCTTATGAAGCTCATTACTGCAAAGGAGAGGCTAAACTTGCAGATGATTGTGCCTAAGAGTCTCCCCCTGAGTACCTCTCCGTTGCTCAGATGTGACCCCCTCTCTCTCTGTCTAACTGAGCCACCTCAGCAGATGAACTCACTGCCCTCTCCCCTATGTGGGACCCGACTCCCAGGGGTGTGAATCTCCCTGGCAATGCAGGATATGACTCCCGGGGATGAATCTGGACCTGGCATTGTGGGATTGAGAATATCTTTTTGACCAAAAGGGGGATGCAAAATGAAACGAAATAAAGTTTCAGTGGTTGAGAGATTTCAAATGGAGTCGAGAGGTCACTCTGGTGGGCATTCTTATGCACTATATAGATAACACCTCTTAGACTTTAATGTACTGGTATAGCTGGAAGTAAATACCTGGAACTATCAAACTCCAACCCAGTAGTCTGGACTCCTGTAGACAACTGTAGAACAATGTAGATTACAAGGGGTGACAGTATGATTGTGAAAACCTTGTGGATCACACTCCCTTTATCTAGTGTATGGATGGATAAGTAGAAAAATGGGGACAAAAACTAAACGAAAAATAGGGTGGGATGGAGGGGATGATTTGGGTGTTCTTTTTTACTTTTATTTTTTATTCTTATTCTGATTCTTTCTGATGTAAGGAAAATGTTCAGAAATAAATTGTGGTGATGAATGTATAACTATATGATGGTACTGTGAACAGTTGATTGTACTTCATGGATGACTGTATGGTATGTGAATATATTTCAATAGAACTGAATTTAATTTAAAAAAATTGCTGGAAGAACTGCCCTCCCCACTACGTAGGACATCACTCCCAGGGGTATAAATCTTCCTGGCAACGTGGGACATGACTCCCAGGGATGAGCCTGGTCTTGGCATCCTTGGATTGAGAAAGCCTTCTTGGACCTAAAGGGGGAAGAAAAATGTAACAAAACAGAGTTTCAGTGGTTGAGAGATTTCAAATAGAATCAAGAGGTTATTCTGGAGTTTATTCTTATGCGTTATATAGCTATTCCTGTGTAGTATTCAGGGTATTGGAATAGCTAGAAGGAAATATCTGAAACTGCTGAACTGTAATCCAGTAGCCTTGATTCTTGAAGATGATTGTATAACTATATAGCTCTTAAGGTGTGACTGGGTGATTGTGAAAACCTTGTGAATGGCACTCCCTTTATCCAGTATATGGACAGATGAGTAAGAAAACAAAGACAATGAATAAGTAAATAATAGGGGCATAAGGGGTATGGGATATTTTGGGTGTTCTTTTTTTATTTTTATTTTAATTCTTATTCTTTTTTTTTGGAGTAATGAAAATATTAAAAAATTGATTGTGGTGATGAATGCACAACTATATAATGATAGTGTGAACCATTGATTGTACACTTTGGATGATTATTTGGTATGTGAATATATCTCAATAAAATTGCATAAAAATTGCCAGAAGAATATATACCAAAATGCTAACAACTGTTATCTGTCAATGGTAGGAATTTGTACTTTTATGTATTTTTCAAATACATATTTGGAATTTTCCAATGAACATTATTGTTTCCTTTCTATTTCTTATCACAAATGTCATAGTTAGTAATTGTGTATCATCCAGGAAAAAAGAGAAGAGGAAGCGAAGGGGGAAGGAGTAAGGACAGAATTTGTTACTGATGAATCTAATTGGTTTCTCCTTCAGCTCCCAATAAGAAGACCAGCTCTCACAAAAGTAATCCCAGTTTCCCCAAGCTGTTTCTTGCCTCATTGCTGATACTTGTGCTGCTGTTGGCAATCTCATTCTTTATTGCTTTTATCAGTAAGTATGCCTTCTGAATCAATAAGAAATATCTGCCTTACATGAAAAGGCGGTATCCGTTAGATACTGACATTTAACAATGGGTTTATCCAGAAATCTGGAAAAGAACTTTTCTCTGGGGGAGACATAATTAGTAGGAGTCCATTAGCAATTTTGCTCTTTATTTGGATTTAGTTACAATTTTGCAAAAATATTGGAATCCCCTTTCTTTAGAGAAATTGAAGAGTGTATGTTTGGCAAGATTTGTGTTATAGACTGAAATCTGTGAGGTACCATCTGTATCTTAGACAGCTGTGTGAGCCCAAGCCTTTATTTCCTTAGTAGTGTTTACAGGGTGAACCCTATTTGAGTGCAGAGCAACTTATATTTTGGGATGAGCAGGTAGACAAGGAGATGGGAAGAAATATTCCAGGAAGAGTTCTCCTTTGAATTTTTTTTTTTTTTTTTTTTTTTTTTTTTTTTAATAATAGTCTGTCTTGGTTGGTTGGGGCCACTATAACAATATACCATAGACTAGTTGGCTTAAACAACAGA
This sequence comes from Choloepus didactylus, assembly GCF_015220235.1. Lineage (NCBI taxonomy): Eukaryota > Metazoa > Chordata > Mammalia > Pilosa > Megalonychidae > Choloepus > Choloepus didactylus. The sequence goes on from NC_051314.1 coordinate 124,617,423, forward strand.
AATTAATTTTCCCATGGTTATGGAGGCTACAAGTCCAAAATCAAGGTTCAGCAGGCCCTGCTTCACTCCTGGCTTTTGGTGGCTTGTCAGCAATCCATGGCGTTCCTTGGTTTGTGGCAACGTAACTGAATCTCTGCCTCCATCACATGGCATCTCTCTCTCTGTCTCTTTCTGTGTCCAAATTTCCTCCTCTTATAAAGACTCCAGTCATATTGGATTAGGGTCCACATTAATCCAGTCTGACTTCATCTTACTAAAAACTTCAAAAATCCTGTTTCCAAATAAGGTCACATTCATGGGACCCTGGGTCAGGACCTGAACCCATCTTTTTGGGAGACACAAATCAACCCATAACATAAACTTTACTTTTTAGAGCAGTTTTAGGTTTACAGAAAAATTGAGCAGAAGATAGAGTGTTCTCCAAAACTCCCTCTCCCCCTGCCCACACTTTCCATTAATGCATTGATGTGATACATTTGTTACAATTGATGAAACAATATTGACACTTTATTATTAACTAAATTCCATAGTTTACATTAGGGTTTACTCTTTGTATTGTATAGTTCTATGGGTTTTGACCAATGCATAATGCCATGTACTCATCATTACAGTATTACACAGAATTTTTCTATAGCCCTAAAAATGCCTTGCTCTCCACCTATTATCCATCCTCTCTTTTTTGCCACCCCTCTCCCCCAAACCCCTGGCCAAACCTCTGGCAACCACTAATCTTTTTACTGTCTGTATGGTTTGCCTTTTCCAGAACGTCGTATAGTAGGAATCATGCAGTATGGAATCTTTTCAGAGTGGTTTCTTTCACTTAGCAATGTACATTTAAGATTTCTTTATGTCTTTTCATTGCTTGAAAGCTCATTTCTTTTCATCATTGAATAATATTCCATCATATAAGTGTACCACAGTGGGTTTATGTAGTCTCCCATAGAAGGATATCGTCATGGCTTCCAATTTTTGGCATTTATGAATAGAGTTACGTTCATTTGCAGGTTTTGTTTGGACACAAATTTTCAACTCAATTGGGTAAATACTTAGGAGTATGATTGTTGAATTGTATGGTAAGACAGTGTTTACTTTGTAAGAAACTTCCAAATTGTCTCCCAAAGTGGCTGTACCATTTTTCATTCCCACCAGCAACAAATGAGAGTTCCTGTTACTCTACATACTCACCAGTAAATTGGTGTTTTCAGTTTTCTGGATTTTATACCTTGTAATAGATGTATAGTGTTATCTTCTTGTTTTAATTTGCTATTAATTCCCTAATAACATATGATGTTGAATATGTTTTCATATGCTTATTTGCTGGCTATCCATCTTTATGAGGTGCTCTGATCTCTTGTCAATTTTTTATTTGAGTTTGTTTTCTTTTTGTTTTTAAAAGTGCTTTGTATATTTTGGATACAACTCCTTTTTCAGGTGTGTTTTGTAAATATTTTCTCCCATTCTGTGGCTTGTCTTTTCATCCTCTTAAGAGTGTCTTTTGCAGAACAGAAGTTCTTAACTTTAATGAAATCCAACTTACCAATTTTTTTCTTTTATGGATTATATTTTTGGTGTTGTGTCTAAGAAGTCATCAACAAACCCAAGGCCAGCTAGAATTTTTCCTTGTTATCTAGAAATTTTATAGTTTTTTTGTTTTACATATAGCTCTGTGATCCATTTTGAGTTAATTTTTGTGAAAGGTGTAAAGTCTGTCTAGATTCACTTTTTTGCATATGGATGTCCAGTAGTTCTAGAACCATTTGTTGAAAAGACCATCCTTTCTCCATTGGATTGCCTTTGCTCCTTTTCAAAGGTTAATTGGCTCTATTTGTGTGGGTCTGTTTTTGGGTTCTTTGTTGTTCTAGTGATCTTTTTGTCTATTCATTCATCAATACCACACTGCTCTGTTGATTTTCATCTTATTTGTTTCTGTCTTGCCTAAGGCTGTGTGAGATTCAAAAGCCAACTTAGCAAATAGGTTTATTTCTGTATATCTTTAGCTTTTTCAAATTTTTAAAAGATATGAAAGCTAGTATGTATTTGGACAGAGATTCTATTTACTCATTTAGTATGGAAATTATTGTACATGAAGTGAGTAAGGCTAGGATAAGTAAGGCTGGAATAGGCTTCCTGGAAAAGGTGACATTTGGGCTTAGTCACAAATGGGATGAAGAGCACATTAAGTGAGGAGCTGTGTCTACTAAGAATGTCACAGAGATGTGGGAGACCATGGAAAAATTTGGGGAAATATCAAAATGTATGTCAGGAACATATAGGGCTAAGTGAGGAGCTGTAAGAGATGAAGTTGTAGTTGGGAGAAATAAGCAGGGTTCAGATCATGAAATCTGTTGGGCACCATTATAGAGTCTGGATATTTTTCTGAAGGTTGTTATGTCAGTCATCTTTTGCTGCTCGACAAACCAGTCCAAAATTTAATGGATTAAAATGACTATTTAGCGCATGATTCTGTGGTTGGCAATTTGGACTGAAGTTGGGAGGTTCCTCTGGTCTTGGCTGAACTCACTTATGCATATGCAGTGAGGTGCTGGTCACCTAGGCAACTCAACTTCTGAGGTTTGGCCAGATGTTGGGGCAATTTGGCCACATTTCTCTCATCATTGTTTAGGCCAACCTGGGCTTCTTCATAGGGCAAATTTTAGGCTCCCAAGAGTGAGGGTGGAAGGAAGTAAAGCTTCCTGAAGCTTAGGCTTGGAACTGCCACTACATTGCTATTGGCCAAAGACAGTCATAAGTCTGTCATAAGCCTAGATTTGTTTGAACTTCTTTAAATTAATTGCTCCAAATTTTGTGACTCTTTTGGCTTTTTAATTTGTTCTTTTGGTTTTTCCATGTCTTCTAGATTCGTCAAGTGCTTTATGATTTGAGGCATTTGCTTGTCTTGATAAGGTTATTTTGGGAAATGTAGGATTATTTGAGAATTTGGCAGAGCTACAGCTTGCTGGAGTGCAATTTCCCCAATCCTACCAGCAGGTGGCGCTCCTGAGCCATCGTTTACTCTCAAGTTGGTCTTCCCTGAACAACTCCTATGCGGTGGGTGGAGTCCAAACCAGGTGGGGAACCAATGAGTGCATCAGTTCTCCGTGTGCACTGGAGACTCTGCCCTGGGGGTGCTATGTGGTCCCTGTGCAGTTGGGCAGGGAATCTGCTCAAGGGACCCTCCAGTGCAAACATGCCCCACTCCCTGCCTGCTATGTGCCCATGAGCCTCTGAGTTGTGGGAGGGGCTCCTGATGCATCCATATGGCATCTTCTCCTATCCCCGCTTCTTGCTGGTGCATCCCCTGGACTTCCGTGGCGTGGGGGGGAGGGGGCTGGGAGAGAGTAAATGCTGCGCCTTGGGTTCCTTCTCCGGAGCTCCCTCCCGGCCTTGTGGCTGTGGAGGATTTATTGTTAATGTGGGGTGCATGGGAGTGGAGAGCCGCTGTCTCAACTGCCGTGCTCACTCTGTTGCCTGGCCATTTTGCTGCTGCTGCTCCAGGCCAGGACTGCCTCCTGGACAAACTTACCCCATCCCTTAAGTCTTAAGTCACCGTCTCTCTGCATCTTTGTCCCAATCCCCACCACGTACTGTAGGGTTCCCTCTATGGCTGGTTACACCCCCGTGCATCCTCAGGCCCCTCTGTAGTTTCTTTCAAGGTCAAGAAACCGGCTCTGCGTCATCCACTCTGTCATCTTCCTAGCCTAAATTTAAGTGGTGGAGAAATAGATCCCACTTTGTGGGCGAAGGTACTAAAGTCAGATTGCAAATGGGTATGGATACAGAGAAGGGTGGAGACTCTTGGCTGTAATTGCAATGTGTCAGAGTCATGGAGAGCCATTAAAGAATTTTAAGCAGGTAAATGATATAATCAAATTTTACGTATAGAAATATACTTTTGGCAGAGATGTGGAAAATGGATATATGAGGACAAAGTTTGAGGTGGCAAAGAGAGGGTTAGAACACTAACTCATTAATCCAATTGGGGAACAGTGAGAGCCTCATCTAAGGCCAGTGGTAGCAAAGAAAGAGAAGGAGATAGATTTGAATGATAATGAGGAGGTAGAATCAGGGTGATAGAGGCTTTATGAATATTTGGATTTGGGGAATAAGGGGCCCAGAGAAGTAAAGTATGACTCCAAGTTTTTGACTTGGTAAATTCAGAAATCATGAAGTTATTTAAAGAAATAGATAGCATAGGATATATAGCAGGTCTGAGTTGGAAAGTGGTGATTTAAATTTTGGACATGTTGAGTTTTTTATGACTGTGTGAACCTCAAATGGACATGCCTAGTGGGAGACATATTTTTCTGGATTTCAGGAGAGAGATCAGAGCTTTGAAAATCATTCATATATACGTAGCTGTTGAAAGCATCAGTCATGGAGAGGATTTATTATGTGAAGAGGGATAAGGGTGTTACTCTGGGGGGTGTTACAATTAAAAGAAGTGAATGGAGGAAGATGAGTATATGAAGGGGGTAGAAGAAGCAGTAGCAAGAAAGATAAAATCAGAAAAAAAGAGTGTCCTAAGAATTACAGGGGATGAAAACTGGAATCAAATATAATGGGTTGATCAAATAGGAAGGGGGTTTAGTATGTAGTCTTTGGATACATGCCCTAGGAGATTACTGGTGACCATTGCAGGAGTAGTTTTAGTGGTATGGTGGAAGCAGAAGCTAGATACGGTTGATCAGTGGACAAATGGGTGGTAAGGAGGGAAGGAAGAGAGAAAAGTCTGTTTCTAGAGTGAGTGGTAGCTTATTTTAAATTGGGGAAGACTTGAGCATGTCAGTGTGCTAAGCATGGAGACAGTAAGGGAACGAAGAGGAAGAGGATAATGCCCTCCTAATCAATGTTGATATGTCTTTATCTGGCTTCTCACTCTCCAGGCTAACCCAGAGCTCCTCAGAATTAACTGAATTCTCCTCCTTCCCCCCAAAAGATCCATGCTGGGTACATTCTCATATAGAGGTGTTTGACTAATTGCCTTCAGTCCTCCTCCCCTCCCCCTATAGCTCTTGCATTTAGTATTGAAGGAGAATATGGATAACTCCCTCTCAGATCCATTATAATGGAGCAGTTATGTCCTCTTTCAACTACTGATATTGCAGCTATTCCTGAAAAAATCTTTAGAGGAAATCAATAGGATAAGCATTATGTTGGTGGGGTGATGGGGAATCTTTCCCACAACCAGGATCCCTCTACTAAAGTAATTGACATTTGTAGGTTTTTTTCTCCTATAAAGAATACAAGAATAACAAAATAACAATTCAGAGGAAAGTGAAAACACTACCAGGAAATTGAATGGTCTATTCTCTTTTCCAGTTTTTTTTCAAAGATATTCTCAGCTTAAAGAAAAAAAGACTCTAAAAGAACCGATTCCCAGATTTGTGGAATGTGAGAGATCAAATCGGACCACAGAAGGTAAAAATTAATGTGCCTTTAATTTGGTTGCTGACTATACTGTGTGAGGATCCCAAAATCAATATTTCCAGTAAGATTTCCAGGTATATAACACTAAGAAATTGCATCTCATACTCATTTTAAGCTACAAGTGTACAAATATTTAGGACCTATAATTCTTATATGTATGCGTATAATTTGCGCAAGGAAACAGAGGCTTACTTGTGAAACAGTAAGTACATTGCTTTTTGATTTCTCCAGCCTTCACTATCTTCTCAACTTTCTGTGCACACTTGCTCTTTTTCTCACACATCAGGTAAAATGTATTTTCTCAAGAAATATCTGATCCATTTGTGTCTTAAGAAAACATATTTTATGTGTATAAAATATTTCTGGAAAAAAACTAAAATACTCTTACATGGTTTTACCTTAATGGACTGGGTTGAAGATTTTGGGAGGGAGAGAAACTTTTAGTTTTCATCATTTAGTTCTATTTGATATTGATGATCATATGAAGATGATTTTATATGGATGTGTTTCTCTTTTATTAATAGACTATTTTTTAGATCAGTTTTAGGTTTACAGAAAAATTGGATAGTTAGTAAAGAGAATTCCCATTTAATCCCCTAGGCACAGTTTCCCCAATTATTAATGTCTTACATGAGTATAGTACATTTATTACAATTAATGAACCAATATTGATATGTATGACTCTCTAAAGTCCTTAGTTTATTTAGATTTCCTTAGTTTTTATCTAATGTTCCTTTCCTGTTCCAGGATCCCATCCAGGATACCATATTACATTTAGTTGTCTTGTCTTCTTAGGCTGCTTCTGGCTATGACAGTTTCTCAGACTTTCCTTGTTTTCAGTGACCTTGACAGTTTTGAGGAGTACTGGTCAGGTATATTATAGGATGTCCCTCTAAAAGAATTTCTATGATATTTTGTCATAATTGAGAGGAAGATCACAGAGATAAAGTTTCATGTTCAGGACATAAAGGGTACTTTAATGACTGTTGATGTTGACCTTGTTCACCTGTCTGAAGTAATGTTTGTCAGGTCTCTCCCACCTTTCCATACTGTACTCTTTGAAAGGAAATCACTATGACAGCACACACTTAAGGAGTGAGAAGTCTTTTAAGATGGAGTATCTATATAATTTATTTGGAAATCTATACGGTAGATTTGTCTCTTCTACCCTATTTGCTAATTTATTAATCATTTATTTATATCAGTATGGGCTTATAGATATTTATGTTATACTTTGGTTATAATCCAATGCTACTTTATTTATTTTGTTGCTTAAATTGTTCCAGCTTTGGCCATTAGAAGCTCTTTCATTTGGCTCCTGTTCCCTTTAGACATACTCCCATCAACATTTCTTATTTGAGCACTCCTTACTTTCCACTACAAGTTGCTCCAGGCTGATCTCTTGTATTTCTTTCCCCAGTCCTATCATCAGCCATTTCTCCAAGGAGCTCTGGTTCTTTTTATTGGAGAGCAATATTAGAAACGATATCTGGCTGCACAGTGTGCTCAGTGCTACTGGGGTGTCGTTTCCATCTGGAGTCATTTTTTGACCCAGTATGGCTTTGCCTTCACTCACCTCCTTTGTGCTATTTGGCAAATATGTTACATTTCTATATATTATAGGCCCAACAATACATTATACACATATTGTTTTATAAAATTGATTTTTAGATTATTTATCAGAAGAAAGGAAAGTAAATGCATTTGTACTGTTTTTATAAAAACATAATTACCTTTACCAGTGCCCTTTCTTTTTTGTGTGTACGGATTTGAATTACCATCTGAGGTTACTTGCTTTTAGACTGAAGGACTTTTAGTATTTCTTGTAAGGCAGGTCTGCTAAGAAAAAGTTCTCCCAGCTTTTGTTTATTCAGAATGTCTTTTTTTTTCCTTTTTTTTTTTTCACCTTCATTTTTCAAAGATAGCTTTGCTGGATATAGGATTCTTGGTTGACAGTTTTCTATCTTTGAGCACTTTGAACATCTTATTCTACTGCCTTCTGGCCTCCATTACTTCTGGATGAGAAGTCAGCTGTTAATCTTATTAGTAGTCCCTTGTAAGTGAAGAGTCATTTTTCTCTTGCTGCTTTCAAGATTTTCTCTTTTTCTTTATCTTCAGCATTTTTACCATGAATTGTCTGTTTGTGGGTTTCTTTATATTTATTCTACTTGGAGTTTGCTGAGCTTCCTGAATGTGTAGATTTTTGTTTTGTAATAAATTTGGGAAATTTCAACCATCATTTCTTAAAATATTTTTTCTACCCCCTTTTCTCTCTCCTCTCCTTCTGGGACTCTCATTACATGTATGTTGATATGCTTAATTTTGTCCTACATTTCTCTGTTTCTTTTTTTTTTTTTCATTCTTTCATCTCAGTGTTCTTCAGATTGCATAATCACTATGAATCTATCTTCAAGTTTACTAATTCTGTCTTCTACCATTTTAAATCTGCTATGAAGTTTTCATTTCAGTTATGGTACTTTTCAACTCCAGAATTTCCATTTGGTTCTTTTCAAAGTAATTTCTATTTCTTTATTTGATGTGGCATTGTCATCAATTATTTATTTATTTTACTTTTTAAATCATGGTTTCCTTTAGTTCTTTGAACATGTATATAATGACTACTTTGAAGTCTTTATTAAGTCTGATATTTGGTTCCTCTCATAGGCAATATCTGTTGCCTGCTTTTATCCCCAGTGTGTGGATCATACTTTCTTGAATCTTTGCATACCTCATAATTTTTTGTTGTTGTTGGAAGGTAGACATTTTAGATATTATATTGTAGCAACTCTGGGTACTGGTACCCCTTACTCCCATCTAGGGTTTATTATTATTTTCTTGTTTATTTGTTTAGGGACTGGCTGGATTATTTTAGTGGAGTCCATTCTCCCCTCAACAGTGTTAAGCCTTTGATGTTGCTTCTCAGTGGGTACAACTTTGAGTGTATCCACAGTTACCATGGGAGGACAAAGGTTTTGGCAGGATTCACTTTGATTGTCACTTTCCCTGACCACATCCAGCTGTTAAGCCCCACTAATGCTGGCTGATTACTCTATTTTTTATATCAGTGTCCTCAGGCATAAATTGCTCCACAGACTACGTCAATCAATTTCTGGGTCCTTTGAAGGGGTAGTTCCCGAGGTCAGTGTTTGAGATTTGTTCTGACTCGAGACCTCTCTTTCTAGTGATCCACACATAGTTTAGCCTAAATCTTGAATTAATCTAACAATCTTTTCCTGATTTCCTTTCACCATTACCTACCTTTTTTTTGATCATACCCTTAGGCTTGAACTTCCCCACCCTCTGTTGCAAATGAAGTCAGTTCCTTTGGGAAGAGATAGGAGCTAGTTCCCTCCAGGGAAAATCTCTAAGCCCTGCTCTGGAGCTGGGGGTAGGGATAATAGCACACTTCTTTCTGATGACACACCTGCTATAGGAACTGAGTGCTCAGTTGAGAGGGTGCAGTAGCCTAAGGTCTTTTTTTGGCTTGCTTCTCCAGGTGTTGAATCACCACCTTATGAGCTAGGGAAATGGTAGTTGGGTATTCTCCGTGGTATCATATCCAAGGCAGAGCCTTAGTCTAATGAATGGGTGTTGGGCAGAAGCAAGGAGAGCCCCCACCTCTCAGTGGCTCTTGCCTTCATTTGCTGTATATTTTTATGCTTTTGCAGAGACTTTAAATGGTTGTTTTTAAAATAATTTTCACCGATTTTGCTAGGGAGTGGGTCTGAAAAGCTCACACTGTCATGATAGAAATCCCTCTTCCTGGCTTGCTTCTTTTTATTGCTGAATAATATTCCGTCATGCTGATGTACCACAGTTGGTTTATCTGTTTACCTATTAAAAGATGAATTGAAGGATATCTTGGTTGCTTTCAATTTTTGACAGTTATGAATAAGGCTATTATAAACATTTGCAGGCAGGTTTTTGTTTGGTCACGTTTTCAATTCAGTTTCATAAATAGTGTGATTGCTGGATTGTAAAACAATATTTAGCTTTGTGACAAACTGCCAAATTGTCTTCCAAAGTGGCTACACCATTTTTCATTCCCACCAGCAGTAAATAAGAGTTCCTGTTGCTCCACATTCTTGTCAGCATTTGGTACTTTTGGATTTTATACCTTCTAATAGAAGCATCTCATTGGTGTTTTTTTTTTGTTTTTTTTTTTCTTTTGGCTTACACAACAGGAATTTATTGGCTCACACTTTTGAAGCTGGGAAAAAGTCCAAATCAAGGCATCATTGAGGCAATGCTTTCTTCCTGAAGACTGGTGTTCTGGGGCTGGCTGCCGATGATCCTTGGTCATTAGTTTGCCACATGACAAGGCAAAAGATGACCTCTCCTGGCCTCTCTTTTCTCTTCTGCATTCCATTAAGTTTCAGCTCCTAGGTTCCCAAGGCTTTTTTTTTTTTAATTGAGTTTGTTTACTTTCCGTACAATTATCCAAGGATCCAAAGTGTACAATCGCCTGTGGTATCATCATACAGCTGTGCATCCATCACCATAATTAATTTTCTTTTCAATTTTTAGAACATCTTCATTACTCCAGAAAAGAAATAAAGATGAAAACAAGGAAACGCAAATCCTCCCATACCCCTAACCACTTCCCCCCCTCCATTGTTGATTCATGTTTTTGGTATAGTATATTTCTTATTGTTGATGAAAGAATGTTAAAATACTACAAACTGTAGTATATAGTTTGCAATACGTATATATTTTTTCCTATATGCCTCCTCTCTTATTAACTTCTAGTTATAGTGTCATAACATTTGTTCTAGTTCATGAGAGAGATTTCTAATATTTGTACAGTTAATCATGGACATTATCCACCACAATATTCACTGTTTTATACATTCCCATCTTTTAAACTCCAACTTTTCTTCTGGTGACATATGCGACTCTGAGCTTACCCTTTCCACCACCTTCACACACCATTCAGCACTGTTAGTTATTCTCACAATGTGCTACCATCACCTCTATCCATTTCCAAATGTTTAAGTTCACCCTAATTGAACATTCTGCTCATAATAAGCAACATCTCCCCAGTCTTTAAGCTTGTTCTATATCCTGGTAACTTATATTTCATGTCTATGAATTCACATATTATACTTAGTTCATATCAGTGAGACCCTGCAATATTTGTCCTTATATGTCTGTCTTATTTCACTCAATATAACGCCCTCAAGGATTCTTCATCAACCCATTTTTTTAAGAGGGATTTGTTCACACACCATACATTCCATCCTAAGTAAACAACCATTGGTTACCTGTATAGTCATGTATTTATGTATTCAGCACCATTGCCACTATTATGTAAGGACATCTCCATTTCTTCCACAAAGAAGGAGTGTTCTAGTTTGCTAATGCTGCCAGAATGCAAAACACCAGAAATGAATTGGCTTTTATAAAACAGGGTTTATTTGATTGCATAGTTACAGTCTTAAAGCCATAAAGTGTCCAAGGTAACACATCAGCAATCAGGTACCTTCACTGGAGGATGGCCAATGGTGTCTAGAAAACCTCTGTTAACTGGGAAGGCATGTGGCTGGCATCTGCTCCAAAGTTCTGGTGTCAAAATGGCTTTTTCCCAGGATGTTCCTCTCTAGGCTGCAGTTCCTCAAAAATGTCACTCGTAGTTGCACTTGGGGTATTTGTCCTCTCTTAGCTTCTCCAGAGCAAGAGCCTGCTTTCAACGGCCATCTTCAAAATGTCTCTCATCTGCAGCTCCTGTGCTTTCTTCAAAGTGTCCCTCTTGGCTGTAGCTCCTCTTCAAAATGTCACTCACAGCTGCACTGAGTTTCTTCTGTTTGTCAGCTCATTTATATGGCTCCAGTAATCAAGACCCATGCTGAATGGGTGGAGCCACACCTCTGTGGAAATGATCTCATCACAGTTACCACCTACAGTTGGATGGGTCACATCTCCATGGAACACTCAAATTACAATCTAATCAACACTGATATGTCTGCCCACACAAGATTACATCAAAGAATATGGCCTTTTCTGGACATAATACATTCAAACCGGCACAAGGAGGAAGAGTCAAAGAAGGTAGAGGGATAAAAGAAAAAGAAAAAAGAGAGAAAAAAAAACATGATAGTTAGAAAGCAACAAAAGGACAGATAGCATTAAACTAAAGTAGAATAAAGAGTCAGATAACATCACCAATGCCAGGAATCCCATAACCTTCCTCTTTCTGCGCCACCCCGATACGCATTTAGCTTTGGTATATTGCCTTTGTTATATTAAAGGAAGCATAATGCAATGTTTCTGTTAATTATAGTCTCTAGTTTGCATTGATTGTATTTTTCCCCCAATCCCACCCTATTTTTAACACCTTGCAAGGTTGACATTCATTTGTTCTACCTCATGTAAAAACATATTTGTACCTTTTATCACAATTGTTGAGCACCTTAGGTTTCGCTGAGTTATACAGTCCCTGTCTCTAGCTTTCCTCTTTCCTTCTGGTGTCCCACATGCTCCTAACCTTCCTCCTTCAACCATATTCATAGTCTTCTTTGTTCAGTGTACCCACATTGCTGTGCTACTATCGCCCAAAATTGTGTTCCAAACTTCTCACTCCTGTCTTTTCCTTTCTGTCTGTAGTGCTCCCTTTAGTGTTTCCTGTAGAGCAGGTATCTTGTTCACAAACTCTGTCATTGTCTGTTTGTCAGAGAATATTTTAATCTCTCCCTCATATTTGGAGGACAGTTTTGCCAGATATAGGATTCTTGGTTGGTGGTTTTTCTCTTCATTATCTTAAATATATCCACTTCTTTCTTGCCTCCATGGTTTCTATTGAGAAATCTGCAAATAGTCTTATCAAGCTTCCTTTGTATGTGATGGATCGCTTTTCTCCTGCTGCTTTCAGGATTCTCTCTTTATCTTTGATGTTTGATAATCTGATTAAGTGTCTTGAGTAGGCCTATACAGGTCTATTCTGTTTGGGGTACACTGCATTTCTTGGATCTGAAATTTTATGTCTTTCATAAGAGATGGGAAATTTTCATTGATTATTTCCTCTATTATTGCTTCTGCTCCTTTTCCCTTCTCTTCTCCTTCTGGGATATGAACAACACATACATTCCTGCATTTCATTTTCTCCTTAAGTTCCCGGAGACATTGCTTGTATTTTTCCATTCTTTTCTCTGTCAGGTGCCTTGTTCTCAAGTCCCTGAGTGTTTTCTTTTGCCTCTTGAGGTCTGCTGTTGTGTTTCCATTGTGTCTTTCATCTCTTGTGTTGTACCTTTCTTTTCCATAGATTCTGCCAGTTGTTTTTTCAAACTTTTGATTTCTACCTTATGTATGCCCAGTGTTTTCATTATACACTTCATCTCTTTTGCCATATCTTCCCTAAACTTTTTGAATTGACTTAGTATTAGTTGTTTAAATTCCTGTATCTCAGTTGAAGTATAAGTTTGTTCCTTTGACTGTGCCATAACTTCATTTTTCTTAGTGTAGGTTGTAGTTTTCTTTTGGCATCTTGTTTCCTTGTTTACCCCAATCAGGTTTTCCCAGACCAGAACAGGCTCAGGTCTTGGAAGGAAGGAATAGTATCCAGTTTCCCTAAGGGTGTCTTAGAAGATTGGTGCACCCTGTGAGGCCTGAAGTCACTGTGCTTCTCCACCCAGCAGGTGGTGCCTGTCAGCCTGGTGGTAGTAGAGCTGAGCCCATCTCTCTCCTCTTAGGGAAGATAAACCCCCTAGGGAGGGTTCATTAGCATTTGAATAGTTTCTCTGCCGATGCTATCTCCACCCTTGTCTGGGTCAGAGTGCTGGGAACTGAAAATGGCTGAGGCTTTCTCCACTGAGCCAAAAATGGGACAGAAAGCTCCCCTCAGGGCCAGTCTGCAGCTACCCTCTGGCTCTCCAAGGTCAGGCATCATCAGAAGCCTCTGTCTGCTTGCTTGGGATTCATAGCTGGTATTGAGCAGTCCACATTTGTTAATTAAAACCCCAGTTGGAGCTCAGCTGAGCTATATTCACTTGCTGGGAGAGTGCTGCTGTCTAGCACCATGAGGCTTTGCAATTTGGGCCATAGCGGGGAGGGGGCTCCTGGCTTGGATCTGCAGTTTTTACTTACAGATTTTATGCTGTGATCTTGGGCATTCCTCCCAATTCAGGTTGGTGTATGATGAGTGGACAGTCACGTTTGTCACCCCACAGTTTTTCCAGATTATTTAGTAGTTCTTCCTTGTTGTTTATTAATTGTTCCAGGGGGACAAACTAGCTTCCACTCCTCTCTATGTCACCATCTTCTTCCGTCTCTTCCCCTCATTGTTGTTTTGATTTGCAATTCCCTAAAGACATATGATGTTGAGCATGTTTTCATTTGCTTATTTGCCATCTGTTCATCTTCTTTGGTGAGGTGTCCTGATCTTTTGTCAATTTTTTATTTGGGTTGTTTGCTTACTTATTGTTGAGTTTTAAGAGTTTATGTTTTGGATACAAATCCTTTTTCAGATATGTTTGCAAATATTTTCTCCCATTCTGTTGCTTGTCTTTTCATTCTATTTACAGTGTTTTTGTAGACTGGAATTTTAAATTTTAATGAATTCCAACTTTTTTTTTTTTTAATCCTGTGTATCATGCTTTTGAAATTATATCTAAGAAATCATTATCACACCCAAGGTCAGCTGGATTTTCTCCTATGTTATCTTCTAGAAATTTTATAGTTTTGTGTTTTTCATTAGGTCTTTATTCATTTTTTAAAATTGTGGAATCTAACATATTTACATAGAAGTAATAACTTTCCAAGTGCTGTTAAAAAGTAGTTAGCAAATTTCAAAGATTGTTGTGGGTTACAGTTCCAATTTCAGTTATTTCCTTATTGTAAAATATAACATATATGTGGAACTTTGAATAGGAAGAGAGCTATGGTAGGTCTGTATAGATTAGAATGAAATAGCAACACATCCTAAAGTAATTTGGGTGGAGAATAAAAATATATATTCAGGGCTCCCCTGAAGAGCTGGGGGAGAATGCAGAGGTGTTGGACTTCCTCACCTGGATTGTTGCTGATGTTCTCACAAACACTGGGGATTGACGACTTGATATGCTGAGCCCTCTCTCTTGGGGCTGGCTCCTATGAAGCTTGTTGCTGCAAGGAGAGGCTAACCCTGCTTATAATTGTGCCTCAGAGTCTTCCCCTGAGTGCCTCTTTGTTGCTCAGATGTGGCCCTCTCTCTCTAACTAAGCCACCTTGGTGGGTGATTTCTCTGCCCTCCCCCGTATGTGGGACCTGACTCCCAGGGGTGTAAATCTACCTGGCAACGCAGGATATGACTCCTGGGGATGAATCTGGACCCAGCATCATGGGATTGAGAACATCTTGACCAAAAGGGGGATGTGAAATGAAATAAAGCTTCCGTGGCTGAGAGATTTCAAATGTAGTCAAGAGGTCACTCTGGTGGACATTCTTGTGCACTATATAGATAACACTTTTTAGGTTTTAATATATTGGAATAGCTAGAAGTAAATACTTGAAACTACAAAACTCCAATCCAGTAGTCTTGACTCTTGAAGACAGTGGTATAACAATGTAGCTTACAAGGAGTGACAGTGTGATTGTGAAAACCCTGTGGAACATACTCCCTTTATCCAGTGTATGGATGGATGAGTAGAAAAATGGGGACAAAACCTAGATGAAAAATAGGGTGGGATGGGGGGGGTGATCTGGTGATTCTTTTTTTATTTTTATTTTTTATTCTGATTCTGATTCTGGTGTAAGGAAAATGTTCAAAAATAGATTGGGGTGATGAATTTACAACTATAAGATGGTACTGTGAACAGTTGATTATACACCATGAATGACTGTATGGTTTATTAATATTTCTTAATAAAACTGAATTAAAAAAATAACGTATATGCAAAAAGGTGGTAACTTTCAAAGTATGACTTAACAAATAGTTATATAGGAAATTTCCAAGAATGTTAAGGGTTATGGTACCATGGTTTCAGTTATTTCCTTATTGTAAAATATATAACATGTACAAAAAGGTGGTAACTTTCAAATTACAATTTAACAAGTAGCTATATAGCAAATTTCAAAGAATGTTATGGGTTACAGTTCCATCATTTCATGTCTTTTCTTCTAGCTATTGTAATACCTTAGCAACTAAGAGAAAGAAAATTATATAGAGATTCAGTATTCAGAATCCTTTGTTAAATTCTATTGCTACACCTTTCTCTAGTTTAATCACTTTCCCTATCTTCAGGGATGTTTAGGCAGTGACAACCCTAACTTGTTCATGTGGAAAGGGGTGTCGACATTATGGGAAAACGGGACGTGACTGATTGATGTTCTTGAAGAACCTGTTTCCTCTGGGTTTGGGGACTTAGCTGACATAGGAGCTCTCTGGAAGATTTAAGTTTCTGAAGAATGAACTTTGTAAGTGAAAGTTTTATGGAGTCTCAGAAAGGGACTTGGATATTCTTTAGGGTTGTGGGGACTACTGTTGACTTGAGCTTATCATACTGTGGCCATTTGGGATATCTAGTTGAAGCTTGCATAGGAGTAACCTCCAGGACAGCCTCTAGACTCTATTTGAAATCTCTTAGCCACTGAAACCTTATTTTGTTGCCTTTCTTTTCTCCCTTTTGGTCAAAAAGGCATTCTCAACCCCTCGATGCCAGGGTCAGGATTCATTTTGAGTTAATTTTTGTAAAAGGTGTAAAGTCAGTCTGTAGAGCATATTTGTTTTTTTTGTTTTTTTTTGCATATGAATGTCCAGTTGTTCTAGCACCATTTATTGATAAAACTATCCTATTTCCATTAGATTGTCCTTGCTCCTTTGTCAAAGATCAGTTGACTATATTTGTATGGTCTATTCTGGGCTCTCTAATCTTATGATTTGTGAGTGCCACAGTGATTGATTTGTGAGTACCACACTGTCTTGATCACTGTAGCTTTATAGCAAGCCTTGAAGTTGGTTGGTGTCTATCCTCTAAATTTGTTCTTCATTATTTTGGCTTTTCTGGTTCTTTTGCCTTTGCAGATATGTTTTAGAATCAGTTTGCCTATATCCACAAAATAGCTTGCTGGGATTTTAATTGGGATTGCATTGAATCTATAGATCAAGTTAGAAAGAATTGACATCTTAATAATATTGAATCTTCCAACCCATGAACATGGAATATCTCTCCATTTATCTGATCAGATATGCTTTGATTTCTTTCATCAGAATTTTGTAGTTTTCTGCCTGTTGGTCCTATATATATTTTGTTAGTTTTATACATAAGTTTTCTGTTTTTTGGTGCTAATGTAAATGGTATTGCTTTTAATTTTAAATTCCAGTTCATTGCTGGTATAGAGGTAAGCAATTGACTTTTGTATATTAACCTTGTGTCTTGCAACTTTGCTAAGATTCCTTATTAGTTCCAGGAGATTTTTTTGGTTAGTTCTTTGGAATTTTCTATAAAGACAATTATATCATCTGTGAACAGTTTTATTTCTTCCTTTCCAATCTCTCTCCTTTTTATATCCTTTGCTTCTTTTATTGTGCTGACTAGGACTTCCAGTACATTGTTGTATAGGGGTTGTGAGGGGGGCATCCTTGTCTTGTTCCTGATCTTAAAGTCAAAGCACCCAGTTTCTGACCACTAAGTATGAGGCTAGCTATATGTTTTTTGTAGATGTTGTTTGTCAAGTTGAGAATGTTCCCCTCTATTCCTAGTTTGCTGACAGTTTTAATCATGAATAGGTTGTGTGAAACAATTTTTCTGTATAGATTTTTATGATTATATGGTTTTTCTTCTTTAGCCTGTTGATTTGGTAGATTATGTTAAATAATTTTCCATTGTTGAACCACCCTTGTAAACATGGAATAAACCCTACTTGATCAGGTTGTATAATGCTTTCTATACATGTTGGATTCAATTTGCTAATATTTGGTTGCATCTGTGTTCATGAAAGATACTGGTCTGTAGTTTTCCTTTCTTGTAATGTCTTTATCTGGTTGTGGTATTGGAGCAATGTTACCCTTATAGAATGTGTTTGGAAATTTGCCCTCTGCATCTATTTTCTGCAAGAGATTATAGAGAACTAGCTATTATTACTTCCTTAAATGCTTGGTAGAAGTCACTGTCCAACCTTCTGGGCCTGTTACTTTCTATTTGGAAGGTTAAGTATTGACCTAATAATTTATTTATTTTATTTATAATTAAAGCTTTATTTAGAAAACAGCTGATAGTAATTTTTTTGCTGTTGTTGAAATGGGTTTCAAGCAATCGTTATCTCATTTTTTTAACCTATTTTTAATTGGAGAATATAATCTGTTTATTCTTAAAGAATGTCAGATGTCTTTTAATAGTTCAGAGTTCTTGGTAATAGGAGAACCATTTGTTCATACCACAGGGATAGATTGTATGGTGGTTCAAAAAGATACAGTGGTTTGTATTTCCTCAAAAATTCCTTTTTCATTGATTTGAGGGGGGATATAAAGGGATAATGGAAATCTTTAGATTCTGGAAGCCTTTTCATAGGCCTGCTGGGAGAAGAGAGAGCATTATTCTGCAATTCCTCTTCACAAAATCAACCAGTTTTTGTTTTTAAAATTCTGATAACCATAAGAAACCCTATTAAACCCCAGCTAGATTTTCCTTTCTATATATTACTTTTCTTTTTTTTCAAGGAGAGGAGCCGGATTTATTGAATACCTTTTCTCATGCCATGCGCTGAGACAACTCAGTCTTCATAAATGCTCTACCTTATCTACAGTATTAGAGACTGTTTTTATAAGTATTGTTTTATTTTTAAAACGTTATTGTGAAATGTAGTGCACACAGAAAAGTGAATAAATCCTAATTGTATAGTTTGATTACTAATAAGTGGGTACTCTTGAAACCACTACCCCGCTCATGAAATAGATATTTCTAGTACCTAGGAAGGTTCTCCCAATGCCCCTTCCTGATCACACCCTTACTTACTCCCCGGGAGGTAACCCTGTTCTGATTTTATGGTAATCAGTTATTTGTTCTTTTGCTTCTCTCAATATAATAATGTCTGTATTTGACCTTTATATAGATGAAATCATATTATGTTTTTAAAATTTATTCTTGTTATGACATGTAGCTGTAGTTGCTCTTTGTCGTTGCAGTATAGCATTTAATTGTGTGAATATATCACTATTTTTTATTCTATTGTTGATGGACTTATTTTTTCCAGTTTTTGACTCTAATAAAAAATGCTGCTATAATCATTCTTGTACATGTATTTGGGTCCACATATGCATGATTAGCTCTAGAGTGTATATCTAAGAATATAATTGATGAGTCATAAAATATGTGTATATTCAACTATTCCTTTAGTGGATAAATTTAGAAATTACAACATGTCCCTTAACTCATCAAATTTAAATTTAGTCAGCAAGTTTTACTTTCTCATAGACAATAGAAGGACTTGAGAAGTTTAGCTCCATCTACCTTGTTCTCATCTAATTTACATGCTACTGTTGTATATTGTGTATACAAACACATATATTTGTACACATATGTGTATTTATATATTTATGCACATACATACATGTATATGTGTATGTATAATTACATGACATTTGTATTATTTTTTATAGAGTCAGCATTCATTTAAATTGACCCATATCATCATTTTCTTTGATCTTCATTTCTTTTTAAAAAAACCTCATGCTTTCCATCTAGGTTCATTTTCTTTCTGCCAGAAGTACATCCTTCAGGATGACCTTTAATAAGGGTCTTCTCTTGGAAAACTATTTTGTTTATCTGATACTATTTCTTATTTATTTTGCCCTCCTTTTTGAGTGATATTTTTGGCATTTATTTTATTCAGCATATTGAAGCTACCATTCCACTTTCTCCTGACTCATTCTTGTTTTTGAGAATTCAATTGCCAATCTATTTGTTTTCCCTTTGAAGGTGTTCTGCTGGTTGGGTTTTTCTTTTCTTTTCTTTCTTTCTTTCTTCCTTCCTTCCTTCCTTTCTTTCTTTCTTCGCTCTTTGTTCTTGTTTTTTTTCTGAGTTTCTATATGATTTGCCCATCTTCATTTCTCTGATGGTTTTGTTTTACTTTTACTTCTTTCCTGAGTTGTGCCTGTTCATGCTTTATTCTCTTCTGTTGACTCACTAACTCTTCCCTAGTTCTATTTCTGCTTTTTGGCCTTTATAGATGTGGTAGCCTCAAGTCTAAATAAGTAGTTTGTTTTAAAAGTTGCAGTGAAAATTTATTCCCAGTTATCTTTGGCCCCATGGCAATATCTCTCTGGTGAGGTTTTTTTTTTGTTTTTTTTTTTTTTTAAATCTGTTAAATTTTGCTATTCTTTCTGCCATTGTTTTCTTATAGATTTCTTCTGACAATTTGGCTTGTCTACATGATATTTTCTGAGCTGACCCAAATCAAGGGAATGTTTATGCTGCTGAGCT
The DNA here is from genome assembly GCF_015220235.1 of Choloepus didactylus. Classification (NCBI taxonomy): domain Eukaryota; kingdom Metazoa; phylum Chordata; class Mammalia; order Pilosa; family Megalonychidae; genus Choloepus; species Choloepus didactylus. Next base: position 124,637,240 of record NC_051314.1, read on the forward strand.
CACTTCCAATTCCACTCCCACTTCTGTAGGCAAGGGATATATTTATGCTCTTTGGGTGTGCTCCTCACTTTCAGGAAGTGTATTCTTGTTGGTAATTTTTGACTACTGCATTGGTTGGATTCTCATCACTGATGCTTTTCCTTGGTTTTTCTCTATCTCCTGTACAAAACTTAATTCATTTTGACCTAGTGACTGACACTCCTTTAATCAGTGTATGGGCAGATAAGTAATAATATGACAAAAAATATATAAATAATAGGCGGATAAAGGATATAGGATGGTTTGGGTGTTTTTTTTCCTTTTTTAAATTTTTTATATTCTTACTTTTTTTTTCTTTATTTTGGAGTAATGAAAATGCTTGAAAATTGTGGTGATGAATGCACAACTGTATGATGATACTGTGAGCCACTGATTGTATACTTTGGATGAATTATATGGTGTATGAGTATATCTCAATAAAATGGCATCTAAAATTAAAAAAAACTTATTTTGAAAGTTCTTACAAATAATTTTCAATTTAAACAAAAATGGAGTTTATATTTTTGTTTTCAGTTCTTGTTGACTTTGTATGGATTCGAGGAGGAGAAAGGAATACTTTACTGGAAGTTTGGTTTCTCTTATACTTTGTCATACAAATTACTCATCATTTTATTGGTTTTCATTTTAATGTAATGTTAATAATCTCTCTAAGTAAATTGTGACTTTATTTTTAACAGCGAGTATTCCTTTTCATATCAATCCTGTCATTCTCTAGAGGTCTGTAAACTTTTGTCATGGTTTTATACCTCTAAATTAAAAGTAAGAACCATAGTTCTTTTTTTTTACCACATAAAGATTTCCATGGTCAGTCATAATTGTACTTCATTTTTGAGAAATAATTCATTGTTCTAATTCACCAGTGAGTAAGTAGAGAGACCACTGGAGTTAATTGTTTATGGCTACTCTCTTAGTTTACCTTTGTCTGAGAATATCTTATTTCACCTTCATTCCTGAGGGATATTTTTGCTAGGAAAGCATACTCAGTTGACAGTTCTTTTGATTTCTTTTCTTTTCCTTTCTTTTTTTTCCTTTTCTTCTCTTTTCTTTTCCTTTCACTTGAAAAACATTTTGCCACTTTGTTCTGGCCTCCATTGTTTCTGATGAGAAACCTGCTGCCATTTGAATTGATTGTCGTTGTTTTTCTCTGACTGCCTTCAAGACGTTTTCTTTTTCTGTAATTTTCAGAAGTTTAAGTATGATGTGTCTTGGTGTGGATTTCTTTGGTTTTATCCTGCTTGGGATTCTATCAGCTTCTTCAATCTATAAGTTTATGTGTCTTTCCAAATTTGGGAAGCTTTTGGCCTATTTCTTTGAGTATTTTTTTCAGCTCCATCCTCCTTGTGGGCTATGATGACACAAGTATTAGACATTTTGTTATAGTCCCATAGATTCTAGAGGTTCTGCCCATTTTTTCTTTTCACGCTGTTTTCTCTCTGTTGTTAAGATTGGGCAAATTCCTACTGTTCTCTCTTCCTTTTCACTGATTGTTTCCTCTTTCCCTTTCATTCTGCTGTTGAGCCCTACTACTGAGTTTTTAAATTTTGGTTATTATAGTTTTCCTTTCTAAAATTTCCATTTGGTCCTTTTATATATCTTCTATTTCCTTGCTGAGACTTTATATTTCTTTGGTGAGGCTTCCTATTTTTTCCATTTGTTTCAAGAGTATTTGTACTTTCTCATTGAAACATTTTTATCATGGCTTCTTTAAATCTTTGTCAAATAATTCTAACATTTCTGTCAGTTTGGTACTGCCATTTATTGCTTGTCTTTTCATTCAGTTTGAGATCTTCTTGCTTTTTGGTATGATGCATTTTTTTTTGTTGAAACCTAGAAATTTTTAATTTATATAATAAGACTCTGGATCTTATTTAAAACTTCTTTTTTAACTCACTTTCCCTGGCACCACTCTGGCAGGGAAAAGGGGGCCCTGCCTTATTGCTGTAAGACAGAGGTAGAAGTTTGGCTCCCCACTTGGCATCTGTGACACCCAAGGGGTGAGGGCTCCTTTTTATGGGAATTTTGGCTTTCCATGTTGTCTCCACTGATACTGTGGGGTGGAGGGGTCTCTTTACTTATCATAGGGATAAAAGTCCTGTTCCCTACTTGGTCTTCTCTGCCACAACCACAGTGGGTATTTCATTATAGCCTTGCAATGATAGAAATTTAAGCTCTCTACTCATCGTTTGCTGGTCTGGTGGAAATGAAGCCATGTGTTTTTTTCCTGTGGTCATTGCCTGGATCAGAGTGGTTATTGGGTAAAACTTGTTTTTTTTTTAACATTTTTTAAATTGTGAAATATAACATATATTCAGAAAAGTGATAAATTTAAAGTACAGTGTAACAAGTAGTTAGCTAATTTCAAAGAATGTTATGGGTTACAGTTCCACCATTTCAGTTATTTCCTTGTTGTGAAGTATAACATGTATACAGAAAGGTGATAACTTTCAGAGTATGATTCAACAAGCAGTTATAGAGCAAACTTCAAAGAATGTTATGGGTTACAGTTCCACCATTTCAGTTATTTCCTTGTTGTGAAGTATAACATATATGCAGAAAGGTGATAACTTTCAGAGTATGATTCAACGAGCAGTTATAGAGCAAACGTCAAGGAATGTTATGGGTTACAGTTCCACAATTTCAGTTATTTCCATGTTGTGAGATATATATACAGAAATGTGATAACTTTAAAAGTATAATTTAACAAGTAGCTGTAGAGCAAATTTTGAAGCATGTTATATGCTACAGTTCCACAGTATCAGTTATTTCCTTCTGGCTATCCTAGTACCCTAGAAACTAAAAAAAAATTATAAAAAGATTCAGTATTTGTAATCCTTTGTTAAATCCTATCTTGTCAGTTGCCACCCCTCTCTCGTTTGATCACTGTCTCAGTCTTCAGGGATATCTGGAAAGTGACCAGCCTGCTTGTTCATATTGAAAAGGGGTGTTGACATCATGAGGAAGGGGGATGCACCTGACTGATGTTCTTAGAGTGGCTATTGCCTCTGGATTCTGGGATTTATCTGGCCTAGGAACACTCTGGAGATTGAAATTTCTGAAAAGTAAACTTAGTGAGTGAAACTTTTATAGGGCATCAGATAGAGACCTAGGTATTGTTTAGTATTTTTAGGACTACTATTGGTTAGGGCTTGGAATATCTAGCTGGAGCTTGCTTAAGAGTGTCCTCCAGGATAGCCTCTTGACTCTATTTGAAATCTCTTAGCCACTGAAACCTTATTTTGTTACCTTTATTTTTCCCCCCTTTGGTCAAAAAGGCATTCTCAATCCCTTAATGCCAGGGCTAGGCTCCTTCCTGGGAGTTGTTTCCCATGTTGCAAGGGAGAGTCACTCCCCTGGGAGTCGTGTCCCACATAAGGGGGAGGGTAAAGAATTTATTTGCGAGTTGGGCTTAGAGAGAGAGAAAGGCCACATCTGAACAACAAAAGAGGTTCTCTGGAGGTGTCTCCTAGGCATAATTATAGTTGGCTTAGCCTCCCCTTCACAGCCATAAGTTTCAATAGAGCAAGCCTCAAGTTTAAGAGCTTGACTTATTTAGTAAGGGGTTTCTAATTTCACATAACATATATTCTGTCCAAAATAAACAATCAGTGTCTCACATTACCTTAACTTAGTTGTACAATCATCATCACTCAAATTTTTAACAATTACCACAACCCAAAACACCCCAAAGCTCCTAACAGCCCCTAGTTATTTATCCCTACTATTAGTGTGGTACGGGTAAAGTACTCCTATTAAATACAGTCTGCAATATGAAATATGTAGTTTTTCCCTTATACCGTTCTGTTTTGTTAACTCTTTGTACTAGCATCATACCTTAGAAGTAGATCATACAAACACTTGTGGGATACATACCTTTAAACAAACTCTTTTAATCATGATCACCTTAATGCAGCACTGATGCCTATAATCCCATTAATGAACAATCATCACCCCTGTCTATTTCCATACCTTTAAGTTCACCCTCATTAACATGTCTGTACATGTTAGGTTATCATTCCCCCTTCACTAGCTTCTGTCTATCTCTAGGTCCCCTATATTCTACATCATAAGACACTGATTTTACATTATTCAGGGAGTTCATATTAGTGGTAACAGAAAATATATCTCCTTTTGTGTCTGACTTATTTCACTCAGCATTATGTTGTCAGGGTTCACCCATGTTGTCATATGTTCCAGGACCTCATCCCTTCTTACTGCTGCAAAGTATTCCATCATATGTATATACTACATTTTGTTTATCCACTCATCTGTTGAAGGACACTTGGGTTATGTTCTCCTCTTGGCAATTGTGAACAATGCTGATATGAACATCTGTGTGCAAATGTCTGCTAGTGTCACTGCTTTCAGATCTTCTGGGTATATACTGAGAAGTGAAATTACCAGATCGTAGGGTAACAGGATATCTAGTTTTCTGAGTAAGCACCAAACTGTCTTCCACAGCAGCTGTACCATGATACATTCCCACCAGCATTGAGTAAGGGATCCCATTTCTCCAAATTCTCTCCAGGATTCGTAGTTGCCTGTTTGTTTAATAGCAGCCATTCTTATTGGTGTGAAATGATACCTCACTGTGGTTTTGATTTGCATTTCCCTAATAGCTAGTGGAGATGAACATTTTTTTCATGTGTTTTTTATCCATTTGTATTTCCTCTTTGGGAAAATGTATTTTCCTATCTTTTGCCCATTTTATAATTGGGCTGTTTGTGCTATTATCATTGAGTTGTAGGATTTCTTTATATATGCTGGATATCAGTCTATAATCAGATATATGGTTTCCAAATATTTTCTCCTATTGCAATGGCTGCCTTTTCACCTTTTTGACAAAGTTCTTTGAGGTACAGAAGATTTTGATTTTGAAGAGTTCCCATTTATCTATTTTTTCTTTCATTACTTGTGCTTTGGGTGTAAGGTCTAAAAAGGTACCTCCTGTTACTAGGTATTGAAGATGTTTCCCGATATTATCTTCTAGGAATTTATGGTACTCTCTCTTATATTGAGGTCTTTGATCGACTTTGAGTTAATTTTTTAAAGGGTATAAGGTAGGGGTCCTCTTTCATTCTTCTGGTTATGGGTATCTAGTTCTCTCAACCCCAGTTGTTGAAGAGACTGTTCTGTCCCAGTTCAGTGCATTTGGGGGCCTTATCAAAAATCAGTCAACCATAGATGTGGGGGTCTATTTCAAAACTCTCAAATTGATTCCATGGATCCATATGTCTATCTTTGTGCCAGCACCAAGCTGTTTTGACCACAGGCTTTTAGTAGGTTTTAAAGTCAAGAATTGTTAATCTTCCTACTTCATTCTTCTTTTTAAAATGTTTGTTTTTGCAATCTGAAGCCCCTTTCCTGTCCAAATAAATTTGATAACTAGCTTTTCCAAGTCTGCAAAGTAGGTTGTTGGAGTTTTGATTGGAATCATGTTGAATCTGTAGATGCAGATAGACATCTTAACAATATTTTAGCCTTCCTATCCATGAACATGGAATATCTTTCCACCTATTTAGGTCCTCTTTGTTTTCCTTAGTAAAGTTTTGTAATTTTCTGTGCAGAGGTCTTTTATGTCCTTGGTTAAGTTAATTCCTAGGTAATTGATTTTTTTTGTTGCTATTGTGAATGGAATTTTTTCTTGAGTATCTTTTCAGTTAGGTAATTTCCAGCATATGGGAACATTACTTACTTTTGTGCATTAATCTTGTATCCCACCACTTTGCTGAATTTGTTTATTAGCTCAAGTAGCTTTGTTGATTTCTCAGGATTTTCCAAATATAAGATCATGTCATCTGCAAATAATGACAGTTTCACTTCTTCCTTTCCAATTTGAAAGGAAATTTCCATGTCTTGCTGGATTGCTTTGGCTAGAACTTTTAGCACAATGTTTAATAGTGGTGACAGTGGGCATCGCTGTCTCATTGCCAATGTTAGGGGGAAGTCTTTCAGTCTCTCACCACTGAGTACTGTACCGTCTATGGGTTTTTCATATATGCCCTTTATCATATTAAGGAAGTTTCCTTCAATTCCTACCTTTGAAGTAGGATGCTGAATTTTGTCAAATGCTTTTCAGTATCTATTGAGATGATCATTTGATTTTTTTCCCTTTTGATTTATTAATGTGTTATATTACATTGATTTTCTTATGTTGAACCACCTTTGCATGCCTGGAATGAACCCCACTTGGTCACAGTGTATGATTCTTTTAATGTGCCTTTGAATCCTACTGGCAAGTGTTTTGCGAGAATTTTTGTATCTGTATTTATTAGGAAAATTGGGTTGTAGTTTCCCTTTTTTGTAGTGTCTTTATCTGGTTTTGGTATTAGAGTGATGTTAGCTTCATAAAATGGGTTAGGTAGTGTTCCTTTTTCTTCAATTTTTTGAAAGAGTTTGAGCAGTATGGTTCAGTTCTTTTTGGAAAGCTTGGTAAAATTCCTCTGTGAAGCCATCTGACCCTGGGCTTTTATTTGTAGAAAGCTTTTTGGTGACTGATTGGATCTCTCTGCTTGTGATTGGTTTGTTAAGGTCTTCTGTTTCTTCTCAGGTCAGTCTAGGCTGTTCATGTGTTTCTGGGAAATTACCATTTCCTCTAAATTATCTAGTTTGTTGGTGTACAGTTCTCATAGTATCCTCTTATGATTTTTATAATTCTTCGGGATCTACAATAATGTCCTCCCTCTAATATCTGATTTTGTTTTTTTGGGTCTTTTCTCTTTTTTACTTTGTCAATCTAGCTAAGGGTTTGTCTATCTTTTTGATCTCAAAAAACCAGATTTTGGTTTTATTTATTCTCTCTATTGTTTTTTTTTTTCCTCCATATCATTTATTTTTGCTTTAAACCTTGTTATTTCTTTTATTCTACTTGCTTTCAGGTTAGTTTTCTTATCATTCTGTAGCTCTTTCAGTTGTTCAGTTAGGTCTTTGGTTTTAGCTCTTTATTCCTTTTTAATGTATACATTTAGAGCTATAAAATTTCCCCTCAGTACTGCCTTTGTTGCATCCCATAGGTTTTGATATGTTGTGTTCTTATTTTCATTCATCCTAGATATTTACTGATTTATCTTGCAGTTTCTTCTTTAACCCACTGATTGTTTAGTAGTATGTTATTTAACCTCCACATGTTTGTGAATGTTCTAGTTCTTTCATGGTTATTGATCTCTAGTTGCATGCCATTATGGTTGAGAATATGCTTTGAATAATTTCAGTCCTTTTAAATTTATTGAGGCTTGTTTTGTGCCCCAGAATATGATCTATCCTGGAGAATGTTCCTTGAATGCTAGAGAAGAATGTATATCCTGATAATTTGCATGTAACACTCTATATGTCTGTTAAGTCTAATTCATTTAGCACATTGTTTGGGTTCTCAATTTCCTTATTGGTCCTTTGTCTAATTGTTCTATCTATAGGAGAGAGTGGTGAATTGAAGTATCCCTCTATATTGTAGAAATGTCTGTTGCTCCCTTCGGTTTTGCCAATGTTTGTCTTGTGTACTTTGGAGCTCCGTGATTGTGTGCATAAACATTTATGATTGTTATTTCTTCTTGGTGAATTGTTCCTTTCATTAATATATAGTGTCCTTCTTTGTCACTTATGACATCTTTGCCTTTAATGTCTATTTTGTCTGATATTAGTATTGCTATCCCTGCTTTCTTTTTTTTAAATTAAGTTTTATTTAGCTATATTCACATACCATACAGTCATCCATGGTTTGTACAATCAGTTGTTCACAGTACCATTATATAGTTGCACATTTATCACCACAATCAATTTTTGAACATTTTCGTTACCACACACAAAAAAGAATAAGAATAAAAGTTAAAGTAAAAAAGAACACCCAAAACATCTCATACCTCCGTCTCTCCCTAGTATTCATTTACTTTTTGTCCTTGTTTTTCTGTTCATCTGTCCATACACTGTATAAAAGGAGTGGGAGCCACAAAGTTTTCACAATCATACAGTCACTCAGTGTAAGCTATATAGTTATACAATCATCTTCAAGAATAAAGGCTACTGGGTTGCAGTTTAACAGTTTCAGATATTTTCTTCTAGCTATCCCAATACATTAAAAACTAAAAAAGTATATCTACATATAATGCATAAGAATAACCTCCAGAATGACCTCTCAACTCTATTTGAGATCTCTCAGCCACTGAAACTTTTTTTTGTTTCCTTTCTCTTCCCCCTTTTGGTCCAAGAAGGCTTTTTCAATCCCGTGATGCCAGAGCCAAGCTCATCCCTGGGAGTCATGTCCCATGTTGCCAGGGAGATTTACATCCCTGGGAGTCACGTCCCATGTATGGGTGAGGGCCGTTAGTTTACCTTCAGAGTTGTCTTAGAGAGAGAGGCCACATCTGAGCAACAAAAGAGGTTCTCTGGGGGTGACTGTTAGGCACTATTTTAAGTAGGCTTAGTCTCTCCTTTGCAGTAACAAACTTCATAAGGGCAAACCCCAAGATCATTGTTTTGGCCTTCTTAATTGATAGCCCCCAATGTTTGTGAGAATGTCAGGAATTCCCCAGGTGGGGAAGTTTAATTTTCCACATTTACACCAGTCCCTCAAGAGGGCTTTGCAAATATATCCCTGCTTTCTTTTGGTTTCAGCTTGCATGGAATATTTTCCCCATCCTTTCATTTTCAATCTCTCTGTGTTGCTGGGTCTAAAATGAGTCTCTTGTAAATAGCATATTGATGGGTCATTGTTTTTCATCCATTCTGCTAATCTGTATCTTTTAATTGGGAGTTCAATTCGTTCACATTCAGTGTTCTTCCTGTGAAGTCAGTTCTTGAACCAACCATCTTATCCTTTGGTTTTTAGTAGTCAGCTCTATTCCTCCCCATCTCTCTTGTTTTTTTTCTTTAAGTTACCCTTAGTAATACTCTTCAGTCTGTGCCCTTTTCCAGACAGCGCTCGCCTTTTTTCCTCAGCTGGTAGAACTTCCTGTAATATTTCTTGCATGGCAAGTCTCTTTTTAACAAATTCTCTCAGCATTTGTTTGTGAAAATTTTAAGCTCTCCCTCAATTTTGAAGGAGAGTTTTGCTGGATAAAGAATTCTTGGATGGCAATTTTTCTTTCATTATCTTAACTATATCATACTACTGCCTTCTCACACCACTGGTGCCACTGAGTAGTCAGTACTTAGTCTTATGTCATTTCCCTTTTTGTGTAGGGAATCACTTCTTTCTTGCTGCTTTCAGAACTTTCTCCTTCTCTTCAGCATTTGACAATCAGATTAGTATGTCTCGGGGTTGATTTATATATAATTATTCTATTTGGAGTTCATTGGACATTTTTGAATTTGCAAATTTATGTCACTTAAAAGAGTTGGGAAGTTTTCCCCAACTATGTCATGAAACACACTTCCTAGTCCTTTACTCTTCTCCTTCTGGGACACCAATAATTCTTATACTTGTTTGCTTCATATTGTCCATCATTTCCCTGAGATCCATTCCAATTTTTTCAATTTTTTTCACTGTTTTTATTTTTGTGCACTTGCATTCAATTGTTTGTCTTCTAGTTCACCTTTTCTTTCATATGCCTCTTCAAATCTGCTGTTGTGTGTCTCTAGTATATTTTTAATTTGATCAACAGTATCATTTATTTCCATAAGATCTGCTGGGTTTTTTTTTTTTTTTAATTTAGTCTTTCAAATTCTTCTTTATGCTCCTCTAGAGTCTTCTTGATGTCCTCCATGTTTTTAGACAACTCATTGAATTTGTTTTGGAGATTTGGATGTACTTCTTTGATTAATTGCTCCAAGTTCTTTGTCTCCTCTGGCTTTTTAAATTGATTGTTTAGCTTGTCCATATCTTCTTGTTTCTGCTGTGCTTTATGATTTTCTGTTGGCTTTGGGGTATTTGCTTACCTTGATGATATTATTTTGGGAAGTGCTCTGTTAGTTGAACATTTATGTATGTATATTATATATTGGCAGAGCCACAGCTTGCTAGAGTGCACTTTCCCTGTCTTACCAGCAGATGGCATTCTTTATCCACCTCTCACCCTGAAGCCAGCTTTCCTCCAACTTTGCCTGTTTGCTGTTCAGGGTCCAAACTGATGGGACTCCAATCAGTGCAGCAGTTCTCCATGTGCTCTGGGGGCTGCCTGCTCTGAGGATGTGGTGAGGGTCCTCTCCAGTTAGGCAGGAAGTCTGCTGAAGGACACCCTCCAGCTGAAATGTGCCCTGCTCCCTGCCTGCCATGTGCCTATGAGCCTCTAGCATGTGGGAGGGACTGCTGGTGCTTGGCGCCCTTGCCTATCCATGCGTCAATGCCATCAACACTGTTCTGCTGCCCCCTGAATTCCTTTGTGGGAGCTCTTTACCATGTGGCTGTGGAGGATTATCTCCCCAGCTAATTACTGAGATGGGTGCATGGTTGCACAGGAGTGGAGAGCTGCTCACTCCCCTGCTTAATGGCTGTCTCACTGCTGCCAGACCCTGGCAGCAGTCCTGGCTGAATAAACTCACCTGGTCCTTTGAGACACAGTTTCTCCACTTTTTCCTCCAGTTCCCCACCATGTATTGCAAAGTCCTTCTCTGACTGCTGGCACCATGAAACTGCTGTCTTGGGCATCCTCTGGCCCTTCTCTAGTTTCTTTCCTGTAGGGGAAGTTTGCTCCACCTCACCTGTTCCACCATCTTCCCAGAAGTCTAAAAGTTTTATGTCTTGCTAGGCTGTCCCTTTTCTGTTCCTTTGGGTAGAAAGAGAAGGCTTTCATTGGGGCTTGTTTTTTTCTGTGCCCATTGACATTTCTGGATTGCTAGCTTTTTCAGTTCTAAGATTTTGGGATACATGAGACAAAAAGAAAGCCTGGAAATTCACCACCATGCCATTTTTGGGTCCTGAGGCCCCTAGCTAGTCTGCCTATATGCACCTTCCAGAGTGTTCTGTGTTTGTTTTATATTTAATATCAAGGGTTTTTAGTTGTACTTAGTGGAAAAAATAAGGAACAATATATCTACTCCATCTTCCCAGAAGCAGAAGTCTCCTTTGGTACTAAAATTCTAATACACAAACTTTAAAAATTACTTTTATTTACCTCTTCCAATACAGAGGAAACCTGGAGCTGCTGCCCAAAGAATTGGTCTTCACATAACTCCAACTGCTACTTTATTTCTACTACATCAGCAACTTGGGATAAGAGTGAGAAGATCTGCTCTGAGGAAGGGGCTCATCTGCTGGTGATCAATACAAAGGAAGAGCAGGTGCTTTCTAACAGACAGTGGAGTCTAGAGCTCTGACTTGGTTCTGTACATCTCTCTTGGCTGAGGCAGAGATTCGTATTGTTCTGGGATGTTGGTGCTATGGCACAAACAGTACAATAAGTAAAACTATAGTACAGTATTGTATAATAAATAGAAGTTGCTCCCTAAGCCTTTACATTCCATGCCCTCTTCCTGCTTCAATAAAACTGACCTCCCTCAAAAGCACTTGAGACATTTAAAATATACATATGGGGGGTTGAGTGGAAGGATAAAAAGATTCCAGTCTGAAATATTGGTTTGTCATTTCAATATGTAAATGTTTTGTGAATTATTAACTACTTAACAGAGAAGGGGTGTTAAGTGTAATAGAGAAATAAAACTGAATCAATCATGAAGAGTCACTATAAATAATGAGCAATATAGTTAAAGCGTCTCTGAAATTAAGAAAGAAAATAATTAAATCTGTAGAAATGATCTTATGTACAACTTTGAAGAATACCATCTTCTAGTGAAGAAAAAAGGGAAAGTGAGTTGAGATGAGAATTCATCATGATCATGGATAGACAGCACTCCTGTAAGTAATGAACATCATGCTAGTAGGTGTTGTCTTTGATCCTGCCCTGCTCAGCCAGAGACCTGTGCTCCTGGGCATGGGCCCATGTGGCTGCTCCTGGCTGTCTCCTTTCCTTCTCTTCTCTGTGAGGCTACATGGAGCTCAGTACAAGCAGAATACTGTCATGGGTGTGATTCATTTCTTGTCTTCCATCAGGACTTCATCATCCAGAAGCTGAATAAAAATTCTGCTTACTATGTGGGACTGTCACACCCAGAGGGGAAGGACCAATGGCAATGGGTTGATCAGACACCATACAATGAAAGTGTCGTGTGAGTATAGAAATAGATAAAAGGATTCCTGGGCCATGGATCATGGAAGGGTTTTAGGGTGTTTACACTGTCGGCTCTTAAAATAAAATAGCTTACTCTTTTTTTAATTCTTGGGCACTAGGTTAAATGATTTTATTATCTCATTTAATCATCACAAGAATCCTATGAGGCACATATTATTTTTCTCCCTATGGAGATGAGGAAACTGAGATTGGGAGGTTAGAGGTTAGATAAGTCAGCTAAGGTCACCAGCAGTGGCAACAGTGCTTCCCAAGTCCAGGTCTATTTGACACCAAAGGCTGTGCTTTTAACCACTACATTTCTGTCTCTAAATATAACAAAATTCATGTCAATTAATATCATAACCAATTATTAAGATTTAATACTTCTCATAAAGCAAAATGCTAAATTCTGATAGTCTTATGTTATCTCATTTATGTAGTTCTTTAAAAACTCTGAAGTACTTTAGTATGCTTTAGTACATTACCACTTTTGATCCTTATATCAGCCTTGTGAAATATATAGGAATATTTCTATAGCCTCCATTTTTTAGATAGGAAAACTGAGAATCAGGGATATTAAATTACTTCTCCAAGATATCAGGGAGTAAGTAGCTGATCCAGAGATTTAAATTAGTTCTCCAAAAGGAGTGCATAAAAAAGGAACAAACTGTATTTATACTTGGGACTTGGGGGAAATCTTTTGATCATTTAAGGAAGCCCTATGGGATTGGCTGTCCCACAGGAACAGGACATAGGATGGACAAATACAGTAGAGCCTCTGGGGTATCTGATAGGAAGATGTTTAATGCATCCTGAGTTGCTTAAGATGACAGAATAATGGGTGATGTGGTATGGTTTTCAAGAGACATGCTAGAAACACAAATGGAGGAGGAGCTGCCCAAACATGAGGTTTTTTATAAAAGGTGGCTGCAAGGAACAGTGAGGAAGGAATGATTTGGGCATATCTGACATTGGCTTCTACACTGTTCAACCCCAGTCCCCTCACAGTCTCTTAACACTGAAGAAACAAATACCCTTATTCTTTTTTTTGTTTTTGTTTTTTCGCTTTCAGATTCTGGCATCAAGGTGAGCCCAGTAATCTTGCTGAGCGTTGTGTTTTACTACTTTTTCGTTTTACATCAAGAAAATGGGGCTGGAATGATGTCTTTTGTAATGACCCTCAACATTTAATTTGCAAGATGAAGAAGATCTACTTATGAGTGGAACTTTCTCCATGGACATATCATTGGTTTGGCATCCACCATTAAAGGAATAGCTTATTTGCTCTTTTTATTTATATGTAAATCTTGTATAAGGGATATCTGTAGAATTTTTCAGTAGGCTGTCACCTATTTTACTTTTGATAGAATAGTTCACATTCATTTATTCATTTATAAAATAAATATTTATTGAACATCTTCCATGTGCCAGAGACTGTATTAGAGAGTCTTTTTACAGATACATGGAGAGGACATGAGCCCCCTCTTCTAATTTCTGTCTTAGGGCTAAGGAGTTTGGTACAGATCTAATTATTTGGTGTGGTCCCTCCCCCATCTGTTTTTTTTTTGTTTTTTTTTTTAATGGGTTGGTCAAAACCAAAATAATCCCAACTATTACTTTCCATTTCTTTCAGACATATTTATTTATTTTAACTAAAAGGCATAAAAATTATGAAGCATTAGGATGCAGTACATATCAGTGTTTCAGTTTTGGTCCAGTAGTTGTTTTGAACTTGCTAACATTCTCTGTTCATTATTGGACTGGTGTCTAACATCAGACTATATACAAAGGAGAATTAGAGATTGAAAATTCTAGATTTGAGTTTAGAGAATTAGAATCAGAGATCATTGCGGTGAGAAGACGTATAGAGTTATATCCTTCAGTTATTCTCTTAATTTTTTCTTTGGTTAGGTTTATAGTTTCTGTGTATGGATTACCACTCAAAATGGCCCCTGATTTGTTTTTATTTACTTTTTTACTAGAGTTCTTACAGGTAAGTTTCTTTCTACTACAATATAAATTATGTTATATCAACAATAAAACTCACAATTCATTGCCTTGATATGGTAATTATGATTGATTTTGATGAAGCTGGTTCCATCCATAGATATACTTGTATAGGTTTTCCCAATGTGACTTCCTAAGATTATACCCTGATCGTCTGGATGTAACTGAGCCATTTCTTTTGTCACTTATTGCCTGACTGTATCTTAAGAAGAGTTATTTTTATAGAGGTCTGATCTTACTCATTGTGTGTAGCATTTACTAGTTTAACTCCCAGAGAGCAACTCACACAACAAAACTGAGGGATTTCACTTTATTTACAGTGAACTTTTCCCCCTATTATTTCAATAATATTGGGACAGAGGTGAAGGAAGGGTAAAAATGAAACGCTTTAGTAAATGCCTTTGATGGCAGAACATACGTGTCCTTGAATTGGAGAGAAATGGATAGTGTTATATTAGTCAGTCCTGTAGATCCTCTCTTCCCTCTGCCTTGCATTTTATGAATGTGGTTCAGACCTTCTTTTCTTTAGCTTCTCCTAAGGCACCGTTGAATCAAGGTTATGTGTAACAGAATTTATGTAAGATTAGTATTTAAAGAGTGATATTAAAGTGAAGAACAATCCAGCTGAGCCCAATCAATGGACAAAATTGTGAGAAATAATAAAATGGTTGTTGTTTGAAACCACTAAATTTTGGGGTGAATTATTAGTCAGCAATATGTAACTGAAACAACTTTTGAATTATATTGCAATTTTGAACCAAGATTCTGCAAAATAATGAAACATATTCAGTCAGACTGCTGTGTCTAAAATGCCATTTTAAGTGATAGTAAATTAACTAAAATTTTTAAATTAGCAAATAAATTTAATTAGCAAAATAAATATTTTGATTGGCAAATAAGATATAAAATTAATCAGTGTTTATTTTATATCATTTAATTTCTAATCTTATAGAATGGGCATATTATATTAGATCATATGTATGTAATTCTTAAATAAATGTTCACAATTAGGTATACATAGGATAAATCCTTTTTTTCTGTTAAGGATGTGCAACCAAAAAATGTTTTGAGATCACTATTGTAGAAAATAGGTCTTGAAATGCTTGATTAAAGTTTAGATGTTCCCTTTAAAGTTCAAGAAAAGACTATATACACAACTATTTGAAAAAGTATGTTCAGGTGTTGAATATGTTAGAATTTTGGGTTTTATATTCATTTTCATAGTTGCTATTAAAAACAAATAAACACATCAACAAATAAACCTTTGAACACTTCAAGCTCTTTTGGCCAGTCTACTAAAATGGAAAAGAGGCAGAAACTCTGTGGAATGTCCAGTACTGAGGGAAATATTTTTGCCAGTTGGGATTAAAATGACCAACCCTGGTGATCTCTCTGAAGGTGTGAATCTACTGACACCTGACAGGACTTTGGGACTCTTAATTTTGTTAATTTTATTTAGATGGTCCTAATATTGAAACATGGGTTAATAATTCTGTCTTTGCCAATATGGAAACCATCAGTAGTGTGCACCTTCTCAAAGATGAAATAATGACTCAAGAACAGAAGAAATAATGTGACATGATTTCAGCTACATTCAACCAAATCTTCAGTTAAAAGATTTGATGAAATTAATCACTTTTTCTCCACACAATGAAATGCTCTGCAGCAGTTAAACTTGTTGGAATTTTATAACAAAGATCCAATGTTTTGGACCGTGGTGTATATTGTTGGTCTATTTGTCCCTTCTTCCCTACAAAGAAGACGTCATTGTTATTGAGAGAGTCACCTTCCTTCATGCAGCCCAGGTGGCTTGGGATGTCAGCGTCACATTCAGCAATGTGGGTGGATACTGATTAATCCAAAGCAATCAAAACAGTACCCCAGTGGTTGGTTTAAGAACAGGCATGAGTTGCAAGTCCTGCCAGTGAATTGCCTCTCCATTCCCATTCTCAGAGGGATCAGATTGCAAATCTCCCTCTCCCAAGGAAAATGAACAGAAAAATATGAAGTCCTGCTGGCTACTGATAGTCATTCTAGGACCATAAAGAGAACCAATTTTACGATGACATGAACACCGTGGATAGCAGAGTAGAACCCTGGAAAGAATCTGGTTCCTTAAGTGTATGGTCAAGCCACTGGATCAGCTGTCTCTGAAGCCCACACTACATTTTTAATTTTAAGAACTAATAAATTTTCTACTTATTCAAGTCTGGTTGAATCCTGTCTGATAGAAGAAAGTATATTATTTTAAATGAATAAATTTCATTGAGATATAATTTATATATAGTAAAATGCACACATTTTCAGATTACAGTTCAACAATTTTGACAAATTTATACCACCCTGTAACAACCATATCAATCAATATAAAGAACATTTTCATCATGATAAGACATTCCCTTGTGCCCCTAACCTAGGAAAGCGGTAATCTGATTCCTGTCAACATTGATTTGTTTTGCCACCTCAAAAATATCACATGTATTTTCTGAACATGTCTGTGAGATTCATCTTTGTTTTTGTGCTTTTTTTTAAATTCAGTTTTATTAAGATATATTCACATAACATACATTCATCCAAAATATACAGTCAGTTGTTCACAGTACCGTCATATAGTTGTGCATTCATCACCACAATCAATTTTTGAACATTTTCCTTACTTCTCCCAAAATAAAAATAATAATAAAAATAAAAGTAAAAAGGAACACCTAAAGCATTCCCTCTCTCCCATCCCACCCTATTTTTCTTTTAATTTTTGTTCCCGTTTTTCTCCTCATCTATCCTTATACTAGATTAAGGGGGTGTGGGCTGAAAAGTTTTCATAATCACCACAGTCACACTGTGTAAGCTACATAGTTATACAATCATCTTCAAGAATCAAGGCTACTGGGTTACAGTTAGACAGTTTCAGGTATTTCCTTCTAGCTATGCCAATACACTAAAAACTAAAAAGGGATATCTATACAGCACAGAAGAATACCCTCCAGAGTGACCTCTTGACTCCATCTCTCAGCCACTGAAACTTAATTTTGTTTCATTTCTCTGCACATTTGCTCAAGAAGAGTTTCTCAATTCCACGATGCTGGGTCCAGGCCCATCCCCAGGAGGCATGTCCTGTGTTGCCAGAGAGATTTACACCCCTGGGAGTCATGTCCCATGTATGGGGGAGGGCAGTAAGCTTACCTGCTGAGTGGCTTAGAGAGAGGCCACATCTGAGCAATAAAGAGGTTCTCTGGGGGTGATGCTTACACACAATTTTAAGTAAGCTTAGCCTCTCTTTTGTAGTAACAAGCTTCATAAGGGCAAGCCCCAAGATCAGAGGCTCAGTCTTGTAAATTGGTAGTCCTCAATATTTGTGAGAATATCAGTAATATCCCAGGTGGGGAAGTCCATTTCTGCATTTTTCCCCAGTTCCTCAGGGGAAAATTTTTTTTCTCTGCCCAAATTACTTTGGGATGTATTGGGATTTTACACTAATCTGTACAAAGCTCCCAGATCTCACTTCCTATTCTAAGTTCCATGTAATTATGGTGTTTGAATAAACTGTACAAATTAAATTATTTAGTGTGCTACAGAAAATATAGAACAAGCACTAAATAAACATCTCTTCCCTTGGTCTCACACAGATTGAAGTTTTAAAACAGTCAGTCTTGTCCTTTACCCTTTGACCTGATTTGTCTTAGTCCTAACCAGATCCACTTCATTCATCTCTCTAATTGAAGTCTGAACTCTTTTTTTTTTTAGCTTTTTAACAGTTGTTGTATGTGCTATTACTGACATTCATAGCTGCCGAGCTCCAGCTCTGAGTTTCAGGTGTCACACAGATACCCAAAGTTCCAGAGACTGACCAGGTTATACACAAAGGGCTCAGCATCTCAGAATTTGGAGATAACCATTACAACTTAGGAATAGATGTGACTGCTGTAAGAGCTTACAATCTAGGGACCATTACAATAAGCATTCCCCTGATAACCTGTGCTCTAAGATTCAGTTCTCAGAGTTACACATTATAGGTAGTCCATATTAATGAGATGTCATAATGTTTGTCTTTTCATTTCTGGCATACTTCACTGCAAATGCTGTCCACAGGATCCATTCACCTGGTTGAGTGTCTCACAGCTTCACTCCTTGCAGTTGCTCAGTATTTCACTGTATGCATACACCCAGTTCACTATTCTGTTCATCAGTCAATGGACCCTTAGGCCACCTCTAACCCTTGCAAATCTTGAATACTGCTGCCATAAACACCAGTGCGCAAATGCCCTTTCATGTCCCTGCTCTCAGATCTTCCAAGTATATATCCCATAATGAGGTTGCAGGACCTTATGTCACCCACATACTTAGCTTCTTGTGGAACCACCACACTGTCCTCCAAATAGGCTACATCATTCTACTTCCCTACCAACAGTGAATAGGTACATCCCTCTCTCCACATTTTCTCCAGCACTTGTATCCCTCTGTTTATTTTTTCCCTGCAATTTTATAGACATATTCACATACCATGTAATCACCACAGTTTGCAGTCAACTGTCCAAAAGTTTCATCATATAGTTGTGCATTCATCAGTCAGCACTTGAACATATTCATTTCTCCAAAAAAATTAAAGAATAATGAAAAAGATAAAAAATTAAAATACAATGCTCTTCAATACAATACAATAATAAGGTCAAACAACAACATCACTACCAGGAATCCCATACCCCTCCCTTATATTGCCCTCTCATAGCCATTTAGCTTTGATATATTGCCTTTGTTACATTTAATGGAAGCATACATTAACCATAGACTCCAGTTGGCATTGATTATATTTTTTCCCCAATGCCATCCCTTTTTCAACACCTTGCCAGGTTGATATTCATTTGTTCTCCCACATATAAAAATATTTTTATATTTGTACATTTAGTCACCATCATTGACCACTCTAGTTTTCACTAAGTTATACAGTCCCAGTCTTTATTGTGTATCTTTCCTTCTGGTGTCATACATGCCCCTAGCCCTCTTTCAACTTTACTCACAAGTATCTTTGTTCGGTGTACTAACAATATTGTGTTACCATCACGCAGTGTCTTGCTATCTACCTGTGGATATGTACAATCAATTCTGCTGAACATTCTGTAGTCCTTTGGCATCAAATGCCTGGTCTCTACCCTCTTTCTATCTTCTGGTAGCCTGTATTGTCAGCTTTTAACTCTCAAAGTTTGTTCATTAATGTTAGTTCATATGAGTTGGACCATGCAGTATCTGTACTTTTGTTTCTGGCTAACTTCACTCAATATAAATGTCCTCAAGGTTCATCCACCTTATTATATGTTCCATGTCTTTGTTCTGTCTTATGGCTGCATAATATTCCATCATGTGTATAAACCACAGTTTGTTTATCCACTCATCTATAGATGGACATTTGGGCTGTTTCCATCTCTTGGCAATCGTGAATAATGCTGCAATAAACATTGGTTTACAAATGTCCATTTGTGTCTTAACTTTCAGTTCCTCTGAGCATATACCTAGCAATGGAATGGCTTGGTCATACGGCAAATCTGTGCTTAGCTTCCTGAGGAAACTCCACATTGTCTTCCAGAGTGGTTGCACCATTCTGTCCCACCAACAATGAATAAGTGTGCCTCTTTCTCCACATCCTCTCCAGCACTTCTAGATTTCTGTTTTTTGGATAATGGGCATTCTGGTAGGTGTGAGATAATATCTCATGGTGGTTTTGATTTGCATTTCCTAATAACCAGTGAAGTTGAGCATTTTTTCATGTTTTTGCACCATTTGTATTTCCTCTTCAAAAAGGTGTCTATGTCTTTTATCCATTTTTAGATTGGATTGCTTGTCTTTCTTTTGTTGAGTTGTAGGATCCCTTTATATATTCAGGATAAAAAACCTGCATCTGATCTGTGGTTTCCAAATATCATCTCCCATTATGTAGGCTGCCTTTATACTTTTCTGACAAAGTCCTTTGATGCACAAAAGTGTTTAATTTTTAGGGGATCCAGTATTACTTAGGGTTCTCTTGGGAAACAGAATCAACAAGAGATATCTATGAATGTAAGATTAATAAAAGTGTCTCATGCAACTGTGACTATGCATGAGTCCAAATTCTGTAGGGCAGGCAGCAGATTGGCAACTCCAATGAAGATGTTTGATTAGCTCCTCAGACAGTGAAACAGCAACTTCAACAAACGTGTTTGATGAACTCCTCAGGAAACGAACTGGCAACTTGGATGAACTGCTTAGGAAATGCTTCACTGGTCGGCTGAAGAAGAAGTGAAGGTCCTCAATCTGTCTCACTAAAAAGTCTTCAACTGATTGAATTAAATCCAGCAAATTGCATTCTCTCATTGTGGAAGACATGCCCTTCATTGACGTAATCAGTCACAGCTGCAGCCAATTGACTGATGATTTAATAAACCAGCCTTCTGGTTTATTAAACAGCCACAAATGTCCTTGCAGCAACAGGCCAGTGCTTGCTTGATCAGACACCTGGGTACCATTACCTGGCCAAGTTGACACATGAACCTAACCATCACAGTCCACCCCTTGTCAACTTGGCAGTTATACACATCACCTGAAATCATACTTTATTTTTAAGTAGAGAACAATAACAGACATATATTTTGCCTAACAATATTCTGCTGTCATTCGTGCAACTGGAAACACACTAAATTTCTCCACAATAGGGTACAAGTCCTTAGGGGACGTTAACTCTTAAAATTGATTTCCTTTAACTTAAATACTGCAAAATGAACAATACAGCTTATGTCATATAGGGGAATAAGACAGAGAAGAAATCAAAGATATTTGTTTTACAGACAAACACAAACATACTCATAACAAAACAAGGAGGAAATATTCATGCCATCATAGTCCTCGTTTCTGTAACTGGTCACATGGCCATAGTTCATATTTATTACTAACTTCTTCCACTACCCATTCCATGTTCCCTTTACCTTCAGCAAGCACTTCAGCTGCCCATGGTTCTTTGCCTGGTGGGGTGAGCCAAACCTTCATTCCTGAAGTTTCTTGGCCATTGGTAGTCCTGTCTGGAGTGGGTTGTTGCATTTTTCCATTGGCTTTAATCACAGGGCATGGTAGTACTAAGAGAAACCCTAGGGGATCTCTTGTAATCCAGGAAAACTCTTCTTTACCTCCATTGTGTAGTTGCAGTGCTATTTCCCCTTGAGAGTAAGGAACAATCACCCCAGCCAGTACAGTAAT
This sequence comes from Choloepus didactylus, assembly GCF_015220235.1. Lineage (NCBI taxonomy): Eukaryota > Metazoa > Chordata > Mammalia > Pilosa > Megalonychidae > Choloepus > Choloepus didactylus. Next base: position 124,658,596 of record NC_051314.1, read on the forward strand.
CCCCATCCTTGCCTGTTGATTCAGAGGCATAAGAAGCTCAAAGTGGCCAGGTGGCAGTCTTAACTTCCAGTTCAATGGAATTATTGCTGTGTTTCCTGGGGAATGCACTCCTCCTTTTGGAACAAAAACTTGTAGACCAGCAGAGCTTAAGGCTGCAGGGACAGGAAGCAAATATTTTCCTAGTGGATCACTAGGAGTGGTAGTGAGTGGTGCCACTCCTGTTTCCACCCCTTGATTCCTGGACCCATGAATCCTGGCTATGGGAGAAACAGCACCAGAGTGGACACTGATTCAGAGCATACACAGCCTCCTGGAGAACACCGCCTAGTTGGTGCCATAATTGAGTCTTCAAAAGGCCATTCCATCATTCTATCAAACCAGCTGCCTCTGGATGATGGGGAATATGGTAAGACCAGAGAATTCCACGAGCATGTGGAATTCCCTCACTTCATTTGCTGTGAAGTGGTTTCCTTGGTCTGAAGCAATGCTGTGTGGAATACCATGATGGTGGATAAGACATTCTGTAAGTCCATGGATGGTAGTTTTGGCAGAAGCATTTTGTGCAGGGAAGGCAAACCCATATCCAGAGTATGTGTCTATTCCAGTAAGAACAAATCACTGCCCCTTCCATGATGGAACTGGTCCAATGTAATCAACCTGCCACTAGGTAGCAGGCTGATCACCATGGGGAATGGTGCCATATCAGGAACTGAGTGTGGGTCTCTGCTGCTGGCAGATTGGGCACTCAGCAGTGTCTGTGGCCAGGTCAGTGTTGTTGAGTAGAAGTCCATGTTGCTGAGTCCATACATAATCTCCATCTGTATCACCATGTCCACTTTGTTCATGAGCCCATTGGGCAATGACATGAGTGGCTGGGGAAGGAGGCTGATTGGTATCCACCAAATGGGTCATTTTATCCACATGGTTATTAAAATCTGCTGAAGTCACCCTCTGGTGAGCATTCACATGGGACACAAATATCTTCATGTTTTTTGCCCACTCAGAAAGATCTATCCACATACCTCTTCCCCAGACTTCTTTGTCACCAATCTTCCAATCATGTTCCTTCCAAGACCCTGACCATCCAGCCAAACCATTAGCAACAGCCCATGAATCAGTATACAAATGCACCTCTGACCAGTTCTCCTTCCAAGCAAGGTAAACAAACAGGTGCACTGCTCGAAGTTCTGCCCACTGGGAGAATTTCCCCTCACCACTGTCCTCCATGGACATCCCAGAAAGGCGCTGCAGTGCTGCAGCTGTCCACTTCCAAATGGTGCCTGCATATTGTGCAGAACCATCTGTAAAACAGGCCCGAGTTTTCTCTTCCTCAGTCAACTGATTGTAAGGAACTACCCAAGATGCCATAGCTGTGAGCAGGGAAAGAGAAGGTAAGGTGGCAGGAGTGGGTGCCATGGACATTTTGGCCACTTCCTCATGTAACTTACTTGTGCCTTCAGGACCCACTTGAGCTCTATCCATATATATCATTTCCATTTTATGATGGAGTGCTGTTGTGCATGCCCAACTTTATGGCTTGGAGGGTCAGACAACACCCAGTTCATGATAGGTAACGCAGGTCTCATGGTAACTTGGTGGCCTATGGTTAAGCATTCTGTCTCTACTAAGGCCCAGTAGCAGGCCAACAGCTGTTTGTCAAATGGAGAGTAGTTATCTGCAGAGGATGGTAAAGCTTTACTCCAAAATCCTAAGGTTCTGCATTGTGATTCTTCTTTAGGAGCCTGCCAAAGTCTCCAAACAGCATCTCTATTTGCCACTGACACTTCCAGCACCATTGGATCAGCTGGATCATATGGTCCAAGTGGCAGAGCAGCTTGCACAGCAGCCTGGACCTGTCACATAGCCTCATCTTGTTCTGGTCCCCACTCAAAACTAGAAGCTTTTCTGGTCACTAGGTAAATGGACTGGAGTAGCACACCCAAATGAGGAATATGTCATCTCCAAAATCCAAAGAAGCCAACCAGATATTGTGCCTCTTCTTTGGTCATATGAGGGGCCACATGCAACAGCTTATCCTTCACCATAGAAGGGATATCTCAACAGACCCCACACCACTGGACACCTAGAAATTTTACAAAGGTGGAAGGTCTCTGTATTTTTGTTGGATTTATCTCCCATCCTCTGCCATGCAAATACCTCACCAATAAATCTAGAGTAGTTGCTACTTCTTGCTCACTAGGTCCAATCAACATGATATGATCAATATAATGGACCAGTGTGATGTCTTGTGGGAGGGAGAAACGATCAAGATCCCTGTGGACCATATTATGACAGGGCTGGAGAGTTGATATCTCCTGAGGTGGCACAGTGAATGTAAACTGCTGGCCTTGCCAGCTGACTGCAAACTGTTTCTGGTGGTCCTTACTGACAGCAACTGAGAAAAAAGCATTTGCCAGATCAATAGCTGTATACCAGGCACCAGGGGATGTGTTGATTTGCTCAATCAATGATACCACATCTGAAACAGAAGCTGCAATTGGAATCACCACCTGGTTAAGCTTATGATAATCCACTGTCATCCTCCAAGACCCATCTGTTTTCTGCACAGACCAAATAAGAGCGCTGAAAGGGGATGTGGTGGGAATCGCCAACCCTGTATCCTTCAAGTCCTTAAGAGTGGCATAATCTCTGCAATCCCTCCAGGAATCCAGTATTGCTTCTGGTTTACTATTTTGCTAGGCAGCAGCAGTTCTAATGGCTTCCACTTGACCTTGCCCACCATAATAGCCCTCACTCCATGAGTCAGGGAACCAATATGAGGATTCTGCCAGTTCCTGAGTATGTCTATTCCAATTATGCATTCCAGAACTGGAGAAATAACCACAGAATGGGAATGGGAACCCACTGGACCCACTGTGAGATGGACCTGAGCTAAAACTCCATCAATCACTTAACCTCCATAAGCCCCAACTCTGACTGGTGGACCAGAGTGACATTTTGGGTCTCCTGGAATTAATGTCACTTCTGAACCGGTGTCTAATAATCTGCAAAATATCTGATCATTTCCTTTTCCCCAATGCACAGTTACCCTGGTAAAATGCTGTAGGTCCCCTTGGGGAAGATTAACAGTATAAATTTTTGGCAGTGTAACAGGGTCTTTCTCCAAGGTACCAAGGGTACCCGGCCTTCCCCTCATTCAAGGGGCTCTGGATCTATAAACTGTCTCAAGTATGGGAATTGATTTAGGGGCCATGACTCTCTGTTTTTGAAATTTAAGGTACACTTTTGTTCACTTGACCTAGAATTTTTCTGCGTACACAACTTCAACATAAATTTAGTGGACTTCCCATCAATTTTACTGCTAGGTACTCCATGATCTACTAGACAATGCCATAAGTCTCTGTGAGTTAGATTATTTTGACTGCTGCCTTGAGCCTATTTTCCATTATGGTAGCCATGCCCACCTTGTCTTTGATGATTAACTGCTGCCACATGGCTTTTGCTGACTCTGGATCTGATTATCCCCATTGTGTTTCAGGATTCCAGCTCAGTGACAGCTGTTCCCACAGTAATATCTGACCTACAGAGAAGGGTGACTACAGAGCTCTTCAGGGATGATGGAACTAGTCTCACAAATTTATTCCTCACAGTTCTGGCTAAAGGTGTGTACTCTGGACATTCCAGGGATGTGTGAGCAAGTCTGTGATAAATCCACTCTAACATTCCAATCTCTGTAAGACTTTGAATCTCCTCCTCTACATTATACCAGAGCAGTTCTGGCATTTTGAGCTCTGGTAATGCCAGCCACCTTTTGATACATGTTTCAGCCAACCACCCAAACAGACTGTTAATGCCCTTTCTGATCCCTTGAGCTACAAAAATCTCTGCTTAGTGGGCCCATATCAGTAAGTTCAGTCTGATCCAACTTTATGTTCCTTCCACCATTATCCCACACCTTCAATATCCATTCCCACACATATTACCCTGGTTTCTGTCTTTATAAGTTGGAAAACTCATACAATTATTTTGCAGTATAGCATACTTCCTCATGGGTCACGCTTTGTATGTCACCCTTTGGGGACTGTTGGGACTTTAGTCTAGTTATAGGTATTGAAGCAAAGACTGGTGGTGGGGCTGGGTCATTAAAAGAATTAGAGGTATCCTTCAAGCCATTTACCTCAGGGCATTCTGTTGCAGTTTCATCTCATGAAACAAGATTAATCTCTCCAGACAGAGGAGTGAGGGCTGCTTCCTCATAGGATGTGATTACAGGATTAGCAGGCACTGAAAAGTTAATTTCTTTAGGTGGAGGTTGGGATGGCAGTCTCCTTAGAGCAGACTGGAGGTGGGGAAGCTGTTTCCTCAGGGCAGAGTGGAGGTGGGGGAGGCGGTTTCCTCAGGACAGACCACCGCAAGTATATCTAACATGACTCAGCAGAATCCAGGGTTCCAATGTCCTCACTGCCATTATTATCAATCCATAAGTCCCTATCCCAAGTTTCAGGATCCCATTCTTTTCCAATCAGTGCCTTTACTTTAAGAGCAGACACCCTGCGAGGTTGACATTTTAGTTTACATTGTAAATCTGCTACTTGCACAATGAGACTCTGCATATGGTTTTCTGAAATGTCAAGTCTGTCACCACAGGAAATACAATTATCTTTCAGGGCTCTCATAGAAACCTTTACATCTCTCATACAGTGCTTGAGTTTTAAATTTGAAGCCTTTAGCCCATCCCTTTCTCTTATAACTTTATCCAACATATCTAAGAGTAGTCAGCCAACATCATTATAACTCTTAATTCTGCAAAACTCTGTGAAGGTGTCAAAAACACTGTCACCCAGAGCCTTGCTTCATACAAGAGTTTCATTAGGAGAATCAAATGGTGCTATTTTGTGTATCTCCATTGCCAACTCAAGCCATGGACTGTCAGTGCTATCTTGATTATTCAAAATGGAGTCATTAGTGACTTTGAATCTAATCAGAGTAGAAAACAAATTATAAAAACCCATTTAAGATTCTGTTTCTCAAGAACCACTCCCTGTACCAAGCTGTATTAGTTAGGGTTCTCTAGGGAAAAAGAATCAATGAGAGAGATCTATAAATATAAGATTTATAAAAGTGTCTCACACAACTGTGGATATGCACAAGTCCAAATTCCATTGGGCAGGCAGCAACCTGGCAACTCCAGTGAAGATGTTCGATGAACTCTTCAGGCAGTGAACTAGCAACTTCGATGAACGTGTTCGATGAACTCCTCAGGAAATGAACTGGCAACATTGACAAACTCCTCAGGAAGTGCTTCGCTGGTCAGCTGAAGAAGAAGTGAAGGCCCTCTGTCTCACTTAAAAGGCTTTGACAGATTGGATTAAATCCAGCAAATTGCATTCTCTCATTGTGGAAGACATGCCTTTCATTGACATAATCAGTCATAGCTGCAGTCAATTGACTGATGATTTAATAAACCAGCCTTTGGTTTATTAACCAACCACAAATGTCCTTGCAGTAAGTTAGGCCAGTGCTTGCTTGACCAGACACCTGGGTACCATTATCTGGCCAAGTAGACACATGAACCTAACCATCATCAATCCCATTTGTCTACTTGTTCTTTGCTCACACCTTGGGTGTGAGATGTAGGAAACCACCACCTATCACAAGATCTTTAAGATATTGCCTTACATTTTCTTCTATGAGTCTTATGGTCTTAGCAATAATGTTTAGGTCTTTGCTCCATTTCAGTTAATTTTTGTATAAGGTGTGAGATAGGAGTCCCCTTTCATTCTTTTGGAAACAGATATCCAGTTCTACAAACACCATTTATTGAACAGGCTGCTCTGTCCAAGTTGCTTTGGCTTGACTGCCTTATCAAAGATCAATTGTCCATAGATGCTAGAGTCTATTTCTGAACACTCAATTCAATTCCATTGGTCAGTATATCTGTCCTTATGCCAGTACCAGACTGTTTTAACCACTGTAGCTTTGTAATATGTTTCAAAGTCAGGTAGTGTGAGACCTCCCACTTTGTTCCTCTTTCTCAAGATATTTTTTGACTATTCGGGGCACTTTCCCTTCCAAATAAATTTGGTTATTGGTTTTTCTATTTCTGTAGAGGAAGTTGTTGGGATTTTAATTGGTATCTCATTCAATTTATAAATAAGTTTAGGTAAAATTGCCATCTTAACTAATTTAGTCTTCCAATCCATGAACATGGTATGTTCTTCCATTTTGTTAGGTCCTGTTTGATTTGGTTTAGCAGTTTCTTGTAGTTTTCTGTATAAAGGTCTTTTGTATCCTTGGTTAAGTTTCTTCCTAAATATTGATTCTTTTGGTTGCTATTGTAAATGGAATTTTTTTCTTGATTTCCTCCTCTTTTTGCACATTCCTTGTGTACAGGAACACTACAGATTTTTGCATGTTGATCTTGTAGCCTGCCACTTTGCTGTATTCATTGATTAGCTCTAATAGGTTTTCTGTAGATTCTTCTGGATTTTCTACATATAGAATAATGTCATCAGCAAACAGTGGAAGTTTTACTTCTTCCTCTCCAATTGGATGCCTTTTATTTCTTTTTCTTGCCTAACTGCTCTAGTTAGCATTTCCAGCACAATGTTGAATAACAATAGTGACAGTGGGCATCCCTGTCTTGTTCCTGATCTTGAAGGGAAAGATTTCAGTCTCTCCACATTGAGTATGATGTTAGCTGTGGGTTTTTCATATATTGCCTTTATCATATTGAGAAATTTCCCTTCTATTCCTATCCTTTGAAGTATTTTCATCAGGAAAGGATGTTGAATTTTGTCAAATGTCTTTTCTGCATTGATCAAGATGATCATGTGTTTCTTCTGTTTGGATTGATTGATATGGTGTATTACATTAATTGATTTTCTTGTGTTGAACCAGTCTTGCATACCTGGAATAAATCCCACCTACTCATGGTGTATAATTGTTTCAATGTGCTGCTGGATTTGATTTGCAAGTATTTTGTTGAGGATTTTTGCATCTATGTTCATTAAAGAGATTGGTCTGTAGTTTTCTTTTTTTGTAATATGTTTGCCTGATTTTTGTATTAGGGTGATGTTGGCTTCATAGAATGAGTTAGGTAGCTCTCTCTCTTCTTCAATTTTTTTGAAGAGTTTGAGAAAGATTGGTACTAATTCTTTCTTAAATGCTGTGCCAGTATAAATGTATTATGTCCCCTAAAATGTCACTATTTTTAATCTTGTGTGGGCAGACATATTAGTGTTGATTATATTGTAAATCTTTGAGTGTTTCCATGGAGATGTACCCCACCCACTCTGATTGGATAGTTTCTGTGGAAGTGTGGCCCCACCCATTCAGCATGGACCTTGATTGGTTTGCTAGAGCACTGTATAAGCTTGCACAGAAGGAGTGAGCTTGCTACAGTGAAGAGGGACACTTTGAAGAATGCACATGAGCTGAGACAGGAGCTGCAGAAGAGAGACAGTTGAAGATGGCCTTTGAAAGCAGACTTTTGCTCTGAGAAGCTAAGAGAGGACAAATGCCCCAAGAGCAACTGAGAGTGAAATTTTGGAGAGAAGCTGAAGCCTAGAGAGGAACATCTTGGGAGAAAGCCATTTTGAAACCAGAACTCTGGAGCAGATGCCAGCCATGTGCCTTCCCAGCTAACAGAGGTTTCTGGATGCCATTTGCCATTCTCCAGCGAAGGTACATAAAGGTCTTAAGACTGTAACTGTGTAACCAAATAAACACCCTCTTGTAAAAGCCAATCCATTTCTGGTGTTTTGCATTCCAGCAGCATTAGCAAACTAGAACAAATACTTGGTAGAATTCACATGTGAAGCCATCTGGTCTGGGCTTTTCTTTTTGGGAACTTTTTGATTACTTTCTCAATCTGCTTACATGTGATTGTTGAGGTCATCTACTTCTTCTTGAGCCAATTTTGGTTGTTTATGCTTTTCTAGGAAGTTGTCCATTTCATTTAAGTTGTCTAGTTTATTAGCATATAGTTGCTTATAGTATTCTCTCATTATCTCCATTTCTGTAGTGTCAGTAGTTATGTCTCCTTTTCTGTTTCTTATTGCATTTATTTACATCTTCTCTCTCTCTTTTTGTTTTTTAGCCTAGCTAGCCTAGCATCATTTTTTTTTTTTAGATTTTATCAAAGAACCAAATTCTGGTTTGTTGATTCTCTCTATTGTTTTCCTGTTCTCAATTTCATTTATTTATGCTCTAATCTTTGTTATTTCTTCCCTCTGTTTGCTTTGAGGTTAGTTCCTCCATGTTAACAGTTAATTCCTCAATTTTTCCTCTCTCTTCTCTTTTAATATAGGCATTTAGGACAAAAAACTTCCCTCTCAGCACCTCCTTTGCTGCATCCCATGTTTTGATATGCTGTCTTTTCATTGTCATTTGCCTTGAGGTATTTACTAATTTTTCTTGTAATTTTTTCCTTTACCCACTGGTTTTCTAAGAGGATGTTGTTTAGCCACCATACATTTGTGAATTTTATGACCTTCTGCCTGTTCCAACTTCATTCCATTATGGTATGAGAAAGGGTTTTGTATAATACCAATATTTGTAAATTAGTTGAGACTTGCTTTGTGATCCAACATGTGGTGTATTCTAGAGAATGTCTCATGAGCATTTGAGAAAAGAGTGTATCCTGCTATTGTTAGATGTAGTGTTGTATAAATGCCTGTCAAGTCTAGTTCATTTATTGTACAATTCAACATCTTCATTTCTTTATTGATCCTCTGTCTAGATGTTCTATCCATTGATGAGAGTGGTGTATTGAAGTCTCCAACTATTATTGTAGAGGTATCTACTTCTCCTTTCAGTGTTCTCAGTGTTTGCCTCATGAATTTTTGGGCATTCTGGCTTCATGAATAAATATTTATGATTGTTATGTTTTCTTGATGAATTGACCCCATTATTAATATACAGTTCCTTCTTTGTCTGTTTTAATTGTTTCACTTTTGAAGTCTAATTTGTCTGATATTAATATAGTTACTCCTGCTTTTTCCAGTTGTTGTTTGCATGAAATATCTTTTTCCAACCTTTCACTTTCAGCCCATTTTTGTCCTTGTGTCTAAAGTGAGTTTCTTGTAGATAGCATATACATGGGTCCTGTTTTTTAATCCATTCTGCCAGTCTGTGTCTTTTTACTGGGGAATTTATTCCATTAACATTTAGTGTTATTACTGTAAGGGTAGTATTTTCTTCTACCATTTTGTCTTTTGAATTTTATATGTCATATCTTATTTTTTCCTTTGTTTCCTTTTACCTTTCCTGATAATCTTCATTTCTGCACTCTTCTCTGACTCTCTCTCTCCTGTCTTTTCCTATCAGCCTGTAGCACTCCCTTTAATATTTCTTGTAGCACTGGTCTCTTATTCACAAACTCTCTCAGTGTCTGTTTGTCTGAAAACATTCTAATCTCTCCCTCATTTTTTCTTTCAGTTTTATTGATATATATTCACATACCATGCAATCATCTGTGGTGTACAATCAACTGTTCACAGTACCATCATATAGTTGCGCATTCATCACCCCAATCTATTTTTGAACATTTTCCTTATACCAGAAAGAATCAGAATAAGAATAAAAAATAAAAATAAAAAAGAACACCAAAATCATATCCCCTATCCCACCCGATTTTTCATTTAGTTTTTGTTCCCATTTTTCTACTCATCCATCCATACACTGGATAAAGGGAGTGTGATCCACAAGGTTTTCACAATCATGCTGTCACCTTTGTAATCTACATTGTTATACAATCATCTTCAACAGTCAAGGCTACTGGTTTGGAGTTTGGTAGTTTCAGGTATTTACTTCTAGCTATTCCAATACATTAAAACCTAAACATGTTATCTATATAGTGCATAAGAATGTCCACCAGAGGGAACTCTCAACTCAATTTGAAATCTCTGAGCCACTGCACCTTTATTTCATTTCATTTCACATCCCCCTTTTGCTCAAGAAGATGTTCTCATTCCCACAATGCCAGGTCCAGATTCATCACTGGGAGTCATATGCTACATTGCCAGGAGATTTACACCCCTGGGAACTCCCTCATTTTTGAAGGACAGTTTTGCTGAATATAGAATTCTTGTTTGGCAGTTTTTCTCTTTCAGGATCTTAAATATATCATGCCACTTCTTCTCACCTCCCTGGTTTCTACCGCAGTCAATTTTTGAACATTTTCCTTACACCAAAATGTATAAAAGAACATCCAAATCAAGCCATTCCCCCATCCCACCCTATTTTTCATTTAGTTTTTGTCCCCAATTTTCTACTCATTCATCCATACACTGAACAAAGGGAGTGTGAGCCACAAGCTTTTTACAATCACACTGTCACACCATCCAAGCTGCATAGTGACACAATCATCTTCAAAAATCAAGGCTACTGGTTTACAGTTCAACAGTTTCAGGTATTTCCTTCTAGCTATTCCAATACACTAAATCCTAAAAAGGATATCTATATAGTGCATAAGATTGCCCTCCAGAGTGACTTCTTGACTCCATTTGAAATCTCACAGCCAGTGAAACTTTATTTTTTTGTTTCATTTCACTTCATCCTTTTGGTCAAGATTTTCTCATTCCTACAAGTACCATGCTGTTTTGACCAATGTAATGTGTAGTATGCTTTAAAGTCAGGTAGTGTGAGACCTCCCACTTCATTCCTCTTCTCACGATATTTTTGGCTATTTGGGGCACATTTCCTCCACAAATAAATTTGTTTTTTTTTTCTTTCTATTTCTGCAAAGTAAGTTGTTGGGATTTTAATTGATTCTGTATTGAATCTATAAATCAGTTTAGGTAGAATTGGCATCTTAACTATATTTAGTCTTCCAATTCATGAATACAGTATGTTCATCCATTTTTTTAAGGTCCTGTTTGATTTCTTTTAGAAGTTTCTTGTATATTTCTGTGTATATGTTTTTTGTGGCCTTGGTTAAGTTTATTCCTAAATGATTATTTTGGTTGCTATTGTAAATGGAATTTTTTCTTGATTTCCCCTTCCTGTTGCTCATTACTTGTGCATAGGAACCCTGCTGATTTTTGCACATTGATCTTGTACCCTGCCACTGTATTTATTGATTAGCTTTAGTAGCTTTGCTGTAGATTTTTCTGGATTTTCTACACAAAGTTCATGTCATCTGCAAATAGTGAAAGTTTTGCTTCTTCCTCTCTAATATAGATGCCTTTTTTTTCATTTTATTGAGATATATTCACATACCACACAGTCATACAAAACAAATCGTACATTCGATTGTTCACAGTACCATTACATAGTTGTACAGTCATCACCAAAATCAATCCCCGACACCCTCATTACCACACACACAAATATAACCAGAATAATAATTAAAGTGAAAAAGAGCAACTAAAGTAAAAAAGAACACTGGGCATCCTTGTCTGTTTGTTTGTTTCCTTTCCCCATCTTTCACTCATCCATCCACAAACTAGACAAAGGGGAGTGTGATCCCCATGCCCCCCCCAATCCCACTGTCCCCCCTCATAAGCCACATTTTTATACAATTGTCTACAAGATTCATGGGTTCTGGGTTGCAGTTTGATAGTTTCAGGTATCTACCGCCAGCTACCCCAATTTATTAGAACCTAAAAAGGGTTGTCTCTATTGTGCATCAGAGTGCCCACCAGAGTGAACTCTTGGCTCCTTTTGGAATCTCTCTGCCACTGAAGCTTATTTCATTTCCTTTCACTTCCCCCTTTTGGTCAAGAAGATGTTCTCCATCCCATGATGCCAGGTCTACATTCCTCCCTGGGAGTCATATTCCACGTTGCCAGGGAGATTCACTCCCCTGGGTGTCTGATCCGACATAGGGGGGAAGGCAGTGATTTCACCTTTCAAGTTGGCTTAGCTAGAGAGAGAGGGCCACATCTGAGCAACAAAGAGGCATTTGGGAGGAGGCTCTTAGGCACAATTATAGGGAGGTCTAGCCTCTCCTTTGCAGCAACCGTCTTCCCAAGGGTAAATCCTGTGGTAGAGGGCTCAATCCATCAAACCACCAGTCTCTGTAGATGTCTTTTATATCTTTTTCTTGCCTAATAGCTCTAGCTAGAACTTCCAGCAAACTGTATTGTGTTTTTAATTTCAAATTCCAATTGCTTGTTCTTAGTACAAAAGAAAAACCATTGACTTTTCTATATTAACCTTGTATCTTGCAAACTTATGATAACTTTTCCCTTCCAGGAGTTCTTTGGGATTTTCTGCATAGACAATCATATGATCTTCAAACAAAGACAGTTTTATTTTTCCCTTCCCAATTTGTGTACATTTGTTGCCTTTTCTTATCTTACTGCATTGACTAGGAATTCTGGTACAATGTTGAACAGGAGTGGTGAGAGAGAATATCTTTGTCTTGTTCTCAATCTTAGGGAGAATGCATCTAGTTGCACCTTTAAGTATGACCTTAAGCTGTTGGTTTTTTTAAATTTTTTTTAAATTTTTTTATTTTTTTTTAATTGACATATATTCACATACCACGCAGTCATACAAAACAAATCAAACTTTCGATTGTTCACAGTACCATTACATAGTTGTACATTCATCACCTAAATCAATCCCTGACACCTTCATTAGCACACACACAAAAATAACAAGAATAATAATTAGAGTGAAAAAGAGCAATTGAAGTAAAAAAGAACACTGGGTACCTTTGTCTGTTTCCTTCTCCTATTTTTCTACTCATCCATCCATAAACTAGACAAAGTGCAGTGTGGTCCTTATGGCTTTCCCAATCCCATTGTCACCCCTCATAAGCTACATTTTTATACAACTGTCTTCAAGATTCATGGGTTCTGGGTTGTAGTTTGATAGTTTCAGGTATCCACCACCAGCTACCCCAATTCTTTAGAACCTAAAAAGGGTTGTCTAAAGTGTGTGTAAGAGTGCCCACCAGAGTGATCTCTCGGCTCCTTTTGGATTCTCTCTTCTACTGAAGCTTATTTCATTTCCTTTCACATCCCCCTTTTGGTCAAGAAGATGTTCTCTGTCCCACGATGCCAGGTCTACATTCCTCCCCAGGAGTCATACTCCATGTTGCCAGGGAGATTCACTCCCCTGGGTGTCTGATCCCACGTAGGGGGGAGGGCAGTGATTTCACCTTTCAAGTTGGCTTAGCTAGAGAGAGAGGGCCACATCGGAGCAACAAAGAGGCATTCGGGAGGAGGCTCTTAGGCACAATTATAAGGAGGCCTAGCCTCTCCTTTGCAGCAACCATCTTCCCAAGGGTAAAACCTGTGGTAGAGGGCTCAAGCCATCAAACCACCAGTCCCCTATATCTGTGGTCATGTTAGCAACCATCGAGGTGGGGTAGGCAAATACCCCTGCATTCTCCACAGGCTCCTCAAGGGGGCACTACATCTTTTTATCCTTGTTTTTCTTTTTTTTTTTTAACTTTCCCTTCTTTTTTAAATCAACTCTATGAAAAAAAAGTTAAAAAGAAAACAAACATACAATAAAAGAACATTTCAAAGAGACCATAACAAGGGAGTAAGAAAAAGACAACAAACCTAAGATAACTGCTTAACTTCCAACATGTTCCTACTTTACCCCAAGAAAGTTACCTAATACAGCAACATTTCTGTGAACTTGTTCCTACTATATTCATCAGAAATTAACAGACCATAGTCATTCCTGGGCATCCCCAGAACGTTAAATAGCTTATCTGTCCTTCTTGGATTCTTGTTCCCCCTTCCTTAATTGCTCTCTATTGCTAGTTCCCCTACATTCTACATTATAGACCATTTGTTTTACATTTTTCAAAGTTCACATTAGTGGTAGCATATAATATTTCTCTTTTTGTGCCTGGCTTATTTCGCTCAGCATTATGTCTTCAAGGTTCATCCATGTTGTCATATGTTTCATGAGATCATTCCTTCTTACTGCCGTGTAGTATTCCATCGTGTGTATATACCACATTTTATTTATCCACTCATCTGTTGAAGGACATTTGGGTTGTTTCCATCTCTTGGCAATTGTGAATAATGCTGCTATGAACATTGGCGGGCAGATATCTGTTCGTGTCACTGCTTTCCGACCTTCCGGGTATACACTGAGAAGTGCAATTGCTGGATCGAATGGTAACTCAATATCTAGTTTTCTAAGGAACTGTCAGACTGACTTCCAGAGTGGCTGAACCATTATACAGTCCCACCAACAAAGAATAAGAGTTCCAATTTCTCCACATCCCCTCCAGCATTTGTAGTTTCCTGTTTGTTTAATTGCAGCCATTCTAATTGGTGTGAGATGGTATCTCATTGTGGTCTTAATTTGCATCTCTCTAATAGCTAGTGAGGCTGAACATTTTTTCATGTGTTTCTTGGCCATTTGTATTTCCTCTTCAGAGAACTGTCTTTTCATATCTTTTGCCCATTTTATAATTGGGCTGTCTGTACTATTGTCACTGAGTTGTAGGATTTCTTTATATATGCAAGATATCAGTCTTTTGTCAGATACATGGTTTCCAAAAATTTTTTCCCATTGAGTTGGCTGCCTCTTTACCTTTTTGAGAAATTCCTTTGAGGTGCAGAAACTTCTAAGCTTGAGGAGTTCCCATTTATCTATTTTTTCTTTTGTTGCTTATGCTTTGGGTGTAAAGTCTAGGAAGTGGCCGCCTAATACAAGGTCTTGAAGATGTTTTCCTACATTATCTTCTAGGACTTTTATGGTACTTTCTTTTATATTGAGATCTTTGGTCCATTTTGAGTTAATTTTTGTGTAGGGGGTGAGGTAGGGGTCCTATTTCATTCTTTTGGATATGGATATCCAACTCTCCCAGCCCCATTTGTTGAAGAGACCATTATGACTCAGTTCAGTGACTTTGGGGGCCTTATCAAAGATCAGTCGGCCATAGATCTGAGTGTCTATCTCTGAATTCTCAATTTGATTCCATTGATCTATATGTCTATCTTTGTGCCAGTACCACGCTGTTTTGACAACTGTGGCTTTATAATAAGCTTCAAAGTCAGGGAGTGTAAGTCCTCCCATTTTGTTTTTCTTTTTTAGAGTGTCTTTAGCAATTCGAGGCATCTTCCCCTTCCAAATAAATTTGATAACTAGCTTTTCCAAGTCTGCAAAGTAGGTTGTTGGAATTTTGATTGGGATTGCATTGAATCTGTAGATGAGTTTCGGTAGAATTGACATCTTAATGACATTTAGCCTTCCTATCCATGAACATGGAATATTTTTCCATCTTTTAAGGTCCTCTTCTATTTCTTTTAGTAGAGTTATGTAGTTTTCTTTGTACAGGTCTTTTACATCTTTGGTTAAGTTTATTCCTAGGTACTTGATTTTTTTAGTTGCTATTGAAAATGGTATCTTTTTCTTGAGTGTCTCTTCAGTTTGTTCATTTCTAGCATATAGAAACATTACTGACTTATGTGCATTAATCTTGTATCCCGCTACTTTGCTAAATTTGTTTATTAGCTCTAGTAGCTGTATTGTCGATTTCTCAGGGTTTTCTAGATATAAGATCATATCATCTGCAAACAATGACAGTTTTACTTCTTCTGTTCCAATTTGGATGCCTTTTATTTCTTTGTCTTGCCGGATTGCCCTGGCTAGCACTTCCAGCACAATGTTGAATAACAGTGGTGACAGCAGGCATCCTTGTCTTGTTCCTGATCTTAGAGGGAAGGCTTTCAGTCTCTCACCATTGAGTACTATGCTGGCTGTGGGTTTTTCATATATGCTCTTTATCATGTTGAGGAAGTTTCCTTCAATTCCTACCTTTTGAAGTGTTTTTATCAAAAACAGATGTTGGATTTTGTCAAATGCTTTTTCAGCATCTATTGAGATGATCAATTGATTTTTCCCTTTTGACTTGTTAATGTGTTGTAATACATTGATTGTTTTTCTTATGTTGAACCATCCTTGCATGCCTGGAATGAACCCCACTTGGTCATGGTGTATGATTTTTTTAATGTGTCTTTGGATTCAGTTTGCAAGTATTTTGTTGAGGATTTTTGCATCTATATTCATTAGGGAGATTGGCCGGTAGTTTTCCTTTTTTGTAGCATCTTTGCCTGGTTTTGGTATTAGATTGATGTTAGCTTCATAAAATGAGTTAGGTAGTGTTCCATTTTCTTCAATGTTTTGAAAGAGTTTGAGTAAGATTGGTGTCAGTTCTTTCTGGAAAGTTTGGTAGAATTCCCCTGTGAAGCCATCTGGCCCTGGGCATTTATTTGTGGAAGCTTTTTGGTGACTGATTGGATCTCTTTGCTAGTGATGGGTTGGTTGAGGTCTTCTATTTCTTCTCTGGTCAGTCTAGGTTGTTCATATGTTTCCAGGAAATTGTCCATTTCTTCTACATTATCCAGTTTGTTGCCATACAGTTGTTCATAATATCCTCTTATAATTTTTTTAATTTCTTCAGGATCTGCAGTTATGTCACCTTTTTCATTCATTATTTTGTTTATATGGGTCTTCTCTCTTTTTGATTTTGTCAGTCTAGCTAGGGGCTTGTCAATCTTGTTGATCTTCTCAAAGAACCAACTTTTGGTGATATTTATCCTCTCTATTGTTTTTTTGTTCTCTATGTCATTTATTTCTGCTTTAATCCTTGTTATTTCTTTTCTTCTACTTGGTTTAGGATTGGTTTGCTGTTCATTTTCTAGCTTCTTCAGTTGATCCATTAGTTCTTTGATTTTGGCTCTTTCTTCCTTTTTAATATATGCGTTTAGTGCTATAAATTTCCCCCTTAGCACTGCTTTTGCTGCATCCCATAGGTTTTGGTATGTTGTGTTCTCATTTTCATTCGTCTCTATATATTTAGCAATTTCTCTTGCTACTTCTTCTTTAACCCACTGATTGTTTAGGAGTGTGTTGTTTAACCTCCAGGTATTTGTGAATTTTCTAAGTCTCTGATGGTTATTGACTTCTAATTGTATTCCATTGTGGTCAGAGAATGTGCTTTGAATAATTTCAATCTTTTTAAATTTATTGAGGCTTGTTTTATGTCCCAGCATATAATCTATTCTGGAGAAAGTTCCGTGAGCACTAGAAAAGTATGTGTATCCTGGTGATTTGGGATGTAATGTCCTGCATATGTCTGTTAAATCTAATTCATTTATCAGATTGTTTAGGTTTTCAATTTCCTTCTTGGTCTTCTGTCTGGTTGATCTATCTATAGGAGAGAGTGATGTGTTGAAGTCTCCCACAATTATTGTGGAAACATCAATTGCTTCCTTTAGTTTTGCCAGTGTTTCTCTCATGTATTTTGTGGCACCTTGATTGGGTGCATAGACATTTAGGATTTTTATTTCTTCTTGTTGAATTGCCCCTTTTATTAGTATGTAGTGGCCTTCTTTGTCTCTCAAAACATCCCTGCATTTAAAGTCTATTTTATCTGAGATTAATATTGCTACACCTGCTTTCTTTTGGCTGTAGCTTGCATGAAATATTTTTTTCCATCCTTTCACTTTCAGTTTCTTTGTGTCCCTGTGTCTAAGATGAATCTCTTGTATGCAACATATTGATGGTTCACTTTTTTTGATCCATTCTGTGAATCTATATCTTTTAATTGGGGAGTTTAATCCATTTACATTCAACGTTATAACTGTGAAGGCATTTCTTGAATCAGCCATTTTATCCTTTTGTTTATGCTTGTCATATTTTTCCCCTCTCTCTATTAATATCCTTTATTGTACCCATACCAAATCTCTTTGGTTCTGAACCTTTCTCCATGTCTCTCTGTCCTTTCTTTGTTTCTCTGTCTGTAGGGCTCCCTTTAGTATCTCCAGTAGGGGAGGTCTCTTGTTAGCAAATTCTCTCAGCATTTGTTTGTCTGTGAAAAATTTAAGCTCTCCCTCAAATTTGAAGGAGAGCTTTGCTGGATAAAGTATTCTTGGCTGGAAATTTTTCTCACTCAGAATTTTAAATATATCGTGCCACTGCCTTCTCGCCTCCATGGTGGCTGCTGAGTAGTCACTACTTAGTCTTATGCTGTTTCCTTTGTATGTGGTGAATTGCTTTTCTCTTGCTGCTTTCAGAACTTGCTCCTTCTCTTCCGTGTTTGACAGTGTGATCAGTATATGTCTCGGAGTGGGTTTATTTGGATTTATTCTATTTGGAGTTCGCTGAGCATTTATGATTTGTGTATTTATGTTGTTTAGAAGATTTGGGAAGTTTTCCCCAACAATTTCTTTGAATACTCTTCCTAGACCTTTACCCTTTTCTTCCCCTTGTGGAACACCAATGAGTCTTATATTCGGACGTTTCATATTATCTATCATATCCCTGAGGTCCATTTCGATTTTTTCAATTTTTTTCCCCATTCTTTCTTTTATGCTTTCATTTTCCATTCTGTCATCTTCCAGATCACTGATTCGTTGTTCAACTTCCTCTAGTCTTGTACTATGAGTGTCCAGAATCTTTTTAATTTGGTCAACAGTTTCTTTAATTTCCATAAGATCATCCATTTTTTTATTTAGTCTTGCAATGTCTTCTTTATGCTCTTCTAGGGTCTTCTTGATCTCCTTTGTGTCCCGCACTATGGTCTCATTGTTCATCTTTAGTTCTTTGAGTAGCTGCTCTAGGTGCTGTGTCTCTTCTGGTCTTTTGATTTGGGTGCTTGGGCTTGGGTTATCCATATCGTCTAGTTTTTTCATATGCTTTATAATTTTCTGTTGTTTTTGCCTCTTGGCATTTGCTGAACTTGATAGGATTCTTTTAGGATCTGTAGACCAATTGAAGTCCTTATCTCTGATTTATCAGATCTACAGCTTCGTGGAGTACACTTTCTCTAACTAACCAGCAGGTGGCGTCCATGTGCCATCTGTTCTCCACAAGGCAGTTCTCCCCTGCTTAGCCTTTTTGGTGAGTGGGGGAGTGAGTATTGTGGGGTCCAATTGGCGTACCAAGCTTGCGTGTGTAGTTGGTGTTGCCCACCCTGTATATGGGGCGTGTTTCTGGGCAGTCAGGGATGGGGGGTGGCTCTAACAATCAAATCTCCCTGGTGATCCTAGAGTTTTAAAGCTGCTGCAATAGTCTAATCCTTCAGTTCAGTCCTGCCACAGTTTGTCTCTGCCACTGACCCAGAAGTCTTTGGTATTGGCGTATGGCTCCTGAGACTTGCAAGTGGGCCCCTCTTCCAGGCTGTGCACCCCCTGGTCCTCTGTTGAGGGATGACTGTGCTATGTCACAGGTGAGTGCCATCCCCCTAGGGGAGTTCTGGGCTGCTGGGCTGTGTAGGGAGGCTCCCAGTCTGCTGAAATGATGGCTGAATGGGGGTTTGTTAATTCACACTGCTCCGCCTTCCCAACTCTGGGACAGTCAGCTTAGGTTGCAGGGAAGGCTAATGTCCACACCCAGTTTTGTGGTGTGTGCCTGTTATTTGAAGCACTTCCATCACACTGGGTTGTCTGGGGCAGCTCTGGGCTGTGGGGCTGGCGACGGGCAGGAGTGTTTCCTGTCCACCAGGGTAATGGCTGTGAGCAGACACCCCCATTTTCTTGGGAAGTTGTGGTGTTTAGTGAATTTTCTCAGCCACTGGATTATTGCCTTTTGTCTCAGAGCTCTCTTAGTTCTGCTCTTGTCTTGACCTGCCCAAATTGTAAGTCTTTGAAGCTTTCTGTATTGGGCTTCTTAGAGTAATTGTTTTAGAAAAAGAAAAAAGGATTAAAAAAAAGGGCCCTCCTCAGAGATCTAATGGGTTATTGAAATGCTAAGAGACAAAGTGATTAGGGCCATTAAGGAAAGGTCCACAGGGCAGAGAGATCAGCTTTTCTTCAGGATTTGCATATGAGCCTCAGGGCGTGAGCTCTGCCCTTCCCCTTTCTATGTTCACCAGAACTCCAAAAATACTCCGCTTTTATTTTGGAGTTTTTCCTGTTGTTTTTTTCTATGCCTGTCTCCTCTCTGCTGGGCTGGCTGCTCTCAGATTCTCTGGTGTCTGGTCTCAGTCTATCTACGGTTTGGATCCGTAGAATGAGTTTCTGATAAGGGCTGCCACTGCAGTTCTCCTTTCTCCTTCCCGGAGCTGACAGCCCCTCCTCCCATGGGACTGAGACTGACAGGGAGTGGCGCGGGTCCCCTGGCCACAAAAACTTACAGATTTCGCTGATCCCAGGAGTTCCACGTTTTCATGAGTGTTGTATGAAGTATGCCCAAAGTCAGATTGCTCTGTGGTGTCCAGTCCATGCAGTTCCTGGCTTTCTACCTAGTTTCCTAGAGGAGTAACTAAAACATACAGCTCACCAGTCCGCCATCTTGCCCCACCCCTCCAGCTGTTGGTTTTTAAATATATGTTCTTTATCCAATTGAGTAAATTCTGATCTATTTCCAGTTTCCTGAGTAATTTTTTAAATTGGGAATGGGTATGGGATTTGTCAAATGCTTTTCTGCATCTCTTGATATGATCATGTGATTTTCTTCTTTAACTGCTTTTGCAATGAATTATATTAAATGATTTTTTAAAAGTTTTATTGTGATATATTCACACACCCATACAATCCATCCAAGGTATAAAATCAGTAGTTCACAGTATCATCACATATTTGTGCATTCATCACCACAACTTTATAACATTTTAATTTTAAGATGAAAGACCCTTTTCTTCTTTTTCCATTCACTTCTACAGATTTTTTTTAAATTTAACTGAAATATAGTCACATACCATACAATCATCCAAATTGTAAAACAATTGCTCACAGTATCATATATAGCTGTGCATTCATCACCACAATTTTTGAACATTTTCATTGCTCAAAAAATAAAAATAAGAATAAAAATAAAAGTAAAAAGAACACCCAAACTGTCCCACACCCTTCTTCCCCCATATTATTTATTTAGTTTCTGTCTCCATTTTTCTACTTATTTGTCCATACACTGGGTGAAGGGAGTGTGGACCATACCATTTTCACAATCACATGGTGACACCATATAAGCTATGTGGTTATATGATCACCTTCAAGAATCAAGGATACTGGATTACAATTCAACAATTTCAGGTATTTCCTTCTAACTATTCTAATAAACTAAAAACTATAAAGGGATATCTATAAAATGCATAAGAGTTCCCTCCAGAATGACTTCTTGACTCCATTTTAAATCTCTCAGCCACTGAAACTTTATTTTGTTTAATTTCTCTTCCCCTTTTTGGTCAAGAAGTCTTTCTCAATCACATAAGACAGGGTCCAGGCACATCCCCAGGAGTTATGTCCCACATTGCTAGGGAGATTTATACCCCTCAGAGTCATGTCCCACTTAGAGGGGAGGGCAGTGAGTTTACCTGCCTAGTTGGTTTAGAGAGAGAGGCCAATCTGAGCAACAAAAGAGGGTGTCTGTGGGTGATTCTTAGGCACAATTATGAGTAGGCTTAACCTCTCCTTTGCAGTAACAAACTTCATAAGGCAAGCCCCAAGATTGAGTTCTTGGGCAACTAAGCTGGTAGTCCCCAATGCTTGTGAGAATATCAGGAATTCCCTGGTGGGGAAGTTTAATATTTCCACATTTCCCCCCATCTCTCAATGGGGTTTTGCAAATACTTTTTATTCTCTGCTCAAATTACTCTGAATTGCATCAGGGCTTCATGTTAACCTGTAGAAACCAACAAACTCTCACTCCCTAGTCAAGTTTCCATGTAATTATAGTATTTGAGTAAACTGACCATAAAAGTTAAGTTATATAGTGTGCTACAGAAAATATATAATTTGCACCATATAAACATCTCTTCCTTTGGTCCCACAGAAGCCAAAGTTTTAAAACACAAAACACAGTTAGTATCATCCTCTACCCTTTAGTCTGATCTACCCCAATTTCAACCAAGTCTATTTCATTCATATCTCCAATCAAAGTCTGATCTCCTTTTCAGCTGCTGTAACAGTTGATTCATGGGGCAATGCCAACACTCACAGCTGCTGAACTCTGTATCTGAGTCCCTAGTGCCACAAAGACACCCAAAGCTCCAGAGACCAATCACATCACACACAAACAGCTCACATTCTCAAAATTTAGAAGTAACTATTACAACTCATGAATAGATGTGACTGCTGTAAGAGCTTACAATCTAGGAACCTTTACATAAGCCTTCCCCTTATAACCCATGCTCCCAGATAAAATTCTCAGTTTGCACATTATTATTAGTCCATATTAGTGAGGATTATGTTTGTCTTTTCATTTCTGGCTTATTTCACTCAACCTACTGTCCTCATGGTCCATTCACTTCATTGCGTACCTCACAACTTCATTCCTTCTTGCTGTTCCCTCATGCAAAAACATTCTTATATTTGTACATTTAATCACACTCATTGACCATTCTCAGTTTCACTGTTATATAGTCCCAGTCTTTATCTTCTGTCTTTCCTTCTGGTGTCATACATATCCTATCCTTCCTCTTTCAACTGTATTCACAGTATTTTTTTCACTGTACTTACAGTATTGTGCTACCATCACAGAATATTGTGTTATGCATTTCTAGATCCACACAATTAGTCTTTTATAAATTATATACTCCTTCAACATTAAATGCCCAATGTTTACCCTCTTTATTTCTCCTGATATATTCATTTCTACACTTTTCTCCCAACCTCTTTCTCCTTTCTTTTCCTGTCTGTAGCACACCCTTTAGTATTTCCTGTAGAGGAAGTCTCCTGTTCAAGAACTCTCTGTGTCTGTTTATCCATGAATATTTTAAGCTTTCCCTCATTTTTGAAGGACAATTTTGCTGGATATAGGATTCTTGATTGGCAGTTTTTCTCTTTCAGTATCTTGAATATATCATACCACTGCTGTCTTGCCTCCATGATTTCTGCTGAGAGATCCACACTTAGTCTTATTGAGCTTCCCTTGTGTGTGATGGATTGCTTGTCTCTTGCTGCTTTTGAAATTCTCTCTTTGTCTTTGACATTTGAAAATCTGACTAGTAAGTGTGTTGAAGTACGTCTATTTGGAACAATTCTGGTTGGGGTGTGCTGTGCTTCTTGGACCTGTAATTTTATGTCTTTGATAAGAGTTGGGAAATTTTCTTTTACTATTTCCTCTATACTTTCTGCCCCCTTTTCTTTCTCTTCTCCTTCTGGGACACCTATAACATGTTTCATGTTGTCATTCAGTTCCATGAGACCCTGTTCATATTTTTTCCATTCATTTCCTTATGTGTTCCTTTGTGTGCAGGATTTCAGATGTTCTGTCTTCCAGCTCACTGATCGCCACCTCTGCCTCTCTAAGTCTGCTATTGTATGTCTCCATTGTGTTTTTCCTCTCTTCTATTATGCCTTTCATTCCCATAAGTTCTGCCATTTGTTTTTTTAATTAATTAATTAATTAATTTTTATTGAGATTGTTCAGATACCATACAACTATCCAAAGATCCCAAAGTGCACAATCAATTGCCCATGGCACCACCATACAGCTGTGCATCCATCAACACAATTTTTTTTTTCAATTTTTAGAACATTTTCACTACTCCAGAAAAGAAACAAAGACAATAAAAAGGAAACTCACATCCTTCCATACCCCTAACCACACCCCCCTCCATTATTGATTCATAGTTTTGGTATAGTACATTTGTTACTGTTGATGAAAGAATGTTAAAATACTACTAATTCCAGTATATAGTTTGCACTAGGTATATATTTTTTTCCTATATGCCTCTCTAGTATTAAGATCTAGTTATAGTGACATACATTTGTTTTAAATCATGAGAGAGATTTCTAATATTTGTATAGTTAATCATGGGCATTGTCCACCACAAGATTCACTGTTTTATACATTCCCATCTTTTAACCTCCAACTTTCCTTCTGGTGACATGTGTGACTGAGCTTACCCTTTCCACCACCTTCACACACCTTTTAGCACTGTTAGTTGTTCTCATTGCATGCTACCATCACCCCTGTCCATTTCCAAATATTTAAGGTCACCTTAGTTGAACATTCTGCTCATAATAAGCAACCACTCCCCATTCTTTAGCCTCATTCTATATCTTGGTAACTTATATTTCATGTCTATGAGTTTACATATTATAATTAGTTCATAACAATGAGACCCTGCAATATTTGCCTTTATATGTCTGTCTTATTTCACTCAATATAGTGTCCTCAAGTTTTCTTCATCAACCCATTTCTTTTAAGATGGTTTTGTTCGAACACTATACATTCCGTCCTAAGTAAACAATCATTGGTTCCCCGTATAGTCACGTATTTATGTATTGAGCACCATCACCACTGTCTATATAAGGACATTTCTTCCACAAACATGGAGGAAGAGTCAAAGAAGGCAGAGAGCCAAAAGAAAAAGGCAAGAGAAAGAGAGAAAAACAAACAAACAAACAAAAAGCTTGATAGCTAGAAGGGGACAAAAGGAAAGATAGCATTAACCTGAAGTGGAATAAAGAGTCAGACAACATCACCAATGCCTGGAGTCCCATACCCTTCCTCTATTCCCCACCCCCCCATATGTATTTAGCTTTGGTATATTGCTTTTGTTACATTAAAGGAAGAATAATACAATGTTTCTGTTAATTCTAGCCTCTAGTTTGCATTGATTGTATTTTCCCCCAATCCCACCCTATTTTTAACACCTTGCAATTTGACATTCATTTGTTCTACCTCATGTAAAAACATATTTGTACCTTTTATTACAATCATTGAGCATCCTAGTTTCCCTGAGTTACACAGTCCCAGTCTTTACCATTTGTCTTTTGTTCTGGTGTCCCACATGATCCCTGCCTTCCTCTTTCAACCATATTCACAGTCATCTTTGTTCAGTGTACTTACATTGTTCTTCTACTATCTCCCAAAATTGTTTTCCAAACCTCCGACTCCTGTCTTTTCCTTTCTGTCTGCAGTGCTTCCTTTAGTGTTTCCTGTAGAGGTTTCTTGTTCACAAACTCATTCATTGTCTGTTTGTAAGAGAATATTTTAAGCTTTCCCTCATATCTGAAGGATAGTTTTGCCGGATATAGGATTCTTAGTTGGTGGTTTTACTCTTTCAGTATCTTAAATATATCACCCCACTTCCTTCTTGCCTCCATAGTTGCTATTGAGAAATCCACATATAGTCTTATCAAGCTTCCTTTGTATGTGATAGATCATTTCTCTCTTGCTGCTTTCAGGAGTCTCTCTTTATCTTTGATGTTTGATAACCTGATTATTATGTGTCTTGGCATAGGCCTATTCAGATCTATTCTGTTTGGGGTATGCTGTGCTTCTTGGATCCATAATTTTATGTCTTTCATAAGAGATGGGAAATTTTTATTGATTATTTCCTCCATTATTGCTTCTGCTCATTTTCCCTTCTCTTCTCCTTCTGGGACACCAATGACACGTAAATTCTTGCTTTTCATTTTGTCTTTCAGTTCCCAGAGACGTTGCTCATATTTTTTCATTCTTTTCTCCATCTGTTCTTTTGCGTGTAGGCTTTCAGGTGTTTTGTTCTCCAGTTCCTGAGTGTTTTCTTCTGCCTCTTGAGATCTGCTGTTGTATGTTTCCATTGTGTCTTTCATCTCTTGTGTTGTGCCTTTCATTTCCATAGATTCTACTAGTTGTTTTTTTGAACTTTTGATTTCTGCCGTATACATGCCCAGTGCTTCCTTTACAGCCTCTATCTCTTTTGTAATATCTTCTCTAAACTTTTTGAATTGATTTAGCATTAGCTGTTTAAATTCCTGTATCTCAGTTGAAGTGTACATTTGTTCCTTTGACTGGGCCATAACTTTGTTTTTCTTAGTGTAGGTTGTAATTTTCTGTTGTCTAGGCATGGTTTCTTTGGTTACCCCAATCAGAATGGGCTAAGGTCCCAGAAGGAAGAAATATTCAGTATCTGGTTTCCCTGAGGGTGTGTCTTAGAACATTGGTACACCCTGTGATGCCTCTGGTCACTATGCCTTTCTGCCCAGCAGGTGATGCCTGTTAGCCTATAATTCTTGACTTGTGTAAGTTCTGAATGAAAGGCAGGTAGTAGAGCTGGGCCCCACTCCTTTCATCTTAGAGAAGATAGATGCCCTAGGGGGAGGTCATTAGCATTTCAATGGTCTCTCTCCGCCTGTGCTATACCCTTGTCTGGGTCACAGAACTGGGAACTGAAAATGGCTGTGGCTTTTTCCACTGAGTCAAAATAGGAACAGAGCTAGTCCAAGGTGACCCTCTGGCTCTCCAAGGTCAGTCATCACCTAAAGCTGCTGTCTACTTGTTGGGGATTAATACCTCCTAGTGAGCAGTTCACACTTGCTAATTAAAACCCCAGTTGGAGCTCAGCTGAGCTATATTCGCTTGCTGGGAGAAAGCTTCTCTCTGGCACCACGAGGCTTTGTAGCTCAGGCTGTAGGGGAGGGGTCTCCCAATTTGGATCTGCAGTTTTTACTTACAGATTTTGTGCTGTGATCTCAGGCATCCCTCCCAATTCAGGTTGGTGTATGATGAGTGGATGGTCATGTTTGTTCCCCTGCAGTTATTCCAGATTATTTACTAGTTGTTTCTGGTTTTTTTTAGTTGTTCCAGGGGGACTATTTGGCTTCCATTCCTCTCTATGCTACCATCTTGGATACTCCTGCCATTTGTTTTTTCAAGCTTATGAATTCTTCCTTAAGATCATCCAGTGTCTTCTTTATATCCTTCATCTCTTTTGTCACATTGTTTCTCACATCAGATTTGATTTAAAAGATTTGTTTGAACATCTGTAATTAGTTGTTTCAACTCTTGAAACTCAGTTGAGATGTTAGTTTCTTCCTTTGATTGGGTCATATCTTCCAGCTTCCTTATGTGGCCTCATGATTTTTTGTTTTTTTTTTGCTGTCTAGGCCTCTGAATTTTTTGATTAGTTTATTCTAGAGGTTGTTTTCTCTCTTTTGCCTAAGGTTTTCTTGTTGGTTGACTTTGTTCTCTATCTTTTCCTTGTTTATCTCCCTGGTCAGTTGTCAGATTGGCTCTGTCCTCCAGTCTTTCCCCCCAAATCAGGTGCCCACTGTGGCCTGCCACAGGGCTGGGAGGTAGGCATTGGGCACCCCAGCAAGTTCACTGTGTGTGTAATACAAGTCTCTGGGTTCCGGTGGTGCTCTCTTCTCCACTGCCTATCATGACCTGGGTTGGTTTTGGGTCCCTGCTTTAACAGCTGGGTCTTCCCTATTTCTCAGGCAAAATAGGGCTGGGTTTCCATACAGGGCATGTAGACCAGCTCCTGTGCTCCTAAGAAAGGTTCTGAAGCATCTTTTAAAAAGTATTTTCTTGCCTTGCACTTTCAAGACTGTTCAGCAGATGGTGCTCTTCAGTAACTTAATTGTCCTCAGAGGTGGCTTTGCCTCCAAGCACAGGCTGTGTCTTGACCCAGCCAGGTGAAACTGCAGGATTCCTATCCCTCATGTTGCCAGCCAAAATTTGGCTAGATGCGGAGCTCCACCTGTGGCAAAGTACTCCTTTAGCTGACCCAGCAATCGAACTGTCTCCAAGGCAAGGAAATGGCCACTGGTTGCTGCGTCCCTCAAGGGTGGGGGAAGGGCTTTCAGACCCAGGACTAGAAACAGTCTCTGTCCATGTTTTCTCAGTCTCTTTGTCCCTCACTGACCTGGGTCTTGAAATGTCCTCCCCTGTCCACTGAGTCTTCAAACAGTGAGTGTATTTTTCAGTGCTGTGAGAGATTTTAAAATCTACGTCCCTCGTGGTAGGATTCTGGTCTGCTGTTTCTGTGCCTTTCCCACACAGAGACTGAGTGATGGGGAGGGGAGAGGACTGCCTGGACTGGGATGGAAAATTCCTATCTGATATTTCTTCTCTTTCTTCAATTCAGCATTTGCAGGTTTTACTCCAGTCTATCTCCTCCTCCAGAGTTTCAAACAATTCAGAATTGTCCTTTTATTCATTGAATCTCTGGAGAGAAGTTTTCAGTAGCTGTTTACATCACCATGTTGATGATGTCACTCATGATATTAATTGATTTTTGAAAGGTGAACCAGACTTGCATTTTTGGAATAAATCCTACTTAGTTGCGGTATAAAATTTTTTATATAATTTTTAATTTGATTTGCTAATATTTTGTTGAAGATTTTTAATCTAATTTATGATATTGGTGTGTAATTTTTCTTCCTAGTACTCTCAGTTTTTGGAGTTAGGGTACTTCTGGTTCCAGACAATGAGTTAGGAAATGTTCCTTCTGCTTCTATTTTCTGGAACAGATTATAGAGAATTTTGATCATTTCTTTTTTAAATGTTTGATAGAATTCACCAGTGAAATCATCTGGACATGGTGTTCTGTTTTAGAATATTATTAATTGTTGACTCAATTTCTTTTACAGACATAGGCCTATTCAGATGATCTGTTTCTCCTTGTATGATTTTGGTAGATGTGTCTTACAAGTATTTGGTCCATTTCATGTAAGTTATCAAATTTGTGAGCAGCGAGTTGTTCATAATGTTTCTTTATTATCCTTCTAACATCCATGTGATCAGTTGTGATGTTCCCTCTTTCATTTCTATTAATAATGTGTGTTCTCTCTTTTTATCTTGGTAAGCCTAGTTAGAGGTTGGCGAAGTTTATTGATCTATTTAAAGAATCATCCTTAGCCTTCACTGATTTTCTCTATTAATTTCCTGTTCTCAATTTCATTGATTCTGCTTTAATTTTTATTATTTCTTTTCTTCTGCTTACTTTGGATTTAATTTATTCTTACTAAATTTTCTAAAGTGGAAAACTAGATCTTTCTTCTTTTCTAATATATGCATTCCATGCTATAAAGTCCCCTCTAAACACTACTTTTGCTGCATCCCACAAGTTTGGATAAGTTGTATTTTCAATTTCATTTAATTCTAGATACTCTTGAGACTTCTTATTTGAATCATGTATTATTTAGAAGTGTGTTGTTTAATCTTGAAATATTTTGGGTTTATCCCTTGTCTTTCTTTTATTGATTTCTGGAGTGATTCTATTGTGGTCTGAGAGCATAATTTGTATTACTTTTTATTCTTTTAAATTTGTTGAGGTGTATTTTATGACCCAGGATGTGTTCTATCTTGTTGAATGTTTCATGTAAGCTTGAGAAAAATGTGTGTTCTGTTGTTGTTAAAATAAGTATTCTATAAATGTCAATTAGATCCAGTTGATGATGATGCCGTTCAGTTAAACTATATCCTTACTGATTTTCTACTTGCTGGATCTGTCAATTACTAATAGAGGAATATTGTAATTCTCCACCTATAATAATGAATTTGTTCATTTCTCCTTGCAGCTTTATCAGTTTTTGTCTCATATATTTTGATGCTCTGCTGTTAGATGCACATATACTCAGGATTATTAGGTCTTCTTGGAGTACTGATCCCTTTATCATTATGTAATTTCCCTTTTTATCCTGATAATTTCCCTTGCTTTGAAATCTGCTTTGTCTGAAATTAATACAGCTACTCCAGTTTTCTTTTGATTTGTGTTACAATGGTATACTTTCTCCATCCTTTTACTTTCAACTTATTTGTCTTTATACTTAAAGTGGGTTTCTTGTAGACAGCATATAGTTGTATTTTGTGTTTTTATTCATTCTGATGGTTTCTTTTAATTGTTGTATTTAGATCATTCACATTTAAAATGATTATTGATATATTGGATCAATATCTAACATATTTTTAACTTTTCTATTTATTGCTTTTGTTCCTTTTTCCTCTTTTTTTTTTTTTTTTTTTTTTGGCTTCCACTCTTTTCTGCCTTCTGTGGCTTTGAGTATTTTATATGATTCTATTTTCTCTTCTCTATTAGTATATCAGTTATACTTAAATATTTTTACTGGTTTTCCTTGAATTTGCAATATACATCCACAACTAATATCAGTTCACTTCAAATAACAGAATCTTGCTTCAACATAGTACAGATAATTTATAACT
Source organism: Choloepus didactylus (assembly GCF_015220235.1). Taxonomy (NCBI): domain Eukaryota; kingdom Metazoa; phylum Chordata; class Mammalia; order Pilosa; family Megalonychidae; genus Choloepus; species Choloepus didactylus. Next base: position 124,688,365 of record NC_051314.1, read on the forward strand.
GAGTATTTCCTATTTCTCCCTTCCATCCGTTAAAACACTGCTGTCATAGTTTTGCTTATCCATAAGCTATAATTATTTAATATATTGTGGCTTTTTTTTAAAGAAAATGTTATCTATTAGATCAGTTAAGAAGGAGAAAATAAAATATTTCATTTTATCTTCCTTTATTCCTTCTTGAAGCTCTTCCTTTCTTTATGAAAAACCAAATTTTGACCTGTTTCCTTTTCCCTGTCTTTCAACATTTCTTGCAAGGCAAATCTACTGGTGACAAATTTCCTTAATTTTTGTTTAACTGAGAAAGTCTTTATTCCTCTTTACCTTTGAAGGATACTTTCACTGAATATAGAATTCTAGGTTAGTGGTTTTATCTTCCAACACTTTAAATATTTCACTCCACTATTTTGCTTGCATGGTTTCTGAAGAGAAGTCCATTGTACCTTTGTAGATACAATGTTTTTTCCTCTGGTTTCTCTCAAGATTTTCTTTTTGTTTTTAATTTCCTATATCTTGGTATATAGCTTTTGTTATTTATCCTGCTTTGGAATTCACTGATATTTCTGGATCTGTGGTTTGGTATCACCCATTAATCTCGGAAAATTCTCAGCCATTATAATTTCAAATATTTTTTTCTGTTCCCTTCTTTCTTTTTTCTCCTTCTAATAGTCCCATTACATATATATTTGCAATTGTCCAATTCTGGAATTTTCTCTTCTTGTTTTTGTTTTTCAGTCTTTTTTTTTCTCTTTGCTTATAAGTTTGGGAAGTTTCTATTTATATACCTGCAAACCCACTGGTTCTTTCCTCAGATGTGTCCAGTGTACTGATGAGTCCATCAAAGAATTGTTCCTTTCTTCTACACTGCTTTTGATTTCTATCTTTTCTTTTTGATTCTTTCTTAGATTTTCCAGCTCTCTGCTTACATTTCCCATCAGTTCTTGCATATTGTCCACTTTTTAAATTAGAACCCTGAGGATATTAATCATAATTTATTTTAAATTTTCAGTCAGATAATTCCAAAATCTTTGCCATATTTGAGTCTGGCTCTGATGCTTGCTCTGTCTCTTCAGACTGTGTCTATTGCCTTTTATCATGCCTGGTATATTTTTGTTTGTTTTTTCAGATGATGGTTAGCATATTTTAGCAATAAAGTATTTTTAATGCAATTTTATTGAGATATATTGACACACCATATAATCCATCCAAGAAATACAATCAGTGGCTCACAGTATCACTGCATAGCTGTGCATTCATCACCACAATGAATTCTAGAACATTTTCATTACTCCAAAAAAAAAAAGAAAAAAAAAAAGAAAAAGCAGTAAAAAAGTACACCTAAAACCTCCCATAACCCTTATTCCCTTCTATGATTTATTTACTTTTTTGTCTTTACTTTATTACTCATCTGCCCTTACACTGGATAAAGGAAGTGTCAGTCACAAGGTTTTCACAATCAAATGAAAATCACCCCATAAAAGTTATGTAGTTATACTGTAATCATCAAGAATCAAGGCTATTGGATTACAATTCAACAGTATCAGGTATTTCTTTTTAGCTATTCTAATACAGTTGAAACTAAAAAGGAGTATCTATATAATGCATAAGAATAACCCCCAGAGTGATCTCTTGACTCTATTTGAAATCTCTTAGCCACTGAAACTTTACCTTGTTACATTTCTTTTCCCCCTTTTGGTCAAGAAGGCATCCTCAATCCCACAATGCCAGGGCCAGGCTCATCTCTGGGAGTCATGTCCCATGTAGGGCAGAGGGTAGTGAGTTTATTTGCAGAGTTTGCTTAGAGAGAGAGACCACATCTGAGCAATAAGAGGTTTTCTTGGGGGTGACTCTTAGACATACTTATAGGTAGGCTTAGCTTTTCCTTTGCTGGAATAAGTTTCATAAGGGAGTCCTTAATTCTTGAGAGAATATCTGGAGTTCTCCAGGTGAGGGAGTTCAATACTTCCAAATTCTTCCCCAGTCCCTCAAATGGGACTTTGCAACTACTTTTTTTGTTTTCTGCTCCAAATATTCTGGAACATCTTGGGGTATTACATTAACGTACACAGAATAATAGGATCTCATTTCCTACTCTAGGTTCCATGTAATTATGTTATTTAAGCAAATTGACTCTTCAGGTTAAATTAGATAGCGTGCTATAGAAAATTTAATTTTGAACCAAATAAGCATCTCTTCCTTTGGTCTCACATGGAAGTTGAAGTTTCAGAATACAGTCAAAATCATCCTTTACCCTGTATTCTAATTTACCTTAGTCCTAACCAGGTACATTTCATTCATATCTCTAATAGAAGTCGGATCTTTTTTCAGCTTCTTTAGCAATTGCTGTGTAGAATAATACTGCCTTTCAGAGCTGCAGAACTGTATCTCTGGGTCTAACGTGTCACTCAGATATTCAAAGTTCCAGGGAGCTACCAGGCTGTACCCAAAGAGCTCAGCATCTCAGAATTTAGAAATAACCATTAAAACTCAGTAAAAATGTGACTGCTGTAGGAGCTTACAATCTAGGAACCTTTACAATGAGCCTTATTGAACATTCTGTATTCCTAAATCATTGATTGTCCACTGTCTGCCCATCTATCCCCTGATGACTTGTGCTCTTGAATTCAATTCTCAGTGTTGGCTCACTATAGTTAATTTATATTAGTGAGACCATACAATATTTTTCCTTTCGTTTCTGGCTCATTTCACTCAACGTAATGTCCTCAAGGTTCATTCACCTTGTTGCATGCCTCACAACTTCATTCTTTCTTGCAGCTGCTCAATATTCTGTTGTATGTATATACCACAGTTTGCCCTTCTGTTCATCAGTCAGTGTAACCTTAGGTCATCTCTATCCATTGCAAATTGTGAATAATGCCACCATAAGCACCAATGTGCAAATGTCTGTGTCCCTGCTTTCAGTTCTTCCAACAATATACCTAACAACAGGGCTGCAGGATCATATGACAACCCTACCCCCAGCCTCCTGTCATGCCTGGTATATTTTTGTTGAAAGCCAGACACACTGCACTGAGTAGCAGGAACTGGGTTAAAGAGACCTATAGTGTGAGGTTTTATGTTTATCTGGGTAGGAGTTTGGCTATGTTTACTGTTTTCTGTAGTTGAAGGTGTCAGAAGCTAAAATTTCCTCTGATGTAATTGATTTTGTCTCTGGGTTTTCCTAGAGACTTCTTAAATACCATCTGAACATTGCAGTTCCTTCAGTTGTAATCCTTTTTTATTACAAAAATTATATAAAATCAATGAAAATAATTAAAATAAAATAATTATAAAAGCAGATTACAACTGAGTCATATTAATGTGGTAGTAGGGTATGGAGGGAGGGGAAGCATTATCCTATGATTAGTCTTTTAGTGAGGCTGTGCCCCTGGTCCATGACCTTTACAAGTGATTTGCAGCCTGCTTTCTCCCCTTAGGTGATTCAGAGGTTATAGGAGGCTGGCACTGGGTATCTTCCTTCACCCACATCAGATAGGTTCTTTTATGCTCTGATATAATAACTTCCCTTTAGGGCAGGCCTTTGTTAAGGAGATCAGAATGCTTTGGGCATATTTCAAATGGTTAATTTTCCCCTACCCTTGCCAAAACCATGAGGAAATATTTTTCTGGTCTTCTCAGTGAGAACCTGGTGGGACTCCTGGAGGTAAAACTTATGAAAGATGGGGGCCCCGAAGGCTGAGAGCCCAGGAGTTTTATCCCTCAAGCTAGACCATGCTTGATCTCCAGCAATTAGTCAAGCAGCCTTTAAATATTCCTACCCACTGCTGGAATCAGCACTGATCTCTGCTCCAAGAAAGCTGTGCTTTTTTTGTATTCCCCTGTCTCTTCAGTTTTGGGGATGGCTGTTGACCTCAATTCTCTGATGAATCTAAGAAACACTGCTGATTTTCAGTTTGTTCCATTTTTATCTTGTGCGGATAAGAGTGATGAATTCCAAGCTCTTTACATGGCATATCAGAAACTGGAAGTCCCTCTAATTTGGTTTTAAACCCATTCATTGAGTACTTAATTTTAGCTACAGTATTTTTAAATCCTAAACTGTCATCTTGGTTCTTTTCCAATTCTCTGCAGACATTCTCTGTTCTCTTTCGCCTATGAACATATTAAGCATATTTATTTTAAACTCTGAATCTGAAAACTCCATTATCTTGAGCTCCATTGGGTCTATTTCTATTGTCTATTTTTTTCCATTCATGTATTTTTTTTCCTCCTCATGTGTCTGGTTATTTTTGATTTGAGTATTAGATATTATTTATGAAAAATTATGCAAATAATTTGATTACTTTTCTTTTTCAGAAAGGAATTACCTTTGTTTCTAGTCAGCAACTGGGGGCATTAATAATCTTCAATTACCTAAATACAGTTTCAAAGTCTTAGATGATTCAAAACTGAGCTGCTGGATCTGGGGTGTCCTTTCTATTTCTGGTTTATCCTTACTCTAGGATGTAGTGACCCAATTTAATTTTATTTAAGACAAATAATAACAATGTTATCATTAATTTGTTTTGTGACTAAAATGAATACTTGTTTTTTAGTATAATATGGTACTAATTAATTTTTTTCTTTAAGAAAAGACCCTAATATGCATGAAATTAAAGTGAGAGAAACATTTTTTTGAAAAATCATTTGCAGTGTCTATTTTAAGGAAATTATTTAAAAATAAAATATTATATGTAATTTTTATGTTAATGTATTTATGAAAAATTATGTTAATGGGTCCAAAGCTTTCATCAGAATCTCAAATGGATCATTGAGCCCTACTCCACTACCCCAATCCTTTGATAAGGGCTAGGGAAAAATGAAATCATTTAGGGATACACAAATTAGCTTCCAGTAATGGTGAAGTAGCTTTAACAGACCAACCCTCATACCAAGAATAGCAGGACAAAGTTGGTCCAAAGTATTTGTGAGCTATCATGGCACTGAGGACTTGAAGCACATTACCAGTGTGGATCCATAAACAATGATTTCTTTTCCCTCTTTCAATTTCTTGACATCAGATAATCCCAGAAACTTGATATAATCCCAGGGACAAAGGATAGTCCCAGGAATGACATAGAGATTTTCCCATCATCCCAGTAATAATAAGAAATGGCAACATTAATAATAATCTGATAAATTGAAAAGAAAGAGAAGGTATACATCTGTGTATCCATGTTTATAGACTGACAATATTTTATACACATGTGTGGATCTAATTTTTGAGTCAAAATATCTTAACGCAGTACTTGCCACCAACTGATTTAAATATCTTTATCTGAACTCCTAAAAAAGAGAATCAAATTGACCTCAATCAAGGAAACTAATTTTCAAAAGAGCAATCCAGTTCTGTTTACTTGGAAAGGCGTTTTAGGTGGTTTAAATTACTGACTCACCTCTCATGTCTCCTTTAAAAGAGTTCAAGCCAAATAAAACAATATTTACTTTAATTCTCTCTAAGAGCATACACTTTGTATTTTCTGTCCCTACTAGGCTATTATCTTTGCACTGCTGGTTTTTTCATCACTCCCTGGTCAGATCCATATATCTTACAATTGTCTTCACATCTGACCTGAGCCTACACCCCATTCTGTTTTTACTCTCTTTTGCTATTCTCCCTATCTGTTTTTGCTTTATTTTGTATTATGTTTTATTTCGATCTTTCCTTTTTGCTTTTCCTTCTACTATCATGGCACTATCAAAAGGTATGACACTAAAATTTAGGAACTTATACAGAACAGAGGAGTGGAAAGGAGCAAAGGCAACAGAGCACATGGTTGCCAATGGTCAAGACCAGAAAGCTATAGTGGAGCATAAACTGGAGATGGGCAAATGAAAACAACACGTGTTTAAATTGCTTTGACATGTGTACAACTCAGGAGAATGTTTTCTTCTTCTGGACCACCCAGTAATACAGTCCTCGGGTGTCTGTATCTTTCATTTATGAGGGGAACTGGAAACAGATGACGATGTCTCATAACCACTTCTTCCCCTCAGAATTTGTTGCATTTCAACACTGGTTAGAATTTTCTGAGTATCTATCCTGTTTCTTCATGTCAGTTTCATCGTTAGTTATAACTCTCCTTTCACTTAAAAACCCTATCCAGTTTAATGTTCGTATATCCATGGTAGATTTTGTTGTATTCAAGATTACTCACTTGAACATGTGGTGATGTTTGTGATGTTAATAGAGAGAAAGGTCCACATTCTATAGACCGTGTTAGTGAGGATTCCCAAGCCCTTGTGTAATGGCATGGAACTCAGGAAGCTTAACTTTGATATTATACCATTTTAGGCTCCCCTTCCCCTATTCAGGGAGATTATAAAATATTACTAACCTTAGCCTAATACTGGCCTTGATGCAATAAGGGTGTTTTACTACCTTTGCAGGTAGAGTCCAGAATCTCGCATTGTGCAGCCATATTCCTGGACGATGTCCATGGGTTTTTATGTTGTTTACTAGATTAACCCTTAATATCTAAGCCAGATACATTCAATCAGACTTTTTACTAATTCTAGGACATTTAAAAATACATGGACTAAATCTTACACAAAACGCAATATAAAGGTTGTTTAGGAAACAATTTAATTAATTTTATAAATGGATTTCTTTTAGGGCATATAGTAGTGCTTTTTTGGTTTTTTATTTTCATGCCAGATGAATAGGATCCAAAGAGAGAAATTTTATTTCAGGAACTGAACAAATGATCTGACTATTCTTGTTGAAGTTCTCATTAACAGTTTTTGGTATATTTCTCAATTTCCTCTTTTGTTTTCCCAGTGTTTTTAGTATGTTGGAAAATTTACTCCAAACCACGACTTCTTCTTTTGAGGTACACTTTATATTGGATGCCTTTTAGCTTTATCATTGTACGTAGCAGTTTGTCTCTGAGCTCTGGTGTCTTTGAATGAAGCCAGAATCTGGATAACTTCTTCAAGGAAAGAGATCCAAGAGGTTCCTGGATCTCCTGAACACCAGGAGCCCACATAATGGTGCGAGAAGGACAGTCTCGAGGTAGAGGTGAGCATTCATTTCCTCAGTTCCAGAAATGAAGGTAGAAGTGCATGATGAGGTGATAAAAGTGATTTGGAGAGAAGAGATCAGACAATGGGCACTGGGAAAGAATAGAGATTGGACCAATCTAGGAGACTGATGCTTCAAAGGCAGGAGCTCTGGAAAGAATAAGAAACCAAACAGTAATGCACTGACATAGGAAGTGGGAGACAAAAGTGATACTTTGAGAAAAACAGGGAATCGATGGAAGAATGTAATATTTATGAAGAAAGAATAAGGAAATGGAAATTGGTTTATTGAGGATGAGTTTTGCCCAGATTCATCTCGTATTTCAGATATTACCTAGTCATTTATTCTGAGGGAGTTTCCATGTTCTCTTATTGTTTAAATTTTTTTTTTTTAATTACTCTGAAGTTCTCCATCTGACTTCTTCATTGCTCTAAGTTCTTAACGACCTTGGCCTCCTGGCCTTCTGGTAACCGCATTTGTCTTGCTGATCTGACAGAGAAAGGAGTCTGGTGGTCCCAAGTGCGGCTCTGGACTGTTGCTGTGGTTTCCCTTGCCCTCCTCAGTGCCTGTTTCATTGTGAGCTGTGTGGGTAAGTTCTACCTTGAGTTGTCACTTCTCTTCTCCCTTTCTCTATTGTCTTCTATACAGATTCCTTTACCCCCATTATATGTCAGTTTTTACTTGGAATGCTGTGTTTTTTTTTTTATTTCTCCTCCTCTCCTTCATTTCCCCTTCATCCTCCATCTTTTGATAATTGACTCTGGTTCCAGATTTACTTTACCTGGGTTTAGTAGCATTTTCCTAGTTAAAATTATGACCTCACATATGCACATATGTTAGTTGTAGCCATTCTCTACACATCCTTTAATAACTAGTGATGACATATTCTCTGGTCACAAAAGCCCTCTGTGGTAAGTCAAACCATAATTGCTTTTATAATTGTAATACTGTAGATTAGAATCTTTGATCTTCTTGTGAGATCATCTTCTTTTATATGAAATTAAAAGAATTCAAATGCTATAATAGAGGTGTAAAGGAATAGAACATTTCTTCCCTGGTTCATTTGATTCCAAATAAATATCTGATGTTCCTTTTGTGAGAAACCTCAAAAGATCTTTTTGCTCTCCAAGCTCCAATTGGTTTCCCTATTTACTGAAGAGATGATTAAAAATACTTACTGAGTAATCTGAGAGGAACTGAAAGTGACTTTTAATGTAATGTCATGTGGGCCATGTTTGTAGTTCCCTTTTAGATGTTAATAAATCTCACAGTCTTTAGTAAAACACAAATAATTTTCACAAAAGTTAAAATCTGTTTTACTTTTCATATCAAGTGAAAGAGCAAAGGGGTAGGGGGTTGGTTTAAGGATAGTTATTTCGTTAGTGAAGAGGTAGCAGATATTCAGTTCCCCAAGACGTAGACTAAGAGAGGGTAGAAAAGTTTGACAGTATTATGAGAACTTAAAATGTCTTTAAATGTTTAAAATTTATTTTTGGTTGTTATTTACCTCATATGTTTTTGTTTTGTTTTTTTTTTTTTTTCTGTAGTTACTAGCAGTCAGAGATCTTTAGAAAATATCAAAATAACTTGGGAGCTTGCTTCAGGGTTATTAGCGTTAAGGAGAAGCAGAGAGCCAGTGAGTCACCAATTATCTATTGATTACTTTGTGACAATCACTGTTTTAGGTGTTTGTGATTAATTGATGTAGGAAACAGAATCTCTGCCCTCGAATATGGAATTTAAATTATAGTGGAGAAAGGGACAAAAATAAATGTGTAGAAATATAAACAAACAAATAAGACAAATGAATAGCAGCAAGCAATACTTCAGCATGGTCTTCACTGGGATTATATAGAGAAGAGTGATGGAGGTAAGCCAGCTTGCCATAGAGATCTAGAACATAATGCTGTATAGTTAAAAGAATGCATACTAATCCTTCTTCTTCCTTCACAGTAACTTATCATTTTACATATGGAAAAATCGGCAAACGGCTGTCTGAACTGCACACGTATCATTCAAGTCTAACCTGCTTCAGTGAAGGGACAAGGGTGACAGGTAACGCTTTGCAATGCTTAACTAGATTTTCTCTTTTCTCAGAGAGGAATCATGGTTGACTAGAGATTGGTTTATGTATTTACCTTTTAAAATAAAATCTCTGTTTGGATATCTTCAAAGTATCTCCAAAGTTATATGTTCATACCAGGTTCCAGATTTGCCTCCAAAACAATTTCTTCTCCAGAATTCTTCATCTCACGCCAACCCTAGAAATTATTCATAGCAATTCTTTTTCTTTCATATTATCTTTGCCCTCTATTTAATGTATAAATTCTTCTTTTTGATATTTAAAGTTCACAATTAATAATGTCCATCTCTATTTCAAGAATCATCTGTATTACTGGTCAGTTTGGATCTTGGAATATAGCTCAGGATAAGACTACTCCAAAATACAGTCCTAGTAACTTCATATGTAGAGAGTTGGGAGAGTTGAATTCAGAATCATGGTCTGCCTCATGCTCTGTCTAGTGAAAACAGTCACAGTGAGGAAAAGTGCATTTCTGTAGTGGCCCTTGTGGCCTTAATCCTTCCAAGTTAAGAAATGCAATCCAAATGGATGTCAGACTCTTGCTATTTCAAGAACTAAATAATTCACTCTTCTGCTCCAATGGAGAAATCTGGGAGCAGTGAAGAAAACACAAGAAGATTCTTCATGTTTCTGTAAGATGTTGGCATTTTCTCTCTTTTGGTATTTGACAAGAATATGGTGCATGGATGTAGAGAAGGATGGTTTTATCTACACTCCCTGACTACGCTTCAGTCTTTGCCTTCAGAAAGCTCTGAAATGTGACAAATATGAACATTAATCAAATTAACTCCAAATCCATATGAACTTCGAATTCCCTCCTGAAAATATCTAACCCAAAATTATCCAACATAAAATTATGTTACAGATAAACTTAAATGAATAATGAATAAATTATTTTTATAAGAGTTTTTGTATAATACCAACAAAATGGGCTCAAATTTTAATAATATCCTTTCAAATTATTATTACAGTGAAAGGAAATATAAAAGTCCAAACATAAAATTTCTGCTTTGATTAAAGTTTAATCAAAATCCACAATTCTAAATTCTCCAATTTTTTCCCCACTTAGTCTCAGTCAGAGAACGTTGAGACATTTAGGTACATGGGTAGAATCAGAGTTCCTTCAAAAGGCCGGTTCTCTTTCTAGAGCAGTGGTCTTCAAACTGTTTTGCTTGCCAAATCCCAGAAAGGCTTTTGGTTAACTCTATATTCTCTGACATAGTTTAAATTGATATGTAAAAATTTTCATCATGATTTAGAAGCAAAAGCTTTAATTTCTGAAACACTGTAAATATTAACATTTAAAAAACAAAACTGTTATATCCTTGCTTAAATATTTATACCAGTGTTCAGATGTCATTAAAATGTGTTACCCAACATCATCCATTAAAAAAAAATCCTGAATAATATGTACTATTTAAAAGTCAGATGTTTTACATCATTCTCTTTTCTCCATGGACTAGTATTTATATCACATTTTCCATCTGCCCAAATCTGTATTTAGGTATATGTTTAATACTTTTATTTCCTCTGGACAATTAGATTTTAAGTATCTTAAAACTTCTTCAAGATTGACTTATCTTCATAATTATTACCAGAACACAATTATTCAAAACATCACTAATTTATTATAAAATTTTATAAATTATTACTAATAAATAAAACTACTGGAAATCCTTCTCTTAAAATAAGATGAATGGGGCTTTTGAAAAAATGCAATTAGGTGTATTTAGTTTTGAATAACATTATTGCTAGAATGAGTACAAGTTCAGCATCTATTCTACTCCTGTTTTTTAATTTTGAGACACAAGCAGAAATCTTGTTTGCCTAAATAAGTAGGTGGGAATGGAAGGAGTTTTGTTAGAATGCCATTCATTTCCTGAACTCTTTCAGTGCTGTTTGCCAAAATCCCATAGTAATTGTTACATATTGAATCATGTCCCCCACAAAGACCCATTCAAGTCCTAACCCCCAGTCCTGTGGATGCAAACCCATTAGTAAACAGGGTCTTTGAGGATGTTATTAGTTAACATGAGGCCAGACTGAATTATGACAGGAAGCCTTATAAGCAAAGGAAATTTAGATATGGCAGTGGTCAGATGGGGAGAGATGGTCAGTGGTGGAGGCAGAGACTGAGTTATGGATTGCCGACAAGCCACCACCAGAATGCTGCAGGCTTCAGAGAAAGGACAATCCTTCCGACACCTCGATTTTGGACTTCTAGCCTGCAAAACTGTGAGACAATAAATTCCTGCTGTTTAAGCCACCTAATCTGTGGTATTTTGTTATAGCAGCTCTGGTAAACTAAGCTAGTGATCGATCATGAAAAATTATTTGTAATTGTCTGTTAGCTGAGAATTTGATCAGGCCATTCTTTGATGTTGTTAAAAGTAAAGAGTAAGAAATAGAATAGTTTGCAAAAGTTTTGTTATTTCTTAGACAGTAATTTGCTTTTCAATTTCAGGGAGGTACACAAAAAATGCCTTAATAAGTCTTATCAATGACAATTAATTCACCTGCTATTTTTTATACTTACGAAGTACCTTGTTTAGCGCCTTATTCTCAGAAGAGACTGGGAAAATAAGATATTAATGTCAATATACAGTTTTAAAAAATGCTTTTATTTCATCACAGCTTTGAATATTTTTGTCAACATTGGAGTTGGAGATTTAGCATATTCAACTTACGCAAAATGTTTGCCATGTAACTTAATGGGCAAAGCAATCTACACTAGTAAAACAGTCAGCCACATTAGATTGAATTCAACATGCTAATACATGCTTTGAGGAGTATTATCAAACCAATCATTAATAAAGAACAGAATACATAGTTAACATTTCTAAAAGCATCCAATATTAAAATGATATGGATTTGGTATATCCATTTTATTTATTTTGTAATATAATGAAAAGAAGAATAACTCTATAAACTATTTTTCATCACTTAATATGTAATGATGTGACAACATAAAAAAACAAAATGAAACAGAACCACACATAATAACATGGATGAAAAATATGTTATTTGGAATGGAAAAGCAAGCCCAAGAAGACCACAATATATTATAAAATCTTACAAAAATTCCAAACCCAACAAATGTATGTTTAGAGATACATATTTATGTGCTAAAGGGAAATATATATATATAATCATATATGCCAGTGGATTTATACATGATTAGCTATAGATTTCTTTAATCCTAGGAGAATGGCAAACTGGTGCTTCTGGGGAGAAAGGAGAGAGGACTCTTATGTGCTTGATTCTGTGCTAAAATATAGTAATACTCACATTTATTGAGCAATTATTCTATGTGAAGCACCATTTAAAGTGCTTTACACATATCATGGGATTAAATCCTGCTATGTAGTTGGTGCTATTATTATTTCCATTTTAAAGGTGAAATAACTGAGGCTTAAGGAGATTATGTAACTTGCTCTAGGGCCTACATAATACAGCCAAAATTCTAATGAGGCACAATTCCAATTTTCACAACCACCTGTGAATAGGTATCATTTCCACTTAAAAAACTTGAATTTCCTTGGCTTGCCCAAGATAATCAAGCAAAACTGGGATTCCAGATTCACCTGTGTTAGTCAGTTAACACTCCAAGAGGATTTGATGTTTGTAACATATTAGGGACATGAAGCAACAGGGCAAAAGACCCTCTTAGTGGCTTCACTTGTGAAAAATTGAGAGGGCTTCTTCAGTTAAGCCTCAGTAAATATTGAGGCCTTACTGGTAAAGCATGTTTACTTAAAAGTAATTGCATGGCCTACAGTTATATAATTCAGGAAATAGTAAACACAAAAGTGAAGAAACACATCTTTAGAAAACAACCTCAGAACCTTGGGGACATATATGTATAGAACATATCTCTTCACTCTTATTTCTCTTTTATGTTGTACTCACACTTCTCTTTCATGCAACACAGAAAAGGTCTGGGGATGTTGCCCAAGTGCTTGGAAGTCATTTGGTTCCAGTTGCTACTTCATTTCTATGGAAGAGAATTTTTGGTCTAAAAGTGAGCAGAACTGTATTGGGATGGGGGCTCATTTGGTGGTGATCAACACAGAAGCAGAGCAGGTACTTTTAAAAACAGAATTAATGTTGGGGAAACTTATCTGTGTATTACTTAACTCCCTTGGCTAGGAGTGTCCGTCTTCTCTACTCCTTTCTCATCCTTTCTGCCCTGCTTACCCCTTCCCTCGCAACCCTGGAATACTGGTGTTAAGTCAAAGAATCTCAGGATAATACAAAGGAAATTCTCCTTAAGCCTGTAGTTCAGTGACTTCAAAATTAATTATGTTTTACCTCAATGAAATTACCTATTTGGAAACAATCTGAATGTATAAAATAGTTAATACAGAGGCCCAAATGGAAAAATAAGACTATTTTTTAAGAAACAAATCACTTCAGTTAAAATCCAGTGGGCCTTCCTTTATTTTTAACTTTTACAAGTAATTTACTACTTCCTAGAAAAGGAGTAGTTAGGGAAGTAGATAAACAAATCTGAATTTTGAGAACTCAAATGCAATTTCACTGTGTATCAGTCAGAATATCAGTCAGAAATAAAGACGGCACATACCTGAACTTATGAAAGCAAATATATGAACACACAAAAATTAACTTACGTATATTTTAAAACAATACTTTTTCTTTGTAAGAAAAAGGAGGAAATTTGGTCTGGTTGGAAATTTATGGGTCAGGATTCCCTTCCCCTCTGGAATTTTGTTGGTGTTTTGGCACGTATTGCTGGGCAAAGTCCCCTCAGGCAACTATTCCTAGTACTCTTTAGAGCTATATAGGACTCTTACTCTGTTCCTAACTACTTTTCTACTTGGAAATTCCAAAATCAATGACTCCTTCTTTTTCTTCATGTAGAATTTCATTGTCCAGCAGCTGAATGAATCCTTTTCTTATTTCCTGGGGCTCACTGATCCTCAGGGAGATGAAAAATGGCAATGGATTGATCAGACACCTTTCCATGAAAATGTCAGGTGAGTGCAGACCAAGATTAATGAGCTATAGTTCTTTGTTTACATAGAAAACTTAGGGAAATTTTCTTAGGAGCAATATTACTATTAATAATTATAATGTTGGTAACAGGATCTAATATTTATTAAGCTCTTACCAAGTGCTTTGTACACATTACCTCATTGAATCCTCAAAAAACTTTCTCTTTTTCAGAACCCCATTTCCTAGATGAAAAATTGAGTAATTTGCCCAAGGTCAATATATTAGTGAGATGAGAAAGTGGATCTCAGCCCAATGTCTATCTTATTCCAAAGATGGCGCTATTAACCATTATATTTCATTGCCTCTAAACACAAGGAGGCACGTCAATTAAATTCTTCTCCAATTAATAAGATTTAAAATATCTAGACCAGAATGATTTTCAATTTTAGTAGGATAGTCATAAAATAATACTGCAGCTTTTAAAATAATGATATGGCTTTTAAAAATGCCGAGGCTTTTAAAAACCTAGAATTTACCTTAATTATACATTACCTCATTTGATTTGCACACAACCTTGTGAGCTACTTGGAGACCTTATTATGATTGTCACTTTATAGATAACGAGTATAATCTCTTGGAAGATTCAATTACTTGCCCAAGATCAAAATGAGTAAGTAAGAAAATCAGTTCTTTCAATTCCAAAAATAATGTCCTACCCCACCCCACTCCAACCCCCTACAAAACACTGTTTTCCTTGAAAGCAGGGTAATTTCTAATGTCCAGATTCAGGCACCTTGTGACTCATTTAAGACAGCTCCATGAAGATAGAAAAACTTAGGAGGTGATAAGAGTAGACAAATGCAAGGAGGTAGTCTCTTCATTATGGGCCAGAAACGGACTGTTCAATAACCTAACCTGGAATAAAGTTTCTACATAGAGGAGGAAGTGAAGATCAGATTCCAGGGAAAAGACCCAAGATTACACCATCTTAAAAATATTTTGCCAGAAGAATCAAGTGGAAACGTGTGTGTCTGTATCTGAGGTTTTTGAGGAGGGCAGCTTGAGAATGGGGAATCAATGTTTGGTATGTTTTTCTAACCCTGAATCCCATTCTTTTCAACCCCCAAATTGGTCACCACACTTTCAGCTGAAGAAATGTTTCTACCCTTTGTTTCCCTTTAGATTCTGGCACCCCAATGAGCCTAATTTTTCTGCAGAGCGATGTGCTTCGATAGTTTTCTGGAGTCCTGGAAAATGGGGCTGGAATGATGTTTTCTGTGATTCTAAAAGGAATTCAATATGTGAAATGAAGAAGATTCACCTATGAGTGAAATGCATTCACCTACATCTTTAAAATAGGGACCAATTGTAAAACAATAATTTCCTCTTGTTAATTATGTAAATCCTGTGTCATAGAGGTTCATGGAAATATTGGAATGCTTCTCACCCTTCAATTACCCCTCCTCTGGTTTTCTCTTTTCCACTAATGATAGGATAAGTTCATCAGCTCTTTGTTTTCTCTTCCATTTGTTCTTTATTCGCTTCTTTCCTTTTGTTCTGACCACCTCCTTTTTACCTCGTTGGTGAAGAAGGATCCCCGATTCTAAATAGAGTAAGATGGTAAAACACCTGACACCCTTCATTGGACAGATAAGACTGACAGCAGTTTATTAGTCACGGCCCCCACCCCCCGGGGTGGAGGGGGTAGGATACCACAGGCCATGCAGGGCCACATGGGATTGCACTCAGGAACAGAGTGAACTGGCAGGGGGCTGTGGGAGGCAGGCTTTGTAGTGACCAGAGGGTGGATGTGATTGGGAGGATGTGATTGGGCTGGCAGGGAGGTGGAATCCATTTGGTAGAGGACCGGGTGATGTGCAGCGGGCCCAGTTGCTAGGGGAACTAGCCGGTGGGGAGCCTTTCCTGCTGGATGGGGGTATATCTGGTGAGAGAAGAGGATATGGTGAGAGCAGGGGAACTCACGGCTAGGCCTTTGGGGATCTGTGAGGCTCAAAGTTGGCAAGGCAGCACAAGGAATTTCAGGCCTTACAATGCACCTCTCTTTATACTTTCTTCCACAAACATTCCTTGTGCCAGAAACTGTATTCTTTTGTTAATTAGAAGACTTATAAAGGAGGTTTCTTTTAAAAGTTATGACTTTCCTCTCTCAAAACATCATAGAGAAATCCCCTCAATCAAGATAATGGTTGGGGCTGCAGTCATCTGAAGTCTTGACAAGATCTGCAGTATTTACTTTGTAGATGGCTCATTCACATGGCTCACAAGTTTGTGCTAGCTACTGGTAGGAGTCCTCAGGCCCTCAGTACATGGTACTCTCCATACATCTACTTGAGAGTGCCCACAACATGGGGGCCCACTTCCACCAGAGCAACAAGAGAACAAAGTGAAAGCACTAAGGTCTTCTATGATATGATCTAACCTTAGAAGTTATACACCATAACTTCCACTGCATTCTATTAGTCACGTAGTCCAAACTGGACATAATAAAGAAGGCAACTACTCAAAGGCATGAACACCAGAAAGTTAGATTCTTTGGGGGCCATTGTGGAGACTGGCTACCATAGCAAGATTTTTTTTTTTTTAAAGTTACAAAAATGTATACCAAGAAGGAAAATAATGAAAAATTTTTTACACTAAAATTATGAACTTCTGTTCATAAAGACACTGTAAGGAAAATGAAAAAAAAATTGAATTGGGAGAAGATATTTAAACATCTATAACTGACACAGTATTAATATCAAGAATATATAAACAATCTTCACAAATCAATTTCTTCATAGAAGAAGAAATGCATACATCCAAAAGACAAGAGACATTTTTATAAAGATACACAATTTCACTTGTAATTTGAGAATGCACAAGATCACAACAAGATATCATTTTATACCCTTTTAAAGGGAAAACATTAAGAAAGCAGGCAATACTAAGATTTGGAGGAGATGCAGATAAATGGGATCTCATACATTGCTGATTTGAGTTTAAATGGGTACAATCACTTTGGGAAATAATTGGATTATCTTGTAAAGGTAAACATTCAAATAAACTATGATCAATTTGTATTAGTTTGGTTCCCGTGCTTAAATTAGGATCATTCAAGGAGAGTTTAATAAAAAGAATGTTTATAAAGGTGAGACCATGGAAACCACAAGGATTAATGCAATACCCTGGGACTAGTAACAGTATGACTGTTATTAACACTGGTGAGGCTATTAGAATCCAGAAAGATAGCATGGTGTGGAGAGATCTACAGTGTGAGGAGCTGTGATATTTCACCAAGGACCCAGCTTGTGTTGACCCTGATGGAACAGAGCCAGAAGAATATATTCCCTGAGCTCACTCTTCTGTTTTCCTCCTCCCACACCCATCTTTGTGCAGGTCTCCTTATTGGCCAAACCCAACCAGAAGTTAGAGGCACAGATGCCTCCTGGGTCAGAGACCAGGAAGGAGAGGGTGGAGAGGGGTGAGAAGGGGAAATTGGAAGTTATCCAGCATCCCAGTGATATGTAATGCACATGTATATCAGGAAATATGAACAATAATATTCACTGTTTTTGTAGCAAAAAAACTTGACTGAAACTATCCAAATGCCCATTAAGAATACATAATTAAGCTGAGGCATGCTCCTTCAGTAGTATAGCATACAGCATTAAAAATGAATGGACCATGATAAATGATAACTACACTTAACAGCATAGATAAATATTAGTAGCATAATGTTGAGTGAAAAAATCAAGTCCTAGAAGATTACCTATAGTGTAATGCTCTACTTTAAAAAAACAAGTGAAGTTACAGAATATAAAGGCATATACTGACTTGAAATGAGTAACTTGTTACTGAAAATCAGGCATTCTACACAAAAATACCAACTGGGAACATAAACACACATTTAAATGGGAAAATATATAAAGCATGACACTTAATCCAAAATCTTGAATTTCCAAATGAGATAAAAACATAATAAAATAAATGTACAATGTCTATCAAGTAAATCTATCATGTTAAAACATAAAATGCTCAACACATTGCTGCATGATTACTAAATAATTAATATGCTTGTTAACAAATAGTTTTTGTGTAAGTGCATAGCAAGGATTCTGAGTTTCACATCTCCTTTATTGATACCTTCTGATCTTTTAATAAAGTCTATATATGATCCTTGCCATCCATAAACTATATTTGGAATTTAACGCAAAACATTTCCTGCCCATAATTTTGTTTAATATATAGAATTGACTTTTGGGGACATAAATATGCATTTTTCCTATATAAACATCACCCAACAACTGCTGTATTGAGAGAGTTCTAAGGTCTATGAAACGTGGATATTAAAAGAAATAAATGTTTTCAACACTGTAAATGTAATTAATGCCACTGAATTGTATACTAAAAAATAATTAAAATGGGAAAAATATAGAAATCCTGTATTTTATGTATGATTATTGTATAAACCCAAAACTTCTCTAATAAAAATAAATAAATAAATAAATGGAATGTAATTCACCCCAAATAATTAAAATGGCAAATTTTATCTTATCTATATGCTACCACAATAAAATAAAAAAATCATCATTACAAAACACCCAACAACAGAAAAAGAGGTGTTCTGTAGGGGGAATATTAACAAAGGAGACCTTCTGCATTGTATGCTTATATTATTTAGGCATCTATGTAGTAAAAGTGAAAGCAAATCAAGGACTTGATAAGCACAAAGCTCGATATAATGGTTACCTCAGGTTGGTAGTCAGGGGGTTGGGATTGGAGGAGCACGTAGGCACGTGACAGGGAAGGTTCTAGTTTTTGGATTGGGCAATGACGTTCATATAATAAACACAAAGCAAAACAAAAGAAAAGAAAGCAAACAAATGCTAGAAGGATAGTGTATCATGAGTCTAAAATTATGGTTTATATATTTTTGTACTCCCAAAGTCCATATATGAAAAATAATCAACTGGAGGACTAGACACATGAGAGACGCTGTCCTTTAGTGATAGCTTTGAGCTTGGGATCACACTGCTGCAGCTGTGATCTCCAGGCTCTTCCTGGCCTTGAATTAGTCCAGACAACAAAGCTAACCTGTGTTATAAAATTGGTAAGAATAATAATTAGGCTTATTCATGAATGCTTTCAATCAGTTTTATTACATGATAAGCAAACAGTGCAATGACTAAATCTCCTCAGTGGGGCTCTCTGGAGAGTATTCACACCAACAAGGATTCTCACACTATGAAACTATTCTGGGCCATATAATCTTTTATCTCTCCCCTTACTTCCTTGTTACCAGTTCTCCAGTGTGGTTCCTTCCAAGTCCCCGACCATCCAGCCAAACCATCAGGCACTAGCCATAAATTGACGTAGATCCTTACCTCAAGCCATCTTTTCTTCTAGGAAAATTGAACCATCACATGTATGGTGTGAAGCTCCTCTCAGTGGGAGTACTTCCATTTTTTGCAGACCTTCAGGGCTATTTCTGAGTAGAGGCATAATGCTTCAGCACTCCGTCTCTAGCTGATGCCAAATATTGAGCAGAGCTACCTGTAAACAAAGCTCAGTCTTCTTTCCTTCTCCCCCTCCCCCTCCTGCCCCCTTCTTCCTCTTGCTCCTACTTGTGTTTTACTTGGGATCCGTTGGGCTCTTTGAACGTGTAGATTGATGTCCATTTTCAGTTTTGGAAAGGTCTCAGCCATTATACTCCTCCACATTCTCTTTTTCTTCTTTTTCTGGAAACCAATGTTTCCATGTTATGACTTTCTCACTATCCTCTATGTCTCTTATTCACTCTTCTGTGTTTTCCTTTTTTCCCCTATGCTTCATTCTTGATAAATTTTCTCTGATATACCATCTGGTTCTCTATTTTTGCATCTGTTCTATTCATCTCTCGATTGAGCTCTTAACTTCAGTTATTGCATAACTTTAATTCTGAACTCTCAATTTGGTTATTTTTCACATGTTCTATGCTACTTTTTCTAATTTTCATATCCCTTCTGAAATTCTCAAGTTTGGCTTTTATCTTACTGACCACAGTAAGCATAGTTATTTATACTATGTGATGGATAACTCCTGTATCTGGAGTCTCTGTGAGTTTATTTCTGTTGTTTGTCACTCATGTTGAAAGCACATCTCCTTATGTTTTTTGTGTGCCAGACACTTTACTTAAGAGATTATTGAAGTCTAGGCTTGTCCTTGGCTTTAGGTATGTATCAGGGAGATTAGACAACTAGGATCATCTTGATTCAGTTTATGGCTTCAGACTTTTCCGGGCCACCTATTTGAATCTAAGTTGGCCTGTAGTCCTTGGGAGGACTGGTTTATTTCTTCTTCACTCTGACTCTTACATGTAGTACTTTAGGTCCCAGACTAAAGGTGAAAGGTGTTTAACCATTATCCCAAAATTCGACAGACTCCAGATACTGATTTTTGTTCGCCTAGTCATGAAAAATTATCACATGTACCACCCAGACTCTCAGTAGCCTCTTCAAAAGGGAAAAAGTCTATTTCTAGCCAAGAAATTTCATGTTATATGACTAGCACTTTGATGTTTTTAACATTAAAAAATAAATTTCAGTTAGCCTTTTCTATTTGTCTTCCTCTGGAGGGTTGGTCCAGTTTACTATGTCTTCAGTTCCTGGTTCTGGAAGTCTAGACGTCTTGATGTTTTCAAGAAGCTGTTTTGAACCTTCCTGTAGCAGGATGAGTAATAACACCCCCCACCCCCATAACGTCCATGTCCTAGTTCCAGGAACTAGTGAATGTGTTACATTACTTGTGTTGTGCAATGTTACATATGGTAACAGGGACTTTGCAGAGGTAATTAAATTCAGGATTTTGAGATGGAGAGATTATCCTGGATTATCTGGGTGTGTCCAATATTATCACAAGGTCCTTGTAAGAGGGAGGCAGGTGGATCAGAGTCAGAGAAGGAGAGACGATGACAGAAGGAGGGATGAGAGGGAGAGACGGAGAGAGAGTTGAAGATGCTATGTAGCTGGCTTTGACTAGGCAGGAAAGGGTCATAATTAAAGAAATACTGGTGACCACTAAAAGCTAGAAGAGGCAAGGAAACAAATTCTCCTTTTGAGACTCCAGAGGGAACATAGCCCTTCTGACCTATTCTAAACTTCTGACTGTAAGATAATAAATCGGTGTTGTTTAAAGCTACTAAGTTCATGGTAACTTGCTATAGCAGCAACAAGAAACTAATGTATTTCCTTTGAGTTTTGGCTTGAGATATAGTGAGCTCTTAGTCATGGATAATAAAAAGTTTGCTGATTTAAAAGAATGATTATAGTGGGTGAATGGGAATAAAGAATAGAACAGAGATCAAAATATATATTTTTATTTGTGAGACTTTTTGCTTCCTTCCCCTTCAGGCAAGGAGCTGATTTCATAATTCATTTCAACAAAGAGAAGTAATTGAGAGTAGAGGAAGCACCAGCTTGTTAGACTTCCTGATATTTGCTTCTCAAATCATAATCCTTAGGAGAATTACAGAGACTTTGGAGAAGGTAGAAAGTGAAAGGTTTGTGTGAATAAGTAGAGTGATATGAAATGAAAAATACAAATAAAAAGATTCCTCCAACATGGATGAACCTTGAAGACATCATGTTGAGCCAGGCACAAAAGTACAAATATTGTAGGATTTCACTGATTTGAAACAATTAGAATAAGCAAACTCATTGAGTCAGAATTAGAATATAGGTTACCAGGGGATAGGGTGGGGATAGAGAATGGGATGTTCAGGTTTAAAAGGCTCAGGGTTCCTATTTGGGAAGATGGAAATGTTTTGGTAATGGATGGTGGTGATGGTAGCACAACATTGTGAATGCAATTAGCAGCAATGAAATATATATCTGAATATGATTAAAAGGGAAAATGTTAGATTGTATATACGTAACAGAATAAAATAAAAAAGAATCCATGGAACTGCAGTACACAGTGAACCCTAAGTTAAACCATGGACTTTAATTAATAGTATAATTATAAAAATGTGTTATCATCAATTGTAACAAATATTCTGCATTAATGCAAAGTGTTGGTGGTGGGGTGGAATATGGGATCCTGTATTTTATGCATGATTGTTTTGTAAACCCACAACTTCTCTAATAAAGAAAAAAAAAAGTTTCCTGTGTTTGGCTTATGGAACAAAAGCAGTTGAGAGTCACTAGGCTGAACAGGGCCATGGGGATGCAATGTCCAGTCCAGTAATGTCTAGACTATATAAATGCACCAAAGGCCCACACCTGGCTCGCTTAGGACTTGGCACAGGCTCTCCTGGCATTCTCCCACTAGTACTTGAAGGTGGAGACATCATGTGTCTTCTCTGGGAGAGAAAAATTGCAAGATATGTAAGATGTATTTCTTCCAGCCCAATGGAATGTGGATTCACATTAAAAATAAATTGGCTTATAGGCAATAGGAAGAAATTCAATATTTCTTGTGCAACTGAATGTTTGGACAGAAATTCATAATTTTTGCAAACTTTTATGCCTAATTTATGATTCTAGAAGATTCTCCAGATGAAGTTCCAATTCAAATTCTTGAGCAAGGAAATACAATCGTCCCTCTAATCAGCAGACACACATCTTTTCTGAGCCATCCCGATATATTTTCCTGGAATGGAAACTCTGAGTAATTCAATTTGCTGATTCATGAATTATGTTTTAAGACCAGCAAAGGTAGATACCAGAAAGGGCCTCACCCTTTTAAAAGAGGTCAAGCCTCAAGAAACACTATTCACTGAATGGTGTATACTTCCTCTGCCTCCTGTTCCTATATTTATTTTCACTCACCATTTTTTGTTTGTTTGTTTTTCACTTGTTCCTGGTCAGAATCAAAGGATCTCCTACTGTTTCTACTTCTGACCTGGGACCGTATACAATTCTACTCTTGCTTTACATTAATTTGGCAGCTTGTCCATATTTTTATTTTCACTCTGGCCTACCTCTTGTTTTTGGCTTTGTCCTTCCCCTCTCAGCACTGTCTGCTAAAAGGGATTCACCCCATTGGAAGATCTACTCAGAGAGATGGGTGGAAATGGTGGGGATGGGGAGGTGGGAGCACAGGGTTCCCAGGGCTGGTGGAGGTGTGGGAGTGAGGCATGAGGCTATTGAAGGTCAGATCCATAGGGCATATCAGGAGCATGTAGAGTCAGTAAGCAAGAAGCAAAATAGGACTGTGTGTTGGCCCATCACTGGTACAACTTGGAAAGATATCTCTGCTCTTTTTCCTGGATGCTAAATTTTTCTCCAATCTTTAATATGTTGTGTCCTCCATCACCCTGAGAAACTGTATACTGCTGGTAATGTTTCAGAACCTGCTCTCCCTTTCCCCCTTGTATAAACTGATGGCTCTCATTTGAGCCTGGAGCAATTTATAATATTTCTAGTCTGTATTTAACTTTTTCTTTTATCTGTCATTAAATATTTTTCCATTTGAATGAAAAGCTCTATTCAGAAAAATTTCCATATCTCTTAAAGTTTTTGTATATTCCAGACTACTTACCTGAGAATGTGCTACAATCAATGTTTTGGGGTATAACAGATAGAATACATAAGCTAGAGCTTCACCAATCTACCAATATTGCAGACAGGGAATCTGCTTCTGACATTTCTAAACTTCCTGGTCATCCTTTCTTGTTTTAGTAATTCTGTTATTATTTAGCAAAAGAAATGATGAGATATTTTTCCAACATGAGCATCACCTTGGCCTTGACTTAAGACTTGTTAACAACCTTCTCAGTTAGTTTCAAAAACTTTTCTTTTGGAATATGGTGGAGTGGGTGAGGTGGAGCAGGCTTCTTCTCCAAGAAAGACACTAGAGAGGGTGGAGCACACCCGGGACCACAGTCCCAGCATATGACTGGCCATAGACGTACCCCTACAGTACATGGTGGGGACATGGACAAAAATGCAGAGAGACAATACCTTAAGGAACAGGGTGAGTTTGTTCAGCTGGGGCTGCCTCTCAGGGCTGGTGGTGGTGAGACAGCCACCAGGCAAGGGAGTGAACAGCAGCTCTCCACTCCCATGCACCCACCTTGGCATTTAGCTGGGAAGGTGATCCTCCACAGCCTTATGGCCAGGAGCTCCCATGAGGGAAACCAGAAGGCAGTATTTAATCTCCCCCCATGGATGTCCACGATGTGCACTGGCAAGAAGAAAGGACAGGAGAGGGAGCCATGAGGAAGCATCAGGAGCACCTCCCACACCCCAGAGGCTTGTGGGCACATGGCAGGCAGGGAGCAGGGCACAGTTGAGCTGGAGACTCAAACAGATTGAACAGATTCTTGAACAGATTCTCTGCCAAAATGCACAGAGCCCACACCTCACCCCCAGGGCACACAGTCCCAAATGTGCACAGAGAATGGGTGCACTGATTGGATTCCCACCCAGTTTGGAATCTGCCCAGTGCACAGGAAAAGTTTGGGGAAGGCTGGTTTGAGAGTAAAAGGGGACTCAAGGTCACCACTTGCTGATAGGATAGGGAAACTGAACTACAGCAAGCTGTAGCTCTGACAAATTATATATAAATGCTCAAATAATCCTGCATTTCCCCAAATAACCTTATCAAGGTAAGCAAATGCCCTGAAGCCAATAGCAAATCATGAAGCACTTGAAGAATCTAGCAGATATAGACAAGCCAAATAACCAAATTAAAAAGCCAGAGGAGACACAAAATTTGAGGCAATAATTAAAGAAGCACACACAAATCTCCAGAACAACTTCAAAAAGATGGCTAAAGATATAAAGGACATCAAGAAGACTCTAGAAGAGCATAAAGAATAATTTGAAAGAGTAAATTAAAAATAGCAGGTCTTATGGAAATAAAAGACACTGTGGATCAAAATAAAAATATACTAGAGGCACACAACAGCAGATTTGAAGAGGCAGAAGAAAGAATAGGTGAACCAGAAGACAGGGTAATCAAACGTGAATGCACAAAAGAACAAAGGGTGAAAAAAATAAAAAACATTGAAATGGATCCCAGGGAAATGATGAACAACATGAAGCAAACAAATATAAGAATCATTGGTGTCCCAGAAGAAGAGAAGGGTAAAGGTCTAGGAAAAGTGTTTCAAGACATAGTTGGGGAAAACTTCCCAAGCCTTCTAAATGACATAAATATGCAAACAAAGATGGCCAATGGATTCCAAATAGAATAAATTCATACAAACCCACCCACAACATATACTGATCAGATTGTCAAATGCTGAAGAGAAGGGGAAAGTTCTGAAAGCAGCAAGAGAGAAGCAATTCACCAAATACAAGGAATCCACATAAGACTAAGTACTGACTACTCAGAGGACACCATGGAGGCAAGAAGGCAGTGGTATGACATATTTAAGATTCTGAAAGAGAAAAATTGCCAACCAAGAATACTTTATGCAGCAAAGCTCTCCTTCAAAATTGAGAGACAGGTTAAAATTTTCACAGACAAATGTTAAGAGAATTTGTTAACAGGAGACCTGCCCTACAAGAAATACTAAAGGAAACCCTACTGGCTGAGAAATAAAGAAAGAGAGAGGTCTGGAGAAGGGCATAGAACTGAAGAGGATTAGTAAGGTGTGCCAGTTTGAATGTATTGTGTCACCCCAAATGCCATTATCTTTGACGTAATCTTGTGTGGGCAAACCTATCAGTGTTAATTAGATTTTAATTCTTTGAATGTTTCCATGGAGATGTGCCCCACCCAACTGTGGGTGATGACTCTGATTGGATAATTTCCATGGAGGTGTTGGCCCACCCATTCAGGGTGGGTTTGAATTAAATTTCTGGAGCACTATATAAGATCAGACAGAAGGAGCAAGCTGCTACAGCCAAGAGGGACACTTTGAAGAATGCACAGGAGCTGAGAGAGGAGCTGCAGATGAGAGAGAGTTTGAAGATGGCCGTTGAAAGCAGACTTTTGCTCTGGAGAAGCTAAGAGAGGACAAACACCCTAAGAGCAACAGAGAGTGACACTTTTGAGGAACTACAGCCTAGAGAGGAACATCCTGGGAGAAAGCCATTTTGAACCCAGAACTTGGAGCAGACCCAGCCACGTGCCTTCCCAGCTAACAGAGGTTTTCTGGATGCCATTGGCCATCCTCCAGTGAAGGTACCTGATTGCTGATATGTTACCTTAGACACTTTATGGCCTTAAGACTGGAACTGTGTAACCAAATAAACCCCCTTTTATAAAAGCCAATCTGTCTCTGGTGTTTTGCATTCTGGCAGCAATGGCAAACTAGAACATAAGGGTAACTTAAAGAAAAAAAAAAGAGAGAGGAAAAAATATATGTGACAACTAAAAACCAAAGGATAAAATGGTCAAGAACTCTCTTCATAGTAATAACTATGAAAGTAATGGATTAAAATCTCCAATTAAAAGACACAGGCTGGTAGAATGGATTAAAAATTATGACCCATTGATATGTTTGCAAGAGACTCCTCTTAGATCTTGTGACACAAAGAGTCTGAAAGTTAAAGGATGAAAAAAATATTTTATGCAAGCTGCAGCTGAAAGAAAGCAGGGGTAGCTATACTAATATCAGAAAAAATAGACTTTAAATGCAAAATCATAAGAGACAAGAAGGACACCATACATTAATGGAAGGGACAATTCACAAAGAAGAAATAGCAATCATAAATGTTTATGCACCCTGTCAAGGAGCTCCAAAGAACATGAGACAAACATTGGCTATACTGAAGGGAGCAATAGACAAGTTTACAATAATAATGGGAAACTTCAATACACCACTTTCTTCTATAGATAGAACTAGACAGAGGACCAATAAGGAAATTGAGAACCTAAACAGTATGATAAATGAATTAGACTTAACAGAGATATATAGATTGCTATATCCCAAAGTACCAGGATATACATTATTTTCTAGTGCCAATGGAACATTCTTCAGGATAGATCATATGCTGGGTCACAAAACAAGCCTCAATAATTTAAAAACATTGAAATTATTCAAAACACATTTTCTGACCATATTGGAAGGCAACTAGAAACCAATAACCATGAAAGAACCAGATCTTTCCCAAATATATGGAGGTTAAGCAACTAGTGGGTCAAAGAAGAAATTGTAAGAGAAATAGGTAAATATCTAGAGATGAATGAAAATGAGAACACAACAAATGGAAAACTATGGGATGCAGTGAAGGTGGTGCTGAAAGGGAAATTTATAGTTCTAAATGCATACATCAAAAAGCAAGAAACAGCTAAAACCAGAGACCAAACTGAACAACTGAAGAGGCTAAAGAATGATCAGCAAACTAACCCTAAAGCAAGTAGAAGAAAAGAAATAAGAAAGATTAAAGCAGTAATAAGTGAGTTGGAGAACACAGAAACAATAGACAGAATAAATAAAACCAAAAGTTGGTCCTTTGAGATGATCAACAAGGTTGACAGACCCTTAGTTAGCCTGACAAAGTCAAAAAGAGAGAAGCCTAAATAAACAGAATCAGAAATGAGAGCAGGATAATTATTACAGATCTCAAAGAATTAAAAAAAATCATAAGAGGATACTATGAACAACTGTATGCCAACAATCTCGACAATTAAGAGGAAATGAATAATTTCCTGGAAATACTTGAACAATATAGACTGACCAGAGAAGAAATAGAAGACCTCAACAAACCAATCACAAGCAAAGGGATCCAAACAGTCATCAAAATTCTACCTACAAATAAAAGCCCAGGGCCAGATGGCTTCTCAGGGGAGTTTTACCAAACTTTCCAAAAAGAATTGACAGCATTGCTGCTCAAACTCTTTCAAAAAATTGAAGGAAAAGGAACACTACCTAACTCATTTTATGAGGCTAATATTACTCTGATACTAAAACCAGATAAAGATACTACAAAAAGGGAAAACAATAGGCCAATCTCCTTAATGAATATAGTGCAAAAATTCTCAATAAACTACTTGCAAATCAAATCCAAAGGGACATTAAAAGAATTATACACCATTCCTGGCATGCAAGGGTGGTTCAATATAAGAAAATCAATGTAATAAAACACATTAACAAATCAAAAGGGAAAAATCAAATGATCATCTCAATAGATGCTGAAAAGGCATTTGACAAAATTCAGCCTCCCTTTTTGATAAAAACACTTCAAAAGGGAGGAATTGAAGGAAACTTCCTCAACATGATAAAGGATATTTATGAAAAACCCACAGCCAGAATAGTAGTCAATGGTGAGGAGATGAAAGCCTTCCCCCTAAGATCAGGAATGAGACAAGGATGCCCACTGTCACCTCTATTATTCAACATTGTGCTAGAAGTTCTAGCCAGAGCAATTCACTAAGGCAAAGAAATAAAAGAAGTAAAAGTGTCATTATTTGCAGATGACATGACCTTATGACAAAGCTACTTGGACTAATAAACAAATTAAGCAGAGTGGTGGAATACAAGTTTAATGCATATAAGTCAGTAATGTTCCTACATACTAGTAATGACATAACTGAAGAGGCAATAAAAATTACATTTCAATAGCAATTTAAAAAATCAAGTACCCAGGAATAAACTTAACCAAGGATATAAAAGACCCCTACACAGAAAATTACAAAACTTTACTAAAAGAAATAAAGAAAAGGACCTAAATAGGTGGAAAGATATTCCATGCTCATGGATAGGAAGGCTAAACATTGTTAAGATGCCAATTCTACCCACATTGATCTAAGGATTCAATGTAATTCCAATAAAAATTCCAACAACCATATTTGCATACTTGGAAAAGATAATAATCACATTTATTTGGAAGGGAAAGGGGCCTCGAATTGCCAAAAACATTCTGAAAAGAAAAACAAAGTGGGAGGACTTATACTTCAGACTTTGAAGCCTACTATAAAGCCACAGTAGTCAAAACAGCATGATATTGGCACAAAGTTAGACATATTGTTCAATGGAATTGAATTGTGAGTATGGAAATAGACCTTCAGATCTATAGTTGTATGATGTTTGATAAGGTCCCCAAATCCACTGAACTGGGACAGAACAGTCTGTTCAACAACTGGGGTTGGGAGAACTGGATATCCATGACCAAAAGAATGAAAGAGGACCCCTACCTCACACCCTTTACAAAAAATAATCCAAAGTGGATCAAAGTCCTCAATATAAGAGCACAATTAAACTCTTAGAAGATAATATAGGGAAACATTTTCAAGACCTAGTAATAAGAGATAGCTTCTTAGACCTTACGCCTGAAACACAAGCAACAAAAGATAAGATAGATAAATGGGAACTCTTTAAAATCAAAACCTTCTGTGCCTCAAAAGACTGTCAAAATGGTGAAGAGTCAGCCAACTCAATGGGAGAAAATATTTGGAAACCATATATCTGATAAGAGACTGATATCCTGCATATAAAAAGAAATCCTACAACTCAACAATGATAGTGAAAACAGCCCAATTATAAAATGGGCAAAAGATACAAAAGGCATTTTTTTTTCCAAAGAGGAAATACAAATGGCTAAAAAACACGTGAAAAAATATTCATCTTCACTAGCTGTTCTGGTTTGCCAATGCTGCTGTTATGCAAAATATCAGAAATGAATTGGCTTTTATTAAGGGTTTTTTTTTTTTGTTACAAAGTTATAGTTTTAAGGCCATAAAAGTGTCCAAGCTAAGGTGTCAACAACAGGGTACCTTCACAGAATAATGGCCAATGGCATCTGGAACACCTCTGTTGTATGGGAAGGCATGTGGCTGGCATCTTCTTCCTTGGCTCCCAGGCTGTGTTTCAAAATGGCTTTCTCCCAGAATGTTTCTTTCTAGGTATCTGGGGATATTGTCTTAATTTCTCCCAGTCAAACTCTGGAGTAGCAAAAATCTACTTTCAATAGCCATCTTCAAAATGTTTCTCTTGGCTGCAGCTGCTCTCCAAAATGTCACTCTTAGTTGCTCTCAGTTCCTTCTGTTTGTCATCTCATTTATATGACACCAGTGATTTAATTCAGACCAACTGTGAAGGGGTGGAGTAACACCTCCATGGAAATTATCCAATCAAAGTCTTGCCCACAGCTGATTGAGTCACGTATCCATGGAAACACTGAACCAATAGGCTCCAACCTAATCAACACTAATACATCTGCCCCCACAAGATTGCATCAAAGAGCATGGCATTTTGGGGGACATAATACATCCAAACAAGCACCCTAGCTATTAGGGAGATGCAAATTAAGACCACCATGAGATATCATCTCACACCAATAAGAATGGCTGCCATTAAGCAAACAGGAAACAATAAATGCTGGAGAGGATGTGAAGAAATTGGAATTCTTATTCATGGCTGTGGGAATTCACTGTGGAAGACAGTTTTGCACTTTCTCAGAAAACTAGATACCAAATTAATGTATAATCTGGCAATTCCACTTCTAGGTGTATAGCCAGAAGATCTAAAAGCAGTGACACAAACAGACATTTGTACACTGATGTTCATAGTGGCATTGTTCACAATTGTCAAGAGGAGGAAACAACCCAGGTGTCCTTCCACAGATGAGTGGATAAACAAAAGGTGATATATACATATGATAGAATATGTGCAGCAGTAAGAAGGAACATGGTCCTGAAACATATGCCAACATGGATGAACCTTGAAGACATAATGCTGTGTGAAATAAGTCAGACACAAAAGGAGAGATATTGTATGCTACCACTACCATGAAGTCCCTGAACAATGTAAGATCAGTATCTTATAATTTAGAATATTGGGGACCAAGTGATAGAAGCTAATGAAGGGTGAATGATAATCTAATATGTTCAGATACATTAATGAGAGTGAATTGAATGGTATGGGAATGGATATGGGTGATCATTGTTTGTTCATGATATTATAAGTATCAGAGCTGCACTGAAGGTGAATAGGATTGAAATAGGTTGTTTAGAGGCATATATCCCAGAGATCAGCACTACAAATGTAGATAGGTGTTTGCATGATACACTTCTAAGGTATGGCACTAGCACAGAGAGTTGACAACAGAACGGTATATGGGAAAAATCTACCTATTGCATACTAGGACTTATAATTAATAGGAATACCTTACTAGTACCACACAAATACTAGTGAAAAATGACTAAGGGCTGAAAAGAACTATGGGGTGTTTGGGGTCATAAGAATTGTTAAAATGGAGAGTGATGAGGATTGTACAACTAAATGATAATGTGAGATGTGGATGGATTATCATGGATAGAACGTATGCTATGTGAACTTAGGGACCCCCCACTTTATAAATTAAGCCCTTGATCTTGAGGCTTGCTTTTGTGAAACTTATGGTTGTAAAGGGGAGGCTAAGCCCACCTATAATTATGCCTAGGAGTCACCTCCAGACAACCTCTTTTGTTGCTCAAATGTGGACTTTCTCTCTTTAATTCCAACTCTCCAAATAAATTCATCACCCTCCCCAGACATGGGATAGGACCCCCAGTTCAATGAGTCTCTCTGGTGAGGTGGGACATGGATTCTGGGAATGAGCCTGACCCTGGCATCGTGGGGATGAGAGTACCTTTTTGACCAAAAGGGAGAAAAGAAAGGCAACAAAATAAAGCTTCAGTGGCTAAGAGATTTCAAATAGTGTTGAGAGGCTGTCCTGGAGGTAACTTCTATGCAAGCTTCAGCTAGATATGCCATATTGCCACAGTATGATAAGCCCAAGTCAACAGTAGACCTGAAAACCCTAAAGAATACGTTGATCACTATCGGAGACTCTATAATTAAAGTTTCACTCACAAAGTTTATTCTTCTGAAAGTTAAATCCTCCAGAGAACTCCCATGCCAACTAAGTCCCAAACCCAGAAGCAATGGCCTCTTCAAGAACATCATCCAAATACAGCCCCCTTTCCCATAATGAACAGGTTGGGGAGGGTCACAGCCTAGACATCCCTGACTATCTGGAAAGTGATTAAACTAGAGGAAGGGGTAGGTAGCAACAGACAATATAGAATTTAACAAAGGATTATGAATACTGAATATTTAGTTTTCTTTTTCTTTGTTGTTAGCATATTAGAGTAGCTAGAAGGAAAGAACTGAAATGGTGGAACTCTAACCCATAGCATTCTTTGAAATTTGCTCTATAGCTACTGGTTAAACTGTAATTTGAAAGCACCTTTTTTCTATATATGTTATATTTCACAATAAGGAAATAACTGAAACTATGATTCTGTAACTCATAACATTTTTGGAAATTTTCTATATAACTACTTGTTAAACCATACTTTGAAAGTTATTACCTTTTTGCATATATTTGATATTTCACAATAAGGAAATAACTGAAACTGTGGAACTGTAGCCCATAACATTCTTTGAAATTTGCTAACTACTTGTTAAATTGTACTTGGAAAGTTATCACTTCTATGTATATATTTTATATTCCACAATAAAAATATGATTAAAAAAAACAAAAAATCTTTACTTTTGCAAGCTTATCCACACTGTAACATATTCATGGATCTCACTGTTATTTACTCTTTCTTCTCCAAAGCGCTCTGTTCCATCTTTCCAGGGTGAGATGACTCAGATTTCTTCCTAAGACATTATTTACTTCATGGACATAACTGCCAATGAAAATTTACTACAAAGAACAGTACATAGGAATAGTAATAGGTGGGAATGCTTGTTCATATTTTGAAGGCATATCAACTAATATCCTGTATGTCATAAAAATGCTTGTTTTTTTGCATGATCTAAATAGTAGTCAAATAGGAAAATTTCATGTGAGACACCAAGAAAATGGAGATATACTTAGCATTCTTTTATTTTTGACTTTTCTTTTTTTGCCAGCATTTTTCTCAAGATAAAAGAAAATCTCTTTAAATCTTTAATGGCTTTAGCCCTTAATACTACTACTTCTTTCGAGGTGCTGTTTACATCTGAAGTTCCCTAGTCTAGGATGATCGAGGTCTAATCTCTCTGAATGAATCTAGTTTCCTGGTTAACAACTTCAGGGAAACAGATTTCAGAGGTTCCAGGTCGTCTCACTAGGGGTTTGCTGCAGGGGTGCTCTCACAGTGTTTCTGGAAGAACAACTTCAAGGTGGAAGTAAGCTCTTCTTTCTTTATTACTTCCAGATAAGAGGATAGAAGCGAACCTGAGAATGGAAGATTAGGAATTGAGTTGATTCCTAGAGTAATGTTCTACAAAGTAAGAAAAGTGGCAGAGTGAAAGAATTGGGAAGTTAGAAAATTTTAATAATGAAATAGAGATAGGAACAAGACAGTAGGTTGGGAAAAGGTGAAATTAGGAAAATAACTCAGACTCAAATGCAATTAAGAAGATAAGATGAAAAATCAGAGAAAAAGTAGTGAAGTTTGGAGAAAGGGAAGCAGAGGGAGGATACTATTCAAGGAGAGTGGAAAGATGGGAAGTGCAGAGTGCTCAGTTTAAGTATTGCCTACGTTTGTATCTGGCTATTTGTTTAGAGGGTGCACTAGGATCCTTCTAGCTTAAAAAATTTCCTGTTATCATCATGGATTCTTAGTCATTCCTTTCTATGCTCCAAACTCCTAGGAACCCAGTTTCCTGAGCCATTTGATTGAGGGGATTATAAAGCTCTGCTTTTGTCTTGCAGAACTGACAGAGGAAGGAGCTGGTGGCCCCAGAAGAAGCCTTAGAATATAGCTAGTTTCCATTACAATCCTGAGACCGGTTCATTGTAGTTTACAGTGTAAATGCTCATTTGAAATGGAAATAGCTCTTTATTATTTACCCTGTTGGGGATTTATTTATTTGTATATTTATTTACAAATATCCTCAAGTGTTTCCCTTTCCCTCTTAATAGCCCCTTTCTGTTGTAATTGTCTCCTGTATTATACAGTATTCAAATTGAGATTAAAGATTTGGTTTTTTTTTCTTGCTCTTATGACTTTTCTTAAAAACACTAAAATATGCTTTTTTTTTCAATTATCAATCATCTAAAGTTCACTTTGTCTGCTTGTAGTTATCTTTCCCTCATTTTGACTCTGAACTCATCTCTACTTTAGTGTCAGTGGTGATCATCCTCTAACACAGTATCTCCTAATTCTAGGCTCAGCAGTGTTAAAATGCTCATGGTCCCAAAAGTCCCGTGAAGGTAATTAGCATCTTTCATAATTATAGTCTCTAGATTAGTGTCTTTAACCTTACAGTGAGAGATTTTTTATGAAAGGAATGCATGTTCAGTATATAAGCTAATGGAGGAATATAATACTAAAAGCTTTTTTCCTGCTTCATGTAGCACCACATAAATATCAAAGATTTGTTATTATGAGAGGGATTGAGGATTCTTTTCTCTCCGTTTTATTATTTCTCTGATTTTAAATATAGATCTATTTCTGATAATATGCTACAAAACAGAGAAGAATAATCTAAGCAGCCTTCTTATGTGAATTGTAAAATATTGATGTAGATAACCTGAAATTTTCTTGGATGTTAGAGAAAAATCTCTCAGACTTTAGTGAAACCCAAAGAAACGGTGTCGTCACCAAAATTTGCTTGGTTTTACTTTTTCAAGGTCAAGTGCAAGAGAGAATTGAGTGTGAAGATGAGTAATTCATTAATCAAAGGGAAATAGTTTAGGAAACCCATATTTGGACTAAGAGAAATATAGAGGAATTGGACTAGGTTAAATCTTCACAAATCAGAAGAATGAATTAAAGGAGAGAAGAAATGAAGTGAAAAGCTGAGAGAAATCAGTCCATGTTCTTGTCAAAGAATAAAGAGGTAATTTTTATTGTAAGACATTTAAGATATCTGAAAACATCTAAGATTTCCTTTTGTTATTTTGCCCTTTAACATATTTTTACTTACTAGGAGTCAGAAATCTTCAAAAACTCTCAAAGGCCCATGAACTTTCTTCAGGAATAATAAAATACACAGAAGCAGGCAGCTGGCAAGTCAAAACATTTTTACTGAGTAATTACTACACTCCTGATGAGGGAGGAAGTGGAGTACATAACAGAGTCCCAGTGCTAAAATGTGGCTCTTACATCTCAAAGGGAGGGACATTGAAAGTGAAATATATAATCCTAGAAGTGGATAAAGCAAATGAGTGCAGTAAGCTCTGAGATGGCAAAATATTCTCTTCTGGAACACAGAGAAGAGTGAATAGATTCAGTAGGATTGAAGAGAGTTGGCCTTAAATGGATCAGAATTATGATGCCAATTTTTAATATTATAGCATATGAGAGAGAATAAATGTGGAGGAGTAGGGGTAAGCTGATCTGAGAGGGTTGTATTCTGGAGGTTTGTAAGAACTTGAAGCTCTCTAGCTTAACAAAGACATAATGAAGAGTAAATGAACTTAATCCTCTTCCTCTTTCCTAGTGACTCATCAAAACAAGCATAATGGAAAAATTAACAAAAGGTTTTTCTGACTTGCTTCTGAAATATAATCCTACTGAAAAATACTGCTTTGCCCTGATTAATAAGATTTCCTGTTCTAATGTCCAAATTCCTATTCAGCTTTGCCCTCCATTCTGAGTTGCAGATAAATACCTGCTGCTTCCCTTGGAGATCTTAAGCATTTCAAACTTACCATGTTGAAATGAGGCCCTGGATTTTGCCAACAGAACTCTGCCTTTTCCAGTATTTTCCATTTCAGTAAATGGCTTCAACATATACGCAGTTGTACACACTAAAAAATCTAAGAATCATTCCTAGTGATTTTCCTCTTTTTAATCCCTCATCTAATCCATTATTAAATCTTAATTATTAGGATTTAATGGCAATAATTAGAAACATCTCTCTGCTCTGAGTTCTGAACAAATTATG
This sequence comes from Choloepus didactylus, assembly GCF_015220235.1. NCBI lineage: Eukaryota > Metazoa > Chordata > Mammalia > Pilosa > Megalonychidae > Choloepus > Choloepus didactylus. The sequence goes on from NC_051314.1 coordinate 124,724,167, forward strand.
CAGATACACAAAGGAATCCAAATGAAATAAAAATACCAGCTTTATTACTGGTAAAACTGTACTGGAAAACATGGTTTGGACTAGAAGCCAAAAAGTGTTTCCTATTACTGGCCCAGCACCAGTTCTAAAATGGAAACCTCTTTGGGGGACAGTCATAGGCTACATGCAGTGAAAGGATTTCCTCTCACCCACCTGTAGAGAGCCAAGAAAGAAAAGCAACACTTGATTACTGGCCTTTAATTAGTTCTCCTCACTGGGGACATTAGACTCTATCTCAGGAATCTAGGAAACTGTGAGAAATAAGGGATACAGAAACATGTTGAAACTATTAGTGGAAGCTTCTTTTTATGGATTGAGAAGGAATATGGAGAAGACAGAATGGTTTCCACCATGTTTATTGTCTTCTTTTTTTTTGAATCAACTTTATTGAAGTGTAGTTTATATACAATAAAATACACTTATTTAAAGTGTACATTTTAAGAACTTTGAAAAATTTAAACACTTATTTAAACTCCACTATAATCAAGATAAAGCATTTCCATAACCACCCAAAAATTCCCTTAAGCTCCTTCTCAGTCAATTGCACTCCCACCTCTAGCCCCAGGAACTCTTGAATATAGATTAAGTTTTTCTTATCTGGAATTTCATATAAACAGAATCATACTGGATGTCTTCTTTTGTGTCCAGATTCTTTCACTTAATATACGCTTTTGAGATTCATCCATATTTTTTTGTGTATTAATAGTTAATTCCTCTTTATTGATGAATAGTGTTCCATTATATGAATATAACACAATTTGTTTATCCGTTTTCCTGTTGGACATTTGTAATGCTCCCAGAGTTTCATTTTTATGAATAAACCTGCTATGAATGCTTATGTGCAAGTATTTTTGTGAACATATATTTTCATTTATCTTGAGTGAATTCCTAGGACTGAAATTTCTGAGTCAAAAGATATAAAGATATGTCTTTATAAGACCTGTTAAACATCTGATGAGAAGTCTGTGGTCATTTTTCACTTTGTTACTCTGTACATAATGTATCTTCTTTCTTTGGCTGCTTTTAAGATTTTTTCATTATTGTAGTGCTTTTTTTTTTTTTTTTTTTTTGAGCAATTTGATTATGATGTTCCTTGTGTGTGTATCTATGTCTGTGTGTTGTTTTCCTACTTGGGGTTCATTGAGATTCCTGGATCTGTTTATAGTTTTCATCTAATTTGGGAAAAAATCCAGCCATTATGCTTCCAATATTTTTCCTGTCCACCCCACTTTCTAGGTCTCCAAATACATGTATGAGACCACTTGATATTGCCCCATAGATCTCTGACACTGTTCATTTTTTTCATTCTGTTTTCTCTCTATACTTCATTTAGGATAGATTCTATTCTGTGTCTTCAAAATCACCAATCAAATCTACTTCAATGTCTAATCTGCTGTAATCTCATCCAGTGAAATTTTCATTTCAGGTATTTCATTTTTTTATCTCTAGAACTTCCATTTGTTTCCTTTTCAATATTTTTCATTTGTCTCCTTGTATCATTTTCCTTAGAATACTTTTATCTGATAGCTGTTAAATGTTCTCTCTTCATCCTTTTCTCTTTTTTTCCTTAATATTTATCTGTAGAAGAAATTGCATTATTTGTCCTACACAATTTCCCTCAGATAAGTACTGCACACGTTCACTTCCATGGAAAGGATAATTCCACTCAGTAAGTGTTCTCCCATGAATCATGAGTTCATTCCTCCAAGGGCTCAACCTACCCATCGTTGTCTCTCCTGGTGCCCTATTAGCGTAAGTGCCCTTCTGTTTTTCTTTCTTAGAACTATAGGTCTCAACCTTGGCTCACACTTTAGAATCCCCTGAGGAGTTCTTAAAAATCCTGAAGTCCAGTCCTCATTCTAGACCAATTCATTCAGAATCTCTGACACCCAAACACTTGTATTTTTTAAAGCTCCTCAGCCATTTCCAATATGTAGTCAGGTTTGAAAATCAACATCTTGGAGATTTAACTCCATACATTTCTCATACATATTCTATCAGGGCATGTATAATATCTCCATATGCCTTAAACATACATGCCATTTGAAACTCCCCTTGTAATTTTGAAAACATTCTATGCTGATCTCATTTTTCCTTTATGGTTCCTGTTTCCAGGCCTATTGTGAGGTAATCATTTACATCTTCTCTCTGAGATCGTACTTCTCTAAATTTTCCAATACCTTTTAGTAAAAAAAAAAAAAAAATCTGTTCTTTACTCATTTCATTCTGGTGTCATCTTTGTCATTATTGAATCTCATATTCATAATTCTAACAGTTTTCCATTCTGTACTATTGGTCTACTTTTCTGTGCCAATAAAATACTATTTATGCCTCCACAGCTTTGTAGAATGTCATAAAAACTGGGAGGGCATATCTTCCATGTCTCTTTATTCAAATTTTCTATTTTTAAAAAAATCTTAGCATTTTACATTTGTCTAGGATTTTTTTCTCATCTCATTAATTAAAACATTATTTCTAGCAGATAGTTACGCCTAAAAGTTTTAGTATTTTGAAGTCTTTATCTGTCGTTATTTCCCCTTTTTTCTATTACTAAAATTTGCTTTTTTTCACTTTCTCAATGAGTCTTACCCAAGTCCTATATATCTTGTTAATGTTTAGTTAATCAAACTTTTAGTTTTGCTCATTTCTCCATTGTTTCCTGTTTTATAGTTTTTTTGCCTTTATTTTTAGTATTTATTTCTTCTTTAAAAAAATTCTGTTAGTCCTTTTACAATTTAAGCTAAATGTTTCATTCATTTTTCAACCTTTTGAGTTTCTTGATGAATGTATTTAAAACTTTAATAATATACTACTAATAATTGTAATTAAACCTTTTAGCCATATGCTGTCAGATCTCCTCCTAATTTAAAAAAAATGTTAATGCATTTGTTTCTCCAACAACTCTGTGATGTAAGTAGTATTATTAACCACCATTTTACAGATAAAAAACTGAAGCTTAGAAAGAAAAAAGCGAATTGCCCAAGACAAAGCTAGTTAGTGAAAAGCTGTCTAGATTGTGACTGTCTAATTCTAGAGGTTTTCCTAATCATTATCTTATAAATTTTCCTTGAAGAATATTTTAAATACTTTACAAATTTCCCTTTAAAAGTGTTTTAGCTTTTTCTGACAAATTTTGGGCTGCAATGTTGTAGTTCAGTTTTAAGTATTTTGTACCTTCCTTTAAGATTTTCTTTTAAACCCAGTGATTATTTAGAAATGTTCTTACATTTTCTGCAGTGGGATATCAAAACTTCTATTCTTTTTGTGGACAAATTAATGGCCTATTTTATTTAAATGTTAAGAAGAATTCTTTGTTGTCTATGAATAAGAACATATTTAGTGGCTTAAACATTAAATACGTTACTTGTATGGTTTACATATTTGATATCTCTGCTTATTTTTAGGGTGCTTAGTCTATCAGTTTGGAGAGATGTTGTGCTGGTTTGAATCTGTTATGTACCCCAGAAAAGTCTATGTTCCTTTAATCCAGTCTTGTGGGGGCAGAACTATTGTGGATGGGACCTTTTGATTAGGTTGTTTCCATGGAGATGTGACCCTGTCCATTCAGGTGAGTCTTAATCCCCTTGCTGGAGCCCTCTGTGAGAGGATAAAAGGCAGAGGCATTTTGAAGAGAGAGAAGCTAAGAAAGAAAACGCCCTGAGAGTAAGCCATTTTGAAACCAGAGCCCAGCAGAAAAGGACCACAGATGTCACCATATGCCTTCTCATGTGACAGAGAAACCTCGGATGCCAGCAGCCTTTCCTCAGAGAAGGTATCCTCTTGTTGATGTCATTTTTGGACATTTGGACATTTTCACTGCCTTAAGATTGTAACTTGTAACTTAATAAATCCCCATTGTTAAAAGCCAACCCATTTCTAATATATTGCATTCTGGCAGCTTCAGGAAACAAGAACAGATGTGTTGATATCTCCAACTTCAAATGTTGATTTATCCATTTCTTCCTTCACTTGTCTCAGATATTTATTTATGTATTTTAAGAGACACACTTGCTCCTTCTCTTCCTCTGTTGTTAAATATATTTCCTCTGTTGTTCCTTTTAAGAAAACATGACATACTTCATCATTTATAGTATTCCTTTTACCTTGAATTCTTTATATTTATCAAAAATTGAAATAGGTTGTCAATTTATATTACCTGAATGTTTTTCTTTTATCTTTTTATTTCCTTTGATTTTAAATATTTTTAGATTTTTTTTTTTTTTTGCTGCTTGTTTAAGTATGTCTCTTGTAGACAACATCCTTTGATCCACCTTGAGAGTCTTTTATCTTTTAAATAGTGGATTTAACCTCTATATTTATTGTGATTGCTTTACATTAATTTACTACTGCCATCTTGTATCATGTTTTCAATTTACTAATTTTCATTTTGTGTTTCTTGTTTCCTGTCTTTCATTAGATAAATCAAATTATTTTCTAATTTCAAAATGTTAGTCTTTTTTTCCTTACAATGTATTTTCTTAACCTTAGGTCCATACTCATGCTTATTACCCTTATTGATTTCTTAGACTTATTGTATCATTCAGGATGAGCTATGTTATGCTGTGATAAGAAACCACTGCTTAACACAAGGTCCTGAAGATGTTTCTCTCCATTTTCTTCTAGGGTTTGATAGTTCTGGTTCTCATATTTAGTTCTTTAATCCATTTTGAGTTGATTTTTGTATATAGTGTGAGATAAGGGTCCACTTTCATTCTTTTGCATATGGACATCCAGTTTTATCAGCATCATTTATTGAAGAGACTTCTTTCCCAAGTGAATGGACTGAGCATTCTGTTCAAAATCAATTGGCCATAAACATGAGGGTTGATTTCCAAACTCTCAATTGATTCCATTGGTGGTCTATATGTCTGTCCTTGTACCAGTACCATTCTGTTTTGATTATCTTGGCTTTCGGTTTTGATTACCTTGGCTTTAAGATTGGAAATTATGAGTCCTCCAACTTCATTCTTCTTTTTCCAAATGGCTTTGGCTATTTGGGGCCCCTTACCCTTCCATATAAATTTGATGATTGACTTTTCCACTTCTTCAAAGAAGGTTGTTGGAATTTTATGGGGATTGTGTTGAATCTGTAAATCACTTTGAGTTGAATTGACATCTTAACAATATTTAGACTTCTAACCCATGAACATGAAATGTCCTTTCATTTATTTAGGTCTTCATTTCTTTTAGCAATGTTTTGTAGTTTTCCATGTACAAGTCCTTTACACACTTGGTTAGATTTATTCCTAGATATTTTAATCTTTTAGTTGCTGTTATAAAAGGATTTTTTTCTTAATTTCTTCTTCAGTTTATTCATTACTAGTGTAGAGAAACACCACTGATTTTTGCATGTTGATCTTGTATCCTGACACTTTGCTGAATTCATTTATTAGTTCCAGTGGCTTTTTTGTGGATTTTTCAGTTTTCTGTGTATAGGATCATGTCATCTACAAATAGGGAAAATTTCACTTCTTCCTTTCCAATTTGGATGTATTTTATTTCCCTCTCTTTCCTAATTTCTTTGCTAGAACTTCCAATTTTCATGATCATTTTTATTTATGGCAGCAGTTTATTCTGGCAAAAATTATATGTATTTTTACTTTGACTGATAGAACCTCAACATATAAACACACAATGGGATTTTCACCCAAAGTTACATTTAGAATATTTATGTATATTTGAACTTGAATCTTCACAAACTAAAAATAAATTGGAACATGTTGGTCTTAGATTAGCAACATTATTGTACATATGCAATCATATGATCAGTGATCATACAAGTTCAGGGATGCTAAAATGATATTTAGGTTAACATTCAGCTGAGATTCCATAGGCTAAAGCCAAATAGCAGGTTTTACCTACCTACCTAAGCTGAGGCAGAACCTCACGTATTCATAGTGGTTATTGCAATGTATATTTAGGTACCTTCCTACATTTCAGTTAAGATTGCAATGATTTCATTATATCTAGGCAAGGCTAAAATATGTCAACCAATTGATTTTTAGACATGAGATTAGACCAGTAATTATTTTCATTCTTAAACCCCACTTGTGACATCAGTCTATTTATTTTAGCCTGTACATTTTATAAAGGATTTTGTGCTTTTTTTTTTTAGACAGCTGTCTCTCCCTGAAATATTGTAATTCTAATAGCTTGGCTAGGGTCACATGACTTGCTGGTGTCATCTGTTAGCATTATTCCAAAATCATTTATTCCTCATTTGATCAAAATCAGTAAGGCCATATTGGAGTTTTATCTTCTAGAATATATGAGTCTGTGTTGTTAGCTCTCTTGCTTAGTATATCTGACTTATTCAAAATTTTGCAGCACATTATCAACCCTATTTCTACTCACTTACTGTATGTGAACTCTTGGCTTCTCTTTTCACTTGGTTTTAAGTGTAATCAATGATGTTTATTATTACTTCCCATTGTTGGTACACAATTTACATTTTTGGGAGGAGTACTTGTCTCATCATTTCCAGTGTGTATAATTTAGGTTTTCATAAAAAGAACTAGTAAATAGCAATACTTGGAAATGGATGTTCTCAATAGAAGAAACAATATGTACATATTGATACACATCTATTAATGTATATATTATGACAATTCATTTGTTTACTAAAATCAGTTAAAATTGGCAAGGTCTATGATATCCATACTTTATATTTCAAATTATACAAAGCATTTACAACTTAATACAAATTATTTAGTTTTTGAGGATCACTGTGAATTTATGTATTTCTATATATTCCAGTAATTCCGATTAACTATTGTAATAAAAAATTATAAATTATTTTGATATCCAAATTGTTTAATCCTGGCTTAGACTCCCTTCAAGTTGACTACTTTAACTTTTAGTACTTTTTAATCACATTTTCTTTTCCTTTGCTTTAACAAGCCTGCTTTCCTTCATCTAGGAAGACCATGGTATTTAATCATCAATAATCCACGAGCTTTTGTGCATTGTTCACACTGTCTTTTCCATCTTAACTATGCTGTGGACACAGATTCCTATTCAGCTCAAAGAACTTTCTAGGGCAGAGCTTTCCTCAAATATATAGCTGCCTTTGAAAAATCTAATATCAAGGAAAATAGAAAGATGAGAGGATGTTTATTAAATTTCCATTAGGCATAATAATTATTTCCTTTAGGGCATGTAGTAACTTGCTAAATTTTTATTTGAATGAACAAAGACAAATTGAGAAATGTCACATCACATACTGATCAAGTGATCTCAACGTATTTATAGAAGTCTCTAGTAACTGTTTTTTTGGGTGTTGCTTGCTCAATTTCCTTTTTGCTTTGCTCCATTTTCCAGGGCAAATAAAAAGGAAACCCCGGTGTTTGAAAACACTTCTACTTTTGAGATAACACTTTTATGTTGGGAACTTTCTAATCTTACCAGAATAGGTAAAGTTAGTGTTTAATCTCCACTACTTCTAAATATATCCTCTATCCACCAAAAATACCCTGGAAAAAAATAAAAGAAGTTTCAGATCCTCTTGATCATTGGACAACAAAGGAGTTAATATACGATGAAGCTAGAAGAACCTCAAAGTAAACGTGCGTATTTTCTCTCCTTTCAATTTGAAAATGACAGATCGATTCATGACTAAGATTTAAAATGTGAATTGCTAGTAGTTGTAAAGATTGAGGATGATGATGGGGAGGAGGGGGGAGAAGGAAATGAGGATGACTTCAGTGAGAAAAGAGACAACAGATAGATTCAAATAAAATGGGTAATAGAAACTTCTTTTACAAAATGTAGATTGGAGCAAGAGAGGAGAAAAAGTATATGGAAGAGAAATAAGCTGGAAACAGAGTAATTTGAGAAGATCCTTTTAAAGGAAAGAGACAAGGAAAATATAAAAAACATTCACTGAGTCTTAAGATATATCTGAGGCTCTTTGGCTCATTTTATATTTTACTCAAGTGACAAAAATGGATTTGTATTGGGAAAAGAATTAAACAAAGTTTTTGAAAAATATATAGAACTAATGCAGAGGTAGATAAATTTGAAATTAAAGTTTCTCTTCTTTCCACCATTCCACCATGGCAAACTTCAATAGGATAGTATTGTACAGTGGTCCTGAAAAACACTTTTATGTAACAATGTATCTTGGAGATTTTTTTCTGATGTCAGTACATGCTGATCTACATGACTATTTTAATTGCTATATAGAATTTTATCATATGGATTCACATAATTTACAATTTCTACTATTGATAATACCCATGTAAATTTTACATTTTCACGTTTTTTTTTTCTGTTTTCTAGAAGTGCTGCAATGAATATACTTTTATAAAATAAGTTCCATTATTTCTCTAGGATAAAATTCTAGAATTAAAATTGTTGTGGCAAATGTAGCACATTTAAAAATTGATAAATGCTGCTAAATTGGCTCTTCTAAACGGCTTTTCTAATTTATAGTCCCAGGAGGAGCATGTATTTTCCCATTTCCCCTCAGTCTTATCAACTCTGTGGAGTTTCAACTTACTTTTTAAAGTCTGAAATTTGAAATATCATACCACAATATTTAGTTTACATTTCTTTTGATTGAACATACTTTTATTTGTTTAATAGCAATTTGTATATTTTTTTTCAGTGAATCTCCTGCTCAAATTTTTGCCCGTATTTCTAACTGGGTTTTGACAATCTTCATAATTCTTACATTACTGTATGGCAAACTTTTTCCTCCATATGTTCCTTGTCTTTTAATAGCTTGTGTTATATAGACATTTTAGTTTTTATGTAGTAAAAAATTATCAATTTTTTATGGCTTTGACCTTGCTTATAAAAGCCTTTCCTATGCCAAAATTACAAAATAATTGCTCTCATTTTTCCTTCTTTATTTATTTATCAATAAACTCTAAAATTAATTTGTTCACAAGAAATCTCTAGCTGTCCTCCAGATCAAAAGTATTTTGGATGCTCTCATATTTAGCTTGCACCTTGGTAGCATTAGCTTCTCTATTTCTTGAGACTAAGAGAGGATAATCTTTTTAAATTTCTGCCCTAGTAGAAGGAGGTCAACATTCCCAGCTCATCCCATGGATCATTGCTGCTGTTTTCATCTCACTTCTCAGTGCCTGTTTTATTGCAAATTGTGTCGGTAAGTTATGGGCAAAAGTGGAGCTCTCCTTGAATTATTTTCCCAAACAGCCTTCATAAAGTCACTGTAAGCGTTTTGTGATCTTGATTTTTCCCAGCATGCTTAATGCCTTAATTAAGGCATCCTTAATGCCTTCAGCATCTTGGATTTAAAATTCAGAGCTATATACTTGACTTACTATTCTTTAATGGTGCAACCCTGTACCAGGAATGAAAGATAACATTTAGACCATTTTCTGCATATGTAAAGGTTGGTGACTGTAGTAGATCATCCTTCATTTTGAACTGGGACTACAAAGAGATGCATCTTATGGGTAAAGAGTAAACCAGCAAAAACCAATTTTCAAATGGACTGCAGTCTGACTTTGAAAAAAAAAAAGAACAAGGAGGGAGGAAGACTTGTTCTCTCTGATATCAAGGGCTAATATGAAGAGATTGTAATTATATAGTATAGGATACAGTAAGACCAGGGAGAAAAAATAGAGCGCTTAGTTACAAATCTTGCATGTAAGAATTCTTTACATAAACAGAGACAGATATTGCAGGTTTATGGGAAAGGGCAGCTTTGTTCAATTAATGTTGTAGAGACAATTGATTTTGCATATTTTAAAAAAGGAATTAATCTCCTGTCTCATACCATCTACAAAAAACAACTGCAGTGGATTATTGGCCAAAATGTGAAAAACAAATTGATAAAACTTTGGAAGATAAATGAAAAATACCTTCATTATCTTGAAACAGAGAAAGATCTAAGTCACAAAATGCACTAGTAAATAAAGAAAACATTGATAACTCATGCTATGTTAAAATAAGAATTACTGTACAACAAAAGATACCACTAAGAGAGTGAAAACAGAGAGCCCTAGGAGAAGATATTTGTAATACATATGATTAGTAAAGGATTAGTATGCAGAATATATAAAAATTCTTTCAGATCAATAGGAAAACCACAGACAACACAATGAAAAAATGGGCAAAGTCTTGAATAGGCACTATACAAAAGAAAAAACGAAACGGCTAATAAACATATTGAAAAGTGTTAACCTCATTAGTTATCAGGGAAATGCAAATTCAACTCTCAATGAAATGCCATTACAAAAACCAGGATGGCATTAATTACAAAGTCTGGTACTACCAAATGTTGCTGATGCTGTGGAGCAACTGAACTTCTCTTTCATTGCTGCTGGTGGAGTTTAAAGCAGTACTACCACACTGGAAAAGTTTGCCACTCTGAGGGTTGGCAATATGTATACTCTTATTTTCAGCAATTCCATTCCTAGGCCTATACCCTAAAGAAATGCTTATATATGAATGTTACGCTAGGATGCGTGTACAAAAATGCTCACAGCAGCATAGTTCACAATAGCACAACATTGAAAATAATGGAAATACCTATCAGAAGTAGAATGGATAAATACGTTTAGTGCATTAAGACAATAGATCACTTTACAACATTGAAGATGGACAAACTATAACTATATGCAAAGACATGGATACATTTCAGAAACACAATATTGAGCATAAGTTAGACCTAAAGGAATATAAACTGTATGATTCCTTTTATATAAAGTGCAAAAGCAGGCAACTTTGATCTATATGGTGTAGAGATATGCTAGTATGTAGTAAAATTGTGAAGTAAGGCACAGAAGTGGTTACAGTAAAGGCCATGCCATGGTTACCTTTAAGGAGGAGGGAGTGGAACATGTTTGGGATGTGCTTGGGTTGTTGGCAATGTTCTCTTTCTTGATCTTATGTTTTATCACGTTTCTAAACTTAGTTATATTTTACGGTGAAAATATTTAAAAATAAATAAGTGCAAAAGGTTCATAAAACTGCAGAACTATCCTAGTGTTTAACAAAAATCTCCACTCACACAAATTCTGACAAAAGAATATGTTTTAAAAGCATATGCACATAAAGGTCTGCAAAATCACCCCCCAAAAAGCGTATGATAATTAAAATATTAATTTACAAGCAATTGCTTCCAAACAATTCACCTGGAGCTGGAATAAAGAAAAAGAGTGGCAAGAAAAGAGAATGTGGGAGCCTACACAACTAAGATAAGAGAAAGGTTAGATGGTCAGCACCCATTTCCCTAATTAAGTGATCATGGAGGGCAAGAGAACTAAGTTCTTTTCCTTCTTGACAGTAACCAATCACAAACTTCTACGCTGTAAAGTAGGCACAGAAGCATTGAAGTTACCACTGTACAACACGAAGCTGACGTGCATCAGAGAGACAACAGAACTGAAAGGTACAAAGAACAGAGAGCAAAAGCGAATTGCTTTCTTATGTTCACTTCCATACAAATTTATAACCTGATTTAAAAAATGTCAGTAGTAAACCAGGAGAGATTAAAATAACATAAGATGAAGTTCTGGTAAGAGGGTAAGTGTCAGTAAATTGCTAGAGAATTGTTTGTCATGGCTTTAATCAGTTGATTAATGGGAGAATGTAATTTAACTCACTTATGGGCTGCTTTTGGCATCTGACACATAACATTAATTTAATTCCATTTTCCCTGTATTCGGACATAGTATAAAGATAGTTGTCTCCTAGAATATGTGGCTGTGCTGAAGTGTCTTTATCTCTTTTAATATTCTGGAATTTGTATAGACCCATTTGAGGAGAATGGAGAAATGCTTGAGAGTTTTGGCAGGCTTTTGGCCTCTTTCAGCTAAAATGAACTTCAGAATGTTTTCACTGGAAACGCTTCAAATATGAAACTAAATGTAGGGGCATTTAATAACGACCATGCTTTCTACACACAATTACAGAGAGTACTTTGTAATTTTCTCATAGCCATTCTATGATTCAGATATTTTGGTTTAGAAGATGTTTAGAAATGTAATTTTCAGGGTGTGTGTGTGTATGTGTGTGTGTGTGTGAGAGAGAGAGAGAGAGAGAGAGAGAGAGATTGAGAGAGAGAGAGAGAGAGAGATCCTGGTATTTTCCTACAATAATTGTGGGAATTGGATATTAGGTAGTAGAATACTTACGCAATCTCTTACAGATGAAACGTTCCCTGTAATTATTTTCCATTTCACTTTTCATCCGAGGGAGCACTTTGACTTGCTGTCCTGTTGACTGGAACGCCTACCAGTCTCACTGCTATTTTCCTTTTCACGACAACAAGACCTGGGCTGAGAGCGAACGAAACTGTACGGGGATAGGGGCCCACCTGGCGACTATCAGCACAGAGGCTGAGCAGGTATGTTGGGGGCTTCACATCAGCATTTCACTGCTGCTTTGAATTGGCAGAGAAAGAGGCATTTTTCTCTGCTCTCTTGGGCTTTGGTGCCATTGCTTAATCTCTTCCATCTGCCTGGGAAGACTTTTCTTCCACTCCTACTTTTCTTCAGGTGGCCAACTTCTTCTGGTCCTTCCAGATTTGATTCAGCAAATTTGATTCAGTTATTTCCTGCAAAAAACTTCCCTGACCATCTTCCCTACTCCACCCTCCCTATTCTAGTTTGAGGCATTTCTGTGATACTTTGTGCAGAGCGTGAGAATGACTGACTTTCACTCCAGTGGATGGTACTTGTATGCTGGCTCCTCTGTCTCCTCCACTGACTCCTACCTTGTGGAGGGCTGAGGCCAGGCTTTCCTCACCTTTGCATCTCCAGCCGGGCACACAGCCTAGGTCAGGATAAATGCTCGGTGAATGAGTGAATAAAGGAATGGTTAATTAGGACTGATATAGCTTCTCGGGATAAAGCATAGGGAAATAGTTTGGATGTATGGTTCTGATTCTAAATAAAGAAATCTTAAGGTAAATTCAGTTCTTTAAAACTGAAATTGATTTCTTCATATAATATATGCTTGTGTATGTAGCATACAGAAGATACCAAAAATCTATTCTATTCTTCGTCAGCAGGGTTTCCTGGAGGATTCTGTCTCCATGGCTTTGCAATCTACAGGTTTACTGACTCTTGGAATAAAATGAAATCTAATGAAATACACAAACACATAAAGTAGGTGATATCAAAAACAAAATCTCCTAAAAAATGCAATCCTATTAAGCACTGTGCTAAGAGATTTGCAAGTATGATCTCACTTAATCCAAATAGTGACTTGGTGAAGTAGTGCAGGTACCCCTTTTGGAGTGGAGATAACCAGGGTTGGGTGAGATTAAAGCACTTGCTAACATTGTGCAAATCATTACACAAAAATTGACAGAGGTAGGTTTCAAAAACCTATCTGTGTGATGCTGAAGCTTTTGTGCATAACCAGTGATCTCTTCAGCTTCTTTTCTTTTTCTCCAACATAACAGCCATCACCTGATAAGTGAACGTATATATTTTTTTATGCAGAACTTCATTGTTCAACTTTTGGATAGACGATTTTCATATTTCTTGGGACTTACAGATCAGAACTCTGAAGGCCAGTGGCACTGGGTAGACCAGACGCCTTTCAACCCACACATGGTGTAAGTATATTGACTGGGACTAGGGGGACTTACAGGCAAAGGTGAGATAGAATTCCTTTTATGGTGGAGTATATTTATGTAAAAATGTTTACTCAGTAAAACAGTGTATACTGAGTAACCTCTATATGCTGTGTCTTGGGTACAGAATGATCCTGTGTCTTAGGGGAAATTTCCAGTATCCCTATTTGTCCAACTTAAATGAAAGAATAGATAGCATGGGGGTACTGTGAAAAAATTATCTTAGGTTTAACATTTGGGGAAAATAGCAGTGTAAGAGAGAAAAATTGTTTTTGAAACATTATAACCTCATCATTTTCTTTCTCCAAACTAGTGCTGCCTAATGCAAATATAATGCATGTCGCATATATAATTTAAAATTTTCCAGTAGTCATGTCAAGAAAGTAAAGTGAAACCTAACACATCCAAATATTATCATTTCAGCATGTAAACAATAAAAAAATTACTGAGACATTTTACATCAGTTTATCATACAAAATCTTCCAGATGTAGTGTGCATTTCACCCTTAAAGTACATCTCAATATAGAGGCGCCACATTTCAGGTGCTCAGTAGCCACATATGGCTAGTGACTATTGAATTGGGTACCACAGCTCTAAATTGTTTACTGGGGGGATTTTCTCTGCGGTCTCTGACCTATGGTTTAAAAAAATTTTTTTTTCTCTTTCAGATTCTGGCATAAAGGTGAACCCAATAACCATCAGCAAGAAAACTGTGTTGTCCTTGTTAACAAACAAGATAAATGGGCCTGGAATGATTTCCCTTGTAACTTTGAGACAAGTAGGATTTGTAAGATACCTGGAAAAGTACTAAAGTAGAAACCTCCTAAGTGGTCCTTGCGATGGGGACCGAAAAGAAGAGCCAACTGGACGAGGGCACCATTGGAGGAAAGAATGCATGCTGGGTTTTAAAGCATTTTCAATCATTTATTTATCTCTGTTTGATTCAGTCTAGGCACTGTGGTTTTGTGTGGTGTTTTGGTGGAAGGAATCATCTTTTCTGTGAGAACCAGTTTTCATTATTTTTGCTTTCTTGGTAGGATTTCAAGGTATTTACTTCTCAACTGGTGTGCATTGATTACATGTCTAACCGAATGGTCTGAATAACAGTGCAATCTTTTTGTCATTGTTTTCCTCTGCTCAGATTCTTAGCTCTTAAAATTCACTGTCAAGGTATTCTGACTGGCAGTGGTGCACTTTTTTTTTTTTTTTTAATCCAAATATCACAGGCACTTAAAGTTTTTTAACAAAATTTTTGTTGATTGATGCTTCATTTTCTGACTTTTAAGTAACATCAACCATTAGTTCAACATTCCATGACCAAAATTTTGCCACAACAGTGGTATAAAATAGTTCTGAATTGTGTTATTGCACAGGTAGGAAACAGTCCATTTACCTTTTTGAAAATTCACTTTCTCCACCCTAAATAACTTCTCAAAGCAGGGCATCTTGTGCTCACTTAACTTTTTTTTTTTTTTTTTTGAGTATGAAAATCCCTTTAAGGCTTCCTTAACCAAACTCTATACCTAAACCAAATTCTATACCCAAGGGAAAAAGACCTCATGGAAGTCAAAGGTCTGAACTTCACATTGCTAGTTTATGACAGAACCTGGACTATGGCCCAAATTTACCCTTTCATAAGAGGTGAAATGTACTCCTTTTTGTGTTGCAGGGAAATCCTCTGGGGGGGGGGGTGACTTGGCCTCTTTATTTGTCCAACAGATAGAGAATTTTTTTTTTAATAATTTGAAAAACATTGTATTATTGTTTTTATTTTTAATTTGAATGAGAAAGAATCATATTTCAAACCCATGCACGTAAATTGTTAGCATGTTTCTTTAGAGCTACAGTGCTATTTCAAACTAGCAAGGGAGTCATGTTTTAACAACCTGAAATTATGCTTTTGTGATGTACATAGTATTATTAATCATGTAGCAGTCACATCCAACTTTAACAGAAAGTTAAACTTTCTTAAAATTCTCACTTTGCTAATGTTTCCTGGATGGAAGCTGAAAAAACGTCCAGCAACAGCTTTTCAGTCTACTTCCTTACCACTGGTTTTAGAAAAAAGTATTGATTTTTTAAATTAGTTATTGGTTTTCTGGAATATTAAATGTTGGATTATGTGTGATGGTGTATATGTCTGTCTGTCTGTTTTGTCTGCATTTAAAGCTGATGCTTTTAATGAAGTGGTGCTAAGTGACTTCAGTTGTGTTTGCCATATTCATTAAATTACCAAGCACAACCCCCCCAAAACCTGTGGAGGTAATTTTATGTAAACTCTAATGGGTTTTGTTTTGTATAGTTAATAGTAAACATTTTTTATTTGTATAAAACTGTATGTTGTAAAGATTCAGTTGTGACCTTTGTGATTTTGTAATCTATGGCTGCATCTATCTGTACGATCTATTTCTCTCAGTGCTGATCATCTTCATTACTTCCATGTAGTCCAAGCTACTATCTCTCTCACCTGAATCATTGCAAAGATCTTCTGTTTGGTTTTTCTGTTCCCACCTGTGCCGGATTGGATGTGTCATGCCTCCCAAAACGCCATGTTCTTTCATGCAATCTTGTGGGGGCAGAGAAATTAGTGTTGATCGGGTTTGAATCCTTTGAGTGTTTCCATGGAGATGTTACCCAATCAACTGTGGGCACGAATTTTGATTGGATAATTTCCATGGAGGTATTACCCCACCCATTCAGGGTGGGTCTTAACTGAATCACTGGAGTCCTATGAAAGTGTTCACAGACAGAAGGAGGTGCTGCAGCCAATAGAGACGCTTTGAAGGATGCACAGGAGCTGGGGGTGGAGCTGGAGCACAACCCGGGATCAGCAGACTCCAGCCACGTGTCTTCCCAGCTAACAGAGGTTTTCCAGATGCCATTGGCCTTCCTTCGGTGAAAGTGTATACTTGTATTGATGCCTTCATTTGGATATTTTCATGGCCTTCAGACTGTAACTGTGTAACCAAATAAATCCCCTTTATAAAAGCCAGTCCATTTCTGGTGTTTTGCATAATGGCAGCATTAGCAAACCGGAACACCACCCTTGCTCCCTCTCAGTCTATTCTCAACTCTCACTGCACCTCTCTATTTCACAGTTCTTTAAGACAGCTGATGGTAATGTCATAAATAGAGATGTTGATTATTTTGATACATTGTGATATGTCCAGAAGCTCGAAACAGTTAACAGAAATTAAATAGCTAACTATTATTTGGGAAATATAAATACAAACAAAATCTCCCAACTGATAACAAAAACTTTTCATGCAATTTAGGATCTCACAGATTTATTGAATGAGTCACAAATCAGGCAGCATCCCATTCAGAGAATAGAAGAGAGCTCTGCTGAGGGAGTTGAAATGGGAACTTATCCAGGGCGAATGTAAAAGAAAGTGAGGAACTGTTCTAACTGACCAACGTTAAGTATCATTTTACATGGGGTGGGGTGTATCTTACAAAGTGGGGAGCAGATATACATTGATTAGTGTGGTACACGTGTCCATTTTGAAGCTGTCTCTACTCCTTTATACATTTAAGTTGGGCTTTCTCTTTTTAGAGATTTTTCCTTATTCAAAACGTTTCTTGCTGGCATTTCACAAATCCGAAATAAATAGAAGAGACAGGTGACATCATTCCAGTTTTGCTTTGGATTTGAAGAGTCCCTTATGGTGGCACAGTCTTCCACAGTAGCTAAGTTGTTGGGCTCCCCTGCATCCCAGAAGCTGAAAGAGAGTGTCAAGGGAGATATTAGATTCTGGCAAACATTTTTGTGAGTTAGGTCCTATAATCTGCATTTCATTGATGAAGAAATGGAATCTCAGAAAAGCTAAACCATCTGTATAAGTTATAGAATTTGTAAGTAGTGTGAATGAACTGGACCTTTTGACCTTTGATTCTGTCATGCTTTTTTGAAGAGTAAGAGTAAGAAGTTATTGGATTGATACCCTGATGGGTGTTTCCCTTGCACTCACATCTTTACTATCATGCTTAGTGTCCTTTCTCCATGCAGTATGTATGACTTTAGGTGCATCACTCAATGGTGTTAAAGTGCTGTAGTGGAGTAACTCTAAAGCATCAGAGAGCACCTGTGCTATAATCTTAGAACTGCTGCTTACTATCTGCGTAATCTTGGGAAAGGCACCTAATTCCCCTGACTCTCAGTTTCGTCAAATGTTTAAATGGAGATTAATGCTATCAATGTGTCTTGGAGAGGTGTAATTTAGATATAATGGGCTAATAAATGAGAAAACACTTTGAAAATTCCAAAATGTGGTACTCTAAAGATGAAGGACCATTATTAAGGAGAAAGAAATATTATCACTTTTACTCTGTAAGAATCTGAAGTCTTTCTCAAATCACTGTTTTTTTGCATTCATTACAATTTTGGAGCATAAAATTCTGAATTCCACATTTTTTTCTCTTCTGCATTTCCATTAAATTATTCTTCAGTTCTTCTTCTTTTCATCTATTATTTCCCTTTTATTCTTGAGACAGACCCAGGGAATGGGAGAGGTAGGCCCTTGTGCTTCTTTTTTTCTTTTCCACACTGGCTCTTCTCCTTCCTACATCTAATACCAACAAGGATGGGCCTGAACATTTCTCATGGAACAAAAAGAGGTTCTAAGAAATTCCCCTCAACAGTGGATTAACTTTGCAATTCAGGTTAGCGTTACAATTCTCTTACAGAAAGGTAATTACCTCAGAGACTCTTTGAAAGGTGTGCCATCCACCCATTGCCACTGACCCTCCTTCACCTGGTCCGTCAGTCCAATGTAGAACTCTCTCTCTCTAGGTTTCTTACGGAAAAGGAATTTCTATGAAAGATGTACAATCAAGAAATAGGGAGCAATTATTTAAGTTCTGAACAAATTTTGAAGTCAGTCGTTATTAATGAAGTAAAGTAAGATCTGGGCAAGGGATGATAGAATCATGGAGGGTCATCTCCTGATTTTTAATTGACCAATAAAACCCACTAAGAGAAGTAAATTCTCAATAACTCTTTCCAAGTTTATTACCTGCTAATGGTAGCACAGTCTACTGTATATGTCTAGCATAAAACATTGCTGATCACATCTTAAAGATAGTGAACAATACTTGCTTACTCCGTCTGTTAAAAATGATAAACACAATGGTCATTCTAAAATGAACTCCCAGCCATTTTTTTTTTCCCCTGCCTAAATAATAAAGGAACTCAACATGGAAATTCACCTTTTCTTAGCCTTTCCTGATAATGAGAATACATTAAAGGAGGTAGGGATAAATTAATACATATGCTTACAGGTATTTCAGTGCATTCTTGTAACAAATAGTAATTGAGGGCCAGAAAACTGCACATATATTGACAAGGGATGGACCCCATGAAGAATGCTACGTTGACATTGGAGGAGGCTGTACCCCAATTACCTGCTCCTCCTCAGTGTTGATAACCACCAGATGACCTCCCATGCCTGAGCAGTTTTTTACACTTGATGTCCAGGTCAAGGTGTCAGTAGAAAAGAAGTAGCAGCTAGATTGAAAATGTTCCCACTTCAACGGACAATTCTGGACTGAACCTAGGAGAGAGAATTTTCAGTGAATGTCCCAGAAGGAAGACAACAGAAAGCCCCATCTGGCCTCATGGAGTTCACCATTTTCAACCAGAAGCCTTAGAACCCACATCTTATGATGTACGCTGTTGATAATTCCAATGTCAGTAAACATAAACAGCAATTTTCTTGTCTTTTAAAGTAATCCCACGATGCTTATTTTTTTAGATGTCAGCACCAGTAAACACAACCATATTTAAAATCTATCTCACGCTTTTAATGTAGGACCTTATTGTTTGTTCTTACTCCAACGGTAGAGAAAGCTATGCACCTGGGTGACCCCTAAGAAACCGTCTCTTGTGTTACCCAAACTACATACCCTCAATTAAATCTCCAAACTGTGGAAGTACAGATGGGCTAAATTTGTTACCGTCAGGCTTTGAAGGATCATTAAGAATAACTAACCCAATCTCTATAAATTTAAAGGTAAGGAAATCACAGGCCAGAGAAAGAAGTCACTTTGCTAGTGTCACAGGGCATTTCACTGAGACTTGGAACAGGACTATATATAAGAGTATTACATCTAGTATTTCCAAATTCTGAGGCATTTCCAAATTCCCTACTCCACACATTTTTTTTTTTCTCCTCCACCTCATTTTGGAAGTAGGTGATTAATGAAAAAAAAAGTATGCTTCTGGGGATAACTCCTTCCATTTTAAGATTTATTGTTCAGATAAATACCCCAAATTTATGACAAAAGGTCACTATACTCTTCCTAAGATTTCCTGCTCCAATGCAAATTGCATTTCCAAAGTTCTAGTCTTGCATGCTTACCAACTCCTTGCCATTTTATTGCACAGACAAGATTCTACATTTTGTTTTCAAAACTTGATATATCCCCAAATCAATCTAGAAGCCCAGAAAATGTTGAAATATGAATTTGGAATGTCAAACTTGAAGGTTATTATACCTGATCCATTATTGCAACAGGAGAGTGACATTAAATTCTCCTCTGGCTGGAACTTTTCTTTATCACACAGTTGAAAGATGTGGTGTGTCACTGTAAGTAGACAGGCACAGTTAATGCTTATTACTTTTTTTTTTTTGATAAAAAATTCATATATTTATAACAGAAGTGCCAATAATTATCAGGATATTTTCTTACTATCTATTTCCTCCTACATGGAGAGGCACTGGGATTCACCTACACAGGGAAGAGGGAATTTACGTTTCATGATTTTCCTAAGTTGTGAGTATACTTTATTTCAGACCCAAAGAGCCAGAGAAAAACAAACGTATTTGCACTTCTTATACCAAGTCTAACTTATACCTACCTTTCTCTCCAAAAATATAATTTGTCATATCTCTGGCCCCCACCAGTGATTTTTTCCAGAGCTCCAATCTAGGATCTCATAGGGAAGGTAAAACTAATGAAAGGGTTCGAAATTAGACTCAAGGAGATGAAAAATGTCTCAGAGGTGGCTGCAATTTGGTAAATCATGCATTAGTTGAGGATCTCTGGCTTGAGGAACAGTCTGGAGATTAATGAAGAAAAAAGTGGAAAAGGAAGACCTTTTGTGGGAGAAAGAGAACCCAAAGAAGAGTCTACTCCTCATATTCACCAGGGAGATTCAGATTGAATTTGATCTTCAGAACCCACCAACACATCTGGTGATAAAACAGGCACTGAGAAGTAGGATGGCTATTCCAGCCAGAATCCATAAGAACACTAGGGAAGAGAAACATCCTCTCCCTGTAGAAAGAGAAAGATACAAACATGGTCAAGCTTCCCTAAATGAGACACAACAAAGATACAGGAAATTCTTATTTTCTTATATATTTCCTTCTGCTCACACTGTATTGAGTAATTCTCAAACTTCAGTGTGCATCAGAATCACTTAGAGGGCTTATTAAAACAGAGGTTGCTGGGCTCCAACCCCAGGGCTAACAGTTCAATAGTGCTCCACTGAAACCAAGTTCCCAGGGGCTGCTGCTGCTGGTGGTGTGGGGACCACACTTTTAGGACCATTGGAGTAATCCTTTACTAATTTTAAGACTTTGACTCACAAACTCAGACAGATCTGCAATTTTTCCTAAGTCCCCCGAGTTAAAAAAAAACAACAAACTTCTATCTTTTCTAAGGTTTACTATCCTGTCTTTGTCTCTCTTTTTCTCCCTCTCCCCGGCTCTGCTTGTCTTGTCTGTCTCCTGCTCTTGTCTTTTCAATGGCTCATTTTCCCAGTCCTTTGCAAAGGAGTCAGATACAACATTGGCAATCATCTAGTAGCTCCTGGTCCCAACACACATTTCACAGAGAAGGAAAGTGAGTCCCAGAGAAGTGAAATGACTTACCCAAGGCGACAAAGAGACTTAGAGGAAGAGCAGGAACAGGAATCTAGTAGCTCTCCCTGAACTTAGTCCAGCACGCTTTCCAGTATAAGATCCTGTCTTCCAGGCCTCTTCGAAGCTCTTTTCTTTCTTTCTTCCTTCTCCTCCTTCCTTTCTTTTCTTTTCTCTTCTTTTCTTTTTTTCTCCTCTCTCTCTCTCCCTTCCTCCCTCATCTCTCTCTCTCTTTCTATCTTTATCTCTCTCCTCTCTCTCTCTTTCACTCTCTTTTTTCCATTCCTTTCCTTTCTTTTCTTACTTCCCTGATTACTTATGCCTATTCTATTGCCCTTCTCCCACCACATTTATCACTTCCCCCCAGTAAAGGGATCTATGGAGGAAAAGGGAGAGCTGCAACTTTTACCTGGGCATTGTGATGCAGATGATTTGGAAGAAATCATTCTTTCTCATTTGCCCTCTCTCCTCAGTTTTGGATTCTAGCAGTGTCGTGTTGGCAATATGCAAGGAAAATAATCTTGAAGGATGAGCACTTTATCTGTCCTTTAGAAAGATTAAATCAAAACTGTAATAGTATTAACTTGTTCTAGGTTGTGCACTTGTCAGGATTTCCTTTCTTGCATAAGAAGGGCAAGGGAGTTTATTGGGCAATGGCGTGTAAGTTCCCCTCACTCAACAACAGAATGGGGAAATGAAGTAAGGGCAAGTATCCTCAGAAGACAGACCATGGGGAAATATGAGAGCCTTTAAAAATACTGTGTTATTTTGATGGTTAAAAATCCTCTGCTTTCTTTCAGGCTTATCTCATCCTTTATTCCTTCCTTGACAGTGTGGAGTCTGCCTCTGTTCTCTGCACCACCCATATATTTGTCATCTGAAAAGGAAGGTTAGATTCCAAATCTTCACAGCACCTAACAACGTGAATTTCTTCTCATCTTTTGTGCTTTTTCTTCCTCCTTCATTTGCAGCTTTCGAACATCCTAGTACTGTGTATTTGTATCCTACTTATCAAACAGCCCACCATTAGACTCTTTTTCAGGTCTCTCAGCTGGACAGTCACATACAACTCAATTCTTTACATCATAACACAGCTTCTGAAGCCTGGAGACTCTGTTGGATGTTTAATTCTATTATTGTGAGTTATTTGGATGGGGGTGGGAGGAGTTACTTCTTTATTGTGGCCTACATTAGGAGAAAGTGATTTGAATATCAGAAGATGTTTCAATTAGACATTAGAATGCAATGCTTCTCTGGAAGTTATTTAGATGTAGCATTGTACTATCTCCTTCCTTAAAGATACTTAAGAATAAGACCAAATTGCTCTCAGTTGATTTAAATTCACCAGGCTCAAGAGGAATAAGCACGACCTCATAATCCCCAGACTCAATGACTCTTAGGCCTACCATGTGTTAGAAGATCTTCCTGTTCTCGAACAGACTTTTTATTATTTCAACATATTAGTCAATTTCCTCTGCATCCTCCATTTAACACTTGTATAGATTTATTGAACAATGTTTCAAAATTATGTATGTATATATTATTAAAAATACACATATTTAATATGCATTATCAGGTAATGGTTTTTGACTAGTAAAAAAAGAGAAATTATTTTGTGAGTTAGATAAATTATTAAACAATGAATTGTAAGAATGCAACCAATATTTATTAATTATGTCCAATTAGCAATTATCACTATTAATAAATAATTATACAATACTTTAATGCAATGATATATTATTAATAATCAATTGATAGTTTTTTTCCAGTCATAATATGTCTGGTTATATCCTATGCTATATTGCTTCCTCCAAATTATAAAAGTATATTTTTATGGTTAAAAATTTGAGAAGAACATGACAAATAAAAGCCCTCCCTTTATCTATTTAATGCACATTTCTAAAGTCAATCAGACACATGATTTCTTGTACACACTTGGAGATATTGTCTAAACCTCTACAGGCACAGTATATACAATGTATTGACTCTTCAATTTTTTACAAATAGGCTCATACTAGACATACTTTCATATTTTGAAAATTATCTTTATATTCATCAGCATATTTTCTTAATTCTATTCTTTAGATTTTTCCATAACTTAAATCAGGTGTTTCTGAAGGACATTTCAGTCATCACTAGTTTTACCCCCTGTGCTGAATCTGTTATGTACCCCAGAAAAGGCCTATGTTCTTTTAATCCACTCTTGTGGGGGCAGACCTATTGTGGGTGGGACCTTTTGGTTAGATTGTTTCCATGGAGTTGTGGACCCTCCCCATTTATTGTGGGTCTTGATTAGATCACTGGAGTCTTTTAATAGAGCTCATGGAGAGAGAGAGCTCACAGAAGCTGAGGGAGATATTTTGGAGAGAATCAAATATATGTAACCAGAGTTTGCCCCCAAGAGAAGCAAGGATGACCCACATGAGTTGAGAGAAGCTAAGAGAGATATACTTAGACAGAAACGCCCTGGGAGAAACAAGCAGAAAGCAGAGAGAAGCTAAGACTAAACTGAGAGACATTTGGGGGAAAGCCACCGAAACTAGAAGCTAAACCCAGGAGAGAAGGATCAGCAGATCTAGTCATCTGTTTCCCATGTGACCTGGCCTTTCCTCAGACAAGGTATCTACCTCTTGATGCCTTAATTTGGAACTTTTCATGGCCTTAAAGCTATAAATTTGTGAACTAATAAACCCCCATTGTAAAAGCCAATCCATTTCTGGTAATATTGCATTCTGGAAGCTTTAACAAACTAAAACACCCACCTCTTAAAATGAGGCAATAACTACTTTTATACATATTTACAGGTGCATACTTTTTGGCTCAATGATATAAGGTTGCATGTTAAAATCACTGCTTGGCTTGATCCATCATCATAGATTAACCCTCTGTGATACAAAAATAAATCTGAAATTTTGTCTGATGGTATTTTTATTACAATTTAATATTTAAAAAATATAGGAGATAAATGTAAAATAATGACATTATAGTATAGGAACAATATTTACTCAGCAGTGCAACAGGTAAATTGTTCCTGTGGTCACTATGCTGTAATTTTTTCATAGAAAAATAAACACTTGCTTTTAATTGAGGAGGAGTAGAGAAGCAAGATATGTGTAGATAGTTCATTTTCCTTTAACCCTTTTTTATTCATACTCTTTAATTAAAACATTCTCCCTGGATCAATAATGATTTATCATGAATATTGTTGAACGTGATTTGGAATATTTCTGCCTTATGAAATTTTGAGGTGGCAACATTGACATTCTGCTGTATTTCATCCCCATAAAACCAAATAGGTTTTATCTTGAAAGAATTATGGCTTATTGGAAAGTAAATAACTAAATTGATAATTTATTTCATTCTCAGAGATTATTATGTCTAATAGTTAGAACTATTCTATAGAGATTATTATGTCTAATAGAACTATTCTATAATTAGAATTATGACAGAATTGATTTCTTTATAGTTGTATTAATATTTAGATTTTTATGAATGTTTACATTATGTAATTTTTAAAATGATTATATTAAATCTATCCAGGTGTTGACACCCTTTTAACATTTGTAATTTCAGTCTCTTTCCTCATTTATTTTACAATTTTAAAGTACAGGACTTTTTTTTTGTTTGTTTGCTTTTTAATTAACTTTATTTATCAAAAAATTAAAAAAAAAAAAACATTTCCAAACAAAACAAAGCAAAGGAATAGGAAAAACAAATATCCTGAAATAACTTCATTGCTTCCAACAAGCTCCTACCATGCCACAAGAAAACTAACGAAGCATAGTCACATTTGTTTTGTTTTTTTTTTTTCATTTTATTTTTTTATTTTTATTTTTTTTAATTCAGTTTTATTGAAATATATTCACAAACCATACAGTCATCCATGGTATACAATCAACTGTTCACAGTATGATCATATAGTTATGCGTTCATCACCACAATCTATTTCTGAACATTTTCCTTACATCAGAAAGAATCAGAATAAGAATAAAAAATAAAAGTGAAAAGAGAATACCCAAACCATCTCCCCATCCCACCCTATTTGTCATTTAGTTTTTACTCCCATTTTTCTACTGATTTTTTTTCAATTTTTTAACTTTGTTTATCAAAAAATTAAAAACAAACAGGCAAACAACAACCAAAAAAACCCCACAACATTTCAAACAAAGCAATGGATTAAGGAAAACAAATAACCTAAAATAACTACTTTGCTTCCAATATGTTCCTACCATACCCCAAGAAAATTAATAAACCATGTCCAAACAGAGGAGTAAGAAAAACAAATAATCTAAAATAACTACATTGCTTCCAACATGTTCCTACCATACCCCAAGAAAATTAACAACCCCTAAGAAAACAAAGGAATAAGAGAAAAAAAAAACCTAAAATAACTCTATTGCTTCCAACATGATCTTACTATATCCAAGAAAGTTTACAAACCATAATCATTCCTGAGCATTCCCATAACATTGAGATTACCCTCCATAGTTTATCTGTTCTTATTAGATTATCATTCCCCCTCCACTAATTGGTATCTCTAGGTCCCCTACATTCTACAGTATAAAACATTGTACATTTTTCACAGAATTCACATTAGTGGTAACATACAATATCTCTCTTTTTGTGCCTGGCTTATTTTGCTCAGCATTATGTCTTTTTTTTTTTTTTTTTTTTAATCTTCATTTTATTGAGATATATTCATATACCACGCAGTCATACAAAACAAATCGTACTTTCGATTGTTCACAGTACCATTACATAGTTGTACATTCATCACCTAAATCAATCCCTGAAACCTTCATTAGCACACACACAAGAATAACAAGAATAATAATTAGAGTGAAAAGGAGCAATTGAAGTAAAAAAGAACACTGGGTACCTTTGTCTGTTTGTTTCCTTCCCCTATTTTTCTACTCATCCATCCATAAACTAGACGAAGTGGAGTGTGGTCCTTATGGCTTTCCCAATCCCCTTGTCACCCCTCATAAGCTACATTTTTATACAACTGTCTTCGAGATTCATGGGTTCTGGATTGTAGTTTGATAGTTTCAGGTATCCACCACCAGCTACCCCAATTCTTTAGAACCTAAAAAGGGTTGTCTAAAGTGTGCGTAAGAGTGCCCACCAGAGTGACCTCTAGGCCCCTTTTGGATTCTCTCTGCCACTGAAGCTTATTTCATTTCCTTTCACATCCCCCTTTTGGTCAAGAAGATGTTCTCCGTCCCACGATGCCGGGTCTACATTCCTCCCCAGGAGTCATATTCCACGTTGCCAGGGAGATTCACTCCCCTGGGTGTCTGATCCCACGTAGGGGGGAGGGCAGTGATTTCACCTTTCAAGTTGGCTTAGCTAGAGAGACAGGGCCACATAAGTACAGGACTTTTTAACAACTACTATTTCATTGTAGTTAAATAATATTTGAATAAAGTCCTTAATGTTTTTTTTTGGCATATAAAATTAACATATTGTGATCAACACTATTGTAGCATTTTATTCTTGAAAACACATATAGATTTATATATTTCATAGCATTTCAACTTGTAAATCATGTAAACAGAATTTTCAATTCAAGTTATATCTCGAATGCTTGATTATATTTATACAAATATATACAAATGACTGCTGAAGTTCTATTTTTGAGATTGATTAAATATGATGCTCAGTGATCATTATACCTATGATGCGATAAGTGATTAGTGATCAGTAATGATGAGGGATACCAAGTTGAGGGAGGCCAGAAATGACCTATGAATAGACATTCAGCTCTTTGGCCTCCAAAGCTAGAGGCCAAGGCCTATGTCAAATTGCAGATTCTGGCTGATTAGCTGTGTGGAGCCACAGGCACATCCTTCCCTTTGCATACCTGCCTGATTACAGTGATAGGATAAATTGCTAACAGCAGAAGTGCTGGATTAATAGATACACATGCGTAAAACTTCTAATAGACTAGCAGTACATTGCCACCTAAATATTTAGTGCCAAAATACAAGCCCACCAACAGTGTATAAACTTGTCAGTTTCCCTAAACCTTTGTCAACACTGGGTATTTTTAAACTTTAAAATTTCCAAAGTAAGGAGGAAAAAATGGTGTCTCAATCTTTTTTGCATTTCATCAATTACAAGTTGATAATCATTTTAAAGTTTAATTTGCCTTTATTTTCTTAGAAACGGTTTGTCCATATCTTTAGATCATTTTTGCCAGGAGGTGTTTCACCTTTATTGATTTGTAAAAGTACCTTGTATATTAAGGATTTATCCGTATATTATTCATATATGTGTGGCAAATATTTTTCACTTTTTTGTGTTTGGGTTTTAATTAATTAATTAAATGCTGGTATATAATCTTTTAAATTTTCATGCAGTAACATTTATTAATATGCTCCCTTATATTGTGCTGTGTTATGCTGTGCTTGGAAAGGATTTCCACATTCCAAGGTTATTAATTATTCCCTAATATTATCAAATGGTTCAGGAATTTATTTTCATATAAAGAGTGACATAGGAACAAGTTTTATTGTTTTCCAAGTGGTTATTCACTTATTTCTCCACATGTAATTTAAAAATACACCAGTTTTGTTCCTCAGATTCCATTTATATATTTAGATTACTAATGAAATCTATTCCTTTATCACATTGAAAAATTGTGTTATTTACTCTAGTGTTTTAATATGTGTAAATACTTGTAGGGCATATATCCCTTCATTGCTTTTATTTTCCACATTTTTGCTCTGTTATCACAGATTTATTATATTAGAAAAATAAAATGGTATTATGTCATGTTTCAAAAAGTCTTAGTATTTTAAAATAGAAATGCACTGAATTTATAAAGTAATTTAGGGAGAAGTGACACTTTTATAATATACAGTTGATGCTGTGGTGAATATTCTTAATTTAAATTTCCAGATACAATGGTCACCCTTTCTACCTTGCGTGTGCCTGAGAAGCTGACCCTTAAGGAGAGCATCAGTTTCTTGTTCTTTGTGTTCCTGGTTAGGACTGACCATGAGAAGCATCTTCAGGACATGGGAGGGGATTGCTGGACCACATATGTTGATAATGGCTATACCTTCCACTGAAGGGCACAGATTCTGTCCAAGACCCAGGCCTACAGCTGTGAACCCCACTCTCCACGCTCGGCAGAGATCACAGCCCTGGCTCTTCAGGTCTGGGATGTGGAGGTGGTGCCTGTCCAGCTGTTGCTAGCCCCAAATGATTCATCATCTCTTTTTGATTTCCTTAACCTTGCCTAGACCTTTGTAAATAGTCCTCTCATGAAACTCCGCTCAATCCCTCCCTTTGAATGTGCCCTCTCCTTCTGCCAGCTCCCTGACCCACACAGGATGCCCTGAGGATCTCAAGGACACTTCATACAGTTCATTGTGTATCACAGGCTGATTATAGAACCTTGATGAGAATTGGGGCAAGTTATTATATGGCAGTAGCCAGGAATCTATGAGAATTGGTATACACTGATGGAGAGTCACAGAAATCACTGCTGGGTTATGATGAGATTTCCAATGAAGTTAAAATTTTCAGACTTATGAGAACACTGGAGGATTTGCATTATGAAAGTGAGGGGGAGTTAAGAATGATTCCTGGAGTTTGGATTTACCCAGATAGGAGGAAGATTATACAATACGCTGATATGGGGAGGATAAGGAGGAAATGGATTTGTAATGATGGAATTAAGAGTTCATTTTAGGATTTCATAAATTGTAGGTTTGAAAATTTGAGGGATTATGAAAATTGAAATGTCAAGTAAGCAACTGGATGATGAAATTGGAGTTCAGAGGAGAGTTATCTATTTATTGGGAGGATATCAAAATTAAAGTGGTATTTTAAAACTAATCCATGGGAGTAGATGAGGAAATAAGGCAAATATCAGAAACAGACAGAAGATGAGATATTAGCAAGTTCTGAGGAAACCCGAAGTTTATGTCTGTCAGAAAGAGATACACTTAAAGAGATGTCAGCCCACTTCAGTACAGGTGTCAGGGTCACCAGCCAAAGCACGATTCACACAGGCTCTGATGGGAAGATGTTTTACTCATGTAGAGAAGAGAGAGTAAGGTCAGCTTCACTGTGAGCATCAGTTCCCCATAGCCAGAGGGTCTCAATCCATGGCTTTTGCAGGCAAAAGTTCTATGCTCAGTATCCCTCTCTTTTATCCATGTGCTGCCCCAGTGGAGACTCTGCTGTCTTTCTGTCAGCAACAGATATGTCAGCAGGGTGTGAACTGGGTGTCATAAAACATGCCCAGCAGAGTCCAACTGTCTCCAGTGAATGTTCACATATGCCCAGATAATGAGGGGAGGAATGTACCAGCAGACCTCTTATCTTCTGGGGAATTGTTTTATCCTGTCAGGCTGGTTCACTTGGTCCTGAGCACAAGATGTATTTGTGGGTCTCAGGAAAGGCTGCAGGCTGCACTAGGACTGTCTCTCAGCACAATTTAGAGTTTGGTTTGACAGGAGGCAGCTGTCATGGTCAAAGGAAGGCAAAACTTAGCTTGAAAAATGTTCAAGAGAGAAAAGGGAGGGAATATGTGATCAGAGCAAAAGAAAACAGCCATGTGGAGAATTTTGGATAGAAAGGAGAATCAGAGAAATTGGACAGCATCTATACATACATATGGATTGAAGGGATGGTTTTTACAAATGAGCAGGTTTTTTTTTTTTTTTTTTTTTTTTTTTACCGATTATGGGAAGTTCTAGCAGGGATCGGATGCTTTATGATGCAGGAAAGAGAGGGGAAACTGACAGACTGAAGTCACAGAGAAGAAAGAATAGAATCCAAAACACAAATAGAGGGACTGGACTTTGTAACGAGAAAGAAGATGTTTGCAATGAGGGATAGGTTTATTAGTTTGGTGAAGGCAAGATGACAGACTTTTCCCAAGATGGCTTTCATTTTTTCCAATGAGATTTGAGGCAAGGCCATTAGCAGAAAGTGAGGGTAGAGGAGAGATTTTGACTTAGTAATTTCCAGAGTGAGAAAAGAGCCTATTAGAAAAATATAGTAGGGTTACTTGGTAGTATTTTTCAAAAGAACTGCTACTGCAAATAGAAAGAAGAGAAGGAGAGAGCTTTATTAACAGTTTAACAATTTGCAAATTAGGCAACACCAAGTAAAAGCAGGTATTACAAAACCTTTAGGGTCATTGGGAATTTACAGTCCAAAATAAAAAATGGTTATGGCAGTTGTCAGGTGAGTTCTGTTCTAGTGGCTCATTGGAACATTGAGGCAGAAGAAATTTGTCCAGTATTGATTGGTCAGAGTATAGGCCTCTTCTTCTTGTCCTGTTTCCTGTAAATCTCAGTCTCTAAGATTCCTGCACATTCTTGAAATCTGACTGCATTAGTTCAGTGTGGTTTGTCCTCCTTGTGGGTCTCCTTTGCTGGGAGCCATTTGTACCCCAGGGCCTGAAGGTCAATTCAGAGCTCCTTTAATATACTGAATGCCAATCTGAGGTTCTGAATGCAAAATGAAAACAGGTAAGATTTGTAGTTTTCTCTAGAATGGTCAATTGCTTGGGAAGAGGAACATACATAGACAGTATGGCATAAGATTAGTATTTTCTAGCTATATTTTCTTTCTTGTATTCATCAATGTTAAACAGTTGCATAAACGTTCTTCTGTTTCTCTGAGTATAATTTTTCCAGATGTCTTTTACATCCCCTCTGCCCCTCCCTCCCTGTCCTTCCTTCTTTATTTTCTTTTTAATTTTTATTTTCTTGTGATATTTTTATAGGTTGTTTTGTTAGTACTTTATTTTTAATGTTTTACTTACATTTGTTGTGGGTAGCTCTATCTGGAGCTTCTTTTTGCTTAATTATAGAGTAGGAAACTTGATTCTCTACCCACCTATTGTACGAACTGCTTTTACATGCGATTTGACTATTTCTGACATGCTATCTATGTGCCGTTTGGTTTTGTGGGGTGGGGGACAAGGGAGATGGGGATATGGGGATTTGTGATTGTTGTATTTCCTCTCTGTTCTATTTTATGTAAATTATTAAAATCCCTGTACCTGGTTTCATTCCACTTCCCTAGGAAGTAGCCCTTGTGTGTGTTTCTTTCTGTGTGAGTCTGTGTATATGAAAGAGAGGGAGGAAGAGACAGAGAGATTGAGAGAGCGAAAGGGGGAGAGAGAGCATGCACACCAGCCTTTAGACTTTGGATTTTCTCCCAGTGCAGGGTGAACTGCAATCACCTGAGCTTATCCATTTCTCCTGAGCATCCCTTCTACTCTCCTCCCAGTAAAAGGAGGGGAGAGATAGGTGATACCTTTATCTATGTGAAGTTTGGTCCACATGGGAGGAGGAGATTGAAATTTACTTTTCTGTGTCCTTTCAAAGTGATTTCCATGGTTTTTGTCTTATTCCTTTTTTACTTTGGACTTCCCCTGGTAAGTCCTATTTTTCATTGCTGGGTAGAGCTCTGGGAATTCATGATCAATCCCACCTCTATTCCTTTCCAGTTGAGGCAACAACATGGCATATTTTGACACCCCCTTGCCCCTGTTTTTTGAATCATGGAGCTAAGGAATAGGGGCTTCTATTTTTTGTTTTTTTTTTCTTTATTAAAGAAGTTGTGTGTTTATAGGACAATCATGCATAAAATGCAGGATTCCCATATACCACCCCACCACCAACACCTTGCATTGTTGTGGAACATTTGTTTCAACGGATGATAGCACTTTTTAATAATTGTACTATTAATTAAAGTCCATGGTTGAACTTAGGGTTCAATGCTTGTGTAAAGTAGTTCCATGGATGTTTAAAAATGTTTATTCTGTTACCATATTTCCCTTTTTAATAATATGCACATGTGTATCTGAGTACTGTTAATTGTCTTCACAATGTTGTGCTAGTGTCACCACCAGCCACCACCAAAACATTTACTTCATTCCAAATAGGAACCTTGTACGTTTAAGCCTTAATTTTCTGGTCCCTATCCACACCCCATGCCCTGGTAATCTATATTCTAGATTCTGAGTCCATAAATTAGCTTATTATAATTGTTTCAAAACAATGAGATCATGCAGTATTTGTCCTTTTGTGTCTGGCTTATTACACCCAATATGCTGTCTTCAGGGTTCCTCCAAGTTTCCACAGGTATCAGGACTTCATTCCTTTTTATGGCTGAATAATATTCTGTTCTGTGTGTGTGTGTGTGTGTGTGTGTGTGTATCATATTTTATTTACACATTCATCAGTTGATGGACACTTAGGTTGCTTCCATCTTTTGCAAATAGTGAATAATGCCAGTATGAACATTGGTATGCAAATATCTGTTTCAGTTCTTGCTTTCAGTAGTTTTGGGTACTGAAAGTAATCCCATAATAGTGGGATTACTGGTTGTATGGTGGTTCGATACTGAGCTTTCTGAGGAACTGTCAAACTGTCTTCTGCAATGGCTGCACCATTTTACATTGCCACCCAGCAATGAATGTTTCTATTTCTCCATATCCTCTCCAACATGTGTTACCTTC
The DNA here is from genome assembly GCF_015220235.1 of Choloepus didactylus. Classification (NCBI taxonomy): domain Eukaryota; kingdom Metazoa; phylum Chordata; class Mammalia; order Pilosa; family Megalonychidae; genus Choloepus; species Choloepus didactylus. The sequence continues at coordinate 124,757,127 of NC_051314.1, forward strand.
CATTTTTTAAATAGCAGCCCCTCTAATGGGTGTGAAATGGTATCTCATTGTGGTTTTGATTTGCATTTCTCTGATGGCTAATGATGTCAAGCATCTTTTCATGTGTTTTCTGGCCATTTGTATATTTTCTTTGAGATATCTGTACAAGTCTTTTGGCCATTTTTAAAATTGGGTTGTTTGTCCTTTGTTTTTAAGTTGAAGACTTTATATATTCTGGATATTATTCCTTTATCAGATATATGGTTTGCAAGTATTTTGTTTCATTGTATAGGTTGTTGTTTTACTTTCATGATAAAGTTCTGTGAGGCATAAAAGTTTTTAATTTTGATGATGTCCCATTTATCTATTTCTTCTTTTGTTGCTTTTCTTTGGGTGTCAAGTCTAAGAAACCATAGCCTAACACAAGTTCTTGAAGATGCTTCTCTACATATTCTTCTAGGAGTTTTACAGTTCTAGCTCTTATATTAAGGTCTTTGATCCATTTTGAGCTGATACATGTATATAGTTTGAGGGAGGAGTCCTCCTCCTCCGTTTCCTCTTTCTTTGTCTTTATTTTTTTTTTTGGGGGGGGGGAGGTCCTCCTTCTTTTTCTTTGTAAATGGAGATCCAGTTTTCCAAGCACTATTTGTTGAAGAGACTATTCTTTTGCAATTAAATTGTCTTTGCCCCCTTGTCAGAAATCAGCTGGCCATAAATGTGAGGGTTGATTTCTGAGCTCTCAGTTCTATTCCATTTGTCTATGTATCTGGCCTTGTGTCAGCACCATGCTGTGTTGATTAGTGTGGGCTTATAATAAGTTTTAAGATCGGGAAGTGTGGATTCTCCAATTTCATTCTTCTTTTTCAAGATGGCTTCAAGTATTCAGGCACCTTACCATTCCATATTAATCTGATGATTGACTTTTCCATTTCTGCAAAGAAAGTTGTTGGAATTTTGATTGGGATTGCACTGAATCTAAAGATTGCTTTTGGTAGTTTTGTCATGTTAATGACATTTAGTCTTCCAATCCACAAACAGGGAATGTCCTTCCATTTATTTTGATCTTCCTTAATTTCTTTTAGCAACATTTTGTAGTTTTCTGTGTACCAGTCCTTTACATCCTTGGTTAGATTTATTACTAAATATTTGATTCTTTTAGTTGCTATTGTGAAAGGAATTTTTTTTCTTGATTTCTTCTTCTGATTGTTCACTGTTTATGTATAGAAACACTACTGATTTTTGACTGTTGATATTGTACCCTGCCACTTTGCTGTATTCATTTCTCAGATCAAGGAGCTCTGTTGTGGATTTTTTAGGATTTTCTGTATATAGGATCATATCATCTGCAAATAGGGAAAGTTTCACTTCTTTCTTTCCATTTTGGATGCCTTTTATTTCATTGCCTTGTGTAATTGCTCTGGCAAGAACTTCCAGTACAATGTTGCATAACAGTGGTGATAGTGGGCATCCTTGTTTTGTTCCTGATCTTTGAGAGAAAGCTTTCAGTCTTTTATCATTAAGTAGGATGTTAGCTTTGGGCTTTCCATATATGCCCTTGATCATGTTGAGGAAGTTTCCTTCTGTTACTAGTGTTCTAAGTGTTTTTTCTTTTTATCAAGAAGGAATGCTCTAACTTGTCAAATGCATTTTCTGTGTCAATTGAGATGATCATGTGGTTTTTCTCCTTCATCTATTAATGTGGTGTATTCCATTAATTGATTTTCTTATGTTGAACCACACTTGCATACCAGGGACAAATCCCATTTGCTCATGGAGTACAATTCTTTTAAAATGCTGTTGGATTTGCTTTGCTAATATTTTGTTGAGGACCTTTGCATCTATATTCATGAAAGATATTGGTTGTAGTTTTCTTTTCTAGTGGTATCTTTATCCAACTTTTGTATGTGGACATTATTGACCTGTAGAATGAGTTAGGGAGTGTTCCCTTCTCTTCAATTTTTTGGAAGAGTATGAACAGAATTGGAGTTAAGTCTTCTTGGAATGTTTGGTAGAATTCCCCTCTGAAGCCATCTTGTACTCAGTTGTGTGTGTGTGAGTGTGTGTGTGTGTGTGTGTGTGTGTGTGTGTGGAAAGGTTTTTGATTACTGATTCCATCTCTTTACTAGTAATTGATTTGTTGAGATCTTCTACTTCTTGCATCAATGCAGACAGTTTGTCTGTTTCTAAAAATTTGTCAGTTTCTTTTAGGTTATGCAATTACTGACATACTGTTTTTCATCCTATCCTCCTACAGACCTTTTTATTTCAGTGGGGTAAGTAGTAATGTCCCCCTTTTCATTTCTGATTTTCATTATTTTTATTCTCTCTCTTTCTTCCTTTGTCAGCCTAGCTAAGGTTTTGCTGATTTTATGGAGCTTTTCAAAGAAATGACTTTTGGCCTTATTGATTCTCTCTATTGTTTTTTGTTTTATATTTCATTTAGCTCCAATCTAATCTTTGTTATTTCCTTCCTTTTGCTTGCTTTGGGTATAGTTTGCTCTTCTTTTTTATTTTTTTTTCCAGTTTTGATGTTAGGTCTCTGTTTTGAAGGCTTCTTTCTTTTATAACTTAAGCATTTAGACCTACAAATTTCCCTTTCAGCATTGCCTGGCTGCATCCCATAAGTTTGGGAATGTTGTGTCTTCATTCTCATTAGCCTCAAGATATTTTAAAATTTCACTTCTGATTTCCTTTTTACCCCTTGGTTTTTTAAGATTATGTGGTCTAATTTCCACATATTTGTGAATTTTCCATTTCTCCCCCTGTTATTGATTTCTTGCTTCATTCCATTGTGGTCTGTTTCATTTTGCTAATGCTGCTGTTATGCAAAATACCAGAAATGGATTGTCCTTTATAAAGACGGTTTATTTGGCTACAAATTTATAGTTCTGTGGCCATAAAAGTGTCCAAAATAAGGCATCAAGAGGATACCTTTACTGAAGAAAGACTGATGGCATCCAGGACACATTTGTCACTGGGAAGGCATGTGGCTGCTTGCCCCAGGCTGTGTTTCAGCTCCTCTCTCAGCTCCTGTGCATCCTTAGCTTAGTATCTCCAAGCATACTGTCTGCAGCTCAAAGCATTTCCAAGCATCTCTATCAGCTCCCAAGCATCTCTCCAAAAGTCTCTCTCAGTTGCTCCTGAGGTGTTTTGTCCTCTCTTAGCTTCTCTGGAACAAACTCTGGGCTAGCATCTCAAAGCATCAGCAAGTTCTGGGTCTGTGTCAGTGCTTAGCTTTTTCTTTTAAATACTCCAGTGAATTAATCAAGACCTACCCTGAATGGATGGGGTTAAGTCTCTATGGAAATATTCAATCAAGAGGCCACAGCCCAATCAGAAAGCTTAATAAGTCTGCCTCCACAAGACTGCATTAAAGAATATGGCTTTTCAGGGGACATACTATATCCAAACTGCACATGGTCAGAGAATATACATTGTGATTTCAATATTGTTGAATTTACTGAGACTTGTTTTGTGACTTATATTATGGCCTATCCTGGAGAATAATCCATGCGCACTTGAGAAGAATGTGTATTCCGTTTGTGTTGAGTGCACTGTTCTACATATGTCTGTTATGTCTAGTTGGTTTAGTGTATCATCCAAGGCCTGTACTTTCTTACTGATCTCCTGATTAGATGTTTTATCCACTATTGAGTGTGGTATGTTAAAGTCTCCACCTATTAATTTAGAACCATCAGTTTCTCCCTTCAAATATGTCAGTGTTTGCTTCACATATTTTGGGGCTCTGCTGTTGGGTGCAAATATATTTGTAATTGTTACATCTTCCTGTTGAATTGTCCCCTTTATCAGTATATGATGATCACCACCGTCCCTCATAAAAGTTTTGGACTTAAGTTGTGTATTTTCCAATATTAGTATTTCCACCCCAGCTCTCTTTTTGTTACTACTTGCATTTTGTTTTTTCCCACCCTTTCAGTATCAACCTACTTGTATCTTTGACTTTAAGATGAGTCTGTTGCAGTAACATATAGTTGCATCATGGTTTTTTTATCCATTCTGCTAATCTCTGCCTTTTGGCTGAAGAGTTAGGCCTTTTTCTTGTTCATTTGCTATTTAGCCTTTGTAAGCTATACCTTTATTGTCCCTCAATTCCATTAATGCCTACTTGTATATTTATTTGCCCTTTTATGTTGTACCATATTGTGCGCCTTCTCCTTTCTATCTGGATATTACTTTACTATTTTCCTTGTAGTTACCATGGGTTTAAAAAAATAACATACTAATACACAGCAATCATATTTTGTTTGGTATCAACTTATCTTCAATAGCATTGCACATATACTTTTCCTATACCCCTCTGTCTCTGACCAATTTTTTGTACTTGTTACCTTTATATCTTTGTACATTGTATGTCCAAAAACCTACATAATCATTTTTTATGCATTTGCATTTTAGCACCTCTAGGAAGCAAGAAGTTGAGTTACATAGCAAACAATATAATATAATAATACTGGCATTTATAATTACCCAAACGGTTACCTTTACTACAGGTCTTTATTTCTTTATGCTGCTTTGAACTCCTGTCTGGTGTCCTTTCCTTTCAGTCTGAAGAACACCCTTTGGCATTGCTTGTAGGAAGGTCTAGTGGAGATAAACTCCCTCATTTTTTGTTTATCTGAGAATGTATTAATCCCTTCCTCATTTTTGAAAGATAGTCTCATTGGATATAAAATTCTTGGTTGGTAGTTTTTTCACTTAGCACTTTAAGTAATTCAGCCAACTTCTTGCCTCCATGGTTTCTGACGACAAATTGGCACTCAATCTAATTGAGACTCCCTTGTACATGACACTTTTCTTTTCTCTTGCATCTTTCAGAACTCTCTCCTTGTCTTTTACATTTGATAGTGTAGTCAATAGATGATAGGGTGTATTTTTCTTTATTTTTATTCTGTTTGTTGTTCTCTGGGCTTTTAGATGTGCATATTCATGTCTTTTGCTAAGTTTGGGAAGCTCTCTGTCATTATTTCTTTGACTATTCTTTCTACACCTTTCTCTCTTTCTACTCTTTCTGGGACTCTCATGATGTGTACATTGGTGTGCTTGATGGTGTGTCATGACTTTCTTATGCTATTTTTGCTTACTATTTCTTTTTTTCTTTCTGCTTCTAGGTGTGATTCACTCCAAGTGTCTTGTCTTCAAGTTCACTAATTCTCTCTTCTACCTTCATTCTGCTCTGGAAGCCCTCCTGGGCATTTTTCATTTTTTTGTTTTTATGGTCTTTACCTACAGTAGTTCTGTTGGTTCCTTTTAAAAATTTCTATCTCTTTACTTAGACTCTCATATTGCTTATTCATTGTTTTCCTGTTAACTTTTAGTTCTTTCTCTGTACTTTCCTTCATCTCCTTATTTAAGATCATTTTTAAAAGGCTTTGTTTAGGATGTCCATGTTCTTGTCCTCTTCATTGGGTTTTCTGTGTTTTTATCCTTTTCATTTGGATGGGCCATCATTTCCTGTTTCTTTGTTTTGTACTCTTTTTTTGCACACTATATATTTAAATATTTTAAAATGTTAACTCTGAGATTTGCTTTCTGGGATGTCTGTTTCTTGGTTTTGTAACCTGTTAGTGATAAGACAGAGATTTTCTTGAGCTTCAGCCTTCCTATCAGGAAGGTCTGCCCAAGGTGAATGCAGTGTGCAGGGTTTTTCCTGTCTTGCTGGGCCTCTGCCTTGTGTTGGACTTTTGCTTGTTGTTTTGGTGTTCTTCTGTTTACAGGAGTTTGCTTGTACCCTCTGTTTCCCAGGAGACAGATCTCCCTCTCCTGAGTATTTGAAGCCAGCAGGCGTTTTTCCCAGACTGTCCACCTCTGTAGTTTTTTACACTCCTTTCATTTTCTCACATTGCTTTTGCCTGGAGAGCAAATTCTGGGAGGAGAGGTCACTCTGGAGAGGACTTTACAAAGTCAGACTTTCCCAGTCAAAACAGGGCCAGGGAACCATGAAGGGTTGCAGACTGGCTCCAAAGTGCCCTGGGGAGGGGATCAGGATCTGCTCAAGCCTTCTGCAGTGGGCCCCCAAAGCTGAACTTTCCTGACCTGTGCAGCAAATGCAGCCCCTCATCTAACTCTCCCCTGTAGCCCTGAAGAAGTGCTGCATCTTTAACTCTCTACAACTTACTCCCCTGTCTGGGAAGAGTTTAAACAGTGGCTGCTGTTACTTTTCTCCAGTGTGGGTTGAAACAATAGCTGCCCACCTAGCCAGGACCCAGCAATCCTAATTCACTAATCAAAAGCCATGATCACTGATTGGCCATGCCCAACTCTTTTCTTGGCAAGAGGATTATTACATCACTTTCTGCCACCAGCAGCTAGCCAAGGACTGACCTCATGGTGGTCTGCCACAAGATTAGGGGATGGGTACCAGTAGCCGCCATGTGGAGAGACCAATGTACATTTCTTTACCATAATTTATCAGCCTATCCTCCTGCTCTTCCCTGGATCTGTACAGTGATCTTCTGGCCTCTGCATTTTCAAAATAGTTGTCTCAGACAGTTCCTGCCTGTTTAGTAGTTGCTTTGGTGGAAGGACTGAATCCTGGAGCTCCCTGCTCTGCCATCTTCCCTGGAAGTTCTCAGGACTTCTATTTTAAAGGATCACTTAATGTTTTTTCTGCTTGCTTTCCTAATTATCATTTCTGTTTGCTACTTCTATGTTGGATGGCATCAATGATATGATTCTAGAATTTTGCCTACTTGTCTTCTTCCAGGCATCGGGACCTTGGTTGGGTAGTTTTGGAGAAGAGGTGTGAAGAAGGTGCTTTCTTGAATTTGCTGTCTCCCTGTCTCTTGCTGACATGACATTGTTCAAAATTGTAGGAGTGTCCTTTATTCTTTTTGAAAACAACTTTTTATTGTTGTTTACTGCAGCTCTTTTTTTGGTTTTGGATCACTTGATTTTCACTAGTTTTAAATTACCCTATTTTTCATTATGTTAAGTTTCTGAGAGAGGAAAACTTTGATATTTGGGTTCACTCTGCCATTTATCCAAGTATGTCTCTTAAACAGCAACCAAAATTTATGTTAATTTTGGGGCATAGGATCTTTCCAGTAAGGTATTGTAGTTAACCTTAAAAGAAAATTGGAGTAAAAGATATTTTATAATTAATTTAGTGTGCAGAACTTCCTTAATATAATTGTGTTGAAATTCTGGAGTAGATTACTAGGGGATAAAATAGACTTTCCAATAATATTTAGGCAATGTCTGTGTAGAGTCTGAATCAGATCTTTCATTAGGCAGAAGAATAGGGTTGTTGTTTTTTTTTTAAGGTTTTTGTTCTTTTTATTTACAAAATGGCAACTCTTTTCCTGCAGTTAGGAACTCATTCCAAGTATTGGGCCAGAGAGTGAGCAGGCTTATTGTTTGGGGATGGTTTCACTGATGAATTTGAGCTCTCTCTCTCTCTTTTAAAATTTTTATTGTAGTAAGGTACATACAATGAAAAATTTCCCATTTCAACTACTTTCAATTGTACTATTCAGTGCTATTAATTACATTCACAATATTGTGCTACCATCACCAACATCCATTTCCCACACTTTTATCGCCTCAGAGAGAAAGTCTGCACCCTTTAAGCAATAACTCCTCATTGTCCTTAACCCTTGGTCTCTGGTAACCTTAATCTACTATCTGTCTCTATGAATTTGCCTATGCTCAGAGAGAGATTATTATTTTAATGGATCTGAAATCCTTCCCTCTCACTTTGGTTACATTACTCCCAGGAGAAATAAGTTGTTGGAAATTTCAAGTTGAAGGAAAATGTGTTGATGAGTAAAATAAGAGAAGTGGAGTGTTTCAAACTTTTGATAAATTCTGATTTCTCCAAACCTGTTCTACCCTTAGTGAACAGCTGAAAATTTAGGAAATTTTTGAGGCCAACTGGAAAGAAAGAAGGTTTCTAAGAGAAACAGTTAAGGTCATAAGGAAATTTTTTGTTAATTTAGGATGGATAAAAAAGATTGTTAATTTACAACTGTGTGTGCTCTAAATGTATTCAGAGTTTCAATAAGTAATGGAGTAATCTAAGTTTAAGTTATTTAGAATATGTAACATTCCCCACAGAAATAAATAGGCTCTTAAATCAACACAAAAACTTATTTAATCTATAGAAATCATGATACATGTGCTAATAACTTGTTAAGGCTATCTTTTATTAATAGAGATGTGTAGTGTACATTTACACAGTCTCTGTGGGTAAGGGAAGAGGAAAGAGAGTCTTGAGTAAATGTTATCTTGTCAACCAATTAATTGAGCTGTCCCAACTGACAAGGGTATTTGCACAAAAGAGCTTTGCTATATTCCAGACTGCCCCCTCTATTGTGCTCTTTCCAACCTTTCTTCCTTGCTAGGTAGCAGATCTTGTAATTATAATTTGTCAGATCCCATAGCTTTTAGGACACTTTCACTTATTAAATCTCCACTCTGTTCTAATCCATTTCTGATCATTCTTCCTAGTTATGTATTATCCCCTTCTCCAAAGACCCTTCCAACACACTGTGCACAGCCATGTCCCAGGGCTTGAGAAATCTGCAGTGGAGAAGAGAATGTGTTCTGTTCTTGGAATACTCTCACTCTTGGAATCCTTCCCTCTCTATTCTGCATTTCAGTTTTGGGGGGGACAGGAAGTAGGATTAGGAGAAATCAGTTTGGTCATTTTATGCATTTGGCCTCCTCTTGCTGGTGAGGAGGTACTTGCTCAGGCTTAGTCTGGTTCCAGTGCATGCTTTTAGAAATCACATATTTATGATGCATGCTTTTCTTGGAACAGTGTCCAGTTTCATCTCTGTCACTGAGCACTATCTGAGAGGGACCCATCTACAAGAACTTTATATTCCTAACACTCTCTCAGGGTGAGATATTCCCTTGCTTGGGAGATGTCTAGGAAGCCCCATGGCGCTTTCTCCTCATCCACCCCCTGCAGTGCTTCCCATGGAGACAAGGAAACCAGGGTTCCTCTTCTTCTTCCCATCTTCTTCCCAGGTACACTACATGCTACATTATGAACACACCCCTGAGTGGCATGGAGTGTTCCTGCAGCCACCTGCCTTCAGAGGGTAAGAAACAGGTGCCAATTTCCCTTCTCAGCTATTCATCAAATTCTTGAGGATATATGCCCATCTTTTCCAAGAACAACTTCACCACTCTCCACTAGAATGTAAGATCCACAAGGGTAGGGAACCAGCTGCTTTGTTCATTGCTGTATTCCTAGAGTGGGGAACTGATCAGACATCATAGGCATTCAGTAATTATTTACTGAAAGAATAAATATGAAACTCTATCGAGATTTACTTGCTTTTAATCTTCAAAACATTTCGGAAGACCTCAAATTTAGATTAACCTGTATTTACATTAGTCCATTGTTTCTCAACTGTGAGTGATTTGGTCTTCCCTCTGAAGACATTTGGCAATAATGCCTGCAGAGGTGTTTGCTTGTTACAACTGGTGGGAGGAGGGGAGGTTCCTACTGACATCTAGGGTGTAGAGACCAAGGATGCTGATAAACATCCTACAATGCACAGGACTGTCTCCCAAACTGTCAAATGATGAGGTGGAGAAACCCTCTATTAATCCATTAACAAGTTACTCAATTATAAAAGTAAAATTATTCAATTAACCAAATTGTACTGTATTTCTAAAGTGCATTGACATTTTTCATTTACCTACACAAATTCTCTTCAAAAACTCTCAATTCTCAAACTACCTAAATTTTTCCAGGACATGTTTTCTATAGACAGTGCAGTCAGTGGTATTTGATTACCTCATGTATATTTTGAAATAAGCTTGTTTTATTTTGGAGGAGGAGTTGTCAATATAAATAAAATGACAGCATAGAAGTGTCAGTCTCTACATAATTGCTTTAAAACTTGATGCAACAGGCTTAACTATGACTGTTTTCTGACTATATATATTCTTGATCATAAACTGAAAAATGACCTTTATTAAAAACTGGACAAAAGAGGTTGAATGTGCCATAAATCTGAAGCTTCAACTGTGGCATGCAAAGATTCACTTCCTTTTCTTTGAGCAGATTTGCTCTAAGGAAACTCAGTTGAAATTTCTAAATCTTCCTTCTGACTATAAATTACCCTATCTGAATGTCAGACTTATTATTTCACAAATATGTTCTGAGAGCAGTTTGTCATTACATGGCCCTATCAAATAAATCTATTTGTTTTGATGGGGGCAGGAGGATTCTTCAATGCTTACAGTATGCAATTTCTTTCTGAAATGTTCTTGCAGCTAAAAGTTTGAAAAATTTGAATAATTCAACACAGAATAACAATAGGAAGATAAAACCTAAGTCTTACAGTCAACAGTTTGCCAGAACATAGAGTGAAAAATCCATTAACTAAGAGTTGAATTGTGAATTCTAATCTGTACACAACACAAGCTTTGTGATATAAAACAGAAAAATAAGGAAGTTTGCCTAACAGAACTTGGAAGAACATCTGTCCTTACTCTTTTGCCTGTATAACCAACACAGTCACTTTGTTGACCACATTTCTTTGCTGAAACACTACTGTATTTTGTGGCAGTAAGTAAACCACTCTCTCCAACTCATCTGTTACAACAGCCATTGTTTACTATCATCCAAGAAACCATAGGAGCATCACACTCTCTGCAAAGGAAATATTCCATTCTTTCTTTTCATTGAGTATTGACCATGTGCTGCATATGGGGTGGGTGCTGAGAGAAATGGTGATCAAGCCAGAGATGTTCCTATCTTGTTGGAACTGGTATTGAGATCAGAGATACGGCAGGGAGCAAAAGAATAAGCAAATCGACTTCTGTTGAAGATGTCAGACTGATTAAATTCAGAATATTTCCTCTCCTGCTCTAGACATAGAAATGCTTGATAAGATATATTTTGAAAAATTAAAAACACTTAGCATAGACAAAAAGTTACAGTTCCAGGTAAGAAGGAGTGAGTACAGTACCCTCATTTCTCCCGCTGAATGCAGTTATAAAACCTGGACCAAATGTGTGGGGCAGCTATTTGAGTTTTCTCAATTGAAAATAGTAATTTGAACCCCATCAAAGTGGTGGTGAGTTTACCAATTCTTTTCCTTTGCTATTGCCTGGTCTAGTCTCAAGACAGCCTGAAACAAAGAAGGGAGAATTAGCATGGACCCAGAGAGCACCAGAAGATTCTCTCTAGTTGTGGGTTGAAGAGCAGGAAAGGGGTCTACTAAAACTCAAACAGAATGGGGGAAATCCTCATGTGCTCAGAAACAAATATTGAAGCTTGTTTTTAAATTACATTTTACATTTTAGCCTCATAAGAAGTAAAAGCATTACACATGAAAATGAAAGAATTGATCAGAAAGGATATTGCCTACTGAAAATTCTTTGCCTTAATTTTCTCAGAGATATACTCTAAATAATTCTTCTTTTTTCCTAGATTATATAAGGCTTAAGTGATTAAAGGCAAAGTGGAGAACCTTTACTCAACTATACTCTTTACTACCCTCTTCCTGACCTCTGTGAACTCCTACCTCAGTAAACATTTGTAATAATGGAAACACTGTCCAGATGAGGCTCCTGACACATGGAGGACCATCTCCAGGATAGTAGTCTATGAACTTCAAATAAGAACCTCACTGGGGAATTCCTAATAATCTTTAACCTACTGAGATCACAGAATCCCTCAGAGTTCTCTTAAGATTCATAATTTGTTTTCAATTAAGTGATTTTCTTTTTAGGGTAAGGATACCAGGTACAGAGTTGGAGGTTGGTCAGCCCTTGGAGATCCACATGGACTCTGTGTGAACGGGCAGTGAATTGAAGTTTGAGCAGGTGTAGAGCAAACACCTGTCCGGAAGCAAAGGAATGTTTACACACTAGTGCTTTTGCAGCAACACTAAGCTACGGGTTTATAAACCTGCCCCACAAAAATTGGAGAGGCACTCTGAGCCCAGTACTTAGATTGTGTCATTTATGCCAAGAATTTTCAATAGAATGTATTTCTCAGATTTTATAAACTATCTTAATATGTATTAATGTTACTATGAAATTGCCTGCTGTTTTCCTTCTGCTGTTTGTTCTCTTCTCTGTATCCCAGGAACACAATCCTATGAATCCAGTAAATGCACATCTTTTTCTGGCTACTGTCAAGATGGGGACTTCACTGTTGGTGGGCTCTTTTCTCTAAGAGTGACTGCTGGTGACATCAGAAGCAAATCTGGTTTTAAAAATAAGTTCGGTACACAGAATAATGTTCCTGTGTAAGTGGAACTATATCTATGGAATTTTCATGCAGAAAGGAAAGAAAATGTGAAAACAGCATTTAAAAAAACCCACACTTGAGGATAATTTTTCTTTGTAAAAGGACTTAGGACATTGCACTGAGATGTTTTTCATTTATATCTACTTGAATATGTCAAAATATTTTTTCTGAATACTTCCCCTAAATATATCTTTTTATGTAGAGTAGGAATACTTGACTTTGAATTTTAAGGAGCCATTTTCAATTTCCTTGATTCCCAGGCCTTACCTTCTCACACTTAAGCTGTACATTGAAAAGCTAAAAGTGGGACAATATAATTTTTTAGGCACCAAATTTCACAACCTTATTCAACATAGGATATTCTCTTAATTTGTCCTCTATCTTAGATTATCATGTGCTTTCTTTGCACGAACGTTATGCTTTCAAGAAATCAAAATTAAAAAAATCTGTCTTCTCATTCTAGGTAACTTACTAAGCACTACCAGCATCTCCTGGCCATGGTTTTGCTGTTGAACAAATCAACAAGTATGTCTCTGGGATTCTACCTCTTCAACATTGACTTCATTGAGATGAAAACCATAGAGAGTTCTATGTCTTTGCTTTCAGGAGAGAGTCCTCTGGTTCCTAATTATAATTGTAAGGCTGAGAAGACAGACAAGCTGATGGGTGTAATAGGAGGCGTTTCAACAGGAATATCAACCCAGAGCTCCAGAATCCTGGGTCTCTATAATGTCCCACAGGTAAATAAAGAATTCTTGCTCTGAAATTAAACTTAGTAATATAGTAATGAGGTATACAAAATTCAATTATGCTTATTGTAAAAGTATTCAAAAGTTTCAAGGCATTCTTTGATCATTCTAAGGATGTCAATTATAATTTTTTTTCAGTTTTTTTTTTAAATGCATCCAACTTTCTTGAACTTTTTCCTTAGGTTGTCCTTGTTTATTTCTTTTCTTTTTCATGTTTGGAGTTTTCTTAAAATTCATTCATTCATTCAACATATAAAGCACCTACCATATAACAGGTATTGTTCTAGGCAATAGAGACACAGTAATGACCAAAACAATTTCCCTGTTTGTAGAGGAAGAAACATAAATAGATGATAATACAAATAGTAGTAACTAATAATTACCATTTATTGAGCATTTCTCATTTGTCAGGTCCTATTGAAAGCAATTTATGGTTATCAACTCTTTATATTCACATACATGTACAGAAAGGGGGTCATGGGGCATCAGAAAACCATGTGAAGAGGAGAGGGTGAGCTGATGAGGCTGAGTCATAAGCAGTCAGGATAAGGTAGGTACAGCAAGGAAGGACTAATTGGCATTCCTTGATTGTACATTAATAATAACACATGGTGTGTTCTGTTTCTGGCAGAATGAAGGTTTAGTTACTGAAAAAAAGCCCTTCCTGTAACATCAAACTAAATGCTATGCAAAACTTACTTTTCAATAAATTGTTGTATTTGAAGGAAATAAGGGAAATCTTCAGGATCTTTACAACAAATAAGAGCAAAAACAAAGGTATCAGACTGGAGCATTGATGTTTAAGGAGACATCAAAAGTGGGATTCCCTTGAAAAAAAAAATGCATATCAGGAAAACAAGCTTTGAACCCATGGCACAGAGAAAGGTCTTAGTCTTATACCCTTGCTGGAGGCAGATGAAATTGGAAGATTGCTGAATCGGTTCCAGTTGCTGGCACCCGAGGCTACCTACAGAAATAGATGCCAATTCTCTCTGGAAGAAAGTGTCCTCAAATTTGCCCTCAGGATTATCAAGAATTAACATGCAATTATCTAATGTAAAATATAAAATACCTATGTATGAGAAATTATTAAATGAGCAAGGAATAACTGATTATCAATAAAGATCAGGTAGACCTGAAAAAGAGTTTTTAAAAAACTCTTTTAGAAATAAAACATGAAAGTGTTTTAAAATGAAAAATTAACGGGTAGATTAGTAGCAGAAGCAGATTGGAGAGAGCTGAAGTGAGACTGCCTGGAATCTACATCTGAAAAAATTCCCCAGAATGTTGTCCCTACAGGCAAGGAGATGAGAGGAACAGAGAATGGAAAAATGACAATTCTTGAAGGGATAATAACAGTATTTTAAAGAACTGATGGGCTGCTTAAATATTATATTGGAATTAGAACATTCTAAACAGGCTATGTTTAGCAGATGTCCCTATCTAGACAGATTATAGTTAATGCAGAATCCCACAATGAAAAAAGAAATAGTTTTTAAAAGCACCAAGATAAAAAACATAGGAGACATAAATAAAACAATTTTTAGGCTTAGAGTACAATTTTCAACAGAAGCAATTGCTGCCAAGATAGTGAATAACTCAATATGCTGAGAGAAAATAAATATGTATATATGTAGATCAGGAGGTACTTTTGTAGTTGCCTTCACTTGGACTCCTAAACCCTGGTCCGGGGCCAGAGCCTTACAAAGGTGGAAGCAAGGTTTCTGCCCCATGGTGATATTGAGAATATCGTATTGAGGATGTGTGAGATTCAGCAGCCAAATTGACTCAGTTGTGGTCTTGGTATTGTTTCCTTTACCTTTGCCTCACAGCATACTTGGGCTTCACACACGTCTTTCCTCCACATCTCAGATGGAGCTCTCAGGCTTGGTCGTCTTATGTTGGTCATTTGCCTGGGCAGTGCCTTGAATTGGCTGGACTGTGACTTCAGTGAGTCACTGGCTTTTCTCCACTCAGTTCTTTGTATTTCCTTTCATTTTTGGTTCATTAATACTTGTTTATGAGCCTTTATGTTCTTTTTTCTCTTTTAATATTATATTTATTATTAATATTAATATTTATCAGATATTGCTGTATTTTGGAGCAAAGATGGCATCATATTGACTGAGAGTTTCTGTACAAAATTTTCTTCACCATTATTTCCAAACTTTTTTTGTCATATTGTAAGTGTGGGTTTTGTAAATTTTGTGGTTTTAGAAATATGAATGAATTTACAGTATTGGTTTACCAAAACATTTGAACTCACTTCTCTAATCTTATTTGTATTTTCTATTTATCATCTTGACTCTTTCTTTTTCTTCCTATTGTATCATCTGATTTAGAAATGTGAAAAACCCTTATATTGGATTCCCAATATGTGAGTCCTCTAGTAGGATGTGTCCTCTGAAAAAGTCTCCTAAGAATGAAATTTCCTCCTACTGATCACTTCTGGACCAGCTATCCCTTTTTAACTTCCCCTCTGTCGGTGTTAGTCAACTTTATCTGGTGGACATATAGTTAATTTCATATGTATGTATCCTACACAACTTATAAGTAACTTTGGATCAGTTGGTCCAACTCTCAATCTTCTTTTTTTACTGCATGTAATTTTCAGAATTTTGACAATATTTCTAGCAGATGGATTGTACTCACTTCTAGTTTCCTTGTGCCCAGAGATCTTCTTCCATTTAAAATTTCCTTTGGTTAATTTAATTGAGTGGAGAGTGAATTGGTTGGGTCCTATGCCTATTTATTTACTCATTTACAGGTATTCATTTTGCATTTCCTAGCTGTAGTAACTGTGTTAAATGCTGGGTACACAGTGATTGTCAAAACAGACATTGCCTCTGCCTTCATGCAGCTTCTTGTCTATTGAAGAATGCAAATATTTAAACATTAAAATGTAAACATGTAATTGTAAATTGAGATATATGCCAGAAAGAATAAACAGTTTCTTAGAATAGGGAGTTAACATGGGATTCCTAAAGTAGATAGGGTGGTCAAGAAGACATTTCCATGTAGTTAATATTTAAGCCAAGGTTTCAAGGATGAAATGGAACCATCTTCTGAAAAGCATAGTAAAAATGTTCCCAGGCAAAGCAAAGGCATAAAAGAAGCCTGAGATAGTAGAAGAAGCTTGATGCAAACTGAAAGAATATTGTGTTCTTTGGCCCTAGAGAACAGGATGGGGGGATGGCTCTATTCAATATTAGAGATGTGGGAAGTGGCATGATCATCTAGGCAGTCATTTTAAGAAGGGCAGGGTCTTGGTAAGATTCACGTTAAAAGCCACGTTATTTCTAATATGTAGACTGGATTGGACAGAATCATATTATTCCTAGAATTTCACAAGTTGGGTTCTTTGAAAGCAGATGCTGAGATAGAGTTTGGCATTCAGAAAATTTACAAGGGATCCACATGGGTTGAAGAGGGGTAAAGAGGAGTCAAGCAGTGATGTATTTCTGACAAAGCCTGTGCCAATTCTAAAGGAACTTTCCTACATATATGACTTGTAAGACTAGTCCTGTGATGGGCCAAAATGGCTGGACCTTTATAGTCTTGTTGTAATCAGACATTTGGTGTGGACTCCCACAGTAAGAGGGTACTCTCCAGCAAGTGGCTCTTTGCAGTTGAGACAAATCCCGAAGAGCTGATAACTGGAGGCCTGCTGACATTCTATCCTTGAAAGGGAATCTGGTGGCACATCTCTGTGTCCACTACAGAGGCTGTTGGGATTTGAGGATAGTGATATATCACTTGCTATTTGATTTGAGCTAACTGAGAGATAGAAACCATGAGAAATTAAAATACAACAATTGCTTTATTACCAATTGTTTTGGTTTCCTGGCTATTAAAACAAATACCTTACAATGGGCTTGCTTAACAGCAGGAATTTATTAACTCACAATTTCATTGGTTAGAAGGCTTGCTTCTTCCCATGGTTTATCTTCTGGTTGGCTGGCAATCTTGGGATTCCTTGGCTTTTTTTTTTTTTTTAATTCATTTTTATTGAGATATATTCACATACCATGCAGTCATACAAAACAATGTGCACATTCAATTGTTTATAGTAGCATTATATAGTTGTGCATTCATCACCAAAATTAATTTTTAACATTTTCATTACCACATACACAAAAATAATAAGAATAAAAATTAAAGAGAAAAAGAATAATTAAAGTAGAAAAGAACACTGGGTGCCTTTTTTTTTTCTTCCTCCATTTTTCTACTCATCCATCCATAAACTAGACAAAGGGGAGTGTGTGGTCCATATGGCTTTCCCAATCACATTGTCACCCCTCATAAGCTACATTTTTTCCTTGCTTTTCTGTCACAGGGCAATGCAACATGGTGGCATCTTCTTCTTTCTCTTCTGTGTTCCTTTGACTTCCAGCTTTTGGCTGCTCCCTGTGGCTTCCCTACTTCTTTCCAATTTCTTTGGCTTATAAGGACTTCAGCCATATTGGATAAGGTCCACCCTCATTCAGTTTGAGCACATCTTAACTAAAAAATCTTCAAAGTTCCTGTTTGCAAATGGGTTCACACCCACAGGAATAGGGGCTGGGACCTGAACATGCTTTTTGGGGCGACATGATTAAGTCCGTATCCCCAATAAACTTGTATGAAATAAAAATCTTTGAACTTTGGCTATAGGGTTTTTTAATTTGTGGAATAAATGGATTGTTTTTCCCAGATGCAGGTAGTAAATAAGCTTCAGGGACCAAATGGAGTGTGTGAAGAACATGAGTGAAGTTCCTTTTTCCTAATTTTGAAAAACTTAAAACATCGACTGAATGTCCTAAATCGTGGAAAGAGTAAGAGAAGGGTTCCTAGTAGAGAGGATACTGCAATATACCTACATCGTTATGTGGCATTGCACACACTTTCAGATAGGATCTTTAGTAGCGGCA
The DNA here is from genome assembly GCF_015220235.1 of Choloepus didactylus. NCBI lineage: Eukaryota > Metazoa > Chordata > Mammalia > Pilosa > Megalonychidae > Choloepus > Choloepus didactylus. The sequence continues at coordinate 124,775,006 of NC_051314.1, forward strand.
TGGATAGTGGTGGTATAAGATATATTTTTTGCTGCCTTACCATTGTTTCCACAGAAGAAAAAAATGGAACTGTTGGACTGAGAAAATCATTTCTTAAGAGCGTGAATGTAAGACATAAAGTCCAATTCTTAGTTTTGTCTTACTAAGGTTTATAGAAGGTTATTTTTGGGTTAGTTACATATATAAAAATTTAGGTTCCTTTTAGGAGAATCAGGGAAATCCTAAGTTTTCTTCCACTTCTGTGGTCCAGGGACAGATCCAGAAAGTAGTAGTTTCCACATGAGGATCACTCTGGTTGTAACTGCTTTATTAAAAACCATTTAATTACTGAGGCATTTTCTAGCATAAATTAAATACAGCAATTATTTTTGTTTTCATTTCTCAGCTGCTAAAACAAATATATAATGGGTTTGCTTAAACAACAATTTTGCTCCTGGTTTTGAGGCTAGGAGAAGACCAAATCAAGGTACCAGTAAGGTGATGCTTTCTCCCAGAAGACTGTGGCATTCTGGGGCTGGCTGCCTGTGATCCTTGGTCTTTATCTTTTCCATCAAGGGGCAGTGCACATGGAGATGTCCTCTCTTTCTCCTCCAGGTTCTGCTGAGTTCCAGCTTCTTCTTCCTCCCTCTGGCTTTCTTGTCTAAGGCTTCCATCAATTAAGGACCAAGTCCCAATGTCACATCTTAACTAAAAATAAGAACTTCAAAAGGTCTTCTTTAAAATGGGCTCACACTAACAGGAATGGAGAAAGGTTAAGAATATTTTGGGGGGCTACAAAATTCAACCTGCCACAATTTATCTTATTGTCTCAAGAGTTATTTCTGTTATTTTGGTGAGATTAAAACAAGAATAAGGTTTAGGGCCTTAACTTAATGAGTTCATCATATTGAGACATTCGCTTTGCTTCCTAATTTTCTTAGTGCATGACTTTGGGACAAGCAAGTAGTGGAAATTGAATAACCATATTAAATTATGCATGTTTTTAATATGATTGGATTCTAGAATTTTGTTCTTGGTTCTCTTGTCTTTTTAATTCAGTTTACCCTGGGGTAGCTCATTGATTTCCAGGACTTTGATCATCTTCTGCAGACTGATGATGCCTAAATTTTCAGCTTAGATTTCTCTTCTGAGATCCCCCTAATTATAAACATTTTAATCGGGATGATGCAGCAAATATCAAAAACAGAGCTCCTCTGTTTCTTCCTACACAGTGTGCCCCGTGTCCACTCCTACCCTGCTCTTCCACATCATTGATTCATCAGTGAATTGCTGCACCATCTATTCACTAAGGTTCCCAAGTCAGACAACTGTAACTTACGTGAACTGCTTTTTCCTTACTCTCCATTCTCTATATTTGTAATGCTAAAATACCTTCCCCAAACATCAAGAGCATCCCTAAATATCTTCCACAAGTCAAGGTCTCTCAGATTCAAAGAGCTGCAATGCAGCTATAAAGATGGTTCAAAAATGCAAATCTGATATTGTTACTCTATTTAAACTCCTATAAGAACTCTCCATAGATCTTTTTATTTATTTATTTATTTATTTATTTTTTAAATCTTCATTTTATTGAGATATATTCACATACCACGCAGTCATACAAAACAAATCGTACTTTTGATTGTTTACAGTACCGTTACATAGTTGTACATTCATCACCTAAATCAATCCCTGACATCTTCATTAGCACACACACAAAAATAACAAGAATAATAATTAGAGTGAAAAAGAGCAATTGAAGTAAAAAAGAACACTGGGTACCTTTGTCTGTTTGTTTCCTTCCCCTATTTTTCTACTCAGCCATCCATAAACTAGACAAAGTGGAGTGTGGTCCTTATGGCTTTCCCAGTCCCATTGTCACCCCTCATAAGCTACATTTTTATACAACTGTCTTTGAGATTCATGGGTTCTGGGTTGTAGTTTGATAGTTTCAGGTATCCACCACCAGCTACCCCAATTCTTTAGAACCTAAAAAGGGTTGTCTAAAGTGTGCGTAAGAGTGCCCACCAGAGTGACATCTCGGCTCTTTTTGGAATCTCTCTGCTACTGAAGCTTATTTCATTTCCTTTCACATCCCCCTTTTGGTCAAGAAGATGTTCTCCGTCCCACGATGCCAGGTCTACATTCCTCCCCGGGAGTCATATTCCACGTTGCCAGGGAGATTCACTCCCCTGGGTGTCCGATCCCACGTAGGGGGGAGGGCAGTGATTTCACCTTTCAAGTTGGCTTAGCTAGAGAGAGGGCCACATCTGAGCAACAAAGAGGCATTCGGGAGGAGGCTCTTAGGCACAACCATAGGGAGGCCTAGCCTCTCCTTTGCAGCAACTGTCTTCCCAAGGGTAAAACCTATGGTAGAGGGCTCAACCCATCAAACCACCAGTCCCCTATGTCTGTGGTCACGTTAGCAACCATCGAGGTGGGGTAAGCGAATACCCCTGCATTCTCCACAGGCTCCTCAAGGGGGCACTACATCTTTTTTTCCTTGTTTTTCTTTTTTTTTTTTAACTTTCCCTTCTTTTTTAAATCAACTGTATGAAAAAATAGTTAAAAAGAAAACAAACATACAATAAAAGAACATTTAAAAAAGACCATAACAAGGGAGTAAGAAAAAGACAACTAACCTAAGATAACTGCTTAACTTCCAACATGTTCCTACTTTACCCCAAGAAAGTTACCTAATATAGCAACATTTCTGTGAACTTGTTCCTACTATATTCATCAGAAATTAACAGACCATAGTCATTCCTGGGCATCCCCAGAATGTTAAATAGCTTATCTGTTCTTCTTGGATTATTGTTCCCCCTTCCTTAATTGCTCTCTATTGCTAGTTCTCCTACATTCTACATTATAAACCATTTGTTTTACATTTTGCAAAGTTCACATTAGTGGTAGCATATAATATTTCTCTTTTTGTGCCTGGCTTATTTCGCTCAGCATTATGTCTTCAAGGTTCATCCATGTTGTCATATGTTTCACGAGATCATTCCTTCTTACTGCCGCGTAGTATTCCATCGTGTGTATATACCACATTTTATTTATCCACTCATCTGTTGAAGGACATTTGGGTTGTTTCCATCTTTCGGAAATTGTGAATAATGCTGCTATGAACATTGGCGTGCAGATATCTGTTCATGTCACTGCTTTCTGATCTTCTGGGTATATACCGAGAAGTGCAATCGCTGGATCAAATGGTAACTCTATATCTAGTTTTCTAAGGAACTGCCAGACTGACTTCCAGAGTGGCTGAACCATTGTACAGTCCCACCAACAATGAATAAGACTTCCAATTTCTCCACATCCCCTCCAGCATTTGTAGTTTCCTGTTTGTTTAATGGCAGCCATTCTAATTGGTGTTAGATGGTATCTCATTGTGGTCTTAATTTGCATCTCTCTAATAGCTAGTGAAGCTGAACATTTTTTCATGTGTTTCTTGGCCATTTGTATTTCCTCTTCAGAGAACTGTCTTTTCATATCTTTTGCCCATTTTATAATTGGGCTGTCTGTACTATTGTCATTGAGTTGTAGGATTTCTTTATATATGCAAGATATCAGTCTTTTGTCAGATACATGGTTTCCAAAAATTTTTTCCCATTGAGTTGGCTGCCTCTTTACCTTTTTGAGAAATTCCTTTGAGGTGCAGAAACTTCTAAGCTTGAGGAGTTCCCATTTATCTATTTTTTCTTTTGTTGCTTGTGCTTTGGGTGTAAAGTCTAGAAAGTGGCCGCCTAATACAAGGTCTTGAAGATGTTTTCCTACATTATCTTCTAGGAGTTTTATGGTACTTTCTTTTATATTGAGATCTTTGGTCCGTTTTGAGTTAATTTTTGTGTAGGGTGTGAGGTAGGGGTCCTCTTTCATTCTTTTGGATATGGATATCCAACTCTCCCAGCCCCATTTGTTGAAAAGACCATTATGACTCAGTTCAGTGACTTTGGGGGCCTTATCAAAGATCAGTCAGCCATAGATCTGAGGATCTATCTCTGAATTCTCAATTCAATTCCATTGATCTATATGTCTATCTTTGTGCCAGTACCATGCTGTTTTGGCAACTGTGGCTTTATAATAAGCTTCAAAGTCAGGGAGTGTAAGTCCTCCCACTTTGTTTCTCTTTTTTAGAGTGTCTTTAGCAATTCGAGGCATCTTCCCTTTCCAAATAAATTAGATAACTAGCTTTTCCAAGTCTGCAAAGAAGGTTGTTGGAATTTTGATTGGGATTGCATTGAATCTGTAGATGAGTTTGGGTAGAATTGACATCTTAATGACATTTAGTCTTCCTATACATGAACATGGAATATTTTTCCATCTTTTAAGGTCCCCTTCTATTTCTTTTAATAGAGTTATGTAGTTTTCTTTGTATATGTCTTTTGCATATTTGGTTAAGTTTATTCCTAGGTACTTGATTTTTTTAGTTGCTATTGAAAATGGTATCTTTTTCTTGAGTGTCTCTTCAGTTTGTTCATTTCTAGCATATAGAAACATTACTGACTTATGTGCATTAATCTTGTATCCCGCTACTTTGCTAAATTTGTTTATTAGCTCTAGTAGCTGTATCATCGATTTCTCAGGGTTTTCTAGATATAAGATCCTATCGTCTGCAAACAATGACAGTTTTACTTCTTCTTTTCCAATTTGGATGCCTTTTATTTCTTTGTCTTTCCGGATTGCCCTGGCTAGCACTTCCAGCACAATGTTGAATAACAGTGGTGACAGCGGGCATCCTTGTCTTGTTCCCAATCTTAGAGGGAAGGCTTTCAGTCTCTCACCATTGAGTACTATGCTGGCTGTGGGTTTTTCATATATGCTCTTTATCATGTTGAGGAAGTTTCCTTCAATTCCTACCTTTTGAAGTGTTTTTATCAAAAAGGGATGTTGGATTTTGTCAAATGCTTTTTCCGCATCTATTGAGATGATCAATTGATTTTTCCCTTTTGACTTGTTAATGTGTTGTAATACATTGCTTGATTTTCTTATGTTGAAGCATCCTTGCATGCCTGGAATGAACCCCACTTGGTCATGGTGTATGATTTTTTTAATGTGTCTTTGGATTCGATTTGCAAGTATTTTGTTGAGGATTTTTGCATCTATATTCATTAGGGAGATTGGCCGGTAGTTTTCCTTTTTTGTAGCATCTTTGCCTGGCTTTGGTATTAGATTGATGTTAGCTTCATAAAATGAGTTAGCTAGTGTTCCATTTTCTTCAATGTTTTGAAATAGTTTGAGTAAGGTTGGTGTCAGTTCTTTCTGGAAAGTTTGGTAGAATTCCCCTGTGAAGCCATCTGGCCCTGGGCATTTATTTGTGGGAAGATTTTTGATGACTGATTGGATTTCCTTGCTAGTGATGGGTTGGTTGAGGTCTTCTATTTCTTCTCTGGTCAGTCTAGGTTGTTCATATGTTTCCAGGAAATTGTCCATTTCTTCTACATTATCCAGTTTGTTGCCATACAGTTGTTCATAGTATCCTCTTATAATTTTTTTAATTTCTTCAGGATCTGCAGTTATGTCACTTTTTTCATTCATTATTTTGTTTATGTGGGTCTTCTCTCTTTTTGATTTTGTCAGTCTAGCTAGGGGCTTGTCAATCTTGTTGATCTTCTCAAAGAACCAACTTTTGGTGATATTTATCCTCTCTATTGTTTTTTTTGTTCTCTATGTCATTTATTTCTGCTTTAATCCTTGTTATTTCTTTTCTTGTACTTGGTTTAGGATTGGTTTGCTGTTCATTTTCTAGCTTCTTCAGTTGATCCATTAGTTCTCTGATTTTGGCTCTTTCTTCCTTTTTAATGTATGCATTTAGTGCTATAAATTTACCCCTTAGCACTGCTTTTGCTGCATCCCATAGGTTTTGGTATGTTGTGTTCTCATTTTCATTCATCTCTATATATTTAGCAATTTCTCTTGCTATTTCTTCGTTAACCCACTGATTGTTTAGGAGTGTGTTGTTTAACCTCCAGGTATTTGTGAATTTTCTAAGTCTCTGATGGTTATTGACTTCTAATTGTATTCCATTGTGGTCAGAGAATGTGCTTTGAATAATTTCAATCTTTTTAAATTTACTGAGGCTTGTTTTATGTCCCAGCATATGATCTATTCTGGAGAAAGTTCCGTGAGCACTAGAAAAGTATGTGTATCCTGGTGATTTGGGATGTAATGTCCCTCATTCAAATATGTGTCTGTGCATACTGGATGGGAACCTCTCCCCCTTTCCCTGACATAGACACGCAATCTGAGTTTGGACAAATCATCCTTCAGTGTAACAAGGGATCCACCACTGCCTTCTACTGTGTACTGGGTTACCTGGGCTTTCTGTCTTTACTGAGCTTGATGATTGCTTTTCTGGCCAGGAGGCTGCCAGACACTTTCAATGAAGCAAAAACGATCACATTCAGCATGGTGGTTTTCTGCAGTGTGTGGATTTCTTTCATACCCACATATCTGAGCACCAAAGGCAAGGCCACGGTGGCTTTGGAAACCTTCTCAATATTGGCGTCCAGTGCTGGCTTATTGGCTTGTATATTTGTTCCCCAATGCTATGTGATTCTACTGAGATCAGATAGGAATTCAAGAAAAAAATTACTTGGACAAATTCCTTCCCAAAGGCAAAGGATTTAATGTTCATGAACCATCATTGCTATGAAATGAGCAATAATATGGAAACAAAGATCAGGATGTGACATGAAATAAATGCATTTCAGTAAAACAATGAAAATTGCTCTTTAATCAAGTGGCACCATTATCATTGGAGGCAGCAAGTCATGGTAGAAAAGCTCTGTGATCTTATGGAAAATGTTGCAATTCAGCACCCTTCTGGCTGACTCTGACTTTCATTTTGTTCAATTAGCATTTCCTTGAGTCATAATTTTCTTTTCTCTAACAACATGTAATAGATTAACAAATCACAAAAGATTAGAGTAAGGATTACATGAAACTATTTATGTGAAAACCGCTGTTTCCTTTTTGTTAGCCTTACTCTGGTTATCATTTGTTTCATATCTAAATAAAAATGACCTTTTTACAGAATTATAGATTCTGGTGGTAGAAAGATGTTGATATCTGATTCTTCCTCATTAAACTACTTATAAAGACAAAATGATATAAAAATTTGAGCTCTGGATTATGTAAACTGTATTCTGTCATCTTCCATAGCCTCTGGTGAGACTCATGGATCAAAGCTTAGGTAAAGTCCGGAGGGAAACAAATGGAACAATTCATGGAAAAGACAGTGCTTTAGCACTGAGGACCTCTGTCACATAGCAAGAGAAACTTGACTTACTGAGCAGAGGATCCCACCTTTACTGGAGAGTGTTGCTTTCTATTATAGTCAGCTCTTTCACACACTTTCTCTTCTACCTCTCCCCACTACTGATATCTGACATAACCTACCATTTCTTAAATTACATTTGGCAGCAGTGAAATGTGTCAGAGATTAGATGTGGATAGAAGGATGAGGCTTCAATCTAGGAATGTAAAGTAACAGAATTTAAAGGATCTGGAAGATCTGTGAAATGACTATCCCTGGGAGACATAATTTTTAAGTTATTCGAGTTTTTTCCAGGCAAAGGAATTCCTACGTACAGACCTTTCTGATTATTCAGTAACAAAACCCTCACATAAGCATATGAAGTCAGAAAGCATATGAAGTCAGAAGGCCAAACAGATGGGCAAAGGCGTTTGCTGGGCTTCCGCTCTGTTAGTCTGTCTTCAGTGTCCAGCTCCTCTCTTGAAGGCAAGTTTCTCAGGCTTCATTTCTGGAGTGTGAGCTGGAGTCTGCTTTGGTGGTGAGATCATAGCCAAGATGCAGGTAAATGTTCTTTTTGAACAGGAGTTACATGTCATTCAAAGTTCTGTAGCTTAAAAGGAATTATGTTTGTCCATAATACTAAACACGATACAAACGTAAGACTAAGGAATACCGAATTAAAGATATTTAACATGTTTCAATTTTCAATTTTCACCTACCATTTTCTCCCCCTAATTTGACAGATTTCTATCTAAAATTAATATATAGCTAAGCTCTTTGATTATATTAGATTGAGTTGTTTCTCTTTGGCCATAAAATTAGATGAGAAAGCAGATATTCCATTGGAATATTCTCTGATATGAATAAACTGGATTATGTTCACATTTTATCACCTGATGAGAATTGAAAAGATTGTGCTGTAGAAATTTTATTGTAAAATTTCTCTGACTATATTATTCATACATTCACAGGAACTTACCACTTGAAAGGAGGAAAGAAGATTAGTTTCAAAAAACTTGAAGGATAATCTGCTTAAGTATGCTGATGCAAGATCATATTTCTAGAGCAAATCTTTCTGTGTTGGGTTTGTCTATCATTGCATTGGAGACCCAAGCACTGAAATGTATTTAATTGGCAGGAGGGATAGTTTCTTCAGAAGCATTCCCTATTAAATAGCAGTAATTTGACACGGCAGGAGCTTATCTAACTGTCTACGTGAATACTCATAAAATATACGTTTCAAACCAAATATTCACTGATTGAAATAAAATAGAAGAAGGTTTATTGTGTGGAAATTGATTCAGGGTTAATACAAAACAACCCATCATCCAACAATGTTTTAAAAGTACCTAAATTTATTATTGTGTAATATGTTATAAGAAAAAGTGTTAATAATATCCATGTACTGTTTAAAGAATTTTAACTGTGAGAATGCCCTTTTAAAACCACCTCTCTTAGGAAATACTTTTATATTTGAAGGTCCCTGTATACCTTTTTCCCATTACATTCTGCCCCCTACAGTCCTCCAGGGAGAAGCTCTATTGTAAATTATGCACTAATCATTTCCTTGCTTTGTTTTAAAAATAGCTTTCTATCCCCAAGCAACATATTTTTGTAGTTCACCTGTTTTTCAATTTTATATGAATGTGCTATTCTGTATGTCTTCTTTGACTTGCTGTATTTCCAAAGCCTGTTTTAATGATTTATACATGTAGTTGCATGTAATGTAGCTATTTTTCATTGTTTTTCACTGCTACGTATTTGCTCTCACTATGTAAGAATATACCAATAACTAGTGAATTCTACTCACAACAACTGTTTGGCCTATTTTCATTTTTTTCCTGTTGGAAACAGTGTGCCCTCCATTCTTGTACATATGCTGCATATGTGCACAATTTCCCTAGAAGTAGAATTCCTGTGTCATAGGGCATTCCTTTACCAGGGAATCCCAAATTGTTTTTCCAAATAATTATGAGAATTTGAACTTTCAGCAAACTTTGGCAAAAAATTTGAACCCCTGTGTATAGGAGATTCCATTTCATCACATCTTTGCCAACAATTAGTCATTGTCAGGCTTCTAATTTTGTCACTTTGAGATTATGAAACCTTGCTTTTAATGTATGATTGCCTGATTAATAATGAGATTGCTATTTTTACTTCTTTTTTTTTTCCTTTGGAATTCTGTAATTTCACAATGGTATGGCTAAATATGAACTTTTTTTTTTATCCTGCTTAGGATTATTAGGACTTCCTGAATATAAGGATTGTTAACTTACTATTTCAGGAAAATTCTCTGACATCATTTCCTTAAATATTTTATCTTCCCTAGTGTTTATCTCCTCTTCTTTGGGATGTACAATAGATGGTCTTACCCTGTCCTCAATGTGTCTGAAACTTTATTTTATATTTTCTATCTAAAGAGAAATTATTCATGATTTTCTCCATGAATGCCAAAGCAACTTTTGACAAAATTCAGTATTCTTTCCTAATACATACACCAAGTAAAATATAAATTCACCAACCTTAAAGCCCACATCTTGCTTAATAGAGAAACAGTAGGAAATTCCCACTATGGTCAGTAATGAGGCAAGTATGCTCACTCATTCCATTACTATTTAACATTGTATTAGAAGTATAAGCCAGTGCAATTTTAAAAAATAATTAGAAGCATAACAATTGGAAAAGAAGACAGAGTTCCATCTCTATTGACAGTTGAAACAAAAAAAAAATCTGAAAAATCTAAGGACATTAATGATAAAACTAAAGGAAGCAATACAAGTTTAGTAAACATGTAGGAAAGAAAATTTACACACAGAATTATTGGCCTTTTTATATGCAAATAACAACTGGTTAGAAAATATGAAGGAAGAGAAAACATTTACAATAAGAAATATAAGCAACAACTAAGTTACAATTCCAAGGAATAAACATAACAAGATAAGTGAAAAACCAATAGGAGACTAACCTAACCACACTTCTAAAAGTAGATATGGAATAAAAGGAAAGATATCCCTTATTCGTGGATGTCAATTCTTCTCAATTAAATATAACATGATCCCAAACCAAATGGAATATTTATTTTTTACCTCAAGCAAAACATATTGATTCTAAAATTCATATTGCAAAAATCATGCTAAAATACGTATGAATACCCTGAATGCAAAAGAGCAACAAAGGGAGTCTAGCTCTTACAGATATTAAAGCACATTACAAAGCCTCTTTGATTAAAACACATGGTACTGGCACACAAATAGACATAGGCCAATGGAATAGACAAAAATTCAGAAATGGAGCCAAGTACCTAAAAAATACAAATGTGTCATCTAAAAAGTGGATTTTTAAATAAACAGAATTGGGATAACTAGCCATTTAGAAAAACAGTAAAACTGCATTTGTATGTCTAACATCAGAGTAAATTCCAATTGGATAGAAATATAAATTTAAAATTAAAAACATTTGCGTATAAGAAGAAAATATAGGTGAATTTTTATACAACCTGAGTCTGTGAACTCAACTATGACTAACTTCAACTCAAAATCTAGATTATACATAAAATGAATAAAATGTTATAAACAGTGGCAAAGGACAAATAAGAAAATGGAAGAAAATAATTGCAAAATACAGCATATATGGAGAGTTCTTAAGAATAAAGAAAAATAGACCAATGATTCCATGATGGAAATTATACACTTTGCCCCTAACTAGTGGTTATCATGAAACACTAGAACTAGAGGTTTTTGGAGAAATGTCTTGTTACAGTTCTGAGTCAGGGAAATTATGAGGTGAGCTGATCCATTTGTTTGTCTTCCAGAAAGTAAGGCATTGTTCAAAGACTGATGGAAACTTGTCAAAAGTTAGGGGGACCAAATTGTAGGGAGTCCTACTTGTCAAATTTGTGAAAATTCAAGCATTAAATAATACCAATAATGAATTAGATCACATTAAATGAAAATAGAATATGGGTCTATAATGGTACTAAAAATACAGGGGAGGGAGAAGAAGGGGGAGATCTACTTTACCAAAAAATGTGAGCTAATCAGTATACAAGAAATGATAGAATTAGAAAGTTGTGGTTTTTGCATCAATCTCCAAGTTTAGTAATTTATTCAGGCAAAGATCATCATGGATTTTGAGGTTATTGGTAGAAAGTTTGTTGGGGAATTATCCATATGGATATATTGGGAGAAATATTATAGGCAGAGGGAATAAGTAGTTACTTCAGGCAGGGGTAAGGGGGATAGAATAATTGCAAACAGACCAATGAGAAGGCTAGGAGGGAGGGGAAAGGATAAGGAGAGGATGTAATGAGGTGGACACATGTGAACATGTGAAGGCCACTGGCTTTTTGTCAGAGTGAAATGGGAAAAAATTCCAGGATTTTGAGCAAAAGAGTGATATAATCTGACTTATATTTTGAAAAATACCACTCAGAATAGAAAACAAGAAAGACCTGTCAGGCTGCTGTTGCAGCTATAAGCATGGTACCATGCAGCATGTAGCAGTGCTGTGTAAATATGAATATAAACAGAGGAGAATTGGTTGCAAAGAACTTTTTGCTGTAAGATTTGTGAGCAGGGTACACATTAAGGATAAAAGCAAAGCATAAATTTTGGAAAATCATACACTATTTTACCCATTCAAGTTTGTGCAGAAATTAAATTTTCAGGAGTGGAACCATCTAAATAGTAATGCTGAGCTTATTATATTTTTTAATTGATGAGAGAAGATGTGAGTTTTCATAACAATCATTCATAAAATAAAGGGTTCCAATATACCTGTATACCACCCCATCACCAGCACCTTGCATTGCTGTGGGACATTTGTTACAATTGATGATAGCACATTTTTATGACTGTATAATTAATTAAAGTCCATGGTTTAACTTAGAGTTCATTGTTATGTAGTGAATTTCTATGGAATTTTTAAAAATTTTATTCTGCTACTATATATACACAATATAACATTTCCCCTTTCAATATCATATTCAGATATATATTTCAGTGTTAGGAATTGTGTTCACAATGTTGTGTTACCATCACCACCATCCATTATAAAAACATTTCCATTATTCCAGATGGGAAACGTCTACATTTTAAGCCTTAATTTCCCATTCCCTAATCCCACCCCATCCCCTGGTAACCATATTCTAGATTCTGATTCTATGAATTTGTTTATTCTTATTGTTTCAAATCAGTGAGATCATACAATGTTGGTCCTTTTGTGTCTGGCTTATTTCACTCAACATATTGTCTCCAACATGTTATTCATGGTGTTGAATGTTTCAGGACTTCACATTCGTGATGATGTTTAGTCTTCCAATCCATGAACACAGAATGTCTTTCCATGTATATAGGTCTTCTTTAATTTTTTTAGCAGTGTTTTGAAGGAAAGTAATATACCATTTTATGTATATGCAACATGTTATTTATTCATTCATTAGTTGATGGACACTTGGGTTGTTTCCATTTTTTGCAAATTGTGAATGTTGATGGACACTTGGGTTGTTTCCATTTTTTGCAAATTGTGAATAATGCTGCTATGAACATCGGTGTGCAAATATCTGTTTGAGTTCCTGCTTTTAATTCTTTTGGATATATACCTAGTACTGGGATTGCCAGGTCATATGGTATTTTTATGAGATTTCTGAGGAATTGCCAAAATGTCTTCCACAGCAACTGCACCATTTTATGTTGCCACCAGCAATGAATTATTGTTCTTATTTCTTCACATCCTCTCCAACACTTGTAACATTCCAATTTTTAAAAATAGCAGCCATTCTATGTGTGTGAAATAGTTTCTCTTTGTGGTTTTGATTTGCATTTCCCTGATGGCTAATGATGAGCATTTTCTCATATACATTTTGGCCATTTGTATATCTTCTTTGGAGAGATGCCCGTTCAGGTCTTCTGCCCATTTAACAAATAGTGTCATTTGTCCTGTTCTTCTTTTTTTTTTTTTTTTTTAATCTTCATTTTATTGAGATATATTCATATACCACGCAGTCATACAAAACAAATCATACTTTCGATTGTTCACAGTACCATTACATAGTTGTACATTCATCACCCAAATCAATCCCTGACACCTTCATTAGCACACACACAAGAATAACAAGATTAATAATTAGACTGAAAAAGAGCAATTGAAGTAAAAAAGAACACTGGGTACCTTTGTCTGTTTGTTTCCTTCCCCTATTTTTCTACTCATCCATCCATAAACTAGACAAAGTGGAGTGTGGTCCTTATGGCTTTCCCAATCCCCTTGTCACCCCTCATAAGCTACATTTTTATACAACTGTCTTCAAGATTCATGGGTTCTGGGTTGTAGTTTGATAGTTTCAGGTATCCACCACCAGCTACCCCAATTCTTTAGAACCTAAAAAGGGTTGTCTAAAGTGTGCGTAAGAGTGCCCACCAGAGTGACCTCTCGGCTCCTTTTGGAATCTCTCTGCCACTGAAGCTTATTTCATTTCCTTTCACATCCCCCTTTTGGTCAAGAAGATGTTTTCCGTCCCACGATGCCAGGTCTACTTTCCTCCCCGGGAGTCATATTCCACGTTGCCAGGGAGATTCACTCCCCTGGGTGTCTGATCCCACGTAGGGGGGAGGGCAGTGATTTCACCTTTCAAGTTGGCTTAGCTAGAGAGACAGGGCCACATCTGAGCAACAAAGAGGCATTCGGGAGGAGGCTCTTAGGCACAACCGTAGGGAGGCCTAGCCTCTCCTTTGCAGCAACCATCCTCCCAAGGGTAAAACCTGTGGTAGAGGGCTCAACCCATCAAACCACCAGTCCCCTATGTCTGTGGTCATGTTAGCAACCATGGAGGTGGGGTAGGCGAATACCCCTACATTCTCCACAGGCTCCTCAAGGGGGCACTGCATCTTTTTTTTTTTTTTCCTTGTTTTTTTTTTTTTTTTTTTTTTAACTTTCCCTTCTTTTTTAAATCAACTGTATGAAAAAAAAAGTTAAAAAGAAAACAAACATACAATAAAAGAACATTTCAAAGAGACCATAACAAGGGAGTAAGAAAAAGACAACTAACCTAAGATAATTGCTTAACTTCCAATGTCCTGTTCTTAAGTAGAATATATATGAATTTCTTTATATATTCTGGATATTTATCTGATATGTGGTTTCCAAATATTTTATCCTATCATGTAGGTTGTTTTACTTTCATGATAAAGCCCTTTGATGCACAAAAGTTTTAAATTTTGATGAGGTCTATTTATCTTTCTTTTTTTTGTTGTTGTTGTGCTTTGGGTATAAAGTCAAAGAAACCTAACACAAGGTCCTGAAGGTGCTTCCCTATATTTTCCTATAGGAGTTCCATAGTTCTAGCTCTTATATTAAGGTCTTTGATCCATTTTGGCTTGATATTTGTTAGTCGTGTGAGGAAGGGGTCCTCCTATTTTTTGCAAATGGAGATTCAGTTTCCCCAGCACAATTTGTTGAAGAGACTGTTCTTGCCCAATTGAATAGTTTTTGCCACCATGAAGAAACTCAGTTGGCCAAACATGTGGGGGTTGATTTCTGAGCTCTCAATTCTATTCCACTGGTCTATATGTCTGTCTTGTAGTCAGCACCATGCTGTTTTGATTAGTGTGGCTTTCTAATAAGTTTTAAGGTCAGGAAATGTGAGTCCTCCAACTTCATTTTTCTTCTTCAAGATTGCTAGCTATTAGGGCCTCTTACTCTTTATATAAATTTTATGACTAGTTTTTCCATTTCTGCCAAGAAGGTTGTTGGAATTTTGATTGGGAATACATTGAATCTGAACATTGCTTTGGATAGTATTTGCATATTGACAATGTTTAGTCTTCCAATCCATGAACATGGAATATCCTTCCATGTATTTAGGCCTTCTTTAATTTCTTTCACAGTGTTTTGAAGTTTTCTGTGTACAAGTCCTTTACATCCTTGGTTAGATTTATTCCTAGATATTCGATTCTTTCAGTTGCTATTGTGCATGGAATTTTTTTCCTGATTGCTTCTTCCAATTGTTCCTTGCTTGTACATAGAAAAACTACTGATTTTTGGGTGTTGATCTTGTATCCCACCACTTATCTGAATTCATTTGTTAGCCTAGGAGCTTTGTTGTGGATTTTTCAGGATTTTCTGTATATAGCATCATAGCATCTACAAATAGGCAAAGTTTGACTTCTTCCTTTATAATTTGGATGCTTTTTATTTATTACTTTTTCATATCCTAACACAACTTTTTATTTGTCTACATCATTACACTTTGCACTATACAGTACTTTCTATTTATTTTCCCTAGTTATTTTTTAAATTATACAATTGTAGGTTTACATAGAAGTCATGTAAAAAAATTCAGTATTCCCATATACTCCCCATTGTTGACACTTTGCATTGCTGTGTTACCATTGTTACAACTGATGAAAGAATATTAGAATGTTACTGTTAACTATATTCCATAGTTTACAATAGATGTATATTTTCCAATGTACCACCTTATTATCAACACCTTGTAATAGTGATGCATGTTTATTATAATTCATGAAATAACATTCTTAACATTTGTACTGTTAACCAGTATACTGTGTTTTACAGTCACAAGTTTTATCTTCTGACTTTCCTTCTAGTAACATGCATGACCCAAAACTTCCCTTTTCAACTGCATTCACAAACATAATTCAGTGCTGTTAATTATACTCACAATAATGTGCTACCATCACCACTGTCCATTTCTAAGCATTTATAATCAACCAAAATAGAAATTCCTCACAAATTAAGATCAGCTCTCCATGCTCTATCCCTGTTTATATCCTAGTAACTTATATTCTAGATTCTAACTCTATGAGTTGGCTTGTAATTAGTTCATATCAGTGAGATCAGAAAATATTTTTCCTTTTGTGTTTGGCTTATTTTACTCAACATACAGTCCTCAGTGTTTATCTATGCTGTTACCTACATCAGGACTTCATTTTCCCCTCCACTCTTGTATTGTTTGGCTGTATTTTCTACAGGCTTAAGGGACAGGAAAAAGGGAATCAAAATTTCATGGGTCAAAGTAATTCTTAACCTTGGTTCAATATTTTCAACCCCACAAATTTGGAATCCAATGACTTACTCACTGATTCAATAAATACTTATAGAATGGCTACGATGTGCCAGTCAATGTTTTCAGAAGTATGAATACTATTTAATTGAACAAAATAGATATAGTAAATGATGAAAAAGGGTAAATATTAGCAACACAAATAAAATATTTTCCTATAAATTGTTTGCTGTATTGTGTTTTCTCTCCTGGAGTCATGCTGCCCTCTTGTGACCCTAGATTGTTGCCAAATCATTTGTTCTCAAATTCTCCAGGAATTCAAGTGCTATTTACGAATCAATATGAAATATTTGCATGTTAACACTAAATAAAAATAAAAATTCATATAAAGTATACCTTCATTCTATGTTTCATTTAATTGGTTTCCAAGGAAAGATTTATCTCTAACAATATTTTTTTTTCTGTTGGGAAGAAAACATCATTAATTTTGGAAAAGAGCATTTGTATGAGTGTGCACATGTGTGTATGTGTGTAATATCAGGGTTTTGTGGGAGCATGACTTGAGAACCACTGTACTGTGCTTTTCTAAAATTAACTTGAGTGCCAATGGTGTAGGTGAGAATTGCAGTGTAGCTCTCAACCCTTATGAGAGAATAATGATGCCATTATTTAAATAGGAACAATGGAAGTGAAGAGTAGTGTCTTCAATATTTTACTTATAGGGTCTTCGAATTGAGAGTTGTTCCCACTGCAAGTTCTCATCACCATTTACCACTGGGACTGGCTATATGTGCCCCAAATGACCCTCTATCTTTGCAATGTTAGGGGCATGGCCTATTTCAGCCATGAAACCTCTAAATTTTTCTGAAATCACCAAATTGATAATATGTATTTTTTCAATTTTATGGTATAATATATTGTAACTTAATCAGGAACTGATTCTCCTCTGAGAGAAAACAACACTGTTGTCTTTTTCCTAGGAAGCCAGTAAGCCTGTGATCAGTTAGACCTTTAGGTGAATTGATAAGTTAGTAGTAAGTTTACATGTTGTAGCTTTTGCCTTTTAAATTACTAACCAATTTATCATCTCTTTTCCATGTTTTTAGATCCACTAACTGTAAGGAATTTGAAACCTGTACTTTTCTACACATTCCATTTACAGAAAGCAAACAACTGTGTAAAATATTGAAATACTTAGATTGAAGAAATAGTACCCCCAGAAAACATAATAACCTGGGTTAATAAAGACAAATTCCTTGCATGGGTTTCAGCGTTACTCCTCATTCAACTTCATTATTGCAACTTTTAACTCCTTTTTCTGGGAGTTTCTTGTAACTGACAGTCATCCAAAGTAGCTATTTTAGGGTTCAGATCTTTTGATGATATGATCTATTTGTACTGTGTATAACTTGCTTTTCTTTTTTAATTCAGTTTTATTGAAGTATATTCACATACCATACAATCATCCGTGGTATACAATCAACTGTTCATGGTATGATCATATAGTTATGCTTTCATCACCACAATCTATTTCTGAACATTTTCCTTACATCAGAAAGAATCAGAATAAGAGTAAAAAAAATAAAAGTAAAAAAACAACACCCAAACCATCGACCCCATCCCACCCTATTTGTCATTTAGTTTTTATCGCCATTTTTCTACTCATCCATCCATACAGTAGATAAAGGGAGTGTGATCTACAAGGTTTTCACAATCACACTGTCACCCCTTGTAATCTACATTATTATATAATCAGCTTCAGGAGTCCAGACTACTGGGTTGGAGTTTGGTAGTTTCAAGTATTTACTTCTAGCTATTCCAATACTTTAAAATCTAAGAGGTGTTATCTATATAGTGCATAAGAATGTCCACCAGCGTGACCTCTCGACTCCATTTGAAATCTCTCAGCCACTGAAACTATTTCATCTCATTTTGCATCCCTCTTTTGGTCAAGAAGATATTCTCAATCCCATGATGCTGGGTCCAGATTCATCCCCGGGAGTCATATCCTGCATTGCCAGGGAGATTTACACCCCTGGGAGTCAGGTCCCACCTCCGTGGGAGGGCAGTGAGTTCACCTGTCGAGGTGGCTCAGTTAGAGAGAGAGAGGGCCACATCTGAGCAACAAAGATGTACTCAGGGGGAGACTCTCAGGCACAATTATATGCAAGTTTAGCCTCTCCTTTGCAGTAACGAGCTTCATAAGGGCAAGTTCCACGACTGAGGGCTCGGTACATCAAACTGCCAGTCCCAATGTTTGTGACAACATCAACACCAGTCTAGGTGAGGAAGTCCAACACTTCTGCACCTTCCCCCAGCTCCTTGGGGTGGGGGTTGGGGGGAGGCTGTAAATATATTTTTTATTCTCTGCCCAAATTACTTTGGGATGTGTCACTATTTCACTCTAACCTATACTAACCTACCGTATCTCACTTCCTATTCACAGTTCCATGTAACTGTGGTGTTTGAACAAAGAACTGACTGTAGAATTATACTGTTTAGAAAATATGTATCTGTACCAAATAGACATCTCTTCCCTTGGTCTCACATAGAAGTTGAAGTTTTAAAACACAGTCAGTTTCGACCTTTACCCTTTGGCCCGGTTTGCCCTAGTCTTAACCAGATCTGCTTCATTCATATCACTAATTGAATTCCGGGCTCTTTTTCAGCTTTTTTTTAACAGTTGCTATATGCACTAATACAGACATTCATATCTGCCAAGCTCTAGCTCTCAGTTTCAGATGTCTCAGAGATACTCATTGTTCCAGAGACCTATCAGGTTATACACTAAGGGATCAGCATCTCCAAGTTTAGAGATAGGCACTACAATTTAGGGATAGAGTTGACAGCTGTAAGAGCTTACAATCTAGGGACTATTAAAATAATCATGTCCACATTAGGCTATGTTCTAAGATTCAATTCTGAGTTTACACACTGTAGTTAGTCCATATTGGTGAGGCATTATAGTGTTTGCCTTTATTTCTGGTGTACTTCACTCAAATACTTTGTACAGGATCCATTCACCTCATTGTGTGTCTCACAGCTTCACTCCTTCTCATAGTTGCTCAATATTCCATTGTATGCTTACACCACAGTTCACCATTCTGTTCCTCAGTCTATGGACCCTCAGGTCACCTCTACCCATTACAAATCATGATTACTGTCTCCCTGAACACCAGTGTGCAAATGTCCATTCATGTCTCTGCTCTCAGATCTTCAAATGACATACCCCATAATGAGGCTGCAGGACCTTATGGTCCCCACATACTTAACTTTTTGTGGAACCACCACACTGACCTTCAGAAAGGCTGCACCATTCCACCTGCTCATCAACAGTAGATAAGTACATCCCTCTCACCATGTTTTCTCCAAAACTTTTACTCCTATGTATATTTTTTCCTACAATTTTATAGAGTTATATTCACATGCCATACATTTATTCACAGTGTACAATCAGTTGTTCATGGTCTCATCATAATGTTGTACATTTATCACCACAATCAGCACTTGAACATATTGATTACTACAAGAAAAATTGTTTTTTTTTAGGAATAATAAAAAATATGATAAAAAGAAAAATAACATGTCATACAATACAATATAATCGTAAGGACAGAAAATAACACCACTACCAAGAATCCCATATTCCTCCCCTATATCCCCCTCTCATATACACTTAGCATTGGCAAATTGCCTTTGTTACATTTAATGGAGGTATATTACAATGTTACTGTTGACCATAGACTCCAGTTTGCTTTGATTATGTTTTTTCCTGAATACCATCCCTTTTTCAATACTCTACATGGTTGACATTCATTTGCTCTCCGACATGCAAAAACATTTTTATATTTGTATATTTAGTAACAGTCATTGGCCACCCCAGTTTTTGCCAAGTTATACAGTCCCAGTCTTTATCATCTATCTTTACCTCTGGTGTCATACATTCCCCTATCCCACCTCTTTCAGCTTTACTCACAGACATCTTTGTTCAGTGTACTTACAATACTGTGCTACCATCAAGCAGTATTATGCTATCTATTTCTGGATCTATGCAATCAATCCTGCTAAACATTCTGTAGACCTTCAGCATCAAATGCCTGGTCTCTGCCCTCTATCTCCTGGTCACCTGTGTTGTCAGCTTTTAACTTCCAAAGTTTGTTCATTAATGTCTGTTCATATTACTGAGACCATACAGAATCTGTCCTTTTGTTTCTGACTAACTTCACTCAACATAATGTCCTCAAGGTTCATCCACATTATTATATGATCCATGTCTTTGTTCTGTCTTACAGCTACATAATATTCCATCATGTGTATATACCACAGTTTGTTTATCCACTCGTCCATTGTTGGACATTTGGGCTGTTTCCGTCTCTTGGCAATCATGAATAATGCTGCAATAAACATTGGTTTACAAACGTCTGTTTGTGTCTTAAGTTTTAGTTCTTCTGAATATATACCTAGCAATGGAATAGCTGGGTCATATGGCAAATCTATATTTAGCTTCCTGAGGAACCTCCACACTGTCTTCCAGAGTGGTTGCACCGTTCTACATTCCCACCAACAATGAATAAGTATGCCTCTTTCTCCACATCCTCTCCAGCACTTATCATTTTCTGTTTTTTTGGAAATGGCCATTCTGGTAGCTGTGAGATAATATCTCATTGTGGCTTTGATTTGCATTTCCTTAATAGCCAGTGAAGTTGAGCATTTTTTCATGTTTTTGAGCCATTTGTATTTCCTCTTCAGAAAAATGTCTGTCCATGTCTTTTGCCCATTTTTAAATTGGATTGTTTGTCTTTCTGTTATTGAGATGTTGGATTTCTTTATATATTCAGGATATTAAACCCTTATCCAATATGTGGTTTCCAAATATCATCTCCCATTGTGCAGGTTGCCTTTTTACTTTTCTGACAAAGTCCTTTGATGTACAATAGTGTTTACTTTTGAGGAGATCCCATTTGTCTATGTGTTCCTTGGTCACTCATGCCTTGGGTGTGAGGTCTAAGAAACCACCTCCTATCACAAGATCTTTAAGATATTGCCCTACATTTTCTTCTAAGAGTTTTATGGTCTTGGTGCTAATGTTTAGGTCTTTGATCCATTTCAAGTTAATTTTTGTATAAGGTGTGAGATAGGCATCCTCTTTCATTCTTTTGGAAATGGATATCCAGTTCTCCAAACAACATTTATTGAAGAGGCTGCTCTGTCCCAGTTGCTTTGGCTTGACTGCCTTATCAAAGATCAGTTTTCCATAGATGTGAGGGTCTACTTCTGAACACTCAATTCAACTCCATTGGTTGGTATATCCGACCTTATGCCAGTACCATGCTATTTTGAGCACTGTAGCTTTGTAATATGCTTCAAAGTCGGGTAGTGTGAGACCTCCCACTTCGTTCCTCTTTCTCAAGATATTTTTGGCTATTCGGGGCACCTTGCCCTTCCAAATAAATTTGGTTATTCATTTTTCTATTTCTGTAAAGTAAGTTGTTGGGATTTTAATTGGTACTGCATTGAATCTGTAAATCAGTTTAGATAAAATTGCCATCTTAACTATATTTAGTCTTCCAATCCATGAACATGGTATGTTCTTCCATTTTTTTAGGCCTTGTTCAATTTCTTTTAGCAGTTGAAAATCTGTGTAAATGTCTTTTGTTGTTTAAGTTTATTCCTGAATACTTGATTCTTTTGGTTGTTATTGTAAATGGGATTTTTTTTCTTGATTTCCTCCTCTTGTTGCACATTACTTGTGTATAGGAACACTACAGATTTTTGCATGTTGATCTTGTAGCCTGCCACTTTGCTGTATTCATTGACTATTTGTAGTAGCTTTGCTGCAGATTTTTCTGGATTTCTTACATATAGAATCATGTCACCTGCAAATAGTGAAAGTTTTACTTCTTCCTCTCCAGTTTGGATGCCTTTTATTTCTTTTTCTTGCCTAACTGCTCTAGCTAGAACTTCCTATAACTTGCTTTTGAAAATATAAGTATACCAGCACCACATCAGAAGTCTCCCATTGTGTGGCTGTCAAGTGTTCCTATTTCTATTGCCCTCTACTCTGTCACACAAGGGCCCTGTTCTAAGATGCACATCACTTCTGTGTCACCTCTGGGCTGTTTTGTGCTATTTTACTCTTCCTTCCATCTCTTCCTCTTGGATTTGCTTCCCCTATAAATTACGGTTAAGTTTTAGACCAGCTTATAATGATCAGTATCTAAACAATTACAACTCTTTTTATGTTCTAACCAATTGTTTGTTAAGGCAACCACAGCTGCTTTAACAAATAGACCCAAATTCCTGTACTTAAGGTATCAGAAGTTATTTCTCACTCACATAACAGTGTGAGTGGATGTCCTTGATTCACAGGCAGCTTTCCTCCACACACTGATTCAGGAAAATCAAAGAATCCAGAAAAAGACTTGCATTTAGGGTCATGTGATGCATGAGGAAATGAAACTGCCATCCAGTGAGGAAAAGATGTTCTTAACAGTATTTGGTGTTAGGTCAATTGCATATCCATGTGGAGAAAAAAGAATCTTGTCACCTACCCCTTCCTATACAGAAATAAAATTCAGATGTTTTTTAGCTATAAAGGTAAAAGGTAAAAGGTAAAAGAATAAATCTTTTGGACAAAATATAGAAAAGATTATTTTTTAAGAAGGACATATAAATTGTTTACCATAGGAATAATTTTAAGAAATGATACAGCATTAACATTTAAAACTTCTGCAAATCTAAAGATTACAAGAGTGAAAAAGCAAACCAAAAGTAAGGAAGGATGGTGCAAAACACATATTCGACAAAGGACTTAGGATATATAAATAACTTGTACAAATTGGTAAGAAAATCCAATAGAAACATGGGCAAAAGATTTGAACAGACATGTCATATTCAAATGTCCACTGAGTAAATGAAATGTGCTCAATTTTATTAGCTATCAAGGAATCATAAATTATAACTACAATACAATACTACTATACAACCATTAGAATGGCAAGCAAACAAAAAACAAGCAGGAGGAAATGTTAGGGAGAATGTGAACAACCTGATCTCTCATTTGCTGCTGGTGGTGCAGCCACTTTGGAAAGATCTTTGGTCATATCTGCAAAAGCCAGACATAGGAACACCTTTTGACACAGCTGTTCTACTACTAGCTACAGACTCAACAAAAAAGCACATGGGTGCTCACCTAAAGTAAAATAATGTTCATAGCAGCATTGTTTGTAAGGGTTCCAAAGTGGAAACAACCTAAATGTCAATCAGTGGTAGTATATTCAAATAGAATACTCTAAGGAAATGAACATGAATGAAATTCACCTACACAAAACCCCATGGAGTGTGTGTCACAATCTTGTGAGTCAAAAGAGACAGACAAAAAATTTTATATCTTTCATGCATGACTCCATGTACATAAAGTTATACAACAAAATTAAATTAAGGTGTAGAAAGTCAGGATAGTGGTGGAAAAATTGAATGAGGATGGGTCTTAAACTGAAGGCCTTATAAAGAGAGGGAAATTAGGCACAGTCTGTGGAAGCCTGATGTAGAAGCCAGAGACCCAAAGAAGCTGGAAATCAGAAGAAGCCAGAAGCCAGAAAAACTCACAGGAAGAGGCCGAGGGCACCGCCTTGTGATGGAGGCAGCGATGCAAGTCAAGGAACCCAAGGATTGTGACAAGCCGGCAACAAAACGCTACAGACTCCAGGAATAAATACGGCCAGTCGAATCCTTAATGTTGACCTTCTAGACGCAAAGCTGTGAGACAGTAAATTCCTGTTGTTTAGCCTGGCAGACCAAGACACCGAGTGTCCGGATTCCTTGGTCAGCACACTTCCACCAGATAGCCTGACACATTCAGACGTCATGACTGAACCCAAAGACGGCTTTATCTAAATCCTTTTATTTCTATTTTTCCCTCTGTCATGATAACACCACTAATTTCTGATTTTTTTTTAATAGAAAGACCCCTTTATAGAAGGATTTTCCAGATTTTTTTTTCATATTCTGAAGACATGAGCATATGATTTAATTTCACTGGTTGTGGGGACAATATTCCCAAGTTCCCATAGCAACAGAAGGGCCAGTTTTCCTGTGTCCACATGTAGTTTCAAAGACTCAGGACAATTTGTGAAGTGAGTGAACTTTTTCCTTCTTTCTCTTCACATTTTTTAAAGATGATGAGTTTCTTGTTGATGCGCTGACTTTTCCTTTCCTAATGAAAATGGATTGTTTTACTTTTCCCAAGGATATTTGCTTTCTTCACGAATGTTAGTTTTCTAACAGTGAAATTTTACTCATTTGGCCTAACACTATATAACTGTGACTTGGAATTCCTCATTTATGCCACTAGGTAAGTCCTTCCCTAGCCATTAGGAATTCTACTTTGCTTATCAAATTGTTGCCATGAAATTTTAGTTAGTGCAAGCCAGGTAATAATACCTAATTCTTTTTCTTTGGGACTGTTTTTGCTTAGAGAATTTTTATTAGTTTGGGGTAGGAAATTACCAACCCCAACCAATAGGTTTCCCCTATTCTTATTCAAAGAGAAAAAGAATTATTGATTGAAACAGCTTGTGCTTCTAGAATGGTTCTATTGCAGTAGTATCTGGAATATTTTTCTATTTGGAGTAAATTTATCAATCAATAAAGTTGAATCATTTATTCTAATAAGTGTTTGCCTAGATTTTTCTTTCTAGGAGTTTGAACACTGTTTGGCTGAATTTATGAAATAAGTCCATGGCTTTGGCTTGATGAGTCAAACAAAAGTTTTAGCTTTCAAACTTGCATTTTATGAACTTTTAACTTCATCCCCTATCAACCCTCAGGCATTAATTTTTTTTTTTTTAATCATCATTTTATTGAGATATATTCACGTACCACGCAGTCATACAAAACAAATTGTACTTTCGATTGTTCACAGTACCATTACATAGTTGTACATTCATCACCTAAATCAATCCCTGACACCTTCATTAGCACACACACAAAAATAACAAGAATAATAATTAGAGTGAAAAAGAGCAATTGAAGTAAAAAAGAACACTGGGTACCTTTGTCTGTTTGTTTCCTTCCCCTACTTTTCTACACATCCATCCACAAACTAGACAAAGTGGAGTTTGGTCCTTATGGCATTCCCAATCCCATTGTCACCCCCCACAAGCTACATTTTTATACAACTGTCTTCGAGATTCATGGGTTCTGGGTTGTAGTTTAATAGTTTCAGGTATCCACCACCAGCTACCCCAATTCTTTAGAACCTAAAAAAGGTTGTCTAAAGTGTGAGTAAGAGGGCCCACCAGAGTGATCTCTCGGCTCGTTTTGGAATCTCTCTGCCACTGAAGCTTATTTCATTTCCTTTCACATCCCCCTTTTGGTCAAGAAGATGTTCTCCATCCCACGATGCCGGGTCTACATTCCTCTCCGGGAGTCATATTCCACGTTGCTCAGGCATTAATTTAAAGTTAGGCACTGCCCAGACAGAACCTGTTGACACTTTTAGGAAGAGGTTGGAATTCCCACTCTAAACTGGCCCCTGGCCTCCTACTTGCCATAGACAACTGCCTCCCTCTAGAGAACTGGAATATTCCAAACATAGTTTTCATCCACAGTAACTTTTCTAATTGGAGGCATGTGCAGAACCCAAGGGCACTAAGGATTATAATTTTTGTCTGAAGGTGAAGGGGAGGAAAAAGAGAGTAAAATTAATGAAGCAGTTAAAAGTTTTCATCAACAACAATGGAAGTCACAGGCCCAGTGGGAAGTGTCAGCTCTTACATCAGTTTCTGCAAAGTGCTAAAATAAATTCTCAGAGGAGACCTATGTCCAGGCACAATCTTCGAGTTACTAAAGTTTGAGCTATTTGCTAAAGTTTGTCACTGCTTCCATTATGTTTTCTATTATGTGTTTTCCTAGTCCTGTATGGGAATATTCTATTTCTGCTTTATGCATTTATAATGCCTCTTGGATGTGTAAGCTCTGCCTTTTAGGACATCATGCAATGCTCCGGTTCTCTGCCTCCCAAATGAACTTTTAAATCAGAACCTGATGATGGTGTGTCCTGTTCCTTCCAGACCTGTGTCCACAGATTAAGCTGAGGTGTCCATGACAGTTAAAGACACAGAACTACACATTTCCCATTTAGAGTAGAACCACTAAAGTCTTCTCTTCAAGGTAGTTGGAATGTCACTTGCTGATAGCTTGGTAGGAAATAAAGATTCCTTAGTGAAACATATTTTGGTACATATTAACTCATATCTCCTTAGTTAAAGTCTGACCCTCCCATACATGGTGCATTTCCTGTCTCCATATATGTTGAAGTGGATGTGATGTGACTCTGAGGAACTGATTTTCAGTAAACCTGTAAACATTTCTGCTTCTGAACAGCTTTTCCTATGAATAAAAGACATAAAGTTACAAATAACTTTGCCATTGTGATGAGACTTCTAATTATATTTCTTTTTCACAAACTAGAGTAATTGTAGGTGCTGGGAAATGATTTCCTAAGGTGGGGAGAATTGGAACAGAGAGACTGTTCTGGGGTATAGCTCCTTCTGTGAAAAAAACCACAGAATGTTTTATTAAAAGACACAACAAATGGATTATTTCTTGTACTTTCACCTCTCCACATATGAGAGCACATAATCTAAAAGCAAAATATATGCATCTCTGTAGAATCTTGGAATACTGTGATAGAGTGTGAATTTAATGGAGAAAGTTGCCCAGAGAAAGAAAGAAAATTCAACAATATGTGATAGGACCAAATAAGGTGTTTTTTAAAAAGACATGTATGTTTTTCCATATATTGATTTGAAAGAAACAATAGATAGAGTAATAAATGTCATAAGACCTTATATTCCCCCCTATTCTCCACTGCCTCCAGTGAAACCTTGGGTCAGTGACTCCATGTTTCTGAGGGTTAGATTTTTTACCCAGAAAATAAAGATTGTGATGTTATTCCAGACTCTTTCCAGATCTAACATTCTATCACTGTATTAATCATCGCTTTCTAGATGATGCCTCTGCTTGCCTCCAATAGAAACAATCCTGTTTCCAAACGGATGGCTACCTGCCTTGCTGGGAGCCAAGGGCTGGGGCAGAGCTCAGAAGCCAGAGAAATTTTATTGAAGCAGGATTCAGTAAATGCTGATGTAGAGAATGTCTGCCTTTGAAAGTCTTAGACACTAGGAAGTGGTATCGATGTGACACCAAACCTGTCCTCTTCATTTATAAAGAATAAATGTAGAAAGAGTCTTGGAATGGTGTATTCTGATATTGGCTTCCTGTCTTCCCTGGAGTCCATGAGATCAACTAGAATCCTGGAGATTATGTAAGAAACTCAAAGAAATATTGATGGTAGCTCAACATTTTACATGTGGCCAAGATTTGGACCAGAGAGGATAAAAGACCTGCTCTAGGTCACCCAGCTTGTACATAATAGAAGAATAACTGGAATCCAAACTCCTTGCTCTTTTCCAAATATTTTTTCCCCATTCTCAAGCCCTGCAGTCAGTTTACTGGCTCCAAAGAGCTAGAAATCATTGCCATGACTACAGAGCAAAAGGAGATTACCATGGTAAGGTAAGGTGTCATGGAAGAAGTAGAACTCAAAGTCAATTCTGAAGAAATAGTTGGCTTTTGATAGAATGAGAATATTCCAAGAGTGACAATCTAAGATGAGACTTACAGTTACCTTGGGCAAAATAGAACTCAGTGAGGAGGTAGGCACATAAAAACATCACCCGGGCTAAAGGAATTGAAGGTTAGGAGGATGAAATCTCAGTTCCTCCTTCCTTCTCCCTTGATACCTCATGACTAAAGCAAATATAGCCCCGTTGGTACCCAAAGACCCTTTCTCTCAGGTCACAGAACTTATATTCAACTTATTCTCTTTCTCCTGTATCCCTTCCAAATGATTCATTTAACAGACTCAGATTCAGTATGTACCAATTGAGCTCATCTTCTCCAGGACATCCTAGGCTCCAAGTAGATGCTGAACACTTTCACAGTTTACCTTATTTAATATCCTTCACAGTATGACTATGAAGCTTGTATTTTTATTTCCATTGTCTAAAATAAGGAAAATAAACTAAGAGCATTTAAGGGAATTCTTAAGTCTTTTGCTATCATTCAAATTTTATTTTCTGTAGCTGCTGCTAGGAAGCATTAAGGTTGAGGATGTGGATCTTTTGGGACAGGAGAAAATGAAGTCTATTGTAACACTCTCAATACAGGGCATCACTACTGGGTAACATAGAAGCAAGAGATGTAATGCATTTATTCCCTCCTTAACTATTAGCATCATTTCCTTGAGGCAGCTGTTAAAATAGTGAGTTTGTGAAAATTTCATAAGTTTTTCTGTGTTTGGTTTGTTTATAACAATGGAGATATTTTTAAGACAAGATGGGAACTGGGCTGACTAGTTTAGATATATCAGTTTGAAAAGCATCTTAAACATGAATATTCAAATAAGCCAACATGTGCTAGCTAGACTCAAAGTCATACATTACTAAGAATCACTAAAGGAGAAAGTGCATGTGGGTGAGGCAACCAGGGGAAGGCTTTGTGGAGGAGCTGCAGGGAGAGCTGGGCACTTGGAGAGTGGTGGTGAGAATGAGGCAATCTAGAGAACGGGGCACATGAGACCAACCCAGGGCCATTGGCAGGTCAGAGCCAGAGACTGGAACCTGTTCCTTACGTTCAGACAGAGACAATGTTAGAGCTGGAACAGGGGTACAAGAGAAGGGCCTTAAATAACCTTGGAGAATGCTCAGCTCACCCATACTAGGAAATGGGTCTGAGGTTTTCCTGGAGAGTCAGTTTAATTTAAAGAGTCAAAGGCAGAAATTTTTGATTACACATTTTACAATTTATTACTGTTTTAAATAATGTTAACCTGAATAATATCATGCATATAGACACATTGTTCTGAAATTTATTTCTTTAGCATAATGTTTTGGATATAGTTTAGATTTCTGAATCAAAAGGTAGAAACTTTTTGCTGTTATATATAAAAACAAGAATTATAATACTGTATTTCAAGAAGCTGTTTAAATTTATACTTCTACAAGATATATATCAGACTATATTTCACACTAAATATTACCACCTGTGAATGGTTATTTAAAGTTTTGTGTAGAAACAGATTCACTGATGTTCTCCTAATATTCGTTTCTTGATTCTTAGTGAATTTTCCTTATTTTCTTTTTATTTCCTCTTTAATGAATAGTCTATTTATGTCTTTTGCTTATTCACTAGATAACTAAGTCCTTATTTTACTACCCATATTCTTGGATATATGGCCTAAATATTAAATACAAATGTAAAATTAAAAAGAGTTAAAATTCAGTCTGGGTGTCTAACAGATAACCAACAGTTTTTACTTAATTTAACTTTGAATATATATTTTTAGATAGTCCACTTTCCTTGTTGCAAAATGAACTGATGGTAGAATGTAACATTTATTATTTTCCTGGTGGTCTAGTGTTTATTATATTCCTTTTGTTTCCTCTAAATCTTGATGGCCTTATTTACTAATATAGTAAATAAGATATCTCCTTAAAGAGGTGTCTTGCCTATTGAAGTATAGTTGGAAAATGTGAACAAGATGCATATTTTTATCTTAGAAGTAAAACAAGCAAATAAAAGTAAGATCACTTTGGACAACATGGGGTAAATGGATATGGTATAGAAATACAAAATATACCATCAATCTAATAAACCTAGATAACATTATTAATTATGGAAGGGGAAGTAAAGTTTTTGGTGTATTTTGGGAGTGAATATTCATGGCAATACTTCTGCATCTGGGGATGGTGTAATACTAGGGTCAGATTTATTCTCCCACTTAAAATAATGAATCAGCAGTTTTCAGACATTAGACACGAGGCAGCACAGGACAATGACCACTGAAAGGGAAACAAATGAGATGAATCCTGTGATTGCTCCAGCTTAGTGCCTGGACAGAGCTTCCAGCTGGCAGCACAGGAAGGGAGAATCTATAAATGGCCCAGCAGTCTCCCTGAGTTGCTGAGACAGAGTTGAGAGTTCAGAGAATCCAAGGCAGAGAGAATGCACAGGGCAGCACACGGGAGAGGAGAATGCTGCACAGGGAGAGAGCACTGAAGGCCCACCTCTAGAGAGTTCGCCTGAATGTTCAGCTGAGTACTTAGCAGTTGTGTGTGAAAACACAAGCCAAGGACACTGAAATACACTGGAAAGGAGTGAGCAGAACAATTTCAGAGCTCACGGAGAGGCAGGAATAGTTCACGCTCCCACCAGCCAGAATGAAGAAACCTGGTAGTACCTGGGTGGAGTTCTCAGAAGCTGTGGCCTCAGTAATGGGGAAAAATTGGTCCTTGAACAAGGGCTTTTCTAGCCAAACCTAACAAACTTACAAGAAAGCCCCACAAAGATCAAGCTGTTTCCAAGTTTCTTAAGTGCATTCCTGAACAAATGTCAAAATTACGTAAACCGTACAAAAATATTCAACAACCAAGAATAGAAAATTTACAATATCTGCTATCCAAAAAAATTTAGCAAACATGTATATGATGAGGAGAAAAATTAATCAATAGAATCAGACATGGAAATGATACAGATGATAGAATTATTACACCAGGGCACTTAAAAAATCTATTTTAATATATTCCAAAGTACAAGATGGCAAAGCAAAACAATAGCATATAAAGGAGATACATGGAAGATATAAAAAGACTGAAGTTCAATTCTAAGGTATACATGAAAAATATGCTAGATAACACTAAGAGCTGATTAGACATTGCTGATAAAAAGATTAGCAAACTTGAAGACATATTAATAGAAACTATCCATTTGTAATGTTAGAAGTTTTTGCTCCAATTACTGCATATGCCAATCCAAATTCAGAAGGAATATCTATCCCATTCAAGACTCATCAGTATCCATCCAGAGCAATGGATAATGGGCCATTGTAATCCACCTGTCATCTATTGGATTTCCAAATTCCCCTGGTTTCTGACCCACAGCTACTTTTAGTTTCTGATTTTCCAGGTGACAAGCAAAGCAATTGTTAGTCACATTTTGAGAGCCTATGTGAGATAGTGGTATACATCTTTTTGCTGCCCATTATTTCATTGCTTGAATGTCTTCATGGACACCCATTTTGTATACCCAGGAAATCTCTTTTAAAGAGTGAACAAGATTAGCAATTAGGAAGGAGATTCTCTTTATGGCCATTGACATGTCCCACTTTCATTTCCACTCCAAGTCCAGAAAGATTTCCAGAAGCGTGTTCCGATTCTTTTCCAATCATCTAAGTCCTGTTTTCTGGATTATATAGCCAGTCCATTGGCTACTCCCCAAGAATCAGTAAAAACCCAGGCCAGAGTATTATTGTTAATATCTAGTTGCTGACAACACTTAATTTGCCATTGAGCAGATTTGTCTTTTGCATTTTCATTTTATGTGCAATCATCAACTGATCACAGAGCTGTTGCTTTCCAGATTGAGTACTGGTCCTTAAACTACCTTTGATGAACCGTGCTGGTTGATTGTCATCATCTGATAACCGATCCTAGTGAAGGGCGCATTCGGCTATGGATTTTGGTAACTCCTCAGGGCAACCTAGTGTAGGGATCAAAAACATGGAGGCCACCTGTTTATATATGCTGTGGGTACCCCTACCACATCCTCTTTACTATATCCTTTTCATTCAGTGAAGGAATTTACCTGTGCATTTCATTCCTTGTTGTAATGATGATCAGACATAAACCATAAACCAGAACAGGATGGGTCTTCAAATAATATTGTCTTTCAGTAATAGAAACAGTTTCAACTAAAATCTAGTAACAAGCTAGCAATTTCCTTTCTAATTCCGTGCACTTTGAAGCTGCATCAACTTAACTTTCTAGTTCCAAGTCTCACAAACTGCCACGAGGTGGCAGTAAGAGGCTTTAATCAGAAGATCCCTTTGGCAGACACTTCCAAAATCGTTTGAGCCTGGGGCTCCTAATGCCCCAAAGGACTCTACTATGGAATTTTCAGTCTCCAGGAATGCCTGATCTTGCTGAACACTCTATTCAAATTCAGTTTTTTTCTTGATAAGTTTATGAATAACAGCATGTAATTTCTCTAGCACCCAAACAGCCCAATCAATCTTTGTGCCACTTGCTTTGATTTTGGAGCTGGCAGAGACTATTGTTTATTTTTGGTTGTCTCTGAGGGATGTCTGTAGCCACCGCTGTACATGCGATGCCTAGGAATTTTACCATTTTCCTTGGGCCCTGTACTTTAGTTGGGTTAGTCAGTCATCCTCTGGTGGTTTTATGATTAACAAGCACTTATAGGTCAATCTTAGCTTGAAATATCAACATTATATCATCAGTGTAATGAGTGATAGTACTTTCTCACTAAATTAGAACTAAATCTCTTCTCACCAGGTGTGGTATAAGCAAGAGAATTTGAATAACCTTATGGTAACATAATAAATGCATATTGGAGTCTGCCCTGCATGAATGCATATTGGCTTTGATTTCCTTCCTAAATAGAGATGGACAATAAAAATTCAGCCAAATTGGTCACAGAATACCATTCCCTCTTAGCTTTGTGCAAGTGTGAATTGCTGATAATATATTGGGCTGATGCTGCTGGAGGTATCACTTAATTCAGATCCTGTAATATACAGTTAATTTCCAGGATCCATCTGCTTTTCTTACAAGCCACACTGGATGCAAAATAAGGAATATGTGGGCACTTATGCATCTGCATCTAACTGATCCTTAATGAAAAATGGAATTTGTTTTGCCCCCCAGGGATCTTATCTTGTGTTAAATTAACCACTTGAGTGGATTTAGGTGGATTCTAAAAGTTCCCTCTCAGCAGGCCCAACTAAAACAGGATGAAGAGCAGATTTGCACTTTCTTTCCCAATGGTTTGATTAGATCCATTCCTAAAATACATTCTGATAGAGGAAAGGTAGAAACATACATGATATTCATTCATGAGTTCCTACATTCAGTCATAGTTTCAGCTGACTCCTTTTTGGAATCAAACCACCTCATCTCCTGATTCAGTTATTGTGCTTTGACCCTTCATTGGCAGGTTTAGGAATGACAGTACATTTAGCACCAGTGTCCAGCAATCCTAATAAAGTTTCTCCACTCCCCCCAGACCATGTCAGCCTTAACCATGCAAATGCCTTGGGTGTGCCTCGGCAAATGCCTGTGCCAAGGGACTGTGGCCCACCTGCCACTCTGAGTCATAATCCTCTCTTTTGCTTGAATTATTATAATCCATACTGGTTCTGAAGAAATTGTAGACCCTTTTTTGTTAATGATCATGTTTAAAAATCAAGGTTAGGATAAATTAAACAAGTCAGTCATGGTCCTTTTCACAGTTTGGGCAGTTGGGGGTACAGCTGGAGCAGTCTCTCCCTTTCAATGACCATTAAAATTTTAGTAGCTACTCCACCTAACTCTTCGTATTTCATTCTATTTTACAAAAGGAAATGACATTTAAAATAAACTTTTTGTTTTAGAATAGTTTCACATTTACAAAAAAAATGTGAAGGTAGTTTAAAGAGTTACCATATGCCCCATATCTATTTCCCCAGTTATTATCATCTTACATAAGCACAGTACATTTGTCACATTATACATTAATGTTAACTGAATCCACACTTTATTCAAATTTCCTTTTTCTTGTTCTGTGCCAGGATCCCATCCAGAATCCTTGGCTGTGATAGTTTCTCAGACTTCCCTTGTTTCAATGACCTGGACAGTTTTGAGGAGTTGTGGTCAGGTCAAGTATTTTGTAGAATGTCCTTCAATTGGTATCAGTCTTATGTTTGTTTCATGCTTTGATGGAGGTTATGGGTTTTAGGGAGAAGGCCACAGAGGCAAAGTGCTATTGTCATCGCATCACAAGAAAGGTATATACCATTGAAATGAAACATCACTGCTGGTGTTAAACTTGATCACATGTCTTAGATAGTGTTTGTTGGGTTTGCCCACTGTAAATTGAGGCTTTTCTCTCCCTTTTCATTCTGGGCCATCTTGGACGGTACAGCCTACACTTCAGATGGGACTTATGCTCCACCTCCTTGAGGACAAGAGTATCCACATATATTGTTTGTAATTCATCCTCATGGGAGGTTTGCCTATTTTCCCTTATTAATTTATTTATCCAATCATTTATTTATATCAATACAGAATCATGGATATCTATTTTATAGTTTGGGTTATAATCCAATTCTACATTATTTATTTTGTTGCTCACAGCTTTGGTCACTTGGAGCTCTTTTCATTGGCTCCTTTATCCCTTTGACATTTGCCCATCAGTGTGGCTCTTTATTTGAGCACTTTCTTACTTTCTAGCACTTTATGGTGTTCTAGGCTCATCTTGCATGTTTTCTGTCCCAGTTCTAGAACCACCCATTTCTCTAAGGGGCCTTGATTGCTGTTATTAGAGAAGTGCATTGGAAACTGTATTAGTTAGTGTTCTCTAACTAATACTGTCTCTAGGGAAATAGAATCAACAAGAGATATCTGTAAATATAAGATTTTATAAAAGTGTCCCACGCAACTGTGGGGATGCATGAGTCCAAATTCTGTAGGGTAGGCAGCAAACTGGAAACTCTAATGAAGGTGTTTGATGAACTCCTCCGGCAATGCTTCACTGGCTAACTGAAGAAGAACTGAAGGCTCTCTCTCTTCTCCCTTAAAAGTCTTCAACTGATTGGATAATATCCAGCTGACTGAATTCTCTCATTGCAGAAGACACATCCTTCATTGATACAATCAGTCATGGTTGCAGCCAATTGACTGATGATTTAATAAACCAGCCTTTGGTTTATTAACCAGCCACAAATGTCCTTGCAGTAATGGTTAGGCCAGTGCTTGCTTGACCAGACACCTGGGTACCATCACCTGGCCAAGTTGACACATGAACCTAACCATCACAGTCCACCCCTTGTCAACTTGGCAGTTATACTCATCACATTAAACCATACTTTATCTCTAAGTAGAGAACAATAACGCACATAGATTGCACCTAACCATACTCAGCTGTCCTGCATACAATCAGAAATGAACTATATCTCTCCAGAATAGGGTGCATGTCCTTGGGTGACTCTGACTCTTAAATACAGTGAAATTAACAATACAGCTTATGTCATAGGATAAGGGGATAAGATAGAGAAGAAAACAAAGGTATTTGCTTTATGAACAAATACAAATATACTCATAACAAAACAAGGAGGAAATATTCATGCCATCATAGTCCTGATTTCTGTAGCTGGTCACATGGTTATAGTTCACATTTATCACTACCTTCTTCCACTACCCATTCCATGTTGCCTTTACCCTCAGCAAGCACTTTAGCTCGTCATGGTTCTTTGCCTGGTGGGGTGACCCAAACCTTCATTCCCGAAGTTTCTTGGCTATTGGCAATCCTGCCTGATTGAGTTGTTGCAGTTTTCCATTGACTTTAATCACAGGGCATGGTAGTACTAAGAGATGCCCTAAGGGATCTGCTGTATTCCAGAAAAACTCTTCTTCACCTCCATTGTGTAGTTGCAGTGCTACTTCCCCTTGATAGTCAGGATCAATCACCCCAGTCAGTACAGTAATCTCCTTCCTTTCCTGTTGATTCAGAGGCATGAGAAGCCCAAAGTGTCCAGGTGGCAGTCTTAACTTCCAGTTCAATGGAATTATTGTTGTGTCCCCTGGTGGAAGAGCTCCTCCTTTTGGAACAAAGACTTGTAGACCAGAAGAGCTTAAGGTTGCAGTGATGGGAAGCAAAAATTTTCCTAGTGGATCACTAGGAGTTATAGCAAGTGGTGCCACTCCTATTTATACCTCTTGATTCCTGGACCCGTGAATCCTGGCTATGGGAGAAACAGCACCATAGAATGGATGCTGATTCAGAGCATACACAGCCTCCTGGAGAACACTGCCCCACCCCTGCAAGGTATTGCCACCTAGTTGGCACCATAATTGAGTCTTCAATAGGCCATTCCACCATTCTATCATCCCAGCTGCCTCTGGATGATGGGAACATGGTAAGACCAGAGAATTCCAAGAGTGCCCATTCCTTCACTTCACTTGCTGTGAAGTGGGTTCCTTGGTCAGAAGCAATGCTATGCAGAGTGCCACAATGATGGATTAAGGCATTCCACAAGTCCATGGATGGTAGTTTTGGCAGAAGCATTGCATGCAGGGAAGGCAAACCTATATCCAGAGTATGTGTCTATTCCTGTGAGAACAAATCACTGCCCCTTCCATGATGGAAGTGGTCCAATGTAATCAACCTGCCATCAGGTAGCAGGCTGATCACCTTGGGGAATGGTGCCATATTGGAGACTGAGTGTGGGTCTCTGCTGCTGGCAGATTGGTTACTCAGCTGTGGCTATGGCCAGGTTGGCCTTGGTGCATGGAAGTCCATGTTGCTGAGCACATGCATAACCTCCATCCATACCCCATGTCTACTTTGTTCATGAGCCCATTGGGCAATGCCAGGAGTGGCTGTGGAAAGAGGCTGACTGGTATCCACTAAACAGGTCATCTTATCCACTTGATTATTAAAATCTTCCTCTGCTGAAATCACCCTCTGTGAACATTCACACGGGACACAAATATCCTCATGTTTTTTTGCCCACTTAGAAAAATCTATCCACATACCTCTTCCCCAGACTTCTTTGTCACCAATTTTCCAATCGTTTTCCTTCCAAGTCCCTGAATATCTAGCCAAACCATTACCAACAGCCCATGAATCAGTACACAAACACACCTCTGGCCAGTTATCCTTCCAAGTGAAGTGAACAATCAAGTGCACTACTCGAAGTTCTGCCCACTGGGAGAATTTTCCCTCACCACTGTCCTTCAGGGACATCCCAGAAAGGGGCTGCAGTGCTGCAGCTGTCCACTTTCGAGTGGTGCCTGCATTTGGTGCAGAACCATCTGTAAACCAGGCCTGAATATTCTCTTCCTCAGTCAACTGATT
Source organism: Choloepus didactylus (assembly GCF_015220235.1). Classification (NCBI taxonomy): domain Eukaryota; kingdom Metazoa; phylum Chordata; class Mammalia; order Pilosa; family Megalonychidae; genus Choloepus; species Choloepus didactylus. Next base: position 124,812,241 of record NC_051314.1, read on the forward strand.
GTAAGGAACTCCCCAGGATGCCACAGCTGTGGGCTGGGAAACCGAAGGTAAGGTGGAAGGAGTGGGGGCTATGGGCATTTGGGCCACTTCCTCATCTAACTTACTTGTGCCTTTAGGACCTGCTTGAGCTCGATCTCATATATACCATTTCCATTTTATGATGGAGTGCTGCTGTGCATGCCCAAATTTGTGGCTTGGTAGGGTGGACAACACCCAGTTCATGATAGGTAACTCATGTCTCATGGTAACTTGGTGGCCCATGGTTAAGCATTCTGTTTCTACTAAGGCCCAATAGCAGGCAAAAAGCTGTTTCTTGAATGGAGACTAGTTATCTGCAGAGGATGGTAAAGCTTTACTCCAAAATCCTAAGGGCCTGCATTGTGAGTTTCTAATAGGATTCTGCCAAAGGCTTCAAACAGCATCTCTATTTGCCACTGACACTTCAAGCACCATTGGGTCAGCTGGATCATATGGCCCAAGTGGCAGAGCAGCTTGCACAGCAGCCTGAACCTGTCGCAGAGCCTCATCTTGTTCTGGTCCCCACTCAAAACTAGAAGATTTTCTGGTCACTCGGTAAATGGGCCAGAGTAGCACACCTAAATGGGGAATGTGTCTCCAAAATCCAAAGAGGCCAACTAGGCATTGTGCCTCTGTTTTGGTCAAAGGAGGGATGAGATGCAACAGCTTATCATTCACCTTAGAAGGGATATCTTGACATGCCCCACACCACTGGACACCTAGAAATTTTACTGAGGTGGAAAGCCCCTGTATTTTTGTTGGATTTATCTCCCATCTTCTGATATGCAAATACTTCACCAATAAATCTAGAGTAGTTTCTATTTCTTGCTCATCAGTTCCAATCAACATGATATCATCAATACAATGGACGAGTGTGATGCCTTGTGGGAGGGAGAAATGATCAAGATCCCTGTGGACAATATTATGACATAGGGCTTGGAGAGCTGATATTACACTGAGGTAGCACAGTGAATATAAACTGCTGGCCTTGCCAGCTGAATGCAAACTGTTTCTGGTGGTCCTTACTGACAGCAATTGAGAAAAAAGCATTTGCCAGATCAATAACTGTATACCAGGCACCAGGGGATGTGTTGATTTGCTCAATCAATGATACCACATCTGAAACAGAAGCTGCAATTGGAGTCACCACCTGGTTAAGCTTATGATAATCCACTGTCATCTTCCAAGACCCATCTGTTTTCTGAACAGGCCAAATAGGAGAGTTGAATGGGGATATGGTGGGAATCACCACCCCTTCATCCTTCAAGTCCTTAACAGTGGCATTTATCTCTGCAATCCCTCCAGGAATCAGGTATTGCTTCTGGTTTCCTATTTTGCTAGGCAGGGCCAGTTCTAGTGGATTCCTCTCCACATTTCTGACCATAATATCTCTCATTCCATGATTCAGGGAATCAATGTGAGGATTCTGCCAGATGCTGAGTATGTCTATTCCAATTATGCATTCTGGAACTGGGGAAATAACCACAGAATGGGTCCAGGGACCCACTGGACCCACTGTGAGATGGACCTGAGCTAAAACTGCATCAATCACCTGATCAACTCCATAAACCCCAACTCGGACTCAATGTTGGACCAGAATGGCATTTTGGGTCCCCTGGAATTAATGTCACTTCTGAACCAGTGTCTAGTAACCCCCCAAATATCTGATCATTTCCTTTTCTCCAATGCACAGTTACTCTGGTAAAAGGCCATAGGTTCCCCTGGGTAAGACTAGGAGGAAGATTAACAGTATACATTTTTCACAGTGTAACATGGTCCTTCCTCAAGGGTGCCTGTCCCTCCCCTCATTCAAGGGGCTCTGGGTGTGTAAACTTTCTCGTCTTGAAGTTGATTAAGGGGCTGTTACTCTGTATTTGTAGTTAGACTTTTGTTTGCTTGACCTAGAATTCTTCTGCTTATACAGATCAAACAAGAATCTAGTAGACTGCCCATCTATTTTGCTAATAGGTACTCCAAGATCTACTAGCCAATGCCATAAGTCTCTGAGAGTGAGATTTTTTTTGCCTGTTGCCTTGAGTCTGCTTTCCATTATGATAGCCATGTCCACCTTGTGTTTGGCAATTAACCATGGCCATGTGGCTTCTTCCAACTCAGGATCTGATTATCCCCACTGTGTTTAAGGATTCCAGCTAGAGACAGCAGTTCCCACGGTGATATCTGACCTACAGAGACAGGCAACTACAGAGCCCTTCAGGGATGATGGAGCTAGTCTCACAAATTTATTCCTCACAGTCCTGGTAAAAGGTGTGTCCTCTGGACATTCCAGGGGTGTGTGAGTAGATCTTCCACGATAAATCTCAATCTATAACATTCCAGTCTCTCTAAGCCTTTGAATCCCCTCCTCTATGTTATACCAGGGCAGTTCTGGCATTTTAACCTCAGGTAATGTCAGCCACCTTTTGATCCATGTTTCAGCCAACCAGCCAAACTATTAATGCCCTTTCCAGCTCCTCAGGCTACAACATTGAATGCAGAATCTCTGTTTAGTGGGCCCATATCACTAAATTCAGCCTGATCCAACTGTATACTCCTTCCACTATTATCCTACACCCTTGATATCCATTCCCACACACATTCCCCTGATTTCTGTCTACATAAGATTGAAATTTCATACAATTCTTTTGGAGTATAGTACACTTCCTCATGGGTCACACTTTATACCTCACCCTTAGGCACCTGTTGGGACTTCAGTCTAGTCATAGGTCTTGAAGCAAAGACTGGTGGTGGGTGCTGCTCATGAAAAGAATTAGAAGTATCCCTCAAGCCATTTACTTCAGGACATTCCATTGCAGTTTCATCTTGTGAAACAAGATTAATCCCTCCAGACAGAGGAGCGAGGTCTTCCTCCTCAGGGGAGGTGATTATAGGTTTAGCAGGAACTGAAGGGTTAATCTCTTTAGGTGGGGTTGGATGGCAGGCTCCTTAGGGCAGTCTGAAAGTTGGAAAGCTGTTTCCTCAAAGCAGGCTGGAGCTTAGGTAGCTGTCTTCTCAGGGCAGACTGGAAGTGGAGGGGGCTGTTTCCTCAGGGCAGACAAGTACAGGTATATCTAGCAAAGACTCAGCAGAATCCAGGGTTCCAGTGTCCTCACTACCATTATTATCAATCCATATGCCCCCATCCCAAGATTCAGGATCCCATTCTTTTTGAATCAATGTCTTTACTTTAACAGCAGATACCCTGTGAGGTTGAGATTTTAGTTTACATTGTAAATCTGCTACTCTCACGATGAGACTCTGGGTCTGTTTTTCGGAAATCTCAAGTTTGTGGCCACAGGAAATAAGATTTTCTTTCAGAGCACAGAGAAACTTTTACATCTGTCATACAGCACTTATGTTTCAAATTTTAAGCCTTTAGCTTATCCCTTTCTCTTATAACTTTATCCAACGTATCTAAGAGCAACCAACCAACATCATTATACCCCTTAACTCTGCAAAACTCTGTTAAGGTATCAAAAACCCTGTCACCCAGAGCCTTGCTTCATACAAGAATATGATTAGGTGAATAAAATGTTGATATTTTGCCTTTCTCCATTGCCAACTCATGCCATGGACTGTCAGTGCCTTCTTGATTATTAGAAATGGAGTCACTAGCACCTCTGAATCTAATCAGAGTAGAAAACCAATTGTAAATGGCCATTTAAGATTTTGTTTCTCAATAACCACTCCTGGTAACAAGCTGCATTAGTTAGGGTTCTCTAGGGAAACAAAATCAACAAGAGATATCTGTAAATATAAGAATTTATAAGTGTCACATGCAACTGTGGGGATGCATGACTCCAAATTCCATAGGGCAGGCAGCAAACTGGCAACCCTGATGAACATGTTTGATGAACTCCTCAGGCAATGGTTTGCTGCTAGCCAAAGAATAAGTGAAGTCTCTCTTCTCCCTTAAAATTTTGAACTGATTGGATTAAATCCAGCTGATTGAATTCTCTCATTGCAGAAGACACATCCTTCATTGATGTACTCAGTAACAGCTGCTGTTAATTGATTGATGATTTAATAAACCAGTTTTCTGGTTTATTAACCTACCACAAATGTCCTTGCAGTAATGGTTAGGCCAGTGATTGCTTGACCAGGCACCTGGACACCATCACCTGGCCAAGTTGACACATGAACCTAACCTTCACAGAAACCAAGACCTGGGTGCTAAGCATTTTATGCCACTTGTAATTAACCATCTGAACACTTTCAATGAGTTTAATTATTCTAAGATGTTTTCACCCTCTTTATTGTTACAGTTCACTTCCTTCTGAATTATCCTACTCTTTCTCCATCATTAAGAAGACCCACAGCAGCTTCTCTCATATCATGTGTCTCCTCAACAATAAAGTCACATAAAGAGCCTGAGCAGTAAGAGCCCTTTTACCATATTACCAGGCATCACGTTGGGGAGCATAGAGTTAAGATATACCTGAGTATCGTCATATAGGCAATCTAAAGTTGCTTGCATTCTGAACATTTCAGCAGCCTCAAAAGGAGGATTTCAGTTAATATTTTCTCTTCAAAGGATGCCATTTGAATGAAAAGAGAAACTATTTCCAAATTTCCTATCTTATTATAGGGCTTTTATCCAGAGTATGAAAAGAAGTATCAGAGCTCAATAATAGGGAAAGAAACAATGCAGTTAAATATAGGCAAAACATTTGAACTAGACACTAGAAAATATACAGATGGAAAGTAAGCACGTGAAAAAAACACACCTCCACACCCTGGGAGTAAGCCCCTGCCCCAAACCCTCTTAGTGTAGTATAACCTCCTGCCTCTGATTGTAGGCACTCAAGTCCATGGAGTCTGTGGGGTGAAGTCAGATTGTGGCTGGCCATGTGAGGAAGGAGTATATTAATGTTGGATTTGGGGAGCTTTTTATTAGATTATGATTTATTTCAGATGAGTGTGCCACTTGATCAGGGCAGAATGTTATGGAAATAATGGAAAATATTTGTTGAGCTCTTTCTCTGTGCTAAAGACTCTTCAAAACTTTATGGGTAGAGGGCAGGGCAAGATGGCAGAGTGGTGAGGTGCAGAATTTTGTCTCTCCCCTAGAGCAGCTGGCAATTATCCAAGAACTATATCAAACTGTTTTCAGGGTCTCCAGTAACCAGTCACACATCAGACACAAGTTTGGAATTGGAGGAAAAGCTTAGTTCACAGCGAACATTGTAAGTTCCCTGGATCAGGGGTCTGGTGCCCCTCACCAGCCAGACCTCACAGACTGTCTTGCTGCTGGCTCCCTGAAAGGAAAAAAGATCCAGAAAACAACAATCTGCTGAGGGCAAGAAGGGGGACTCAACCCAGCCTCAACTGCAGAATTAACTAATTAATTAACTAATTTTTGGAGCTGGGGGTGCTAAAGAAGGGCTGGGCTCTGAGAAGGGGGGGCACATAAAAGTGGGCACCCATTCTCAGGTTCTAAAAAAGCCATTTTTTTATCCCTACATTTTGTCCCTTCTGGCTTCTCACTGATTCTTTATCTTTTTGCATTTCAATAGCCCCTGGCAGGGGTGAAATTGAAGCTGTTGGAGATTAATTATCAGACAATAGCCCAAATAGCCCAAAGTACATCTTTAAATGCTCTATTCTGACACTGACAAAACTTCCAGGCTGGGGAAAGACTTTTTTAAAAGTATCCTTTTTTTTTTCTTTTTTCTTTTTCTTGTTTTTCTTTTCTATTTTTTTAATCTAAAAGTAACGTATGTCATTATTTTCTATCGGAAACCCCAAGTTGAGGGACTAGGCTTGGCTTGGGGAGAGACAGAGTTCCCACAGCATCTTTGAGTTCCAGATTCACTTCTGAAGAAGGTCTCCACCCCCATCTTTTATTGGCAACTCAGGCTGACCAAGGAATCTAGCTGGAGATGCCCCAAAGAGGAGAGGGGAGAAGGGAATAGTGCCCCTGAGAGACAACTGGAGTTTCTAGGATTGGGAGAGTGGAGGGAGGTCCAGCTCAACTGGCAGTCCTCCTTCTGGGAACTCAGACCCCAAGGACTGGAATTCAGATTCTGGCTTCGGTCAACCATGCCCCCGACAGGATCAGAGTCACCAGGAGAACTAAAGGCTCTGTACCTCCTCACATTGGCGGGGAGGGAGCTGCAGGCTGGCAAGTGCCACCTTCTGGACAGGAGAGGAAAAGCACTGATTCTAAAGGCCTCATAGGAGGGTCTCATTTTCGGGAAAACTCCATACCCTCCCCATGAGACCTGGGCCTCTCTAGACTGGGAAAATCTGGCAAGAGTTGACCATATCTGAGGAGACCCTCTCACAAAAAGGCTACATAGAGTCAGGGCAAGAAACAGAAAAAAACAAGAAGTGAAAAATTCTGATCATCTAAGTAGAACCTAAGTTAGAGGTGTAGAATAAGTTGAATTGGATAACAGAGGCCAGAGAACAAAGCCAACTAACAAGAAACCCCTAGGTAAAAGATAGAAAACAAGCTGCAGAATAAACTAATCAAGAAAATCAGATGCTTAGACAACTTATGATAATAAGTCATACCAGGAAGCATGAAAATATGGACCAGCCAAAGCAACAAACTAATAGTTCAACCAAGATACAGGAGTTGAGGCAACTAACGCTAAATAAATTCAATGAACTGAAGGAAGATATAGCAAAAGAGATGAAGGATATAAAGAAGACACTGGATGGCCATAAAGAAGAATTCATAAACTTAAAAAAACAAATGGCAGAACTCATGGGAATGAAGGCCACAATGGAGACAAAATACACAATGGAGGGACACAACAGTAGATTTGAACAGGCAGAAGAAAGGATCACTGAACTGGAAGACAAGACATTTGAATTCATACACACAAAAGAACAGATGGTGAAAAAAATGGAAAAATATGAGCAGGGTCTTAGGGAGCTGAGTGACACATAAACACATAAATATATGTGTTATGGGTATTCCGGAAGGAGAAGAGAGGGGAAAAGGGGCAGAAAGAGTAATAGAAGAAATATTCACTGAAAAATTCCCAACTCTTATAAAAAACAGAAAATTAGAGATTCAAGAAGTACAGCATACCCCAAACAGAATAGATCCCAATAGACCTACTCCAAGACACTTACTGATCAGATTGTCCAATATCAAAGACAAAGAGAAGATTCTGAAAGCAGCAAGAGAAAAGCAAGCCATTACATACAAGGGAAGGTTGACAAGACTATGTACAGATTTCTCCACAGAAACCATGGAGCAAGAAGACAGTGGCATGATATGTTTAAGATATTGAAAGAGAAAAACTGCCAACCAAGAATTCTATATCTGGCAAAACTTTCCTTCAAAAATGAGGGCAAGATTAAAACATTTAAAGACCAACAGACACTGAGAGAGTTTGTGAATAAGAGACAAATGCTGCAAGAAATACTAAAGGGAGTGCTACAGGCTGATAGAAAAAGACAGGAGAGAGGGAGTTGGAGAAGAGTGCAGAAATAAAGATTATCAGGAAAGGTAAAAGGAGAGAGAGGAAAAAATAAGATATGACATATAAATTCCAAAAGACAAAATGGTAGTAGAAAGTACTGCCCTTATAGTAATAACACTAAATATAAATGGATTAAACTCCCCAATAAAAAGACACAGACTGGCAGAATGGATTAAAAAATGGGACCTATCTATATGCTGTCTATAAGAAACTCACTTTAGACACAAGGAAAAAATAGACTGAAAGTGAAAGGTTGGAAAAATATATTTCACACAAACAACAGTCAGAAAAAAGTGGGAGTAGTTATATTAATATCAGACAAATTAGACTTCAAAAATAAAACAATTAAAAGAGACAAAGAAGGGCACTATATATTAATAAAAGGGTCAATTCATCAAGAAAACATAACAATCATAAATGTTTATGCACAAAGCCAGAATGCCCTGAAATTCATGATGCAAACACTGAGATCACTGAGAGGAGAAGTAGACACCTCTATAATAATAGTTGGAGACTTCAATACACCACTCTCATCAATGGATAGAAAATCTAGACAGAGGATCACTAAAGAAATGGAGATGTTGAATTGTATGATAAATGAACTAGACTTGACAGGCATTTATAGAACACTACAGCCAACAACAGCAGGATATACATTTTTCTCAAGTGCTTATGGAACATTCTCTAGGATAGACCACATGTTGGGTCACAAAGCAAGTCTCAACAAATTCAAAAATATTGATATTATGCAAAACACTTTCTCAGAACATAATGGAATGAAGTTAGAGATAAATAAAAGGCAGAAGGTCATAAAATTCACAAACATATGGAGGCTAAACAATACTCTCTTAGAAAACCAGTGGGTAAAGGAAGAAATTACAAGAGAAATTAGTAAATATCTTGAGGCAAATGGCAATGAAAACACAACTTATCAAAACTTATGGGATGCAGCAAAGGCAGTGCTGAGAGGGAAATTTATTGCCCTAAATGTCTATAATAAAAGAGAAGAGAGAGCAAAAATTGAAGAGTTAACTGTTCACCTGGAGGAATTAGAGAAAGAACAGCAAACTAACCCCAAAGCAAATAGAAGGGAAGAAATAACAAAGATTAGAGCAGAAATAAATGCAACTGAAACCAGGAAAACAATAGAGAGAATCAACAAAACCAGAAGTTGGTTCTTTGAGAAAATCAATAAAATTGATAGACCACTGGCTTGGCTAACAAAAACAAACAAACAAACAAACAAACAAAAAAACAAAAAAAAGAGAATGTGCCAGTTTGAATGTATTTTGTCCCGCAAATGCCATTATCTTTGATGTAATCTTGTGTGGGCAGACATATCAGTGTTAATTAGATTGTAATTCTTTGAGTGTTTCTTTGGAATACACCCCACCCAGCTGTGGGTGATGACTCTGGAAAATTTCCATGGAAGTGTTGGCCCACCCACTCAGGGTGGGTCTAAATTAAATCACTGGAACCATATAAATGAGCTGGCAAGCAGAAGGAACTTAGTGCAATCTTTTGAAGAGGAGCTACAGCCAAGAGGGACACTTTGAAGAAAGCACAGGAGCTGCAGATGAGAGACAGTTTGAAGATGGCTATTGAAAGCAGACTTTTGCTCCAGAAAAGCTAAGAGAGGACAAATACCCCAAGAGCAACTAAGAGTGACATTTTTGAGGAATCATAGCTTAGAGAGGAACGTCCTGGGAGAAAGCCATTTTGAAGCCAGAACTTTGGAGCAGCTGCCAGCCACGTGCCTTTCCAGCTAACAGAGGTTTAACGGACACCATTGGCCATCCTCCAGTGAAGGTACCCAATTTTCGATACATTACCTGGACACTTTATGGCCTTGAGACTGTAACTGTGTAACCAAAAAAACCTCCTTTTATAAAAGCCAATCCATTTCTGGTGTTTTGCATTCTGGCATTAGCAAACCAGAACAGGGGAGAAGAGACTTTATGAATAAAATGACAGTATAGAAGGGCAGTCTCTACTTCATTGGGATAAGATTTGATGTAAGAAAACTAACTATGACACTGATGCTGACCATTTATAGTCTTGTGTTAACTGCAAAAATGATCTTCCGTTAGAAACTGGACAAAAAGTATTGAACATGATGTAAATCTATAGCCTCATCTGTGGCATGCAAAGATTCATTTCCTTTTCTTACAGCAGCTTTTCTCTAAGGAACTGCAGCTGAAATTTCTAACACTTCCTTCTGAAAATAAATTGCCTGAAGTGTCTATCAGAGGTTTTATTGCAAAAACACATGTACTTAGTACAGTTTGTAATCGCATGGCAGCATCAAATCTATTCCTTTTGCTGGGTTAAGCAGTATTTTTTTAATGCTAACAGAAAACTATTTCTCTCTTAAATATTCTTGGTGCTAAAAATATGAATAATTCAACACAGAAAATTCTTAACAATAGTAATAAAAATCATAATCTTACAGTCAACATATTGTCAGAAAATAAAATGGAAAAAATCTGTTAACTAAGAGTTGAATTGTGAATTGGTACATAACATAAGCTTTATCATGTAGGACAGGAAAATAAGCAAATTTTCCCACAACAACATTGGAAGGACATCTGTCCTTGCTCTTTGCTGTCATAACCAACATAGTATCTTTATAAACTACAAACCTAGAGTACAATTTCTTTGCTGAAACACTACTGTATTATGTGGCAGTAGAAAAACCACTCCTCCAACCCTTTCTTCTGTTACAATAGCCATGGAATACTATCATCCATGAAACCATAGGAGCATCACACTCTCTGCAATGGAGACACTCCATTCTTCCTTTCAATTGAGTATTGACCACATTGGCGCATGCTGAGAGAAACAGTGACCAAGCAGAGATGTTCCCTTCTTGTTGTAACTGGTATGAGATCAGAGATGTGGCAGAGAGTTAAGGAGTAATCAGTCTGATTAAGATGTCAGACTGATTAGCTTTGGGCTATTTCCTCTCCTGCTTTAGACATAGAAATACTGGATAAGATGTATTTTGAAAAATTAAACACATAGAACAGACAAGAAGTTACAATTCCAGGTAAGATGGAGGAAGTACACTCTCTCCATCTTTCCCACTGACTGCAATTATAAAACCTGGACAGAATGCATGGGGGAGCTCTTTGAGTTTTCTCAATAGAAAATAATAGCAGGGAGATTGGGGAAGAATGGTGGAATTTGAATCACCTTCAAAGTGGTGGGGTGTTTACTGATTCTTTTTCCATTGCTTTTGTCTGCTCTAGTCTCAAGACAGCATGAAACACAGAATGGAGCATTAGCATGGACCCAGAGAGCACAAGAAGACACTCTCTAGTTCTGGGTTGTAGGGCAGGAACAGGGCCTATTATAAGTCAAACAGAATGCGGGAAATCCACTGTGCTCAGTAGCAGAAATTGAAGTGTGTTTTTTATGCGTTTTAACTTTAAGTCTTATAAGAAGTAAAGGACAGCATTATACACGAAAAATGAAATAAGTCATTTTGAGAAATTATCAGAAATGATATTGCCTAATGAAAGGGCTTTGACTTCATTTTTTCAGAGATAAAACCTGAATAATTCTTTTCTCTGGGATTATATAGGCCTTAAATGATTGAAGGCACAGTGAAGCATCTTTACTGAACTCTACACTTTTCTCCCCTCTTCCTGAGATCTGTGAACTCCTACCTCAGTAAACATTTGTAATAATGGAAACACTGTCCAGACAAGGCTCCTGACACATGGAGGACCATCTCCAGGATAGTAGTCTATGGACTTCAAATAAGAACATCCCTTTGGAATTCCTAATAATCCTTAACCTTCTGAGATCACAAAATCCCTAATTGTTTTCATTAGACTTGTAATTTGTTTTCAATTAAGTGATTTTCTTATTATAATCAGGATACCAGGTGCAGAATTGGACTTTGGTCACCCCTTGGAGATCCACATGGACTCTGCGTGAACGGGAAGTGAATTGAAGTTTGAGCAGGTGCAGAGCAACCACCTGCCTGTAAGCAAAGGAACGGTTACCTACTAGTGCTTTTGCAGCAACGCTAATTTAATGCTTTATGAACCTGCCCCACGTTAATTGTAGAGTCACTTGTTCTGAGCCCAGTCTGAGCAAGTACTTTAAGAACTGTTCCTTTTATGGCAAAAATTCCTAATATAATGTATTTCTGAGATTTCATCAATTACCTTAATATTAATATGAAATTACCTGCTGTTTTTTCTCTGCTGTTTGTTCTCTTCTCTGTATCCCAGGAACACAATCCTATGCATTCACTAAATACATATGCTTATCCAGGCTACTATCAAGATGGGGACTTCATTATTGGTGGGCTCTTTTCTTTGAAAGTGTCTGATGGTGACAAGAGAAGCAAATTTGGCTTTAAACATAAGTTCAGTAGATTCCGTCAGGATCTTGCGTAAGTGTGACTTCAGCTAAGCCATTTTCAACATAAAAGAAAGAAAATATGAAAACAACATTTAAACAAAACCCACAGTTGGTATTATTTTTCATTGTAAAAGGAATTTAGGGTATTGTATTGAGATTTTTTTTTCATTTACATATGTTGAGTATGACAAAATATTTTTATAGAATATTTTCCTGAAATATATCCTGTTCTCTAGGTCAGGAATACTTGATACTTTGAATTTCAAGGTGTCATTTTTCAGTTTCCTTGATTCCCTTGCATTACTTTCTCACACTTAAGCTGTACATTGAAAAACCAAAACTGGCCCAATATGATATTCCAGGCACCAAATTTCCCAACATTATACAACATAGGGCATATTCCTAATTTCTCCTTTTTCTTAGATTATCATGTGTTTTCTTTGCATAAACCTTATGCTTTTAAGAAATTAAGAAAAAAACAGACAAAACCTGTCCTTTCTTGTTTTCATTCTAGGGTTTATACGAAGCATTACCAGCATCTCCTGGCCATGGTTTTTCCTGTTGAACAAATCAACAAGGATCCTACTATATTATTCAATATGTCTCTGGTATTCTGGCTCTTCAATGTTGACTTTACTGAGATGAAAGCCATAGAGGGTTCTATGTCTTTGCTTTCAGGAGAGAGTCCTTCGGTTCCTAATTGTAATTGCAGGGCTGTGAAGGGAGACAAACTGATGGGTGTAATAGGAGAAGTTTCAGCAGGAATATCAACCCAGAGTTCCAGAATCCTCAGTCTCTACAGTGTCCCTCAGGTAAGTAAAGAATTTTGGCTCTAAAGTTAAACTTAAAAACATAATAATGAGTGCCACACAAAATTGTCTTTATGCTTATTGAGAAGGTATGTGATTTCTTAGAAATGTTGTTTAATTATGCTTTTTCCTCTTGAATATAACTTATTGATAATGTAAGAATTGTCTTTGTGTAATAAAATTTCCTTTTTGAAAAATTTAAAATGGAGAGAACACCAAGATAAAGATAATGATAATGTATAATCTTACCAGTCAGGGAGAATGACTGTTAATATTTATTGGTGTTCGCATTCACTCTTTCTTTACATATTATTGTAGATCACCATCAATATATTGATGAAATGAGGATTTTATTCATAAAATGTTTTATACTCTTTTACTGTATGATTTATTATGAATATTTTCCATTCATGATCAGGTATTCTGGTTTAAAACCATCTTCAAGGCAACACAATATTCTTTATGCAAAAGTATTTTACTGATTTCTTGTAGTTAGACATTTAGGTTGTTTTTAGTTCCCCCATTATAAAGATCATGTCACTTCATATTGTGTTAAAAACTCTTTCTGCTTATCCATGATAGTTTCCTTCATATGTTTTCCTAGTAGTGGCATTTCCACATCAAATGTTTTCATGTTTGTAAGGTTTAATCTGGAATTGCAAAATTGCCATTTAGAAGTGTATCACTTTCTCCGAAAACAGTCGGTATTGCATGGGAAACTGTTTACTTCCTCCTTACCAGTAGGGGGGTAGCTATGGATAAATATATGCCAATTGGTTTCATTTATTAATGTTTTTTTCTATTTATTTTGAATTTCCTTATGTTTATGAGTCACACTTATTTCTTCTTTTATGTATTGTAATCTTTTTTTTTTTTTTTTTATTTCTCTGCTTTATTTATTTATACCCAGCCTTGTTGCAAAAGGATTTAAGGTTGCTTGTAAAATTGCAAACAACAGAGCAAGATAAAATAAATTTAAAATAAATGAGAAAGATCATAAGACAAAAGAGCAAGTAGCTACACAGCAACTTTGCCTATTGCTGTCCTGCTAGGGCTGTTGAGTTTCTAGCATTAAATCAGAGTGATTGGCACATTAAATCAGAGTCACTCAGCACCGTGGCTGGTTTGAGAGCCTCTCCCTCTTTTCTCTCTTTTTTTTTTTTTTTAATATTCATTTTATTGAGATATATTCACATACCACGCAGTCATACAAAACAAATCGTACTTTCGATTGTTTACAGTACCATTACATAGTTGTACATTCATCACCTAAATCAATCCCTGACACCTTCATTAGCACACACACAAAAATAACAAGAATAATAATTAGAGTGAAAAAGAGCAATTGAAGTAAAAAAGAACACTGGGTACCTTTGTCTGTTTGTTTCCTTCCCCTATTTTTCTACTCATCCATCCATAAACTAGACGAAGTGGAGTGTGGTCCTTATGGCTTTCCCAATCCCCTTGTCACCCCTCATAAGCTACATTTTTATACAACTGTCTTCGAGATTCATGGGTTCTGGGTTGTAGTTTGATAGTTTCAGGTATCCATCACCAGCTACCTCAATTCTTTAGAACCTAAAAAGGGTTGTCTAAAGTGTGCGTAAGAGTGCCCACCAGAGTGACCTCTCGGCTCCTTTTGGAATCTCTCTGCCACTGAAGCTTATTTCATTTCCTTTCACATTCCCCTTTTGGTCAAGAAGATGTTCTCCGTCCCACGATGCCGGGTCTACATTCCTCCCCGGGAGTCATATTCCACGTTGCCAGGGAGATTCACTCCCCTGGGTGTCTGATCCCACGTAGAGGGGAGGGCAGTGATTTCACCTTTCAAGTTGGCTTAGCCAGAGAGGGAGGGCCACATCTGAGCAACAAAGAGGCATTCAGGAGGAGACTCTTAGGCACAAATATAGGGAGGCCTAGCCTCTCCTTTTCAGCAACCGTCTTCCCAAGGGTAAAACTTATGGTAGAGGGCTCAACCCATCAAACCACCAGTCCCCTATGTCTGTTGTCATGTTAGCAACCATGGAGGTGGGGTAGGCGAATACCCCTGCATTCTCCACAGGCTCCGCAAGGGGGCACTACATCTTTTTTTTTCCTTATTTTTCTTTTTTTTTTTTTAACTTTCCCTTCTTTTTTAAATCAACTGTATGAAAAAAAGTTAAAAAGAAAACAAACATACAATAAAAGAACATTTCAAAGAGACCATAACAAGGGAGTAAGAAAAAGACAACTAACCTAAGATAACTGCTTAACTTCCAACATGTTCCTACTTTACCCCAAGAAAGTTACCTAATATAGCAACATTTCTGTGAACTTGTTCCTACTATATCCATCAGAAATTAACAGACCATAGTCATTGCTGGGCATCCCCAGAACGTTAAATAGCTTATCTGTTCTTCTTGGATTATTGTTCCCCCTTCCTTAATTGCTCTCAATTGCTAGTTCCCCTACATTCTACATTATAAACCATTTGTTTTACATTTTTCAAAGTTCACATTAGTGGTAGCATATAATATTTCTCTTTTTGTGCCTGGCTTATTTCGCTCAGCATTATGTCTTCATCGTGTGTATATACCACATTTTATTTATCCACTCATCTGTTGAAGGACATTTGGGTTGTTTCCATCTCTTGGCAATTGTGAATAATGCTGCTATGAACATTGGCGTGCAGATATCTGTTCGTGTCACTGCTTTCTGATCTTCTGGGTATATACCGAAAAGTGCAATCGCTGGATCGAATGGTAACTCTATATCTTGTTTTCTAAGGAACTGCCAGACTGACTTCCAGAGTGGCTGAACCAGTATACAGTCCCACCAACAATGAATAAGAGTTCCAATTTCTCCACATCCCCTCCAGCATTTGTAGTTTCCTGTTTGTTTAATGGCAGCCATTCTAACCGGTGTTAGATGGTATCTCATTGTGGTCTTAATTTGCATCTCTCTAATAGCTAGTGAAGCTGAACATTTTTTCATGTGTTTCTTGGCCATTTGTATTTCCTCTTCAGAGAACTGTCTTTTCATATCTTTTGCCCATTTTATAATTGGGCGGTCTGTACTATTGTCACTGAGTTGTAGGATTTCTTTATATATGCAAGATATCAGTCTTTTGTCAGATACATGGTTTCCAAAAATTTTTTCCCATTGAGTTGGCTGCCTCTTTACCTTTTTGAGAAATTCCTTTGAGGTGCAGAAACTTCTAAGCTTGAGGAGTTCCCATTTATCTATTTTCTCTTTTGTTGCTTGTGCTTTGGGTGTAAAGTCTAGGAAGTGGCCGCCTAATACAAGGTCTTGAAGATGTTTTCCTACATTCTCTTCTAGGAGTTTTATGGTACTTTCTTTTATATTGAGATCTTTGGTCCATTTTGAGTTAATTTTTGTGTAGGGGGTGAGGTAGGGGTCCTCTTTCATTCTTTTGGATATGGATATCCAACTCTCCCAGCCCCATTTGTTGAAAAGACCATTATGACTCAGTTCAGTGACTTTGGGGGCCTTATCAAAGATCAGTCAGCCATAGATCTGAGGGTCTATCTCTGAATTCTCAATTCGATTCCATTGATCTATATGTCTATCTTTGTGCCAGTACCATGCTGTTTTGGCAACTGTGGCTTTATAATAAGCTTCAAAGTCAGGGAGTGTAAGTCCTCCCACTTCGTTTTTCTTTTTTAGAGTGTCTTTAGCAATTCGAGGCATCTTCCCTTTCCAAATAAATTTGATAACTAGCTTTTCCAAGTCTGCAAAGTAGGTTGTTGGAATTTTGATTGGGATTGCATTGAATCTGTAGATGAGTTTGGGTAGAATTGACATCTTAATGACATTTAGTCTTCCTATCCATGAACATGGAATATTTTTCCATCTTTTAAGGTCCCCTTCTATTTCTTTTAGTAGAGTTATGTAGTTTTCTTTGTAAAGGTCTTTTACATCTTTGGTTAAGTTTATTCCTAGGTACTTGATTTTTTTAGTTGCTATTGAAAATGGTATCTTTTTCTTGAGTGTCTCTTCAGTTTGTTCATTTCTAGCATATAGAAACATTACTGACTTATGTGCATTAATCTTGTATCCCGCTACTTTGCTAAATTTGTTTATTAGCTCTAGTAGCTGTATCGTCGATTTCTCAGGGTTTTCTAGATATAAGATCATATCATCTGCAAACAATGACAGTTTTACTTCTTCTTTTCCAATTTGGATGCCTCTTATTTCTTTGTCTTGCCGGATTGCCCTGGCTAGCACTTCCAGCACAATGTTGAATAACAGTGGTGATAGCGGGCATCCTTGTCTTGTTCCTGATCTTAGAGGGAAGGCTTTCAGTCTCTCACTGTTGAGTACTATGCTGGCTGTGGGTTTTTCATATATGCTCTTTATCATGTTGAGGAAGTTTCCTTCAATTCCTACCTTTTGAAGTGTTTTTATCAAAAAGGGATGTTGGATTTTGTCAAATGCTTTTTCAGCATCTATTGAGATGATCAATAGATTTTTCCCTTTTGACTTGTTAATGTGTTGTAATACATTGATTGATTTTCTTATGTTGAACCATCCTTGCATGCCTGGAATGAACCCCACTTGGTCATGGTGTATGATTTTTTTAATGTGTCTTTGGATTCGATTTGCAAGTATTTTGTTGAGGATTTTTGCATCTATATTCATTAGGGAGATTGGCCGGTAGTTTTCCTTTTTTGTAGCATCTTTGCCTGGTTTTGGTATTAGATTGATGTTAGCTTCATAAAATGAGTTAGGTAGTGTTCCATTTTCTTCAATGTTTTGAAAGAGTTTGAGTAAGATTGGTGTCAGTTCTTTCTGGAAAGTTTGGTAGAATTCCCCTGTGAAGCCATCTGGCCCTGGGCATTTATTTGTGGGAAGATTTTTGATGACTGATTGGATCTCTTTGCTTGTGATGGGTTGGTTGAGGTCTTCTATTTCTTCTCTGGTCAGTCTAGGTTGTTCATATGTTTCCAGGAAATTGTCCATTTCTTCTACATTATCCAGTTTGTTGCCATACAGTTGTTCATAATATCCTCTTATAATTTTTTTAATTTCTTCAGGATCTGCAGTTATGTCACCTTTTTCATTCATTATTTTGCTTATATGGGTCTTCTCTCTTTTTGATTTTGTCATTCTAGCTAGGGGCTTGTCAATCTTGTTGATCTTCTCAAAGAACCAACTTTTGGTGATATTTATCCTCTCTATTGTTTTTTTGTTCTCTATGTCATTTATTTCTGCTTTAATCCTTGTTATTTCTTTTCTTCTACTTGGTTTAGGATTGGTTTGCTGTTCATTTTCTAGCTTGTTCAGTTGATCCATTAGTTCTTTGATTTTGGCTCTTTCTTCCTTTTTAATATATGCGTTTAGTGCTATAAATTTCCCCCTTAGCACTGCTTTTGCTGCATCCCATAGGTTTTGGTATGTTGTGTTCTCATTTTCATTCGTCTCTATATATTTAGCAATTTCTCTTGCTATTTCTTCTTTAACCCACTGATTGTTTAGGAGTGTGTTGTTTAACCTCCAGGTATTTGTGAATTTTCTAAGTCTCTGATGGTTATTGACTTCTAATTGTATTCCATTGTGGTCAGAGAATGTGCTTTGAATAATTTCAATCTTTTTAAATTTATTGAGGCTTGTTTTATGTCCCAGCATATGATCTATTCTGGAGAAAGTTCCGTGAGCACTAGAAACGTATGTGTATCCTGGTGATTTGGGATGTAATGTCCTGTATATGTCTGTTAAATCTAATTCATTTATCAGATTGTTTAGGTTTTCAATTTCCTTATTGGTCTTCTGTCTGGTTGATCTATCTATAGGAGAGAGTGATGTGTTGAAGTCTTCCACAATTATTGTGGAAACATCAATTGATTCCTTTAGTTTTGCCAGTGTTTCTCTCATGTATTTTGTGGCACCTTGATTGGGTGCATAGACATTTACGATTGTTATTTCTTCTTGTTGAATTGCCCCTTTTATTAGTATGTAGTGGCCTTCTTTGTCTCTCAAAACATCCCTGCATTTGAAGTCTATTTTATCTGAGATTAATATTGCTACACCTGCTTTCTTTTGGCTGTAGCTTGCATGAAATATTTTTTTCCATCCTTTCACTTTCAGTTTCTTTGTGTCCCTGTGTCTAAGATGAGTCTCTTGTATGCAACATATTGATGGTTCATTTTTTTTGATCCATTCTGCGAATCTATATCTTTTAATTGGGGAGTTTAATCCATTTACATTCAACGTTATAACCGTGAAGGCATTTCTTGAATCAGCCATCTTGTCCTTTGGTTTATGTTTGTCATATTTTTCCCCTCTGTCTATTAATATCCTGCATTGTACCCATACTGAATCTCTTTAGTACTGAACCTTTCTCCAAGTCTCTCTGTCCTTTCTTTGTTTCTCTGTCTGTAGGGCTCCCTTTAGTATCTCCAGTAGGGCAGGTCTCTTGTTAGCAAATTCTCTCAGCATTTGTTTGTCTGTGAAAAATTTAAGCTCTCCCTCAAATTTGAAGGAGAGCTTTGCTGGATAAAGTATTCTTGGCTGGAAATTTTTCTCACTCAGAATTTTAAATATATCGTGCCACTGCCTTCTTGCCTCCATGGTGGCTGCTGAGTAGTCACTACTTAGTCTTATGCTGTTTCCTTTGTATGTGGTGAATTGCTTTTCTCTTGCTGCTTTCAGAACTTGCTCCTTCTCTTCTGTGTTTGACAGTGTGATCAGAATATGTCTCGGAGTGGGTTTATTTGGATTTATTCTATTTGGAGTTCGTTGAGCATTTATGATTTGTGCATTTATGGTGTTTAGAAGATTTGGGAAGTTTTCCCCAACAATTTCTTTGAATACTCTTCCTAGACCTTTACCCTTTTCTTCCCCTTCTGGGACACCAATGAGTCTTATATTCAGACGTTTCATATCATCTATCATATCCCTGAGGTCCATTTCGATTTTTTCAATTTTTTTCCCCATTCTTTCTTTTATGCTTTCATTTTCCATTCTGTCATCTTCCAAGTCACTGATTCGTTGTTCAACTTCCTCTAGTCTTGTACTATGAGTGTCCAGAATCTTTTTAATTTGGTCAACAGTTTCTTTAATTTCCATAAGATCATCCATTTTTTTATTTAGTCTTGCAATGTCTTCTTTATGCTCTTCTAGGGTCTTCTTGATATCCTTTGTATCCCGTACTATGGTCTCATTGTTCATCTTTAGTTCTTTGAGTAGCTGCTCTAGGTGCTGTGTCTCTTCTGATCTTTTGAGCTTTCTCTTTTAATAATATATTTATTCTTGATTGTAATTCTTATTAGTAATTGCTGTCCTTTGGCACAAAGACGGCATGATACTGACTGAGAATTTCAATATAAAAATTTCTTCACCATTATTTCCCACTGTTTTTTGTCATTATATTTTAGGTGTGGATTTTGTAAATTTTGTAGTTTTAAAGTACAAATGGATTTACAGAATTGGATTTCTGACACATTTGAACTTACCTTTGTACTCTTATTTGTATTTTCTATTTATTATTTTAAGTGTTTGCTTCTTTTCCTCCCAAATATATCACTAGCATATTCATTATCTCTCTGATTTGGAAATGTGAGAAACCCTTCTGTAGGATTCCCAATCTGTCTGTCAATTTTTGTCTTCTGAGAAACTCTCATAAGAATGAAATTTCCTCCATTAACCACTTCTGGGACAACATCCCATTTTACCATCTTCTCTGATGGTGTTAATTTTATCTAGCTGCCTTATGGCTAATTTTCATATTTATATAGCTTACACAGCTTACAAGTCACTTTGGGACAGTTGGTCAAACTCCCAATCTTTTTTTAATGCACACTCTTTTCAGAATTTTCTGAAAATATATCTGAAGGATGGATTGAACTCACTTCTAGTTTCCTTGTCCATACAGTTTTTCCTCCATTAAAAAGTTCCTTAGGTTAACAAAAGTGAGTGGAGAGTGAGTATTAACATCTTATGCCTACTTACTTATCATAACTGTCAAAAGAGACATGGCCATGGCTTCTTTCTTCATGCAGCATTTAGTCGTCTGAAGGAGGTAAATATTGAATGCAACAAAAACATTTGTATGTACTTGTAAATTTTGATATGTTCCAGAAAGAAAAAAAAAGGGCATCATAGGATAGAGAATTAACATTGGATACCTAATTTAGATAGGGTGGTCAAGGAAGACATTTCTATGTAGTCGATATGTAAGCTGAGGACTCAGTGATGAAATGGAGGTAGATTCTGAAAAGCACAGTAAAAATAGTTCCTGGAAAGGAACAGACATATACCAAGAATTTGAGTCAGGAAAACAAGCTTAATGCAAACTGAAAGAATGTGAGTTTTAATAGGCCCAATGGAAGGGAATTAGGGAATGGCTCTCTTCAATATTAGAGATGTGGGCATGGGCCAGATGATCTTGGCAGTAGAAAGACAGGGTCTTGCTAAGATTCACATTAAAAACAACTTTGTTGCAATATGGAAACTGAATTGGACAGAATCAGATTTTATGGGAATTTCACAGGTTGGGTTCTTTGAAAGCAGATGCTGAGACCAAGTTTGGCATTTGGAAAATTTAGTAGGTATTCATGTCTGCTGAACAGGGGTGGAGGGGAGACAAGCAGTGATGGATTTCTGACAAAGCCTGTGCCAACTTCAGGAGGACCTTTGAAACATGTATGGCCCATCAGAGTTGTCCTGTGGTGGGTCAAAATGGCTGAAATAGCCATTTACTCTGGGCTGCTCTGGTAAGAGGGTTCTCTCCAGGAAGGTGACTCTTTGCAGCTAAGACACATCTGGAAAAGCTGACAGCTGGAGGCTACTGACAAGCTATCCTGAAGTGTATTCTAGATAGCACATCTCTGTTTCCACCACAGTTGTTGTTGAGGGTTAAGAAGAGTAACAAATAACTTGAATTGGATTTGAGCTAATTGAGAGACAGAAGCAGGGGCAATTAAAATAGAATACTTGCTTTATTACCAATTGTTTTAGTTTCACAGCTGCAAAACAAATACATACAATGGGTTAGCTTGAACAGTGGGAATTTACGGCTCATGATTTTGAGGCTAGAAGCTCAAATCAAGACATGAGCAAGGTGATGATATCTCCCCAAAGACTGTGGCATTCTGGAGCTGGCTGCCTGCTATCCTTGGTCCTTGGCTTTCCCATCACATGGCAATGGACATCAGGATATCCTTTCTTTCACCTCCAGGTTCCCTTGACTTCCAGCTGCTTCTTCCTCTATGTGGCTTTGTAATCTGAAGCTTCCAATAATTAAGTATTAAGGCCAACCTCATTCTTTTGGGCCATACTTTAAAATAACATCTTCTAAAGGTCTTCTTTACAATGGATTCACACCCAAAGGAATGGACATATATTAAGAAGATGTTTTTTGCTTTGTGTATATAATTCTACCTACTACAATTCTCTTATAATTTTATTGGATTAAGAGATATTGCTAGCATTTTGGAGGGATTCAAAGAAGAATAAGGTTTAGGGAATTAACTTCAAAGGCTCATAATATCTGATTGATTTCCAGGACTTCAACTACCTTCTACAGATCAATGATTCCTAAATTTTCACTTACGTTTTTGTTCGGAGATCCACCTAATTATAAGCATCTCAATTGTGATGATGCAGCCAATACCAACAACACAGCACCTCATTTTCTACCAATCCAATGTGCCTCTTGTCCACTCCTACCCTGCTCTTCCTCATCATTGATTCATCAGTGATTTGCTGCACTGTCCATTCACTAAGGTTCCCAAGTCAGACAACTATAAATAATGTGTAACTGCTTTTTCCTCACTCTCCATTCTTTATTTTTGCAATAGAAAATACCTTCCCTACATTTAAAGAACATCTTTAAATATCTTCCTCTAGTCACGCTGTCTCAGATCCAAAGGACTCCAATGAAGCTAGAATGTTCTTTCAAAAATGCAAATCTGATATTACTACTCAATTTACACTCCAACCAGAGCTCTCCATGCATCTTTTTATGTAATGTCAGACTTGTTATTATGGCACACAGCCTTTTCATTAGCTCCTTGTATTTCTTCTGTGCCTATTAAAGCATCTATCACTTTCCATTGATATACTCTGTCTACTAATCCTGCTCCACCTTCCCCCTGCCAGAAGTTAGATTTCCTGTGTTCTTTTGTTGGAAACCCCAGTGTCTTGATGTTTATGCTGAAGGAATATGTAAGAAAGCAAGATGGAGAATGTATGGCACTCACACCCTATACTAGTAATTTTTTAAATGATGGTACATAAGTTGTTGCTCCTAAAGAGATATACTTCATATCACTCTTTCAAAATAGGCATTAACTTCATTAAAATTATCGGTATTTCTTCAATATTTTTGGTAACATTTTTGTAGCATTTAAGCCCACATTGAATATATAGTTATCTTTCTGATTAAAAATGAGCCATATTTGAATCTCCTTCAAAGCATAACGGAAACAAATTTACATTTCACTGTTTTCAGTTTGAAAGTTCTTCAAAATAATTGCCTCTAAAAAATATAATGTCTTCTTTTCTTCCTTTCAGTTTTCTTCTTTAATGTAAACACTAAAATAATGCAAAACCCTTGTAAAATTATCAAAATCAAATTATAACTTAAAAGAAGCACATACCGTAGTTCCTGAAACATAGAACTCATAAATGTTTGCACCATTTATTTGCTATTCTTTCCAAAAGTAAAGCCTAGAATCCTCAGAATATATTCCCTCTTCCTTTCATAAACTTATCAAATGCCCCTTTTCATGCAGTGTGTTTTTCCTTCAACATCATTTTCTAAATTCTTGGCTCTTTCAGAGTTCCATTCAACTCCCCCTTTATGTATTTTTATGGATTCAAATGTATAATGGATGATTCCTAACTCATGAAGGAAGGTCTTAATTTTTAAATGTTTTGGTTCAAGGTATGAAATTGGGTACATTGCATTCACAATTTGCATATGTTTCTGTTCAAGATATATTTGTTTTTTACCCATATAAGGGGAATGGGTTGATGGAATGTGATAAACCAAGCTCTATCCCTTTCAGATATGAATCAATGTGTCAATTGTCCTTAAGACAAATGTCCAAATAAACAGAGAGATCGAAGACTCCCGAAAATTATAAATTTTTTGTCTCATGAAGATTCCCTAGGAGTTGTTCTGGTCTCTACGGCCCTTACTTTCTCTTTCCTCACTGCTCTGATTTTAGGACTATTTATTCACTATCGAGACACTTCCATTATCAGATCAAAGTACTGAAATCGAAGTTACCTTCACTTTGTTGCCTTATGCTCTGTTTCCTCTCCTCCTTGACATTTATTGGTCAGCCCAACTCAGTAACCTGCATCCTGAGACAAACATTCTTTGGGGTTATATTTTCTGTGGCTGTTTCTGCTGTTTTAGCAAAGACCTTCATTGTAGTTGTGGCCTTCAAAGCCATCAACCCAGGAAACACATTACATGTATGGAAGGTGACCCAATTCTCAAATGCTATAGTCTATACTGGCTCCCTCATACAAGTTTATATCTGTGCATTCTGGCTGGGAACCTGTCCCCCTTTCCCCGACACAGACACACAATCTGACTTTGGTCAAATCATCCTTCAGTGTAATGAGGGGTTCACTACTGCCTTCTACTGTGTTCTGGGTTACTTGGGCTTTCTGGCATTACTGAGCTTGACAATTGCTTTCCTGGCCAGATGGCTGCCAGACACTTTCAATGAAGCAAATGTGATCACATTCAGCATGGTGGTTTTCTGCAGTGTGTGGATTTCTTTCATACCCACCTACCTGAACACCAAAGGCAAAGCAATGGTGGTTTTGGAAACATTTTCAATCTTGGCTTCCAGTGCTGGCTTATTGGGTTGTATATTTCTTCCCCAAATCTATGTGATTCTATTGAGATCAGATAGGAATTCAAGAAAAAAAAATTACTTGGAAAAATCCCTTCCCAAAGGCAAAGCAACTAATGTTTAAACTGCATCATTGCTATGAAACAGCCAATAATAAAACAAAAATTCAAGATGTAGCATGAGATAAATGCATTTCAGTAAAACAATGATAATGACTCTTTTAAGAAGGAGTACCATTATTGTTGGAGACAGCACTTCATAGTGCATAAAAGCTCTGCATTCAGAGAGAAAAATGTTCAAATTTAGCACCACTCCAGGCCGATGCTGAATTTCATTTTGTTCAATTAGTGTTTCGTTGAATCACAATTTTCATATCTCTAACAACATGTAGTAAATTAACAGTTCAGACAAGGATATAAAAATGATTAAAAGAAATAATAATGGGCACTCAAAAATGTGTTTCCTTTCTCTTCATCTTACTCTGGTTTTTATTTGCTTCATATGTAAGTAAAAATTAATGTTTACAGAATTATAGGTTCTAGTGGTAGAAAACATCAGTGATCTCTGATTCTCCCTCACTGAACTACTTTTATAGAGGAAATGATATAAAAATTTGATCTCTGAGCTATGAAAATAATATTCTGTCCTCTTCCATGGGCTCTGGTGAATCTCATAGTTCAAAGCTTAGGTAAATTCCTGAGGGAGACAAATGGAGCAACTCAGGGAAAAGACGGAGCCTTATCACTGAGGGTGTCCATCACATAGCTAGAGAAACTGGACTTACTGACATAGGATCCCACACTTATTTAAAGAGAGTTGCTTTCTAATATAGACAGATTTTTCAAACACTTTGTCTTCTACCTCTCCTCACTAATGAAACATGATACCACCTACATTATGTTAAATTACTATTTTAGTATCTCAGGCTGCCCAGGCAAATACCATGGAATGGTTCAACTTAAACAATGGGAATTTCTTTGCTCATGGTTTTGACTCCTGAAAAATGGCAAAATTGAGGCATCCTCACTGCTGTCTCTCCTAAGAGTGTGACATTCTGTGGATGCCTGCCAGTGATTCTGGAGTCCTTTGTTTGTCACATGAAAAGAACAAGGACTCGTCTCATGGTTTCTCTTTTCTCTTCCAGGTTCAGCTTCTTGCCTCCTGTGGCTTTCTCTCTCTCTCAAAGTCTCAATGTCATTTTCTCATAAAGGACTCCAGTAATAGGATTAAGACTCATGCTGATTGAGAGTTAAGTTCATAACTTACCGAAGTATCCTCCTCAAATGTTCCTGATTATAATGGGTTCACTTCCTCAGGACTGGGTTAGATTTAAAAACATATTTTTCTGGGGTGGATACACCTTCAAACCACCACACTCTACTCTCTGGCCCTAAAAAGACATGTACTTTCTACATGAAAAATGCACTCATTTCATCAAAACATCCTAGAAGCCTTAAGTCAATTCAGAAACAAGGCTTAGTACAAAGTCTCATCAAAAGCTGTCACAGGTGTGGTCTGTCCTGGGGCAAAGCCCCCTTCATCTGTGGAGCTAAGAAACCTAGAGAGCAAGTTATCTGCTTTTCATATACAATGGAGGGACATGAATAGGATAAACACTCCAATTCCTGTAGGGAGACACTGGAAGGGAAACAGAAGTCATGGGTTCCAAGCAATTCTGAAACCCAGTAGGACATACTCCATTAAATTTCTGGGTCTGAGAGTCATCTATCACATGATGCTTTTCCTCTTAGCCTGATGGAGCAACAGGTCCACACCTTCCAAGAGCCTGACAGTGGCCAAATTCTCCCTAAACACTGGGGTGACGGCTCTACCCTCTCCAAACACCTGGATGGTGACCCGATTCTCTGCAATCACTGTGGACAGGCCCTACCCTCTCAGAGCACTGGGATGCTGGCCAGACTGGATCAATTTTCAGTTAAACTGTCATGTGGTACAATATTCTCTGGGGATTGATTCAGTAAGGTTGAATCATTTAGTCTAATAAGTGTTTGCCAGATTTTTCTATGTATAGGAATGACCATTGTTTGACTGAATTTACTCAATAATTGCATGTCTTAAGTTTGATGGTTCAAACAAATTTTTAGCCTTTAACTTGTATGGCCTTTTGAATTCATTCTTTATTAATCCCCAGGCATTAATTTGAAATTTAGGCATTACCCAGACAGAACTTGTTGACACTTGAAGGAAGAGGTTGGAATTCCCACTCTGAACTGTCTCCTGGCCTCCTACTTGCCATGTGCAGCTGCCTCACTCTAGTGAACTGGAATATTCCAAACACAGTTTTCATCCACAGTCACAATTCTAATTGGAGCCAGGTACAAAACCCAAGGGCAGTAACTTCCTAAGGACTATAATATTTACCTGAAGGTGACAGGGAGAAATAAAGAGACCAAAGTGATAGTGGAAATCACAGGCCCTGTTAGAAGTGTCAACTCTTGCATCAGTTTCAGCACAGTGTTAAAATAAATTCTAAGAGGCACAGTCATTATGTTGCTAAAGTTTGAGTGGTACACTAAAGTTTGCCACTGCTCCCATTATGTTTGCTAGTATGTGTTTTCCTAGTCCTGGATGGGGATTTTCTATTTCTGTTCTATGCCTTTATAATGACTCTTGAATGTGCAAGCTCTGTGCTTTGAGGCAACACCCAATGCTCTAATTCTCTACCTTCCACATGATTCTGTAAATCAGAACCTAAGTATGGCATGTCCTGTTCCTTCCAGACCTGTGTCCAGTGACTATGCTGAGGTGTCCTTGACTGTTAGAGACACACAGAGCTACACCTGGACCTTTTAGGGTAGGACCACTAAAGGCTACTCCATGATGTGGTAAGAACATCACTCAACTGATAGGTTGGTAGGAAATAAAGGTTCCTCTGCGAAATGTGCTTCAGGACATATCAACTCATATTGCTTTAGTTAAAGTCTGATCCTCTCATACATGGTGCATTTCCTGTCTCCTCATATGCTGAACTCATACATGACTCTAAGAGATCAATTTTCAGTAAACCTGTAAGCATTTCTGCTTCTAAAGAGCTTTACCTATGAATAAAAGACACAGAGTTATAACTAACACCATTGTTGTTGAGACTTCTAATTATATTTCTTTTCACCTACCAGAGTAATTCTAGGTGTTGGGAAATGGTTTCTTCAACAGGGGACAACTGGAACAGAGAGACTTGCTGGGGTATAGCTTCCTCTGTGGAGAAAAGAACAGAATGTTTATTTAAAAGACACAAAAAACATTTTCTTTCTTTTACTTTCATCTCTCCACTCAAGAGAACATATAATCTAAAGGTAAAAATTAAGCTTCTTTTTAGCATCTGGAAACTAAGTGGTAGAGTGTGAATTTAGTGAACAAAATTGCCCAGTAAAAATGAAGGGAAGGAAATTAAGAAATACATGATAGGACACAAATAAAGTAAAAAAAAAAAAAAAAAAAGGCATTTATCTTTATCCTTAAATTGATTTGAGAGACACAATAGAAAAAGAAATAAAAGTCATGAGATCTACATTCTTTTTTTAAATTTGTCACTTACCACTAGCTAGACATGGAGGTGACAGATAAAAGTAATGGAATAACTCAGTAGCTATTTTGATTTAGGAAGGCATTATTATTTTTTCTTTATAAATTAAGAACTTGAAATCTAGAAATTTTAAATGATTTGGCAGATACCAGAAATGTAGACAAAATTCCCCAATTTTTTATCAAGAAACCTTATCCCCTGCTCCCCACCTTCTACACTGCCTCTAGTGAAATGTTAGGTCAGTGACTTCATCTTTCAGGGAGTTAGATTTTTCAGGCAGAAAATAAGGATTGTGATATGCTATTCCAGACTCTTTCCACATCTAAATTCTATCACTGTATTAGTCACTCCTTTCTGGATTATGCCTCTGCTTGCCATTAATAGAAACTATCCAATTTCCAAATGTTGGGAACTGAGGGTTAAGGCAAAACCCCAGAAGCTGGAGAAATGCTGTTGAAGCAGGATTCAGTAATGTTGATGCAGAGATCTTCTGCATTTCAAAGTCGTAGATACTAGGGAGACTATGGAATCAAAGTAAAACCAAACCTGTGCTTTTCACTTATAAAGAATAAATATAGAAAGAGCCTGGGAATGGTATATATGGATGCTGGCTTCCGGTCTTCCCTGGCGTCCATGAGATAAACCAGGTTGCTGGAAATTATGTAAGAAACTCAAAGAGGCTCTTGATAGTAGCTCAACATTTTACATATTGCCAAGATTAGGACCAGAGAGGATAAAAGACCTGCTCTAAGTCATCCAGCTTGTACATGATAGAAAAATATTTTTTATTCCAATTTCCTGCTCTTTTCCAAATATATTTTCTTGTTATAACACACTGCAAGACAGTTTATAGGTTCCGAAGAGCTAGAACCAAAATCATTGCCATGACTGTAAAAGAGAAGGAGATTATGATAAGTTAAAGTCTCATGGAAGAAGTAGGACTCAAAGTCAATCCTCAAGGAAGAGTAGATTTTGATAATAGGAGAATATTCCAGGAGCAATAATCATGCCTAATACAGCCTAAAAGAAAGCCTTACATAGACCAAGCTGTCCTCAAATTAATTTAATTTTATCCCAGTACAAAGATCAAAATTATTTAAATGATACAAAAATATTCAATATCCAAGAATATAAAATTTATAGTATCTGGCACTAATAAAAGTTTAGCACGCATGCATATGATGAGGAAAAAAATTAATCAATGGAATCAGAGCCAGAAATAATACAGATAATAGAATTAGTAGACCAGGAAACTAAAAATACTATTTTAAATATATTCCATATTTTCAAGACAGCAACATAAAACAAGAGCATATAGAGAAGATACAATGGAACATATAGAAAGACCCAAGTTCAGTTTCAAGATATACACGAAAAATATGTAGGATATCATTAGAGCAGATTTGACATTGCTGAAGAAAAGATAATTGAACATGAAGCACAACATCCTTCAACTGGGATTAGTCTGATGCTTGCCTCATGATTAGACCAGGGTTATGAGTTTTGGGGAAGTAGACCAAAGAGGTAAAGTGCCGTTCTCAGCATATCACAGGTACATACCATTGATATGACTTATCACTACTGTTGTTAATCTTGATCATGTCTAAAGTAGTGTTTATCAGATCTGCCCACTCTTAAGTTAGTCTTTTCTCTCCTGTTCCTTACTGGAGCTTTTTTGGAGGAAGCCACTATGCATTGTGCACACATAACAAATGGGAATTTTTTTTTCCACCTGCTCAAGGATGGAGTATCTGTATATATTATTTGGAATTGTTCTATAGGAGAGATTTGTCTATTCCGTCCCATTAATTTATTTATTCAGTTGTTTATTTATATCAATAGAGATTCATGGACATTTATTTTATACTTTGGATTACAATCCAGTACTACATTATTTATTTTGTTGTTCATGTTGGTACAGCTTTGCCCATTGGGAGCTCTTTTGGTTGGCTCTTATGTCTCTCTGACATACTCACATCATTGGGGCTTTTTATTTAAGCACTTTCTTACTTTCTGGAACTCTAACATGTTTTAGGCTCATCTTCCATGTTTTCTGCCCCAATTCTGGAATCATCCATTTCTTCAACATACCCTGATTTCTTCTGTCAGAGCATGGCATTAGAGACCAAAATCTGGGTGCTTAGAGTTTTATACCATTTGTAATCAACCATCTGAATACTTTCACCCAGATTAACGGTCTCAGGACTTTTGCATCTTCTTTATTCTTATTGTTCACTTCTTTCTGAAGAATCCACTCTTTGTTAATCATTAAGATGATCTGAAACATCTTCCCCTCGCATCATGGTGTCTCCTCAAAAATAAAGCCACAAAAGGAGCCTTAGCAGTAGGAACCTTTTTATCACATCATCAGTCATCATCGGGGAAGAAAAGACTTAAAAAATATACCTGAGCCCTGTCATGATTTCCAGTACTACATGGTCGGACCCTGCAGATTCCCTGGAAGGCAAAATCTACTTTGAGGAGTACAGAAGTTATAGAGAAGAAAGAGAAACCTATGAGAAGAAAAGTCTTCAGGAAAAAGGAAAGTTATCACTTGAAGAAAATCCAATGACTGAATTTCCATTATCATCGGGGATTGACTCTACCAAATCTCAAAACAAGGATGTGAATGAAGGAGAAATGTCAGATGGAGCCAGGCCTTTGCTTCCATGCTTTCTGAGAATGAAGAGGAAGAGGAAGAAGAGAAAGAAGAGGAAGAGGAGGTAGAAACACCTGAACAACCCACTACTGATGATGTGTTTGTATTGGAGATGGTTCTCAGTTATGAAAGTAAGAAAATAATGAAAGAGAAATGGTCTTGAAGTAAACTTTCCAGAGCTCTGAGTGGTCTCATGGGTTCAGTCAACATTCACTTTGCTTGAGGAAAATGCAAGGAGGAGATTTTGAAATACATGGAAATCATAAGACAAGCTCCTCTGGCTTATGAGCCATTCTCTACTCTTGCCATGATATATGAGGATAAAGGTGATATATTAGTTAAGGTTCTCTAGGGAGACAGAATCAATAGGAGATATCTGTAAATATAAGATTTTATATAAGTGTCACGCAACTGTGGGGATGCACAAGTCCAAATTCTGTAGGGCAGGCAGCAAACTGGCAACTCAGATAAAGGTGTTGGATGAACTCCTCAGGCAGCAAACAGGCAACTCCGATGAAGGTGTTCAATGAACTCAGGAAATGCTTTGCTGGCTAGCTGAAGAAGAAGTGAAGGTCCTGTCTCTCTATCTCTTCCTTAAAAGTCTTCAACAGATTGGATTAAATCCAGATGACTGAATCCTCTCATTGTGGAAGACACACCCTTTATTGATGTAATCAGTCACAGGAGTAATCAATTGACCGGTGATTTAATAAACCAGCTTTCTGGTTTATTACCCACCCACAAATATCCTTGCAGTAACGGTTAGGCCAGTGGAGACAGACACCTGGGCACCATCACCTGGCCAAGTTGACACATAAATCTAACCATCATAGGTGACATGGATAAATGATTGCAAATAAATCAAAACGTGATGCTGCACGTTTAAACCACAGTGACACAGAAGAATGGGCTATAATGTCAGAAATGTCTCTAGAGCAAGACAATTTTAAGCAGGCTATTTTTTGCTATACAAAAGCCCTTAGACATGAAATTACTTATGTCTGTTACCTGTGGGAGCCTTTATGAACAGATGGGAGATCATAAAATGGCAATGGATGGTTCTAGACACATTTCAAACCTTTTGTCTACATATGATGAAAAATATTTTATACAATTGGCTAGAGATATGGCAGAGTTACAATGAACCCAATGAACTCACTTTAGTTATTAACATTATCGAAAAAGCTTTCAAAACACCAAGGCCTTGATGTTGACAGAGCAGCTGAGTTCTACATTTCAAAAAGCCTTATGAAAAATCTCTGGAGGTAATTACATATTTTTATGGTACTGTGCTGGTGAAAAAAAAAAAAGAAAAAAAACCCTGCAGAAAAGAATAAAGCTTGTGACATTATCACCTGCGGTACACCTGATGGAGTGCCAGTAGATATCACAGTGAAACTGATGGTCTGTCTTGTACATTTTATGGATGATGGTGAATATCATTCTGCACTTCCCCTCCTTAGTGCACTAATCTGCTCTGAAAAGATACAGTGTTGCATTACTTTGGCTTTGACATGCAGAATGTTTAAAGGTCTTAGGCTATATGGATCTTGTTGCAGAAAGCTATGGCAAGTGGTTGATCTGGCTCCCCTCCATTAGGATGCAAGAATTTCAAATTTTACTCTTCAGCAGCAGCCAGGTCTATCTGAGAAAGTCTGGAAGCTCTGGAATCAATGAATGATCCAGATGCTTTAGCACAGGATGCAAATGCTACATAGCTGTAATTGAAGTTACTGCTTCATTGTTCTTCTCTGTTGTTTTCACAAGGCAAAATGTGTGGTTATGTGCATACCTTACTTACCATGTTGGTCATGCTTTTAATGGTAACAATGAATAGAGCCCAATTCTGTTTGATATCAAGTTCCAAATCTGGAGAGACTCATCTTTAACAAATTAAAATGTCAAGGTGCAAAATATCAGACAACAATGAACAAGAGATCAAGAGACAGCAAATAGTGATGCAAAAGCAGTATTTGCTATACTTATAAGTGTCTTGACAGAAGATGACTGGTGGAACCTTCTGTTGAAGGCCATATACTCCTTGCGTGATCTATCCCAATTTCAAAAGGCTGAGTTACATGTGGATTCTTCATTGGAATATTATTCATTTTATGATGACAGGCAAAAATGCAATGAACTAGAATTGTTTGCTCTCTTCTGCAATTCTAGACAAAAATTTCAGAAAGCATATAACTATATCAGGATAATGGTGATGGAAAATGTCAATAAAAATTGGGTCTGGAACATTTTCAATCAAGTTACTATTCACTTGTAAGATGTACAAGATCATTGCTTCTGTCTTCATTAAATTTTGAAAAACCAGATAATCATGCCCTCTGTGTCTCAGATGGACACAATGCATTCATCTCATAGATCTAAGCATGTTTTTGGACAGGATGTTCAAGCCTTTTGCTTCCATCCCCATAAACCTCTCTATAGCCTCTGAATAGGCTTAACCTCTATTCACATGGCATCTCAGAAGTATGTGTTAAGGAGACATGCTCATATTGCACCTGGCATTTCCTTTCTTAATCGATACCTCAGCCTACGTGGGCCTTGCCTGGAATCATTTTACAATTTGGGACATGGCTTTCCCCATTTGGTGCTGATTCATCTTGCAATCCATTATTACCAGAAGGCCCTGGAGCTTCCTCCATTTGTGGTAGATGGTATAGAAGTTGACCAATTAGACCAAGAGACATTACCTACAACTTGTTTCTCAGTTATCAGAGCAGTGGGAATAGTGGAATGGCTCAAAATTTTGTTTACCTATGGTTCTATATAAGGCATCTCAACTGAGAAAAGAGCATTGGACAGCTGCTGTGTGTGGACCAATACCTCCTGTCTTAGGGCTATATTATTCTTAATCCAAAATGGAAATGATAGTTTCAGAATTCTTTGATAATATATTGCATTTTGGCATATATGGTGATATTTTGTCATATATGCAAAATTATCATTCCTGCAGGAATTTTTTTGGATGTTCCGTCATTTCCCTTTAGCATTCTATAATAAAATTGTCTATAAAGCAGATCTGTACAATGTTTGCCTTTGAGCTAGCATGCAGTTAAATTCACTGTTTTTTTTAGTCACACTATGTATTCATCTGTACATTTAATAATCTATATGAAGCACCCACTATATACCATGCACTGTGCTGGGTGCTGGCAATGCAGAAATAAACAAGACAGATACGATCTCTTCCTCATGGCACTTACAAATTATACCACTGAATACTGAGATACAGTTACTGCTCAATACAATTCTTTAAATACAGAACATGAGCATGCATTTATTTGAAGTAAATGTTTATTACATTTCTATATACATCATAATTGTTTTCTATCATACATTTCTTAGTGTTCTGTTACTGTTGCTAGAGGCACTTTTTAAACATTGAAAAAGACGTTGCCTATTAAAAGAAAGACAAATTGGGTCTTTTATGATGCCAAGGCAGTTACGTAACTTAGCTTCTATCAAAATCATTTAAAATGGTTTTGTGGTAAAAAAAACAAATGCTTGATTTAATCTTTTAATTTTCACTTGCAAGTACATTAGACACATGTAAGACCTGGGATGCAGGCTTAATTCATTCAGACTGCTCTGAGGCAAATAAAAAACTGCACTATGTATTTGTGGTTCCCTAAAAAAATAATAGAAAAGAGTGGATCATGTCAATAATATGGCATGTTTTCCACTCCAAGATCACTAGGAATATAGGAGAGTCTGAAGAAGTTGTATATAAGGAAGAAGGTATTACTGAAGTAAAAAAAAAAAAATTATCTCAACTATTGTATGTTCTTGAATCTAAGGTGACAATACCTGTTAGGTATATTGTCTAGGTTTAAAAGTAGCTTTTTAGGGGAAAATAAATGCTTAATAAATGTGCATATGGATGAAAAGACAGGATCAAAGAAATACAGTGGGTGCTTTTAGAAATTTTTACAACTGTATAAAACTGTATATGTAACTTTTAAGTACGGAACTTTATTTTTGTACTTAAAAAAAACCTGGGTATCATTGTATAAGCAATCCAAAGTTGTGTTCTTTTCTACATCTCAGCAACCTCAAAAGGAGGAATTCAATTAATATTTTCTCTTCAAATGATGCTATTAAGGGAAAGAAAAGAGAAGTCACAGACTACGAGAAAATATTTCCAAATCTCATATTTGATTACACATTTTTTATCCAGAATATGGAAAGAACCCTCAGAACTCAGTAAGAAAAAATAATGCAGTTAAAAATGAGTAAAACTTTGAATAAGACACCACGCAAAAATATGATATACAGATGGGAAATAAACACATGGAAAGAATGTACCTCCACACCATGGGAGTAAACCCCTGCCCCAAACAGTCCTATATGTAGTGTAACCTCCCGCATCTGATTGTTGTCACTGGAGTCTGAGGAGTCTTTAGGGTGGAGTAAAATTGCAGCTGGCCTTGCAAGGAAGGTACACATTAATGTTGTTGGATTTGGGGATCTTTTTATTAGATGATCATTTATTTCAGAGTAGTTGGCACTCAATCAGGGCAGAATGTTATGCAAATAATGGAAATTATTTTTTGAGATCTTTCCCTGTGCCAAGGACTCTTCAAAACTCTTATGTTTAGTGGCAGATGCTATTGGTAGCCTGGACAGGAGCCTTTTCATTCCCATTTCTGCTTTGTGATTCCAGCCTGCCTTCTTGGATAGAGGCTAAAAAGGACAGACATTTTCCTTCCCAGCTTAAGTGTGAATGTTGATGTGACACAGTACATCATGAGAGTTAGCACTTACACTCACTTACTGTTGGTCTGACACTATCCTAAGATCTTTACATGTATTTGTTATTTAAACCTTATACAATACAATATAATATAATATACCATATTATTCCCATTTTGCAGGTGAAAAGCTGAGACTTAGATTGACAAAGTCATTTGTCCAGGGCCCATAGGTAGTCAGGGGCAGAGCCAGGACCAGGCAGTTTAGCTCTGGAGTCCAAGCTGTTAACTGCACAAGACAGCCTCTCAGGGAGACACGGGGAGGTCTGCTGGTAGAAATTCGGGAAAAGTGTGTTCTTCTTGCCCTAAACAGAGATATGCAAGGGCAGGCTGCTTTCCTCCTTTCTTCATGCTTTTGAAGACACCTGTGTGCACCATCAGGACATAGCACTGACAGCGCAGTGGGGAAGTTAGAGCAGAAAGGTGGGAGGAGTTTGAATTCCTTGAAATCTACAAGGCACTCAACAAATCTTTGGGCCATCTAAGACTAAAGTTGTTATGTGATAGAAATGTTGACCCCTATTTTAAATGCCAATTTTACTTAGGTATTCTGTTTTTTACAGCCAGAATATACTAACGGATACTCATGTATTATTTCATTTCATCCTCAATCCAACCATGTAAAAAAAATTATTTCTATTGTTCTTGTTTTACAAATGAGGGAACTGAAGCCTCAAGAGCTTACCTTGCTTAATTTACACATTCTCTCTATTCTTAAATCTGTCTCAACTTGCCTTGCTGCCTGTTGTCAAAGTCATCCATCCTAAGACTACCAGGAACACATCTGTAGTTAAACCACATTGTTTATTTCTCTTTGCAGAGGGAGAAAATGCACACCAAGGGGAACTCTGGGGTATCTCAGAAAGAAGGTGTTGGAAAGGATTTATTATAGGATTTGAGCGTGTTTTTTTATTTTTTATTTTTTGGAGTTTAAGGAATTGGGGATTTGCTGTAGATGGATGTTGTCAGGAAGCAGGGATAATTCTATGATTGTTTATCTTAAGAAATGCTCTCTAAAAGGAAGGAAGACTAGTGAGAGGCTTTACCTGTATTTACTTCTTTTGCTTTCTTTCTTCCCCCTCCCTTAATCCATGTCTAAAGTCAATCATTACCTTTGAAGTTCTGAGAACACACTGTTTCATTTTTTCCTATGTATTTATCTTCTTGACATATATACAATATTTGGAATAAACATTCTTTGATAAACATTTACATTGAGATTTCCTTAAGCAGGAAGTATATTATTTTAAAGACAATGTCAGTAGTAACTAGTATACCAGAGAAGCTATAGTGTTTGAACATTTTTAATTTTCCATTCTACCCCTTCCTCTAAAAAATTTTCTCATTATGTAAATTCTCTTAAACGTAATTTTAAATTACTAATCAATTAAATGGTAAAGAACAGCCCTTAAAATTTTATTGCAATGGGATATCAAAACTAGTTGTAGTAAAATGGCTGAAGATTCCACACTTTAGAATATTCTGAAGCCTATTCCAATTTTCCCCTTTGGAAATAAATTGATTGCTCATAAAAACTTCCGAGTTTTATTTTCCTAAGAAAGGAATCTTCTGGGGACAGGAAATATGGATGAACTGATTTGCTGCAATATAAGACCACAATAAGCCTTTATTCCATATATTGTAAAATTTGATGAGAATCAGGGCTGATGTCAGGCTTACACAGCACTCTTGTATTTCTCAGACAGAGTGCGCCCCTTGAGTATGTATGCATTAATGGTGTACAGGAAGAACAATACACAGAGAGTCATGATAACCACTGAGAGTGTAGCCAGAAGTATGATGGACATCATCTTCTCCTGTGTCCCCATGACCACGCATGGATAGGGCCCACAACACATGTGGGTACTGCACCAAATGGGTTTTCTAATGAGTGGTAGGTGATAGTGAAGAAGGATGACGAAGAATATCACCTGTATAGATAATTGTACCAGAAAGTAGACAAGATACATTGCCAACAGAGGCCTTTCCTGGGATAAGTAAAAAATTATCTCCTTTTTCACCTCTACATGATCTTCTTTAAAAACAATAGTGTCATTGGGCTTTTCTTCATCTAAAGATTGCTTCTTAAACTTCTTGGTCTGCTTATGAAGACTCTGAGAGACAGAAAACTCCATCACAAAGAAGACGGAAGAAAAGACGAAGCCAACCACATACCAAACTCCTACTACAGATGTGGTGAAGTGGTTTTCATAGCACTCTGCTAGGCAAGCTTGAGAGATATTCCCATGGCACTGGAAGTCCTGGTACAGGTGTATCCAGGTGCTTTGCACTACGTACACAACCGAAACATAAAGTCCTATAAGACTGAACCACAGTGGCCGTCCAATGTAGAAGTTTGTGGG
Source organism: Choloepus didactylus (assembly GCF_015220235.1). NCBI lineage: Eukaryota > Metazoa > Chordata > Mammalia > Pilosa > Megalonychidae > Choloepus > Choloepus didactylus. Next base: position 124,850,032 of record NC_051314.1, read on the forward strand.
GTCCTTGATCATCTTCAGTATGGCAGGGACCATACCCCCCATTGACAAGTCAGGCATTTTTGGAAGCTACAAAGGCAAAAGTAAAGTGGCATCATGAGGAAATAATGACTGACTTTTAGTACACTTACACAGTCTCTATTGTTTTCAGTGTAAATGGGAAAGGAAGAATTAAAATGAGAGATATGGAGTTCATTTGTCAGAAAGGGGGATAAAGAAACAAAGATTGTGGCATAGTCAGCTACACTGGAAGAGAAGTACAAAATCCTCTTACCTGACAAATCTGAGTATAGCAATAAAGATCATAGCAGACTGGACAAGAGAAAAAGAGGGAGAATACATGGTGCCATCTTATTTCAAATTTCTCTGACTTTTATAAACAATTTTACTGGAGAGCCCCTTTTATTTCTCTGCAAATTATTATAAGAAACTGTGACGCTTTTGGGGAAGCAGTGGTACCATAATACTTTGTACATAATCAGCTATGAAAAGAAAGGACTTCAAGATATGTGATCCCTCTTCAATTTCTTCAGCAGATTATCTTGCTCAAAAATAACTTTCTGATGCTCTTTCTGAATATAATCCTTCTCTTTGGGTCTATCAGTAATTTGTCCAACTTTGCTTTGTGTCATGTTTCTTCTAACACCAAGTAGAGGAAATAGGCAAAGAAAATAATTTTATATCATGGGTAATAGAGCAGGCCTACTCTACTACATATAAATCCCTTTTTATATCTAAAAAGAAAGAAACAAGCTGAATTCCATGATGGAGATAGCACCTAGTTCAACATCATCATGAAGTCAAAGTCAAATACAGAAAGGTGAAAATTCTGTGCTATTAAACAATGTATTATTAAACAATGTTAGTATTATTAATTAAGGATATTTCACTTCCATTCTTCTTTACTCTAGACTCTAGACACTTGTGAACTTGCTTTCTTTCTTTCTCTCTCTCTCTTTTTTTTTTTACTAACTTCTTTTCCTCACAGGAAGAAGGAAACAAATGAGGAAAAATACTATTGATAAAAAAAAGTTTTTTTTCTCTTCCTCCTTTGTTTGACATTTCTTGAATTAACTGGCACTAAATGGTATTCTTAAAAAGCTATATATTTTAGCTGTTTCAAGAGTCATAGTTTAAAGAAGTAGTCAGAGATCACTGACAAATGTAATTTATCTTATTTATCTTATCACGCCATATTCTGTTAGAATATTTTCCTGAAGAAAAGGAACACGAAGTAATAGGCTTTGATCCAGGAAAGAATTCAGCACGATGTTCAGAGTAGGTGCTTCTATGAGGGTACTCAATGTCTTAGGTGATTGGAGTGCTCCAATGGAAGTTCAGGAGACTATCCAAGGAAATATACCCATTTCATTATATTTTTTTATCATTTTTTCATTTACTAAATGCTTCTAATTTTCCTTGATCGGTCTCTTTCTCACCCCCTTTAATTTACTAACCTCTTTCTAAACTTTATTAAGCCCTCTGCATAGCTATCTCTCCTGATTACTGTTATCACAAACTCTCAGTGTTATTTCTTCTTTTTTTAATCTATGTACCAACCTGTGCCAATCAACCCACTCCAGCCAACAGTACAGTTCCAACTGTCATGGAACTCCTGTAGGTATCTGTTTAAATGTGCTCAAGGTAAGTCTTTACCACTTCCCTCTGCAATATGCCTATCTGAGACAGGTTAACTGAAATGATTAGTGTCATTTCAGCCTCCTCCCAAAGCCTACTTTTCCAAAGTTAATCCCCAGACTGAAAACTTGTTTCTGATTACCCAATGAGGATGGATGGATCAGTTTTTATGATTGCTGTCTACTGAGAGAACAGCTTGAATTTCTTGTTTGCATTACATCATGCCGCTCAGCTCAAATGTTCATTGATTCACAGTTGTCTTGAACATCAAACACAGTTTTGAGTATAGAAAAATGAATGAGTCTGTTCTTGTGTTTAATTACTGATTTGATAGTGTAAAGAGTGTTTTTTCCCCTATAATTTATTTCGCCCTATGTGGTTTGCATAACTCAGTATTCCCTTCTATAAACTAGAAAGATATTGTTAGAACAATTGCAATCTGCCGACAGCCAACAGCTGCCTTAGTGCTCCCCACCAGGTGACCAAGGCTCTGTGGGGCCTGCATCACAGTTTGACTTCTTTCTTCAACTCTTACCCACCCCAGCTTCCTTTAAGAGGTGTTTCTCCCTGATAATAATTTTGACCCTCAATTCTGTCTCAGCATTTGCTTCTGAGAAGCCCAATTGGCAACACTCTTCTCCAAATCTTTGGAAGTCCAGGAGTCAAGCCAGACCCACAGAGAGCAGCATTCTTTCACCCCCAGCTTCATATATATACTTGGAAGTCAAGAGCTTTCTAGAACTCACTGTGCTTAATCCTTGTCCTAGAGCTCTCTGAAGATCAAGTCTCACCTGGCAGAGAGAAGTGAAAGGTTTGCATGAACTGTATCTCTGTGAACCCCTGCTTGTACTGCCAAGGCCCTGTTGACTTGGTGATTCCTGCTGCTGCTCAACCTAGGAGAGCTGAACGCAGCAAAATTATAATTGGACAGGAGACAGGATGCAATCAGAATGCAATATTCCCAGGATCCCTTGTAACATTTTGGATAATTTAAAATTATTTTCCCATTTCTTTTAGTACACTTTGAACTTATTTTTGAAGTAGAAATGCAGGCAAACTTAAGTCATATTGTTCAGTCCTTTAAATTCCACAAACTGAACACCCTCAAGCTATTGTCTTCAAGATCAAGGAAAGAACAAAGCTTTAGCATCCCCCAGCATAACCAATATCCAGACATGTAACAATATAAATTAGTTTTTCCTTCTCTGGAAATTTAAATAAATGGAATCATAAATTATGTAATATTTTGTGTCTGAAGTTTTTGTTTTATATATATATTTGTGACATTCCTCTGTAATACTGTTGAGCATAGTAGTTTCTCCTTTTTGTTGCCTTATTGAATTACATCATGCAAATATACCTCATTTATTTACTCATTTTAATGCTGTATTTTCCAGTGTTTGTTTATTATGCATAGTATTGTTAGGAATATTTTGTACTTGTATTTTATGTATTAGTTACACTCCCGCAAGCAAAGAATAAGATATCAGTTTGTTCTGCATCATCCCCAATGCTTGGTATTATCAGGAATTTGTCATTTTAACCATTATACTGTTTGTGTTGTTGTAACCAATTATGAGTTTAATTTGCATTTCCTTAATGATTAATGAAGTTGAGCAATTTCAAATTGCTCATTAACCATTTGAAGATCATCAAAGGTACTTCAAGATTTTGGCCCATTTTTCTATTAAATTGTTGAACTGTAGCAACTTTTAATATATTCTGGATATGAGTCCTTTGTAGAGATGTGAATTGTTAATATCTTCTCCCACGCTGAATGATGCTTTTCTACTCTCTTAAGAGTGGCATTTGATGGATAGAGATTCTTAATTTTAATTACTGTGGAAATTTTTAAATTTCATTTGAAGCTAGTGGTTTTTGTGTCCTATTTAAGAAAACTACCTATTCCAAAATCATGAAGATGTTCTCCTATATTTTCTTCTGAAGGCTTTATTGTTTTATTTTTTTCACACTTTGATTTAATGTATAATTTAAAGTTCACTTTTTTTTTTAGTGCACAGTTCTGTGAAACTTGACAAATGCATATACTCATGTAAATACCATCATAATCATTGTATAGAACAGTTTCACCACACACAAAAAATTCCTGTGGGCCCCTTTGTAATCAATTGCTCCTGCATCTGTTACTGATTACATCAATGAAGGGTGTGTCTTCCACAATGAGAGAATTCAATCAGCTGGATTTAATACAATCAGTTGAAGACTTTTAAGGGAGAAAGAGAGAGGACCTTCACTTCTTTTTTGGCTAGCCAGTGTCTCCTGAGGAGTTCATTGAACACCTTCATTGGAGTTGCCAGGTTGCTGCCTGCCCTACAGAATTTGGACTCATTCATCCTGCACTATGGAATTTTGGAGTGCGTTCATGGTTGCATGAGGCACTTTTATAAAATCTTATTATTTATAGATGTCTCTTTTTGGTTCTGTTTCCCTAGATAACCCTAACTAATACATGTAGAATCCAGGATTCACATATACCACCTCACCACCAACACCTTGCATTGGTGTGGAATATCTGTCACAATTGATGATAACACATTTTTATTATTGTACTATTAGTTAAAACATCCATGGTTTAACTTAGGGTTGACTGTGTAGTAAAGTTCCATGGATATTCTTTAAATTTTTATTCTGGTACAATATATACAATCTAAAATTTCTCCTTTTAATCATATTCAGATATATATTTTGATGCTGTTAATTGTGTTTAATTAGCATTCAATTAACCCCCACCCATTACCAGAACATTCCCATCATTCCTTATAGGAGCCTTGTACATTTTAGGACTTAACTTCCCATTGCCTATGCCCACCCCGGCTCCTGAAAACCTATATTCTGGTTTCTCACTATGACTTTGCTTATTGTAATTATTTCATATCAGTGAGATCAAAAAATATTTCTCCTTTTGTGTCTGGCTTATTTCACTCAATATGACATCTTCAGAGTTTATTGATGTTGTCACATGTATCAGAACTCCATTCCTTTTTTCAGCTGAATAATATTCCATTGTGCATATACACCATATTTTGTTTATCCATTCATCTGTTGATGGACACTTGAGCAGCCTCCATCATTTGGCAGCTGTGAAAAATGCCTTTATGAACATCAGTGTGCAAACATCTAGTCAAGAAGTTGCTTTCAGTCCTTTTAGGTATATACCTAGAAGTAGCATTGTTGGATCATATGGTAATTCTATACATAGTTATCTGAGAAATAACCTGTTTTCCACAGTGGTTACACCGTTTTATTTTCCCACCCACAATGTGCAAGGGTTCTTATTCTCCATCCTACCATTTTTTAATTGCCTTTTCCTTGATTCAGAACTATTACTTCAACTCTTTAATTATATTCCAGAGTTTTGAGAAAGATGTTTTTGCCAATTTTTAGTGGTTGTTCAAAGTTTCTGTGGGGGATGGAGCCCTTGAGCATCTCACTCCACCATCTTGGTAGGGCCAGGGTCTTGGCAACATTTCAAAGAGACTGAAATAAGAGAAAAATAAAATAAAAAAAAAAATCGAAGTATTTTTCCATGTTAAAAATAAAAGCAAGCAGACAAAAGTTCTGAAATATAATGCTGATCACATACTGGGAAGAGGATTTATAGGGCTATGCAGTTAACTATAAACTTCTAATATGATTCTAAATTTAAAAGGTGTTTTTGTACAATGAAAGTAACATGAATGATCTTTAAAATACTGTAGCAGAATAGTAGGAAACATGATTTTCCTTCCTCATTTTTTATCAGTTCAACTTAGCAAGTTCATATTCATGATGATTCCATTTTCTTCTCAGAATTCCATTTACTTCTCAGAAAAGGGCACTTGATGAATCAATGCATCTATTTTTCCTTCCAAATGGTCCCACAGGAGACAAACATACATAAGCTGTGGTTCTATAGGATTGAGGTCAGACAGAACATTTATATAGGAACTTTCATCTACCTTAAGTTACTCTTTTTCTCTCCTTATTTTTCTGATGGAACATTGAGTTATAATAACATTCCCTGCCTTTAATTTCTAAGTCAACACCCGACACTCCTTACAAGACATATATTTTTCCTTTTCCTGAAAACACTGACACTTGATTTTCCCTTCAACCAAAAATTTACTGCCTCTTCCCCTGGAAATTGCAGAAACCAGTTAAGATTACAAGAAAATTTCTCATCTATGGCATTCTATTATAACATTTTCACAGGGGTTCAAAACCCTTCAGACGTTGTGTTTAAAAAAAAAATGGTGAAATGGGAAGAATGTGAAATAGCTCTTTCCTGCAGGATTGCAGTGTAATTGCTTCTGAAATCAGTAAGAAATAAGCATGTTTCACAGTGATGGGAAAGTTCTGAGTGTGTGACCCAGAGAGACGTTGCATTTGGCTTTTGCACTGCTTCAGTTTCTCATGAGTTTTCCTTCCCTGGATAGGAAAAAAATGAAATGCCTGAGCAGGAAGGAACAACATAAAATTGTGATTTTTGTCCCCTCAGCCAAGCCCTCAGTCTTTGTGGTTTTTTTTTTTTTTTTGCACCTGATGATGAAAACCTTTATTCTGCATAAGGCCTCTAGAAAATGAAGCTGTGTTGGGGACATGTTATAGCTGAGAAATGATCCATACATAGCACAAAAGTTGATTACAGAATTATTTCCTAGCTATTACCAGATACTTCAAATTGCCAAGGCCTAATTGAAAGTAAGACATAACTTGCCACAATAAAAAGTTAGAAGTGAAATATGACAGAATTTAAAACAGCAGATATAAATGTAGCAACTATGTGTACTAAAAAAATACATATTGGAAAAATCAAACACTAAGGAAGAGCTCTGGCTCAAATACTTCTCACCTGAAATCCAACCATAAAAGCCTGTCCATGATTTTTTAGCAATTTTAATTCATTGTATGAAAACAGATTATGAGTGACATGTGAGTTCAGTGACAAAAAAGAGGGCACTTTTTGGCTAAAACTACAAAATAAACTGGTTTTCTGAAAGTATGTAAGAAAACATTTCAAACCATTTTCAAAATATCTAACTGGTATACTAATCTTCACAAACACTTACCTAGTCTGTAGAAATTTATCTTGGAATACCAATGAAGCAAAATTAATTTTATAAAAGTGTTATTATATCTGCCCTTCAGTTCAGTGTCAACATGACTGTGATCATCTCATGAACCAAAGTGACACAGAAACAATTGGGAGAGCCCATGGCCACAGAGAACATCCTCACCCACACACTTGTCCATAGCAGGCTTTGCCATCAATGAGGGCCTGGGCAAACAGGGTTCAGTATCAGAGGTCAAATGTGTTATCACAGTCTTTCAAATATATTCCAAAAATTGTTGTCCTATATGTCCATCCTTTTGACATATTTTCAAACCTGATTGCAGAGTACACAGAAATGTTGCTTCACTGAATGTAAAATATCTTAGGTGGCTTTCATTTTTCTTGATTTGTTATCATTTTTTAAAAATCTTCAAAATAGCATATTGAGGCCCATGACAGTACCTGTCACACATAGATATAGCCTGGTGTTGCCTCTGAAAACAGGCACACCGTCTTTGACTGCCCCTGTGTTGTCCTCATAAAGCATTTATTTGGGGGCTTACTCAAAGTGTAGACCAACTGGCTGAAGTGTATTGGCAAAGTAAGCATCCTGTAAGACAAGCCGAAGCTTGCTTTTTGCCAGTTTAAAGTCCATTAGGGCTTCATCTCTTCATTGATGCACTATCTTTAAGTGGTGAAAGTAAAAAAGCACAAAGCATTTATGCATTCAATCATACAGCCAAACAATAATACTCAAGTCTCCTGAAGCCGTTTAAGCTAGCCATTCCAAATACGCTTGCATGACTTTGCTCTATTACATCATTCCAAGAAGAATTAACACTAACTGTTTTGGTTTGCTAATGCTGCTGTTTTGCAAAACACCAGAAATGGATTGGCTTTTTTAAAGGTGGGTTATTTGGTTACAAAGTGTCATAGCCCATGAGGGCCATGCCAGTGCAAAGGCCAAAGAAGACAATAAGCATTTTCTGATACATGAACTTTTATTCAGGGCTTACTTACAGGGTGAGAAGTCGTGGAAAGATCATGACAGCTCTCTCAGACCGGGCAGGCATCACGTTTACAGGGAACACGACTGAGCGATGTAAAAAGGACAACCGAGCCATACAAAAGGGACAGAAGGCCTTTTATAAGGGTTTAAGACAAAGGCCTTCCTAAGGGTGGGGGGAGCGTAGATGCAGGAATAGGTCATTCTGACCTGGGGGGTTGTGTAGGAAGGACTAGAATAACACTTGAACAATTACATTTTGCTCTTTTTGTGAGACTCAAGAGCCTCTCACTTCCTGCCTGCTTGCATAAAGTTACATTTTAAGGTCAATTTACCCTTTTTTAAATTTACTGGCTTAGAAAGACAATAGGTTAAACATTTAGCTGCCTAGGTCATGCAGACTGCTGTGCACCAAAGATCTGCAGGCCTGTTTTTCTCAGGCCACGGGTTGCCACACAAAGTTGCAGTCTTAAGGCCATAAAATGACAAGGTAAGACATAAACAATAGGGTACCTTTACTGATGGATGGCCATTGGCAACTCTCAGAAGGTACATCGCTGGCATCTACTTACTCCCAGGTTGCGTTTCAAAATGGCTTTCTCCAAAATGCTGCTCTTGGGGTAGTTTGTCCTCTCTTAGCTGCAGCTCCTCTTCAAAATGTCACTCTCAGTTGCTCTGAGGTCCTTCTGTTTGTGAACTCTTTTATACAACTCCAGTGATTTAATTAATACCCATCCTGAAGGGGTGGGTTAACACCTCCATGGAAATTATCCAATCACTCACAGTTGATTGAGTCACATCTCCATGGAATCACTCAATCAAAGGATTCCAACCTAATCAACACTAATATGTCTGTCCCCACAAGATTGCATCAAAGATAATGGTGTTTGGTAGGACATAATACACCCAAACTGGGACAAGTACTATCAAAAACTTTCCCTACCATAAACAAAAATAAACGGTATTGCTATTCTCCAAATATAGGCACTGCTCCATTGTTTTGAACATTTATGGGATATTCCAAAGAATAACTTTATGAAAAGCCTTGAAAAAAGCATGAAATTATTTTCTATGTTTACTGTCACCAGCCAGAAGTAAAATTCTTTCCTCAGTTATTTGCCTGGTAGCTGGGAGCTGATGAAATTTTATTTTTTTAATAAAATTTGGACTTTTTTCTTTATAAGTACGTAAAGTTTTCAAAAAAAATTGTTTTTCATTGCATTACTGGATACTTGAGGTAGTAGAATAAAAATGCATGTTTAATACCCGTGACAATACCATTCAGCATTTCCCTTAGGTTATTCATTTTAGTGTTAGATAAAAATAAAGCCAAGAACAGTTTTTCTATGCTAATGGCTTAACATTTAAGTTCCTATGATAATTCTATTCTGATCCAATTTTGACAATTGGACTTAGGGGCAATGCATTTTTATTTATTTATTTGAATAATTTAGTGAATGCATCATTAAACCAATCTCTGGCATTACTGGCACAACATTAAGAAAAAAAATAGAATATTTTTGCACTGTGTGAATTAAAAAAAAGGAAAGTACAGAGTTGTTCTCTTTCCTATGCCCCTTATTTTACTTTTTTTTTAAAGCTGGGTGTCATACACAAGTTGCCAGGTCCTCAAAGGAATGACTGGCTCGGTAAAAACTCGTGCATATGTTTCCGGATGGGGTTCAGCCCCTGTCTGTTGGTTAAGCATCTGTCTTTGGTTTGGCATCTGCCTCTGTGGTGAGCTGTGTCCTGAGGCTTTACCTCCCTCTTGATTGAGGCAGTCCACTTTGCAGAGCCTTCTGCTGTTGGTGCTGCTTTACCTAAGTCAGAATTTCCTGAAATTTTCTCTGGGCAAAATGGCAAGCATAAAAGTGACCAGTTATTTTGACAACCACTTGGTCATTCACACCAGGTATCTGGTCACAATGAACAAAAACTTCTGCACTTGAAAAATTCTGGAGCTCCTTCAGCATTTTGCCTCCTTTTCCAATAACTCTGCCAGCAACGAAGGACGGCACTCTGATATAAGCTTCAAGTTTCACCCCTTCTTTAGGACTAACAAAGTTTTATTCTTTAATTTTTCCATAAATTCTTCACTGAGCCTCAAATTGAGCCTCTTGAAGTCCAGTGATAATCACCATCCTCACTTTAGCATCTGGTGCTTCAGCCGGAGCTAACGTAGAAGCTCCTGCAAAGCAAGAAAGCTGTTTGAAGTGCTGCCCCTGCTTGCCAATCATGGTGCAGACTGAGAGGGCTGGGATAAACAGATGGGCAGTCACTGTTTCTGGCTGCTCTCTGTGGGTAGGGAGGAGTCACAGCTGAGGGGGGCCCTGAGGTGGGAGGTGGTATCCCTGAGGTGGGTGGAAACAGACCAAAGTTTCTATGGCAGTTCAGAGCCATAAAGGAGCTCACTGCAGTATTATGATCAAGGTTCTTCTCCCTTTACATCCTTAATGCACAGCTGCTTTTGGTAAAGTCTATCAGGTTTCATTTGTTAAAAGTATTTTATTTATTTATTTATTCATTCATTCATTCATTTATTTATTTATAAAGCAAGTATTCTTTTGGATTCCTGCAGAGTATACACTAATGCTTCAGGCCCAAGTAGGAAAATTTTAAAAGATATTTTAAATTTAAAGATTTTTAAATTTAATTATTAATTTCTCGGAAAAGTTGATTCTTTATAATATACAGTTCACTGTCTTTTGACAAATGCAGAGAGTCATGTCATGTCTCCTCTCCACCAACACAATCAAGATACAGAACCCTACCGTCACCCCATCCCAGATTTCTTCAGGCAATCCCTTTGTACTCGAATGCTCCCCCTACTCAGGACCCCTGGCAACAATTTTATTTCTCAGTTTCTATGGTCTTGCCTGCTAAAAAATGCCAAAATATATGGAGTCCTATGCTGCACGTAGCCTTTGATTCTGTCTGCTTTCATTTAGCATAGTGCATGTGAAATTCATCCATGTTATTGTGTTGATCAATAGTTCACTTTAACGCAATTCCATTGAGATATACTCACATATAATCCATCCAACATATACAGTTGTTCACAGTATCATCGTATAGTTGTACATTTGTATCTACAGTCAATTTTAGAACATTTTCATAACTCCAAAATAAAGAAAAATATAAAAATATAAAAGAATACCCAAACCATCCCATAACTCTTATCCCCCTTATTTTATTTATGTTTTTGTCATTACTTTATTACTCATCTGCCCAAACACTGGTTAAAGGGAGTGTCAGTCATCAGGTTTTCACTATCACATGGTCACATGATAAAAGCTATATAGTTATACAATTATCATCAAGAATCAAGTTTACTGGATTACCATTCAATAGATTCTGGTGTTTCCTTCCAGCTATTCTAATACACTAGAAACTTAAAAGGAATATCTATATAATGGAAAGTATTAACTGTTAGGTTCGGAGCCATTCAAGAATTCATACAATGAATGCAGCGAGTCAAAGTCCAAGTATAAAGTTTAAGATTTATTAGAGGAAGAAAACAGGTGGGAGCCAGCAGAAAAGAAGAAAAAGATAATGGCTCCCGCTCTCTATCTGAGAGCAGCATTCTTTAAGGGAAAAAAGGAACCCACGTTGGGTACGGTGTCTGCTGTGATGTTCTGTGCCTCGACTGGGTGAGCTCTCATCTAGTTTTGGGCTGATTGGTTGCTAGGATTCTGAGACAATATTCTTTTTAGGAAAGCAGCTGCATTATCTAACTAGGGAGAGCAGGCCTTCTTGGTTGTTTATTTCATGGGCATCTCTGACCTTGTCTTACCCGCCTTTAAGGGGCCACTGGGATGGCCTTGAACAGCTTTAAACAGCCTTCATTCTTTAGTCTATGGGGCACCTGTTTTCTTGTGAGATAAGCTGTGGGGCCCCTGAGTTAGAAACTGCTTTTACATGTTAGTTTCTTCATCTGGGATCTAACATTAACCTCCAAATTGACCTCTCAACTCTACTTCAAATCTCTTCACCACTGAAACTTTATTGTGTTTCATTTCTTTTCCCCACTTTTGGTCAAGAAGGCATTCTTAATCCCATGATGCCAGGGCCAGGCTCATCCCTGGAGTCATGTCCCACATTTCCAGGGAAACTTACACTCCTGGGAGTCATGTCTCATATTGGGGGGGAGGGGGTGTAGTGAGTTTATTTGCAGAGTTGGATGAGAGAGAGAAGCCACATCTGAAACAAAAGAGGTTCTCTGGGGATGACTCTTAGGTAGAATTATAAGTAGGCTTAGCTTTTTTATTTTCTGCCCAAAATATTCTGGAGTGTATTGGGGTATCACTTTAACCTGTACAGAATAACAAGATCTCATTCCCCACTCTAGGTTCCATGCAACAATGTTGTTTAAATAAACTGACTATACAGGTTATATTGGGAAGTGTGCTACAGAAAATATAAATTTTATACTAAATAAACATCTCTTAACTAGTGAGGCAGGCTAGAATAGGGTACTCTGGGCAGGCCAGGGGCATCAGTCAGCTCAAAAGGAGGGTCAGCATCAAGCCATAGTTGAGATAGCCAGATGGAGAGCAGAAAAGAGGGGCTGGATAGGAGAATCAGACACTAATTCCCAGAATCAGCTGAGATAGACAGATGGAGGAAAAGGAGGGGTTAAGCCAGTGTGGGGGAGAATGGAAATGTCCACCCCTGATCCTGGCCTAAAGCATAGAAACAGGCTAACATATAAAACCTGGACACAGCTGAACCTAGTGCAGTCCCTCTCTTGGGGCACACTGCACTGACCTCTCAAGCTTTATGTGCTCCTTCTTACCAACTGTGCCAGTTTGAATGTATTAAGTCCCCCAAAACACCATTATCTTTGATGCAATCTTGTGTGGGCAGATGTATTGGTGTTGATTAGATTGTAATTCTTTGAGAGTTTCCATGGAGATTTGACCCACCCAGCTGTGGGTGATAACTCTGATTGGATAATTTCCACAGAGGTGTGGCCCTGGCCAGTCAGCATGGGCCTTGATTAGTTTATTAGAGCACTATATAAGCTCAGACAGAAGGAGCGAGCTTGCTACAGCCAAGAGGGACACTTTGAAGAATGCAAAGGAGCTGAGAGAGGAGCTGCGGCCTTTTTGGAGGTGGCCTTTGAAAGCAGACTTTTGCTCCGGAGAAGCTAAGAGAGGACAAATGCCCCAAGAGCAACTAAGAGTGACATTTTTGAGGAGCTGCAGCCTAGAGAGGAATGTACTGGGAGAAAGCCCTTTTGAAACCAGAATCTGGAGTAGATGCCAGCCATGTGCCTTCCCAGCTAACAGAGGCTTTCTAGATGCCATTGGTCATCCTTCAGTGAAGGTACCCAATGGTTGATGCCTTAGCTTGGACACTTTATGGCCTTAAGACTGTAACTGTGTAACCAAATAAAGCCCCTTTATAAAAGCCAATCCATTTCTGGTGTTTTGCAAGAAGGCAGCATTAGCAAACTGTAACACCAAACTTTGCTATTCCCCTGTACGTGCCGGCTTTTCAAGTAAACTTTACTGCTTGCTACTACTCCTCTTGTCCTTGAATTCTTTCTTGAGAGAAGAAAATGAGCCTGCACCAGAGCTCACCTTGGCTGCCAACTGGGATCTGGCAACACCAGCAGTCTAAACTCAGGAATACATGTGACTGCTGTAATAGTTTACAATCTGGGAACCTTTACAGCAAGCCTCATTGAACACTCTGCACTCCTGTATCATTGATTGCCCAATCTCTGTCCACGTTCTATCCTCTGATATCCATGTTCTCAAATTCAATTCTCAGCATTTGCTCATTATAGTTAATTTATTTTAGTGGGGCCTAATAACATTTGTCCTTTCATTTCTGGCTTATTTCACTCAACATAATGTCTTCAAGTTCATTCAACTACTTTCATGCTTCAGGACTTCATTCCTTCTTGCAGCCACTCAATATTCCATTGTGTGAATACACCACAGTTAGCCCTTCCATGGATGTAGCCTAGGCTGCCTCCATTCCATAAATGGTGAATACTGCTGCCACAAGCACCAGTGTGCAAATGTCTATTCATGTTCTTGCTTTCAGTTCTTCCAAGTACATACCAAGTAGTGGGGTTTTAAAAATAGAAATCATATTTAAAAATCATACAATCTCATCAAAATGGAGCTAAACTAAATATTAATACCAGAAAGAGAGCTGGGGGGGATGTGAAAGGAAATGAAATAAGCTTCAGTGGCAGAGAGATTCCAAAAGGAGCCGAGAGGTCACTCTGGTGGGCACTCTTACGCACACTTTAGACAACCCTTTTTAGGTTCTAATGAATTGGGGTAGCTGGTGGTGGATACCTGAAACTATCAAACTACAACCCAGAACCCATGAATCTTGAAGACAATTGTATAAAAATGTGGCTTATGAGGGGGGACAGTGGGATTGGCGGGGCCATAGGGATCACACTCCCGTTTGTCTAGTTTGTGGATGGATGAGTGGAAAGGTGGGGGAAGGAAACAAACAAACAGACAAGAGCGCCCAGTGTTCTTTTTTACTTTAGTTGCTCCTTTTCACTTTAATTATTATTCTGATTATTTTTGTGTGTGTGGTAATGAGGGCGTTGGGGATTGATTTTGGTGATGAATGTACAACTATGTAATGGTACTGTGAACAATCAAATGTACGATTTGTTTTGTATGACTGCGTGGTATGTGAATATATCTCAATAAAATGAATAATAAAAAAAAATGAAAAAAAAATGAAAAAAGAAAAGAGCTGGAAAGTCCCCAAATAGCTGTGTATTAAATAAAAAATATTGTATGTACAAGTCTAAAAAGGAATTTGAAAATCATTATGAAATATATTAAAATAAAAAATACATTGATCAACCTTAATGGGAAGTGTGAATTTGAGGACTAGAAGGAAATTTATTGCACTAAATGCATATATTACAAAAGGAGATGGTCTAAAATCAATAATCTAAAATTCAAATTTAGGAGAGTATAGAAAAAAAGAAATATAAACAAAAAGCAAGCAGAAGTAGTAAATTGCAAAAAATCAGATGAGAACTCAATGAATTGAAAACATAAAAACTACATAAAATCAATAAAATTATAACTGATTTTTTGAAAAGATTAATAAAATTGGTAAACCCTTATTAAGGGTAATAAAGAAAAATGAGAGCAGACACATATTATTAATTTGAGAAATGAGGGGATATCACTACCAGTTCCATGACATTAGGGGATAATAACAGAATTTTAAGAACATCTCTATGTCCACCAAATCTGATAACTCATATAAAATAAAACAATTCCACGAAAGACACAATCTACCAAAACTCACACAAAGAGAAATAGATCATCTGAATAGGTTCAAATGTATTAGAAAAATTCAATCAAAATCACTAGTCTTCCAAAAAGAAAAGCAACAGATTCAGATAGCTTCACTGGTGGATTCCACCAAACATATAAGGAAGAAACGATAGCAATTCTCTACAATTTCTTCTGAAATTAAAAGCAGATGGAGCACATCATAATTCATTCTCTGAGGGCAATATTACCCTAACACCAAAACAAGATAAAGACCATTACAAGAAAAGAAAACTAAGGTCCCTCCCATGAACAAAAATCATCATATCAAAAATCATCCAAAAATCATCAAAAATCATCAATAAAATAGGAGCACATCAAATCCAACAAGGTATAAAAATAATCATACACCATGAAGAAGTGGAATTTATTCCAGGTATGCAAGGTTGGCTTATGTTTGGGAAATCAATTAATATAATCAATCATAACCACAGTCTAAAGTAGAAAAATTATATGATCATATTAATAGATGATGGAAAAGCATTTGATGCAATCTAACACCCATTCATGCTTAAAAACTATCAGTAAACTAGGAATAGAGAGGGGCTTCCTCCTCTTGATAAAGAACATCTATGAAAAAAAAACTATAGCTAATATCATACTTTATGGTGAGAAATGGATGCTTTCCACCTAAAATCAGGAACAAGGATGTCCTGATATCTTAGGTGGTAAGGATGTCTTCTCTCAAACCTCTATCCCACAGCATACCATAAATCCTAGCTAATGCAATAAGACAAGCAAAGGAAATACATGATATATAGACTGGAAAGGAAGAAATAAACTTCTTGTTCACACATGACATGAATATCTACGTAGAAAGTTCCAAAGAACTGACAAAAACCTCTGGATCAACCAAAAATGACTACATCAGCACAGAACTGTGAAGCACTGTGGGAATCTAAAACTCTGATAGAAATTCATCTTTTTGGAAAGAAGAAATGAGAACAGAAAGCCCTGGGAGTCAGATAATGTAGGTAAAATTACAAGACAAGAGGAAACTGTAGAAAGAGCTTCCATAAGTCTGTGAATGTACCAAAACAAGTCCTAGGAAGCTCTTTCCCCATCTTCTGAATATAAAACAGACCCAAGGAGGCATAACAAAGGTTTCAAGAATGAACTATGATAGTGGCAGATTTCCACATCCCATTCCCACATTAAGTCTTTATTGGGGCATGTGAAGGGTGAACACAAACAGTATAGAAAAAACTTTGAAAACTGAATTGATATTGGACCCTCCAGCACAGAAAAAAACAGACAGAGCTTGTGGTCTGAATCTTACTGGGTTAACTGCCTCTTAAAATCAACCCAACAAATCTGCAGAGGATACCTGTACAGGATTTAAAAATCTTGTAATTCAAAATGTCTAGGATACTACCCAAAATGACTGAACACACAGAGTCAAGAAAATGTGACTAATTCTCAACACCAAACTTGAAATGATCCAGATGTTGGAATTTTTAGGTGAAGACTTCAGAATAAGGTTTGTAAGCTAGTCCATGAGGAAAGAGCAAGCACACTTAAAATGAACAGAAAGAGCTCTCAACAGACAAATAAAAACTATAAATAAGAAGTAAATGGAATTTTAGAACTAAATCCCAGCAGGATTTTTGTAAATATAAACAGCTATTTTTTTTTCAATTTTTCCCTTATTTTTTATTGCTCCATGATCCTTTTTTGCTTCCAGTTTTACCCCATTGGGGCATCCCACCCAAGGGAGCCTGGTGGTGTCAATCAAGAAAAGTCTGTTTAGGTGGTCCAGCAAAAAGGATCTGGACTGAGTGTGTGCACCTCTTACCAACAGTTCAGCTGCAGACTCCTTTTACCTTGGGAGCACTTTAGTGTGTGGCACTCCTCAGCTGCTTGTTTTCTACTGTGAGTCTGTGCTGACTTGGGTCTCTGTGCCTGGCTATGTGTGGGGCTCTAACTCGCTGCTGTGAGTGGCTCTGTGATCTGCATCTGCAGCAGGAGGAACATGGGACATGCTGCCTCGGTGAGACTCACAAGTTGCAAAGGACAAATGAGGGACAGGAGTCCGGAGTAGCAGGTCCGTATACAAATCTCCTACCTGATTTTGGTGCTTGTTTTTCTTTTTCTTTGATTCAGTGTTTCTGGAGTCTCAATCATACTACAGAAATCCAAAAAAGTGGGAATATCCTTTTATTACTTGATTCAGAGTGGAGAATTTTCCAGTGGATGTTTACATCACCATGTTGATGTCTCCTCCCCTAATATGCGTATCTTTTCTAAATCTCTTTACTTGATTCTTTTGGGTTTTACAGAAGCACACAATATTACAGTATATGAAAAAAATTTTCTTTTGTTCTAGCACAACAGAAACCTGAAAATGCACATGACTTCAAAGGCTTACACTTTATATTCTTAAAAATAATATAAAATCTTATTTTTATTAACCTTCTTTATCTTATTCCTCAAGTTATTTATGTTTTTGAAAGAATAAGAATATTTCTCTTGAACAGCTATTATAGATAGTTAAAAACTTTCATCCATATTTACAGTTGCCCTTTAACAATTAGCACCTATTACTCGAGAATTCTGGTTTCAACAATTTCTACTCTGTGGCCTTGGGCATTTCAGATTGCTCATTTGTAAAATGAGGATAATATTAATAACTAACTCATAGATTTTATAAGAACTATGTAAGTTAATATATTTAAGCATATACAACAATGTCGGTACATATTAAGCTCTTTATACATGTTTGATAAACTACCACAGAAGAATTTTTTTGGAACATATATTTAAAGGAAGAGAAGGTAATTGGAGAATAAGGTTCATTCAGTTTTCAATACCTTGCATATTTTGGAATTCTATTTTGCCTATAGCTCCATTAATTCCTGCAGAAACATCAACTTGAAAGAATTATTGTTAAGGAGAAAGTTGTGAATGAGAGAATTTCATCAACCAAGTTTGACATCTTGAACGATCAGTCTTTGCAGAATGATACAGAAGCTCAAGTAAAAGTTGGAGAGTTCATCTTTGAATTTCACAACGTTTGGCACTTTTCCTTAAATGATGACCAGATAATGTGGGCTGAATACTACAATGAGGTAAGAATCTTAACAGGCACCACAGTGTTATTTTTAAAAAGACGTATGCCTGGTGTGTAGCATTAAAATATAAGCTTCCTTTGAATTCCACTAGGCAGAGACCCAAGTTAATTTGACTTTTGCTCTAAGAGCAGGTATTGGAAATTCCTGGGCTCAGAATCACTTTGAATACTATGTATTCTGAATTATTTGAAAGCTTTGAGCACAATGTCCTTGTAATGGTCACATAGATCTGTAGTCCACATAACAAGACAAATGAACATCGGCAATTTTATAGAGTAGATAGATCAGCAGGAATGACTGATGTGAAAAAAAGGAAATGAGTGCTTTGTGATAAACATTTGAGTCAGCAATTGGACATAATAGTTTGATTGTTTGAACATTTAAATTAACCTGTTATACACACATTTTTCTTAATTCCTGCTCATTATTATGACAGAAAGATTAGGCCTTTCTGAGTCCTATTTGAGATGAATATAATGGTCACTGGGAGAACATTGATAATTAAACCTCTTCCAAAGGTTCAAGTATTCTTGATTATGGCTCTCTGGTACTCAGAAATTCTGCTAACTCATAAATTTTGTAACCAATCTTACCCCCTTGTTCTGGGTTGCTAATGCTGCTCATTATGCAAAATACCAGAAATGGATTGGCTTTTATAAAGTGGGTTTATTTGGTTACAAAGTTATAGTCTTAAGGCCATAAAGTGTCCAAGGTAAGTCATCAACAATCAGGTACCTTCACTGGAGGATGGCCAATGGTGTCCGGAAAACCTCTGTTAGCTGGGAAAGCATGTGGCTGGCATCTGCTCCGGAATTCTGGTTTCAATATGGCTTTCTCCCAGGACGTTCATCTCTAGGCTGCAGTTTCTCTCCAAAATATCACTCTCAGTTGCTCTTGGGGTGTTTGTCCTCTTTTAGCTTCTCTGGAGTTAAAGTCTGCTTTCAAAGGCCATCTCCAAAATGTCTCTATAAACTGTAGTTCCTCTGTCAGCTCCTGTGCATTCTTCAAAGTGTCCCTCTTGGCTGTAACAAGCTTGCTCCTTCTGTCTGAGCTTATATAGTGATCTAGTAAACTAATCAAGGCCCATGCTGAATGGGCAGGGCCACGCCTCCATGGAAATTATCCAATCAGAGTTTTCAGCTACAGTTGGGTGGGTTGCATCTCCCTGGAAACACTCAATCAAAGAATTGCAATCTAATCAACACTAATATGTCTGCCCACACAAGATTGCATCAAAGATAATGACGTTTTGGAGGACATAATACATTCAAACTGGCTCACCCCTTATGACTTATAATAATATCTCCCAGCTATATGTCATTACTGAATTTGCTTTTGGAGCTGCTTTATCCCTTCTTTTCCCTCTTAAGCAGACTCCCTCTGCTGTTTGCAGTCTAATGTGTTCACTTGGATCCAGGAAAGCAACTCATGAAGGGAAACAATTTTGTTGTTATGATGGTGTTCCCTGTCCAGATGGGGAGATTGCAAATAAAACAGGCAGGTGATTCTGTTACTTATTCTGAATGTAGGAATGGTACACAGTGAGAAATGGCTTGAGCAATCCTAAGGATATGTGTACCTACCAGTTCTCAATGCTTTCTTTTAACTTCTTGATTTCTGCTGTCTTCAGAAATCTGCACTGCATGCAGGTTCTTCTCTTTTCACCTTCTACTTTTCCCTAATTTCTTTGCTGTTGTTACAGTATAACCCCAACTAACATTTACTGAGCACCTTTTATATACCAAAAACTGTGTAGTACATTTATTTAATGCCCATTTTGTGAATGGAGAAACTGAACTTCTCAGAGATTTTATAAGTTGACAAAGTTATGCCGCTAAGGAAGACAGCTGAGACAAATTCTAGGTCTGTGTCAAATCAGAGTTTGGGTCAAATGTTTTTATAGCATTTAGATGGTTTTAAAAATCATCAAACTCCAGTGACAATGATGTCTGATACATCACTCATCATTTGGTACTCCACAGTCACAGTATTTGAGAAGCATTTGCAGTTCATAGGAGAAACCTCCTAAACAATTGTTAAATTAATAAATAAATATTTACTGGATGATTCAATACTTTTTCATTATAAAATTATGATGACTCTTGCAGCAGTTTTTATTTAAAACATATTCCCTCCTTTCCCTGTTGCATCGTTTTGGGGAAGTATAATTAAAAACAACTTTTTTTTTTTTTTACACAGAAATCTCTACAAAGTTAGAAGAAGAAAACAATTTTCCTTGTAATTGGGGTGGTCTTTGTGTTTGCCAGTTGCCTCTATCCAAAGAAATAAAAACCTTCTCATATATCTATGATATGAAAATACTTAAAATTTGGAGCCAGATGCCTTGATTAAACTTTCATTAAAATGTGAAAATAAGAAGGTTTTCATCATTAATATTTACATTTCAGAGAGTTGGCTCTCAGGTCTTTGAGAAAGACACTTTGGGTTGTAAAGTTTACATATGTCTCTAGCTTTTAAAATGATCTATGTTCACCTCAAAGGTTTGAGAAAGGATTTAAAATGTCAAGTTTTCTAAATGCTCTAAGAGTGAAGAAAGGAGGCTATCTGATTTCCTTTTTTGTATGAGGGAACTAAATATTGAGTGTTTTGATTTGTATTTACCCCTACAATGCTCTTTTTGTTACCATAAATTACCATCATGACAATTTTTTAATTGTTTTCATTGTTGTCTCTACCTTTTTGGGGACAGATTACAGCTGTTTACACAAATAGCAAGTGTATGGTAAAATCTACAGGATTGCAATAGGGTGAATTTAAAATTTTATTTAATATTTTTTAGGGGCATTGCCTTTAAATATATCATACTAGTGGTGAGAGATTAAATTAGGTTTTTGATTAGTAATGTGCAAATTTTTGTCATTCGTTAATTTTATAAGCTGTTGTGATACATAGCTTATGTTTTTAAGTGATTAGATAGTCACATTATTTTGTGGCTTTTCATAAAATTTTACCTAATATAACCGAAAAAAGTTGCAATAGCTTAATTCTGGAAAGTGATAACTTAAACTTTTAATAAAAAGTTTTTTTTTTTTTAAGTCCTCCAGTGTCCTTTTGGGGGGGTTTCAATCACATAAGCAATATCACATTTATTTGGTAGTTTGGGCCCTTTAGTAATTGTTTTATCTTTCACAAAAAAATTTTAGATGTGAGACTAAGACACCCATGTTCATTATCTTGTGTCAGTCTTATTTATGAGATTTCTTATGGATAGTGATTGAACTCTTAGTGTTAAATGTTTTAATTGTTTTAAATCTCAGTGACAAAGCACTCTTATGGGCCATGTTTTTTTAAATCAGTCTGATTGCATTTTTATATTACTGTAACAGTGTATTAAATCTTTATGAATAAAGGCATCTTTAAAAAAATATCTAATTTTGGGACTGGAGAGAACTTGTATTTTAACATGATTTTAATGGCATTAGACCTGTCTCTTGCCGTCTTTATCTGTAAATGTCAGGCTTTTGGTCTATTAACTAGATCTTTTTTTCACCATCTATGTATCTCTTTACCTAAAGTCATCATCACAGCACCTAATTGTTTTTTAAACTATAAACAATCTAGCAATTTTGAACTAGTGATGATATCTTGGAGCTGACTTATTATTGTTAGATTTAGTTAAACAAGGCACAAGATATGGTCTCAGGTCCAGATTTATAGGCATTGCCATAGTTTTGTAGGATTTCTTTTTCTTGCGTTAATCTGTTTTATGCATTCTATATATAAATTTTAACAAAGTGTATGTTTCTCTTTTAGTAAAATGTGATTTTTAAAGTAATTGAAATCACCATTACTGTAAATAGGACAGCAAGGTAGGCTATGAGATTAGTAATTAGCTCGTTAGAGTATTTTTTCTTTACTTGAATCTGTTACTAATATCACATATTCAAGGAATGTTAGATTTTAAGTCTTTTGTGGGAGCTATTGTCTAGACTACTTGTGGCATTGGCTTTACGGGGAAGTATGAATCTGCTTGAGTTGGGTTTTGTGTTTGTTTCAGCTGTCTGGGTGATCAGAAGCACGTGAAAGGGTCTCTCTCAGTGAGGTGACAGCCCTCCTCTCTTCCTGAGCAGCTTTATGGAGACAAAAACTCTGGGTCAATAAAGGTGGTAGACTTCTTCTGAAAGGTCTTTCAAATCTCAAGGTTTTGAGGGAAGAGAGAGGCCCTTCTAAGTACTGAACATGATTATGAGAAGATTTAGTTAAACCAGGCACAGAACCTCATGTCAGACCCAAATTCATGGGCATTGTCAAACCCAAGATCAAAGCGACAGATCTTATGTTTGCTTTCAGGGGTTGCTCTAAGTTTTAACAAGCCTGGTGGTAAAGCTCGAGGCCATTTTAATCTAGTAGATTGTTGATCTTAGCCAGTAAACTTTTTTGGAGTTTGATTAACCTGTTTTTCTTGTTATTATTTGCCCTGTGTGAATCCTATGGTGGATTACTGATATCTGACAACACAAGTTATAAATCCTTTAACAATCAATTATCAAATTGTCAGGAGATATATTGGTTTTATTAAATACAAGAATCACTTATTTTTAAAATTTGGCCTTTTCTACGACAGACATCAAACACATTTTAATTATATTTATATATTTACTTTAAGTGTAGAACCAAGAATTGTACCTTAAGTAACTGTTATTAACTGTGTTTAAGTAAGCTTAATTTTAGACAAAATGTAAGTTTAAAAATTTCTTTACATTATTACAGCAAAGGAGGCCTTAAGCAGGTCACTTTATTTTAAGTAAATGACAATCAGTAAACATTATCAAATATATAAAGTGAACAGAAATAGGCCATTTTTATCTAGAAACTGGGATGATGCTTAGACAGTAACATTTTGTGACCTTTAGCTGCCATCAGACTTCTTAAATATTGTATTTCAGTTGGGCAATACTGTAATTTTGTTTTAGCCAGTTATGTGCCCCTGTGCAGCAAGGAATTGTAATAAAGCCAATTTTCCAGTGCTGTATTGTGTTCAGTTTTGGAGGCTGCCATCAAATCTACATTTTGAATAGTTAAAGATCCCTATGATAGAGCAAATTTGTAAAAATTTTCTTTTTTTTGTAATTAACTAGATAAAATAGGAGAATCTAAAAACCCTCAAGGAAATTTTTTTTTTAAAACAAATATTGGATTTTTTTAGAAGCAAAAATGAAGAAATTTAGACATCTCCTGTAAGGTAGTTTGGTTCAAAAGATGGGCAACAAAGCCATCTGGGCAGGTAACAAAGAATTGTTTCATTTGAGAGAAGCCTCAGGATGGTCCCCACCAGCAGAAAGGCTGCTCCGAGGGGAAAGCATGCAGTTGGTTGTGGGATTCCTTTTTATAGGGCTTTTTGCCAATCAGGAGGTTACATGGTGTAAGGTATGTGAACTTTGGCCAATGGGGGTTACACATAGTTTTTCTTGTAACTTTGGCAATGCCTGGTTTGTGCTTTGAACAGGAGAGGTGAGGGAGGGAATAAATTTGTGAGGGAAAGGGAGGGGGTTCAGTGATGGGTGAGAACAAAGAAAGTGGCACAAAAATGGGGAAAGGGAGGGGACAGCAATGCGAGGCATGGTCTGATCTGCAGCCTGGTTTTGCAAAACAGGGAAATAGGGGAGGGTCCCAGGGCCCAGACCTAACATTGAAGACTCCTTTTATTATATTTTGCTGGGGGCCTGGGGCAAGGATCCATTTTCCATATCTGATTCCTGTTGACCAGGGGTGTAGAGATGTCCCTACCATAATCTTGTGGCAGTCTGGTAGTGATGAGCTTCCTGAATGAGAATCACATCAATGACAGCACGGTTCATTGTGGCCTGGACAATTCTGCAATGAAATTTACTAGGAGCCATACGAGGCAGGGTCCCAGGAGCAAAAAAATACAAGATTAGTATTAAAAGAGTTAAAAGGAGTATGAGGATAGCACAGAGCAGCAAAGAGAAGAAAATAAACTTTGCTAGACTGTTTATGGACCTTTGTTGATTTTTATGGCGTTTTGCAGCTATACTTAATGCTACTGTACTTGCAATGGTATTTTTATGTTTTTGCTTTGGTGGACAGCTTATTACTTGGATTTGAGCTTGAGTCTGAGGCTTTTTATTTATTCCAACTATGGGATAGGTTTTAGAGGAAAGAGGGCCAGAGTGAGAGTGTAAGACAGAATAGGTGGCTTCCATTTTATTTTTAAAAATTAACAGGCTTATCCACCATGTCAAGAGACACCTGGGGCTTGATGATCTTGACGTTATTTGTGAGATCCAGGGAATTATTTGTTGCAGGCTCCTTTAATCCTGGTTAGGGGCAGCCAACAGGGCTTTTGGAGAGGCCTCACTCCCCCTTGGGAGCTCAGTGTACTCTTGGGCCCAGTGTTCTGGCTTCCTGCACCATGGACAGGGCCCTGAAAGTTTTTTTTGTTTTGTTTTGTTTTGTTTTGTTTTTTTGTCCCTGGGGGCACTCTCCTTTCCAATGCCTTGTCTTTATCCATTGATGACAGGTTTCAGGTGGCGTCTGCCTCTGAGTGACCTTGAGGTGGCTAATTACCCTTTAAAGTTAAAGCTATGAGCCTTGCCTCATTTTGGTCCCTCCTTGCTCTCTCCTCCTCTGCAGTCTGGTCCCAGTTGTTAAAGGCAGAAAAGTCAGTATTTATAAAGTTATTTACAGGTGTTTGAGGTTTTGAGGACATTTGTTGCAGTTCTTTTTTTTTTTTTTTTTTAAATGTATGAAGATGACTGTCCTATAAACTAGGTTTTTAATAGGACTTTTTTTTTTCCCCTCAGAGTCTGGGTTTATATTGGTAAATGTTTACAGGCTGAATAATACATTTTTAAATCCTTTTTGGTAGGCAAGTAATTATATGGTCCCTTGCTTTCAAATTTTGTTTTTCCCTCTGATAGTTTTAGACAGGGTTTGTGCTAGGGACTGCTTCAGTTCCAGCCCTGTATCATGTGGGCTCTTTTCTTTGCAATTTATTTGCATGTTCTTGGACCTTTGCTCAGATTTTTCACATTTCCTCAGAAGGGCAGCAGGAGGAAAGAATAACTTGAATGTTTTTAAGTAAACTTAAAAGTTAAGACTAGATTTTTGAACATTTTTATAAATTTGGAGTTTTCAGAAAGTTTTTCAGTTTTTTTTTTTAGACAACAGGCTACTTTACATTTATAGTTTTTTCATTTTTTTAAATTAACTATTAACTATATAAAAAATTTTTAAAAAACATACAATAAAAAATTTCAAAAAAAAACAAAACAAGGGAATAAGAAAAAGACAACTAACCTAAAATGACTACATTACTTTCAACATATTCCTACTCTACCCCAAGAAATTATATAGACTATAACCCAGCAAAGGAATATAAAAGACAGATTACCTAAGATAACAACATTTCTATGAACTTGTTCCTACCATACCCACCAGAAACTAACAAACCGTAGTCATTCCTGAGCATTCCCAGAACATTAAATTTACCCACAATAACTTATCTGTTTTTATTAGGTTATTGTTTCCCTGTCACTAATTGTTATCTATCACTAGGTCCCCTATATTCTACATTATAAACCATTTATTTTACATTTTTCAATGTTGACATTAGTGGTAGCATATAATATTTCTCTTTTTGTGCCCAGCTTATTTTGCTCTGCATTATGTCTTCAAGGTTCATCCATGTTGTCATGTTTCATGACATCGTTCCTTCTTACTGCCACATAGTTTTCCATCGTGGTTATATATCATATTTTATTTATCCACTCATCTGTTGAAGGACATTTGGGTTGTTTCCATCTCTTGGCAATTGAGCATATTGCTGCTATGAACATTGGCAAGCAGGTGTCTGTTCGAGGCACTGCATTCAGATCTTCTGGGTATATACCAAGAAGTGCAATTGCTGGATCGAAGGGTAACTCTATATCTAGTTTTCTAAGAAACTGCCAGACTGTCTTCCAGAGTGGCTGAACCATTATACAGTCCCACCAACAAGGAATGAGTTCCAATTTCTCCACATCCTCTCTAGAGTTTGTAGTTTCCTGTTTGTTTAATGGCAGCCGTTCTAATTGGTGTGAGATGGTATCTCATTGTGGTCTTAATTTTTATCTCTCTAACAGCTAGTGAAGCTGAACATTTTTTTCACCTGTTTTTTTGGCCATTTGTATTTCCTCTTCAGAGAACTGTCTTTTCTTATCTTTTACCTATTTTATAGTTGGGCTGTCTGTACTATTATCATTGAAATGTAGGATTTCTTTATATGTACAAGATATCAGTCTTTTATCAGATACATGGTTTCCAAAGATTTTTTTCCCATTGAGTTGGCTGCCTCTTCACCTTTTTGACAAATTCCTTTGAGGTACAGAAACTTCTAAGTTTGTGGGGTTCCCGTTTATCTATTTTTTCTTTTGTTGCTTGTGCTTTGGGTGTAAGGTCTAGGAAGTGACCTCCTAATACAAGGTCATGAAGATGTTACCCTGCATTATCTTCTAGGAGGTTTATGATACTGTCTCTTATGTAGAAGTCTTTAACCCATTTTGAGTTAATTTTTGTGTAGGGTGTGAAGTAGGGGTCCTCTTTCATTCTTTTGGATATGGATATCCAACTCTCCCAGCCCCATTTGTTGAAAAGACTATGTCCCAGTTCAGTGGCTTTGGGGGCCTTATCAAAGATGAGTTGACAATAGATCTGGGGGTCTATCTCTGAATTCTCAATTTGATTCCATTGATCAGTATGTCTATCTTTGTGCCAGAACCACGCTGTTTTGACTATTGTGGCTTTATAATAAGCTTCAAAGCCAGGGAGTGTTAGTCCCCCCACTTCATTTTTCTTTTTTAGAGTGTTTTTAGCAATTTGAGGTGTCGTACTTTCCAAATAAATTGGATAACTCTCTTTTCCAACGCTGCAAAGTAGGTTGTTAGAATTTTGATTGGGATTGCATTGAATCTGTAGATGAGTTTGGGTAGAATTGACATCTTAATGACATGTAGCCTTCCTATCCATGAACATGGAATATTTTTCCATCTTTTAAAGTCCCTGTCTATTTCTTTTAGTAGAGTTATGTAGTTTTCTTTGTATAGGTCTTTTACATCTTTGGTTAAGTTTATTCCTAGGTACTTGATTTTTTTAGTTGCTATTGAAAATGCTTTCTCTTTCTTGAGTGTCTCTTCATTTCAGTCATTTCTAGTATATAGAAACATTACTGACTAATGTGCATTAATCTTTTGTCCTGCTATTTTGCTAAATTTGTTTATTAGCTCTAGTAGCTGTGCCATCGATTTCTCAGGGTTTTCCAGATATAAGATCATATCATATGCAAATAATGACAGCTTTACTTCTTCCTTTCAAATTTGCCTGCCTTTTATTTCTTTGTCTTGCCAGATTGCCCTGGCTTGAACTTTTAGCACAATGTTGCATCCTTCTCTTGTTCCTGATCTTAGAGGGAAGGCTTTCAGTCTCTCACCATTGAGTACTATGCTGGCTGTGGGTTTCTCATATATGCTCTTTATCATATTGAGGACATTTCCTACAATTCCTACCTTTTGAAGTGTTTCTATCAAGAAGTGGTGTTGGATTTTGTTGAATGCTTTTTCAGCATCTATTGAGATGATAATTTGATTTTTCTCTTTTGATTTTTTACTGTGTTGTAATATATTGATTGATTTTCTTATGTTGAACCATCCTTGCATGCCTAGAATGAACCCCACTTGGTCATGGTGTATGTTTTTTTTAATGTGTCTTTGGATTCAATTTGCAAGTATTTTGTTGAGAATTTTTGCATCTATATTCATTAGGGAGATAGGCCTGTAGTTTTCCTTTCTTGTAGCATCTTTGCCTTGTTTTGGTAATAGCGTGACGTTAGCTTCATAAAATCTGTTAGGTAGTGCTCCATTTTCTTCAATGTTTTGAAAGAGTTTAAGTGAGATTGGTGTCAGTTCTTTTTGGAAAGTTTGGTAGAATTCCCCTATGAAGCCATCTGGCCCTGGGCATTTATTTGTGGGAAGCTTTTTGATGACTGATTGGATCTCTTTATTTGTGATTGTTTGGTTGAGGTCTTCTATTTCTTCTCTGGTCAGTCTAGCTTGTTCATGTGTTTCCAGGAAATTGTCCATTTCCTCTACATTACCTAGTTTGTTGGCATACAGTTGTTCATGTGCCCTCTTATAATTTTAATTTCTTCAGGATCCACAGTAATGTTGCCTCTCTCATTCAGTATTTTATTTGGTTCTACTCTCTTTTTGATTTTGTCAGTCTAGCTTGTCAATCTTGTTGATCTTCTCAAAGAACCAACATTTGATGTTATTTATTCTCTCTGTTGTTTTTTTGTTCTCTGTGTCATTTATTTCTGCTTTAATCCTTGTTATTTCTTTTCTTCTACTTGGTTTAGGATTAGTTTGCTGTTCATTTTTTAGCTTCTTCAGTTTCTCCATTAGTTCTTTGATTTTTGCTCCTTTTTCCTTTTTAAAGTATGCATTTAGAGCCTTGAATTTCCCCCTCAGTACTACTATTGCTGCATTGCATAGGTTTTGATATGTTGTGTTCTCATTTTCATTCATCTCTATATACTTAGAAATTTCTCTTGCTATTTCTTCTTTAACCCTTTGATTGTTTAGGAGTGTGTTGTTTATCCTCCAGGTATTTTTGAATTTTCTAAGTCTCTGATAGTTATTAACTTCTAATTGTATTCCAGTGTGATCAGAGAATGTGCTTTGAATAACTTCATTTTTTTTTTTAATCTATTGAGGCTTGTTTTATGTCCCAGCATATGATCTATTCTGGAGAAAGTTCTGTGAATGCTAGAGAAAAATGTGTATCCTGGTGGTTTTGGATGTAATTTTCTACATATGTCTGTTAATTCAAATTCATTTATCAAATTGTTTAGGTTTTCAGTTTCCTTATTGGACTTCTGTGTGGTTGATCTATCTATAGGAGAGAGTGATGCATTGAAGTCTCCCACAATTATTGTGGAAACACCAATTGCTTCCTTTAGTTTTGCCAGTTTTTGTCTCATGTAGTTTGGGGCACCTGGATTGGGTGTATAAACATTTATGATTGTTATTCCTTCTTGTTGAATTGTCCCTTTTATTAGTGTGTAGTGTCTTCTTTGTCTCTCATAACATCCTTGCATTTAAAGTCTGTTTTATCTGAGATTAATATCGCTACTCCTGCTTTCTTTTGGCTGTAGCTTGCATGGAATATTTTTTCCATCCTTTCACTTTCAATTTATTTGTGTCCCTATGTCTAAGATGAGTCTCTTGTGTGCAGCATATTGATAGTTCATATTTTTTGATCAATTCTGCCAATCTATATTTTTTAATTGGGGTGCTTAATCAATTACATTCAGTATTATTACTGTGAAGGCATTTCTTGAATCAGCCATCCTATCCTTTGATTTATGTTTGTCAAGTATACTTTTCCCCCTCTCTTAATGTCCTTTAATGTACCCATACTGAATCTCTTTATTACTGAACCTTTCTCCATCTCTCTCTCTTCTTTCTTTGTTTCTCTGTTGGAAGGGTTCCCTTTAGTATCTCAAGTAGGGCAGGTCTCTTGTGAGAAAATTCTCTCACATTTGTTTGTCTGTGAAAAATTTAAGATCTCCCTCAAATTTGAAGGAGAGCTTTGCTGGATAAAGAATTCTCGATTGGCAATTTTTCTCTTTCAGAATCTTAAATGTCATGCCACTGCTTTCTCGTCTTTATGGTGGCCACTGAGTATTCAGTACTTAGTCTTATGCTGTTTCCTTTGTAATTGGTGAATTGATTTTCTCTTGCTGCTTTCATAACTTTCCCCTTTTCTTCAGCATTTGACAATCTAATCAGAATATGTCTTGGAGTGGGTTTATTTAGATTCATTGTGTTTGGAGTTCACTGGGCATTTATGATTTGTGTATTTATGTTGTTTAGAAGGTTTGGTATGTTTTCTCCAACAATTTCTTTGAATACTCTTCCTAGACCTTTACCCTTCTCTTCCCCTTCTGGAACACCAATGACTCTAATATTTGGACGTTTATATGGTCCATTATATCCCTGAGGTCCAGTTTGATTTTTTCAATGTTTTTCCCCATTCTTTCTTTTGTTCTTTCACTTTTTGTTCTGCCCTCTTTGAGGTTACTGATTTGCTGTTCAGCTTCCTCTAATCTAGTACTGTGATTATCCAGAATCTTTTTAATTTGGTCAACAGTTTCTTTTATTTCCATAAGATCATCTATTTTTTTTATTTACTCTTGCAAATTCTTCTTTATGCTCTTCTAGGGTCTTCTTCATGGCCTTTATATCCTGTGCCATGCTCTCATTGTTTGTATTTAGTTCTTTGATTAATTACTCTGAGTACTGTGTCTCCTCTGGTCCTTTGACTTGGGTGTTTGAGTTTTGGTTATCCATATCTTCTTGTTTCTTCATGTGCTTTAAAATTTTCTGTTTTTGGCCTCTTGGCACTTGCTTAACTTGATAGGGTTCTTTTAGGATATGTTGACTTATTCAAACACTTATCTCTAATTTGTCAGATCTATTGCTTGGTGGAGTACACTTTCTCTAATAGCCAGCAGGTGGCATCCACAAGCTACTTATTCCCCGCAAGCCAATTCTCCCCAACTTTGTCTTTGTGTTGAGTGGGGATCTGAATCTTATGGGGGTCCAATTGGTGCACCAAGTTTCCATGTGTTGTTGGTGCTGCCCACCCTGAATTTGGGATGTGTCTGAGTGGTTAGGAAGGGAGTGCAGCTATAATAATCAAAACTCCCAGGTGTTCCTGGAGATTTAAAGCTGTTGCAGAAGTCTAAATCTTCAGTTCAGTCTTGCCACAGTTTGTTTCTGCCACTGACCCACAAGTCCCTGGTATTGGTGTATGGTCCCTGTGACTTTCAAGTGGGTCCCTCTTCCAAACCATGCCCTCCTAGGGCTCTGCTGTCCCCCAAGGGAAGTTTTAGCTTCTTCAGTTGCTCCATTAGTTCTTTGATTTTTGCTCCTTTTTCCTTTTTAAAGTATGCATTTAGAGCCTTGAATTTCCCCCTCAGTACTACTATTGCTGCATTGCATAGGTTTGCATATGTTGTGTTCTCATTTTCATTCATCTCACTGAAAGAGTGGCTCCATGGAATATGTTAATTTCCCCCTTTTCACACACCTCTGCCTTCCTAAATTCAGGACAATTAGCTGCAGGTGTGCAAAAGACTATCATACATGCTGGATATTGAGGCATGTGTGTGTGTTGCTGGAAACACTTCTCACCATGCTGGGTTATGCGGCACAGCTCTGGGCTGCAGTGCCTGGCAGGAATGTTACCAGCCTGCTGGGAAGATGGCTGTATGGGGCGTGGTTATTTTCCCCTTTTCACTGACCTCCACCTTCCTAGCTCTAAGACAATTAGCTGTAGGTGTGCAGAAACCTAAGTCCATGCCGGATATTGAGGCATGCCCACAGGTTGTGGGGAAGCAGTTCCTGCTGCACTTCACTGTGCAGCTCTCACTGCCAGATCTGCAGCTGCTTTTGGGTTTTTAAAACAAAACTATCTCCAAAGCCAACTCCCGGTTTCCCTAGACTGCAGCGTGGCTGCTGGTTCTCTGGCAGGCTCACTCACTTGTTTCAGAATGCAGACTCCTGGTTTCACCAAGTGCATGGTCCTATGTGTATTAGTTAGGGTTCTCTAGGGAAACAGAATCAATGAGAGATATCTAGGAATAAAAGTGACTCACATAACTGTGCGTATGCACGAGTCCATATTCTGTAAGGCAGTCAGCAAACTGGCAACTCCAATGAAGATGTTCAGTGAACTCAGGAAATGAACTGGGAACTTCGATGAACTCCTCAGGAAATGAACTGGGATCTTCAACAAACGTGTTCAATGAACTCCTCAGGAAACAAATTGGCGACTTCAACAAACTCCTCAGGAAACACTTCACTGGGCAGCTGAAGAAGAAGTGAAGGTCCTCTATCTCTCTTGCTTATAAGTCTTCAACTGATTAATTGGATTAAATCCAGCCAATTGCATTCTCTCAGTGTGGATGGCACACCCTTCAGTGAGTCATCAGTCACAGCTGCATCTAATTGACTGGTAATTTAATAAACCAGCCTGTTGGTTTATCAACCAGCAACAAACGTCCTTGTGGCAATTGTGTTTGCTTGACCAGACAGCTGGGTACTATCACCTGGCCAAGTTGACACATGAACCCAACCATCACACTATGGATTTAGCAGATCTTGTCCAGCTGGTGCATCACTGGATCTGGTGTTCTGGAGCACTTTCTGTCTTTTATCTAGTATTTTTCATGGAGTTTTTTTTTGCCCATTCTCTCTTAATCTGCCATCCTCTGGAAACCTCAGTTGTTTTTTTTACACTGTCTTAAGTTTGTTATAGAAAAGGGACATGGATTTTTTTACTTTTTATATTTTTATTTGCTATAGGTTTGGTGGGCTCAGAGGCTAGGTTTAGGGGATTTTTATTTTTGAGCCTTTTTGATGTTTTAAGTTGTGGAGGTTTGACTAACAATGGGTTATTTAAAATATTTCCTTTTTTTTGAGATAAAAGGGATTTATTTTTTTATTTTGCCTCTAAGATATTCTTTATAAGCTTGCCTTATGGTCCTGTCTTGACAGAGGATTATAAAAAGTTGGACTTAAAGAATTTTAGACTATTTTCCTTTTTCCTTTTTTTTTTTTTTTTTTTTTGAGATGAACCACAGTTTATTCATCCAGGAAGAACAGACACAATGTGTACTTACAGCATCTGCCAGTTACCTGGGAGTAGTTGCTGCTTTTATTATTGTAGGTGTTGTTATTCACCACCAACTGGGCAGTCTCAAACTTAGGAGCAGGCTGTATGCCAAAGTCCTTTTGCAAGCTGGTTGCTTTTTTTTTATTATTATTATTGTTTTAATGCTTTATTTCTTTTTTTTTATTATTAAATTCAGTTTTATTGAAATACATTCACACACCATACAATCATCCATGATATACAATCCACTGTCCACAGTATGATAACATAGTTATGCGTTTATCACCACAATCTATCTCTGAACATTTTCCTTATATCAGAAAGAACCAGAACAAGAATAAAAAATAAAAGTGAAAAAAGAACACCCAAATCATCCCCCCATCCCACCTCATTTGTCCTTTAGTTTTTATCCCCATTCCTCCACTCATCCATACACTAGATAAAGGGGGTGTGATCCACAAGGTCTTCACAATCACACTGTCACCCCTTGTAATCTACATTATTATATAATTGTCTTCAGGAGTCCAGACTGCTGGGTTGGAGTTTGGTAGTTTCAGGTATTTAATTCTAGCTGTTCCAATACATTAAAGCCTAAGAGGTGTTATCTATATAGTGCATAAGAATGTCCACCAGAGTGACCTCTCGACTCCATTTGGAATCTCTCAGCCACTGAAACTATTTCATCTCATTGTGCATCCCCCTTTTGGTCAAGAAGATACTCTCAGTCCCACGATGCTGGGTCCACATTCATCCCCGGGAGTCATACTCTGAGTTGCCAGGGAGATTTACACCCCTGGGAGTCGGGTCCCACGTAGAGGGGAGGACAGCGAGTTCACCTGTTGAGATGGCTCAGTTAGAGAGAGAGAGGGCCACATCTGAGCAACAAAGAGGTACTCAGGGGGAGACTCTTAGGCACCATTACATACATGTTTAGACTCTCCTTTGTGGTAATGAGCTTCATAAGGGCAAGTCCCATGCTTGAGGGCTCAGCACATCAAACCGCCAGTCCCAATGTTTGTGACAACCTCAACACCAGTCCAGGTGAGGATGTCCAACACATCTGCACCTTCCCCCAGATCCTCAGGACTGGGGAGGGGGAGGCTGTAAATATATTTTTTATTATCTGCCCAAATTACTCTAGGATGTGTCACTATTTCACTCCAGCCTATACTAACCTACCGTATCTCACTTCCTATTCAAAGTTCCATGCAATTGTGGTGTTTGAACAAATCGACTGTAGAGTTGTACCGTTTAGAAAATTTAGATCCTGTTCCAAATAGATATCTATTCCCTTGGTCTCATATGGAAGTTGAAGTTTTAAAACACAATCAGGTTCAACCTTTATCCTTTGGCCTGGCTTGCCCTGGTCTTAACCAGACCTGCTTCATTCATATCACTAATTGAAGTCTGGGCTCTTTTTCAGCTTTTTTTTTTTTTTTTTTTTTTTTTGACAGTGGCTGTATGCACTAATACTGACATTCATATCTGCCGATCTCTAGCTCTGAGTTTCAGGTGTCTCAGAGATATGCATTGTTCCAGAGACCAATCAGGTTATACGCTAGGGGATCAGCATCTCAAAGTTTAGAGATAGGCCTTACAATTTAGGGATAGAGTTAACTGCTGTAAGAGCTTACAATCTAGGGACTATTACAATTATTGTGTCCACGTTAGGCTATGTTCTAAGATTCAATTCTGAGTTTACACATTGTAGTTAGTCCATATTGGTGAGGCATCATCCCTCTCACCATGTTTTCTCCAACACTTTTACTCCTATATATATATTTTCCTACAATTTTATAGAGTTATATTCACATACCATACATTTATCCACAGTGTACAATCAGTTGTTCATAGTATCATCATAAAGTTGCACATTTATCACCACAATCAGCACTTGAACATACTGATTACTACAAGAAAAATTGTTTTTTTTTTTTTTAGCAATAAGAAGAAATGATAAAAAGAAAAATAATGTGTCATACAATACAATATACTACTAAGGACAGCAAATAACACCACTACCAAGAATCCCATATTACTCCCCTATATCCCCCTCTCATATACATTTAGCATTGGCATATTGCCTCTGTTACATTTAATGGAGGTATATTACAATGTTACTGTTGACCATAGACTCCAGTTTGCTTTGATTATGTTTTTTCCTGAATACTATCCCTTTTTCAAATTTCTACGTGTTTGACGTTCATTTGCTTTCCCACATGCAAAAACATTTTTATATTTGTATATTTAGTAACAGTCATTGGCCACTCCATTTTTTGCCACATTATACAGTACCAGTCTTTATCATCTATCTTTACCTCTGTTGTCATACATTCTCCTATCCCACCTCTTTCAGCTTTACTCACAGACATCTTTGTTCAGTGTACTTACAATACTGTGCTACCATCACACAGTATTATGCTATCTATTTCTGGATCTATGCAATCAATCTTAAACATTCTTTAGTCCTTCAGCATCAAATGGCCGATCTCTGTCCTCTTTCTATCTCCTGGTCACCTGTGTTGTCAGCATTTAACTCCCAAAGTTTGTTCATTAATGTCTGTTCATATTAGTGAGACCATACAGAATCTGTCCTTTTGTTTCTGGCTAACTTCACTCAGCATAATGTCCTCAAGGTTCATCCACATTATTACATGATCCATGTCTTTGTTCTGTCTTACAGCTGCATAATATTCCATCATGTGTATATACCACAGTTTATTTATCCACTTGTCCTTTGATGGACATTTGGGCTGTTTCCATCTCTTGGCAATTGTGAATAATGCTGCAATAAACATTGGTTTACAATTGTCTGTTTGTGTATTAAGCTTCAGTTCCTCTGAGTATATACCCAGTAATGGAATAGCTGGGTCATATGGCAAATCTATATTTAGCTTCCTGAGGAAACTCCACACTGTCTTCCAGAGTGGTTGCCCATTCTACATTCCCACCAACAATGAATAAGTGTGCCTCTTTCTCCACATCCTCTCCAGCACTTGTCATTTTCTGTTTTTTGGATAATGGCCATTCTGGTAGGTGTGAGATGATATCTCATTGTGGTTTTGATTTGCATTTCTCTGATAGCCAGTGAAGTTGAGCATTTTTTCATATGCTTTTGAGCCATTTGAATTTCCTCTTCAGAAAAGTGTCTGTCCATGTCCTTTGCCCATTCTTTAATTGGGTTGTCTTTCTGTTGTTGAGTTGTAGGATTCCTTTATATATTTGGGATATTAAACCCTTTTCTCATATGTAGTTTCCAAATATCATCTCCCATTGTGTAGGTTGACTTTTTACTTCCCTGACAAAGTCCTTTGCTGTACAAAAGTGTTTAATTTTGAGGAGATCCCATTTTTCTATTTGTTCTTTGGTTGCTCGTGCCTTAGGTGTGAGTCTAGGAAACCACCTCCTATAACAAGATATTTAAGATATTGCCCTACATTTTCTTCCAAGAGTCTTATGGTTTTGGTGCCAATGTTTAGGTCTTTGATCCATTTCAAGTTAATTTTTGTGTAGGGTGTGAGATAGACATCCTCTTTCATTCTTTTGGAAATGGATATCCAGTTCTCCAAACACCATTTATTGAAAAGGCTGCTCTGTCCCAGTTGCTTTGGCTTGACTGCCTTATCAAAGATCAATTGTCTGTAGATGTGAGGGTCTACTTCTGAACACTCAATTCACTTCCATTGGTCAATATATCTGTCCTTATGGCAGTACCATGCTGTTTTGTTTTTCTTTTTATTAGTTACAATCTCTAATTTATGTTGATTGCATCCCTCCCCCAGTGCCTCCCCATTTTTAACACCTTTCAAGGTTTACATTTGCTTGTTCTCCCTCGTAAAAGAACATATTTGTACATTTTATCACAATTGTTGAATACTCTAGATTTCACCAAGTTACACAGTCCCAGTCTTTATCTTTCCTCCTTTCTTGTGGTGTCTCACATGCTCCCAACCTTCCTCTCTCAACCGTATTCATAGTTACCTTTGTTCAGTGTACTTACATTGTTGTGCTACCATCTCCCCAAATTGTGTTCCAAACCACACACTCCTGTCTTCTATCAACCTGTAGTTCTCCCTTTAGTATTTCCTGTAGGACAGATGTCTTGTTCACAAAGTCTCTCATTGTCTGTTTGTCAGAAAATATTTTGAGCTCTCCCTCATATTCGAAGGACAGCTTTGCTGGATACAGGATTCTTGGTTGGTGGTTTTTCTCTTTCAGTATCTTAAATATATCACACCACTTCCTTCTTGCCTCTTCAGCAGAAGCTGAGAGATCCGCACATAGCCTTATTAAGCTTCCTTTGTATGTAATGGATCGCTTTTCTCTTGCTGCTTTCAGGATTCTCTCTTTGTCTTTGTTTTTTTTTTTTTTTTTTTTGAATCTGAAAATTCCATTTATTAAAACAAATACATTGTCCATGTGGGATGAAAATGTGCACATCACATTCAGGTTTTCCTGCTTTAACATTTCTGTATCTCCCTCCTTGAAAGCCACACTGTATAGATTTTAAATAGGAAAACTGTAACAGTTCTTGGGCTGAAAAATGTATATGTAACAATTCACCATTACCAGGAGCAGCTAGAAGCAAAAGTAAAATTTAAAAAAACTAAAAAAAAAAAAAAAGTATAAAAATCCCCTAAGACAGCATGCTTGGTTTTCTCAAAATTGCTTATGTGAATATATTATATACAAAGAGAAGGTTTTTATTGTTAAATTTTTCTTTGTAGGCAATCACTTTTAAATTTTATTAGCAAAGTCAGACCCAGATCAAAGTATTTATTTGGATCCTCTGATTTAAATTAAATAGTATTTGGTTTAAAGTTGGATAAAAACATTTGAAACTGGAGTATACTGAGGATGATGCAAGATTATTTTTTCTTTATAGAATCCGCATTCTAACTATGTAGGTTATTGTTACTATCTATTAACTAAATCCATGGCAGATTTTCATTACTATTCATACATTATATACAGGAATTAGGGCCTTGAATGATTAAGCTGAGTTTTCCTATTAGTTACCCCTTAAGATAAAATTATGCTAGTGAAAATGCTGAATTTCTAAAGGAATTAAAGCTCTTTAGAGAAATAAGTAATCAAAAGAAGACTTTTCCTCTTAATAAGTAAAAAATACCAGTAAGCCAAACTCATATAAAGTCTCTGGTAGTATAATGCAATAACGATGCCATAATGTAGGATGTGAAATTATTAAAAAAAGCCAAACCATTTTCCTTAAATTTAATTTCAAATGGGCTGTGTATTTTATGCCTTTTCTTCTGTTTTATAAATATGCTCACATGCAGTTTGGAACTTCCTTAACTTTTAATTACCAGACTCATAATGCTTCCTGAAAATTTTAATTCCACTTTAATTGCTCCAAAGATCGAGATTTACATGGGAATAGAAAAAGTGCTTCTGAGAAAAAATAAATGGTGTGGATTATGAAAATCATCTGAGTTTATAATGGCACCTTAATCACCACTAAAGAGTTCTTTATTCACATTTGCTTTTATGTGACCACATATTCAAGTTTTGGCTCATTTTTAAAATGTGTTAAGGTTTTAGCTGATTCCACAGTATTACTAAGCTAATTGTACAATATTGTTGTTTAATGTCGTTTTTCCTACTAAATCTTTATCAGCGTCCCACTGACTGTAGCAAAATCCTAAGGTTTGAACAGAAGTCTCTTTACATAAGTGCCACACATTTCACAAATGTTTCAGTCTCTCCTTTGTTCCATCCCAGACGTGAGCTTTAATTGGATGTATTATACTTTTCACCAGCATGTCTTAAAAGGAGCTAAGGAAACATTTACTAAGAATGTTTCAAAATCTGTCCTCGTATCTTCTCTTTCCCTCCCTCTCCATACTTAAAAACAAAATAAAACAAATAGGAGGAAGAGAATGGAGAGAGACAAGATAATAAAATCATTTGGAAGGTAGAAGAGGATGTACAAAAGACTCTCTCTTGACTGAGAACGACAGAGAAAGAAGTGATAAAGGCTTTCAGCACCCCCTTTCCCCCCCATTACTGATGGATGAATCATCATTACTGATGAGCTGCAATGAAAAAGCACTCTCAATATCATAGCCGAGGAAGAGAGAGGTCTAGCTGCAAGGAAGTTGCAAATAAAGACTTAGAAACACTAACAAACAAGGTGGAGAACAAAACCAAAACCAAAAAGACCCCATTGAAAAATTTGGTGAGTGAAAAACAAAGACCATCTCAGTGGAAAAAAGCCGGAATCCTTTCCTGGAGGAGTGGCCGCAGGGGCTGAACCTGCTACCCAAACAGTGGGTAATCGGATGTGGTGGCTCATCTGCTGGAGTTCTAAGAATTGGTTGCCTTCTCTGGAGCCATGGGATTACTTCTCCCGACACGTCAACAAAGGAGGGCTACAGTTTTCTTGTTAAGAATAGCAGAAAGCGTTCTTTCAATCTAGGACTTCCGTGATTCAGGGAAAGAAGAAGCAACTTGCTTATACACTTTGGCAAAAGCACTTCCCAATGATGGTGACTCTTCACCTCTCATGCTTGGTGGGATCTGTGCTGCCCCGAATCCTGGATAAAACCAAAATGGTTTGGATTCTGAAAAACATTTTGAAGAGGCATTTACACAGTAGTTATCTAGGAGATATTTTGGGCATGGCTAAGGCTCTGAAGTAATCTCTGTCTTCAAAATATTGAGTTTTTCTCTCCAGCTTCTTTTCTCTCTAGTTTCTTCTCCCAGCATTACAATAAAACAACAAAACTTCTGAATGGATGTAACATAGGGACAATTTCATGCAGTATTACTCAAAAATTATCACAAATATATGAAAGCACCAGTCACAACACATTATTTACTTTTACTTGCAGAATCAAGGCTATCATATACAAATGTTAGGAATAGTGATAAGAACACACAGAAAACTGGCATTTTCTTTTTTTACTACCATGAGGAGACATCGTAGGAACATCTCCCTAAGCATTTGGATGCTCATCCTTGGAGTTTGGTCTTACAGACAAGTCCAGCCTTATCTTTGTACTAGTCTAATGGGGGGAGAGGGCAGGGTTGGGAGAGGAGGGATAGGAAAAGGAAAAAAAGAAAAGAAAGGCACAAGACTAAACATCAATGCCATTTAACCAAACTGTGGCTACACTGGACAATTTAGTTTATCACAGGGTATTCTAAAGACAATATTCATTCCAAGAAGGCCATACATATCTTAATTCAGTACAGCTGTCTGTTTTAGTTTTTATTTTCTTAAATATGAAGCAGAAACATAAGGGTTTTTTTTGGGGGGGGGGGTAGCAGAAAAGAAGTGACACCAATTTTACTTTACATATTCCCCTCCTCCAGGCAGTTATGCAGATATCAGATCTTTTAACTCATGATGTGGATCAGCTTTCAGTCTCCTAAAGGGGACCAGTTCTTTAAACATGCATGGCCTGGAGTTTCCAGGATGGTTCTCCTCCCTCTCTTTAAATGCTGTGGACTAGAAAGGCGTCCACTTCGCTAAAAACTCTACATCAGTGTCCCAGGAGCCCTGAGGCTCTTCAGGTGCCTCTTAAAGACTTAAAGGATGGCACAGAAGAACTTCTTCTCCCTAAATGGGTTTTCTGAAGCTGGAACTGGAGTCAGGAGGGGATCTTCCTTGGCATGAGCTTCACAATAGGCCATCAAATCTGCAGCTGCCTTGGATACCTTTATCCTATCTATGTTGGCTTCCATCTTCAGCTGTTCTACCAGCTTCCTGGCTTGTGCTATGCTGGCGGTGTTGTTGCTGGCCATCGGAGGGCTGGCTGTGTTTTTCAGACACACTTAGCTCGTACGGCTTGGTCAGAGGAGCGTGGCTTTTCTCCTCTCTTTGAAGCTGATCTGTGCAGGCGAGCTCCGGCGCAACCCGTCCAGCCCAGCCCAGCCCAGCCCAGCAGTAGTAGTAGCTGCCCACGGAGCGGCGGCGGAGGCCTCTCTTTGTCTTTGACATTTGATAATCTGATTATTAAGTGTCTTGGTGTAGGCCTATTCATATCTCTTCTGTTTGGAGTATGCTGTGCTTCTTGGATTTGTAATTTTATGTCTTTCATAAGAGATGGGAAATTTTCATTAATTATTTCCTCTATTATTGCTTCTGCCCCCTTTCCCTTCTCTTCTAATTCTGGGACAACAATGATATGTACATTATTGTACTTTGTTTCATCCTTGAGTTTCCAGAGACAATGCTCATATTTTTTCATTCTTTTCTCCATCTGCTCCTTTGCGTGTAGGCTTTCAGGTGTTTTGTTCTCCAGTTCCTGAGTGTTTTCTTCTGCCTCTTGAGATCTGCTGTTGTATGTTTCCATTGTGTCTTTCATTTCTTGTGTTGTGCCTCTCATTTCCATAGATTCTACTAGTTGTTTTTTTGAACTTTTGATTTCTGCCGTATACATGCCCAGTGCTTCCTTTACAGCCTCTATCTCTTTTGCAATATCTTCTCTAAACTTTTTTATTTGATTTAGCATTAGTTGCTTAAATTCCTGTATCTCAGTTGAAGTGTACGTTTGTTCCTTTGACTGGGCCATAACTTTGTTTTTCTTAGTGTAGGTTGTAATTTTCTGTTGTCTAGGCATGGTTTCCGTGGTTATCCAAATCCGGTTTTCCCAGACCAGAACAGGCTCAGGTCCCACAGGGAAGAAATATTCAGTATCTAGTTTCCCTGAGGGTGTGTCTTAGAAAATTGCTCCACCCTTTGATGCCTCGGGTCACTGTGCTTTTCTGCCCAGCAGGTGACGCCTGTTAGCCTATAATTCTTGACTGGTGTGAGGAGGTGTGTCCATGTTCCCCCAGGCTCTGGGGTCTGGTTCTGAATTGAAAGGGCCCCACCCCTTTCCTCCTAGACAAGACAGACCCCTCAGGTGGAGGTCATTAGCATTTCAATGGTCTCTCTCTCTGCTTGTGCTGTCTCCACCCTTCTCCACTTCACAGCCCTGGAAACTGAAAATGACTGGGGCTTTCTCCACTGAGCCAAAAAAGAAACAGATAGTCCCCTACAGACCCAGTCCAAGGCAACCCTCCAGCTCTCCCAGGTCAGTTGTCACCCAAAGCCTCTGTCTGTTTTTTGGGGATGTGTACCTGTAGTGAGCAGTTCACACTCGTTACTTAAAACCCCAGTTGGAGCTCAGCTGAGCTATATTCACTTGCTGGGAGAGAGCTTCTCTCTGGCACCATGAGGCTTTGCAGCTCAGGCTATGGGGGCGGGGGTCCCATGACTTGGTTCCACAGGTTTTACTTACAGATTTTATCCTGTGTTCTCAGGCATTCCTCCCAATTCAGGTTGGTGTATGATGAGTGGATGGTCTCGTTTGTCCCCCTGCAGTTATTCTGGATTATTTACTAGTTGTTTCTGGTTTTTTGTAGTTGTTCCAGGGGGACTACTTAGCTTCCACTCTTCTCTATGCCGCCATCTTGCCCCTCCTCCATGCTGTTTTGAGCACTGTGGCTTTGTATATGCCTCAATGTCAGGCGGTGTGAGACCTCCCATTTCGTTCCTCTTTCTCAAGATATTTTTGGCTATTTGGGGCACCTTGCCCTTCCAAATAAATTTGGTTACTGGTTTTTCTATTTCTGTAAAGTAAGTTGTTGGGTTTTTAATTGTTATTGCATTGAATCTATAAATCAGTTTAGGTAAAATGCCATTTTAACTATATTTAGTCTTCTAATGCATGAACATGCTATGTTCTTCCTTTTTTTTTTTAGGTCCTGTTCGATTTCTTTTAGTAGTTTCTTATAGTTTTCTGTGTAAAGGTCTTTTGTGTCCTTGGTTAAGTTTATTCCTAAATACTTGATTCTTTTGCTTGCCATTGTAAATGGAATTTTTTTCTTGATTTCCTCTTCTTGTTGCACATTACTTGTGTATAGGTATACTACAGATTTTTGCATGTTAATCTTATACCCAACCACTATGCTGTATTCACTGACTAGTTCTAGTAGCTTTGCTATAGATTTTTCTGGATTTTCTGCTTATAGGATCGTTTCATCTGCAAATAGTGAAAGTTTTACTTCTTCCTCTCCAGTTTGGATGCCTTTTATTTCTTTTTCTTGCCTAATTGCTCTAGCTAGCACTTGCAGCACAATGTTGAATAACAGTGCTGACAGTGGGCAGTGGGCATCCCTGTCTTGTTCCTGATCTTAGAGGGAAAGCTTTCAGTCTCTCCCCATTGAGTATGATGTTAGCTGTGGGTTTTTCATATATTACCTTTATCACATTGAAGAAGTTTCCTTCTATTCCTATCCTTTGAAGTGTTTTCATCAAGAAAGGATGTTGAATTTTGTTAAATGCCCTTTCTGCATCTATCATGATGATCATTTAGTTCTTCTGTTTTGATTTATTGATGTGATGTATTACATTAATTGATTTACTCATGTGGAAGCTGCCTTGCATAACCAGAATAAATCCCACCTGGTTTTTATGTATAATTCTTTTAATGTGCTGCTGGATTTGATTTGCAATATTTTGTTGAGAATTTTTGCATCTATATTCATTGAAGAGATTGGTCTATAATTTTCTTTCTTTGTAGTATCTTTGATTTTGGTATAAGGTGATTTTGGCTTCATAGAATGTTAGGTAGCTTTCCCCCTTCTTCAATTTTTTGAAGAGTTTGAGCAGGATTGGTACTAATTCTTCTTGAATGCTTGGTAGAATTCACATGTGAAGCCAGCTGGTCCTGGGCTTTTCCTTTTTGGGAACTTTTTGTTGACTGACTCAATTTCTTTACTTGTGATTGGTTTGTTGAGGTCATCTATTTCTTCTTGGGTCAATGTTGGTTGTTTTTGCTTTTCCAGGAAGTTGTCCATTTGTCTAAGTTGTCTAGTTTATTAGCATATAGTTGCTTATATTATCTTCTCATTATCTCCTTAATTTCTGGAGGGTCAGTAGTTATGTCTCCTTTCCCATTTCTGATTGCATTTATTTGCATCCACTCTCTTCCTTTTTTTTTTTTTTTTCTGTTAGCCTAGCCAGCAGTCTATCAATTTTATTGATTTTCTCAAAGAACCAACTTCTGGTTTTGTTGATTCTCTCTATTGTTTTCCTGTTCTCAGTTGCATTTATTTCTGCTCTGATCTTTGTCATTTCTTCCCTTCTGTTGCTTGGTGTTAGTTTGCTGTTCTTTCTCTAATTCCTCCAGGTGAACAGTTAATTCTTCAATTTTTGCTCTCTCTTTTCTTTTAATAAAGGCATTTAAGGCAATAAATTTCCCTCAACACTGCCTTTGCTGCACCCCATAAGTTTTGATATGTTGTTTTTTTATTGTCATTTGCCTCAAGGTATTTACTAATTTCTCTTGTAATTTCCTCCTTTACTCACTGGTTTTCTAAGAGGAGTGTTGTTTAGCCTCCATATGTTTGTGGATTTTACGACCTTGTGCCTTTTATTTATTTCCAACTTCATTTCATTATGGTCTCAGTGTTTTGTATAATATAAATATTTTTAAATTTGTTGACACTTGTGTTGTGACCCAAAATATGGTCTATCCTAGAGAATGTTCCATGAGCACTTGAGAAAATAGTGTATCCTGCTGTTGTTGGGTGTAGTGTTCTATAAATGTCTCTCAAGTCTAGTTCATTTATTGTACAATTCAACATCTCTGTTTCTTTATTGATCCTCTGTCAAGATGTTCTATCCAGTGATGAAAGCGGTGTATTGAAGTCTCCAATTATTATTGTAGAGGCGTCTACTTTTCCTTTCAGGGATCTCGGTGTTTGCCTCATGAATTTTGGGGCATTCTGGCTTGGTGCATAAATGTTTATGATTGT
Organism: Choloepus didactylus; assembly: GCF_015220235.1. NCBI lineage: Eukaryota > Metazoa > Chordata > Mammalia > Pilosa > Megalonychidae > Choloepus > Choloepus didactylus. The sequence goes on from NC_051314.1 coordinate 124,894,597, forward strand.
TATGTTTTCTTGATGAATTGACCCTTTTATTAATATATAGTGTCTTCCTTTGTCTCTTTTAATTTTTTTACTTTTGAGGTCTAATTTGTCTGATATTATAGCTACTCCCATTTTTTTTTGATTTTTGTTTTTTTCTGGTTGTTGTTTGCATGAAATATCTTTTTCCAATCTTTCACTTTCAGTCTATTTTTGTCCTTGTGTCTAAAGTGAGTTTCTTGAAGACAGCATATAAATGGGTCCTTTTTTTTAAGTCCATTCTGCCAGTCTGTGTCTTTTTATTGGGGAGTTTAATCCATTTACACTTAGTGTTATTACTGTAAGGGCAGTACTTCTTTCTACCATTTTGTCTTTTAGAATTTATATGCCATATCTTATTTTTTCCTCTCTCTCCTTTTACCTTTCCTGATAATCTTCATTCTGTACTCTTCTCCAACTCTCTCTCTCTTGTCTTCCTATCAGCGTGTAGCATTCCCTTTAGTATTTCTTGTAGCACTGGTCTCTTATTCACAGACTCTCTCAGTGTCTGTCTGAAAATATTTTAATCTATCCGTCATTTTTGAAGGACAGTTTTGCCAGATATAGAATTCTTGGTTGGCAGTTTTTCTCTTTCAGTATCTTAAATATACTATGCCACTGTCTTCTCAACTCTGTGGTTTCTGTAGAGAACTCTATACATAGTCTTATTGAGCTTCCCTTGTATGTGATGGATTGCTTTTCTCTTGCTGCTTTCAGAATTCTCTTTGCCTTTGACATTGGACAATCTGATCAGTAAGTGTTTTGGAGTAGGTCTATTGGGATCTATTCTGTTTAGGGTATTCTGTACTTCTTGAATCTCTAAATTTCTGTCTTTTATAAGAATTGGGAAATTTTCAGTGGATATTTCTTCCATTATTCTTTCTTCCCCTTTTCCCCTCTTTTCCCCCTCTGGGATACCCATAACATGTATATTCATGTGTTTCATGTTGTCACTCAGTTCCCTAAGTCCCTGCTCATATTTTTCCCTTTTCTTTCACCATCTGTTCAGTTGTGTGTATGAATTCAAATGTCTTGTCTTCCAGTTCACTGATCCTTTCCTCTGCCTGTTCAAATCTACCGTTGTGTCCCTCCAGTGTCTTTTTCATCTCCTCCATTGTGGCCTTCATTCCCATGAGTTCTGCCAATTTTTTTTTCAAATTTATGAATTCTTCTTTATGGTCATCCAGTGTCTTCTTTATATCCTTCATCTCTTTTGCTATATCTTCTTTCAGTTCATTGAATTGATTTAGCCTTAGCTGCCTCAATTCCTGTATCTCAGTTGAACTATTAGTTTGTCCCTTTGGCTGCCCCATATTTTAATGTTTCCTAGTATGGTTTGTTATGTTAAGTTATCTAGGCATCTGATTTTCTTGATTAGTTTATTCTGGAGTTCATTTTCTCTCTTTCAGCTAGGGTTTCTTGTTGATTGGCTTTGTTCTCTAACTCTGTTGTTCAGTTCAACTTATTGTAGACCTCTAACTTAGGTTCTATTTAGTTGATCAGAATTTTTCACCTCTTGTTTTCTCTGTTTCTTGCCCTGCCTCTTTGTAGCCTTTTTTGCGAAAGGGTCTCCTCAGATATGTTTGACCCCATTCAGATTTTCCCAGTGTACAGAGGCCCAGGTCTCATGGGGTGTGTATGGACTTTTCCTGAGAATGAGAGCCTCTTATGAGGCCTCTAGAGTTGGTGCTTTTCCTCACCTGTCCAGCAGGTGGTGCTTGCCAGCCTGCAGCTCTTTAGTTCTCCTGATGACTCTTATCCTGTCAGGGCTGTGGCTGACTGAAGCCAGAATCTGAATTCCAGCCCCTAGGGTCTGAGTTTCCAGAAGGAGGGCTGCCAGTTGAGCTGCACCTCCCTCCACTCTCTGAATCCTAGGAAATCCAATTGTCTCTCAAGGGCACTATTCCCTTCTTCCCTCTCCTCCTTGGGCAGCTCCAGCTAAATTCTTGGGCAGCCTGAGTTGCCAATTAAAGACAGGAGTGGAGACCATCTTCAGAAGTGAATCTGGAATTCAGAGATATTCTGGGTACTCTGTCTCCCCCCAACCCTATCCTAGTCGTTCAACTTGGGCTTTCTGATGGAAAATGACCACATATGTTACTTTTAGATTAAAAAAAAAAGAAAAGAAAAAAGAAAAAAAAAGGAGTCCCTTTTAAAAGTCTTTTCCCAGCCTGGAAGTTTTGTCAGTGTCAGAATAGAGCATTTAAAGATGTACTTTGGGTTATTGTCTGATAATTATTCTCCAACAGCTTCAATTCCACCCCCACCAGGGGCTATTAAAATGCAAAAATATAAGGAGTCAGTGAGAAGGGAGAAGGGACAAAATGTAGGGAGAAAAAAGGGCTTTTTTGGAGCCTGGGAATGAGTGCCTGCTTTTGTGTGCCCCCTCTTCTCACAGCCCAGCCCTTCTTTAGAACCTGCAGCTCCAAAAATTAGTTAATTAATTTGTTAATTAATTCTGCAGTTGAGGCTGGGTTGAGCCTACCTTTTTGTCCTCAGCAGATTGTTGTTTTTTTTTTGTTTTTTTTTTTTTTTCCTTTTAGGGAGGCAGCAGCAAGATAGTCTGTGGGGTCTGGGTGAGAGGGATGCCAGACCCCTGGTTGGGGGAACTCACAATGTTCACTGGAATCTCAGCTTTTCCTCCAATTCCAAACTTGCGTCTCATATGTGACTGGTTACTGGAGACCCTGAAAACACTTTCATATAGTTCTTGGGTAATTACCAGCTGCTTTAGAGGAGAGACAAAAATCTTTGCTTCACCACTCCACCATCTTCCCCTGCCCCTTGGAATATAGTCTTACATATGGCTGTGGCTTGAATTTTAGAAGAGCTACTTTTATGGTTGTTATACATCAAAATTCAACCAGTATCATTATTCTCTAGGGTTCAAACTGATGTATTGGCTTGTTTTAGCCAGGGGCATTTTTCAAGCAAGGTATGAGCCTGTCACTCTTGGCCATACCAGTAGTTTTTAGAAGACACATAGTAACCAAATCATATGCCTTTTATTTCAATGAGTTTCACAAAGACTATCCAGAGTACACAATAGGCTAATCCTTAGGTTGCACAGCAGGTCTCTCTCCACTGAGTTTATAGGAGCATCAGGAGAAAGTAAAAAAAACACATTTTTTTTTTTTTTTTTGCCTTTTTTTCATCAGTGTATGGGAACGTCAAGGAGCATGGAACAAATCTAACCTGAAATATCAACATCTGTTATTGACCTATCAGCCAATGGAAAGCAAGAAATTCCTGAGGAAATTGTAGAAAAAATAGCCCAGGTGTCAACAATTCCCACCTCTAAATCTGTCAATTTTATGCCATTTGCTTATCATTCTCTAGCTTTATTGTTCCTGTAATTTCTGAATCTTCCATACCCTTTTTAAAAATATTTTTTCAAAAGTCTTAAATTTTAAAAATAATGTCATACAGTTTTCCTTTTCCAATTTACTCTTTATAAATAGGTCAATATTAGGATTATTCCTTTTAGTAAACAGTTTTAATTAAGCCATTAATATAGAAGTTTTCAAATACATAATCTTCTTTTGAAGGAAGTTGTAGATTTACAGAAAAATAATAGAGAAATTACAGTTCCATGTAGAATCCCACTCATTAACACCTAGCACAGAACTTTCACGTGTTTTTCTTTTTTTAGAATTTTCCAAAATCTAAGTAGCTGTTGTGAAGATTTGAGTAATAGTCTGTCCTTACAATCTTTTCTCCTTTTTTCTTGAATTTGGATAGTGAGCAAGGATGCCTAGAGAAAGATGGTTAGGGCTTGAGGATGGCTTTGGTTAACCCTTGGAACTTCAACAGTAAATTTTGAAAAATTCTCATCAAACTGGTTATGGAAATCAATGAGGTCCTCAGCAGTACTCTGGGGCTATCTCTGCTCTTTTTCTTGATTCACCTTTAGCAGACAGGCCATTCACAACCTCTCTTGATGGGTCCGTCACACCTTAGTTTCTCCATAGCAGGGGAGGGAGGCAGTTTTCCCAGCACCCCCTCCCCTTGTAGTGCTGAGCTTCCGTCCTGATGTGTCTGCTACATCAAATGAGCAAACCGTTCTGGTTGCAGAGTCCCGTGCAGCAGCCGGAGCCCTTCCCATAGGAGGGTCTGTAACTGAAGCCATGCTGCAGAGGACCTTTGTAGACTTCCAGGTGAACCTGGAAGGTTCCTGAATTGGTTCAAGTTGGTGGCACCTCCTGGGTATCTATAAAAACAAATGTCAATTCTCTCTGGAAGAAAGCATCCTCAAATCAGCCCCCAGGATTCTCAACAACTGACATGAAATAATCCAATACAAAATATAAAATAACTTTGTATAAAACATTTTTAAATTCAGATATTCAAAGAATATCATATATACTTGAAATATATTTTCATAAAAGCTTTTATATAAATGAAAGATAAAAGTATTTAAAAAGAAAAGTCCACAAGCAGATTAGCACCAGATTGGAGAGCCCTGAAATGAGATTTGGTGCCCAGAATAATTGAAAAAATTACCCATGATCCACTATCCATAGGCAAGGTGATGAAAGGCTAATAGGTGAGCTGGATGAATGAGAAAATCTGGACACTCAAAAGGAGAGGATGCTGACTTCCTCAATATTAGAAGGAATAATAAGAGAATATTTTAGTGAGTTGATGAAATACTTAAATATTTATATGGAAATTGGAATATTCTAAATAGGATTAATAAAGGAAATGTCTTACCAAGAGAGACTACTGTTAAGTGCACAGTCTCAAAAAGAAAAAAGAAAAAGCTTTTAAAAGCATTCAGACAACAAAAATACCACATATAAAAGGACAATTTTTATGCTGACAGTACAATTCTCTACAGAAGCAATGGAAAAAAAGATACTGGGACAACTTCAATAAGCTGAGACTAAATCAGCGTGCCTGTAAGTACATTAGAAGGTGACTTTGTAATTGCCTTTACCTGGACTCCTAAACCCTGGTCCACAGCCAGATTTTCTGAAGGTGTAAGTGGAGTTTCTGCCCCATAGTGATATTGAGAATATTATATTGAGGATGTTTTAGATTTGGCAGCTAAACTGACCCAGCAATAGTCTTGGTGTTATGACTTTTACCTCCCAACCTTTAGTTCACAGCAAACTCTGGTTTCATGCACATCTTTTCTTCACATAACAGATGGAGCTCTCAGGCTTCCTCATCTTGTGTTGATCACTTTCCTGGGCAATCCTTCAATTAGCTGGACCTTAAGGTTAAGTGGGTGTGTGACTTTTCTCCACTCAGAACTTTGTATTTACTTTTGATCCTGGTCCATTAATATTTGTTTATGAGACTGGTTGTTTTGTGTTTTTTGTTTTTGTTTTTGTTTTTTGCCTTCTCTTTTAATATTCTATTATTACTGACTGCAATGCTTATTCCTTATTGCTGTTTTATGAGCAAGGATGGCATCATAATGACATAGAGTTTCAGTATACAAATTTCCTCAACACTATCCCAAAAATTTTCTTTCATATATTTTAGGTGTGTATTTTGCAAATTTTGTTGTTTTAAAGATTCTAATGGATTGCAAAATTTCATTACTGACACATTTGTACCTACTTCTTTAATCTTATTCATATTTTCTATTTATTATTTTTGGCTCTGTATCTTTTTCTTCTTACTGGATCACTAAACTATCCATTGCCTTCCTGATTTGGAAGTGTGACAAACCCTTCTGTAGGATTCCCCATCTGTGAGTCCTGTACTTGGGTGTCTTCTCTGAGAAAATCTCATGAGAAAGAGATTTCCTCCACTGACCACCTCTGAATCAACACCCCATTTCAATTACTCCTCTGGTGGTGTTAATCAATTTTATCTGACAGCATTGCAGTTAATTTTCAGATTTATGTGTCCTACAGCTTACAGGTAATAACTTTGCATTAGTTGGTCCAATGCACAATTGGCGTTTTTAATGCAAACTATTTTCAGAATTTTGACAATGTTTCTCGCAGATGGATTGAACTCACTTCAGGTCTCCTCGTGCATACAGATTTTCTGGCATTAAAAAATTCCTTAGGATAATTTGAGAGAGTGGAGAGTAAATTTTAGAGTCATATGCCAATATATTTATTCATTTATAAGTATTCATTATGCAATCCCTAGCTGTAGTAACTGTGTTAAATGTGGGCACACAGTAATTGTCAAAAGAGACATGACGTCTTCCTTCATGCAACATCTAGTCCTTTAAAGGCAGTAAATATCAAATGCATAAAAAACATTTATATGTACTTGTAAATTTTGATATGTGCCAGATAGTAACCATGGCAATCTTATGATAGTGAATTAACATGCGATACCTAATGTAGATAAGAGTGTTAAAAGAAGACATTTTTATATAGATTTAATTTAAACTGAGGTGTCAGTGATGAAATAGAACCAGCTTCTAAAAAGGACAGCAGAAATAGTTCCAGGCAAGGAACAAACATTTACCCATAATCTCATGCAGAAAAACAGGCTTCATGTAAATGAAAAGTACATGAATTTTGAGAGGCCTGAAAGAAGGAGTGGAGGAATGTCTCTATTCAATATTAGATACATAGACAGAGGCGAGATGATCTTGGAAGTCAGTAAGAACAGGGTCTTGGTAAGATTCACCTTAAAAACCATTGTATGGCTAATATGGAACCTGGATTAGACAGAATCAGAAATTAGAGGAATTTCACAAGTTGGGTTCTTTAGAAGCAGGTGCTGAAATCAAGTTTGGCATACAGAAAATTTACTAGGACCCAGTTCTATTGAAGGGGTTGGAGGGGAGTAAATCAGTGAAGCATTTCTGACAAAGCCTGTGCCAACTCCAGGAGGAACATTGGTACATATATGGCCCTTCAGAGTTGTCCTGTGGTGGGCAAAAATGTCCAGAACATTATGGTCCTTTTGTAATAAGTCATTTACTCTGGGCTGCTCTGGTAAGAGTTTTCTCTCCAGGAAGGTGACTCTTTGCAACTGAGACAAACCTGGAAGAGCTCACAGCTTGAGGCTACTGACAAGTCCATCCAGAATAGAATCTGGGTAGTGCATCTCTGTTTCCACTACAGAGGCTATTGAGATTTAAGGATAGTAATAAATAACTTGGATTAGATATGAGCTAATTGAATTATAGAAACCAGAGGTAATTAAAATAGGAAACTTGCTTTATTACCAATTATTTTTGTTTCACAGCTGCAAAAAAAGTAAAAACAATGGAATGGGTTAAACAGCAGGAATGCAAGGCTCATGGTTATGAGGCTAGAGGCCCAAATCAAGCCACCAGCAAGTTCCCCAAGGACTGTGGCATTCTGGGTCTGGCTGCCTGTGATCCTTGATCCCTGGCTTTCCCACTGAATGGCAGTGGACGTCGAAAAGTCCTTTCTTCCACCTCCAGGTTCCGCTGACTTCCAGCTCCTTCTTTCTTCATGTGGCTTTGTGACCTAAAACTTCCAGTAATTATGAATTAAGGCCCAACCTTATTCACAGAGGCCACATCTTAAATAAAAATAGCATTTCCAAGAGGTTCACTTTAAAATGGGCTCACACTCACAGGAAAAGATGTAGGTTATGAACATGTTTTTCTGGGAATATTTTATTCCACATTCCATGATTGTCTCATAATTTTATTGAATCAGGAGACATTTCTAGCATTTCAGAGAGATTCAAAGAAGAATAAGGTTTAGAGAATTAACTTCCAAGGCTCTTAATATTTGATTGATTTCCAGGAATTCAACCACCTTCTACAGACTGTTCATTCCTAAATTTTCAGTTTATATTTCCCTTTTGAGATTCAGCCAAGTATAGACACCTCAATTGGGATGATGCAGCAAATAACAACACAGCACCTCATTTTCCTCCAACCCAATGTGCCCCTTGTCCACTCCTACCCTAATCTTCCTCATCATTGATTCCTCAATGAATTGCCTCACTGTCCATTCACTAAAGCTCCCAACTCAGACAAGTGTAAACAATGTGGAACTGCTTTTTCCTCACTTTCTATTCTCTATTTTTGTAATGGTAAAAATAGCTTCCCCATAGTTAAAGAGAATCCTAAATGTCTTCCTCTAGTCATGTTCTCTCAGATCCAAAGTACTGCAATAAAGCTAGAGTATCTTTGAAAAATGCAAATCTAATGTTATTACTCTATTTAAACTCCAACAAGAGCTCTCCATACATGTTTTAAATTAAAGTCAGACTTCTAATTATGGCACACAGGTTTATATTCTTAGCTATGCTTATTAATGCATCTTTAACCTCCTACTGATAAACTCTGTCCAGTGATCCTGCTTCTCCTTACCCCTATCATGAATTTAGATTTCCTCTGTTCTCTTGTTGGAATCCCCAGTATCTAGAAGCTTATGCTAAAGGAATACATAAGAAAGCAAGATGAAGAATGTATGGCACCAATACCCAATATTGTAAGTTTTTATAAAATACTAGCAAGTATTTTATAAACACAAGTGGTTGTATCAAAAATCAATTGATGGGGGCTGGGCAAGATGGCGGCATAGAGAGGAGTGGAAGCTAAGTAGTCCTCCTGGAACAACAACAAAAAAACAGAAACAACATAACTGCGGGGGGACAAACGAGACCGTCCACTCATCATACACCAACCTGAATTGGGAGGAATGCCCAAGAACACAGCATAAAATCCATAAGTAAAACCTGCGGATCCAAGTTGCGAGATCCCCTCCCCCATAGCCTGAGCTGCAAAGCCTCGTGGTGCCAGAGAGAAGCTCTCTCCCAGCAAGCAAATAGAGCTCAGCAAGGGTGAACTGCTCACTACAGATATGAATCCCCAAAAAACAGAGGCTTTGGGTGACGACTGACCTTGGAGAGCCGGAGGGTCACCTTGGACTAGGTCTGAAGGGGACTATCTGTTTCTTTTTCAGCTCAGTGGAGAAAGCCCCAGTCACTTTCAGTTTCCAGAGCTGTGACTCTGGGAAGGGTGGAGACAGCACAAGCAGAGAGCGAGACCATTGAAATGCTAATGACCTCCACCTGAGGGGTCTGTCTTCTCTAAGAGAAAAGGAGTGGGGCTCTTTCCATTAAGAACCAGACCCCAGAGCCTGGGGGAACACGGCCATACCTCCTCACATCAGTCAAGAGTTATAGGCTAACAGGCATCACCTGCTGGGCAGAAAAGCACAGTGACCTGAGGTATCACAGGGTGGAGCAATTTTCTAAGACACACCCTAAGGGAAACCAGATACTGAATATTTCTTCCCTCTGGGACCTGAGCCTGTTCTGGTCTGGGAAAAACTGATTTGGATAACCAAGGAAACCATGCCTAGACAACAGAAAATTACAACCTACACTAAGAAAAACAAAGTTATGGCCCAGTCAAAGGAACAAACGTACACTTCAACTGAGATACAGGAATTTAAACAACTAATGCTAAATCAATTCAAAAAGTTTAGAGAAGATATTGCAAAAGAGATAGAGGCTGTAAAGGCAACACTGGGCATATATAAGGCAGAAATTGAAAGTTCAAAAAAACAACTAGTAGAATCTATGGAAATGAAAGGCACAACACAAGAGATGAAAGACACAATGGAAACATACAACAGCAGATCTCAAGAGGCAGAAGAAAACACTCAGGGACTGGAGAACAAAACACCTGAAAGCCTACATGCAAAGGAGCAGATGGAGAAAAGAATAAAAAATACAAGCAACATCTTCGGGAACTCAAGGATGAAACAAAGTACAATAATGTACATATCATTGGTGTCCCAGAAGGAGAAGAGAAGGGAAAAGGGGGAAAAGCAATAATAGAGGAAATAATTAATGAAAATTTCCCATCTTTTATGAAAGACATAAAATTACAGATCCAAGAAGCTCAGCGTACTCCAAACAGAAGAGATCTGAATAGGCCTACGCCAAGACACTTAATAATCACATTATCAAATGTCAAAGACAAAGAGAGAATCCTGAAAGCAGCAAGAGAAAAGTGATCCATTACATACAAAGGAAGCTTAATAAGACTACGTGCGGATCTCTCAGCAGAAACCATGGAGGCAAGAAGGAAGTGGAGTGATATATTTAAGATACTGAAAGAGAAAAACCACCAACCAAGAATCCTATATCCAGCAAAGCTGTCCTTCAAATATGAGGGAGAGCTCAAAATATTTTCTGACAAACAGACAATGAGAGACTTTGTGAACAAGACACCCGCCCTAAAGGAAATACTAAAGGAAGCACTGCAGAGTGATAGAAGACAGGAGTGCGTGGTTTGGAACACAATTTTGGGAAATGGTAGCACAACAATGTAAGTACACTGAACAAAGATAATTATGAATACAGCTGAGAGAGGAAGGTGGGGAGCATGTGAGACACCACAAAAAAGGAGGAAAGATAAAGACTGGGACTGTGTAACCTGGTGAAATCTAGAGTATTCAACAATTGTGATAAAATGTACAAATATGTTCTTTTACGAGGGAGAACAAGCAAATGTCAACCTTGCAAGGTGTTAAAAATGGGGAGGCATTGGGGGAGGGATGCAATCAACATAAACTAGGGACTGTAACTAATAGAATCATTGTATTGTGCTTCCTTTAATGTAACAAAGGTGATATAACAAGGTCAATGTAGATAAGAAGGGGGATAGAGGAGGCATGTTAGACAGTTGACATTGGTGGTATTGTCTGATTCTTTACTCTACTTTGATTTAAGGTTATTTTTCTTTTGCTGCTTCCTAGCTGTCATTTTTTTTCCTCTTTCTTTTGCTTCTCTACCTTCGACTCTCCCTCCTGCCTTGTGGAAAAAATGAAGATGCCCTTATATAGATAGTGGTGAAGGTGGTGAACACATAAATATATGACCATACAGAGAACCATCGATTATTTACTTAGGATGGAATGTATGGTAAGTGAACAAAACCATGTTAAAAAAAAAATGGGTTGATGACAAAACCTCGAGGGCAATATACTGAGGGAAATAAGCCAGACACATAAGGACAATTATTGCAGGGTCTCACTGATAGGAACTAATTATAATATGTAAACTCATAGACATGAAATATAAGGTACCAAGATACAGGACGAGGCTTAAGAATGGGGAGTGTTTGCTTAGTATGAGCAGAATGTTCAACTAGGATGAACTTAAATGTTTGGAAATGAACAGGGGTGTTGGTAGCAAGATGTGAGAACAACTAACAGTGCCGAATGGTGTGTGAATGAGGTGGAAAGGGGACGCTCAGAGTCATATATGTCACCAGAAGGAAAGTTGGAGGTCAAAAGATGGGAATGTATAAAACTGAATCCTATGGTGGGCAATGTCCATGATCAACTGTACGAATACTAGAAATCGCTTCCATGAACCAGAACAAATGTATGACAATACAATTAGCAGTTAATAATAGAGGGGCATATAGGGAAGAAATATATGCCTATTGCAAACTATATACTACAGTTAGTAGTATTTCAACGTTCTTTCATAAGCAGTAACAAATATAATATACCAATACTACGAGTCAACAATTGAGGAGGGTTGGTTAGGGATAGGGGAGGATTAGAGTTTCCTTTTCTTTTTTTCTTTTTTCATCTTTTACTTTATTTCTTGTCTGGAGTAATGAAAAGTTTCTAAAAATTGAACAAAAATTAAGTGTGGTGATGGATGCACAGCTGTATGAGAGTACCCAGGGGCAAGTGATTGTACACTTTGGATCTTTGGATAATTGTATGGTATCTGAACAATCTCAATAAAAATGAAAAAAAATCAATTGATTCATACCAGTCTTTTAAAAAAGATATTAATCTCATTAAAATGGTCAACATTACTTCAATTATTTTGATAAAATTTTTGTGCAATTTAAACACACATTGAAAATGTAATTGTTTTTCTCTGATTAAAAATGTGCTATATTTGAGTATCATTCAGAGTGATGAAGTCTTACCATAATAAATACAAATTTATATTTCACTTTTTAATGTTTAAATTTCAAAACATTTCCCTTTAAAATGCAATTTTCTTTTTTCTTTTTTCTGTTTTGTGCTTTACTCTAAACACTTAAGTAGTGCTAAATGCCTTATAAAATTGTGATCAAAATCAAATTATAACTTAAAATGAAGTACCTACCATAGTATCTTAATCAAAGATACTCAAAAATTTTAAGACCATTTATTTGCTGTTCTTTCCATAGTTAAAGCCTAGAAGCCTCAGAATATGTTCCCTGTTCCTTTTGTAACTTATTGAATACCATTTTTCCTACACTTTTTTTTTCCTTCAGCATCATTTTGTAAATTCTTAGCTCTTTCAGTGTTCAATTCAAGTCCCCCTTTTTGTATTTTCTATGGATTCAAATCCATAATAGATGATTCCTAACCCATGAAGAAAGGTCTTCATTTTAAATGTTTTGGGTCAATGAAAAAAAAATGGGTACATTGCATTCCAAATGCACATATTGTTTTGTTCAATAAATACTTGTTTTGTACTCATGTAAGGGCAATGGCTTGATGGAATGTAATAAATAAAATTGTGTTCCTTTCAGATATGGATCAATGTGTCAAATGTCCTGAAGACCAATATCCAAATAAACAGAGAGATCAATGCAACCCTAAAATTATGACTTTTTTGTCTTATGAAGATTCCCTAGGAGTTGTTCTGGTGTCTATGGCCATTAGTTTGTCTCTCCTCACAGCTCTGATTTTAGGACTTTTTATTCGATATCAAGACACACCCATTGTCAGAGCAAATAACCGAAATCTAAGTTACCTCCTACTTGTCACCTTAAAGTTTTGTTTTCTCTCCTCCTTGATGTTTATTGGTCAGCCTAACTCAGTCACTTGTATTCTGAGACAAACATTCTTTGTAGTTATATTTTCTGTGGCTGTTTCTGCTGTTTTAGCAAAGACCTTCATTGTCATTGTGGCCTTCAAAGCCATCAAACCAGGAAACACATTACATATGTCCAAGGTGACCCAGTTCTCAAATGCTATAGTCTATATTGGCTCCCTCTTACAAATATGTATCTGTGCATTCTGGCTGGGAACCTCTCCCCCTTTCCCCGACATGGACACACAATCTGAGTTTGGACAAATCATCCTTAAGTGTAATGAGGGATCCACTACCGCCTTCTACTGTGTACTGGGTTACTTGGGTTTTCTGGCATTAATGAGCTTGACAATTGCTTTTCTGGCCAGAAGGCTGCCAGACACTTTCAATGAGGCAAAAATGATCACATTCAGCATGGTGGTTTTCTGCAGTGTGTGGATTTCTTTCATACCCACATATCTGAGCACCAAAGGCAAGGCCATGGTGGCTTTGGAAACCTTCTCAATCTCGGCTTCCAGTGCTGGCTTACTGGGTTGTATATTTCTTCCCAAATGCTGTGTGATTCTACTGAGATCAGATAAGAATTCAAGAAAAAAATTACTTGGACAAGTTCCTTCCCAAAGGCAAAAGGTTTAATATTCAAGCTGCATCATTGCTATGAAATGAGCAATAATATGGAAACAAAGAGTCAAGATGTTTCATGAATTAAATGCATTTCTAAAACCATGAAAATTGCTGTTACATAAAGTGTCGTCATTATCGTTGGAGACAGCAACTCATAGTTGAAAAATCTCTGTGATCTGACAGAAAAATATTCACACTAAGTACCTCTCCTGGTTGACACTTCCTTTCATTTTGATCAATTAGAATGTCCACTTAGTCACAATTTTCTCACCTCTATCAACATGTAATAGATTAAGGACTAACAAAAAATTAGAGTAAGGATTAAATGGAATCATGTATGTGAAAACAAACTAGGCACTCAAAAATATGTTTCCTTTCTGTTCATCTTACTCTGGTTATTTGCTTCACATTTAATTAAAATTATATTTTATAGAATTATAGGTTCTTGTGGTAGAAAGAATCAGTGATATTTGATCCTTCCTCATTAAACTAGTTTTATAGACAAAGTCAAATAAAAATTTGAGCTCTGTGTTTTGTATATTGTATTCTGTATTAATCCATGGGTTCTGGTCAAATTCATTGATCAAAGTTTAAGTAAAGTCCTGAGGGAAAGTAATGGAGCAACTCAGGAAAATGACAAAGCTTTATCACTGAGGATGCCCATCACATAGCTAGAGAAAGTGGACTTACTGAGAGGATCCCAACATTATTTGAAGAGAGTTGCTTAGTAATATAGTCAGATTTTTCAAACACTTTGTCTTCTACCTCTCCACACTAGTGATACATATCACCTACAATATTTTAATCTAGTTTTAGTTTCTTAGTCTGCCTAAGCAAATACCATAGATTGGTTTCAGCTTTACAATGGGAATTTATTTGCTGATGGTTTTCATCCCTGAAAAATGAAAAAAATCAAGGCATCCTTAAGGTGTTGTTTTCTCCCCTAAGAATGTGGCATTCTGGGGCTGGTAATGGTGATTCTGGAGTCCTTTGTCCCATGGCAAGGCACAAGGCATCATCTCATGGTTTCTCATTTCTCGTCCAAGTTCAACTTCTTACCTCTGTGGCTTTCTCTCTCTCAGTCTGAATTCCATTCTCTCATAAAGGACTCCAATAATAGGAATAAGGCACATACTGATGGAGGATTAAGACCTTAATCTACTGAAATATCCTCAACAAAAGTCCCTACTAATAGTGGTTTCACTCCCACAGGAATGGGTTAGATTTAAAACCATATTTTTCTGGGTACATACAGCTTCAAACCACCACCCCACCCTCTGGTCCATAAAAACACTTTCTTTCTACCTGCTAAATGCATTCATTCAATCACAATGTCCCCAAAGCCTTAAGTCATTTCAAGCATCCAGAACCAGTGCTTAGCACAAAGGCTCATCAAAATCTGTTATACAGGTGTCTGTTCTGGGGTCAATTCCCCTGTCTGTGGACCCTAGTGATCAAGTTATCTGCTTCTAATTTAAAATGGAGAGACATACATAGGATATACATTCCCATTCCTATTGGGTGAAATTGGAAGGAAAACTGGGGTTGTGGCTCCCAAACAATTTTGAAATCCAACAGGACATACACCTTTATATTTCTAAGTCTGAGCGTCATCTATGGATGATGTTTTGTCCTCCGAGCCTAATGGAATCACAGCCCCACCCCTTCCAAGAACTGGCCCAGTGGCCATGTCCTCCTGGAACAATTGAGTGAAGGCTCCACCCTCTCCAAGCTTCTGGATGGTTCTGCACAAATGCTGGGGCACAGGCCCCACCATCTCAGAGCGCTGGGCTGCTTTCCAGACTCTCTATCATCTGGTCAAAGGCTCCACCCTTTCAGAGCATTGGTTGGCAGCACTCTTCCTGAACAATGGAGCAGAAGGCTGCTCTCTCTTAGCAATGGTGCAGACTCACCCTCTCCACACACATGGGTGGGCCCATTAACATTATCCGAGAAGATGTGTTCAATCAAGACCTCAGCTTCCATGGTTTTGCCCTTGAAGTGATTATTTCCTTCAGTTTGTTCTTTGTCCCTTTTAGTTTAGGCAGACAGACATTCCATTCATAAATGTTACATAAGAACTTCTCAGTTTTTCATTTAGAACATAGGGGTCAAAACCTAAGGAAGTAGGACTTTACACAGATTCTTCTTGGATAACTACAACTCCAATCCTTAAATGCACTGAAATGGTTGATGAAATCAACTTTCAGATAAACAGTCACATGGTACACTATTCTCTGGTGATGGGTTCAATAAAGTTGAATAATTTAGTCTATTTTAATATAATTTTATTGAGATGTATTCACTTATAATGCAATCATCCAAAGTTGTGTACAATCAATAGTTGACCTTATCATCATAGAGTTGTGCATTCACCACCCCAATCCATTTTTGAACATTTTCTTGCTCCAAAAAAAAAAAGAAAGGAAGGATGTAAAGGATGTAAATATAAAAGTAAAGAAGAACACCCAAAACATCAAAACATCCCCTGAGAATCCTATCACACAGAGCAGGGAGGGCAAAAAGTAAACCTGCCAAGTTGTCCTAGAGAGAGAGGCTACATCTAAGCAACAAAAGTGGTTCTCTGGGCATGACACTAAGGAAAAATTACAATTAAGCTCACACTCTCCTTTTCAGTAACAAGCTTCATAAAGGCAAGCCCCAAGTTCAAGACGGCTCCACCTACCAAAATCTCCAACGCTTGTGAGATCATGAGGAATTCCCCAGGCAGGTAGGTTCAAAACTTCCACATTTTTCCCAAGTCCCTCTAGGGAGCTTTTCAATTTCTTTTTTATTCTCTGCTCAAATTTCTCTGTGATGTACTGGGGCTTCACAATCACCTGTGAAACCAAATCAGATTTCACTCTCTATTCAAGATTCCCTATCAATTATGGTGTTTGAATAAACTGACCATACATAAGTCACATTCTATAGTATGCTACAGAAAATATAGATTTTTCCATGAAATGAACATCTCTTCCTTTTGTCTCACACAGAATTTAAAATTTTAGAACACAGTCAAATCATCCTTTACCCTTTAGTCTGGTTTAACTTTGTCCTTACCAAGTCCATTTCATTCATATTTCTAATTGAACTCATCTCTTTTTCAGCTTCTTTAACAGCTGCTGTATGGGGTTATGATAATGGTCATAGCTGCCAAACTCTGGCTCTGAGTCTCAGGTGTCACACAGATACCTAGAGTTCCAAAACACCCTCATCTTTGTTCCTCCGTACATACTGCCTTTTCTCAAACTGTTTTTAAAATTTCCTCTTTATCACTGGATTTGAGCAATTTATTATAATGACTTTTGTTGGAATTTTGTTCATGTTTCTTGTGCTTGTGTTTGTGGACATTCTTGGATTTGTGGGTTTGTCATTTTCATCACTTTTAGAAAATTTTGAACCCTTATTTCTTAAAATGTCCTCTAACTTTTTAGGGATGCCAAAAACATACATATTAGATTGCTTGATGTTGTCCCACAGCTCACTGGCGATCATTTAATATTCTTTAATTTTTGTTTCATTTTGAATAGTCTCTGTTGCTATGTATTCAACTTCAAAAATATTTTCTTCTCCAATGTCTGCTGTGCTATGCATCCCATACCCTATATTTTTTTATTCTCATTTGTAGTTTTCATCTCTAGATATCTATTGAGGTTCTCTTTTATATCTTCTTGTTTTTACATAGTTTTTTTAACATGTGGAATATGTTATTATAACAGTTGAAATATTCTCATCCGGAAATTATTTCAGCTGGTAGGTGAAAATTCTTTCAGGAGGCAGCTGAAACTTTTTTTGTATTGTAGACCAAGAAAAAGGTTATTTTATGATAGAAAATATCTACATTTTAATTTCCATTTGAGTACATGTGTATCAGTCAGGTTTCAGATAGTGCTTAAAAATTTTTTATACTCCATGTATGTGTGAAATAGATGTTAAATTACTTACATTTGTTCTATTCATGCTCAGATATCCACTACCAGCCTCCCTGTTGACCTTAGGCTTTGGGAGAAAATTATGTAGCTCATCCATATAAAAAAGTTTTATATGTTATTTAAATTGTGTGTACTCCATGGAAATTATATAAATTGCCATCTACAAAAATTACCTGCTGTAAAATAAAGATAGCATACAGCATTGTGATACTTAGCTTTTCTGAGTTTATGTCATTGCTTAATTTGAAGACTATAATGCTGACATTTACATTTAAAGGCCTACGAAATAGCATTTTCCTATTGCACCATGAATGGATCCAGAAATGCGTTGAAGGATAGATAAGTAATCTAAAGAATAGAAATTCTCTATTTGCTCTTGTGACCTTGAACAACTGCTGTCTTGACTAATGGTTGCGAGAGGAACAGTAAAGGACCTGAATGTAGCAGATGCAAAAATAGGTGCACTGGGAGTGTGGAGGTGAAGTTCCAGGAGAAGTGGGGACGATGATGTGCTATAACAGCTGGGACATGGATGAGGTCTCTGAGATTTGCAGGAAGCTGGGAAGTTCAAAGGCTATCAAAGCCACTGAATTGAATAATTCCAGTACAAGTTTTGGAACAATTTGAATGAATCATGTTTCCTGTCAAGGAAATGAATTAGCTCTCTGGGATTGAAACATGATGGATGGAAAAAGCATAACTGTACTCACCAATAGGATTCTGCAGTGACCTCCTCAGTTAAGACTTTTATAAATCAAAATTTCACCATGTAATACTATGTGGGAAAAAATGTGAAGGTGGGTTAAAGACTAAAAAGAGCCACTTTTCTGCTATAACCTAGTCCATATATAAGATTACCCAATCCAGTGCTAGGAGACCAGAGAACACATGGCAGGCCCTATGTTAAAAACTTAAAAAGTCAAAAGACATTCTGGAAACTGTGATTGTTGAGGAGGTGAGTGGCTTGAATTTGTAGTGAGTAATCCTCCTTTAACCTGCTACTCCTATGTAAAAATATCACATCTAAATTAATTCCTTGTCTCCTTTCATAGTAACGTGCTGCTTTAATCTGTCAGCCCATAAATCATTAACGTTTTGACCATTCATGGACAATCAATTTATTGAATCAAGAAATTGATTTGAATGACAGAAGAAGAAATTTCTACTACCCCTTTGAATGCAATGTTTCTCAGGGGAGTTACTTAGACATAGTATTGTGCCATCTCCTTCCTTAAAGATACTTAAGAAGACCAAATTGCCCTCAGTTGATATAAATTCACAGGGCTCAGGAAGAATAAGTTTCCCTACTAAACCCAATACTCCATCATTTCCAGACCTTCCATGTGTAAGCATATATTTTCAAAGAGACTTTTAATTATTTCCACATATTGTCCAATTTCTTCTGCATCCTGCATTTGACAGGCTTATAGATTTATTAAACATTGCTTCAAAATTATGTATGCATATGTTATTAAACACCCATATTTAAGATGTTCAATAATATCTAATGGCATTTGACAAATAAGAATAGTGAAATTATTTAATGGATGAGTTAAATGAATAATTACATGGTAAATTTTAATTAATGCAACCAATTATTTGTTAATTATGTCCAATTAGCAATAATCAGTATTAACAATTGTATAGTATTTTGATGCAATGATATATTATTAATAATAAATTGATAATATTTCCCAGTCATAATATGTCTTTTATTTACTTACCTCAGAAATTGTAAAATTAATATTTTTATGATTAAAAATATGAGAAGAATATCGGAAGTAAAAATCTTCCCATCTATCTAAAATGCACTTTTCTAAAGTCTATCAGACATAATGATTTCTTATATATGCTTTGAGATATTTTCTAGGTCTCTATGGGTGCAGTATATATGATGTATTGCCTATTCATTTCTATACAAATAGTATCATATGATACATACTTTTATGTTTTGAAAATGATCTTTATATCATCAACATATTTTCTTAACTCTATTATTTAGATTTTTTTTTTCCTGGCTTATAATTCCATCGCTTCTGAAGGACATTTCAGTCATTTCTAGGTTTTTCTCTCTCTTACAAAAGAGGCAATAGGTACCTTTATACATACTTACAGGTGCAAATCTTTTGGCTCAATGACTTATGGGCCAAATGTTAAAGTCGATACTCGGCTGTATCTGTCATCATAGAATAACTTCTATGATACAAAAGTAAACCTGTAATCTTGTCTGAGGATATTTTTTAATTGTGATATGTATTATAAACCTTCAGAGTCAAATGTAAAATAATGACATTACACTATAGGAACGATAATTCTCAGCATTTAGACTGATCAATTGTTCCTGTTATCACTAAGCTGTCATTTTTTTCACACAAAATAAACAATGGCTTTTAATTGAGGAGGAGTAGAGACTTAAGATAATTTGGGAAATTTCATTTTTCTTTAACCCTTTCTTATTCATAGTCTTTAATTAAAATATTCTCCCTGGATCCATAATGATTTACCATGAATATTGTTCTAAAAGACTTTGAGATTTTTGGCCTTATGAAATTTTGAAGTAGCAACATTGATATTCTGCTCTAATGCATCACCATATGATGTGAAGAATTCCCAAATACATTTTATCTTAAAAGAATTTGACTTAAATAGAAATTAAATAACTAAACCAATAACTTATTTCATTCTTAGAGATTATTATGCCACATAGTTAGAGTTATTCTATAAAGATGAGCATTATAACATAATAAAATATTAGAATTGTGTTATTATTTACATTTGTAAAAATGTTTACAAATGAACTTATTAAATCTATCCAGGAACTGCAATCTCTTTTTTATTTTAAGGAAATTAACTTTATCAAATAAAAAAAAACATTTCCAAAAATAAACAAAGCAAAACAATGGGAAAAACAAATATCCTGAATTAACTTCTTTCCTTCCAATATGCTCCTACCGTACCAAAAGAACCAGAGTCACAACTGAGCATTCCTGTATCATTAAGATCACCTTCAATATCTTGTCTGTTTTTATTAGATTATTGTTCCCCTTCCCTAGGGCTGACTATCTCTAGGTCCCCTATATCCTACAATTTTAGTCACTTATTTTACATTTTTCATAGAGTTCACATCAGTGGTATCATACAATATCTCTCCTTTTGTGTCTGACTTATTTCACTCAGCATTATGTCTTCATTATGCATTATGCACTGCCTTTTAACATTAGCAATTTACGTCAATCTCTTTCCCTATTAATTTTACAATTTTAAAATAAAGGATGTCTTAAAAACTGTTCCTGTGTGCTAATGATGCCTTTATGCAAAATACCAGAAATGGATTGGCTTGTATAAAGGGTATTTGTTAAGTTACAAATTTACAGTTCTATAGCCATAGAAGTGTCCAAACCCAGGCATAATCATGAGTATACCTTCACTGAAGAAAGGCCATTGGCATCCAGATAACCTCTGTTAGCTGGGAAGGCACATGACTGGCATCTGCTGATCCTGGGTTATGTTCCAGCTTCTCTCTCAGCTCCTGTGTGTTCTTGGTTCTTTCTCCCAGGTCATTTCTCTCTAAGTGCCTGGAGGTCCTGTCTTAGAATATCCCAGGGCAGACTTTGGGCTTCATCTCCTAGCGAAATGTCCTTCTGTCAGCATCTCCAAGCTTGTCTAAGCATCGGTATCAGCAGGTGTCTCAGCCTGTGTGGCAATTTTTATAGTACTCCAGGAAAGTAATCAACATCCACCCTGAATGGGTGGGGCCACACCTCCATGCAAATAATCTAATTAAAGTTATTACCCACAATTGGGTGGGTCAAATCACCATGGAATAATCTAATCCAAAGATTCCAACCTAATCAACACTAATACATTGGCCCCCACAAGACTGCCTTAAAGAACATGGTGTTCCGGGGGGCATAATATATCCAAACTGGCATAAAAATTATTTCATTATAATAAAAGCTATTTAAATAAAATTTTAATGATTATTTTTGTATAAAAATTTAACATTTTGCAATTGACATTATTGTAGCATTTTGCCCTTTTAACAACACGTAGAGATTTATGCATCTCTCCCACAATATTTCAACATCTAAATCACATGAAGAGAATTTTCAACTCAAGTTATATCCTGAATGCTTGATTATATTTAAACAGATGTATAGATATGAGCACAATAAATCCAAATGAATGATACAGTTCTATTATTGACATTGATTGAATATACTCACATATGTGATTAATGATCACTGCTGATGAATACAAACCTAGGGAGGCCAGAAGTGCCCTATCAGTAGACATTCGGGTATTTAGCCTCCAAAGCTAGAAGCCAAAGGCTATGTCAAATTAGGGATCTGGCTGATTAGATGGGTAGAGACCCAGGAACATCCTTCCCTTTGCATACTTGTGCAATTACAGTCACAGGATAAATAGGCAACATGGAATTGGTCAACTAAGCAATATGCATGTTAATAACTTGTAATAGAATAACATTATGTTGCCACCTAAAAATTTTGTGCCAAAGTTCATGTCTACCAACAGTGTATAAACATGCTAGATTCCCTAAATCCTTGCCAGCACTGGGTATTATTATACTTTAAAATATCCACTCTAAGGAGCAAAAAATGGTATCTCAATCTTTTCTGCATTTCATTAATTACATATAAAGTTAGTTACCTTTTACATGTAATAAATTTGTATTCATTTTCTTAGAAATAGTTTGTTCATGTCTTTAGATCATTTTGGGGGGAGATGGTTTCACCTTTTAAAAATTTGTTTAACATTGGATGTGTGAAAATTGAAATGTCTACTAAGCAACTGTATGATGAAATTGGAGCTCAGAGGAGAGTTATTCATTATAAATATAAATTGGGGAAGTTACAAAAATCAAAATGGTATTTTAAAACAAGTACATGAAGTAGATGAAGTAATCAGACAAAGATTGGAAAGAAATAGAAGAAATGATTTATTAGCAAGTTGTGGATCCCCAAAGTTTATATAGGTCTGGGGAGGTATCAAAAGAGATGTCAGCCCTTTCCAAGACAGGTCAGTAACCACAGCATAACCCACACGGGCTCTGATGAGAAGACAGTTTAGTCCTGTAGAAGGGAAAGGTCACCTTTACTAGTGGGCTTCGGTACCCAAGATCATTGGGTCTCATTTCCTGGCTGATGCAGGGAACTCTTCTATGTGCAGCACACCTCCCTCGTGTTCCTGTGCTGTCTATTTTAAAGGATCAGTCAAAACTTTTTCTACTTGCTTTGCAATTTGTCACTTCTGCTTGCTTCATTCTATATTGGGTGGCGTTAGTGATATTATTTTAGAATTTTGCCTATGTGGGGATTTGTGCGGGTAGGTTTGAAGGTGAGCAAAGAAGTAGGTTCTTTCATAATTCTGCTGTCTCCCTGTCTCTGATGATGTTTTTCAAAATTGTAGGAGTGGTCTTTATCCTTTGGGAAAACCATTTTTT
Source organism: Choloepus didactylus (assembly GCF_015220235.1). Lineage (NCBI taxonomy): Eukaryota > Metazoa > Chordata > Mammalia > Pilosa > Megalonychidae > Choloepus > Choloepus didactylus. The sequence continues at coordinate 124,917,385 of NC_051314.1, forward strand.
ATTGTTGGTTGACTTTTTTTTTTTTATTCTGGATTACTTGTTTTTCATTAGTTTTAAAGTACCATATTTACCTACTGGCATCTAATGGATACAGACCAAGGAAGTTGATAAACATCTAGCAATGCACAAGACAGTCTCCAAAATGATAGATGCTGAAGTTGAGAAACCCTGTATTAATCCATTAATCAGTTATTCAATTATAAAAATTTAAATTATTCAATTAACCAAACAGTATTCTATTTCCAAAGTGCACTGACATTTTCAGCTACCTAGAAAAACTCCTGCTTTGAAAAACTCTCAATACATAAATTGACTACTTATTTCCAGGACATTTTTCTATAGGCAGTGTAGACAGTGGTGTTCAATTACCTAAAGTATCCTTTGAAATAGGCTTTTGTTTTATTTAGGGGAGAAGATGTCAAATGAATAAAATGACAGTATAGAGGGCCAGTCTCTACTTTGTTGGGGTATGACTTGATGCAACAGATTTAACTATGACTGTGATGCAGACTATATATAGTCGTGTCCATAAACTGCAAAAATGATCCTTCATTAAAAGCTGGAAAAAAATTTGAACATGCAATCAATCTATAACTCATTTGTGGCAGGAAAACATTCATTTCTTTGCCCTAGAGCAGATGTTTTCTAAGGAACTCAGTTGAAATTTCTAACATTTTCTTCTGAAAATAAATTGCCTCATCTCTCTATAAAAACTTTTATTGCAGAAATGTATGTACATAGTGCAGTTTGTCATTGAATGACACTATCAAATATCTTCCTTTTGCTGGGTCAAGGACTATTTTTTAATGTTCACAGGAAGCAATTTCTTCCTAAAATACTCTTGGTGGTAAAAATATGAATAATTTCACACAGAAACTTCATAACATTAGTAGTAAAAGCATAAATCTTACAGTCAACATATTGCCAGGACTTGAATGAAAAAATCAATGTTAACAAGAGCTGAATTGTGGATTCTAATTTTTTCACAACACAAGTTTTATCACAGAAGACAAGGAAATAAGAAAATTTGCCTAAGAGCACATTGGAAGAACATTTGCCCTTGCTTTTTTGCCGGGATATCCAACATTTCTATCAACTTCAGAACTAGGGTGCCATTTCTTTACAGAAACACTAGTGTATTTTGTGGCAGTAAGAAAACCACTTGTCCAACTCTTTCTCCTGTTATGGGATCTAATGTCTAATATCATAAAATAAGTCAACATGTTTTCTCAAAGGGGCATCATGCACACTGCAATGGAGACATTCCCTTCTCCATTAGGTAGTGACCATGTGCTGCATTTGTGGTGGGTGCTGGGAGAAACGGTGATCAACACAGAGATGCTCCCTTCTTGTTGGAACAGGTATGAGATCAGAAATGTGGCAGAGAGTAAAGGAGTAATCAGTCTGATTAAGATGTCAGACTGATTAACTTTGGGACACTTCCTCTCTGCTCTAGACATATAAATACTGAATAAGATGTATTTTGAAAACAAAAAAACATGTAGTGCAGAAAACTGTTAGAATCCCAGGTAAGATGTAGTAGCACACTCCACCCATCTTTCCCAACGAATGCAGTTATAAAACCTGGACAGAATGCAAGGGGCAGCTATTTCAATTTTCTCAATAATAAATAGTAACATGCAGATTGGGGAAGAATGGTGGAATTTGAACCACCTTCAAAGTTGTGGTGAGTTTACCAAATCAACTCTTCTGCTCTTGCCTGGTCTACTCTAAAGACAGCCTGAAACACAAATGAAGCATTATCATAGACCCAGAGAGCCCCAGAAGACCCTCTCTAGCTCTGGGTTGAAGACCAGGAAAGGGGCCTATTATAACTCAAACAGAGTGGGGGAAATCTCTGTGTGATCAGTAGCATAAAATTTGTTTGCTTTTTAATTCATTTTAATTTCAAGCCTTATAAGAAATAATGCACAGCATTTCATATGAAAAATGTAATAAATGATTTTGTGAAATTATCAGAAATTATATTGCCTAATGAAAATGCTTCGACTTCATCTCTTCAGAGATATAATCTGAACAATTCTTCTTTTCTCTGAGATTATATAGACCTTAAATGGTATAAGGCACAGTGGAGCACCTTTATTCAACTGTATACTTTGCTACCCTCTTCCTGACCTCTGTGAACTCCTACATCCATAAAGATTTGTACTAATGGAGACGCTGTCCAGATGGGGCTCCTGACACATGGAAGAACAACTCCAGGACAGTAGTCTATGGACTTCAAATGAGAACATCCCTTGGGAGTTCCTAATAATCCTTAACCTACTGAGAACACAAAATCCCTCAGAGTTCTCTTAATATTCCTAATTTGTTTTCATTTAAGTGATTTTCTTAGTAGGATCAGGATACCAGGTGCAGAACTGGAGGTTGGTCCACTCTTGGAGATCCACACAGACTCTCTGTGAACGTATGGTGAATTGAAGTTTGAGCAGGTGCAGAGCAAACACCTGCCCAGAAGCAAAGGAATATTTACACACTAGTGCTTTTGCAGCAACCTAAGCTAATGCTTTATAAATTTGCCCCACATTTATTGGAGAGGCACTTGTTCTGAGTCTAGCCTGAACAAATACTCGTAGGATTGTGCTGTTTATCACCAAAATTCCTAATAGATTGTATTTCTAAGATTTTATCAATTACCTTAATGTTAATATGAAATTACCTGCTGTTTTTCCTCTGCTGTTTGTTCTCTTCTCTGTATCCCAGGAACACAATCCTATGCCATCAATAAATGGGCATGCTTTACCTGGCTACTATCAAGATGGGGACTTCATTATTGGTGGGCTGTTTTCTCTATCACTGACAGACGGTGACAGGAGAAGCTACCTTGGCTTTCAAGATATGTATAATTCATACAGTGATAACCATCGGTAAGTGTGACTTCAGCAGTTAAGCCATTTCCAAGCATAAAGGAAAGGAAGGGTGAAAACCGCATGTAAACAAAGCCCACAACTGAGGATAATTTTTCTTTGAAAAAGTACTTAGCACATTGCATTGAGATATTTTTCATTTGCATCTGTTGAGTATGGCAAAATACATTTTCTGAATATGTTCCTGAAATATATCATGTTATCTAGGGCAGGAAAACTTGATACTTTGAATTTTAAGGTGTTATATTCACCTTCCTTTAATCCCTTTCATTACTTTCTCATACTTAAGCTACACATTGTAAAGCCAAAATTGGCACAATATCATTTTCTAGGCACCAAATTTCCCAAGATTATTCAACACAGGGCATCCTCCTAATTTCTCCTTTTTCTTAGATTATCATGTGCTTTCTTTGCATAAAGTTTATGCTTTTTAAGAAATAAAAATAAAAATAACTGTCATTTCTCATTTGCATTCTAGGGACTTTACTAAGCATTACCAGCATCTCCTGTCTGTGGTTTTTGCTGTTGAACAAATCAACAAGGATCCTAAGATATTGTTCAATATGTCTCTGGGATTCTATCTCTTCAACGTTGACTTTGATGAGATGAGAGCCATAGAGAGTTCTATGTCTTTGCTTTCAGGAGAGAGTCCACCAGTTCCTAATTATAATTGCAGGGCTGAGAAGAGAGACAAGCTGATGGTTGTAATAGGAGGAGTTTCAACAGGAATATCAACCCCGAGTTCCAGAATCCTCAGTCTCTACAATATCCCACAGGTATATAAAGAATTCTGCTTCTAAAGTTAAACTTAGTAATATAGTAATGAGTGCCACACAAAATTCTCTTTATCCTTATTGTAAAGATATGTGATTTCCTATAAATGTTGTTTAGTTATACTTTTCCCTCTTTATTTATGGTGGAAGGGTAAAGAGAATGATTTGAAAATCAGCAAGAAAAGTATAAAATTACATACATGCCAGTATATATTAAAAATATAAGGTTACAAATACATGAAAGACGAAATAAATGCAATTCATTAACATAAGGAAATTCAAAATAAATAAGAAAAAATCAACGTCAATAACTGAAATCAACTGTAAAATATTTAAAAACAATAGCCCCACATGACCCCCACCCCCAGGTACTGGTAAACAGGAAATCAACAGTTTTGCATGCCATACCAACTACTGACAGAGTAGACTGATATACTTATTGAATATAACTTATTCATAATACAGAATTGTCTTTGCCTAATAAAATTTCTTTTTCTGAAAAATTTAAAAAGAGAAAACACTGAGGTAAATAAATGATTATATATAACTCACCAGCCAGAGAACATAACTGTTAATATATATTTGTGTTAGCATTCACTCTTTTTTTTTCTATATAATTATAAACCACCCTAAATATATGGGTGAAATGGGGATTCTATTTACAAAGTGTTTGATACTTTTTTCACTGTATGACACACTATGAATATTTTCCCTGCATGATCAATTATTCTAATTTTAAACCATTCTTAAATGCAAAACAATGTTCTTTCCATGAAAGTATTTTGCTGACTTCTTGTAGATAGACATTTAGGTTCTTGTCAATTCCCCCCTGTTACAAACATTGTTTCAGTTCACATTGTGTTAAAGAACCATTTCTGTTTATCCATGATAATTTCCTCCATATATTTTTGTAATAGTGGCATTTGTGCGTCAATTGTTTTCAGGTTTGTAAGGTTTTATCTTAAATTGTAAAATTGCTGTTTAGAAGTGTTTCAGTTTACTCTGTCAGTAGCTGGTGTGGCATGCAAAAGTGTTGATTTCCTGTTTACCAGTACCTGGGGGGGAAGGGCTATGGTTTCTTAAATATTTTGCAATTGATTTCAGTTTTTAATGTTGTTTTTTCCTTATTTATTTTGAATTTCCCTATGTTAATGAATCTCCTTTATTTCTTCTTTTATGCATTTGTAACTTTATATTTTTCATGTATACTGGCATGTATGTAATTTTATCCATTTCTTGCTGATTTTCAAATCATTCTCTTTATCCTTCCACCATAAATAAAATTTAAGCTATATTAAAGAAATTAAGCCTTTCTGCCACATCTTTCAAATACATATTTTTAAAATTCATAATTAAAAAAAATCATTCATTAAATTTTTATTTTGGAAAATTTTAAACAATCATAAAACTAGCTACACTAGGTTAATAAAGTTCCATGTACCTAAGACCAATCTTCAACAAATATCAAAATTTTGTTAATGTTGTTTCCTTTCTAATTCTTGCTCCTTTGGAAACGTATTAAATATATATTGTTTTCCATGTATCATTCTGATTCTTTATGCTTTTTGCCATCTCCTAAAAATCTGACAAACATTCATGTATATATTTTTAATGAATTAACAGTTTTGCATTTTGTTAATATTAAATATTGAAACCTCCATTAATCTACCTACTTAGTCAAGAATAAATTGAGTATCTGTGTCCAAAGATCATTGTTTTGTATCTGCTAAGTGTGAGAGACCTATTAATCACTTAAATTTAGATATTTGAAAACCTGTTTGCCAAAGGGTTAGCGTTTGGGTTACTATCTGGGGTGGACATATAATGAAGCTGAATGTGATCATTCAATTATTCATCCTTATGGCAAAAGACAAATGAAATTTGGGGTGCTCAGGTGTTAAGAGGATTAGGAGATGAGGAAGTACCAATAAACCCTGATTATGGGTGTCATATCCTAAAGTTAATTTAGAGAACAGAATGCTGGAAGTCAACAAAGGAAAGTGTTTTATGAAGAACAGTGTTATATGCCAGCGGTAGATAGGGAATTTGAGATTTGATAACTGGTCCCTTGATTTAGCAACTTAGAAGTAAATAGTAACCTAGTTTAAAAAAAAATTGCAAGAGAAATGGGGATAACAGCCTGAAAGAAAAGTTTCAAAAGGCAATGTCTAGAGAAGTATACAATAGTAAGTATATATGTAGTGCAAGCAGTGAAAATTAAGTACATATACTGTAAGCAGTAAAAATTAACTGATGAATGATATGCATCATATTGTTATATCTTAGTAAAATTATTTATTCATTTTATTTCATTTCTTCCACAGGGGTTGTAAGAGGTAGGATAAATTATGTGGTTTATGGGGAAACATCACGATGTTCTGTAAGCAGTAATTTTGTGTTCTCCTTAAATCTCCTATGGAGCCTTTGATCAAAGCCTCATGGACAGAGCCCAGTTCCAGTCTCTTTACCAGTTTCCCGTGAACCCTACAGCTCTGCATCAGGGGATTATTTGACTAATGCTGCATTTTGGTTGGGTCTGGGTTGGCCTTGTGGTTCCAGATGATCTCAGAGGGGAAACATTCCTCAGGGACATGACAGAGGAAATGGTCAACAGCGGACTCTGTGTTGCTTTTACAGAGAGGATTCCAGAGTTTCCTAATGATGTAATTAACAGACAGATTTTAAAAAAAGATTCACAGTTACAAATGTCATTATTGCATTTGGCGATACACATTCCTTTGTGAGACTTGTATTTAACATTATACACTCCACTCGATTTGGTAGAGTCTGGGTCACAACTTCTGATTGGAATATAACTCTAGTATCCACTGCAGACAGTGTGACATATAAATATTTTGGAGGATGTTTATCATTTTCTCTTCAGAGCAATGAGATTCCTGGTTTTAAAGATTTTCAACAAAGTGTTCATCCTGCAAAATATCCTCTTGATATATTTATTAAGGATATGTGGTATACACTGTTTAGATGTGCATATTTTGATGAAGATTTGCTGAGGTATTTTAGACAGTGTGACCAAAATGACACCCTAGACACTCTTCCTCTTCATCTTTGGGAAATGAATATGTCACTCCAGAGTTACAGTGTCTACACTGCTGTGTACGCTTTTGCCCACGTGCTTCATGAACAGCTTGCACTGAAACTGGAGGGAGAGACACTGGACAAAACTGCAACTTTGGCTCCACATCCATGGCAGGTAGCAATACCTCATCTCTCATTTTCCTAGGGCAGTGGGCTAGAATGTTCCACTCTATATCTGCATTAATTATATTTTTCTCATTATCCTCAAATTAGAGAAAGACTAACTTGTTTTAAGAAAATGTGTCCTTTTTCAACAAGTTTCAGAATGTTCCTTATTCACATCCTCAAAATGTAATATTTTTATCTAAAAATTTCCCACAATATGAGAGAAATTACCTATCAGAACATAAACATATTCAATCAGTTATGCTGAGACTTTAATTATTATACATCTTTGAAAATTCGTTTACTTCCTTGATGATTACTTCTTTAGGGAGAAAATAAAGTACATAACTCAAAGAATTTTCAGAAGCATACATATAGACCTTTAGAATGGACTCAGGTATATTTTGATCCATATATGTCATTTCATAGTTTTTTTGTTGTTGTTGTTGTTATGGGTTTTGAAAGGATAAGTGGCTTCTTCAAAATTAATTGAAGTAAATGTGTTTCAGATGTATTCAAGTCTTTTAATTTCAATTATGCTGTTTTTATTAGCTAGGTTTATCTCCAGACCTATAGGTCTTTCTACTGAGCTATGGAAATCATGATCGAATCATGCTGATAACACATTAACAGCATGTACTCTAATATTTGTCTTCAAGATAATTTGAACATGGTTTCATAAAAATTAAGAGAATGTTCATTCTTTATCATCTGAAGTATTTTCAAGGATTTCTATCCTTTTACTATGACAATGAAAGATTAATGGAAACATTACAGTGAGTGCACAATTTGTAAACATTTTTCAATTGTTGCATACATTCTTAAATATTTAAATATTCCATCATCTTTGCTTTTTGCAATTTTAAATTGGTTAATGCATAGAGAAATTCCCTGTTTTATGTTACTGAATATGTATCATCTACATTCTAGTCACCTTGTCAATAAATGCTAATTGCGATCTATCAAGTTTCCCTTCCCAGACACAGGTAATTTCATTAAGTTTCCCTTTCACCATTTTGGAGATAACTCACATCTAGGCAGAAATGGGCAAGTAAGGATATGCACTCTTGTATTTAGTTAGTTTTTCAAAAAATAGTAATAACAAAGTTTGGGTTATGTTGTATATATTGTTCCTCATCAGCACGTAAGAGCTTTCTCATTTATTTCACTGTGGCGTGGTGATTCAATAATTTATTTAACCAGCCATTCATTCTTTTCAAAATATTAAGACTCTTTCCATAGGTTAATTTTGCAATTTGATTCCCCTTTAAGAAGTGGTGCCCAAGACTTCTGCCCGTTTTTCCATTTGTTGTCTGCCTTTTTCTATTGACATTTATTTAAGGAAATTATTCACAAAATGTGCTAGGTATATGTATTGAAAATATCTTCTACTGTGTAGTCTGATGTATCTCTCTCTTAAAGGTCTCTTTTGATTAACACAAGTTCTTAACTTTAATATAGCAAAATATATCCCTCTCTTGTTTTTCATTGTGTGTGTGTTTGTTTGTTTGTTTGTTTTGTCTGAGAAATCTTTTCCAACTGCATAATAGTGCAGTTTTTTCTCCAGCTTTATTCGGAACATGTTGTTGATTTATGTTTCACGTTTGTGTCAGCAATACATTTGAAATTGATTTCTGTGTATGCTATGATGTGAGAGATGAAGATTTTTTTTCTACTACAGAAATCTTGCTATGCCAGCAAGGTTCATTTATTAAATGTCCTCCCTAATGCTTTGTCTGTGTTATCAGCTTTAGTCTTAAATTAAGTGACTCTGGATGTATTTCTGAACACTTTATTATGCTCCAATAGTAAGTTAGTCTATGCTTCCTGAAAATTTACTGTCTTAATTAGTATAACTTTATTATAGCTCTGAATATCTGACATTTAATTACTCAGTTTTGTTTTTCTTCTGGAAGATTGGCTTTTTGTTCTTGATCTTTTGTTGAAATTTTGATTGGAATTGCGCCAAATTTACAGATTAATTTGGACAAGTTAACATCTGTTTAACATTAACTCTTCCAATCCATGATCATGTTATACCCTCCATTCATGTTCACATTTTTTCTGGTTTTCCTTGTGCACTCCTTGCACATTTTTCATTGAATTCATTACAGAAATTTAATGTTTTGAAGCAAGTGTAAGAGCAATATTATGTTAAATATTGCTTTCAATTCTATTTCCAGCTGATTGATAGAAGTGCATTTGATATTTTGATGTTTGTTTTTTTTTTGTGAAGCTTGTTTTTTGTGTATTTGGTACATTAACCATTGAGGGGGGAATGTTACAATCTTCCCTTCTGATTGTAGATTTCACTCTTTCTCATTACAAAGGATTTGGTCATATCTCCTTTAAGTTCTGTCCATTTTTGCTTTATATGTTTTATATTTTGGGGGCGATTAATATGAATATAATTTTTTATTTTCTAAAGATTAATCCAGCTATAGTGTTAAAAATGCTCTTGAGAAGAGGAAGTGAAAAAAATGGTTGCACCACTTACAGAAATCCACATGAAATGGTTGTGTCTTGGGCTACCGTGATGGGATACAGAATAGAAAAAAGTGGATGGGTTCTACAGGAATTCAGGAGATGAATCTAGAGATTTGGTGTTGTGGGAGTGAGAATGATAGAATGATTGGGGATGACTCTCCAGTATAAATTTTCTCATGTTGAGCAAGAGCTACACTGCCAGAAAGCTTTTCCACATTCTTTACATTCATAGGTACATTCTCCTGTATTGATTCTCTTATATAATGTAAGATGGCCAATCTGACTGAAGGCTTTTCTACATTCTTTACAGTCATAAGGTTTCATTCCTGTATGAATTCTCTGATGTAAATGATTTACAAGGGCTAAAAACTTTCCCCAAAACATTACATTTCTAAGGTTATTGCCAATGTGACATCTTTGATGCCCAATAAAGGATGTCCTCTGTCTGAAAATCTTCCTAAATTCATATATTCTTTTGCCAGGCTGGAGTCTCTTGCTGAACAAGGTATGAGCCCTTGCAAAAGGCCTTCCCACACTCAGTACATTCATAAAGCTACTCGCCAGAATGAATTCTCTGGTATTATGCAAGATATGCCATCTGCCCAAAGGCCTTACCATATTCCTTACAGGTGTAAGTTTTAGCTCAAGTGTCAATACTCTGATGCTGAACAACATGTGAAGCTGGCTGAAGGATTTATGACATTGCTTACACTGACAAGGCTTTTCTCTCATATGAACTCTCCAGTGTTAATTAAGATGAGCACTCTGGCTAAAGGCTTCCATATTTGATACACTCCTAAGGCTTCTTTATTGTATGAAGCCTTTGATGAAGAGTAAGGGTTGAGATATTGCTGAAAGTTTTCTCACAGTCATTACACTGTAAAGATTCTTTTCTCCATAGACTTGCTTGTTTGTTTGTTTTTTTTACATTTGATATTTTTTAAGCTTTTCTTATTTGTGTCAAATGTTTCATGTTCTCTCTCCTATGGGAACAAGCAGCTCCCTCTCACACATTTCTTCCCATCTCCTGTTTCCTGCTAATACGGAATATTCAAGGTCATGGTTTCTAAGTCTTTCCATTAGCACTGCCTGGGTTAATTTTTCTTCACAAATATCCTGCTGTGGTGTCAAATGCATTTCCAGCATCTATTGATATGATCATATAATATTTCTTCTTTAGCCTGTTGACATGATGGATCACTTTATTGATGTCTGAATTTGAGCTAGACTTGAATACCTGGAATAAATCCTACTTGGTTGTGGTGTTCAACTCTTATTACACATTATTGGATTCAATTTGTTCATATTTGTTGATTTTTTTATCTATGTACCTGAGTCATATTGATCTTAGTTTTCCTTTTTGTAATGTCTTTATTCAGTTTTGGTGTTCAGGGTAATGCTGTATTTACAGAATGAGTTCAAAAGTGTCCCCAGTGCTTTTAGTTTTTGGAACAGTTCGTGGAGAATTGCTATCATTTCTTCCTTAAGTGTTTGGTTGAGTCCACCAGTGAATTTGTCTGAATCTGATGCTTTTCTTTATGGAAAACTATTGATTGATTCAGTTTCTCTAATAAATATGAACCTATTCGCCTATCTATTTCTCCTTATGTGACTTTTGGTAGATTGTGTCTCTCAAGGAATTGCTCTATTTTGTATAAGTTATCATATTTGGTGGACCTAGAGTTGTTCTTAATATTTTTTTATTTTCCTTTAATGTCCATGGACCAGTATTGATATCCCATCATTTCCAATATTAGTAGTGTACTGCCCATTTTTTCCTTGGTTACCATTGCTAGAGTTTTATCAAGTTTATAGATCTTTTTAGCAAACCCGGTTATGATTTTATGGATTTCTTCTATTGTTTTTATGTTTTCAATTTCACTGATTTCTACTCTGAGTTTTTATTATTTATTATTTCTTCTTGCTTCCAACTTATGTTGCTGTTTCTTCTTTAGTCTGCTGAGGTTGAAAATTAGATTAGTGATTTTAGGTCCTCTCATTAACTGATATATGTATCCAATGCTATAAATTTCCCTATAGACACTGGTTTTCTGTATCCTACAAATTTTGCAATATTGAAGTTTTGTTTTTATGTATGTCAAAAAGTTTTTTAAAATTCTCTTGTGATTTCTTTGACCATGCATTATATACAATGTTCTATTTAATAATCAGCTATTTGAGGGATTTTCCAGCTCTCATTCTGTTATTAATATCTAGATTACTTTCATTGAGAAAAGTTTCTATGATTTTTATTTTTAAAAATGTTGTTTATTTGCATTCTGTGCCCCAGAATATGGTCTTCTCGCATGTTTAAGATTAGCCTGAGAAGAATGAGAATTCTGCTGTTTTTGATTGAAGTACTCTATTATGTCTGTTTTATACTTTCCTATTAGAGCCAGTTGGATGAGTTTACAACCCAGTTCAAGTATATTCTTACTGTTTTTCTGCCTGTTGGATCTGTAGATTAGTATTTTTAATTCAATTTTATTGAGATATATTCACATACCATACAGTCATCCACAGTGTACAATCAATTGTCCACAGTACAATTATATGGTTGTGCATTTTTCTGTAGATTAGTTTTTTTAATTCAATTTTATTGAGATATATTCACATACCATACAATCATCCACAGTATACAATCAATTGTTCACAGTACAATTATATGGTTGTGCACAATTTTTGAACATTTTCATTGCCACACAAAAAAGTAAGAATAAAAGTTAAAGTAAAAAAGAACACCCAAAACATCCCATACCCCCCATCTCTCCCTATTATTCATTTACTTTTGGCTTCTTTTTTTCTATTCGTCTGTCCATAGACTGTATAAAGGGAGTGGGAGCCACAAAATTTTCACAATCATATGGTCACACAGTGTAAGCTATAAAGTTACTTAATCATCTTCATGAATAAAGGCTACTGGGTTGCAGCGCAACAGTTTCAGATGTTTCCTTCTAGGTATTCCAAAATACTAAAAACTAAAAAGGGATATCTATATAATGCATAAGAATAACCTCCAGAATGACCTCTTGACTCTATTTGAGATCTCTCAGCCATTGAAACTTTATTCTATTTCATGTATCTTCCCCCTTTTGGTCCAAGAAAATTTTTTCAAACCCATGATGCCAGGGCCATGCTCACCCCCAGGAGTCATGTCCCATGTTGCCAGGGAGATTTACACCTCCGGAGTCATGTCCCATGTATGGGGGAGGCAGTTGGTTCATCTGCAGATTTGGCTTAGAGAGAGAGGCCACATCTGAGAAACAGAGGATCTTCTCTTGCCGTGACTATTAGGCCCAACTTTAAGTTGGCTTAGCCCCTCCTTTGCAGTAACAAGCTTTATAAGGGCAAATGCCAAGATCAAGGATTCAGCCTTCTAAATTCCTATTCCCTAATGCTTATGGGAATATCATTAATTCCTAGGTGGAGAAATTTAATATTCCCACATTTTCCCACAGTCACTGAAGGGGGCTTTGCAAATACATCTTTATTCTCTGCACTAATTACTCTGGATGTATTGGAGCTTCACATTAACCTGCACAAACCAAACAGATTTCACTGGCTATTCAATGTTCCATGTAATTATGCTGTTTGAATAAAATGACCATGCAATTCAATTATATACTGTGTTAAAAAAAATATAGATTTTGCACCTAATAAATATCTCTTCCTTTGGTCTCTCACAGACTTTGAAGTTTTAAAATCACCATCGATATCATCCTTTATCCTTTAGTCTAATTTACCTAAGTCCTTACCAAGTCCATTTCTTTCATATCTCTAATTGAAGTCTGATCTCTTTTTTGGATCTGCCAATTACTGATAGACATGAGTTTAAGTTTCCTACTAAAGTACTGGATTTGTCTACTTCTCTTTGCAGTTCTATAAGATTTTGCTTGTCTGATTTAATGTTCTGTTGTGAGGTATATGTACATTAAAGATTCTTATGCCCCTCTTTACCCCTGATAATTTTCCTTGCTCTGAAGTCTGCTTTGTCTGAATCCTGCTATCTATTGGTTTTTGCATGGCATATCTTTCTCCATCCTTTTACTTTTTTTTTTTTTTTTTTTTTAACCTTCATTTTATTGAGATATATTCACATACCACACAGTCATACAAAACAAATCGTACATTCGATTGTTCACAGTACCATTACATAGTTGTACATTCATCACCTAAATCAATCCCTGACACCCTCATTAGCACACACCCAAAAATAACAATAATAATAATTAAAGTGAAAAAGAGCAATTGAAGTAAAAACGAACACTGGGTACCTTTGTCTGTTTGTTTCCTTCCCCTATTTTTCTACTCATCCATCCATAAACTAGACAAAGTGGAGTGTGGTCCTTATGGCTTTCCCAATCCCATTGTCACCCCTCATAAGCTACATTTTTATACAGCTGTCTTCGAGATTCATGGGTTCTGGTTTGTAGTTTGATAGTTTCAGGTATCCACCACCAGCTACCCCAATTCTTTAGAACCTAAAAAGGGTTGTCTAAAGTGTGCGTAAGAGTGCCCACCAGAGTGACCTCTCGGCTCGTTTTGGAATCTCTCTGCCACTGAAGCTTATTTCATTTCCTTTCACATCCCCCTTTTGGTCAAGAAGATGTTCTCCGTCCCACGATGCCAGGTCTACATTCCTCCCCGGGAGTCATATTCCACGTTGCCAGGGAGATTCACTCCCCTGGGTGTCTGATCCCACGTAGGGGGGAGGGCAGTGATTTCACCTTTCAAGTTGGCTTAGCCAGAGAAAGAGGGCCACATCTGAGCAACAAAGAGGCATTCAGGAGGAGACTCTTAGGCACAAATATAGGGAGGCCTAGCCTCTCCTTTGCAGCAACCGTCTTCCCAAGGGTAAAACTTATGGTAGAGGGCTCAACCCATCAAACCACCAGTCCCCTAAAGCTACATTTTTATACAATTGTCTTCGAGATTCATGGGTTCTGGGTGGTAGTTTGATACTTTCCGGTATCCACCACCAGCTACCCCAATTCTTTAGAACCTAAAAAGGGTTGTCTAAATTGTGTGTAAGAGTGCCCACCAGAGTGACCTCTCGGCTCCTTTTGGAATCTCTCTGCTACTGAAGCTTATTTCATTTCCTTTCTTTTGGTCAAGAAGATGTTCTCCGTCCCACGATGCCGGGTCTACATTCCTCCCCGGGAGTCATATTCCACATTGCCAGGGAGATTCACTCCCCTGGGTGTCTGATCCCACGTAGTGGGGAGGGCAGTGATTTCACCTTTCAAGTCGGCTTAGGTAGAGAGAGAGGGCCACATCTGAGCAATAAAGAGGCATTCGGGAGGAGGCTCTCAGGCACAATTATAGGGAGGCCTAGCCTCTCCTTTCCAAGCAAACTTCTATAAATGGAAAATGCAACACTAAAATTTCAAATTCTATGGACAGGTCAGGCAGCAGATTGGACACAGCAGAGGAGACAATTAGTGAACTAGAAGATAGAAAAAAATTATTTAAAATATAGCAATTCAAACTGTGGGTCATCTGACAGGATGCAAGGAGAAGACTGCAGGATCATTTCTGTGATATTTTTGCCAAAAACATAATCTGAATCTCATCGTAAGGAAACATCAGAAAAATCCACACTACATTCTACACTACTGGGCTTCAATTTTCAAAAGCATCAAGGTCATGAAAGTCAAGGAAAGACTAAGAAATTATTCCAGACTGAAGGAGACAATACAGATACAACAATGAAATGCAATCCATGATTCAGAAATGGATCCTTTTCTTTCAAAGGGCACTGAGACAAGTGGGAAGACTTAAAAGGTCTGAGGATTAAACAATAGAATGTATTAACATTAATTTTCTGATTGTGATGGTTATACTGTAGTTGTGTAGAATGTCCTTGTTTGTAGGAAATACATACCAAAGTAATTAGCAGTGATGGGCATCACACTGGCAATTTATTCTTTCAAATGTTTCAGGGGGAAAAAGCCCTTTGTATTAAAACTTGCAAATTTTTCTCTAATTTTAAGACGTATGTTTTCAAAAAGTGAATTAAAAATAAATAGAAAAGGTGAAAAGCCTTAGGCAAACCTTATTTCTCCATGAAGAAATATCTATAAATCAGGGTTTACAATTATTGATGGCACCATAACAATTTTAATAGTTCTAAACACTGACAACTGACATAGCAGTAATATATCAAAATGATGGCTACCTAAATCTTTATAGTTATATAGTGATAACTTACAAATAAATATGTCTTACAAATAAATACATCTTACAAATGAATCTTACAAATACATCTTACAAACGAATCTTACAAGTACATCTTACAAATGAATACATCTTACATGTATTTATCTTCAAAATAAATACATCTACTGAAGTATTAACAATAACTTGTTTAAACAGCTGGAATTTTGGCTATGTAAAACTCAATAATGCTGGTTTTCATTTGTAAAATCCATTTAAAAGTTTCAGATGCTGAGAAACATAGTTTGAAGTAATTTATGTAAATTGTTATCATACATATGATACAAAAAATATTTTCCTTTAATATTTTCACATATTGTACAACAGGAAACCATTAGAATATTATGTAAACAGCCTAGTAAATAAATTCTTATTATGTATCTTTCAGATCAAATACTTTTTCTTTAAAATCTCTACATATTCTTGTGATGGTTTTAAAAGTAGATCTTGAGTCTGATTTGACTCATCAGTAGATCCTAGAGAAACTTTATGGGATCCAGATTCCAAATCAGCAGCAGCTTCCCGTATTTCTCTAGTTATATTTCTTTCCAACTCCTGCTGCAGCTTGGTGAAGGTCTCCATGCTGTTACTTGAAGGCCATGGGATTGAGGAAGGAATTACTACGTTTTCTCTTGGAATAAGATTTCTCTTGAGCACTGGATGATTATTAAGATTTCCAGAATATGATGGCTCCAGGACTGGCATCACGGTAAGAGGGCTAACTAAGTATCTGTTCTGTAGTTTCTCCGTGAGTAATTTAGTGTGGTTCTCTGCTAGCTCCTCCTTAGTCCCACAGGAGGATCCTTCCCAATGGCCGACAGTCGGGAAAGGAAGAACTACACAGGTGTTTGCTGAAAACCTTCTTGGGGTCGGGGTTCGCGGCCAGGTGCGCCTGCAGCTTCTCCACAACTTGAAGCGCCGACTCCGCAGCCATCGCTGCTACTGGCGCGGCCTCCTCGCCGGAACTGGGCTCGCGTCGCGTCCCATCCTTTTACTTTTAATCTACCACTATCTTCAGTTTTGACATCAGTGATTGTTAGAATTCAATTGTCAAGTATTTTTGAAATATGCTATCAATCTGTCTTTTAACAAATGGTGTATTTAGACCATTCACTTTCCATGTGATTACTGATATAATTGGATAAATACCTACCATACTTGTAAGTGTTTAATTCTCTGTCCTTGTCCTCTTTTTCTTTCTTTATCTTCCACTCTTTTGTTTTCTCATATTTTAAATGCAATATATATGGCACAATTTTCTCCCTTCTATTTGCATGTCAATTATTCCTCTTTTATATTATTTTTTAAGTTGCCATATAGTTTGGAATATACATGACAACTAACCTCAGTCTTCTTTCAATTTAATTGCACTACTTCATGAGCATGCTTCACACCCACACCTTCCAACACAGCTCTCCCAGTTCCTTCCTCCTATGACATATAACATTCCTGTCATTCATTCCACTCATCCATAAGCTATACTCACCCAATACATAGTTGCTATTATTATTATTTGGAGTGATTAAGAAAAAGGGAAATAAATGTTTGATGTTACCTTAATTTTTCCCCCTCTACTGTTCTTCCTTTTTTATTTAGATCTGAGTTTCTGATCTCTATCAGTTTCCTTCTCTACCAAGCAGTTTCTTTAACTTTTCATGTTGACTCGCAATAAATTCCCTGTTTTTGTTTACCTGAGTATCTCTATATTTCTCCTTCACTTTTTAAACAGAATTTTGCTGATACAAAATTCTAGGTTTTTTTTTTTCTTTCAATCCTGTAATATTTCATTCCACTTGCTTGCTTGCATGCTTTGTAAAGAGAAATACAATGTAATTGCTGTTTTTTCCTCTATGGGTAAGGTGTTTTTATTTCCTCTGTCTTCTGTCAAGATTATTTTTTGTCCTTGGTTTTCTGCAATTTGACTGTGATATCTATGCATGTCTTTTTTTTTTCCTTGATATTTATCTTGCTTGTCCTCTGAGTTTACAGAATCTCTGCTTTGCTATTATTAATCTTGCAAAATTCTCAGTAATTATAACATCAAATATTTCTTCTGTTCATTTCTCTTTTTATAATTTTGGCATTCCCATTACACATATGTTATGCCTTAAATAATTATTCAGCAGTTAACTGATATTCTGTTCCTTGTTTAATTTTTTTTTAATTTCTGTTTGGGAGGTTTCTGCTGACATACCTTCAAGCCTACTTGCTCTTTCCTCTGCCATGTGCAGTCTACTGATGAGCCTACCCAAGGCTTCTTCATTTTCCCCATGCAGTTTTTGATTTGTAGCATTTCCTTTTTATTTTTATAAGACATTAAATATTTCTGCTTAGATTTTTCATCTCTTCTTGTGTGTTGCCTGCTTTTACACAAAGCCCTTAGTGTATGATGAATACTTATTTAAAATTCCCAAGGAGACATTTACAATATCTACTTCATATCTGAGTCTGTTTCTGTTGCTTACTCTGTCCCTTCAGCTTGGTGTTTTTCTTGCCTTTTATTAAGCCACATAATTTTTGTTGAAAGTCAGACATGGCATCAGGTACTAGAAACTGGGTAAATGGGCCTTTAGTCTTGAGGGTTTGTGTTGACCTGCCTAGGAGTTAGGCTGACTGTGCTGATGGCTTATATGTATGAGTCAGAAGTTTACATTTCCTCACGTGTCCCTGTTTTGTCTCCATTGTGGTCTTTGTGTTGTGCAGTGAACTCCTTCTTAAATGGAGTCTAAATCTTGCTGTTCTTTTGCTGTAATACTTTGTTATTATGTAGGAGCCTTGTGGGAGTGGTGGTGAGGTGTGTGGGTTGGGAAGCTTTAGATAATAATAAGCCTGGTCTCTCTGCTCTGGTCTCTTTCACAGGTTTCCTCCTCCCTTTTTACCATCTCAGGTGAGACAGGAAGGACATTCACACCTTCCCTCCCCCCCATATTGGTTTCATTCTGGTCAAATGGTTTCTTTGATGTCAGATGCAGAATAGAATGCTCTGGGCATATTTTGAACTGGATTCTTTTCCTTTGGGCATATTTTAAAGGTAGTTACGTTTCACCTCCTCTTGCTGGAAGTAGTAGGGTTTTTTCCTCTTACCTCCACGTCTCATTTAAGAGAACATTTTGTAGCTATTCAAGGCAAACTCATGAAAATGTGGGGCCACTTTAAGACTGGGAACCCATGAATTTTTAACTCTCCAATTATTCTACTCCCAACATCCAGCAGTTCCTGAACTCCAATTAAAATTTTCCTAACTGTTCCTGGAGCCAATGTCTTTTGCTTATTGTAACTTGTTTTTTATGTTGTTGTTTTTGTTTGTTTTTTTACTTCACAACAGTTTTCCTGGGACATCAATTCTCTGAGAAGACTCAGAAGAGTTGTTTACTTTCAGTTTATTCAGATTATTTCTTGTTCTCAGGTTGGAATGGGTGTTTTCCAAAGCCTTTACATGTTGCCCTGCCAATTAGAAGGTCACTATTGACTTCTCTATTCTAGTTCTGTACTTCTTTATTCTCCTTATATTCTTAATTTTTCTGAAAGTCTTTAGATTTTAGTTTTTAGATTTTGCAGGTGCACACATTATATGAAAATAATTTTCAATTTGTTTTAACACAATAGAAACCTGAAAAATAATGTAAGTTCAGAGGATTGTACTTTACATTCTTAAAATCAATAAGAAAACTTATTTCTACTGACTTCTTTATTGTCATATCTTAAATATTTTATTTCATATTTATGAAAGAATAAGAATATTTTTCTTGAAAAATCATTTTAGATAGTTAAAAATCTTCATCCATATTTCTAGTTTCCACCTAAGAATTAGTACCTAGTGCTCAAAGAGTGACACCTTCATCACAAACAGGCTCTGTGACCATGGGCTATTCAGTTTTTAATTGTAAAATCAGTATTATTTCAGTAACTAATTCAGAGATTTAATATGAGAAATGTATAAGTTAGTATTTGAAAACATGTAGAAAGCTGTATGGTTCATATTAATACCCATATAAGTGTCTGATATATAGACTAACCAATACAAGGATTCTCTTGAAACTTACATTTAGAAGAAAAGAAGACAATTGAAGTAATAAGGCTCTTTCAGTTTTATATGCCTGGCATATTCTAGATTTCTATTGTGTTCATAGCTCCATCCATTCCTGCATAAACATCAACTTGATAGAAGTACTGGTGAGGAGAAAATTGAGAATGAGAGAATTTCATCAACCAAGTTTGATATCTTCAACTATCAGTCTTTGCTGAATGATACTGAAGCTCAAGTGAAAGTTGGAGGGTTCATCTTTGAATCTCACAATGTCCAGCACTTTTCTTTAAATGATGAACAGATCACGTGGGGTGAATAGTACAACGAGGTGAGAATCTTCAACAGGCAACACATTGTTATTCTTAGAAAGAAGTATACCCACCCAATAGCATTCAGTGTAAGCTTCCTTTGAATTCCATTAGGTCGTCATTCATGTTAATTTGCCCGTTGCTGTAGGACCAGATATTGGAACTTTCTGGACTCAAAATCACTGTGAAGTCAATTTAGTTGTTTTGAATTATTTGAAACCATTGACCACAATGTCCTGGCAATGATCAAGTAGATCTGTTACTTACATGACAAGAAAAATCACATTCATCAATTTTCTGAAGTAGATACATGAGGCATGTCATGGCATGGGGAGTATCCAGAAGGGAAATGAGTACTTTATGAAAAAGACAGACTAAGCAAGGGGCATGATAATTTGAGTGTTTTAACATTTCACATTACCGATTATACACACATTTATTTTAATTCCTGCTTATTATTATGATGGGAATGTAGACCTTTCTGACGCATAGTTCTGGTGACTATAATTGTGATTGGAGAATGGTGACAATAAAACCTTTTCCAAGATCAGTATGATTTGGTAAATCTTTTAGGGTTTATGTTAATCTTTTATGGAAATTATGCTAACACAGATTTTTAAACAGTCTTATTCCCTTATAACTTATAATAACATCTCCCACCTATATGTCATTACTGAATTTGCTTCTGGAGCTGTTTACCTCTTCTCTTCCCTCTTAGACTCCCCCTGCCCTTTGCAGTCGAAGGTGTCCACTTGGATTCAGAAAAGCAGCTCAAGAAGGGAAACATTTTGTTGTTATAATTGTGTTCCCTGTCCAGTTGGGGAGATTGCAAATAAAACAGGTAGGTAGTTCTGAAACTTATTCTGTGTGTGGGAATGGCACACTATGAGAAACAGGTTGATCATTCCTATGGATATGTGAACATACCAGCTCCCAGTGATTTCTTTCAACTTGATTTCAGCTGAGTTCAGGATTTCTGCATTGAATCCAGGCTCTTCTCTTTCCACCTCCTACTTTCCGCTGATTTCTCTACTGTTGTTACAGTATAATCCCAGGAAACATTTATTGAGCACCTCCTATATACCAAAAACTGTGAAGTGCACCCTACATGCCTTATTTTCTTTAATGCCCATTTTTCAGATAGGGAAATTGCCAAGGTTATGCAGCTAAGAAGCAGAGCTCACACAAAATGTAGGAGTGTGTCAAATCAGAGTTCCTTTTAAAAACCTTCACACTCCAGGGACAATGTCAGATACAAGTCTAGTCATCTGGTACCCCACTGTCACAGTATTTAAGAAACAGTATGCAGTTCATAGGAGAAGCCTCCTAAATAATTCTTAAATGATTGAATATTTGTTGGATGATTAAATACATTTTTCTTATAAAATTATGATTCTTGCAGCTCATTTTATATAAAACATATCCTCAGCTTTACCCGTTGCCTTCTGTTTTGGAAATATATCTTAAAACAAAATTTTAACCCAGGTCATCTCACTACAAAGTTAAAAGAAGAAAAACAATTTTACTATTGCATAAACCTAAACCAAAATTAAGTGATGCATCAGAGGCAATCTGTTAAAGTTGTTTTCCAGAATGACAGGAATCTCACTCTCTTATATAGCCAAGCATATATAATGTATTATATTCTTGTTTTTAAGATAAAGAAAACACTATTTCTTAAGTAAGAAGATTTTACAGCACAATTTGGCAGCCACAATTAATTTTAATTTTAACTTGAAATTTGAGTGGACTTCATGTTGCTAATTATCACTATCCAAAAGAAAAATAACACTTCCCATTTGTCTATGGCATGAAAATATTTACTATTTGGAGCCAAATGCCTGATCAAACTCTCATGGAAATGGGAAGATAAGCATGTTAACTTTATTGATATTTTCATTTCAGGAAGTTGGATCCTGGGCATTTTTTAAGCACTGTTATTGACATACAAAAACATTCCATACAGTTGATTCAAAGTGTATAATAAATGGCTATTGGTATAATCACAGAGTTGTGCATTCATCACCACAATCCAGTGTAATGTAGTCACAATTGCATTACAATTGTAACATAATTTTCATTACACCAAAAAGTAAAACCCATATCCCTAAACCCCCTAATGTTGACCCTCAGCATTGTTGTGGTAGATTTTTTTCAAACTTTCACTTTCTACCTATTTGTATCCTTGAGTCTAAGGTGTGTCTCATGTAGACAGCATATCAACAGAACATTTTTTTTTAATTCTGCCAATCTATGCCTTTGATTGGAAAGTTTAATCCAGCAATACAGCCTGCCCAGCAGATGAGTATCTTTGCCAAACTATTTTTACCAGTTTGGATGTATTATGTCTGCCAAAATGCCATATTCTTTGATGCAATCTTGTGGGGGCAGATGTATTAGTGTTTTCTAGGTTGGAAACCTTTGACTGAGTGTTTTCATGGAGAAGTCACTCAATCAACTGTGGGTGAGAACTTTGGGTATTTCCATGGAGGTGTTACCCCACCAATTTAGGGTGGGTCTCAACTGAATCACTGGAGTCAGAAAAAAGTGTTCACAGACAAAAGGAGGAGCTACAGCCAAGAGCGACACTTTGAAGAATGCACAGCAGCTGAGAATAGAGCTGGAACACAAGCTGGGATCACCAAATGCCAGCCACATGCCTTCCCAGCTAACAGAAGTTTTCCGATGCCAATGGCCTTTCTCCAGTGAAGGTACCCTATTGTTGATACCTTGCCATGGGCACTTTATGTCCTTAAGACTGTAAGTTTGTATCCAAATAAATCCCCTTTATAAAAGCCAATCCATTTTTGGTGTCTTGCAAAATGGCAGCATTAGCAAACCAGAACACTGTTCTCCATGGCCCTAAAAATTAAAAATAATTTTTGGCTCTCTTTTCAGTCTGTTTCTGTTCTGGGTGGAAACTTTGGTGCTGTGGGTACTGTGGGCCCCTATCCAGAAAAGGCCAAGTATATGGGACTGAGGGGTCCAATTTCACCAGACAACAGTTGGATCAGGACTGTGCCACTTCCCTCTCTCTTCCTGAGGGGAGGGCTTTCCTGATCCCACAGTCCATGGCAGCCTACTGGGCAGTAACAGAGTGGATACTAAGCTACTTGCCTCAGTGTTGGGGGGTGGAGTTGGGTGACTTACTCACAGCAGTTTCTCGGTGTTTGGGAAAATGGTTCTGAGAGTGCCACGGGTGCCTGGGGGGAAAGAGCTAAGGTTGTGGAACCCACAGGCACAATTTTCATGGCCATCATTTGGATAAGAACTGAGCTGCAACTTCCTATTCACAGGGAAGAGGACTTCCCATATTCTCCCACTCGACAGCAGCTCTTTGGGCAGAGTACCATGCTGTTTTGACTACAGTAGCTTTGTAATCAGCTCTAACATCAGGAAGTGTGGGTCCTCCAACTTCATTCTTTTCTTCGTGGTGTTTTTATCTATTCATAGCCCCTTACCCTTCCAAATCAACTTGGTGATTGCCTTTCCATATCAAAAAAATAAGCTGTTGCAATTTTGATTAGGATCATGTTGAATCTGTAAATCATTTTATTCTTCCAGTCCATGAACACAAAATGCCCTTCCACTTTTTAAAGTCATCTTTGATTTCTTTTAGCAAGGTTTTGAGGTTTTCCATGTATAATTCCTTTAAGTTCTAGATTAAATTATTGTGAAATATCTGATTCTTATAGTTGCTATTGTAAATGGAATATTTTTCTCAATTTCCTCCTCAGATTGCTCCTTACTAGAGTATAGAACACTGTTTGGTTATGCATGTTCATGCTGTTCTCTGCCACTTTGCTGGCTTTTTTTATTAGCTCTTGTTGATTTGTTTTAAATTTGGGGGGAGTTTCTATACATGTGATCTTATCATCTTGAAATAGTGAACATTTTAATTCTACCTTTGCAATTTGGATGTTTTTTATATTTTTTCTTGCCTTGTTACTCTGGCTAGAACTTCCAGCACAATGCTGAGTAACAGTGGAGACAGTGGGCATTCCTGTCTTGTTTCATATCTGACAGGGAAAGTTTTCAGTCTTTCACATTGAGTATGAGATGGGCTGTTGGTGTTCCACATATGCCCTTTATGATAATGAGGAAGTTTCCTTCTTTTCCTATTTTTCTAAGTGTTTTCATCAAAAGGTTCTGGATGTTGCTACATCTTTAATGCATCAATTAAAATGATCATTTTTTTCCATTCATTTTCTTCATGTGCTGTATTACATTAATTGATTTTCTTATGTTGAACCACCCTTGCATACCTGGGATAAAACTCACCTGCTCATGGCATACAATTCTTTCTATGTGCTGTTGGATTCCATTTGCAGGATATTTTGTTCAGGATTTTCACATCTATATTCATAACACAAATAGGTCTGTAATTTTCATTTTTCATAGTATCTATCTGGCATTGGGATTCGGATGATGTTGGCCTCATAGAATGAGTCTGGTAGCATTCCCTTCTTTTCAATTATTTTGGAAGTGCTTGAGCAGGACTCTTATTCATTCTTTATGGCATGTTTGACAGAATTCACCTATCAGACCATCTGATCCAGGGCTTTTCTTTTTTGAAATATTTTTATGATTGTAAATTAAAGTTCAGTCTCTTTACTTGTAAATGGTCTGTTAAGACCTATTTTGTAGATTGATTGTACATTATTCATGTATTTTGGGACACTTATTTATGATTATTTCTTTTATTGGAATGCCACTTTTATTAAAACATCCTGTCATTCTTGGTCTCTGTTAACATCTCACTTGTTAACGTGTGCTTTGTCTGGTATTAATATAGCTACCCCAGCTCTTTCTTGATTAAAATTTGCATTGAACTTGCTTTTCCATCCTTTCATTTTCAATTTTGTTTCTTTGTGTCTAAGTTATGTCTCTTTTATGCAACATGGATAATGCTTTTCTATCAATTCTGCCACTCTGAGTCTTTTGTTTGAGGAGATTAATCTATTAACATTCAGTGTTATCACTTCAAATGCATTTCTTATTTGGCCATTTTGTCCCTTGGTCTTCAAATATCATATTTTTTTCTCACTTTTCCTTTATTGCAAACTCCTTTCCTGTATGTTTGATCTTTTTTGAGGTAGCTGACTGATACCTATCTCATTTCCATTTCTGCATATTTTTGAAATACTTTGTGGTTGCCCTGGGGTTTATATTACACAACCCACATCTATAACCAACTAATGTGAAAAGTTGCGCACTTGGCTTGCATAGCATGCACATTCCCTGGCATCCATATTCCTCTGTTTCCCCTCTTTATGTATTTTGCTATCTAATTTTACCCCTTTATAGTTGTATGTCCTTTATTAGGAAATTTGCCTTTTAGTTGTTCTGTTTCTGATTCATGTATTAATTAAAGAGTGGAGTCACATTGAGGCTACCATGAAATCTGGATTTGGATTTACCCATTTATTGAAGATCTTCACTCCTTCCCGCTACTTCAAGCCTTTCCCTCCTGCTTTTCCTTCCAAAGTGCAGAAATCCCTTTAGTAATTCTTCCACAGCAGGTCTTTTGTTGCCCAACAGTTAAGTTTCTGCTTATCTCTGATTATTTTAAATTCTTCCCCAATTCTGAAGGGCAGTTTTGCCAGGTAAGTAATTTTTTCCTGGTGTTTTTTTCTCTTTCATTGCCTTACATATTTTGTACCACTCCTGCACACCTCCCTGATTTCTGATAAGAAATCACTACTTAGTATTATTGAGGATCACTTGTATGTGAAGAACTGCTTTTCTCTTGCTGTTTTCAGAAATCTCTCTTTATCTTGGCATTTGACTTTCTAGTTTGACATTCTTGTTAGTATGTGTGTTTCAGTGTAGCTCTATTAGGATTAATTCTGTTTGTAGCATGTTGCACATCTTTGGCACATATATTAATGTATTTCATAAGAGTTGTGAAATTTTGGGCTATTATTTCCTCAAACATTCTTTCTGCCCCTTTTCCCTTCCCTTCTCCATCTGGGAAGCTCATGATACCTATGTTTCTCTGCTTTGCACTGTCACTGAAATCCTTGGAATACTGCTCAAATTTCTCTATTCTTTTCTTTCTTTGTTGTTTTGACTGTATGATTTCGACTGTCCTGTCTTCCGGTTTGCTTGATCTTTTGTTTGCCTATTTAAATCAGCTGATTATGACTCTAGTGTATTTTTAATGTCTACTGATGTGCATTAAATCCCCATATTTTCTTTTATTTTTATACTTATAAATTCTTTATGCTCACACATTTTTTCCTTCTTAATACGCTTTAATTCTTTACCCATAATTTCTTTCATCTCCTTGAATTGATTTAGATGATTTGTTTTAGCACCTTTGATAAGTTTTTCCAACCCCTGATTCTACTGTGAAGTTCTTATTTGTTCCTGTTGTTAAGCCATGTCTTCCCATTTCTTAGCATGGTTGTTAAGCTTTCTTGTTGTTTAGTCATCTGATGACTTGATGAGGTAGTTCTGATGGTCTGTTTCTCCCTCTTGTCTTGGGTTTTACTGTTGATTGGCTTCACTGACACTTGCTCCTGCTTTTCTTGACCTTTAGGATAGCCAACATTTGATTGTTTAGATTTTCTCTGCTCTTGTGCCTATGATTCTTTCCCTGGATATGTGGTGCAGTATTTACGACTGCACTTTCTGTGTAATTGTTCCTTCTCCATGAAACTTGATCTGTTCTGTTTGTTTTGGGGCAGGGTTTTCTTCCCAACTCCAATGTTTTGTTTATTTGTTCTGATACCCATCCTATTTTACAGTAGTTTAGTTTAAACCCCTTTCTCCCTTTGTTCCTGTGAGACTTTCCCTACTTCAGATTCTTCTCTATTAGGATATCTTGCTCTAGACAGCGAGATGGAGTCAATCCAAAAATGTTGGGCACATCAAAAAATTCCATTTTGCATTTAGGTTTTCCAATTGACTGCAACTGGATTGAGTGAGGGTTCAACAGTTCCTGCCTGCAGTTCCATGATTGTCTATCTCATTTTCCACCCTGGGGGCTCTTCTGTATTCCCCAATCCGTAGTAGTTTGTGTTCTGCCCTGAGTGTCTGCACACTTCTGTCCCTTTGCCTGGTTATGCATGGGGTTCTAACTCACCTCTGTGAGTTGCTCTATGGTCTCTGTCCATCATGGCAGGGACCTGGGCCATGCTGCCTCTGCATGACCCCCAAGCTGCATGGGACGAATGAAGGTAAAGGAATGGGAGTTGACCAGTAGTCCAGGAATGGAATGGAATTTTCCTGCCTGATATTTTTCTTTTTCTTCAATTCAATATTTGTGAAGTCCTTCTCCCAACTTTACAGTCCTCCAGAATTCTAAGAAAGTGTGATGTTTTTTATTTGTTAAAAATCTGGAGGACTTTTTCAGAGGATGTCTTACATCACCATGTTGACATCACTATCTTTGTCTAAAATCAGATTATTAAGGTAATTGAAATTACAATTACTGTAAATAAGACAGAAAAATAGTGTAAGAAACTAGTATTAAGGCTGCTAGAATATTTTTAGTTGACTGTAGTACTTAATATCAGTTATACTGGAAAACTTAAGTTTTAAGGCTTTTATGGGAACTATGCTGTAGGCTTCTTGTGGCATTGGTTTTACATAGGAAAACAGATCTACTTACATTGGGGTTTTTTGGTAGTTGTCTGGGTGATCAGCAGGACTTGAAAGGTTCTCTCTCAATGAGGTGACAGCCCACCTCTCTTCCTGAGCATCTTTATGTAGGAAAAACATCTCTTGGTCAATGAGGGTGGCAGTCTTCTTCTGGTGTTTCTTTTAAATATAAGTGTTTTGAGGGAAGAAAGAGACCATTGTAAGTGTTTAGCATGACTCTGAAAAGATGTAGTTAAATAAAATGTAGGACAGATTTTAGATCTAAATTTATAAGCATTGTCAAACCTAAGATCAAAGGGAAAGATCTTATATTCGTTGCAGGGTTCACTCTAAATTTTAACAAACCTAGTGGAGAAGCTCTAGGGCTTTTTAGTCACATATGTTGTAGAATCTTAGCCAGTGAACTTTTTTAGACATAGATGAATCTGTTCTACCATCATCACATTGCACTGTGTGAGCTCTGTAATGAACTACTGATGTCTGACTTGACAGTTGTTAAACCCGTAGAAATGAACTATCATTTTTTTCATGAGATTTTTTAATTTTTGTTAAAGTCAAGACTCTTTTATCTTTTTAAATTGTTCTGTTCTATGGCAGACACTAAACACATTTTAATTATTGGTGTATACTTATTTTAATTCTAGAGCTAAGAATTGTAGCACAAGTAAGTATTATTAACTCTGTGTGCATTTAATATTAGGCAAACCTGATGTTTAAAAAGTTTTTAGAGTTATTACAACTTATGAAGTCTTCAGCAGGCTCTGAGTCCATGATATGTCAGTAACCATTATCAAATATATATTTTGAACATGTAGGTCACTATAATATGTTAATGGCTGACTCTCATATTGTAATATTTTGAAGACTTCAGCAGGCAACAGATATCTTCAAAATTATATTTCAGTGTGTCTATATTGTAATCTTTTTAATGAGTCCTTACACTCCTGTGAAGCAAGGAATTATGATTGAGACAATACTCCAATGCTATAATTCTTTTTTTTTTTTTCAGTTTTGAGGCTGCTTTGAAATCATCTAGTTTTTTAATAGTGGCAGATTTGTATGATGGAAAAAAATTTAATGTTTTCTTGTAAATGGCTAGAAAAAAATAGTAGGAGGATTTAAAAACCTTGAGGACACTTTGGTTATCAAATCACCCTCTTCTATCAGCAACAACCAAAATTTAGACTGGTATACTGGAGGGACAGAAAGAATAAGAAAGAAAAACCAAAAGACGAAGAATATAGATAAATTACAGGGAAAAATTTTCCAGGCAAAGGTACTAAATTCAGAAGTCAGAATACTTGCAGGGTCTGGATCTACAGGGGTTAACTGAACAATTAATGTATTTATATTAAAAAGATTTTGAATGCATTATGTAACCTCAACTATCTTCATTTAATTTAAGTTTCTTTTCTACAGAACATAAGGGCTTATTCCAAGGTCAGTTTGCCTTTTGAATTACTTTTTTTTCTTTTTTTATAATTGGTTCTCTGCTTTTAATTGAATTCAGGGCAAAGTATATAGCTTTGCAAATGGCTGTGGCTTGCCTTTGTTACATCTCAAAATGAAACCAATATCATTATTCTCTAGGGTTCAAAATGATTTATTGGTTGGTTTTAGCCAGGGACATTTTTCTAGCAGGTTATGAGCCTGTCACTCATTGCCAAACTCTTAGTTTTTAAAAAACACATAATCACCAAATCAAGTGACATTTTTTCCCACGAGTTTCACAGGGACTATCCAGAGTACACAATATGCTAGTCTTAAGTTGCACAGTGTGTCTCTCTGTACAGATTTTATAGGAGCATCAGGAGAAAGTAAGAAAAACATGTTGTTTTTTTACCAGTGGGCATACCTGTATGGGAACCACAGAGGAAATGGAACAAAACTAACCCAAAATACCAACATCTGGTATTGACCTATCAGCCAACGGAAAGCAAGAAATTTCTAAGGAAATTTTAGAAAAAATAGCCCTGTTATAAACAATACCCACCTCCAAGAATCTCGACATCTGTCAATTTTCTGCCTTTTGCTTATCACTCTCTAGCTTTATGGACTCTTTAGCTTTATTGTTCCTGAATCTTTCAGACCCTCTTGTAATAATTTTTACAAAAGTTTTCAATTTCAAAAACAATGTCCTAAATCTACCTTTTCCCTTTACTCCTTTTATAAATTAGCCAATGTAAGAATTTTTCCCTTTAGGGAGTTTTAATTGAGCAGTTAATACAGACACTTTCAAATACATATTTTTTTATCAAGGAATTTGCAGGTTTATAATAAAATAATGCAGAAATACAGTTTCATATAGAATCCCACTCATGAACACCTAGCACAGAACTTTCAAATGTTTTTCTTTATATTTTTTTGAATTATGAAAAATCTAACTAGCTTCTGTAAAGATTTGACTACTAATCTGTCTTTGCCATCTTTTCACCTTTTTTGTTTTAGCTTGAGTTCGGGTAGTGGGCAACAATGCCTGGACAAGGTGGTCAGGGCTTGGGGTTGGCTTTGGCTAACACTTGTGAAGAATCATCTTAATAAATTTTGAGAAAGCCCCAGCAAACTGGTGAGGAAATCAGTGAGGGCCTCAGCACTCCTCTGGATATATCTCTGCTCTTTTCTCAATTCAACTGTAGCAGACAGGCCATTTGCAACCTCTCTTGATGGGTCCCTCACATATTAGTTTTTCTATAGTGGGGGTGGGAGGCAGCTTTCCCAGCTTCCCCTCACCTTGTAGTGCTGAGCTTCCGTCCCGATGTGTCTGTTCCATCAAATGAGCAAACCCTGCTGGTTGCAGAGTCCCGTGCAGCAGCCAGAGCCCTTCCCATAGGAGGGTCTGTAAACTGAAGCCACACTGCGGAGGACTTCTGTAAACTTTCAGGTGAACCTGGAAGGTTCCTGAATTGGTTCAGGTTTGTGGCAACCCCCCCTCTAACTATTAATTGTTCTTTTATATGTGCTTTCTTTGTTCTCTGGATTGTATCCTCAAATCAGCCCCCAGGATTCTCAAAAATTGACATGAAATAATTAAACACAAAATATAAAATGACTTTGCATAAAACACTCTTAAATGAACAAATAATTCAGATTTTCAATGAAGACCATGTGTATCTGCAATATATTTTCATATAAGGTTTTATACAAATGAAGAATAAAAGTGTTTAAAGTGATAAGTACATGGGCAGATTAGTACCAGACTGGAGAGACCTGAAATGAGACTTAGTGCCTGGAATGATTGAAATAATTACCCATAATGCATTATCCATAGGCAAGGGGATGAAAGACAGGTTTATAGGTGAGCTGGATGAATGAGAAAACCTGGACACCTGAAAGGAGAGGGTGGAGACTTCAAACTTAGAAGGAATAATAAGAGAATGTTTTAGTGAGTTGATGAAATACTTAAATATTTATATAGAAATTGGAATATTCTAAATAGTACAAATAAAGGAGATTTCATACCAAGAGAGGCTGTTGTTAAGCACACAGTCTCAAAAAGGAAAAAAAGAAAAAGGTTTTAAAAGTATCCAGAGAACAAAGAAAGCACATATAAAAGAACGATTATTAGGCTGACAGTACAATTCTCTACAGAAGCAATTGTAAAAAAAATATTGAGACAGCTTCAACATGCTGAAACTAAATCATTGTGCCTGTAAGTAGGTTTGAAGTTTATTTTTTAGTTGCCTTTACCTGGTCTCCTAAACCCTGGTCCACAGCCAGATTTTATAAAGGTGTAAGTGGAGTTTCTGCCCCATGGTGATATTGAGAATATCATATTGAGGATGTTTCAGATTTGGCAGCTAAATTCACCCAGCAATAGTCTTGGTTTTGTGACTTTTACCTCCCAACCTACAGTCCACAGCAAACTCTGGTTTCATGCACATCTTTTCTTCACATAAGATGGAGCTCTCAGGCTTCCTCATCTTGTGTTGATCACTTTCCTGGGCAATGCCTTGAATTAGCTGCATCCTCAGGTTAAGTGGGTGTGTGGCTTTTCTCTGCTCAGAAATTTGTATTTCCTTTTGTTTCTGGCCCAATAATATTTGTTTATGAGACAGGTTGTGTTGTTGTTGTTTCTTTTTTTTTTCCTTTTCTTTTAATACTGTATTATTATTGATTATAATGCTTATGCTTTATCGCTGTTTTATGAGCAAGGATGGCATCATTATGACCAAGAATTTCAGTATACAAATTTCTTCACGGCTATCCCAACAATTTTGTTTCATATATTTTAGGTGTGGATTTTATAAATTTTGTTGTTTTAAAAATTCTAATGGATTTTCAAAATTTGATTACTGACATATTTGTTCTTACTTCTTTGATCTTATTTGTATTTTCTGTTTATTATTTTTGACTCTGTACCTTCTTCTTTTTACTGGAACACTAAACTATCCTTTGCCTACCTGATTTGGGCATGTGACAAACCCTTCTGTAGGATTCCCAATCTATGGTCCTCTACTTGGGTGTTTTCTCTGAGAAACTCGCTTAAGAATGACATTTCCTCCACTGACCACCTCTGAACCAACATAGCATTTCAATTACTCCTCTGTGGTGTTAATCAATTTTATCTGACACAATTTTAGTTAATTTTCAGATTTATGTATTCTACAGCTTACAAGTGATAACTTTGCATTAGTTGGTCCAATGCACAATTTTCATTTTCAATGCACACTATTTTCAGAATTTTGACAATGTTTCTCACATATGGATTGAACTCACTT
This sequence comes from Choloepus didactylus, assembly GCF_015220235.1. Lineage (NCBI taxonomy): Eukaryota > Metazoa > Chordata > Mammalia > Pilosa > Megalonychidae > Choloepus > Choloepus didactylus. The sequence goes on from NC_051314.1 coordinate 124,949,614, forward strand.
CAGGTTTCCTTGTGCATATAGATTTTCCTGCATTAAAAAATTCCTACGGATAATTTGAGTAAGTGGAGAGTAAATTTTAGGGTTTTATGCCCATATATTTATTCATTTATAGCTATTCATTATGCAATCCCTAGCTGTAGTAACTGTGTTAAATGTTGGGCACACAGTAATTTGAAAAGAGACATGACCTCTTCCTTCACGCAGCACCTTTTCCTTTGAAGGAAGTAAATAACAAATGCATAAAAACATTTATATGTACTTGTAAATTTTGATATGTACCAGATAGGGTACAGGGATATCTTACGATAGTGAATTAACATGAGATGCTTAATGTAGATAGAGTGTTCAAAGAAGACATTTTTACATAGGTTTTTTTTTTTTTTGTATAGTTGTCAGTGATGAAATGCAACCAGCTTCTAAAAAGCACAGAAAAAATAGTCCCAGGCAAGGAACAAACATATACCAATAATCTGAGGCAGAAAACCAAGCTTGATACAAATGGAAAAATATCAGTTTTGATAGGCCTGATAGAAGGAGTGGAGGAATGTCTCCATTCAATATTAGAGATGTGGGCAGAGGCCAGATAGTCTTGGAAGTCAGTAAGAAGGACAGGATCTTGGTAAGATTCACATTTAAAACCATTGTGTTGCTAATATGGAAACTGGATTGGACAGAATCAGAAATTACAGTAATTTCACAGGTTGGGTTATTTAAAAGCAGATGCTGACATCAAGTTTGGCATACAGAAAATTTATTAGGGATCCACTTCTGTTGAAGGGGTTGCAGGGGAGTAAAGCAGTGATGCATTTCTGACAAAGCCTGTGCCAACTCCAGGAGGAACATTGGTACATACATGGCCCTTCAGTGTTGTCCTGTGGTGGGCAAAAAATGGCTAGAACCTTATGATCCTGTTGCAATCAGTCATTTACTCTGTGCTGCTCTGGTAACAGTTTTCTCTCCAGCAAGGTGACTCTTTGCAGCTCAGACAAACCTGTAAGAGCTCACAGCTTGAGGCTACTGATAAGTCCATCCTGAATGAAATCAGGGTCATACATCTCCATTTCTACTACAGAGGCTATTGAAATTTAAGCTAATTGGATTGGCTTTGAGCTAACTGAATGATAGAAACCAGGGGAAATTAAAAGAGAAAACTTTATTACCAATTATTTTTGTTTCACAGCTGCAAAGCAAATAAAAACAATGAAATGGCTTAAACAACAGGAATTTAGGGCTCATGGTTTTGAGGCTAGAAGCCCAAATCAAACCTTCAGCAAGGACCCCAAGGACTGGGGCTTTCTGGAGCTGGCTTCCTGTGATCCTTGGTCCCTGGCTTTCCCATTGAATGGCAAGGAACATCGAGATGACCTTTCTTCCACCTCCAGATTCCGTTGACTTCCAGCTTCTTTTTCCTCAATGTGGCTTTGTGCCCTAAAGCTTCTAGTAAGTAAGAATTAAGGCCCAACCTTATTCACAGGGACCACATCTTAATTAAAAATAGCGTTTCCAAGAGGTCCTCTTTAAAATGGGCTCACACTCACAGGAATAGATGTAGGTTATGAACATGTTGTTTTTCTGGAGTCTATAATTCCACATTCCATGATTGTCATATAATTTTATTGGATTAGGAGATATTTCTAGCATTTTGGAGGGATTCAAAGAAGAACAAGGTTTAGAGAATTAACTTCCAAGGCTCTTAATATTTGTTTGATTTCCAGGACTTCAACCACCTTCTACAGACTGATGGTTCCTAAATTTTGAGTTTACATTTTCCTTCTGAGATACAATCAAGTATAATCCCCTCGATTGGGATGATGCAGTAAATATCAACAACATAGCACCTCATTTTCTTCCGACCCAATGTGCCTCTTGTCCACTCCTACCCTGTTCTTCCTGACATTGATTCTTCAGTGAGTTGCTGCACTGGCCATTCACTAATCCGAAGTCAGACAACGTAAACAATGTGAAACTGCTTTTTCCTCACTTTCCATTCTCTACTTTTGAAATGGTAAAAATAGCTTCACCACATTTAAAGAGCATCCCTAAATAGCTTCCCCTAGTTATGTTCTCTCAGATCCAAACTATTGCAGTAAAGCTAGAGTATCTTTCAAAGATACAAATCTAATATTATTACCCTGTTTTAAGGCCAACAAGAGCTCTCCACATATCTTTTAAAATAAAGTCAGACTTCTTATTATAGCACACAGGCTTATATTTTTAGCTATGCTTATGAATGCATCTTTCCCCTCTTATTGATAAATTCTGTCCAGTGATCCTGCTCCTCCTTCCCCCTACCATGATTATTCAGCTTTCTTGTCTTCTTTTGTTGGAATCCGCAGTGTCTAGAAACTTATGCTAAAGGAATAAATAAGAAAGCAAAATGGAGAAGGTATGGCACTGATACCCAATATTGTAAGTTTTTATAAAATACTAGTAATTATTTTATAAACACAAGTTGTACCAAAAATCAACTGATTTATATCAATCTTTCAAAAAAGATATTAATCTCATTAAAATAGTCAATATTTCTTCAACAGTTTTGATAAAATTTTTGTGTGGTTTAAACACACATTGAATATGTAATTGCTTTTTTCTGATTAAAAACGTGCCATATTTGAGTGAATGAAGTCTTACCATAATAGACACAAATTTATGTTTTACTGTTTTTATTTTTAAATTTCAAAATATTTCCATTTAAAATGTAATTTTCTCGTTTCTGTTTTCTTCTTTACTCTAAACACGTCAATAGTGCTAAATGCCTTATAAAATTGTGTTCAAAATCAAATTATAACTTAAAAAGAAGTACCTACCATAGTTTCTGAATCAAACATACTCAAAAATTTTAAGACTATTTCTTTGCTGTTCTTTCCACATTTTAAGCCTAGAAGCCTCAGAATATGTTCCCTGTTCCTTTCATAATTCATTGAATACTATTTTTCCTACAGTTTGTGTTTTTCCTTCAGCATCATTTTGTAAATTCTTAGCTGTATCAATGTCCAACTCCCCCTTTCTGTATTTTCTGTGGGTTCAAATGTGTAATAGATAATTCCTAACCCACGAAGAAAACTGTTCATTTTATATGTTTTGGTTCAATGTAAAAAAATGGGTACATTGCATTCAGAATACAATATGGTTCTTTTCAAGATATATTTCTTTTATACTCATATAAGGGGAATGGCTTGATGGAATATAATAAAATTGTGTTCCTTTCAGGTATGGATCAATGTGTCAAATGTCCTGAAGACCAATATCCAAATAAACAGAGAGATCAATGCCTCCCCAAAATTATAACTTTTTTGTCTAATGAAGATTGCCTAGGACTTGTTCTGGTCTCTATGGCCATTAGTTTCTCTCTCCTCACTGCTCTGATTTTAGGACTTTTTATTCGCTATCAAGACACACCCATTGTCAGAGCAGATAACCAAAATCTAAGTTACCTCCTACTTGTTGCCTTAATGTTGTTTCCTCTCCTCCATGATATTTATTGGTCAGCCTAACTCAGTCACCTGTATCCTGAGACAAACATTCTTTGGAGTTATATTTTCTGTGGCTGTTTCTGCTGTTTTAGCAAAGACCTTCAATGTGGTTGTGGCCTTCAAAGCCATCAAGCCAGGAAACACATTACACATGTGGAAGGTGACCCAGTTCTCAAATGCTGTTGTCTCTAGTGGCTCCCTCAGTCAAGTATGTATCTGTGCTTTCTGGATGGGAACCTCTCCTCCTTTCCCCGACATGGACACACAATTTGAGTTTGGACAAATCATTCTTCAGTGTAATGAGGGATCCACTACTGCCTTCTACTGTGTACTGGGTTACTTGGGCTTTCTGGCGTTACTGAGCTTGACAATTGCTTTTCTCGCCAGGAGGCTGCCAGACACTTTCAATGAAGCAAAAATGATCACATTCAGCTTGGTGGTTTTTTGCAGTGTGTGGATTTCTTTCATACCCACCTATCTGAGCACCAAAGCAAGGCCATGGTGGCTTTGGAAACCTTCTCAATCTTGGCTTCCAGTGCTGGTTTATTGGCTTGTATATTTTTTCCCAAATGCTACGTGATTCTATTGAGATCAGATAAGAATTCAAGAAAAAAATTACTTGGACAAATTCCTTCCCAAAGGCAAAGAATTTAATATTCAAGCTGCATCATTGCTATGAATTGAGCAATAATATGGAAACAAAGATTCAAGATGTTACGTGAATTGAATGCATTTCAGGAAAACAATGAAAATTGCTTTTTCATAAAGTGAAACCATTATCATTGGAGACATCAACTCATAGCTGAAAAATCTCTGTGATCTGACAGAGAAATGTTCACATTAAGCACCTCTCCTAGCTGGCTCTGCCTTTCATTTTGATCAATTAGCATGTCCTTGAGTCACAATTTTTGCACCTCTATCAACATGTAATAGATTAAGGACTAACAAAATGTTAGAATTAAGGATTAAATGGTCATGTATATGAAAACAAACTAGGCATTCAAAAATATGTTTCCTTTCTGTTCATCTTACTCTGGTTATTTTTTGCTTCATATTTAAATAAAAATTAAATTTTATAGAATTATAGGTTCTCGTGGTAGGAACAATCAGTGATATTTGATTCTTCCTCATTAAACTAGTTTTATAGACAACGTGAAATAAAAATTTGAGCTCTGTGTTTTGTATATTGTGTCCTTTATTCATCTATGGGTTCTGGTCCAATTCACTGATCAAAGTTTAGGTAAAGTCCCGAGGGAAAGTAATGGAGCAACTCAGGGGAATGACAGAGCTTTATCACTGAGGATGACCATCACATACGTAGAGAAATTGGACTTAGAGGATCCCAACCTTATTTGAAGAGAGTTGCTTAATAATATAGTCAGATTTTTCAAACACTTCGTCTTCTACCTCTCCACACTAGTGATACATTATCACCTACAATATGTTAAACTAGTTTTAGTTTCTTAGGCCGCCTAATCAAATGCCATGGATTTGTTTAAAGTTTACAAAGGAAATTTATTTGCTTATGGTTTTGACCCTGAAAAATAAAAAAAATCAAGGCATTATCAAGGTGTTGTTTTCTCTCCTAAGAATGTGACATTCTGGGGCTGGTAATGGTGATTCTGGAGTCCTTTGTTTGTCCCATGGCAAGGCACAAGGCATCATCTCATGGTTTCTCCTTTCTCGTTCAAGTTCAACTTCTTGCCTCCTGTGGCTTTCTCTCTCTTAGTCTGAATTCCATTTTCTCATAAAGGACTCCAATAATAGGAATAAGGCCCATACTGATGGAGGATTAAGACCTTAATCTACTGAAATATCCTCAGCAAAGATCCTCCTAATAGTGGTTTCACTCCCACAGGAATGGGTTAGATTTAAAGCCATATTTTTCTGGGTACATACAGCTTCAAACCACCACACCCCACCCTCTGATCCATAAAAAGACTTTCTTTCTACATGATAAATGCATTCATTCAATCACAATATCCCCAAAGCCTTAAGTCATTTCAAGCATTCAGTACCAATGCTTAGCACAAAGTCTCATCAAAATCTGTTATACAGGTGTCTGTCCTGGGGTCAATTCCCCTGTCTGTGGACCTGTGAAACTTAGTGAACAAGTTATCTGCTTCTAGTTTACAATGGAGGGACATATATAGGATAAACATTTCCATTCCTATTGGGAGAAATTGGAAGGAAAACAGTGGTCGTGGCTCCCAAAACTTTCTGAAAGGCAGCAGGACATACACCATTATGTTTCTAGGTCTGAGAGTCATCTATGGATGTTGTTTTGTCCTCCAAGCCTAGTGGAGTGATAGACCCACCCCTTCCAAGACCTGGCCCAGTGGCCATGTCCTCCTGGAACAATTGGGTGGAGGCTCCACCCTCTCCAAGCCTCTGGATGGTGACAAGGTTCTGCACAATGCTTGGGCACAGGCCCCACCCTCTCAGAGCACTGGGTTGGCAGCTCTTCCTGTACAATGGGGCAGAAGGCCCAACCTCTCCAAGCTGGTGCAGACTCACCCTCTCCACACACATGGGTTGGCCCATTAATGTTATCTGAGGAGATGTGTTCAATCCAGACCTCAGCTTCCATGGTTTTGCCCTTGAAGTGATTTTTCCTTCAATGTGTTCTTTCTCTGTCCCTTTTAGTTTAGCCAGGCAGACGTTCCATTCATAAATGTCACACAAGAACTTGTCATTTTTTTAACAAAAACATAGGGGTCAAACCATAAGAAAGTAGGACTTTCCACAGACCCTTCCTGGATAACCCCCAGAGACTGAGATGCTCGGAAGCAGCAGACGCTAAGAGAGACAAGCCCAGAGACAGTCTGGAGAATGCCATTTTGAAATGCAAATGGGGAACAGCAGACACCAGCCAGGTGCCTTTCCAGCTGGCAGAGGTGTTCCTGATGCCTTCAGCCATTTTTCACTGAAGGTGTCATCTTGTTGATGCCTTAGTCTGCACTCTTCTATGGCCTTAGAACTGTGACACTGTAACTGAATAAATCCCCTTTATGAAAGCCAATCCATTTTGGGTATTTTGCATAAGGGTAGCACTAGCAAACCAGAACAAATGCTAAACCACTTGTAAAACTGGTATCAAATGCAAATTATAACGTAAAAAGAAGTACCTACCATAATTCCTAAAACATAAGTACTCATAAACCTTAGGATCACTTATTTGCTACACTTCCCATAATTAAAGCCTAGGTGCTTCAAATTATGTTCTCTCTTCCTCTCATACTTTGTCAAATGTTTTGTCATATAGTCTGTTTTTTTTCCTCAACATCATTTTATAAATTTGCATCTATTTCACTGTTGAATGCAAGTCCTCTTGCTGTATTTTTTATGAATTCAAATGTATGTAGATGACTCCTATTACCTGAAGGAATTTATTTAATGTTATGATCTAATGGAGGTAAATAGGTAAATTTCATTCAGGCTTCAAATATTTTTCTGTTCAAGGTATATTTGTTTTATATCCATATTTAGGGGTTGGCTTCATGGAATGTAATTAATCAAGCTGTGTCCCCTTCAGATATGCATCAATGTACCTAGTGTCCTGAGGACCAATACCCAAATAAGCAGAGAGAATGATGCCTCCCAAAAAGTATGACATTTTTGCCTCATGAAGATCCCCTAGGAATTGTTGTGGTCTCTATGGCAATTAGTTTCTCTGTCCTCACTGCTTTGATTTTAGGATTGCTTATTCAATATCGACACACCAATCATCAGAGCAAATAACCAAAACCGAAGTTACCACTTCCTTATTGCCTTAATGTTCTGTTTCCTCTCCTCTTTGACATTTATTGGTCAGCCCAACTCAGTCACCCATATGCTGAGAAAAATACTCTTTGAGTTATATTTTCTGTGGCTGTTTCTGCTGTTTTAGCAAAGACCTTCATCGTCATTGTGGCCTTCAAAGCCATCAAACCAGGAAACACATTTCATATTTGGAAGGTGACCCGATACTCAAATGCTATAGTCTATAGTGGCTCCCTCATAAAAGTATGTATCTGTGCATTCTGGCTGGGAACTTCTCCCGCTTTCCCTACATGTACACACAATCTGAGTTTGATCGAATCATCCTTCAGTGTAATGAGGGATCCACTACTGCCTTCTACTGTGTACTGGGTTACTTGGGCTTTCTGGCGTTACTAAGTTTGACGATTCCTTTTCTGGCCAGGAGGCTGCCAGACATTTTCAATGAAGCAAAAACGATCACCTTCAGCATGGTGGTTTTCTGCAGTGTGTGGATTTCTTTCAGACCCACCTACCTGAGCACCAAAGGCAAGGCCATGGTGGCTTTGGAAACCTTCTCAATCTTGGCTTCCAGGGCTGGCTTAATTGGGTTGTATATTTCTTCCTAAATGCTATGTGTTTCTATTAAGATTGGATAAGAATTCAAGAAAAAACTTACATGAACAAATTCCTTCCAAAAGACAAAGGGTTTAATGTTCATGAGCCATCATTGCTCTGAAATAAACAATAATATGGAAATAAAGATTCAGGATGTGACATGAAATAAATGCATTTCAGTAAAACAATGACAATTGCTCTTTCATCAAGTGACACCATTATCATTGGAGGCAGCAATGATAACGATGGAGAAAGCCCTGTGATCAGAGTGAAAAATTTTCTAATTCAGCCTCTCTCCTGGCTGACTTGACTTTCATTTTTTCAATTAGCATTTCCTTGGGTCATAATTTTCTCATCTCTAACAATGAATAATAGATTAACATTTCTCAAAGAGAGTAAGGATTAAATGAAATCATATAGGTGAAAATATGGTGAACATAAAAACATAGATTTTCTTTCTGTTAGTATTTGATTATCATTTGCTTTGTTTTTAAATAAAAATTAATATTTGAATAATTATAGATACTCGTAGTAGAAAGCCAGTGATATCTAATTCTCCTTCATTAAACTAGTCATAATGAGTATGTGTATAAAAATATGAGCTCGAGACAATGTGAATCATATTCTGTAGGCTTCCCTAGGCTCTGGTGAAACTTGTGGGAGAAGCTTAGGTAAAGTCCTGAGGAAACCAGTAGAGCAACTCAGGGAACAGACTGTACCGTGCTTTATCCCTGAGGACGCCCATCACATGGGGAGAAGAACTTGAACCTCTGAGAGAGAGGAGTCTACCCTTATTGGGAGAGTCTTGCTTTCCAATCTACCTCTCCCCACTTCTGATAACTGATATTACCAACATTTTCTCCACCACTGAAATGTGTCAGGGGTTTATAGGTGGATAAAATGATGAGGCTTAAATCTAGGACTGTAAGATAACATTTGGAATTTAATGGACCGGAAACATATGTGGAGTGATTTTCCCTGGTAGTTGTAGTTTTTTAGTTACTTGGTTTTTTTCTGGACAAAGAAATTCCTATATACAGACCATTTCTGATTATGAAACAACAAAAACTTCATATAAGCATATAAAGTCAGAAAGCCAAGTGGATGGACAAAGGCATGTGCTGGGCTTCCCCTCTGTGACTCTGTCTTCAGTGTCCAGCTCCTCTCTTGAAGGCAAGTTCCTGAGGCTTCATTTCTGGGGTGTGAGCTGGAGTCTGCCATGGTGGTGAGAGCACAGCCAAGATGTGTCAGCCGTGGCCAAAATAACACTGACTGGAAATTTATGATGCACAGAAATTGCTACCTCAGTTAAATGTTCTCATGGAACCGGAGTTATACATCTTTTAAAGTTCTGTAGCTTAAGAGGAATTGTGTTTTCACATAATTCTAGTCATGGTCCAACAACTATGGAGCACTGCATTAAAGATATTCTTAGCCTATCCCAATTTTTCAATTGTCTTCTATAGTGTTCTAACCCTAATTGTATAGATTTCTATCTAAAATTAATATAAAGCTAACCTCCTTGATTATGTTGGATTGAGTTGTTTCCATTTGGCCATAAAGTTAACAGATGAAGAAACAGGTACTCCCTTGGCATATTCTCTGATATGAATATGCTGGATTACATTCACGTTTATCACCTGATGAGAATAGAAAAGATTGTGCTATAGAAATCTCCTTTTAAGTGGTATTTTCCTATGAATAAGTGAATAATGTAGGTGAAGAAACTTTCCAATGCAATTTTTTAAGGTTAGCTTAAAAAAACTGGAGAAAACATCAATTTAAGTATGCTGAAGTACGATCATGTTTCTAGAGCAAATCTTTCTGTGTTGTGATTGTATATCATCACACTGGATGTTAAAGCACTGAAATATATTTATTGGCAGAAGGAATAGGGTCCTCAGAAACATTCCCAATTAAATGGCTGTAATTTTAACTAGCAGGAGTTACCCAAGTGTCTAAGTGAATATTCATCAAATGTATGTTTCACAAGTTGAAATGAATTATAAATGAATTGGGTTAATTGCGTGACAATTGATAAAGGGTAGTGCAGAAAAATCCATTATCCAACATTAATTATATTAATTAATTATATTATTATCCAACATTAATAATGAATGTTATTCCAAAAAGTATAAATAATATCCATGTACTGTTTAATAAATTTTAACTATATAAACATCCTTTTAAGACCACCTTAATTAGGAAATCCTATGTATTTGATTGTCCCTGTGTAACTTTTTCCAGTCCCATGCTGCCACCTGCAGTACTCCAGAGGAATCTCTTTTCTAAATTTTGGGCTAATCAGTGCTTTATTAAAAAATATTTTTCTATCCCCAAGTAGCAGAGTGCCGTATTTTCCATTTTTTCAATTTTATATAACTGTATTATTCTCTGTAGATCTTCTTATGTGATTTGCTGTATTTCCTAAGCTTGTTTTAAAGATTTATACAGGTACTTGCATGCATTGTAGCTGTATTTCATTCTTTTCAGTGGTTCACATTCTATTTCACTGTCTAAGAATATATCAATAACTAGTGAATTCTCCTCATGACAACTCTTTGGCCTGTTTTCATTTCTTTCCCATCGCAAACAATGGGTCCCCCATTCTTGTACACATGATGCATATGTGCACATTTTCTGCAGAAGGAAAATTCCTGTGTCATAGGGCCTGCCTTTATCAGAGAATCTCAAGTTATTTTCCCAAGTAATGACAAGAATTTGAACTTTCAGCAAACTTTAGAAAAAAATTGAACTCCTGTGTGAAGCAGTTTCCATTTCTCCACAGTTTTGTCAACATTTAATCATTTGTCAGACCTAATTTTGGCACTTTGAGATTATGAAGTCTTGCCTTTAATATTCAGTTGCCTGATTAATAATGATATTGCACTTTTACTTTTTTATAATTCTATAATTTCACAATGATATGACTAACTATGAAGTTCTTATTTTACCCTGTTTAGGATTATCTGCTTTTCTTTATTATGTAGATTAACTTTTTACAATTTCAGAAAAATCCTATGACAATATTTAAATAAATATTTTATCTTCAGTAGTTTCTACCTAGCCCCTACCATTCAGAATACAACACAAGAGACAACTTTCTGGATGCTTTTGCTATAATAAGCATAGGTTTTCTAAATAGTGATACTGTGTAAATATCAACAGAGACAGAAAGACAATTGGTAGCAAACAAGAAACTTTCACTATAAGATTTTTGAGCAGTGTATGCACTGAGGATAAAAATGAAGTATAAATCTAGGAAAATCTTACAATATTTTAGCCATTCAACTTTGAGCAGAAATTAAACTTTCAGAAGTGGAACAGTCTAAATAGAAAGGCCAAGCTTATTCTTTGATGCAATTCTACAATAAAGATTCTGATAAATACTGTCTTACATGCTGGTACATTATTTTTGTGGGTTGAACTTCCAAAATATAAAAAAAAAATCAGTAAAAAGGATGGTTCTGCATATTTAATTTTCAAACAAGAGGTATCAGTTTATGTTCTGTCAAAAGAAATCAAGTCATGACATAATTAAAGCTGCATGTTTGTTGGGGAGAAACTGCTTCTTGAGAGAGTTCTCAAACCCGAGATCTGCGGTGAGAGACTCAATAGCTATCTGATCACAGTTGCCTATAAAGGCATTTAGCAAATTTCCAACTCAGGCATTACAATGATTGGGTGACATTAAATTTCCTTACTTCATTGGTTAGTATGGTATGTCTGTCCATGTTGAGAAGCTATCACTACTGGAACCAAACTGGTTTATCATCAGGTTTGCTTAACTGCAATTCTTTAAGGTGCATTCCATTTTCTCAGAAAACCTCCGAGATCAATTGCTTTTGTGTTCTGGAAAATCCTTTCTTTAACAGGGGTTGTTCCCAACAATTTTATTTTACTCAACAGACCTCCCCTTTGGGCATTTTCCCTATGATTTCATTGGAAATGTGACCCAAAACATTTCAGTCATCTCCACTGGTTTCTTTTCCTGTGCGGTGGTCAAGTAGGATCATTCTGTTGTTTGGATGCTTTTTTTCACTTACTTTTTTTGTGTTTGTTTCCTTTCTTGATTCCGTGGGGTTCATTGGGTGCTCTTCAATTACATTTAAGACCTTTGGAATGGGGTTACTGACTCAGTGGAGTGGATTACAGTCATGGGCCTTTCTCGGAGTCAGAGGGTCTACAATTTTAGTTTTACTTTTAGTTTTATTCCTCTGTAAATGAAAATTATTCAGGGGCACAGCAAAAAGAGAAGTGGCTGCCTGAAGATGCACAAGAATCTCCATACCCTCCCCACACATTAATGTGCCATATTAAAGAAAATATGAGTGTGACAGAGGACCTCAGTACATTTTAAGACTTCATTTTGAGTTGACGCCACCTCCATTATGTAGCCTGTTTATTTCTGATGGAGTGAAGAGATTTTCAGAAATCTTAGTGTTCCCCTTCTTTAGAAGAGAAAATTTCTATCAAAATATACAAGACTTGAGAGTCCTTGAAATCAAGTCTTTGGAGTTGAGAAACCCAGAATAGTGCTTTGTGAAAATTCTGAATCTTCTGGCAAATTTTTCTCATTTGTTCTATGTTTGTTCTTTAATGAAACATAGAATTATTCTGTCACTGGTTAAGATTTAAATGTGATTAGTATCAGGAAGGAAGGAATGGGACAATGACATTAAGCTTTTATGACAGTTCCTTTCATCTACCATAGATTGAAAATTGACATTTTGAGATGGGGTTCAGAGTTGACTTCAATTTAGTAAAACTGCTGAGGTGAAATTAACTAAGGAACTGAAATCAACTTAACTGTAGTGAATTTAAAGAGAATAGTCTTTAGTAAAGATAGAACATATAGGGATAAATATTGATTGAAAGTTGATCATCTTCTAGACATTTAGAATAACACCCCTGAGTATTGACTTATACTTCATGATTTATATGGACATGTTAAACTCTCATAGCATTTTTACTTTTAAATTAGTGTTGGGCAGAGTAAGCAGGAGGAATGCAACTGAAAACAGCTTTAAAAAAATGTTTTATGTTGTTTCTGGAAAAATTATGCTGTATTTGCATGTTTCAATTAGTAGTATTGTCACTTTAATCCATCAATGTATTGTTCAGCTAGAATTCGGCCGTCACTCTGTCAAGAACTGCTGAAACTGTGGTGAACATAATAGATACAATCCATCCCTCATGGACTTTTATCATTTAACAGTGTGGATCAGGCAGGTTTAGATATATGGATATCGATAGTTGAATATTGGAAAATGAAGGGAATGTAGAAATCTCCGGGAAATTGCCTGATGCCTGTAGGGAAAACTGCCTAATTGTAAGATTCATTGATACCTTTCAGTTTTCCAGGGTTTAAGCCATGACCTTGTATTTCTTGTTTTCTCCGATTTTCTTCTAACCCTCCACCCCCACCAAGAGGACTATAAACATGTGCGTTTTCAGGGCTATACCATTGAGACTACATGATCCTGGATGTGAGTTTTTCCTGTGCACCTTGCAATTTAGAAGGAAAGTTTTTCTATCTTGGTTTGACTATTTTTGTTAATCCCAAATCTCTAAAACCATCTGTTTTCTTCAAAACATCTTTTATGGAGACTATATTTCTATTTTTTTTTCTTTTTCTCACAGATTTCAGGACATGTTTTGTCCATCTGAGTCCTTTCACTAATGCTGTGGCTTAATTTCTCAATGACTATTTCATCAACAAGCCTTTGTCAAATTCACTTGCAACATTAGCTCATTATGACATTAATTGTTAAAAAACAATGTTATCCTCAAGGATGGATAGATAACAGGCTACATGGATTCAAAAGATCATATATTAAAAGCATACAATATGAACCTACCCACATGACAGAAATCAGTGCACAACACATTAGCATGGTTACTCCCAATAAAAAAACAGTGTGAACAACAGAGAAGGATACAGAGGAGCCACAACTTCAGAATTATTGGGACAAAATGGAATTTTAAGAACACTTCCATAAATTCAAATGCCAAAATTTATCTAAAACTGTAATAAAAGAGAGATGACAGGTATATATTGATGAGACCACCAGGTTTCTTATTCAAGCTAATATAATGACAACGAGGTAGCTGAGACTTTTTTTTTTTTTTTTTTTTTTGCAGATGAAGAAATGGTTATATACTATAAAAATAGATACAACTTAATTTCCATTTAAATAATTTCATTGAGATTTTGAATAGTGTTTTAAAAATTTCTACGTACCCTTATGTGAAATGGGTGTTAAATTGCTTACAATTGTTCTTTTCTTCCTCAGAGATCCACTAATAACTTTCTTCCTAATGACCTTAGGATTTTGGAGAAAATTATACAGCTCATCACTATAAAATTATGTTGTATCTTATTTAAATGACAAACACTCCATGGAGATTATATAAATTTCCATTAACAAAGATTATCAGCTGCAGAATAACAATAGCATATAGCGTTGTGTTATTAGCTTTACTGATTTTACATCATTCTTTAATTTGAAGACTATGATGCTGATATTTACATTTAAATGCCTATGAGATAGCATTTTGCTATATGAAATGGAGCCAGAAATGGTTCGAAAATCTTGCCTTGAAAGATAAGTAATGTAAAGAATAATAATTCTCTATTTGCTCTTGTGACCTTGACCTGTTGCTGTCTTGACCATTTGTTGCAGGAGGAACAGACAAGGAGCTATGCCTAGTGGCTGGTGAAAACAGATGTGCTTGGAAATTGGAGGTTAAGGTCCAGGAGAAGTAGGTAACAGTGTGTAGTAATGGCTGGCACAGGGATGAGGTCTCTGAAATTTGAGGGAAGCTGGGATGTCCAAGTGCTAACAAAGCCACTGGATTCACTAATTCCAGTACTGGTCCTGGAAGAATTTGGATGGACCATATTAGCTCTCTGGAATTGCAAATGAAGGAATACTCACTGACAGGATTCTGGGTTGACCTACTGAATTAAGATTTGGATAAATCAAAGCTTCACCATATAATAATTCTTTCTGGAAATAAATGGGCATGTGGGCTACAGATTATAAAGAGCAACTTTCTGTAATAACATAGTGCATATATAATATTATCTAATCCATTCCTATGAGACCAGAAAACACATGGTAGGAACCATATTAAATACATAAGAGAGGCAACAGAAATTCTGGACCCTGTAATCATTGAGGAGGTGACTGGCTTGAATCTGTATTCAGTAATCCTCCTATAACCTCTTTGTACTGTGTAAAAACATCACATCTAAGTCAATTTCTTTCTCCTTTCATGGTGAATTGGTCCTTTAAGGTGCCAGTCCATAAATAGCTACCCTTTTGAGCATAATCAATTTATTGAATCAAGGAATTGATTTGATTGTCAGGGGAAAAATTTCAATTCGACATTTGAATGCAATGCTTCTCTGGGGGGTTACTTAGACATAGTATCATGCCATCTCCTTAACAATACTTAAGAATAAGACCAAATTAGTCTCGCTTGATTTAAATTCACAAGGCTAAGAAAGAAAAGGTAAGATCTGGTAATCCCCATACTCGGTCACTCACAAACCTTTCATGTGAAGGAATATATTCTTGTTCTCAAAGGGAGTTTTTATTATTTTAACATATTTGTCCATTTCATCTGCATCGTGTATTTTATACTTTATAGATTTATTAAATGTTTCAAAATTATGCACATATATGTTATTAAACTCACATATTTAAGATGTTCAGTATCAGCTAATGGTTTTGACCAATTAAAAAGAGTGAAATTATCTAATGGGTGAGATAGATGACATTAACTGATGAATTTTAATTAATACAACCAATTATTTGTTAATCAGGACCAATTTGCAGTAATTCATATTAATAAACAATTGTATAATACTTTAATGCAATGATATAATAGTAATCAATTGGTATTTCCCAGTTATAATGTCTGTTTATATGCTATATTTTATTGTTTTCCCCATAAATTGTAAATTAATATTTTATGGTTAAAGACATGACAATTGTGACATATAAAAGCCCTCCCATATATCCCCAATGTACTTTTCGAAAGTTAATCTGACATAATGATTTCTTGTATATACTTTGAGTAATTGTCTAGGTCTCTATAGGTGCAGAATGTACAATATATTGCCTCTTCAGTTTTATACAAATAGGATCATACTAGGCCTACTTTTATGTTTGAAAATTATCTTTATATTCATCAGCATATTACTTAACTCTATTGTTAAGAATTTTCCATAACTTATAAACCAGGCACTTCTGAAGGACATTTAAGTCATCTCTAGTTTCTTCCCAATCTTATGAATGAGGTAATAACTATCTTTATACATATTTACAGGTAAAAACCTTTTGGCCTATGATTTATGCCCAAATGTTAAAGTAAATATTTGGTTTGATCTGTCATCACAGAATAAGATTCTGTGATAGAAAAGTAAATCTGTAATTGTGTCTGGTGGTATTTTTTTAATTGCAATTTAATATTATAAACTTTAGGAGATAAATGTAAATTAATGACATTATAGTAAAGGAATAGAAATTACTCAGCACTGCAATTTATAGATTTTTCCCATGATCACTATGCTGTCATTTTTTCAAACAAAATAAACACTACCTTTTAATTGAGGAGGAGTAGAGTATCGGGTTATTTTTGGTCACTTCATTTTACTTTAACCCTTTCTTATTCATACTATTTAATTAAAGCATTCTGCCTGCATTAATAATAATTTATCATGAATTTTTTTCCTTATCAAATTTTGAAGAGCCTACATGGACATCCTTATGTAATTCTTCCCCATGAGATGTGAAGAATTCCTGGATAGGTTTTCTCTTAAAAGAATTTTGGCCTAATTGTAAATCCAATAACTAAACCAATAATTTATTTCATTCTTAGAGATTATTATGTGCCAAAGTTAGAGTTATCCTATAAAGATTAGAAATATGATATAATTCATTTTTGTTATATTTGTGTTATTTATTATTTACATTTTTATAAATGTTTACAAATTATTTTATTAAATTTATCCAGGCATTGCACTCCCTTATTACATTTGTAATTTCTCTCAGTCTCCTGTACTGTTTACTTTACAATTTCAAAATAAAGGACTTAAAAACTACTATTTCTTGTGGTTAAATAATATTTAATGAAGTTCTAACAATTATTTTTGCATATAAAATTAACATTTTGCAATCAGCATTATTGTACAGTTTTACTCTTTTGGCAACACGTAAAGATTTATTCATCTCACTTATGGCATTTCAACATAAAATCCATGAAATTTGTGGGAAGCTGGGATGTCCAAGTGCTAACAAAGCTACTGGATTGACTAATTCCAGTACTGGTCCTGGAAGAACTTGGATGGACCATGTTAGCTCTCTGGAATAGCCTTCTTCCTAATGACAGAAATCAACGCACAACATATTAACATGGTTCCTCCCAATATAACACTTGAACGCTTAGTTTTATTTAAACATATATACAGATGTGAACATGAATCCAAATGAATGCTACAGTTCTGTTATTGACATTGTTTAAATGTGATGATCCCATATGTTATTAGTGATAACTGATGACACTTACAAGTCTAGGGATGCCAGGAACGAACTTTGAGTAGATATTCAGCTATTTGGTCTCCAAAGCTAGAGGCCAAAGCCTATGTCAAATTGTAGATTCTGGCCGATTAGCTGGTAGAAGCACAGGCACATCCTTCTCTTTGCACACTTGCATGATTATAGACATAGTGTTACTGGATCTCCTTTGTCACTGGAGCCCCCATTGCAGTCTTGACATCTCTTCATGACAAGGTGTTCCAAGATAAGACAAGCAGGTATAAGCAAGTGAGAAAATTTATGGAAGAGAAAGAGAGGAGACACTAAAGGGGGTAAGCTTGGGCATGTTCAAGGGAGGGTCTCACACCAGGCTCTTTGGCACATGGGTTTTTATTAGAGTAAACAAAGGGATGTAAGGTTAGAGACATAGTCACCTTGTGAGTGGTTCATACACATTCAAATTTAGGGATTGCACTTGGCCTTTGCAATTGGTTACATATACACTCAAATTGAGGATTGTGAGTGGCCTATTAAGATTCTGAAATAATTGGAAGGGTTTGGGGAGGTTTCCAGGCTAGAATTTTCCATTCCTGCCCCCCCGTCTCTTGCTCTCCTTGTTCATATTTATCTTGAGCAACCCATTGCTTTTTGAGAATTCTGGTCCATGTCTTGCAGTTGAGTAAGTGTCCTGGTTCACAAAACTGCTCCTGGTTTTGGGGGAATTTATTGTTATCTCCAGATGCCTCTGCCTTGCACAGGGCCCTGGACATGCCTCAGGGTCCACAAGATGTTTTCTATGACTAACCTTCCTCACTAGCATTCATTGCTGACAGTGGAAGTGATCAATTAAGACACATGCATGTATATAACCTATTTTAGAGCAACACCACATTGCCACTTACAAATTTTACCCAAAGTACATGCCCACCAACAGTGTATAAACATGTCAGTTTCCCTAAATCCTTGCCAACACTGTATGATTATACTTTAAAATATCCAATCTAAGGAGCAAAAAGTATCTCAACTTTTTGCATTTCATTAATTACAAGTGAAATTAGTTGTCATTTAAGTTTAATAAGTTTGTCTTCATTTTCTTAGAGATGGTTTGTTCATACCTTTAGATCATTTTTGGGGTAGGGTGTTTCATCATTTTAAAATTTGTAACTGTACCTCGTATATTAAGAATTTATCCAGATATTATTCTTATATATGGCAAATAATTTTCCCATTTTTTTGTCTGGCTTTATTTATTTATTTTAATGGACATATCTAAGCTTTGAAACATTCATGTAGAAAAAGTTATTTATAGTCTCCATTATGTAGTTTTTTTGCTTGGAAAGAATTTCCACATTGCAAGATTAATTATTCACCAGTATGTTCAAATGACAAAGGAATTTATTGTCATATGAAGAGTGAAACAGGAATCCAGATTTATTGTTTTCCAAATGGTTATTCATTTATTTCTCTGCATGTAAATGAAAAATACACCCATTTCTACTTCAGATTCCATTTATATATCTAGATTACTACTAAACCCTATTCCTTTTCCAGATTAAGACATTATGTTATTTACTATAGTGTTTAAGTATGTGTAAATAATTGGTAGGACATATATCTTTTCATTGCTTTTAATTTCCACATTATTGCTCTATTAGGACAAGTTTATTATATCAGAAAAATGAAAAGATATTATGTCATATTTCAAAAAGTCTTGATATTGTAAAATAGAAATGCATTATATTTAAAAATTAATTTGGGGAGAAGTGACACTTTTATAATATACAGTTGCTGCTGTGGTGAATATTCTTCATTTAAATTTCCACATCTTGTGGTCACCCTCTCCACCTTGCTGTGTGCCTGAGAGGCTGGCCCTTGGGGAGAGCATTAAGGTGTTTCCTTGTTCTCTGTGATCCTGGATAGGACGGACCATGAGAAGCATCTTCAGGACATGGGATGGAATTGCTGGACCACATAGGTTGATAGTGGCTGTATCCTTCCACTGAAGGGTACAGATTCTGTCCAAGCTCCAGGCTTACAGCTGTGAATCCCATTCTCCACATCTGGCACAGATCACAGCCCTGGTTTTCATTTCTGGAGTGTGAAGGTGGTGCCTCTCCAGCTGCTGCTAACCCCAAATGCTTCATCACCCCTTTTTTATATCCTGAAACTTGCCCAGACCTTTGCAAATAATCCTCTTATGAAACTTTCCTCAATACCCCCAACTTTGAATGTCTCCTGTCTTTCCACAAGGCCCTGAAACACCCAGGGTACCTGAGGATCTCAAGGACTCTACATACAATTCTTTATGTATCACAGACTGATTATAGAACCTAGATGAGAATTGGGGCAAGTCATTTTAAGACAGTAGCCTGGAATCTGTGAGAATTGGTGTGCACTGATGGAGAGTCTCATAAATCACTGCTGGGTTATGATGAGATTTCCAATGGAGTTAAAATTCTCAGACTGAAGAGAACACTGCATGATTTCCATTATGGAGGTGAGGGGGAGTTAAGAATGATTCCTAAGTTCTGATTCATACAGGTACAAGGAAATTATACAATACACTTATATGTGGAGGGTAAGAAAGAAATAGATTTGTAACATGGAATTAGAGTTCATTTTAGGATTTCATAAATGTTGGACTTGTGAAATTAAGGATGTATGAAAATTGAAATGTCTAATAAGCAACTACGATGAAATTGGAGTTCAGAGGAGAGTTATTCATTAGAAATATAAATTTGGGAAGTTATCAAAATCAAAATGGTATTTTAAAACCAGTCCATGGAAGTAGGTGGAGTAATCAGACAAAGACTGGAAAGAAATGGAAGAAATTACATATTAGCAAGCTGTGAATCCCCAAAGTTTATATTGGTCTGGAGAGACATAGAAAAAAATGTCAACCCATTCTAAGACAGATCAGCAGCCACAGCATAATGCACACAGGCTCTGATGGGAAGACATTTTTGTCCTATAGAAGGGAAATGGAGAAAGGTCACCTTCAGTAGTGGGCTTCAGTAACCAAGATCAGGGAGTCTCATTTCCTCCCTGATGCAGGTAGCTCTTCTATGTAAGACACACTTGCCTCGTGTTCCTGTGCTGCCTGGTTTAAAGGGTCAGTCAACATTTTTTCTTCTTGCTTTCCTACTTATCACTTCTGTTTGCTTCCCTCTATACTGGGTGGCATTCATGATATTACTTTAGAATTTTGTCTGCATAAGGCTTTGGATGGGTGTCTTTGGAGGTGAGAAAAGAAGTATGTGCTTTCTTAATTCTACTGTCGCCCTGTCTCTGACTGATATATTTTTCAAAATTGTAGGAGTATTCTTTATTCTTTGTGAAAAGCATTTTTTATTGTTGTTGGTTGCTGTTTTTTTAATGGATCACTTGTTTTTCATTAGTTTTAAATTGCCATATTTACCTACTGTCATCTAGCGGATACAGAAAAAGGATGTTGATAAACATCTAGCAATGCACAAGACAGTCCTCCAAAATGATAGATGCTGAAGTTGAGAAACCCTGTATTAATCCATTAAATCAGTTAATCAATTATAAAAATATAAATTTTTCAATTAACCAAAGAGTACTCTATTTCCAAAGTGCACTGACATTTTCAGTTACATAGACAAATTCCTGCTTTCAAAAACTCTCAATGCTTAAATTGCCTAAATATTTCCAGGGCATTTTTCTACAGGCAGTGTAGTCGGTGGTGTTTGATTACCTAAAGTATCCTTTGAAATAGGCTTTTTTTTTGGGGGGGGGGGGGAGAAGATGTCAATATGAATAAAATGACAGAATAGAGGGCCAGTCTCTACTTCATTGGAATAAGACTTGATGCAACAGACTTAACAATGACTGTGAGGGTTACTACATATGGTCTTGCTAAAAAGCTGCAGAACTGGTCTTTCATTAAAAACTGGAAAAAAATTTTGAACATGCCATCAATCTATAGACTCATTTGGGGCAGGAAAAAATTCATTTCCTTTCCCTAGAGCAGATGTTCTCTAAGGAGCTCAGTTGAAATTTCTAACACTTCCTTCTGAAAATAAATTGCTACATCTGTCTATAATTTTTTTTATTGCAGGAATGTATGTACATAGTGCAGTTTGTCATTGCATGACACTATCAAATATCTTCCTTTTGCTGAGTTAAGGACTATTTTTTTAATGTTTACAGAAAGCAATTTCTCTCAAAAATACACTTAGTGATAAAAATATGAATACTTTCACACAGAAACTTCATAACACTAGTTTCTCCCTGAAATACTCTTGGTGATAAAAAATACGAATAATTTCATGCAGAAACGTCATAACACTAGTAATAAAAGCCTAAATATTACAGTTAACATATTGCAAGGACTTGAATGAAAAATCAATGTTAACTAAGAGCTGAATTGTGAATTCTAATTTGTTCACAAGTTTTATCACAGAAGACATGGAAATAAGAAAATTTGCCTAAGAGCACATCAGAAGAACATTTGTCCTTGCTCTTTTGCCAGCAAAACCAACATTTCTATCAACTACAGAACTAGGTTGCCATTTCTTTGCAGAAACACTACTGTATTTTGTGGCAGTGAGAAAACGGCTCACCCAACTCTGTTCTGTTGCAATAGCTATTGTATAGTATCATAAAGTATATCAACATGTTTTTTCAAAAGGGCATCATACACACTGCAATGGAGACATTCCCTTCTCCATTAGGTATTGACCATGTGCTGCATTTGGGGTGGGTGCTGGGAGAAACGGTGATCAAGACAGAGATGCTCCCTTCTTGTTAGAACTGGTATGAGATCAGAGATGTGCAGAGAGTAAAGGAGCAATCAGTCAGATTAAGATGTCAGACTCATTGACTTTGGGACATTTCTTCTGCTCTAGACATATAAACACTGGATAAGATGTATTTTGAAAACTTAAAATCATGTAGTGTAAACAAAAAGTTACAATTCCAGGAAAGATGGAGTAAGCATTTGTAATAATGGGAACACTGTCCAGATGAGGCTCCAGACACATGGAAGAACAACTCCAGGACAGCAGTCTATGGACTTCAAATAAGAACATCCCTTGGGAATTCCTAATAATCCTTAACCTACTGAGATCACAAAATCCCTCAGAGTTCTCTTAAGTTTCATAATTTGCTCTCAATTAAGTGATTTTCTTATTAGGATCAGGATACCAGATGCAGCTAGAGGTTGGTCAACCCTTGGAGATCCACACCGACTGTGAACGGATGGTGAAGTGCAAGTAGAGCAGGTGCAGAGCACATTCCTGCCCGGAAGCAAAGGAAAGTTTACACACTAGTGCTTTTGCAGCAATACTATACTATTGCTTTATAAATTTGCCCCACATTAATTGAAAGTGGCACTTGTTCTGTGTCTAGTCTGAACAAGTATGCTTAGGATTGTGCTGTTCATCACCAAAATTCCTAACAGATGTACTTCTGAGATTTTATTAATTACCTTAATGTTAATACGAATTTACCAGCTGTTTTTCCTCTGCTGTTTGTTCTCTTCTCTGTATCCCAGGAACACAATCCTATGCCATCACTAAACGGACGTGCTTTACCTGGCTACTATCAAGATGGGGACTTCATTATTGGTGTGCTCTTTTCTCTAAGAGTGACTGATCATGACAGGAGAAGCAACTTTGGCTTTAAAGAAAAGTTCAATACATACAGTATTGTCCATGGGTAAGTGTGACTTCAGCTAAGCCATTTCTGATCATAAAGGAGAGAAAACATGAAAAGAGCATTTAAACAAAGCCCACAGCTGAGGATGATTTTTCTTTGTAAAAGTACTTAGGGCATTGCATTGAGATTTTTTTCATTTGCATCTGTTGAGTATGGTAAAATATATTTTCTGAATATTTTCCTGAAATATATCATGTTATCTAGGGCAGGAAAACTTGATACTTTGAATTTTAAGGTGTTGTTTTCACTTTCCTTGAATCTCTTTCATTACTTTGTCACACTTAAGGTGCACATTGAAAAGCCAAAATTGGCACAATATCATTTTTTAGACACCAAATTTCCCAAGATTATTCAACATAGGGCATTCTCTAATTTCTACTTTTTCTTAGATTATCATGTGTTTTCTTTGCATAAAGTTTATGCTTTTTAAGAAATAAAAATAAAAATAACTGCCCTTTCTCATTTGCATTCTAGGGACTTTACTAAGCATTACCAGCATCTCCTGTCCATGATTTTTGCTGTTGAACAAATCAACAAGGATCCTAAGATATTGTTCAATATGTCTCTGGGATTCTATCTCTTCAACATTGACTTTGATGAGATGAGAGCCATAGAGAGTTCTATGTCTTTGCTTTCAGGAGAGAGTCCACCAGTTCCTAATTATAATTGCAGGGCTGAGAAGAGAGACAAGTTGATGGGTGTAATAGGAGGAGTTTCAACAGGAATATCAACCCCGAGTTCCAGAATCTTTGGTCTCTACAATGTCCCACAGGTAATTACAGTATTCCAGCTATAAAGTTAAACTTGGTAATAATGAGTGCCACACAAAATTCTCTTTATCCTTACTGAAAAGATCTGTGATTTCTTACAAATGTTTAATTATCCTTTTTCCTCTTGAATATAGCTTATTCATAATATAGAATTGTCTTTGTATAATAAAATTTCTTTTCTTGAAAAATTTAAAAAGGAGAAAACACTGAGATAAATAAATGATAATGTATAATCTCACCAGTCAGAGAGAATAACGGTTAATATTTATTGGTGTTAGCGTTCCCTCTTTTTCCATATAATTGTAGTCCACCATCAATATATGGGTGAAATGGGGATTCTATTTACAAATTGTTTGATACTCTTTTTCCACTACATGACATACTATGAATATTTTCCCTTCATGATCAATTATTCTAGTTTAAAACCATTTTTAAAGGCAAAACAGTGTTCTTTCCATGAAACTATGTAAGAAAGGAATAAGTTTCGTTTTCACACAGAGACAGCATGGAATAAGGGAAATGGAGGCAAAACCAGTTTAAACAAGCCCCAGACAAAGAGAAGAGAGAATCTGCCTGCTCCTTTTATGGAAAAGTAACCATAGTTACTGGAATGTAAAGAGATATGAGGTAATATCAGAGGTGGGAACTCACAGCAAAAAAATAAAAATTTGGGGGGGGATAGGCTGATCAGTTCAAAATCTCAATAATGAGCTAGTTGGCTCTCTGGGATTGGCTGTACAAATTACAATCTCAAAAGATGATTAGTTAGTGTTCTCGGATAGGCTGTAACCTCTGTAGTACCCAGTCAATGGGGAAACAGGGGAGGGACTTGCGAATTAGGAGTAGGAGATTTAAAGATCGCCATTCTCTTCCTCTGCTGTGCCAGCCTTCCATGTGTTTGGCTGGACGCCCTATCTTGCAAGATTATAAATAAATTCTTTTCTCCTCCAGAACCGAGAGAGCGTTTATTCCCTTACAGGTACCGCTTTATTTCTGACAACTATTTTACTGATTTCTTGTAGTTAGACATTTAGGTTGTTTTCAATTCCCCCGTTATGAAGATTTTTTCAGTTTGCATTCCGTTAAAAAACCATTTCTGTTTTTCCATGATAATTTCCTTCAGATATTTTCCTAGTAGTGGCATTCGTGCATTAATTGTTTTCAGGTTTGTAAGGTTTTATCTTGAATTGCAGCATTGTCATTTAGAAACGTATCAGTTTACTCTGTCGGTAGTTAGCATTGCATATAAAACTGTTGATTTCCTGTTTATCATTACCTAGGGATGGGGAGGGGTGCTATTGTTTTCTAAATATTTTACAATTGATTTCAGTTATATTGTTGTTTTTTACTTATTTATTTTGAATTTCTCTATGTTGAGTCACATTCACTTCTTTCATTTATTTGTAATCATATTTTTCATATATGCTGGCATGTATGTAATGTCATCCTTTTCTTGCTGATTTTCAAAATCATCCTCTTTATCCTTCTACCATAAACAAAATTTCAAACTATGTTAAAGAAATCAAGCCTTTCAGCCACATCTTTCAAATATATATTTTTAAAATTGAGAATTTAAAAGATCATTTATTAATTTTGTATTTTAGAAAATTTTAAACAAACATAAAACTAATTAGACTGGCTTATAAAGGTTCCATGTATCTCAGACCAATCTTCAACAAATATCAAAATTTTGTTAATGTTTCTTTTCTAATTCTTGCTCTTTTGAAGACATGTATTAAATACTGATTTTCACATCTCATTCTGATTCTTTATGTTTTGTGCCATCTCCTAAAAATCTGACAAACATTCATGTCTGCATTTTTAATGCATTTATGGTTTTGCATTTTTTAATATTAAATGTTAAAACCTTCCATTAATCCACCCACTTATTCAAGAATTTATTAAGTATCTATGTCTAAAGATCATTATTTTGTATCCCAGAAGTGTAAGAGGACTATTAATCACTCAAATGTAGGTATTTGACAAGCTGATGGTCAAAGGGTTAGTGTTTGGGTTACTCTCTGGGGTGGACATATAATGTAGCTGAATGTGATCATTCAAATATTCGTCCTTGTGGCAAAAGACAAATGAAATTCGGGGTGCTCAGGCATAAAGAGGTTTGGGAAATGAGAAAGTATCAATAAAGCCTGATTATGGGTTCATATCCTAAAATTACTTGAGGGAACAGAATGCTGGAAATCGACTAAGGGAAGTGTTTTATGGAGGACAGTGTTATATGCCAGTGCTGGACAGGGAATTTGAGATTTGATAATTGGTCCTTTGATTTAGCAACTTAGAAGTAAATAGTAACCTAGTTTTTAAAAAATTACACGAGAAATGGGGATAAAAGCCAGAAAAAAGAGTTTCAAGCAGCAATGTCTAGAGGAGTATACAAGTAGTAAGCATAGTGCAAGCAGTGAAAATTAAGTACAACATAAACTGTAAGCAGTAAAAATTAACTGATGAATGATATGCATCATATTGCTTTATCTTAGTAAAATTATTTATTCATTTTATTTCATTTCTTCCACAGGGTATGTAAGAGGTAGGATAAATTATGTGGTTTATGGGGCAACATCACGATGTTCTGTAAGCAGTAATTTTGTGTTTCCTTAGATCTCCTATGGAGCCTTTGATCAAAGCCTCATGGACAGAGCCCAGTTCCAGTCTCTTTACCAGTTTCCCATGAACCCTACAGCTCTGCATCAGGGGATTATTTGACTAATGCTGCATTTTGGTTGGGTCTGGGTTGGCCTTGTGGTTCCAGATGATCTCAGAGGAGAAACATTCCTCAGGGGCATGACAGAGGAAATGGTCAACAATGGACTCTGTGTTGCTTTTACAGAGAGGATTCCAGAGTTTCCGAATGAAGTAATTAACAGAGAGCTTTTTAAAGAAAGTTTCACAGCTATAAATGTCATCATTGCATTTGGCAATACCCATTATTTCATGAGACTTGTATTTCACATTATACACTCTACTCTATTAGGTAGAGTCTGGGTCACAACTTCTGATTGGGATATAACTCTAGTATCCACTGTAGAAAGTGTGACATATAAATATTTTGGAGGATGCTTATCACTTTCTCTTCACATTGATGAGATTCCTGGTTTTAAAGATTTTCTCCAAAGTGTTCACCCTGTAAAATATCCTCGTGATATATTTATTAAGGATATACGGTTTACACTGTTTAGATGTGCATATTTTGATGAAAATTTGCTGAGGTATTTTAGACAGTGTGACCACAATGACACCCTGGACACTCTTCCTTTTCATCTTTGGGAAACGAATATGTCACTCCAGAGTTACAGTGTCTACACTGCTGTATACGCTTTTGCCCACGCACTTCATGAACAGCTCACACTGAAACTGGAGGGAGAGACACTGGACAAAACTGCAACTTTGGCTCCACATCCATGGCATGTAGCAATACCTCATCTTTCATTTTCCTAGGGCAGTGGGCTAGAATTTTTCACTCTATTTCTGCATTAATGATATTTTTCTCATTATCCTCAAATGAGAGAAAGACTGACTTGTTTTAAGAAAATGTGTCCTTTTTCAACAAAATAAGTTTCAGAAAGTTCCTTATTCATGTCCTCAAAATGTAATATTTTCATCTAAAAATTTTCCACAATATGTGAGAAATTATCTATCAGAACATAAACATATTTAATCAGTTATGCTGAGACTTTAATTATTATACATCTTTGAAAATTCATTTACTTCCTCAATGGTTCCTCCTTTGGGGACAAAATAAAATACGTAAGTCAAAGAATTTTCACAAGCATGCAAATAAACCATTAGAATGGACTCAAGTATATTTTGATCCATATACATCATTTTACAGTTTTTTTTTTGTTGTTGTTGTTAAATGGGTTTAGAAAGGATAAGTGGCTTCTTCAAAATTAATTGAACTAAATGTGTATCAGGTGTACTCAAGTCTTTTAATTTCAATAATGCTGTTTTCATTAAATATGTTTATCTCTGAATCCAGAAATTCATTGTTTTATATTACTGAGCATATATCATGTACATTCTAGTTACCTTGTCAATAATCACTCATTGCAATCTATCAAGCTTCCCTTGCCAGACACAGGTAATTTCATTAACAGTTTCCCGTTCATCCTTACGGAGATAACTCAAATCTAGGCAGAAATGACCAAGTATAGATATGTACTCTTGTATTTATTTAGTTTTTCAAAAAACAATAATGATAACATACTTTAGGCTATGATGTATACATTGTTCCTTATCAGCACATAAGAGGTTTCTCATTTATTTCATTGTGGCATGGTAATTGAATAATTTCTTTAACCATTCATTCATTCATTTCAAAATATTGAGAGTCTTTTCATAGGTTAACTTTGCAATTTGATATCCTCTTTAAGAAGTGGTGCCCAAGACTTCTGCTCATTTTTCTATTTATTTTCTATCTTTTTCTTATTGACTTCAATTGATAGAAATTTGTTACAAATTTTATTAGGTATGTTTATTGAAAATATGTTCTACTACTCTGTGGGCTGATATATCTCTTTTTTAAACGTCTCTTATGATTAGCACAAGTTCTTAACTTCAGTATAGCAAAATGTATCCCTCTTTTGTTTTTAGTTGTGTTTTTTTGTCTGTTTGAGAAATCTTTTCCAACTTCATAGTAGTGAAGTTTTTCTCCAGCTTTATTTGGAACACTTTGTTGTTTTATGTTTCACCTTTCTGTCAGCAATACATTTGAAATTGATTTTTTTCATCCTATAAGGTGAGAGATGAAGAGTTTGTTTTATACTATAGAAATCCAGCTATCCCAGCACTGTTGACTTATTAAATACACCCTCCCTAATGCTTTGTCTGTGTTATCAGCATTAGTCATAAATAAAGTGACTCTAAATATGTGAATCTGTTTCTGAACACTTTATTGTGCTCCAATAGTCAGTTAGTCTATGCTTGCTCAAAATTTACTGTCTTAATTAGTATAACTTTATAATAGGTTTGAGTATCTGGCATTTAATTACTCAGTTTTGTTTTTCTTGTGGAAGATTGGCTTTTTGTTCTTGACATTTTGTTGAAATTTAGACTGGGATTGCACCAAATTTACAGATTAATTTGGACAAGTTAACATTTGTTTAACATTAACTCTTCCAGTCATGATCATGATATATCCCTCCATTCAAGTCTTTTAAGTTCTCACATTTTTTCTAGTTTTCATTGTGAACTCCTTGAACATTTTTCATTGAAGTCATAACAGATATTTAATATTTTGATGCAAGTGTAAGAGCTATATTACTTTAAATATTGCTTTCAATTCTATTTCCAGCTGATTGATAGAAGTGCATTTGATATTTTTATGTTTATTTTTTTCATGTAGCTTTTTTGGGGGGTATTTGGTATATTAGCCATTGAGGGAGACATGTTAAAATCTTCCATTATGATTATAGATTTGATTATTTCTCATTTCAAAGGATTTGGTCATTTCTCCTTTAAGTTCTGCCCATTTTTGCTTTATATGTTTTATTTTGGGGGGGGGATTAATATGAATATAATTTTTTTTATTTTCAAAAGATTAATCTGGCTATTGTGTTAAAAATGCTTCTGAGAAGAGAAAGAGAAAAAAATGATTGCACCACTCACATTAATCCACATAAGATGGTTGTGTCTTGGACTACAGTGATGGGATACAGAATAGAAAAAAGTGGATGGGTTCCATAAGAATTCAGGAGATGAATCTAGAGATTGGGTGGTGTGGGAATGAGAATGACAGAATGATTGGGTATGACTCTCCAGTATAAATTTTCTTATGTTGAGTAAGATATACCCTGCCTGAAAGCTTTTCCACATTCTTTACATTCATAGGGACATTCTCCTGTATGGATTCTCTTATGTAGTGTAAGATGGCCAATCTGACTGAAGGCTTTGCTACATTCTTTACACTCAGAAAGTTTTATTCCTGTATGAATTCCCTGATGTAAACAATTTACGATGGCTAAAAGCTTTCCCCAAAACATTACATTCCTAAGGTTCTTGCCAGTGTGACATCTTTGATGCCTGATAAAGGATGCCCTCTGTCTGAAGATATTCCTACGTTCATATGCTCTTTTGCCAGTGTGGAGTCTCTGTTGTTGAACAAGGTATGAGCTATTGCAAAAGGCCTTCCCACACTCAGTATATTCACAAAGCTTCTCACCAGTATCAACTCTCTGGTGTTGTACAACATATGCAATCTGCCCAAAGGCCTTAAAACATTCCTTACAGTCATAAAGTTTCTCACCAGTGTGAATTCTCAATGTTGAACAGTGTGTGAAGCTGGCTGAAGGCTTTATGACATTGCTTACACTGATAATGTTTTTCTTTCATATTAAATCTCTTGTGTTAATTAAGATGCACACTCTGGCTAAAGGCTTCCCACATTTGATACATTCCTAAGGCTTCTTTCTGGCATGTATTCTTTGATCAAGAGTAAGGGTTGAGATATTGCTGAAAGTTTTCTCACAGTCATTACACTGAAAAGATTCTTTTCTCCATAGACTTGCTTATGTTTGTTTGCATTTTTTTTTTACAGTTGATATTATTTAAGCTGTTCTTTTTTGTCTCAAAACTTACATGTTCTCTCTCCTATGGGAACAAGCAGTTACCTCTCACAGAGTTCCCATTTCCAGTTTTCTGCTAATGTGGAATATTCAAGGTCATGGCTTATAAGACTTTCCATTAGCACTGCCTGGGTTAATTTTTCTTCACAAATATCCTGCTTTGGTATCAAATGATTTTCCAGCATCTATTGATATGATCATATAATATTTCTTCTTTAGCCTGTTGATACGATGGATTACTTTATTGATTGCTGAATTTGAGCCAGACTTGCATACCTGGAATAAATCCTACGTGGTTGTGGTGTTTAATTCTTATTACACATTGTTGGATTCAATTTGCTCATATTTGTTGATTTTTGTATCTATGTACGTGAGTCATATTGATCTTAGTTTTCCATTCTTGTAATGTCTTTATCCTGTTTTTGTGTCAGGGTAACACTGTACTTACAGAATGAGTTTGAAAGTGTCCCCAGTGCTTTTAGTTTTTGGAACAGTTTGTGGAGAATTGCTATCATTTCTACCTTAAGTGTTTGGTCAAGTCCACCAGCGAATTCATCTGGACCTGATGCTTTTCTTTATGGAAAACTATTGATTATTGATACAATTTCCCTAATAAATTTGAGCCTATTCAGGTTATCTGTTTCTCCTTATGTGACTTTTGGTAGATTGTGTGTCTCAAGGAATTGGTCTATTTTATGTAATTATGAAATTAGGTGGGTCTAGAGTTGTTCTAAATATTTCTTTATTACCCGTTAATGTCTATGGACCAGTACTGATATCCTTTCATTTCCAGTGTTAGTAGTGTACCTGCCCATTTTTTCCTTGGTGACCCTTGCTAGAGGTTTATCAATTTATAGATCTTTTTAACAAACCAGGTTATGATTTTATCAATTTCCTCTATTGTTTTTATGTTTTCAATTTTATGGATTTCTACTCTGAATTTTTATTATTTATTATTTCTACTTGCTTCCAACTTATGTTGCTCTTTTTTCTTTAGTCTGCTGAGGTTGAAAATTGCATTATTGATTTTAGATCTTCTCATTTACTGATATATGCATCCAATGCTATAAATTTCCCTATAGACACTGATTTTCTGTATCCTACAAATTTTGCAATATTGAAGATTTGTTTTTAATTTATTTCAAAATATATTTTTTTTTAATTCTCTTGAGATTTCTTTGACCATGCATTATATAGAAATATTTTATTTGATAGCCAGCTGTTTTGGGAGTTTTCCACCTCTCACTCTGTTAGTAATATCTAGATTAATTCCATTGAGAAAACTAAAAAAGAATAGCTGTATAATGCATAGGAATAACCTCCAGAAAAACCTCTAGGCTCTATTTGAGATCTCACAGCCACTGAAACTTTATTTTATTTCATGTATCTTCCCCCTTTTGGTCCAGGAAAATTTTCTCAATCCCATGATGCCAGGGCCATGCTCATCCCCCGGAGTCATATCCCATGTTGCCAGGGAGATCCACACCCCTGGGAGTCATGTCCCACATATGGGGGAGGCAGTGAGTTCACCTGCAGAGTTGTCTTAGAGAGGCCACATGTGAGCAATACAAGAGGTTCACTTGGGGTGACTATTAGGCACAACTTTAAGTTGGATTAGCCTCTCTTTTGCAGTAACAAGCTTCTTAAGGGCAAACGCCTAGATCATGGGCTCGGCTTTCTAGAGTGCTATTCCCCAGTGCTTGTGGGGATATCATTAATTCCCAGGTGGGGAAATTTAATATTCCCAAATTTTCCCCATCACTGAAGGGGGCTTTGCAAATACATCTTTATTCTCTGCACTAATTACTCTGGATGTATTGGAGCGTCACATTAACCTGTATAAACCAAACAGATTTCACTGGCTATTCAATGTTCCATGTAATTATGCTGTTTGAATAAAATGACCATACAATTCAATTATATACTGTGTTACAAAAAATATAGATTTTCCACCTAATAAATATCTCTTCCTTTGGTGTCACACAGACAATGAAGTTTTAAAAACACCATCAATATCATCCTTTATCCTTTAGTCTACTTTACCTAAGTGCTTACCGAGTCCATTTCATTCAAATCTCTAATTGAAGTCTGATCTCTTTTTTGGATCTGTCAATTATTGATGGACATGCATTTAAGTTTCCTACTAAAGTAGTGGATTTGTCTACTTCTCTTTGCAGTTCTAGAAGATTTTGCTTATCTGATTTAATGTTCTGTTGTTAGTTGTATATACATTAAAGATTGTTATGCCCCTCTTTACCCCTGATAATTTTCCTTGTACTGAAGTCCGCTTTGTCTGATTCCTGCTATCTTTTGATTTGTTTTTACATGGCATATCTTTCTCCATCCCTTTACTTTTAATCTACCACTATCTTCAGTTTTGACATTGGTGACTGTTAGAATTCAATTGTTAAGTATTTTTGAAATACACTGTCAATCTGTCTTTTAACAAATGGTGTATTTAGACCATTCATTTTCCATGTGATTACTGATGTAATTGGATAAATACCTACCATATTTGTAAGTGTTTAATTCTCTGTCCTTGTCCTCTTTTTCTTTCTTTATCTTCCACTCTTTTGTTTTCTCATGTTTTAATTGCAATTTATATGTTACAATTTTCTCCCTTCTATTTGCATGTCAATTATACCTCTTTTATATTATTTTTTAAGTTGCCATATAGTTTGGAATATACATGACAACTAACCTCAGTCCTCTTTCAATTTAATTGCACTACTTCATGAGCATGCTTCACACCCACACCTTCCAACACATCACTCCCAGTTCCTCCCTCCTGTGATGTGTAACATTGCTCTCATTCATTCTACTCATCCATAAACTATACTCACTTAATACATGGTTGTTATTATTATTATTTGGAGTGATTTCCTAAGAAATCAATTGAGAAAAAGGAAAATAAAAGTTTAATGTTACCTTAATTTGTTCCTCCTCTACTGTTCTTCCTTTTTTATGTAGATTTGAGTTTCTGATCTCTATCAGTTTCCTTCTCTATCAAGCAGTTTCTTTAACTTTTCATGTCAACTCTCAATAAATTCCCTGTTTTTGTTTATCTGGATATCTCTATATTTCTCCTTCACTTTTTAAGCACAATTTTGCTGATACAAAATTCTAGGTTGGTGTTTTTTTCTTTCAATCCTGTAATATTTCATTCCACTTGCTTGCTTGCATGCTTTGTAAAGAGAAATACAATGTAATTGCTATGCTTTTTCCTCTATGGGTAAGGTGTTTTTATTTCCTCTCTCTTCTGGCAAGATTATTTTTTGTCCTTGGTTTTCTGTAATTTGACCATGATATCCATAAATATCTTTTTTTCTCTTGATATTTATCTTGCTTGTCCTCTGAGTTTACAGAATCTCTGCTTTGCTATTATTAATCTTGCAAAATTCTCAGTAATTATTACATCAAATATATCTTCTGTTCATTTCTCTTTTTACACATCTGGCATTCCCATTATACATATGTTACACCTTATTTAATTTTCCAGCAGTCAACAGACATTCTGTTCCTTATTTAAGTATTGTTATTTTTTTCTATTTGGGAAGTTTCTACTGACATATCTTCAAACCTACTCATTCTTTCCTCTGTCATGTGCAGCCTACTGATGAGCCTGTCTAAGGCTTCTTCATTTTGCCCATGCTGTTTTTGATTTGTAGCATTTCCTTTTGATTTTTCTTCAACATTAAATATTGCTGCTTAGATTTCTCATCTGTTCTTGTGTGTTGTCCACTTTTACACAAAGCCCTTAGTGTGTGATGCATAGTCATTCAAAATTACTAGACAGACACTTGGTATATCTACATCATATCTGAATCTGTTTCTGTTGCTTACTCTGTCCCTTCAAACTGGTTTTTTTCTTACATTTCATTAAGCTATGTAATTTTTTTGTTGAAAGTCAGACATGGCATCAGTACTAGAAACTGGGGTGAATAGGCCTTTAGTCTTGAAGGTTTGTGTTGACCTGCTTAGGAGTTAGGCCGTCTGTGCTGATGGCTTATATGTAGGAGTTAGAAGTTTGCATTTCCTCACATGCTGGTTTTGCTTCCATTGTGGTCTTTGCATGGCCCAGTGAACTCCTTCTTACATGGATTCTAAATCTTGCTGTTCTTTCTGCTGTAATACTTTATCATTATATAGTAGCCCTGTGGGAGTGGTGGTGAGGTGTGTGGGATGGGAAGCTTTAGATAATAATAAGCCAGGTCTCTCTGTTCTGGTCTCTGACTTTCACATGTTTCCTCCTCCCTTTTTACCATCTCAGGTGAGACGGGAAGGACTTTCACACCTTCCCTTCCCCCAATATTGGTTTCATTCTGGTCAAATGGTTTCTTTGATGTCAGAAGCAGAATAGAATTCTTTGGGCATATTTTGAACTGGATACTTCTCCCCTGGCATATTTAAAAAGTAGTTATGTTTCACCTCCTCATGCTGGAAGCAGTAGGGTTTTTTCCTCTGAACTCCACAAGTTATTTAAGAGAACTTTTATAGCTAGTAGAGGCAAATTCATGAAAATGTGGGGGCCACTTTAAGACTGGTACCCCAGGAATTTTTAACTCTTCAGTTAGTCTACTCCCCAGCTCCAGCAGTTCATGAATTCCAATTTAAATTTTCCTACCTTTTCCTAGATCCAATGTCTTTTGTTAATTGTAAGCATGGTTTTTTGTTTGTTTGTTTGTTTGTTTTTATTTCATAACAGTTTCTCCAGGGACATCAATTCTCTGATAAGACTCAAAACAATTGCTGATTTTCAGTTTATTCAGATTATTTATTGTTCTGAGGTTGGAATGGAAATCTTCCAAAGCCTTTACACATTGCCCTCCCAATCAGAGGGCCACTATTGACTTCTCTCTTCTAGTTCTGTATTTTTTTATTTTCCTTATATTCTTATTTTTTTCTTAAAACTTTTAGATTTTTGTTTTTAGATTTTACAGGTCCACACAATATTATATGAAAATAATTTTCAATTTGTTTGAGCACAATATAAACCTGAAAAACAATGTAAGTTCAGAGGATTGTACTTCACATTATTAAAAACAATAAGATAACTTATTTCTACTGACATGTTTATTGTCTTATATCTTAAATATTTTATTTCTTGTTTCTGAAAGAATAAGAATATTTTTCTTGAACAATCATTTTAGAGAGTTAAAAAGTGTTCATCTATATTTCTAGTTTCCAGCTAAGAATTAGCGCCTAGTGCTCATAGAGTGACATATTCATCACTTACAGGCTCTGTGACCATGGGATATTCAGTTTTTTTAATTGTAAAATCAGAATCACTTTAGTAACTAATTCAGAAATTTAATGTGAGAATGATATAAATTAATATTTTAAAGCATATAGAATGGTGTATGGTTCATATTAACACCTATATAAGTGTCTGATAGATAGACTAACAAATACAAGGATTCTCTTGGAACTTATATTTAGAAGAAAAGAAGGCAATTGAAGTAATAAGGCTCTTTCAGATTTCTGTGCCTTGCATATTTTAGAATTCTATTGTGTTTATAGCTCCATCCATTCCTGCAAAAACATCAACTTGATAGAAGTATTGGTAAGGAGAAAATAGAGAATGAGAGAATTTCATCAACCAAGTTTGATATCTTCAACTATCAGTCTTTGCTGAATGATACTGAAGCTCAAGTGAAAGTTGGAGAGTTCATCTTTGAATCTCACAATGTTCAGCACTTCTCTTTAAATGATGAACAGATCACATGGGGTGAATACTACAATGAGGTAAGAATCTTCAACAGGCAACACAGTGTTATACTTAGAAAGATGGATGCCCACCCTGTAGCATTCAGTGTAAGCTTCCTTTGAATTCCATTAGGGCATCATTCATGTTAATTTGTCCTTTGCTGTAGGACCAGATATTGGAACTTTCTGGACTCAGAATCACTGTGAATACAATTTATTTATTTTGAATTATTTGAAACCATTGAATACAATGTCTCTGTAATGATCAAGTAGATCTGTTACTTACATGAAAAGAAAAATCACATTCATCAATTTTCTAAAGTAGATACATGAGACATATCATGGCATGGGGAGTATCCAGAATGGTTTGATGTGAAAGAAGAGAAATGAGTGCTTTGTGAAAAAGACAGTCTCAGCAATGGGACATGATAATTTGAGTTTTTTACCATTTCAGATTATGGTTGTTATACACACATTTATTTTAATTCCTGCTCATTATTTTGATGGAAAGAGTAGACCTTTCTGAAGCATAGTTCTGATGAATACAATTGTGATTGGAGAATGGCGACAATAAAACCTTTTCCAAAGATCAGTACGTTTTGGTTAATCTTTTAGGTTTTATGTTAATCTTTTATAGAAATTATGCTAACAAATATTTTTAAACAGTCAAATTCTCTTATAACTTGTAATAACATCTCCCACCTATATGTCATTACTGAGTTTGCTTTTGAAGCTGTTTACCTCTTCTCTTTCCTCTTAGACTCCCTATGCCCTTTGCAGTCGCGTGTGTCCACCTGGATTCAGAAAAGCAGCTCAAGAAGGGAAACCATTTTGTTGTTATGATTGTGTTCCCTGTCTAGATGGGGAGATTGCAAATAAAACAGATAGGTGGTTCTGAAACTTATTCTGCATGTGAGAATGGCACACGAAAGAAATGGATTGATCATTCCCAAGGATATGTGATCATACAAGCTCCCAAGTGATTTCTTTCAACTTCTTGATTTCAGCTGTGTTCAGGATTTCTGCATTGAATCCAGGCCCTGCTCTTTCCATTTCCTACTTTCCCCTGATTTCTCTACTCTTGTTACAGTATAATCCCAGGTAACATTTATTGAGCACCTCCTATATACCAAAAACTGTGTAGTGCACCCTACATGCCTTATTTTCTTTATTGCCCATTTTGCAGATAGAAAAATTGCCAAAGTTATGCAGCTAAGGAGCAGAGCTCAGACAAAATCTAGGGGTGTGTCAAATCAGAGTTCCTTTTAGAAACCTTCGCACTCCAGGGGCAATGTCAGGTACATCTCTAGTCATCTAGTACCCCACAGTCACAGTATTTGAGAAACACTTTGCAGTTCATAAGAGAAGCCTCCTAAATAATTATTGAATGATTGAATATTTATTGGATGATTAAATACATTTTCCTTTTAAAAGTATATCTCTTGCAGCCAATTTTATATAAAACATATTCTCATCTTTCCCCATTGCCTTGTACTGGGGAAATATAATTTAAAACAAAATTTTTAATCCAGAACACCTAACTACAAAGTTAGAAGAAGAAAAACAATTTTAGTATTGCATAAGACAAAACCAAAATTCTGTGATGCATCAGAGGCAATCTGCCAAAGAAATTTTACAGAATGACTGAAATCTCACTCTTACATAGCCAAGGAGATATAACATATTATATTCCTATTTTCAAGATAAAGAAAACACTATTTCTTAAATAAGGAGACTTTACAGCACCATTTGGCAACCACAGTTAATTGTAAATGTAACTTGAA
This sequence comes from Choloepus didactylus, assembly GCF_015220235.1. Classification (NCBI taxonomy): domain Eukaryota; kingdom Metazoa; phylum Chordata; class Mammalia; order Pilosa; family Megalonychidae; genus Choloepus; species Choloepus didactylus. The sequence goes on from NC_051314.1 coordinate 124,987,511, forward strand.
ATTTGAGTGGACTTTGAGTTGCTAATTATTAGTATCCAAAAGAAAAATAACACTTCCTATTTGTCTATGGCATGAATGTAGTTACAGTTTGGAGCCAGATGCCTAAGATAAACTCTCATGGAAATGGGAAGATAAGTATGTTAATTTCATTGATATTTTCATTTCAGAAAGTTGGATTCTGGGTATTTTTTTAAAGCACTTTTATTGACATATAATAACATTCCATACACTCGATGCAAAGTGGACAATAAATGGCTGTTGATATAATCACAAAGTTGTGCATTCAGCACCACAATCAACTGTAATGAACCTACAATCACATTACAATTGTAACATGATTTCAATACCCCAATAAGGGAAACCCCATATTTCCTAAACCCCCTAATGTTGACCCTTATCATTGTTGTGGTGACTTTTTGTCAACCTTTCACTTTCTACCTGTTTTTATCCTTGGGGGAAGGTGAGTCTCTGGTAGACAGCATAACAATGAATCATATTTTTTTCAAAAAGACATTTTTATATAGTTGTTATTGAAACTGAGGTGTCAGTGATGAAATGGAACCAGCTTCTAAAAAGAACAGCAAAAATAGTTCCAGGCAAGGAAAAAATATATACCAATATCTGAGGCAGAAAAACAAGCTTGATGCAAATGGAAAGTATATGAATTTTGATAGTCCTGATAGAAGGAATGGAGGAATGTCTCTATTCAATATTAGAGATGTGGACAGAGGCCAGAGATCTTGGAAGTCAGTAAAAAGGGTAGGGTCTTGGTAAGATTCACATTAAAAACCATTGTGTTTGCTAATATGGAAACTGGCTTGGACAGAATCAGAATTTATAGGAATTTCAAAGGTTGGGTTATTTAGAAGCAGATGCTGAGATCAAGTTTTGCATACAGAGTATTTACTAGGATCCACTTCTGTTGAAGGGGTTGGCAGGGAGTCAAGCAGAGATGCATTTCTGACAAAGCCTGTGCCAACTCCAGGAGGAACATTGGTACATATATGGCCCTTCAGAGTTTTCCTGTGATGGGCAAAAATGTCTAGAACATTATGGTCATCTTGCAGTAAGTCATTTACTCGGGGCTGCTTTGGTAAGAGTTTTCTCTCCAGCAGGGTCTCTTTGCAGCTGAGACAAACTTGGAAGAGCTCACAGCTTGAGGCTACTGAGAAGTCCATCCTGAATGGAATCTGGGTAGTGCATCTCGATTTCCACTAAGAGGCTTTTGAGATTCAAGAAATAAATAACTTGCATTGTATTTGAGCTAATTGAATGACAGAAACCAGTAGAAATTAAAATAGAAAGCTTTCTTTATTGCCAAATATTTTTGTTTCACAGCTGCAAAACAAACACATACAATAGATTGGCTTAAAGAATGGGAATTTAGAGCTCTGGGTTTTGAAGCTAAAGGCCCAAAGCAAGGCATCAGCAAGTCAACAAAGACTGGCGTTCTGGGGCCGGCTTCCTGTGATCCTTGGTCCCTGGCTTTGCCATCACATGGCAATGGACATCAATATGTCCTTTCTTCCACCTCCAGGTTCCATTGACTTCCATCTTCTTCTTCCATGTGGCTTTGTGACCTAAAGCTTCTAGTAATTAAGGACTAAGGCACAAACTTATTCACAGGGGCCATTTCTTAATTAAAAATAACATTTCCAAGAGGTCTGCTTTACAATGGTCTCACACTCACAGGAATGGATATAGGTTATGAACATGTTTTTGTTTTTGTTTTTGTTTTTTCTGGGAGTACATAATTCCACACACCAAGATTGTCTTACAATTTTATTAGAACAGGAGATATTTCTAGCATGTTGGAGGGATTCAAAGAAGAATAAGGCTTGGGGAATTAACTTCCAAGGCTCTTAATACTTGATTGATTTCCAGGACTTCAACCACCTTCTACAGACTGATGATTCCTAAATTTTCAGTTTACATTTCCCTTCTGAGATTCAACCAAGTATAATCCCCTCAACTGGGATGATGCAGCAAATATCAACAAACACAGCACCTCATTTTTTTCCAACTCAATGTGCCTCTTGTCCACTCCTACCCTGCTCTTCCTTACATTGATTCATCAGTGAATTGCTGCACCATCCATTCACTAAGGTTCCCAAGTCAGACAACTGTAAACAGTGTGGAACTGTGTTTTCCTCACTTTCCATTCTCTATTTTTGTAATGGTTAAAATAGCTTCCCCACATTGAAAAAGCATCCCTAAATATCCCCTAGTCATGTTCTCTCAGATCCAAATTACTGAAATAAAGCTGGAGTGTCTTTCAAAAATGCAAATCTAATATTATTACTCTATTTAAACTCCAACAAGAGCTCCTCTTACATCTCTTAAAATAAAGTCAGACTTCTTATTATGGCACACAGGCTTATATTTTTAGCTATGCTTATTAATACATCTTTCACCTCCTATTGATAACCTCTGTCCAGTGATCCTGCTCCTCCTTTCCCCTACAATGAATTTAGATTTCTTGTGTTCTTTTGTTGGAATCCCCAGTGTGCTAAAGGAATACATAAGAAAGCAAGATGGAGAATGTATGGCACTAAAAAACCAATACTAGTAAGTTTTTACAAAATACTAGACGTATTTTATAAACACAAGTTGTTGTACCAAAAATCAACTGATTCATATCACTCTTTCAAAAAAAAGATTTAACTCATTAAAATTGGTCAATATATCTTCAACAGTTTTGGTAAAGTTTTCATGTGGTTTAAACACACATTGAATAGGTAATTGCTTTTTTCTGATTAAAAAAGTGCCATGTTTGAGTATCATTCAGAGTGAATGAAGTCTTACCATAATGAACACAAATTTACATTTTACTATTTTTATTTTTAAATTTCAAAATATTTCCCTTTAAAAATGTAATTGTCCCTTTTCTTCTTTTCTTTTCTGTTCTTTACTCTAAACTCTAAAATAGTGCTAAATGCCTTATAAAGCTGTGATCAAAATCAAATTATAACTTAAAAAGATGTACCAACCATAGTTTCTGAATCAAAGATACTAAAAATTTTAAGACCATTTATTTGATGTTCCTTCCACAGTTTAAGCTAGAAGCCTCAGAAGATGTTCCATGTTCCTTTTGTAAATTATTCAACACCATTTTTCCTACAGTTTGTGTTTTTCCTTCAGCATCGTTTCATAAATTCTTAGCCCTTTCAGTGGTCAATTGAACTTCCCCTTTCTGTATTTTCTATGGATTCAAATGTATAATAGATTATTCCTAACTCATGAAGAAAGGTCTTCATTTTTAAATGTTTTGGTTCAATGTATAAAAAAGGGTACATTACATTCAGAATGCACATATGGTTCAGTTCAAGATATATTGTTTTATACCCATATTAGGGGATAGGGTGATGGAATGTAATAAATGCATTGTGTTCCTTTCAGATATGGATCAATGTGTCAAGTGTCCTGAAGACCAATATCCAAATAAACAGAGAGATCGATGTCTCCCCAAAATTATGACTTTTTTGTCTCATGAAGATTCCCTAGGACTTCTTCTGGTTTGTATGGCCATTAGTTTCTCTCTACTCACTGCTCTGATTTTAGGACTTTTTATTCTGTATCAAGACACACCCATTGTCAGAGCAAATAACCGAAATCTAAGTTACCTCCTCCTTGTTGCCTTAATGTTCTGTTTCCTCTCCTCCTTGATGTTTATTGGTCAGCCTAACTCAGTCACCTGAATCCTGAGACAAACATTCTTTGGAGTTATATTTTCTGTGGCTGTTTCTGCTGTTTTAGCAAAGACCTTCATTGTTGTTGTGGCCTTCAAAGCCATCAAACCAGGAAACACATTACATATGTGGAAGGTGACCCAGTTCTCAAATGCTATAGTCTATAGTGGCTCCCTTGATCAAGTTTGTATCTGTGCTTTCTGGCTGGTGACTTTCCCCCCTTTCCCCGACATGGACACACAATCCGAGTTTGGACAAATCATCCTTCAGTGTAACGAGGGATCTACAACTGCCTTCTACTGTGTATTAAGCTACTTGGGCTTTCTGGCATTATTGAGCTTGACGATAGCTTTTTTGGCCAGGAGGCTGCCGGACACTTTCAATGAGGCAAAAATGATCACATTCAGCATGGTGGTTTTTTGCAGTGTGTGGATTTCTTTCATACCCACCTATCTGAGCACCAAAGGCAAGGCCATGGTGGCTTTGGAAACCTTCTCAATCTTGGCTTCCAGTGCTGGTTTATTGGCTTGTATATTTTTTCCCAAACGCTACATAATTCTATTGAGATCAGATAAGAATTCAAGAAAAAAATTACTTGGACAAGTTCCTTCCCAAATGCAAAGATTTTAATATTCAAGCTGCATGATTGCTATGAAATGAGCAATAATATGGAAACAAAGATTCAAGATGTTACATGAGTTAAATGCATTTCAGTAAAACAATGAAAATTGCTCTTTCATAAAGTGACACCATTATCGTTGGAGACAGCAACTCATAGTTGAAAAAGCTCTGTGATCTGAGAAAAATGTTCAAATTCAGCACCTTTCCTAGCTTACTCTTCCTTTCGTTTTGCTCAATCAGCATGTCATTTAGTCACAATTTTCTTACCTCCATCAACATATAATAAATGAAAACCAACAGAAAGTTACAGTAAGGATTAAATGAAATCATGAATGTGGAAATAAACTAGGCACTCAAAAATATGTTTCCTTTCTGTTCTTCTTACTCTGGTTATTATTTGCTTCATATTTAAATAAAAGTTAAATTTTATAGAATTATTGGTTCTCATGGTAGAAAGAATCAGTGATATTTGATTAAAGTACTTTTTATTGTATCCTGTATTCGTCCATGAGTTCCCAATAAAACTCATTGATCAAAGCTTAGGTAAAGTCCTGAGGGAAAATAATGGAGCAACTCAGGGAAACAACAGAGCTTTATCACTGAGGATGACCATCACATAGCTAGAGAAAGTGGACTTACTGAGAGAATCCCAACCTTACTTGAAGAGAGTTGCTTACTAATATAGTCAGATTTTTCAAACACTTCATCTTCTACCTCTCCACACTAGTGATACGTATCACCTGCAATATGTTAAACTACTTTTAGTTTCTTAGGTTGCCTAAGCAAATACCATAGATTGGTTTCAGCTTTACATTGGGAATTTATTTGCTGATGGTTTTGACCCCCGAAAAATAACAAAATCAAGGCAGCCTCAACGTGTTGTTTTCTCTCCTAAGAATGTGACATTCTGGGGCTGGTAATGGTGATTCTGGGGTCTTTTGTTTGTCACATGGCAAGGCACAAGGCATCATCTCATGGTTTCTCCTTTCTCTTCTGGGTTCAGCTTCTTGCCTCCTATGGCTTTCCCTTTCTCAGACTGAATTCTGTTCTCTCATAAATGACTCCAATAATAAGAATAAGGCCCATACTGATGGAGGATTAAGACCTTAATCTACTGAAATATCCTCAACAAAAGGTCCTACTAATAGTGGTTTCACTCCCACAGGAATGGGTTAGATTTAAAAACATATTTTTCTGGTTACATACAGCTTCAGACCACCACACCCCACCCTCTGGTCCATAAAAAGGCTTTTTTTTCTACATGCAAAAATCACATTCATTCAATCACAATATCCCCAAAGCCTTACGTCATTTCAAGCATCCAGAACCAATGCTTAGTACAAAGTCACATCAAAACTGTTTATACATGAGTCCGTCCTGGGGTCAATTCCCCTCTGTCTGTGGACCTGTGACACTTAGTGAACAAGTTATCTGGTTCTAATTTACAATGGAGGGGCACACATAGGGTAAACATTCCCATTCCCATAGGGAGAAACTGGAAGGAAAACAGAGGTCGTGGCTCTGAAACAATTCTGAAATCCCTCAGAACATGCACCATCATACTTCTAGGTCTGAGAGTCATCTATAGAGTGATGTTTTGTCCTCCATTCCTGATAGAGTGATAGACCCACACCTTTCAAGAACTTACCCAGTGGCCATGTCCTCCTGGAACAATTTGGTGAAGGCACCACCCTCTCCAAGTCTCTTGATGGTCACTAGGTTCTGCACAAATGCTAGGGCACAGGCTTCACCCTCTCAGAGCACTGGGCTGCTGACCAGACTCTCTATAATCTGCAGGTAACAGGCTCCCGAGGCACTATAATGAAGTTGTTAAAAGTTTGAACAGTATGCTCAAGTTTGTCACTGCTACCATTATGTTTGCCACTATTGTGTTTTCCTGGCCCTAGATGGGGATTTTTCTATTTCTGCTCTATTCCTTTATAATGCCTCGTGGATGTCAGGCTCTGCCTTTTAAGTGAACACCTAATGCTCCACTTACCTCCCTCCCTACAAGAACCTTTAAATCCAAATCTAATGATGGCATGTCCTGTTCCTTCCAGATCTGTGTCCACTGACTAAGCTGAGTTGCCTTGACTGTTGCAGACCCACAGAGCTACACATGGCCCATTTAGGGAAGGTCAACTAATGCCTACTCTATGAGATGGTAGGAACGTCACTACAGTGATAGATTGGTAGGTAATAAAGGTTCCTCAGTGAAACGTGCTCCAGTACATATCAACTCATATTCTTTTGGTTAAAGTCTGTTCCTCTTACATATTGTGCTTGTCCTGATATACTGGTCTAGGTATGCTGTGACTCTTAGAGATTAATTTTCAGTAAAGCTGTAAAAATGTCTGCTTTAAAGAGCTTTTCTTATGAATAAAAGTCACAATGTTATAAATAACACCTTTGTAATGGTGTTATAGGTATCAAATAACACCATTGTTATTGAGTCTTCTATTTTATATTTCTTTTCACAAACCAGAGTTTGATTTTTTTTAAGGTGGAGATGATTGGAACAGAGAGACTGTTCTGGGGTATAGATCATTCTATGGACAAAATAACAGAATGCTTATGTAAAAGACACAACAAATAGATTCTTTCTTGTACTTTCACCTCTCCGCTCAAGAAAGCACATAATCTAAATGTGAAAAAGAAGCATCTCTTCAGCATCTTGAAACTGTTTATAGAGTGTGAATTTAATGCAGAAAGTTAGCCAGAGAGAGGAAGGGGAAAAAAATCTTTAATTATGACTAACCACTAGCCAGTCATGCAGGTGACAGGTACAAGTAAACTAAACATTGAGTAGGTATTTTTATTTAGGAAAGTATTATTACTTTACAGATTAAGAAGTTGAAGTCTAAAGAATTTAAATGATTTGGCTAATATCACAGACTTAGTCGGAATTGCTCAGTTTTGTCTCAGGTAACCTTATCCCCCCGCCCCACCCCCATTCTACACTGCCTCTAGTGAAACATTGGGTCATTGACTTTATCCTTCTGGGAGTTAGATTTTTCACTCAGAACATAAGAATTGTGATATGTTGTTCCAGACTCCTTCCAGTTCTAACATTCTGTCATTCTATTAATCATATCTTTCTAGATGAATGCCTCTGCTTGTCATTAATAAAAACAATCCTGTTTCCAAATCGAATTGCTATCTGCCCTGCCAGGAGCCAAGAGCTGAGGCAGAAGCCCAGAAGCTAGAAAATTTTACTGAAGCAGGATTCAATATTTGCTGAAATAGAGAACTTCTGCCTTTGAAAGTCTTAGATTCTTGGTAAAATTTGGTATCAATGTGACACCAAATCTGTGCTCTTCACTTATAAAGAATAAATGTAGAAAGAGCCTAAGAATAGTATATACTGATGTTGGCTTCCTGTCTTCCCTGGAGTCTATTAGATCAATCAGGATGATGGTGATTATGTAAGAAACTCAAAAAGAATGTTGATGGTAGCTCAACATTTTACATATAGCCAAGATTAGGACCAGAAGATAAAAGACCTGCTCTAGATCACCCAGCTAGAATGATGGAAGAGCAAATGAATCCAAATTTCTTGCTCTTTTCCAAATATATTTTTCCCTGTAATAACTGCAAGGTGGTTTATAGGTTGCTATGAGTATAAAGGAGAAGACTAGGGCGGAATGGTGAGCTGTATGTTTTAGTTACTCCTCCAGGAAAATAGGTAGAAAACCAGGAACTGCGTTGACTGGACACCACAGAGCAATCTGACTTTGGGCATATTTCATACAACACTTATGAACACATCAAACTGCTGAGATCAGTGAACTCTGTAAGTTTTTGTGGCCAGGGGACCCGCACCCCTCCCTGCCAGGCTCAGTCCCATGAGAGGAGGGGCTGTCAGCTCCAGGGAGGAGAAGGGAGAACTTCAGTGGCGGCTCTTATCGGAAACTCATTCTACTGATCTAAACTCCAACCATAGATAGACTGAGACCAGACACCAGAGAATCTGAGGGCAGCCAGCCCAGCAGAGAGGAGACAGGCATAGAAAAAAACAGCACGAAAAACTCCAAAATAACAGCGGAGGATTTTTGGAGTTCTGGTGAACATAGAAAGGGGAAGGACAGAGCTCAGGCCCTGAGGCTCATATGCAAATCCTGAAGAAAAGCTGATCTCTCTGCCCTGTGGACCTTTCCTCAATGGCCCTAATTGCTTTGTCTCTTAGCATTTCAATAACCCATTAGATCTGTGAGGAGGGCCCCCTTTTTTTTTTAATCCTTTTTCTTTTTTCTAAAACAATTACTCTAAGAAGCCCAATACAGAAAGCTTCAAAAACTTACAATTTGGGCAGGTCAAGACAAGAGCAGAACTAAGAGAGCTCTGAGACAAAAGGCAATAATCCAGTGGCTGAGAAAATTCACTAAACATCACAACTTCCCAAGAAAAGGGGGGTGTCCGCTCACAGACATCATCCTGGTGGACAGGAAACACTCCTGCCCATTGCCAACCCCATAGCCCAGAGCTGCCCCAGACAACCCAGTGTGACGGAAGTGCTTCAAATAACAGGCACACACCACAAAACTGGGCATGGACATTAGCCTTCCCTGCAACCTCAGTTGATTGTCCCAGAGTTGGGAAGGTGAAGCAGTGTGAAATAACAAAGCCCCATTCAGCCATCATTTCAGCAGCCTGGGAGCCTTCCTACACAGCCCAGAAGCCCAGAACCACCCTGGGGGGATGGCACTCACCTGTGACATAGCACAGTCATCCCTCAACAGAGGACCAGGGGGTACACGGCCTGGAAGAGGGACGCAGTCGCAAGTCTCAGGTGCCAGACGCCAATACCAAGGACTTGTGGGTCAGTGGCAGAGACAAACTGTGGCAGGACTGAACTGAAGGATTAGACTATTGCAGCAGCTTTAAAACTCCAGGATCATCAGGGAGATTTGATTGTTAGAGCCACCTCCTTCCCTGACTGCCCAGAAACAGGCCCCATATACAGGGCGGACAACACCAAATACACAAGCAACCTTGGTATGCCAATTGGACCCCACAAGACTCACTTCCCCACTCACCACAAAGGCAAAGCAGGGGAGAACTGACTTGTGGAGAACAGGTGGCTCATGGATGCTACCTGCTGGTTAGTTAGAGAAAGTGTACTCCAGGAAGCTATACATCTGATAAATTAGAGATAAGGACTTCAATTGGTCTACAAATCCTAAAAGAACCCTATCAAGTTCAGCAAATGCCAAGAGGCCAAAAACAACAGAAAATTATAAAGCATATGAAAAAAACAGACGATATGGATAACCCAAACCCAAGCACCCAAATCAAAAGGTCAGAAGACACACAGCACCTAGAGCACCTACTCAAAGAACTAAAGATGAACAATGAGACCATAGTACGGGATACAAAAGATATCAAGAATACCCTAGAAGAGCATAAAGAAGACGTTGCAAGAATAAATAAAAAAAATAGATGACCTTATGGAAATTAAAGAAACTGTTGACCAAATTAAAAAGATTCTGGACACTCATAGTACAAACCTAGAGGAAGTTGAACAACCAATCACTGACCTGGAAGATGACAGAATGGAAAATGAAAGCATAAAAGAAAGAATGGGGAAAAAAATTGAAAAAATTGAAACGGACCTCAGGGATATGATAGATAATATAAAATGTCCAAATATAAGACTCATTGGTGTTCCAGAAGGGGAAGAAAAGGGTAAAGGTCTAGGAAGAGTATTCAAAGAAATTGTTGGGGAAAACTTCCCAAATCTTCTAAACAACATAAATACACAAATCATAAATGCTCAGCGAACTCCAAATAGAATAAATCCAAATAAACCCACTCCGAGACATATTCTGATCACACTGTCAAACACAGAAGAGAAGGGGCAAGTTCTGAAAGCAGCAAGAGAAAAGCAATTCACCACATACAAAGGAAACAGCATAAGACTAAGTAGTGACTACTCAGCCACCAACATGGAGGCGAGAAGGCAGTGGTACAATATGTTTAAAATTCTGAGTGAGAAAAATTTCTAACCAAGAATACTTTATCCAGCAAAGCTCTCCTTCAAATTTGAGGGAGAGCTTAAATTTTTCACAGACAAACAAATGCTGAGAGAATTTGCTAACAAGAGACCTGCCCTACTGGAGATACTAAAGGGAGACCTACAGACAGAGAAACAAAGACAGGACAGAGAGACTTGGAGAAAGGTTCAGGACTAAAGAGATTCAGTATGGATAAAATAAAGGATATTAATAGAGAGAGGGGAAAAATATGACAAACATAAACCAAAGGATAAGATGGCTAATTCAAGAAATGCCTTCACGGTTATAACGTTGAATGTAAATGGATTAAACTCCCCAATTAAAAGATATAGATTCGCAGAATGGATCAAAAAAAATGAACCATCAATATGTTGCATACAAGAGACTCATCTTAGACACAGGGACACAAAGAAATTGAAAGTGAAAGGATGGAAAAAATATTTCATGCAAGCTACAGCCAAAAGAAAGCAGGTGTACCAAAATTAATCTCAGATAAAATAGACTTTAAATGCAGGGATGTTTTGAGAGACAAAGAAGGCCACTACATACTAATAAAAGGGGCAATTCAACAAGAAGAAATAACAATCATAAATGTCTATGCACCCAATCAAGGTGCCACAAAATACATGAGAGAAACACTGGCAAAACTAAAGGAAGCAATTGATGTTTCCACAATAATTGTGGGAGACTTCCACACATCACTCTCTCCTATAGATAGATCAACCAGACAGAAGAACAAGAAGGAAACTGAAAACCTAAACACTCTGATAAATGAATTAGATTCAACAGACATATACAGAACATTACATCCCAAATCACCAGGATACACATACTTTTCTAGTGCTCACGGAACTTTCTCCAGAATAGATCATATGCTGGGACATAAAACAAGCCTCAATAAATTTAAAAAGATTGAAATTATTCAAAGCACAGTCTCTGACTACAATGGATTACAATTAGAAGTCAATAACCATCAGAGACTTAGAAAATTCACAAATACCTGGAGGTTAAACAACACATTCCTAAACAATCAGTGAGTTAAAGAAGAAATAGAAAGAGAAATTGCTAAATATATAGAGATGAATGAAAATGAGAACACAACATACCAAAACCTATGGGATGCAGCAAAAGCAGTGCTGAAGGGGAAATTTATAGCACTAAACGCATATATGAAAAAGGAAGAAAGAGCCAAAATCAAAGAACTAATGGATCAACTGAACAAGCTAGAAAATGAACAGCAAACCAATCCTAAACCAAGTAGAAGAAAAGAAATAACAAGGATTAAAGCAGAAATAAATGACATAGAGAACAAAAAAACAATAGAGAGGATAAATATCACCAAAAGTTGGTTCTTTGAGAAGATCAACAAGATTGACAAGCCCCTAGCTAGACTGACAAAATCAAAAAGAGACAAGACCCATATAAACAAAATAATGAATGAAAAAGGTGACATAACTGCAGATCCTAAAGAAATTAAAAAAATTACAAGAGGATACTATGAACAACTATATGGCAACAAACTAGATAATGTAGAGGAAATGGACAATTTCCTGGAAACATATGAACAACCTAGACTGACCAGAGAAGAAATAGAAGAACTCAATCAACCCATCACAAGCAAAGAGATCCAATCAGTCATGAAAAATCTTCCCACAAATAAATGCCCAGGGCCAGATGGCTTCACAGGGGAATTCTACCAAACTTTCCAGAAAGAACTGACACCAATCTTACTCAAACTCTTTGAAAACATTGAAGAAAATGGAACACTACCTAACTCATTTTATGAAGCTAGCATCAATTTAATACCAAAACCAGCCAAAGATGCTACATAAAAGGAAAACTACCGGCCAATCTCCCTAATGAAATTAGATGCAAAAATCCTCAACAAAATACTTGCAAATTGAATCCAAAGACACATTAAAAAAATCATACCATGACCAAGTGGGGTTCATTCCAGGCATGCAAGGATGGTTCAACATAAGAAAATCAATCAGTGTATTAACAACACATTAAAAATTCGAAATGGAAAAATCAAATGATCATCTCAATAGATGCTGAAAAAGCATTTGACAAAATCCAACATCCGTTTTTGATAAAAACACTTCAAAAGGTAGGAATTGAAGGAAACTTCCTCAACATGATAAAGAGCATATATGAAAAACCCACAGCCAGCATAGTACTCAATGGTGAGAGACTGAAAGCCTTCCCTCTAAGATCAGGAAAAAGACAAGGATGCCCACTGTCACCACTGTTATTCAACATTGTGCTGGAAGTGCTAGCCAGGGCAATCCGGCAAGACAAAGAAATAAAAGGCATCCAAATTGGAAGAGAAGAAGTAAAACTGTCATTGTTTGCAGATGATATGATCTTATATCTGGAAAACCCTGAGAAATCGACGATATAGCTACTAGAGCTAATAAACAAATTTAGCAAAGTAGAGGGATACAAGATTAATGCACATAAGTCAGTAATGTTTCTATGTGCTAGAAATGAACAAACTGAAGAGACACTCAAGAAAAAGATACCGTTTTCAATAGCAACTAAAAAATCAAGTACCTAGGAATAAACTTAACCAAAGATGTAAAAGACCTATACAAAGAAAACTACATAACTCTACTAAAAAAATAGAAGGGGACCTTAAAAGATGGAAAAATAATCCATGTTCATGGATAGGAAGGCTAAATGTCATTAAGATGTCAATTCTACCCAAACTCATCTACAGATTCAATGCAATCCCAATCAAAATTCCAACAACCTACTTTGCAGACTTGGAAAAGCTAGTTATCAAATTTATTGGGAAAGGGAAGATGCCTCGAATTGCTTAAGACACTCTAAAAAAGAAAAACGAAGTGGGAGGACTTACACTCCCTGACTTTGAAGCTTATTATAAAGCCACAGTTGTCAAAACAGCATGGTACTGGCACGAAGATAGACATATAGATCAATGGAATCGAATTGAGAATTCAGAGATAGACCCTCAGATCTATGGCCGACTGATCTTTGATAAGGCCCCCAAAGTCACTGAACTGAGTCATAATGGTCTTTTCAACAATTGGGGCTGGGAGAGTTGGATATCCATATCCAAAAGAATGAAAGAGGACCCCTACCTCACCCCCTACACAAAAATTAACTCAAAATGGACCAAAGATCTCAATATAAAAGAAAGTACCATAAAACTCCTAGAAGATAATGTAGGAAAACATCTTCAAGACCTTGTATTAGGCGGCCACTTCCTAGACTTTACACCCAAAGCACAAGCAACAAAAGAGAAAATAGATAAATGGCAACTCCTCAAGCTTAGAAGTTTCTGCACCTCAAAGGAATTTCTCAAAAAGGTAAAGAGGCAGCCAACTCAATGGGAAAAAATTTTTGGAAACCATGTATCTGACAAAAGACTGATATCTTGCATATATAAAGAAATCCTACAACTCAATGACAATAGTACAGACAGCCCAATTATAAAATGGGCAAAAGATATGAAAAGACAGTTCTCTGAAGAGGAAATACAAATGGCCAAGAAACACATGAAAAAATGTTCAGCTTCACTAGCTATTAGAGAGATGCAAATTAAGACCACAATGAGATACCATCTAACACCGATTAGAGTGGCTGCCATTAAACAAACAGGAAACTACAAATGCTGGAGGGGATGTGGAGAAATTGGAACTCTTATTCATTGTTGGTGGGACTGTATAATGGTTCAGCCACTCTGGAAGTCAGTCTGGCAGTTCCTTAGAAAACTAGATATAGAGTTACCATTTGATCCAGTGATTGCACTTCTCGGTATATACCTGGAAGATCGGAAAGCAGTGACACGAACAGATATCTGCACGCCAATGTTCATAGCAGCATTACTCACTATTGCCAAGAGATGGTAACAACCCAAATGTCCTTCAACAGATGAGTGGATAAAGAAAATGTGGTATATACACACGATGGAATACTACATGGCAGTAAGAAGGAACGATCTCGTGAAACATATGACAACATGGATGACCCTTGAAGACATAATGCTGAGCGAAATAAGCCAGGCACAAAAAGAGAAATATTATATGCTACCACTAATGTGAACTTTGAAAAATGTAAAACAAATGGTTTATAATGTAGAATGTAGGAGAACTAGCAATAGAGAGCAATTAAGGAAGGGGGAACAATAATCCAAGAAGAAAAGATAAGCTATTTAATGTTCTGGGGATGCCCAGGAATGACTATGGTCTGTTAATTTCTGATGGATATAGTAGGAACAAATTCACAGAAATGTTGCTATATTAGGTAACTTTCTTGGGGTAAAGTAGGAACAGGTTGGAAGTAAAGTAGTTTTCTTAGCTTAGTTGTCTTTTTCTTACTCCCTTGTTATGGTCTCTTTGAAATGTTCTTTTATTGTGGGTTTGTTGTTTTGTTTTTTCTTTTATTTTTCTTTTTTCATACAGTTGATTTAAAAAGGAGAAAAAAGTTAAAAAAAAAAAAAAAAACAAGAAAAAAAATACGTAGAGCCCCATTGAGGAGCCTGTGGAGAAAGCAGGGGTATTGGCCTACCCCACCTCGATGGTTGCTAACATGACCACAGATATAGGGGACTGGTGGTTTGATGGGTTGAGCCCTCTACCGTAGGTTTTACCCTTGGGAAGACGGTTGCTGCAAAGGAGAGGCTAGGCCTCCCTATAATTGTGCCTAAGAGCCTCCTCCCGAATGCCTCTTTGTTGCTCAGATGTGGCCCTCTCTCTCTGGCTAAGCCAACTTGAAAGGTGAAATCACTGCCCTCCCCCCTACGTGGGATCAGACACCCAGGGGAGTGAATCTCCCTGGCAACGTGGAATATGACTCCCAGGAAGGAATGTAGACCTGGCATCGTGGGACGGAGAACATCTTCTTGACCAAAAGGGGGATGTGAAAGGAAATGAAATAAGCTTCAGTAGCAGAGAGATTCCAAAAGGAGCCGAGAGGTCACTCTGGTGGGCACTCTTACGCACAATTTAGACAACCCTTTTTAGGTTCTAAAGAATTGGGGTAGCTGGTGGTGGATACCTGAAACTATCAAACTACAACCCAGAACCCATGAATCTTGAAGACAATTGTATAAAAATGTAGCTTATGAGGGGTGACAATGGGATTGGGAAAACCATAAAGACCACACTCCACTTTGTCTAGCTTGTGGATGGATGAGTAGAAAAATAGGGGAAGGAAACAAACAAACAGACTAAGGTACCCAGTGTTCTTTTTTACTTCAATTGCTCTTTTTCACTTTAATTATTATTCTTGTTATTTTTGTGTGTGTGGTAATGAAGGTGTCAGGGATTGAGTTAGGTGATGAATGTACAACTATGTAATGGTGCTGTGAACAATCAAATGTACAATTTGTTTTGTATGGCTGCATGGTGTGTGAATATATCTCAATAAAATGAAGATTAAAAAACAAAAAAACAAAAAAAACTATAGAGCAGGGCCTTCCCAAAACTCCAGATGTCTGAAAGCGGACACTGGGCTTACAAAAGGCCGAAAACCTTGCATGTCTGAAAGCGGACTGCAATTTAGATGAGGTAATAATCTCTGAGCTCCTGCTAGGCTCCTTCCATGCTCCTGTCTCCCACCCCCACTGTTTCCTGTCTAGCCCCCAAAGAAATTGTCCCTTAAGACTAAAGATATGTAAATACACCTCATGGCTTTAGGAAAAATGTACCCTCCCTGAAATGCCTGAGAGCAGTCATGTAGAAAACTACCTTGTATGCTCTAAAGACCTGTAGAAATGAGTAGAATAAAACTTTCTTTTGCATGAACACTGAAAAAAAAAAAAAAAGAAGACTAACATGGTAAGTTAAGGTCTCATGGAAGAAGTAGAATTCAAAGTCAATGTGAAGAAATAGTTGGCATTTGAGAAAGAAGAATATTCCAGGAGGAATAATCTAAGATAAGATTTCCAGTGACCTTGGGCAGGCACATGAAAACAGCTTAGGAATTAAGGGTAGGGTTGATATAATCTCAATTCCTCCTTCCTTTTCCCATGCTGTCTCATAATTAAACCTAATATAGGCCTTTTGATCCTCAAAGACCCTTTCTCTCAGATCACAGAACTTACTTTCAACTCATTCTCTTCTTCTTGTAGCCCTTCCAAATGATTCTTTTAACAGACTCAGATTCAGTATATGCCAATTGAGCTTGTAGTTTTTGGGACAACCTAGACTCCAAGTAGATGCTGAGCACTTTCACAGTTTATCTTATTTAGTATCCTTCACATCATCCCTATAACACTTCTATTTTTACTTCCACTTTTTTAAATAAGGAAATTAAGCCAAGTTCATTTAAGGAATTTCCTAAATCTGTTGCTGTGATTTGAATTTTATCTTCTGTGGTTGTTTGTAGGAAACATTTAGGTTTAAGAACTGGCTCTTTTAGAATATGAGAAAATGAAACCTATTGAAGCACCCTAGGTAAACGTGATAAATAATGAATGACATAGCAAGAAAGAGATGTAACATATTTATTCGCTCCATAGTTGTTAGCATTATTTTCCTTGAGGCAGCTGTCAAAAAAGTGAGTGCGAATAGTTCATAACTTTTTCTGGGTTTGGAATGCGTGTGAGAATAGAGATATTTAAAACACTGAGAGAATTAGGTTAATTAATTTAGATAAAACTGTTTGAAAAGAGTCTTAAACATGAACATCCAAATCAGCCAACATATGCTAGCTACACTTAGAGTTTTACATTATTAAAATTACTAAAGAAAAAAATGCATGTGGGTTTTATCACCAGGGGAAGGCTTTGTGGAGGAGCTGCAGAGAGCTGGGCACTTGGAGAGTGGTGGTGAGAATGAGGCAACCTAGAGAACGGGGCACATGAAACCAACCCAGGGCCATCAGCAGGTCAGAGCCAGAGACTGGAACCAGTTCCTTATGTTCAGACAGAGACAATGTTAGAGCTGGAACAGGGGTACAAGAGAAGGGCCGCAAGTTACCTTGGAGAATGCTCGGCTCACCCATACTAGGAAATGGACACATGGTTTCCCAGGATTCAGATTAATTTAAAGAACCAAAGGTGGGGAATGTACAATCTTACATTTACAATTTCATTACTATTTTAAATAATGTTAACCTGAATAATGCCGTGCATATAGACATATTGTTGTTAAATTTATTTCTTTAGCATAATTTTTTGGATGCAGTTCCGATTACTGATTCAAAAGGTAGAAACATTGTTGAAGTTTCCATGAGAAGTATAATATTGTTTTGCAAGAAGCTCTTTAAATTTTCAACTCTCCAACCTATATATATGAATATAGTTCACACAAAGTGATATTACCATCTATTAGTTACCAAAGTTTTATGTAGCAACTGATTCACTGATGCTTTCCTAAATTCCATTTCTTTGATTCTTACCGAGTTTGCCTAATTTTCTCTTCATTTATAATTTTATTTCCTCTTAAATGAATAGTCTATTTGTTTCTTTTGCTTATTTACTAGGTAACTAAGGCTTTATTTTATTACCAATATTCTTAGATTTTTGTAAGGCCTAAGTGTTACATATAAATGAAAGTTTTAAAAGAGTTAAATTTCAGCCTGGGTGTCAATGGGTAAATCACATTTTTTATTTAATCTACTTTAAGTCTCTTTTTTTTTTTAGATAGACCACTTTCATGTGATGCAAAATGAACTTGGCTTTGGAGAACAGATGATAGAATGTAAGATATTTATTATTTACACAGGAGGTCTAACTTGTATTATTTTCCTTTTGCTTTCTCCAAATCTAGATAGTTTGATTTACCAATATAGTAAATAAGACACCTCCTTATAGAGGTTTCTGACTATTGAAGTCTGGATACAAAATATGAACAAGGTACGTATTTGTTCTGAGAAGTAAGACAAAGCAAATAAAAGGGAGAACAACTTGGACACATGAATTAAATGGATATGATAGAGCAATAGAAAATATTTTATTAATCTAATGAACAGTTAAATACCTTTATTAATTATGGGAGAAGAATAATTTTTTTAGAGTATTTTGGGACTGAAAATTAAAGGCAACACTTCTGTATCTGGTGATGATGGAATAATAGGGTTGAATTTACTCTCCCACTTAAAAGAGATGAAGCAACAGCTTTCAGACATTAGACATGAGGCAGCACAGGACAATGACCACTGGAAGGGAAACAAATGAGATGAATCCTGTGACTGCTCCAGCTTACTGCCTGACAGAGTTTCTAGTTGGCAGTACAGGAAGAGAGAACCTAAGAAGGTTCATCTCTCTGAGTTGAAGAGACAGAGATGAGAATTCAGAGAATCCAAGGCAGAGAGGCAGCACACTGGAGAGAAGAATGCTGCACAAGGAGAGAACACTGAAGACCCATAGAGAGTTCCCCTCAAACAGTCAGCTGAGTAGTTATTGCACTTGTATGAGAAAATGACCTAAGGATAGTGTAAAATATACTGGAAAGGAGTATGCAGAACAATTTCAGAGCTCACACAAAGCCAGGAATTGTTCATGCTCCCAACAGCCAAAATGAAAGCTCATACTATATGGGGCATTGGTAGAGTATTCAGAAGCTATGACCTTGATAACAGGGAAAAATTGGTCCTTGACTAAGGGTTTTCTTGGTCAAACCTAACAAAGCTTAAAAGAAAGCCTTACAAAGATCAAGCTGTTTTCAAGTAACTTAACTTCATCCCAGAACAAAGGTCAAAATTATTTAAAAGAATACAAAAAAATGTTCATCATCCAACAATATAAATTTACAGTATCTGGCATCTAATAAAATCTAGAAGCCATGTATATAATGAGAAGAAAAATTAATCAATAGAATAAGACCCAGAAATGATATAGATGATAGAATTAGTAGACCACCACACTAAAACCAGTACTTTAAAAATATTTCATATGTTCAAAAAGGCAAAGTAAAACAAGAGCATACAAAGGAGATACATGAAAGATATAAAAAGACCCAAATTAAATTTCAAGGTATACATTAAAAATATACTGGATAGCATTAAGGGCAGATTAGACACTGCTGAAAAAAGATCAGTCAGGAGGCGGGGCAAGATGGCAGAGTGGTGAGGAGCAGAATTTCATCTCTCCCCTAGAGCAGCTGGCAGTTACCCAAGAACTATATGAAACAGCGTTTTCGGGGTCTCCAGTAACCAGTCACACATTGGACACAAGTTTGGAATTGGAGGAAAAGCTGAGGTCACAGCGAACATTGTAAGTTCCCCGGACCAGGGGTCTGGCGCCCCTCCCCACCCAGACCTCACAGGCTGTCTTGCTGCTGGCTCCCTGAAAGGGGGGGAAAAAACCCAAAAAACAGCAATCTGCTTAGGGCAAGAAGGGAGGCTCAACCCAGCCTCAACTGCAGAATTAATTAACAAATTAATTAACTAACTTTGGGAGCTGGGGTGCTAAAGAAGGGCTGAGCTCCAAGAAGTAGGGGCACGTAAAAGCGGGCACCCATTCCTAGACTCCAAAAAAGCCATTTTTTTTCCCCTACATTTTGTCCCTTCTGGCTTCTCACTGATCCCTTATCTTTTTCATTTCAATAGCCCTCGGCAGGGGTGTAACTGAAGCGGTTGGAGAGTAATTATCAGACAATAGCCCAAAGCATATCTTTAAATGCTCTATTCTGAGACTGACAAAACTTCCAGGCTGGGGAAAGACTTTTAAAAGAGACTTTTTTTTTTTTTTTTTTTTTCCCTTTTTTCTTTTTCTTGATTTCTTTTCTATTTTTTTTTTTAATCTAAAAGTAATATATGTGGTTATTTTCTATTGGAAAGCCCAGGCTGAGGGACTAGGCTGGGCTTGGGGGAGACAGAGTACCCACAGTGTCTTTGAATTCCATATTCACTACTGAAGGCCTCCACCCCCATCTTTAATTGGCAAATCAGGCTGACCAAGGAATCTACCTGGAGAGGCCCCAAAGAGGAGAGGGGAGAAGGGAATAGTGCCCCTGAGAGACAACTGGAGTTCTGAGGATTGGGAGAGTGGAGGGAGGTCCAGTTCAACTGGCAGTCCTCCTTCTGGGAATTCAGACCCCAGGGGCTGGAATTCAGATTCCAGCTTCAGTCAGCCACGCCCCTGACAGGATCAGAGTCACCAGGAGAACTAAAGTCTACACTCCTCCTTACACTGGTGGGGAAGCTGCGGGCTGGCTAGCACCACCTGCTGGACAGGAGAGGAAAATCACCAATTCTAAAGGCCTCATAGGAGGGTCTCATTCTCAGGAAAACTCCATACCCTCCCAATGAGACCTGGGCCTCACTAGACTGGGAAAATCTGACTAGGGTCGACCATATCTGAGGAGACCCACTCACAAAAAGGTTACATAGAGGCAGAGCAAGAAACAGAAAAAACAAGAGGGGAAAAATTCTGATCAACTAAATAGAACCTAAATTAGAGGCCTAGAATAAGTTGAACTGAATAACAGAGGCCAGAGAACAAAGCCAACCAACAAGAAAACCACTAGGTAAAAGACAGAAAACAAGCTCCAAAATAAACTAATCAAGAAAATCAGATGCCTAGACAACTTAAGATAACAAGCCATACCAGGAAACAGGAAAACATGGACCAGCCAAAGGAACAAACTGATAGCTCTGCTGAGACACAGGAGTGGAGGCAACTAATGCTAAATAAATTTGATGAAATGAAGGAAGATACAGCAAAAGAGCTGAAGGATATAAAGAAGACACTGGCTGACCATAAAGAAGAGTTCATAAACTTAAAAAAACAAATGGCAGAACTCATGGGAATGAAGGCCACAATGGAGGAGATGAAAAACACAATGGAGGGACACAACAGTAGATTTGAACAGGCAGAAGAAAGGATCAGTGAACTGGAAGACAGGTCATTCGAATTCATACACACAAAAGAACAGATGGTGAAAAAAATGGAAAAAATATGAGCAGGGTCTTAGGGAGCTGAGTGACAACATGAAATGCACAAATATACATGTTATGGGTATCCCAGAAGGAGAAGAGAGGGGAAAAGGGGCAGAAAGAGTAATAGAAGACATATTCACTGAAAATTTCCCAACTCTTATAAAAGACAGAAAATTAGAGATTCAAGAAGTACAACGTGCCCCAAATAGAATAGATCCCAATAGACCTACTCCAAGACACTTACTGGTCAGATTGTCCAAAGTCAAAGACAAAGAGAGGATTCTGAAAGCAGCAAGAGAAAAGCAATCCATCACATACAGGGGAAGGTCGATAAGACTATGTACAGATTTCTCTGCAGAAACCATGGAGGCAAGAAGACAGTGGCATGATATATTTAAGATACTGGAAGAGAAAAACTGCCAACCAAGAATTCTATATCCAGCAAAACTTTCCTTCAAAAATGAGGGAGAGATTAAAACATTTTCAGACAAACAGACACTGAGAGAGTTTGTGAATAAGAGACCGGCACTACAAGAAATACTAAAGGGAGTGCTACAGGCTGATAGGAAAAGACAGGAGAGAGAGAGTTGGAGAAGAGTGCAGAAATGAAGATTATCAGGAAAGGTAAAAGGAGAAGAAAAAATAAGATATGACATATAAATTCCAAAAAACAAAATGGTAATAGAAAGTACTGCCCTTACAGTAATAACACTAAATGTAAATGAATTAAACTCCCCAATAAAAAGACACAGACTGGCAGAATGGATTAAAAAACAGGACCCATCTATATGCTGTCTACAAGAAACTCACTTTAGACACAAGGACATACATAGACTGAAAGTGAAAGGTTGGAAAAAGATATTTCATGCAAACAACAACCAGAAAAAAGCAGAAGTAGCTATATTAATATCAGACAAGTTAGACTTCAAAAGCGAAACAATTAAAAGAGACAAAGAAGGACACTGTATATTAATAAAAGGGTCAATTCATCAAGAAAACATAACAGTCATAAATATTTATGCACCAAGCCAGAATGCCCCAAAATTCATGAAGCAAACACTGCGATCACTAAAAGGAGAAATAGATACCTCTACAATAATAGTTGGAGACTTCAATACACCACTCTCATCAATGGTTAGAACATCTAGACAGAGGATCACTAAAGAAACAAAGATGTTGAATTGTATGATAAATGAACTAGACTTGACTGACATTTATAGAACACTACATCCAACAACAGCAGGATACACTTTTTTCTCAAGTGCTCATGGAACATTCTCTAGGATAGACCACATGTTGGGTCACAAAGCAAGTCTCAACAAATTTAAAAATATTGATATTATACAAAACACTTTCTCAGATCAGAATGGAATGAAGTTGGAAATAAATAAAAGGCAGGAGGTCATAAAATTCACAAACATATGGAGGCTAAACAACACCCTCTTAGAAAACCTGTGGGTAAAGGAAGAAATTACAAGAGAAATTAGTAAATACCTCGAGGCAAATGACAATGAAAACACAACTTATCAAAACTTATGGGATGCAGCAAAGGCGGTGCTGAGAGGGAAATTTATTGCCCTAAATGCCTATATTAAAAGAGAAGAGAGAGCAAAAATTGAAGAGTTAACTGTTCACCTGGAGGAATTATAGAAAGAACAGCAAACTAACCCCAAAGCAAGCAGAAGGGAAGAAATAACAAAGATTAGAGCAGAAATAAATGCAATTGAGAACAGGAAAACAATAGAGAGAATCAACAAAACCAGAAGTTGGTTCTTTGAGAAAATCAATAAAATCGATGGACCACTGGCTAGGCTAACAAAAAAAAAAAAAAAAAAAGAGAAAGCAGATGCAAATAAATGCAATCAGAAATGGGAAAGGAAATATATCTACCGACCCTGCAGAAATTAAGGAGATAATGAGAAGATACTATGAGCAACTATATGCTAATAAACTAGACAACTTAGATGAAATGGACAACTTCCTAGAAAAGCATAAACAACCAACATTAACTCAAGAAGAAATAGATGACCTCAACAAACCAATCACAAGTAAAGAGATTGAGTCAGTCATCAAAAAGCTCCCAAAAAGGAAAAGCCCAGGACCAGATGGTTTCACATGTGAATTCTACCAAGCGTTCAAGAACGAATTAGTACCAATCCTGCTCAATCTCTTCAAAAAAATTGAAGAAGAGGGAAAGCTACCTAACTCTTTCTATGAAGCCATCATCACCCTAATATCAAAACCAGGCAAAGATACTACAAAAAAAAACAGAAAATTACAGACCAATTTCTTTAATGAATATAGACGCAAAATCCTCAACAAAATACTCACAAATCGAATCCAGCAGCACATTAAAAGAATTATACACCATGACCAGGTGGGATTTATTCCAGGTATGCAAGGCTGGTTCAACACAGGAAAATCAATTAATGTAATACACATCAATAAATCAAAGCAGAAGACCCACATGATCATCTCGATTGATGCAGAAAAGGCATTTGACAAAATTCAACATCCTTTCCTGATGAAAACACTTCAAAGGATAGGAATAGAAGGGAACTTTTTCAATATGATAAAGGCAATATATGAAAAACCCACAGCTAACATCACACTCAATGGGGAGAGACTGAAAGCTTTTCCTCTAAGATCAGGAACAAGACAGGGATGCCCACTATCACCATTGTTATTCAACATTGTGCTGGAAGTTCTAGCTAGAGCAATTGGTCAAGAAAAAGAAATAAAAGGCATCCAAATTGGAGAGGAAGAAGTAAAACTTTCACTATTTGCAGATGACATGATTCTATATGTAGGAAATCCAGAAAAATCTACAGCAAAGCTACTAGAACTAGTCAATGAATACAGCAAAGTAGCAGGCTACAAGATCAACACGCAAAAATCTGTAGTGTTCCTATACACAAGTAATGTGCCACAAGAGGAGGAAATCAAGAAAAAAATCCCATTTACAATAGCAACCAAAAGAATCAAGTATTTAGGAATAAACTTAACCAAGGACACAAAAGACCTTTACATAGAAAACTATAAGAAACTGCTAAAAGAAATTGAACAAGACCTGAAAAAATGGAAGAACATACCATGTTCATGGATTGGAAGGCTAAATATAGTTAAGATGGCAATTTTACCTAAACTGATTTACAGATTCAATGCAATACCAATTCAAATCCCAACAACTTACTTTACAGAAATAGAAAAACCAATAACTAAATTTATTTGGAAGGGTAAGTTGCCCCGAATAGCCAAAAATGTCTTGAGAAAGAGGAATGAAGTGGGAGGTCTCACACTACCTGACTTTGAAGCATATTACAAAGCTATAGTGCTCAAAACAGCATGGTACTGGCATAAGGACAGATATACTGATCAATGGAATTGAATTGAGTGTTCAGAAGTAGACCCTTACATCTATGGACAACTGATCTTTGATAAGGCAGTGAAGCTGAAGCAACTGGGAAAGAGCAGCCTGTTCAATAAATGGTGTTTGGAGAACTGGATATCCATTTCCAAAAGAATGAAAGAGGATGTCCATCTCACACCTTATACCAAAATTAACTCAAAGTGGATCAAAGACCTAAACATTAGCACCAAGACCATAAAACTCATAGAAGAAAATGTAGGGCAATATCTTAAAGATCTGGTGAAAGGAGGTGGTTTCTTAGACCTCATACCCAAGGCACAAGCAACCAAAGAACAAATAGACAAATGGGATCTCCTCAAAATTAAACACTTTTGTACATCAAAGGACTTTGTCAGAAAAGTAAAAAGGCAGCCTACACAATGGGAGATGATATTTGGAAACCACATATCAGATAAGGGTTTAATATCCCTAATATATAAAGGAATCCTGCATCTCAATAACAGAAAGACAAACAATCCAATTTAAAAATGGGCAAAAGACATTAACAGACATTTTTCTGAAGAGGAAATACAAATGGCTCAAAAACATATGAAAAAATGCTCAACTTCACTGGCTATTAAGGAAATGCAAATCAAAACCACAATGAGATATCATCTCACACCTACAGAATGGCCGTTATCCAAAAAACAGAAAATGACAAGTGCTGGAGAGGATGTGGAGAAAGATGCACTCTTATTCATTGTTGGTGGGAATGTAGAATGGTGCAACCACTCTGGAAGACAGTATGGAGGTTCCTCAGGAAGCTAAATATAAATTTGCTATATGACTCAGCTATTCCATTCCTGGGTATATACTCAGAGGAACTGAAACTTAAGACACAAACAGACATTTGTAAACCAATGTTTATTGCAGCATTATTTACAATTGCCAAGAGATGGAAACACCCCAAATGTCCATCAAAGGACAAGTGGATAAACAAACTGTGGTATATACACATGATGGAATATTATGCAGCTGTAAGACAGAACAAAGACATGGATCATGTAATAATGTGGATGAACCTTGAGGACATTATGTTGAGTGAAATTAGCCAGAAACAAAAGGACAGATTCTGTATGGTCTCACTAATATGAACAGACATTAATGAACAAACTTTGGGAGTTAAAAGCTGACAACACAGGCGACCAGGAGATAGAAAGAGGACAGAGATCAGCCATTTGATGCTGAAGGACTACAGAATGTTTAGGATTGATTGCATAGATCCAGAAATAGATAGCATAATACTGTGTGATGGTAGCACGGTATTGTAAGTACACTGAACAAAGATGTCTGTGAGTAAAGCTGAAAGAGGTGGGATAGGAGAATGTATGACACCAGAGGTAAAGATAGATGATAAAGACTGGGACTGTATAACATGGCAAAAACTGGAGTGGCCAATGACTGTTACTAAATATATAAATATAAAAATGTTTTTGCATGTGGGAATGCAAATGAATGTCAACCATGTAGAAATTAGAAAAAGGGATGGTATTCAGGAAAAAACATAATCAAAGCAAACTGGAGTCTATGGTCAACAGTAACATTGTAATATACCTCCATTAAATGTAACAAAGGCAATATGCCAGTGCTAAATGTATATGAGAGGGGGATATAGGGGAGTAATATGGGATTCTTAGTAGTGGTGTTATTTGCTGTCCTTAGTAGTATATTGTGTTGTATGACATGTTATTTTTCTTTTTATCATTTTTTCTTATTGCTAAAAAAAAAAAATTTTTCCTATAGTAATCAGTATGTTCAAGTGCTGATTGTGGTGATAAATGTACAACTTTATGATGATACCATGAACAACTGATTGTACACTGTGGATAAATGTATGGTATGTGAATATAACTCTATAAAATTGTAGGAATATATACATATAGGAGTAAAAGTGTTGGAGAAAACATGGTGAGAGGGATGATGCCTCACCAATATGGACTAACTACAATGTGTAAACTCAGAATTGAATCTTAGAACATAGCCTAACGTGGACACAATAATTGTAATAGTCCCTAGATTGTAAGCTCTTACAGCAGTTAACTCTATCCCTGAATTGTAAGGCCTATCTCTAAACTTTGAGATGCTGATCCCATGGCGTATAACCTGATTGGTCTCTGGAACAATGAATATCTCTGAGACACCTGAAACTCAGAGCTAGAGCTTGGCAGATATGAATGTCAGTATTAGTGCATACAGCCACTGTAAAAAAAAAAAAAAAAAAGCTGAAAAAGAGCCCAGACTTCAATTAGTGATATGAATGAAGCAGGTCTGGTTAAGACCAGGGAAAGCCAGGCCAAAGGGTAAAGGTTGAAACTGATTGTGTTTTAAAACTTCAACTTTCATATGAGACCAAGGGAATAGATATCTATTTGGTACAGGATCTAAATTTTCTAAACGGTACAACTCTACAGTCTATTTGTTCAAACACCACAATTTCATGGAACTTTGAATAGGAAGTGAGATACGGTAGGTTAGTATAGGCTGGAGTGAAATAGTGACACATCCTAGAGTAATTTGGGCAGATAATAAAAAATATATTTACAGCCTCCCCCTCCCCAGCCCTGAGGATCAGGAGGAAGGTGCGGATGTGTTGGACATCCTCAGCTGGACTGGTGTTGATGTCACAAACATTGGGACTGGCGGTTTGATGTGCTGAGCCCTCGAGCATGGGACTTGCCCTTATGAAGCTCATTACCACAAAGGAGAGTCTAAACGTGTATGTAATGGTGCCTAAGAGTCTCCCCCTGAGTACCTCTTTGTTGCTCAGATGTGGCCCTCTCTTTCTCTAACTGAGCCATCTCAACAGGTGAACTCGCTGCCCTCCCCCTTACATGGGACCCGACTCCCAGGGGTGTAAATCTCCCTGGCAACACAGAGTATGACTCCCGGGGATGAATGTGGACCCAGCATCGTGGGACTGAGAGTATCTTCTTGACCAAAAGGGGGATACAAAATGAGACGAAATAGTTTCAGCGGCTGAGAGATTCCAAATGGAGTCGAGAGGTCACTCTGGTGGACATTCTTATGCACTATATAGATAACACCTCTTAGGCTTTAATGTATTGGAATAGCTAGAAGTAAATACCTGAAACTACCAAACTCCAACCCAGCAGTCTGGACTCCTGAAGATAATTATATAATAATGTAGATTACAAGGGGTGACAGTGTGATTGTGAAGACCTTGTGGATCACACCCCCTTTATCTAGTGTATGGATGAGTGGAGGAATGGGGATAAAAACTAAAGGACAAATGGGGTGGGATGGGGGGATGATTTGGGTGTTCTTTTTTCACTTTTATTTTTTATTCTTGTTCTGGTTCTTTCTGAAGTAAGGAAAATGTTCAGAGATAGATTGTGGTGATGAACGCATAACTATGTTATCATACTGTGGACAGTGGATTGTATATCATGGATGATTGTATGGTGTGTGAATGTATTTCGATAAAACTGAATTTAATAAAAAAAAAAGATCAGTGAACGCGAAGACACAGCAAAAGAAACTATCCAAATATAATATTATAGGTATTTTCTCCAGTTACTGGATATGCCATTCCAAATTCAGAATGGGCATCTATCCCAGTCAAGACTCATCAGTATCCACCCAGAGCCATGGGTAATGGATTGTAATCCTCCCACAATCTGTGGGATACCCAAATTCCCTGGTTTGTGACCCATGGCTACTTGTAACCTCTCATGTTCTGGTGACAAGCAGAGCAATTGTTAGTCACATTTTGAGCTTCTAAGGTAATAGTGGGATACATTTTTCCTGCCTGTTGTTTCATTGCTTGAATATCTTCATGGCCACTCATTTTGTATACCCAAGAGGCCTCTTCTAAAGAGTTAACAAAGGCATCCAGCTTTTGGTTCCAGCCCTCTTAGTAATTTGAAAGGGGGTTCTTTTTATGACAAACTACATGTCCCTCTTTCAATTCACCCTTCCACATCCATAAAGATTTCCAGAATTGTGCTCCTTTTCTCTTCTAGTCATCTAAGGCTTATTTCCCGAACTATATTGGCAGTACATTGGCTACTCCCCAAGAATCAGTAAAAATCCATGCCATTGCATTATTGTTAATATCTAGTTGCTCTCCATATATAATTTTTTCCATTGAGTAGATTTATCATTTGCCCTTTTATTTAACATGCAGTTATCAACTATCACAGAGCTGCTGCTTTCCAGATGGAGTGCTGGTCCATTACACTTTGAACTACTTTTGTAAACCACACTGCTTGATTGTCATCATCTGATACCTGATCCCACAGAGGGGCCCATTTGGCTATGGGCTTAACTACCTCTTCAAGGGGACCTAATGAAGGGATCAAAAACATGAAGCTGCTTGTTCATCTATGCAGTGGGTACCACATCACATTCTCTTGACTACATCCTTTTCATTCAGTGAAGTAATTCACTTATGCAATTCAATCCTTGTTGGACTAATAATCAGAAATAAACCACAACGTGTTGGATCTTAAAATAATGCTATGTCTTTCAGTAACAGAAAGAGTTTTGACTTATATCTACTAACAATCTAACAATTTCCTTTCAAAAGGAGATTTGGATTAACTTTCAAGTTCTAAATCCCACAAGCCCACTAGGTGGCAATAACAGGCTTTTGCCAGAAGCTGCGTGTTGCAGACGTTCCAAAATCATTTGGGCTTGGGATTCCTAAGGCCCCAGAGGGCTCTATTATGGTGTTTTCAATCTCCAGGAATGCATAATCTTGCTCAAAACTCCATTCAAATTCAGCTTTTTTCTTGATAGGTATATGAACAAGGGTAGGTAATTTCTCTAGCATCCAAACAACCCGATCGATCTTTTTGCCACTTGCTTTGATTTTGGAGCTGGCAGACACTGTTTATTTTTGATTGTCTGAGGGTATATTTAGTTGCCCCTGTCCATGTGATGCCTAGGAATATTATCATTTTCTCTGTACTTTACTTGGGTTAATCAGCCATCATCTGCTGGTCATATGATTAGCAAGCACTTATATCTCAATCTTAGCTTGAGATATCAACATTATATCATAAGCTTTCTCACTGAATTAGATCTAAGTGGCATAAGCAAGAGAATTTAAACAAACTTGTGGTAACATAGTAAAGGTATATTGGAGTCTGCCCCACGTGAATGCATATTGCCTTTGATTTCCTCCCTAAATAGAGGTGGAAAATAAAACCTTAGCCAAATTGGTCACCGAGTATCACTCCTTCACTTTGTGCAATCATGAATTGCTGATACTGTATTGGGTTGATGCTATTAGAGGCATCATTTTATTCAGTCCTCTATAATGTATAGTTAATCTCCAGGATCCATTTGGTTTTCTTACAAACCATGCTGGATACCAAACAAAGAATATGCGGGCAGTTATACACCTCTATCTAACTGATCCTTAATTAAAGTTGAGATTTAATTTACCCCCCAGACATCTTACATTGCATTACATCAACCACTTCAGGGGATTTAAAAGTTTCCCAACCAAAAAGCCCAAATAAAACAGGAAGAAGTGCAGATTTGCATATTCCTCTCCCAATGGTTTGAGTAAGGGAAAAGTCATCCATTCAGACGTCACATCCATTTCTATAATACAATCTGGTAAGGGTGAGGCAGCACACACATTATCTTCATTCATAAATTCCTATTTTCAGTCATCATTTCACCTGCATACTTTCTAGAAATGCACTACCACATCATCCTAATTTAATTATATTGCTCTTTTATTTCATTGGTGGGTTTATGTATGACAGTACATTGAGCATCAATGTCCAGAAATCCCAATAAAGTTTCTTCACCACCACTATACCATTTTAGCCATAACCATGCAGATAGCTTTGGGTGTCCTGCTGGGGTTTGTGCCAAGAGTTTCTGACCCATCTGTCACTCAGAGTCATATCCTCTCCTTTATTTTGAACTGTTTTAATCCACACTGGCTCTTTATGAGATATCACTATGCAAACACTAGAATGTATAATTTAAAATTTTGACCATACCAAGTGTTGTTAATGATGTGGAGCAACTGCAACTCATACGTTGCCACTAGGACTGTAAAATAGTGCAACCACTTTGCAAAGCCAAAGTGGCAGTTTCTTTAAAAAGGAATACATCTTAAATTACATATACATATGACCAGTCATTCCAGACCTAGGTATTTACTCAAGAAAAGAGTCTTTATACTGGTGTGAGGCCATCCAGTTCTCATCTTCTCTGCTGCAGCAAATTGTGAATCCTCCTATTGAAATGTTGACATCAACTGGTGATAGAACTTTCAGCCAAAATCCCCAAATTACTATATGGAGTAGAGCTTCATACCATCCTTGTCACTGATCCATATGAGATGTGTAGTGGAAGCAAGAAATCCACTTTTATGGTTTTAAGCCACTGAGATTTTTGATGTTACTTGTTGCCACATCATAGCCTACCTGTTGAATATGGTTACCATACTGGAAGATTTTCTATCTTCTTGTAGCTTTTTTACTTTATTTCCTGAGATTTAATCTGTTTTTCCTCCTTGCTTTCTTTTGTACTCTCTCTCTCTGTTCTCTCCCTTTTGATAATCACCTCTTCCTTATACCCACCATCTCACCCTATTATGCTCTCTGTGGTTTCTCTCCATCTTTCTCTTCTTTCTATTCTCAATGCAGTCATTTCCTGTGAAATCAGAACCAGTTATGCCATCAAGTCTATTACTGAAGGCAAATGTGGAAGTGGTAGAAAATAAGGAGTTGAGTGAGAGAAACAAATAATTTCTCTCGCTTGCTATGATATATTAAGGGATAGGTTAGATTCAGTGTACCTACACAGCTATCGTTCAAAATCAATCTGTTGTTGTAAGGGTAAAAATACCTAGGTATCCAAACCACCTATGAGCTAATATTGAAGCAGTCTACCTTAGCCCAATACACTTCAGTGCAGTAGTATGTACTCTCCTTAAAATAAGAATGGATATCTAATGCTGTGGGTAAAGGGAACACAGTTATAACAAAGATATCCAGAAATACAAGGGACTAATTAAGACAAAGTTTTGTTCCTCTTTCAGAGTAAAATTCTGACATATCTAGACTGGCTGGGCAGCTTTGCTCCATGAGGTAATTCAGCAAATCAGGATTTCTCTACATTAAAGATCCATCATCCTCCTCAACCCTTTCTGGGAGAGAATTTAAGCCCCAATGCCCAATGTATTCATTTTATGTAATGAATTCATTTATTTCCTATGCACATAGAATGATCCAAGCTATATACCATCCTTGAGAGAACTGAGAAAATGGTGCCTCAAATAAATGTCTATAAGGCATTCTCTGGGAACCATTTTGAGAAAGGCTTTTCTCATGGTCAAATCTGGGTCACTGGTATGTCCATGGTCCAACCACAGGAAGGAGAATTAAAGGTAGAATGGACAAGTGATTTTCTTTTAGGCAAACAAAACCAAGTTGTACTTCTACATTCACTCAGGTATTGTCAAGTACTGGATCATGTAGCCACACTCAAGGGTGAAAGTCAGGAAACGTGGTCTCTACCTGTGTGGACAAGTACTCAGGAAGAAGGGGATAATGGATATGGGGTACAATCAACAGTCTGCCACAAGAAGACTGAGGTGGGGGGTCCTGGTTATATATTATGTGAAGTGTTCTTTTGAAAGGACCCCTCTACTGTGATGACCTCAAACCAACCCTACTCAAAACATTCATGGCTCTTTCTTCAATCCTTTCCTTTTAACTCAACATAGTAGACATGCCCTGAAAATAACATTTTTGTTCTATCACAAACCTTGTTTTATTTTTCTATTCAGGTGAGTTTAAAGATTTTATTAATGCATTTTGAAACCATAGGCTATGAGGCAGTTTCCAGGAACTTACTTAGGTGCTGTTGTAATCCATGGTATTTATCACCATCTACTATAATACATATTTTACCTGTTGAGTTGATCATTGATTGAGTCTCCTAACAAGAATACAAACTCACAGGGGCAGGGATCATGATTTTGTTGTTGTTTATTGCTGTATCCCCAATGCCTAGAACAAAGTTACAATGATTATAACTAGTCACTTTATAGTATTATCTATGTGCTTTGTAACTAGGATGTCTATGCAAGTTATATTCCAAACTGGAACAATTATGCGAGTGAAAGGGAGTCCAATTAATATCCTAACTAATGCTAGGACAGTGGGGATAATCAAGATTATCCCAGGCAAACTGAGATGCGTGATTAAACTGTGCAAAACTGTATAAGTGCTTTACGTATATTTCCTTATTTAATCTTCATTACAACACTTGGAGTGGTTACTGTTCTTATCCAGATTTTACAGACGAGATGGGTACTATTTTATAATGAGACAACTGTGACAGAGAAATATTAAGTAACTTAGTGAAGTCTACACAGCTAGTAAATTGGGAATCCAAAACTTGAATACAGGATGCTTGAGCTCACCTCAATGCTCATGTTCACTCTAATACGTGAACATGATATTTGTGGTTGAAAGAATGAGCTGGCCACATGCTTTCTGATGTCCTCTCTAGTATCAGTGACTCATTGATAGCTTTGTCCAAATGAGAGAACAACTGGGAGGAATTTGGAGCCTTATGTGAGATAGTGTATTCATATATTATCATATTCCAATGTAAGAAATCTATTCTGGGTATGGGTAAATATAAAAATAAATATAAACTAATTGAATACAATTTTATTTTACTATATAAAATATTTAGGTAATTTTTTGTATAACATTATGATACCACTGATTAGAATTCTTCTTGATTGAATATGAAGTCTATCAGATGTGATATATTTCTCAGGACAACTATACTAAATTGTCTCAGGTACAGCACTGATATGGGGAGAAATGGAATTGAGATGCAGAAAGGAACATTTATTCTCATTTTTCCAATTTTTGAGCCTAACAGAGTCCTTGCCTCAAGGCTATGAGTGATTTCTCAAAGAAAACTTCCTTCAAAACTGTTTAATCTTTGATTTTCAGCGTGTTTGTGTGCAGATCTCTCAGTGATGATAATATTAATATTTACATTCACAAAATTAGATTTGTCCTGAATCTTAAGAAAACAAGTGTGGCTCAGGAGAAAAGATAGGTCATTGATGCTTGATACCCCTGCTCACCAAGAGACCACAGATTTTAACTTTCTGTAATTTTTTCTTGAATTATATCCTCATTTTCTTTGTGGGAATACACAATGGGTAACAGTTTCAGCTGCTCTCCTCACCTAGGGTTCTAAGCAAGGGAAGTGCAATGCAAAACAAAGACATAGCTTTCTCTACAGTTCCAATAAAACTGGGGCAATGGAGTGAATTTTGGAAAGTTCATGAACTTTGGACATAGACTTTGCATTTAGGTTATGTGAGCCAACTTGGTTTTTTCTCATCAAGCCTTTCATTCTTCACCTGTAAAAATTATGAGAAAAAGACCATAAAGACCTTAGCCAAGCAATCAAGGTTAACGTCGTGAGTCACGTGAATCGCCACCACATATTCCCTGAAATAGTGCACGGGGAGAGCACATCGCTTCTGTGGCATCCTTCCCAACACTGAATAACCTCAATCCAATAATGAGAAAACATCACACAAACACAAAATGAGGGAAATTCTACAACATATCTGACCAGTGCTCTTCAAAAGTATTAGTTATGAAAGGTAAGTCCAAGGAACCAAGGAACTGCCATAGATTGGAAGAGACTTAGGAGGCCAGACAACTAAATGCAATGTACAATCCTGGATTGGATCCTGAAACAGAAAAAGGATGGAACAACAGGTGAGATCCTAATAAGTTGTGTTAGTTTCTTAATTTTGATATTCTATGCTTATGTGACATATTAAACATAAGGAGAAGCTGGGAGAAGGATATATAGGATGCTACTATTTTTGCCACCTGCTGATTATTTAGTTATATTTTATAAATGCTTACTATGAAGACTTTGGAAATTTAAAATTTTATTTTTATTTATATTATTCTGACTTCCCTTGTTTTAAAGACTCTCAATTTGTTACATCAGTGAGACTACAAGTCTATTCTGTTTGCTGTAACTTGTCAGAGTTCCTTTTTGCTTCTTTTTAACTTTCCTAATTTAATATTCTGCCTCTTGGGCCAGGCAATAATCTGAACTGTCAGAGACCTTGGTTTTGTTGACAGTCCAGAGAAGAGCACAACTTCAAAGCTCAGAATTCTTCAGAGGCTCAGGCTTAATGAAGACGTCAGTCTGTCCCTGGAGGTTTGCATGCTTTCAAACATATTTTTCACCTTCTGTCTCTGTACTAATGGCAGGCAAGTGCAGAGCCAGAGGCCACTAACTTCTCAAGGACTGTAATTACTGGTTGAGAGTGACAGGGGAGAGAATTGAAAACAGTGTTAATGAAGGAACTCAAACTATTCATCATAACAATAAAAACAATAACCCCTTTAGGAGATGCCAACTTTGGCATTTGGTCTCAATATGGTATCAGGAGACCTGTTGCTCAGCACAATCATAAAGTTGCTGGAGTTTGTTACAGAGCACCTGCTCACTATCACTGTTCCCTTGGCCACATCTGATGCTTTGCTCCGTGCCCTCAACATTAGCAGGCTCAGCCTTTGCCAGGCCCAGGGCCCTCTAGCTCCTCTGGCCACCCAGACCTCCTGGTCCATTATCACAATTAGCCCACACTGAGATATGTCTGTTTCTCGTGACTATATGACATCTATTCTACCCCAAGCAACCTCCGTAATCTCATATGAGGCACAACTTTGGTAGAAATTGACAAAGGCTCCCTTTTATATTCTCAGATATAATATTTTAGAGAGAACTTTAAAGCACGAATAAATGATTTTGATGCTAAGAAATAATTTACTCTGACTCTTGGGTCAAGGTAGAAATTTTTGATCTGTGGGCATCTAAATGTTGTCTTTAAATCCCACATAAAGATATCTCTCATCCAAGAGATTCAAGAGCTGAGTGTGTCCTAGATTTATAAAGCTTGTCTATGTCACTGATCACGTGGTAATCTACGTGCTTGTCTATAAAGTTATCTACATGCTTTGTCACTAGCATAATTATCTACCTTCTGAGAGGACACTGCATCTTCCAAAATATTTTGTCCAGTGAATATGCAATTAGATAGATCCTGATCCTGAATAATTTATAATTTAGAAATCCAATTATTTAATTTTCATTGTTGATATTATCCAGATATTCCTAATTTATATTTTGTCACTATTTTAGAAAGTAGGTCCAGATGTTTTTAGATTAATTATATAGTAAGTAATCAGACACATAGTTCTGTTGAGAGTTGCTGGCCTTTTCAAATTCTCACAAGACTGAGAACAATCTAATCAAGAAACTAGTATTTTAGATGCACAAATCTTTTACTGTTGTTCAATCCCATCATTTTAGAATAAAGAGAATAAGTGACTTTCTTAATCATGTATCTAATTTGAGGTTTAGGTATAGACAGCTGGATGTTCTTCCCCTCATAGTTCATACTTTTCATTTTTAACCCCATAGTTCTATAATGTCAGCTACTAGAGCTGGAAGTTTAGCACAACAGCCTGGAGTTCTTGAGTCTGAGTCATGGATGAAAAATTTGTTGGGCAAGCAGTAAAAACAGTGAGAAAAAGAAATTAAATTAAGAATTGAATTAAGTATGCCAAGCAACATGGATAAAGTGGTCTAACAGAGAAAGCTGTTCCCTTTCCTTCCTCAGTGGATACTGATGGGAGCCATCTGCTCAAATGCATAGAGTGGCATTCGCACAGCTCAAAGAGCAGGAAGAAGAAATTCCAGAACATGTGTCCACACTCTGGGAGTAAGCCACTGCCTCAAAACACTCCTCTGTGTAGTGTAATCTCCTGCCTCTAATGTAGTCACTGGAGTCCGTGGAGTCTGTGGGGTCAGAGTAAGAGTGTGGTTGGCCATGCAATGAAGGGGCATATTAATGTTGTTGGATTTGGGGATCTTTTTATCAGATGATGATTTATTTCAGACTAGTGTGCCACTCGATCAGGGCAGAATATTATGCAAATAATGGAAATTATTTGTTGAGATCTTTCTCCGTGCCAGGGATTCTTCAGTGCTCTATTTTTTTTTTTTTTCAGTTTTTTTTTTTTCTAATTTTTTTTTTCATTTTTATTGAGATTGTTCAGATACCATACAATTATCCAAAGATCCAAAGTGTACAATCACTTGCCCCTGGTTACCCTCATACAGCTGTGCATCCATCACACTTAATTTTTGTTCAATTTTTAGAAACTTTTCATTACTCCAGACAAGAAATAAAGTGAAAGATGAAAAAAGAAAAAAAGAAAAGGAAACTCTAATCCTTCTCTATCCCTAACCAACCCCCCTCAATTGTTGACTCGTAGTATTGGTATATTATATTTGTTACTGTTTATGAAAAAATGTTGAAATACTACTAACTGTAGTATATAGTTTGCAATAGGCATACATTTCTTCCCTATATGCCCCTCTATTATTAACTTCTAATTGTATTGTCATACATTTGTTCTGGTTCATGGAAGCAATTTCTAGTATTTGTACAGTTGATCATGGACATTGCCCACCATAGGATTCAGTTTTACACATTCCCATCTTTTGACCTCCAACTTTCCTTCTGGTGACATATATGACTCTGAGCTTCCCCTTTCCACCTCATTCACACACCATTCGGCACTGTTAGTTGTTCTCACATCTTGCTACCAACACCCCTGTTCATTTCCAAACATTTAAGTTCATCCTAGTTGAACATTCTGCTCATACTAAGCAACCACTCCCCATTCTTAAACCTCGTCCTATATCTTGGCACCTTATATTTCATGTCTATGAGTTTACATATTATAATTAGTTCCTATCAGTGAGACCCTGCCATAATAGTCCTTATGTGTCTGGCTTATTTCACTCAGTATATTGCCCTTGAGGTTTTGTCATCAACCCATTTTTTTTTTTAATATGGTTTTGTTCACTCACCATATATTCCATCCCAAGTGAATAATCGATGGTTCTCTGCATGGTCATACATTTATGTGTTCACCACCTTCACCACTATCTATATAAGGGCATCTACATTTCTTCCACAAGGCAGGAGGGAGAGTCAAAAAAGGTAGAGAGGCAAAAGAAAGAGGAAAAACATATGACTGCTAGGAAGTAGCAAAAGGAAAAATAACCTTAAATCAAAGTAGAATAAAGAATCAGACAATACCACCAATGTCAAGTGTCTAACATGCCTCCCCTATCCCCCCCTCTTATTTGCATTTACCTTGGTATATCACCTTTGTTACACTAAAGGAAGCATGATACAATGATTCTATTAGTTACAGTCTCTAGTTTATGCTGATTGCATCCCTCCCCCAATGCCTCCCCATTTTTAACACCTTGCAAGGTTGACATTTGCTTGTTCTCCCTCGTAAAAGAACATATTTGTACATTTTATCACAATTGTTGAATACTCTAGATTTCACCAAGTTACACAGTCCCAGTCTTTATCTTTCCTCCTTTTTTGTGGTGTCTCACATGCTCCCCACCTTCCTCTCTCATCCATATTCATAGTTATCTTTGTTCAGTGTACTTACATTGTTGTGCTACCATCTCCCAAAATTGTGTTCCAAACCACGCACTCCTGTCTTCTATCACTCTGTAGTGCTCCCTTTAGTATTTCCTGTAGGGCAGGTGTCTTGTTCACAAAGTCTCTCATTGTCTGTTTGTCAGAAAATATTTTGAGCTTTCCCTCATATTTGAAGGACAGCTTTGCTGGATATAGGATTCTTGGTTGGCGGTTTTCCTCTTTCAGTATCTTAAATATATCACACCACTTCCTTCTTGCCTCCATGGTTTCTGCTGAGAGATCCGCACATAGTCTTATTAAGATTCCTTTGTATGTAATGGATCGCTTTTCTCTTGCTGCTTTCAGGATTCTCTCTTTGTCTTTGACATTTGATAATCTGATTATTAAGTGTCTTGGCGTAGGCCTATTCATATCTCTTCTGTTTGGAGTATGCTGCACTTCTTGGATCTGTAATTTTATGTCTTTCAGAAGAGATGGGAAATTTTCATTAATTATTTCCTCTATTATTGCTTCTGCCCCCTTCCCCTTCTCTTCTCCTTCTGGGACACCAATGATACGTACATTATTGTACTTTGTTTCATCCTTGAGTTCCCAGAGACATTGCTCATATTTTTTCATTCTTTTCTCCATCTGCTCCTTTGCGTGTAGGCTTTCAGGTGTTTTGTTCTCCAGTTCCTGAGTGTTTTCTTCTGCCTCTTGAGATCTGCTGTTGTATGTGTCCACTGTGTCTTTCATCTCTTGTGTTGTGCCTTTCATTTCCATAGATTCTACTGGTTGTTTTTTTGAACTTTTGATTTCTGCTGTATACATGCCCAGTGCTTCCTTTACAGCCTCTATCTCTTTTGCAATATCTTCTCTAAACTTTTTGATTTGATTTAGCATTAGTTTAAATTCCTGTATCTCAGTTGAAGTGTACATTTGTTCCTTTGACTGGGCCATAACTTTGTTTTTCTTAGTGTAGGTTGTAATTTTCTGTTGTCTAGGCATGGTTTCCTTGGTTATCCAAATCAGGTTTTCCCAGACCAGAACAGGCTCAGGTCCCAGAGGGAAGAAATATTCAGTATCTGTTTTCCCTGTGGGTGTGTCTTAGAAAATTCCTCCAGCCTTTGATGCCTCAGGTCACTGTGCTTTTCTGCCCAGCAGGTGATGCCTGTTAGCCTATAATTCTTGACTGGTGTGAGGAGGTATGGCTATGTTCCCCCAGGCTCTGGGGTCTGGTTCTGAATGGAAAGGTCCCCACCCCTTTCCTCCTAGAGAAGACAGAGCCTCCAGGTGGAGGTCATTAGCATTTCAATGGTCTCTCTCTCTGCTTGTGCTGTCTCCGCCCTTCCCCGAGTCACAGCCCTGGAAACTTAAAATGACTGGGGCTTTCTCCACTGAGCTGAAAAAGAAACAGATAGTCCCCTTCAGACCCAGTCCAAGGCAACCCTCCGGCTCTCCAAGATCAGTCGTCACCCAAAGCCTCTGTTTTTTGGGGATGCGTACCTGTAGTGAGCAGTTCACACTCACTACTTAAAACCCCAGTTGGAGCTCAGCTGAGCTATATTCGCTTGCTGGGCGAGAGCTTCTCTCTGGCACCACAAGGCTTTGCAGCTCGGGCTATGGGGGAGGGGGTCTCACGACTTGGATCCGCAGGTTTTACTTACAGATTTTATGCTGTGTTCTTGGGCATTCCTCCCAATTCCGGTTGGTGTATGATGAGTGGATGGTCTCGTTTGTCCCCCCGCAGTTATTCTGGATTATTTACTAGTTGTTTCTGGTTTTTTGTAGTTGTTCCAGGGGGACTACTTAGCTTCCACTCCTCTCTATGCCACCATCTTGCCCCGCCTCTCTTTCAGTGCTCTATTGAGGGCTAGATAAGAGCCTTTTCATTTTCGTTTCTGCTTTGCAAGCACAGAGTGCCTCCTAAAATAGAGGTTTAAAAGGGAAGATATTTTCAGTCCCAGCCTCCCTTTAAATATGAATGGAGATGTGACACAGTATATCATAATTACTACTTATTGCGTGTCTGACACTGCTTTAAGTTATTTACATATGTTATGTAATTTAATCCTCACACCAACTCTCAACATAAACAATATCATTCCCATATTGCAGGTGAAAAGCTGAGACTCAGATTGGCAAGGTCGCTTGTCCAGAACACATAGGTAGTCAGGGGCAGAGCCAGAGGCAGAGCCAGAACCAGGCAGTTTAGCTCTGGAGTCCAAGCTCTTAACCAGCACAAGACTGCCTCTCAGGGAGACATGGGGAAGGTCTGCTGGTAGGAATTCTGGAAAACTGTGCTCTCCCTGCACTAAACAGAGAGATGGAAGGACAGGCTGCCATCCTTCTTTCTTCATGCTTTTGAAGACACTTGTGTGAGTGTGACCTTTGGAGTGACCACACCATCCTGCCACCATAGGGGGCAGCACTGAGGACACAGCGAGGAAGTTAGAGGAAAAAGGTGTAAAGAGGTTGGATTCCTTGAACATCAGTAAGTCACTCAACCACCCTCAGACATCTAAGACCAAGGTTGTTATATATCAATGTTAACCCCCATTTTTTTTTGTACACGTTTTCATAGCAACTTTATTTAATTTGGTCAAAAGCTGAAACAACTCAAATGTTCATCGAAAGTGGTGAAGAGATAAAAAAAATTGTAGTATATCCACCCAATGGAATAGTTCTCTGTAATAGAAAGGGAACAAACTGTTGATACATGCAACTGCATGGATGATTCTCAAAAGCATTATGCTAAGTGAAAGAGCCAGACACAAAAGGCTATATACATACATACATACTGTATGATTTCATATATATTAAATTCTGGAAAAGGCAAACTATAATGATAGGAAGCTTATTGGTGGTTGTCGGGAAACGGGTAGGTGTGGGATGCGAGGAATTGACTGCAAAAGGCCACAAAAGAACTTTTTAGGGTGATAGAACAGATCTGTATCTTGATTTTGGTGTGGTGTTGCTTACATGGCTCTATACATTTGTCAAAACTCATCAAACTGTACACTAAAAATGGGCACCTTTTTTCTTTAAATTATATCTCAATAAAGCTGATTTTTAAAAGTAGGAAAACATTAAAAGATGCTATTCTAATCAAGGTGACGTGATTTAGGAGCAAGATTACAAAGCCATCATCAAGAAACAGATTAGGTTTTCATATCAAGACATGTAGCTTGACTTGGACCCAAAGGAAGCCCCTGAGCAATCCTAGCGGCCTGGTTCTGTGTACAAAACCAGCATTTTGTCAAGAAAGACAAGGAAAGGAAGTTGCTTTTCCACTGTTTGTTCCTGAAAGAGACTCTACCAGGCAGTTCAGTTCTCTTCTTGCAATTCAGTCTGTGGAAAAAGTAAGGTGGCTATGCAACCAGTAATTTCAGCCTTTTGTTATCTGCTTAGCCTATTTCTAGCTCAATGCCAGACATCTCTAGTTTGCCAGAATTCCTATCTTGTTTAAGGAAAAGCCATTCTGATTGGAGGAGGTGTGGAGGAGGGGCAGAAAGCTCTTAACCCCTGTTTTAAAAGCCAATTTTATTTAGGTTTTGTTTCTTAGACCTAAAACAAACTAACAGATATTCATGTATTATTTCATTTAATCCTCAACCCAATCTTGTAAAAAAGGTATTTCTCCTATTCTCATTTTACAAGTAAGGAAACTGAGGCTAAGAGATTTTTTTTTAGCATGCTTAATTTACAGCTTTTGATTGGTGAAGCTAGGATTCA
This sequence comes from Choloepus didactylus, assembly GCF_015220235.1. Lineage (NCBI taxonomy): Eukaryota > Metazoa > Chordata > Mammalia > Pilosa > Megalonychidae > Choloepus > Choloepus didactylus. Next base: position 125,029,343 of record NC_051314.1, read on the forward strand.
AATGGCAGCATTATCTTAATTCTTAATTCTCTCTCAGCATTCCTTGCTGCTTGTGTCAGTGTCCTCTTTCCAAAGTTAAACAAAGTTACTTTTATTTCTCTTTGCAGTGAGAAAAAATGCAAACCATGGAGAACATTAGATTGTCTCAGTAAGAAGGTGCTAGAAAGGGTTTGTTTTAGGATTTGGTCTGTGTTTATTGATTTTTTGGAACTTAAGGAATTGGGGCTTTGCTGTATATTGAATGCAGTCAAGAAGTGGGGTAATTCTATGATTTTCTTAATGAAGGAAGGAAAACTAGTGAGAGGCTAACATTTTATTTGATAAAGGAGCAGCAGTCACTAACATTAGCCAGGATAGGAGAGGGGGCTGTTGGACAATGTTCATGCTTTAGTTGTGTGTTCATGATTTCAGAGTGGCCCTGTCAGAACTTGAGGTTCTTTGGAATTTTTTGTGCTCCACAAGAGAACAGTAAGGCATTTCTATGGGACTTTGACATAAGGACCAGTAGAAGGTGTGAACATCATTTATTTATAAAATATTGTCTGTAAGAGATATAATATAGTATGCAATGGCTTTGATAATATATTACAATTATCAAAAATGGTGGAGAAAGTGTGAGTGCATACAAATAGTATGATAAAGTTACTGATTATCCAGTAGTAAAAAGATATTAATTCAACACAGAAGCTAGGGGAGAGTTGAGAGGAAGGGAGTAAATAGAGTTAATAACATTTCAATATTGTTCATGGTAAGAAACCAATAAACATTAGCCAAAAAAGGAAAATTAAAGGTATATTTTTTAAATATTAGTGTAAAGGTAACACTGAAAACAATAATACATATCTTTTTAAAAACCAAAATCTAACAAAGAGAAAGAAAATATATCAAATATAGGGAAAGGTGTATGTGCAGGCATTCATTTTCAGCATTGTATGTAACAGCAAAATTATAAACAATCCAAATAGCTGTCCATAGAAGGCTGATTGAATAAATTGTAACACATCAAAAAATGGAGTCCTATGTATAACAATATATCCCAGAGAGTACCTCATTGCAGTCGTCAAAGTACTCCTCATTACAGTTTCTAATAAAAAGTTCTGCACTTCCTTTGATCCTTCATTGGCAGTGTTCTGAAAGTTCCAGTTATTCCAGTTACAATGAACAATCTCTTCAAGATAATCTAGGCTTTCTCTAACACATGCCTCAATATTTTTCCAATGTCTCTCCACTGCCAAGCCAAAGCCATTCTCACAGTTTTAAGTATTTGTTACTGCAGCAGCCAACTTCCTGGTATGAAAATATATAATAATTTTCTAGCGCTGCATAACAAATTACCCCAAAAGTTAGTGGCTCAAGTGTTTGTATGGATCTACTTCTGGATATTTTGTTCTGTTCCACTGATCTATACGTCTATCTCTGACAATACTACACTGTCTTAGTTAACCTACCTCTATTGTAAATCTTAAAATTGGGTAGAGTGCAATACTACTGATCAAAAGAGGGAGGGATAGGGGAATGGAATGTTTGGGTATTTGGGGTCTTCTTTTTTCTTTTATTTCTTTTTCTGGAGTAATGCAAATGTTCTAAAAATGATCATGGTGATGAAGACACAAATATGTGATGACACTGTGAGCCACTGATTATATATTTTGGATGGATTGTATGATGCATGAGTATATCTCAATAAAATTACATTAAAGCACACACACATACACAAAGTTAGTGACTCAAATCAACACTCACTGTCTCAGAGTTTCTGTGGGTCAGGAAGCCAGATGTGGCTGAGCTGGGTCTTCTGGCTCAGGGTCTCTCACAAGGCTTCATTCAAAGTTGCTGAGGTCTCCTCTGAAAGTTCAACAGGGAAACAATAAACTTCCAAGCTATACATGAAGTGGTTGGCAGGACTCACTTCCTCAAGGGCTGATGGACAGAGAGCCTCCATTACTCATTGCTGTTGGCCAGAGGCCACCCTCAGTTTCTTGTCATGTAGTCCTGCCCCTGGGCAGCTCACAGCACAGCAGCTGGCTTCATCAGTTTAGTGTGTGACGGGAGTCAGAGATGGGGTGTGAGTGAGGTGACAGTCATCATCTTCAGGGTAGTTTGCTGCACTTTTGCTCGTTCCTCTGTGTGTGAAGTTAGGTTATTAATTTGAGATCTTTCTTATTTTATTATGTGGGTATTTCCAGTTATAAATTTCCCTTGGATCACTGCCTTGCTGCATCACATAAGTTTTGATATGTTGTGTTTTCATTTTCATTTGTCTCAATATTTTCTGTTTTCCCTTGTGGTTTCTTGTTTGATACATTAGTTGTTTAAGAGTGTGTCATTTAATTTCTACATGTTTGTGAATTTTCTAGTTTTCCTTCATCATTGATTCCATTGCAATCAATGATACTTTGTATAATTATAATCTTTTTAATTTTATTTAGACTTGTATTGTGACCTAACTTATGGTCTATCTTGAGGAATGATCCATGTGCACTTGAGAAGAATGTGTATTCTGCTGATTTGGGGTGGAGTGTTCTGTATGTTTATTAGATCCTCTGGCTTTATAGTGTTTTCAGCTCCTCTGTTTCCTGATTGATCTTATGTCTAGATATTCAAACCATTATTGAAAGTGGGATGTTTTTGTCTCTTACTAATACTGTAAGATAAAAAATTAAAAAAAAAAAATAATAATAATACCGTAGGACCATCTACTTCTCCCATTCACTTCCATCAGTGTTTGGTTAATATATTTTTAGACTCTATTATTAGACACATAAATGATTATAGTTTATAATTACTATATCTTCCTAATGACTTGACCCATTTATCAATATATAATAACCTTCTTTGTCTCTTCTAACAGATTTTGACTTAAAGTCTATTTTGCCTGATATTAATGTAGAGCTTCCTTTGGTTATTATTTGCATGGAATATCTTTTTCCACAATTTCATTTTCAACATATTTGTGTATTTGACTTAAGTTGAGTCTCTTGTAAGCAACATATAGTGGCATTCCACTGTCACCACTGTTATTCAACTTATTGCTAGAAGTTCTAGCCAGAGCAATATAGCAAGACAAAGAAATAAAAGACATCCAAATTGGAAAGGAAGAAGTAAAACTGTCATTATTTTCAGATGACATGATCTTATGTTTGGAAAACCCTGAGAAATCAATGAACACCTACTTGAACTAATAAACAAATTTAGCAAAGTGGTGGATACAAGATTAATGCACAAAAATCAACAATGTTCCTATGCACTAGAAATGACCTAATAGAAGAGTCACTCAAGAAAAAGATTCCATTCTCAATAGCAACTAAAAAAATCAAGTACCTAGGAATAAACTTAACCAAAGATGTAAAAGACCTGTATGCAGAAAATTATACAACTTTACTGAAAGAAATAGAAGGGGACCTAAAGAGATGGAAAAAATATTCTGTGCTCCTGGATAGGAAGGCTAAATGTCATTAAGATGTCAATCCTACCCAAACTGATCTACAGATTCAATGTAATTCCAATCAAAATTCCAACAACCTACTTTTCAGAATTGGAAAAGCTGGTTATCAAATTTGTTTGGAAAGGAAAGATGCCTCTAATTGCTAAAAACATTCTAAAAAAGAAAAACAAAGTGGGAGGACTTACACTTCCTGACTTTGAGGCTTACTAGAAAGCCAAAGTCAAAACAGCATGGTACTGGCACAAAAATAGATATACTGATCAATGGAATCAAATTGAGAATTTGGAAATAGACCCCCAGATCCATGGTCAACTGATTTTTGATAAGGCCCCCAAATCCACTGAACTGGGACGTAACGGTCTCTTCAACAAATGGGGTTGGGAGAACTGGATCTCCATATCCAAAAGAATGAAAGAAGACCCCTACCTTACATGCTACACAAAAATTAACTCAAAGTGGATCAAAGACCCCAATATAAGAGACAGTACATAAAACTCCTAGAAGATAATATGGGAAAACATCTTCAAGACCTAGTATTATAAGGTCACTTCTTAGAACTTACACCCAAAGCACAAGCAATGATAGAAAAATATAGATAAATGGGAACTTCTCAAAATTAAAAGCTTCTGTACCTCAAAGGAATTTGTCAAAAAGGTAAAGAAGCAGTCAACTCTATGGGAAAAAGTATTTGGAAACCATGTATCTGACAAAAGACTGATATCTTGCATGTATAAGGAAATCCTACAACTGAAAGACAAAAGTACAAACAGCCCAATTATAAAATGGGCAAAAGATATGAAAAGACATGTCTCTGAAGAGGAAATACAAATGGCTAAAAAACACATGAAAAAATGTTTAGCTTCACTAGCTATTAGGTAGATGCAAATCAAGACCACAATAAGATATCATCTCACACCAATTAGAATGGCTGCCATTAAACAAACAAGAAACTACAAATGCAGGCAAGAATATGGAAAAATTGGAACTCTTATTCATTGCTGGTGGGACTGTATAATGGTACAATCACTCTGGAGAACAGTTTGGTGGCTCCTCAGAAAATTAGATATTGAGTTACCCTATGATCCAGCAATTTCACTTCTCAGCATATACACAGATCTGAAAGCAGTGACACAAACAGATATTTGCACACTGATGTTCATAGCAGCATTGTTCACAATTTCCAAGAGATGGAAACAATCCAAATGTCCTTCAACAGATAAATGGATAAACAAAATGTGGTATGTACGCACGATGGAATACTATGTGGCAATAAGAAGGAACAAGGTCGTGAAACATATGACAACGTGGATGAACCTTGAAGACATAATGCTGAGTGAAATAAGCCAGACTTAAAAGGAGAGATATTGTGTGTTACCACTAATGTGAACTCTGTGAAAAATGTAAAACAAATGTCTTCAAAAGTAGAATATAGGAAAGAACAGAAATTGCGGAACTGTAACCCATAACCATTTTTGAAATTACCTATATGACTGCTTATTGAGCTGTACATCAAGAGATGACACCTTTCTGTATGTATGTTATATTTTACAATAATGGAATTGGCTGAAGTTGTGGAACTGTGACCCATGACATTAATTGAGATTTGCTCTCTAACTACTTGTGAAATTGTAAATTGAATATTATCACTGTTATGTATATATGTTAAAGTTCACAATAAAAAACATAGAGGCATCATGTTTTCTTTTATTCCTTCTCTATCTTTTGATTGGACAGTTTCTTCCATTTACATTTAAAGTAATTACTGATAAAGCAGGACTTGCTTCTACCATTTTGCTATTTTTTGATTTGTATCTTTTTGTCCCTCATTTCCTCCTTTCCTCTGTTCGTTTTATCTAAATGTCCAGCTTTTCCCCATCACATTACACTCTTTATTACTGTGGTTTTATAATAAGCCTAGGAATCAGGTAGTACAATAATCCAAATTTATTCTTAGTTTTAAAAATTCCTTTTGCTAGTCTTTTCTTTTTGTATAAAATTTAGAATCAGCTTGTTGATTTCTGGGATTCTGACTGCTAATTTTTTGTATCTATTGACCAATCTAAACAGAACTAACATCTTAGCATGTGAAAAAATTGGGCATCCATATATAAAAACAAAAATACACCTTCTACTCATATCTCATATCTTATACAAAAATTAATTCAAAATGAATTATAGACCTATATGTAAATCCTAAAGATAAGAAAATTTCAGGGAAAAAAAACAGGAGAAATCATTTTCACCTTGGGATAAGCAAAGAATTCTTTGATATGATACTAAAAGCAGGATCTATAAAAGAAAAAAAAATAAACTAATAGACTAGACTTTATCAAAATTAAAAGCTTTTGTTCTGTGAAAGATGCTAAGAAAATGTAAAGAAAATCCAGAGATTGGGAGAAAATGTTTGCCAACTACATTTCTGACAAAGGACTGGTATTCAGAATATAAAAATAACTCTGAAAACTCACTAACAATAAATAACAAACTGATAAAAAATGTGAAATATTTGAACGATCACTTCACCAAAGAATATCTTACAGATAGAAAATTAATCCATGGATGATGCGCAACATGATTTGTCCTTAGAAAAACGCAAGTTAAAACCACAATGAGATACCACTATATAGCTATTAGAATGGCCAAAATAAAAAAAAAAAAAAATTCTAAAACCTGACAAATCCAAATTTTAGTCAGGATACAGAGTAATTAGAATTCTCATACCCTGCTTTTGGGAATCAAAGTGGTGCAGCCACTTTGGAGAACAGTGTGGCAATATTGTAAAAAGTTGAACATGCATTTTAACATAGGATTCTACAATCCCACTCCAAGTTCTTTAACCAAGAGAAATTTATATGCACACAAAAACTTGTACATGGATATTTATAGTGGCTTCATTCACAATTGCCTCATTTGGAAACAACCCAAAATTTCTTTACCTTGTGAATAAACAAAATGTGATACATCCATACAATGGAATACCAGTTAGCAATAAAAAGGAACAAACTTCTTACACACAACAAAATGGATGAAGCATAAGTTAAGAGTATCTGTTCTATATTCTACTATATGCCACTCTGAAAATGCAAAACTATGTGGATAGGAAATGGATCAGTGGTTGTCAGGCATCTAATTGCATACACACATACCAACATTATCCAGTCTCATGCTTGAGGTTGCTGTTTATTCTGTGATGGGCCATCCTGACCCGTATGGAACCACTTCCCTTGCTCTTTTAAGATTTATATGATACTTGCTGGCCCCCAAATGAATTCTTGTCCCACTTCTAGCAACTGTGGTTGACTTTACAAATTAAGTCTTCTTCCAAGGTAGAAGTTTCAATTTTTCCATGTGAAATTTGCTTCTCAAACTTTAATCACCTCTGCATGCATTAGTTCAGCCTGATGAAACTAAGCCAGAGTTACTAATAATGAAAGAAAACTTCCAAAGGGAAATAGTGTAAATATAGAAATATATTTGCTTCTTCTGCTTTATTTATTTCCCCATCCTTAATCCATGCCTAAACTCAATCATTTTCTTTGAAGTTCTGTGAACATACTCTTTCCTTTTTTTCTTCATCATATACCCTCTTGATTTATACACAATATTTTGTATTCTCATTCTTTTATCAAAAAGATAAAAGAATATTGAGATCTCCTTAACCAGAAGGCCCTAGAGCATGTTACTTTTAAAAAGCTGTTAGTGGCTAGTATAACAAAGAAGCTATAGTATTTGATTATCTGTAATTTTCCATTATGATCCTTCTTCTAAAAATATTTACTCATCATGTAAATTCTTTCTTAATTTTAAATTACTAATCAAGTAAATAACAAAGAATAACCTTAAATTTTTATTTCAGTGAGACATGAAAACTAGTTGTTGTGAAATGCCCTCAGACTCCTCACTATAAATTGTTCTGAAGTGGGACTGCCAAGGAAGATCACAGAGTAGGGAGCTCCAGGAATCAGTCCTTCCACCAAAACAACTATTCAACAGGCAAGAACTGTCTGAAACAACTATTTTGAAACTCAGGCGGCCAGAAGAACACTGTACAGCATCCAGGGAAGAGCAGGAGGAAGAGGCTGATAAATTACAGTAAAGAAGAGTAAATTGCTCTCTCCACATGGTGGTTAGCAGCACCCCTCCCCCTGTCTCACAGCAGGCTGCCTTCAGGTCCAGTCCCTGACTAGCTCACTGGTGACAGAAACAGGGGTAGGCATGACTGATCACTGACCATGGCTTTTTATTAGTGAATTTGGATCACTGAGGGGCCTGACTCTAAGAGCAGCTATTCTTTCCATCTTCCCTGGACAAAGGCAGTGGCAGCCATTCTTTCAACCCTGTCTTGGAGAGAGGATGTGTCAGTAATTGTTTCAACCCTCCCCAGACAGGGGCAGAGGTAGTGGAGATTTAAAGATGCAGTGATTCCACAGGGTTGTGGGGTTAGGTGAAGGGCTACATTTGCCACGCAGGCCAGGAAAGCTCAGCTATGGGGATTCATTGGAGAAACTCTTGGAACCATTCTTGATCTCCTCCACAGAGCACTTGGGAACCAGCATGCACCTCCTTCATGGGTCCCTGGCCCTGTTTTAGCTGCAAAACATTGACTTGGGAAAGTACTACCTGAGGTGCCTCTCCCCACAGAATTTGCCCTCCAAGCAAAAGTAGCTTGAGACAATGAATGGAGTATAAAAACTGGTAGAGGTGGACAGTCTAGGAAAAAGGTCAGCCAGCTTTAAAATACCTAGGAGAGGGAAGTCTCTGTTTTCCTCCTGAGAAACAAAGGGGACAACCAAACTCCAATAAACAGGGGTACTCCAAAACATCTAACAAGCAAAAGCCCTGGACAAGCCAGAGACCCAGAAAAACAGGGAAAACTCATGCACACAACATGTGCCTTGGGCAGACCTTCCTAATAGGAGAGCTGAAGCTCAAGAAAATCTCTTATTATCGCTAGGTGCTTACAAAATCAAGAATCAAACATCACAGGGAATAAATCCCAGAGTTAAAATTTTAAAATATAGAAATATACAGTGAGCAACAAAAGAATATAACACCAACAAAGAAACAAACAGGATGTCACTTCCAAAGGAAGAACATAAAAATACAGAAAACACCAATGAAGAAAACCAGAATGTGGACATGTGAAATTAAGCCTTTAAAAAAGTGATATTAAAAGTACTCCAGGAGATAAAGGAAAATACAGACAAGGAACTAAATGATATCAGGAAAACAATGAAAGAGCAATATGAGTCTACATAATGAGATAGAAATTTTAAAAAGGAAACAAACAGAACTACTGGAGTTAAAGACCACAATAACTGAAATGAAAAATGCCCGGGAGGGTTTCAAGAGCAGATTGGAGCTGGCAGAACTCAATGAACTTGAAGATCAGACACTTGAAATGAGTCAGGCTGAGGAGCAGAAAGGAAAAACAGCTTAAGACAACTCCGGGACACCATCAGTACAACAATATATACACTATGAGAGTCCCAGAAGTAGAAGAAAGAGAGAAAGAGGCAGATGGAATAGTCAAAAAAATAATGACATAGAACTTACCAAACTTAACAAAAGATGTGAACATGCACATCCAAGAAGACCAAAGAACAACAAACAGGATAAACATGAAGAAAAATATACCCCATCACATATTGATCACACTATTGAATGCAAATGACAAGAAGAGGGTTCTGAAACCTGCAAGAGAAAAGCAATGTGTTACATAAAAGAAGATCTTGATTAGATTGAGCATGGATTCCTCATCAGAAACCATAGAGGCAAGAAGGCAGTGGGTTGAGATACTTAAAGTGCTTAAAGAAGACAACTGTCTACCAAGAATTTTATATCCAGAAAGGCTGTCTTTCAAAAATGAGGAAGAGATTAAGATATTCTCAGACAAACAAATATTAAGGGAGTTCATCACTACTAGAGTTGCCCTACAAGCAATGCTAAAGGGAGTTATTCAGACTGAAAGGGAAGGACACTAGACAGTGGTTCAAAGCAGCATAAAGAAATAAAGACCTGTGGTAAAGGTAACCATTTGGGTAATTATAAATGCCAGTATTATGGTTTTGTATAGTTTGGTACATTACTCCACTTCTTACTTCCTACCAGTGCTAAAATGTAAATGACTAAAAAGTAATGATAAATCTATGTTTTTGGATGTACAGTGTACAAAGGTATAAATGGTACCAAGTACAAAAAAATGGAGGGGTACAGAAGGTTATAGGAAAAGTATATGTGCATGCCACTGAAGTTCATTTCATATAAAACCATAAATGATTGCTTTATATTTAGGATGTTAAATTTTAACCCCATGGTAAACATAAGGAAAATATATGAAAAATAAATCCAGATAGGAATGAAAAGATACTCAATATGGTACAACACAAAAAAGCAAATAAATTAAAAAGCTGGCAATGGAAGTGAGGGGGGAAAAGGAATAAGACTTACAAAGGCTAAATAGCAAAGTGGCAGAATAAAGTGCTGTATTATCAGTAGTGACTTTAAATGTAAGTGGATTAAACTCTCTAGTCAAAAGGCGGAGATTGGCAAAATAGATTAAAAAAAAAAAAAAAAAGCTTGACCCAACTATATGCTGTCTGCAGAAGACTCACCTTAAATTCAAATATACAAGTAGGTTGAGGGTGAAAGGATGAAAAAAATATATACCATGCAAATAGTAATCAAAAGAGAACTGGGATGGCTGTACTAATATCAGATAAAATAGACTTTAAGTCAAAAAGAGTTAAGAGGGAGAAAGATAGTCATTATATGCTAATAAAGGGGACAATTCAACAGGAAGATGTAACAATTATAAATACTGCAGCAGACCTCCAAGATATATTAAGCAAATACTGACAGATTTGACAGAAGAAATTGATGATTCTACATTAATAGTAGGAGACTTTAACACACCATTATCAATAGTGGATAGACTGTGTGGTCAGATCAATAAGAAATTATAGGACTTGAATGATACACTAACCAACTAGACCAAAGAGACATATACAGAAAACTGCACCCAACAAAAACAGAATATGCATTCTTCTTGAGAGCACATGGATCATTCTCCAGGATAGAGCATATATTAGGTGACAAAATAAGTTTCAATAAATTAAAAAAATTGGAATCATACATGGTATATTCTCCAACTACAATGGAATGAAACTAGAAATCAGTAACAGAAGGAGAAATGGAAAATTTGCAAATATGTGGAAATTAAACAGCATGCTTTTAAACAACCAATGAATTAAAGAGAAAATTAGATGTTAAATCAGGAAATATCTTGGAGTGAAAAAAAAAATACAACATACATACCAAAACTTATGGGATGCAGGGAAGGCAGTGCTGAGAGGGAAAATTATAGCTCTAAATGCTTACATAAAAAGTAAGAAAGATTTCAAAACAAAGGTCTAACCTCAAAAGTGGAAGAACAAGGAAAAGAAGAGCAAACTAAACCCAACGCAGGCAGAAGAGAAGAAATAACAAAGACCAGAGTGGAGATAAAAGAAATACAAAACAGAAAAACAATAGAATCAAGGAAACCAAAAGTTAGTTCTTTGAAAAAAATGAATAAAATTGACAAATCTTTAGCTGGACTGACAAAGGAAAAAGGAGAGAGCATACCAATAACAAAAATCAGAAATGAAGAGACTGGACGTTATTACCAACCGCCTCTGAAATTAAAGGGACTATAAGAGGATCTTAAGAACAACTGTATGCCATTAAATAAGATAACCTAGATGAAATGGACAGATTCTTAGAAACACACAACCACCCACATTGACTCAAGAAGAATTAGAAGATCTCAACAAACCAATTACTAACAAAGAGATTGAATCAGTCATCAGAAACCTCCAAACAACAAAAGCCTAGGATCAGATGATTTCATGGGGAATTCTGCCAAACATGCCAAGAAGACTTAACTCCAACTCTGCTAAAACTCTTCCAAAAAACTGGAGAAGTGGGAACACTCCCTAACTCATTCTATGAGGCCAACATCACCCCCATTCCAAAGCCAATTATAGTAAAGATACTATAAGAAAAGAAAACAACAGACCAATACTTCTTATGAATATAGATGGAAAATTCCTAAAGAAAATACTAGCAAACTGAATCCAACAACATATTAAAGGAATTATACTCCATGATCAAATGGGATTTATCCCTGGTATGCAAGCTTGTTTCAACATCAGAAAATCAATTAATGGAATGCAACACATTAGCAGAATGAAGGGCAAAAACCACATGATCATCTCAGTTGAGATGCAGAAAAGACATTTGACAAAATGGAGCACCCTTTCTTGATAAAAACACTTAGAACACTAAGAATAGAAGGAAACTTCATAAAGATGATAGAATATATGAAAAGCCCACAGCTAACAGCCTACTTAATGATGAAAGACTGAAAGCTTTCCCTCCAAGATCAGGAGCAAGACAAGGATGCCCACTGTCACCATTATTATTGAGCATTGTACTGGAAATTCTTGCCAGAGCAATTAGGCAAGAATAAGAAATAAAAGGCATCCAAATTGGAAAGGAAGATGTAAAACTTCTCTATTTGCAGATGATATGATTCTATATACAGAAAATCCTGAAAAATCAACAACAAAGCTCCTGGAGCTAATAAATTAATTCAGCAAAGTGGCTGGGCACTTGATCAACACCCCAAAATCAATAGTGTTCACATACATAAGCAATGAACAATCAGAAGAAGAAATCAAGAAAAAAAAATCCTTTCACAATAGCAACTGAAAGAATCAAAAATCTAGGAGTAAATCTAACCAAGAGTTTAAAGGACATGTACACAGAAAACTACAAAACATTGCTGACAGAAATTAAAGAAGGCCAAATAAATGGAAGGAATTCCTTGTTCATGGATTGAAAGACTAAATATTGTTAAGAAGTCAATACTAACAAAAACAATTTATAGATTCAATGCAATTCCAATAAAAATTCCAACAACCTTCTTCGCCAAAATGGAAAAGCCAATCATAAAATTTATATGGAAGGGTAACGATCCCCAAATAGCTAAAGCCAACTTGACAAAGAAGAATGAAGTTGCACCACTCACACTTTCTGATCTTAAAACTTATTACAAAGCCACAGTAATCAAAACAGCATGGTACTGGCACAGAGACATATGGACAAATGGTATAGAATTGAGAGCTCAGACATCAACCCTCACATTTTTTTGGCCAATTGATTTTTGACAAGATGGCAAAGACCACTATTGGGAAAGAATGGTCTCTTCAACTAATTGTACTAGGAAATCTGTATCTGCATTTGGAAAAAAAGAAGGACCCCCCCACCTCAAACCAAATACAAAAATTAACTCAAAATGGACAAAGACCTTAATATAAATATAAAACTTCTAGAAGAAAACATAGGGCAGTATTTTCAGGACCTTGTGTTAGGCAATGATTTCCAGACTTTATACCCAACGTACAAGTAATAAAAAAAAAAAAAAAATAGATAAATGGGACCTCATCAAAATAAAAACTTCTGTGCCTCAAAGAACCTTATCATGATAGTAAATGACAACTACACAATGGGAGAAAATATTGGAAACCACATATCTGATAAAGGGTTAATGTAAAAATATATTTTTAAAATCCTTCAACTTAACAACAAAAAGACAAACAACCCAATTAAAAAATGGGCTAAAGACATGAATAGGCATCTCTTCAAGGAAGATATACAAACATCCAGAGAGTACATGAAAAGATGCTGTTCCAGTTTGCCAATGCTGCCATTATGCAAAATACCAGAAATGGATTGGCTTTTATAAAGAGGGGTTATTAGGTTACAAATTTATAGTTCAAGGCCACATAAGTGTCCAAACTAAGATCTTGACAGGAGGATACCTTCACTGAGGAAAGAAAGGGTGATGGCGTCAGGAATATCTCTGTTAGCTGGGAAGGCATGTGGCTGGCATCTGCTAGTCCTCTGATCCTGGGTTGCATTGATTTCAGCTTCTGATTCCAGTGGCTTTCTTTCTAAACATCTGTGAGTCCTCTCTTAGCTTCTCCAGGGCAAACTGGGCTAGCATCTCAAAACATCTCTATGTGACAGCCAGTGTCTGGGCCTGTGTGGCTTTTTAAAGGACTTCAGTAAACAAATCAAGACCTACCCTGAATGGGCAGGGTCAAATCTCCAGGGAAATAGTCAATCAAAAGGTCACACCCAAATCAGAAAGATTAATAAATCTGCCCCCACAAGATTGCATTAAAGAGTATGGCTTTTGGGGTGAAAACATATCCAAACCGGCACAGATGCTCAACATCATTAGCCATCAGGGAAATGCGAGTCACAACCACAATGAGATACCATTTCACACACATTAGAATGGCTGTTATTTAAAAAGAAAAAAGGAAAATAACAAGTGTTGGAGAGGATGTGGAGAAATAGGAACACTCATTCATTGCTGGTGGGAATGTAAAATGGCACAGCTGCTATGGAAGAGTTTGTTGGTTCCTCAGAAAGCTAAGTATAGAACTACCATAAGACCCAGCCACCCCACTACTAGGTATATATCCAAAAGAATTGAAAGCAGGGACTTGAGCAGATATTTGCACACCCATGTTCATAGTGGCATTATTCACAATTACCAAAAGATGGAAACAACCCAAGTTTCCATCAACCACTGAATTGATAAATTTAATGGGGTATATACATACAATCAATGTTATTCAGCCATAAAAAGGAATGAAGTCCTAATACGTGAGACAGCATAGAATAACCTTGAAGACATCATGTTGAATGAAATAAGCCAGACACAAAAGGAGAAATATTGTATGAGCTCACTGATTTGAAACAATTAGAATAAGCAAACTCAGAAGTCAGAATCTAAAATATGGGTTACTAGGGAATGAGGTGGATATAGGGAATGGGATGTTAAAGCTTAAAATATATAGGGCTCATATTTGGAATGATGGAAATGTTATGTTAATGGATGGTGGTGATGACAGCACAACATTGTGAATGCAGTTAACATCACTGAGATATATATCTGAATATGAATAGCAGTTTGCTTCATTTTGTTAACACAGAACATGAGTCTTTCCTTTTCAACATGTTTGCCATCAAACTGGAAAAATAAAGACAAAATGATGCCAATTTCTCCTGAAAAAAAAGGAGGGGAATTGTTAGATAGTATATATGGTAACAGAGTTAATTTTTTAAGAAATCCATGGAACTACACCACACAAACAGTGATCCCTATATTAAACCATGGATTTTAAATAGTAATACAATTATGAAAATATGCTATCATCAACTGTAACAAATGTTCCATGCCAATGCAAGGTGTTGGTGAAGGGGTGGTATATGGGAATCTTGTATTCATGATTGTTCTGTAAATCCACAACTTCTCTAATAAAGAAAAAAAATATTCTAAAGCCTATTCTAATTTTTCCCTTAGAAATAAATTGACTACTCTTATAAGAAAAAAGCAGGTTTGCCAGATTTCCCAATTTTCATTTCCTAAAAAAGGAATTTTCTGGAGACATGAAATGAGGATGAACTGATTTGCTTCAATGTAAGACCACAATAAGCCTCTTAAGTATACATTCCATATTTTTTACTCATGATAAGATCAGCACTACTGTCAGGCTTACATAGCCCTCTTGTATTTCTCAGATTATGCCCCTTGAGTAGGTACACATCAATGGTGTACAGGAAGAACATAACACAAAGAGTCATGTTAACACTGTGATGGTTAGACTCATGTGTCAACTTGGCCAGGTGATGGTGCCCAATTATCTGGTCAAGCAAGCACTAACCTATCTGTTGCTTTGAGGACATTTCATGGGCTTAAATCATCAGTACGTTGATTGCATCTATGGCCGAATACATCTGCAGTTGGCTAAAGGGAGTGTCTTCTGCAATGAGAGATATTTAATCTAATCAGTTGAAGGCTTTTAAGGAGGAGGTGACAGCTTCAGCAGTCAGAGGAGAGAACTTTCATCTCTACTTCAGCCAGCCAGCCTCTCCTGGGGAATTCATAGAAGACCTTCATCAGAGTGCAAGCTTGCAGCCTGCCCAATGCATCCCAATGGACTCATGCATCCCCACAGTTGTGCGAGACACTATTATAAAACCTCATAGTATTTACAGATATTTCCTTTTGGTTCTGTTTCCCTAGAGAGCTCTGAATAATACAACCACTGAGACTGCAGCCAGAAATATCACAGACATCATCTTCTCCATGACCATGCATGGACAGGTCCCACAACACATGTGGGTTCTGCACCAGATGGGTTTTCTAGTGAGTTGTAGTTGATAATGAGGAAGGATGACCAAGAATATCACCTATAGATAACTGTTCCAGAAGGTAGACAAGATACATTGCCAATAAAGTCCTACCCAGGTTAAGTCAAAATTCATTTCCTCTTTCATCTTTGCCTGGTCTTCTTTAAAAACAATAGTGTCATTGGCCATTTCTTCATCTAAAGATTGCTTCTTAAATATCTTGGTTTGTTTATGAAGACTCTGAGAGACAAAAAAACTCAATCACAAAAAAGATGGAAGAAAAGACAAAGCCAACCACATACCAGACTCCTACAACAGACATAGTCAAGTGGTTTTCATAACACTCTGCTAGGCTGGCTTGAGAGATATTCCAATGGCACTGGAAGCTCTGGTGCAGGTGGACCTAGATGATTTGAGCTATATACACAACTGAAACATAAAGTCCTATAAGACTGAACCACAGTGTCCATTCTATGTAGAAGTTTGTGGGGTCTTTGCCTACCTTCTATATGGTAGATACCATACCCCAAATTGACATGACAGGCATTTTGGAAGCCGGGAAGACAAAAGCAATGTAGCATCATGAGGAAATAATGACTGAATTTTAGTCCATTTGTACAGTCTCCGTGTAAAAAGGAAAGGACAAATTAAATGAGAGATAAGGAAATCATATTCCAAAAGGTGGAAAATACACAAAGAAAGGTTTTGACAGAGACACCTCTTCTGGGGGAAAAGTACAAAATCCTTCTACCTGACAAAGGTGAATACAGCAAGAAAGATCATGACAAACTGAACAAGATAAAAAGAGGAAGAATATACAGTGCTATCTCATTTCAACCTTCTCTAGCTTTTATAAACTCTTTCACTGGAGATACCCTTTTTTCCTATGAAAATTATTATGGGAAAATGTGAAACTTTTAGGGAATCAGTAGTACCATAGTGTTTAGTACATAATTAGCTATGGAAAAAAGAAAGAGGACTTCAATGTATGTAATCCCTTTTTGAATTCTTCGGCAGAGTATCTTGCTCCAAAATAGCTTTCCTATACCATTTCTGAATATAATCCTCTCTTTGGGTCTATCAGTAATTCATATCTTTGTATCATGTTTCTACTGATACCATGCAGAAGAAAGAAGTAGGGAAACTATATCATTTTATGTCATGGGGGTAGAGCACATCTTCTCTACTAGCTATAAATACTTACCTTTTTACCTTTTTACAAAAACATTTGCTTAATTCCATGATGGAGAAAACACATGGTTCAAGATCATCGCAACGTCCAAAATCAGACAGAGAAAGGTGAATATTCTATTCTATTCAATAGTGTCAGTATCATTCATCAATGACATTTCATTTCTATTCCTTAGCTCTAAGCACCTCTAATTTGCTTTCTTCTTTTTGAGTAACTTCTTTTTCTTCGTGGGAAGAGGGAAATAAATAAGAAAAAATAATACTGATGAAGGAAATTTTCTCTCCCTCCCTTCCTCTGCTTGAAATTTCTTGAATTAACTGGCACACTCAAGGTTATCCTTAAAATACTGTATATATTTAACTGTCTCAAGAGTCATAATTAGTTTAAAGAAGTAATCAGAGATCACTGGCAAAAGTAATTTTCTTATTTATCTCATCATGCCATCTTCTGTTAGAATATTTTCCTGAGGAACAGAAACACAAAGTAATAGGTTGATCTAGAAAATAATTCAGCAGGATGTCCAAAATAGGTGCTTTCTATGAGGGTACTCAATGTCTTAGGTGCTAGGAGCAATTCAAAGGAATTTCAGGAGAACATCCAAGGAAATACACACATTTCATAATATTTATTATCATTCTTTTGTTTACTAAACCCTTCTTAAAATTTTCTCGGATCAGTCTCTCTTTCCCATCCCCTTTAATTTACTAACCTCTCCCCACATTTATTTATTAAGCCCTCTGCATAGCTATCTATCCTGTTTCCTCTCATCACAAACTCTCAGCGTCATTTATTCTTTTCATAATCTATGTCCAACCTGTGCCAATAAACCTACTCCAGACAACAGTACAGTTCCAACTGTCATGGAACTCCTGTAGAGATCTATCTAAATGTGTGCAAGATAAGTCTCTACCACTTTCTTCTGAAATACACCTAACTGAGATAGGCTAACTGTACTGATTAGTGTCATTTCAGGCTCTTGCCAAAGCCAAATTTTCCAAAGCTAATCTGCATTTTGAAAACTTGTTTCTGGTTAACCAATCAGGATGGATGGATCAATTTTTTTATGCTTGCCATCTATTGAGAGAATAGCTTAAATTTCTTTATTTGCATTACATCCTGTTGCTCAGTTCAAATTGTTCATTGATTCACAGATAACTTGAGCATTAAACATATTTCTGAGAATAGAAAAATGATTGACAATGTTCTTGCCTTTAATTGCAGATCTGATGTGTGTGAAGAAATGGGTTTTTTTTCTATACTTTATTGTAGCCTCTGTGATTTCTGTGACTCACTCTTCCCTCCTATAATCTTAAAAGTTAATGGCAGAACTATTGATCATTAAAATATGCTGAAAAGTTGACAGTTGCTTCAGTACTCCTTTTGTGGGGCCTGTATCACAATTCTACCTCTTCCAACATCCAATCTTGTTCTCTCAAACCCTCTCCAGCTTCCTTTAAAAGATATTTATCAGTAATAGTATTTTTCATTCCCAACTCTGTCTAATTATTTGCTTCTGGAAAACCCAACCAGCAACACTCTTCTTCAAATCTCTGGAAGCCCCAGTGTCAAGCCATAACCATAGAGAACATTGCTCTTCCTTCACCACCAGGTTCATATATACTCAAAACTCAAGTGCCCTCTAGAATTCACTGTGCTTATCCTTGTCCCAGAGCTCTCTGAAGACAAACTCTCACCTGGCAGAGAGAAGGGACAAGCTTGCATCAACTATCTCTGTGAACCCCTATTTGTACTGCCGAGAACCTCCTGAAGTGGTGATTACTGCTGCTGCTCAACTTAGGAGAGCCGAACACATCAAAATTAAAATTGGAGAAGAGACACAATGCATTCAGAGTGCAATATTCCCAGATTCCCTCTTAACTTTTTGGGTTCCTTAGAATTATTTTTCTAGTTTTTGAGTAGCACTTTTAGTATATTTTGAACTTATGTTTAATGCAATTTTATTGAGATATAGTCACATACAGATACTCATCCAAAGTGTGCAATCAGTGGTTCACAGTATCATCATATAGTTGTATGCTCATTACCACAATTAATTTTTGAACATTTTCATTACTCTAAAATAAAACTAAGAATATAAATTAAAAAGAACACCCAAAACACCCTGTACCCCTTATCCCCACCCCATTATTTATATATTTTTTGTCTTTGTTTATTACTCATCTTCCCATACATTGGCTCCAGGGAGTGTCAGTCACAAGGTTTTCACAATCACACAGTCACACAACAAAAGCTATATAGTTATACAATCATCATTGAGAATCAAGGTTACTGCATTACAGTTCAACAGTTTCAGGTATTTCCTTCTAGCTGTTTTAATACACTAGAAACAAAAAAGGAATATCTTTATAATGCATTAGAATAACCTCCAGAATGACCTCTCAACTCTATTTGAAATCTCTTAGCCACTGAAACTTTATTTTGTTACATTTCTTTTCCCCATTTGGGTCAAGATGGCATTCTCAACCCCATGATGTCAGGGCCAGGCTCATCCCCAAGGGTTATGTCCCACATTGCCAGGGAGACTTACACCCCTGGGAGTCATGTCTCACATGGGGAGAGGTCAGCAAGTCCACCGCAGAGTTGGTTTAGGAAAGAGGCCACATCTGAGCAACAAAAGAGGTTTCCTGGGGGCAACTCTTAAGCAAAATTATAAGTTGGCTTAGCTTCTCCTTTGCAGGAATATGTTTCATAAGGGCAAGCCTCTAGATTGAGGGCTTGGCCTATTAAATTGGTAGTCCTCAATGCTTGTGAGAGTATCAGGAATTCCCCTGGTGGGGAAGTTTAATATTTCCACATTTTCCCCCAGTCCCTCAAGAGGGTTTTGCAAATACTTTTTTATTCTCTGCCCAAATTACTCTGGGATGAATCAGGGCATCACACTAAGCTGCACAAACCAACAATATCTCATTCCCTATTCAAGGTTCCATGTAGTTATGGTGTTTGAAAAACTGACCATACAATTAAACTTATTTTTGAAGAAGAAACACAGGAAAAAAATGTGTCATATTGTTCAGTTCTATATGTTTCACAAACTGAACACCCCCAATCAATTGTCATCCAAATCAAGGAAAGAACATTGACACCCCAAAACCCCATTGATACAGTCTTCCAGTTACCACCCTCCATCCTCCAGGGTAACCAATATCTAGATATCTAGCAATATAAATTAGTTTTTCCTGCTTTGGAAATTTATATAAATGGAATCATAAATTATGTAATCTTTTGTGTCTGGATTTTTTGTTTTACATATTGCTTGTGACATACATCTATAATATTGTTGAGTGTAGTAGTGGGTTTTTTTTTTCTTCTCATTGACTTATAGCATTGCATTATGTGAATGTACCTCATTTATTTATTCCTTTTACTGCTGATGTTCTCCAGTGTTTGTCTATTATGAAGAGTGCTGTTATGAATATTTTGTACATGTATTTCGATGTATTAGTTACACTCTCACAAGCAGAGTATGAGAGATATATTTGTTCCACATCATCCTCAATTCTTGGTATTGTCAGGAATTTGTCATTTTAGTCATTCTGCTGAGTGTATAGTTGCATGATGGATTTAATTTGCATTTCTCTAATGATTAATGAAGATGAACAATTTTCAAATGGCTCATTGGCCATTTGAAAATCATCTTTTGAGAAGTACTTGTTAAAGACTTTGACACATTTTCTATTAAATTGTCTGTCTTTTCCTTATTGAAATGTAGGCGTTCTTTATATATTCTGAATATGAGTCCTTTGTAGAGATGTAAATTGCAAATATCTTTTCCCATTCTGAGTGATAACTTTATACTCTCTAAGAATGTCATTTGATGAACAGAAGTTCTTAATCTTAATATTGTTGAATTTTTAAAATTTCATTTCAAGTTAGTGGTTTTTGTGTCATTTAAGAAAACTACCTACTTCAAAATCATGAAGATGTCCTTGTATGTTTTCTTCTAAAGGCTTAATTGCTTTACTTTTTTCACACTTTAATTCAAGGTATAACACAGTAAAGTTCTCCTCTCTTGATGTACAGTTCCTTGAAATTTGGCAAATACATACAGTCAGGTAAACACCACCATAATTAATGTATAGAACAGTTTTACCCCACCAAAAAATTTCTCTGAGCCCTTTGTAATCATTTCCTCCCCAGTCAAGTCCTCTCTTTTCTATTCTTATACTTTTGCCTTTTTCAGAATGTCATACAAATGTATTAATAAAGTACATAGCCTTTGGAGTCTGACTGCTTTCACTTGGCATGATGTATTTGTGATCCATCCATGTTGTAACATATATATAGGTAGTTGTTCCTTTTTTGCTGAGTAATATTTCATTGTATGGTTATACTGCAATTTGTTTATCCATTACCTAGTTGAAGGATGTTTGGGTTGCTTCCAGTTCATGGTGATTACAAGTAAAACCACTATAAACAATCATGTACAGTTTTTTATGTGAACGAAAGTTTCCGTTTCACTTGGGTAAATACCTGGGAGTGAGATCTCTCACTCCTATGCTATGTTTAACTTCACAAGAAACTGAGAAATTGTCTTCCAAATTGAGGTACCATTTTGTATTTTAACAGTGTTTGAGATTTCCAATTTCTTTGCATCCTTGCCAGCATGTGACATTGGCAAATCTTTTATTTTAGCTATTCTAACAACTGTATATGAATGTCTCATTGTGTTGTCAATATACATTTCTCTAATCATGTTGAACATGATTTCACATGCTGATTTTCCATCTTTATATTTTCTTTGGGCAACTATCTGTTCTGGTCTTTTTGTCAATATTTTGTTGGTTGTTTTATTTTTATTAAGTTTTGACTGTTCCTTATGTATCATAAATACCAGTTCATTATCGCATATAAGATATGGGAATTATTTTCTCCCAGTCTGAGGATTATCTTTTCATTCTCTTAATAGTATCTTTTGAAGTGTTAAGGTTTTTAATTTTGATAAGGTCCAACTTATCAATTAGTTCTATTATTGATTATGCTTTGTTGTCATGTCTAAGAACTCTTTCTAACCCAACATGATGAAGATTTTCTCTTAAGTTTTCTTCTTGCCAGTGTTGGTGATGAGAAGTCTGATGTCAATATGAGTCTATTTCCTTTAAGTATAAACTGTTTCTTAACTCTGAAGGCTATTTCGTCCATTCTGCTCTTCAGCTACCATTTTGAGGATTTTGTTATTTCAACAAAGCATTTTCTTATTTATGATCTCTGGTTGTTTCTTCTTTATTAACATAATATACTTTAATACTTCTTTTAAAATGTTACATACACTTATTTCTATATCTTGCTTTCTTGATTGTAAGATATTTCATTTCTTGTGTTTATTGTCTCATATTATTGGTTTTCTTCATATATCTGATGCTTTTTGACCTTACACAATATTTCAAGTTGGTTTTGAACCTGATTTTAGTGTAGAAATGTAAGCAGCCTGTCAACTGTTCTTGGATTCACTCCTGCTCTTGTTTTGATGCATTCTTGGAACTACCACACATATGTTTCAACAGTGGTCTATGGGTAGTAATAAATATACATTTTAAGCATTGATTTCCTCATTTAATATCATTCCATATACTACCTCTCCCCAAGATTTATATGTAGATTTTAGATTTTAGACTTATATATATAGCTAAATTCAGGAATGTCCACCTTCTTGAATTTAGCATGCTTGTAGATTTCCTTTAAATACTTCTCCTGTTAGTCTAAATATTTTATTGAATTCACCAGCTACTTAATGGGTCACTGAGTCACCACCCACAGTTTGAACCATGCTGAAAACTTCTTTGAACTTTAATGAATTTATTAACAAAATGAGGGATTATCAATAATTAAAGAAATTATATGATAGGCTACATAACGACCATACTAGAATTTCTGTTTCTGTTTTAAAATTCTGTGATTCAAAGAATAGCTTTCATTCTATTTCTTAAAATCCCTTGTTTCAGAATTTCTGATCAATAGAAAAAAATGATATGAACCTGAGAATAACTTGCTGTTGTCCCAAACCTTCCCAAACTAACAATTTACTGCAGAGCTTCTTGGAATGTATCAGTTTAGGAACAGAGAAAAAGCACTAATGAGAATTTTGAGGACAATATTACTCAAAGACACAAGGAAATCCTCAGCTTTTTAATTCATTAACAATAATTTAGGATCAGAATCTATCCAGTTTCACGGGTCACACTACCAGCACAAATCACATTCAACTCAATGCATTTTCTCTACTGAGATACTAAGAGACATTATGCCTTTTACAGTCATGGGCACCTTATACTAAAGTAATTAGTCTACTAGACACCAGCAACAGGTCTTGATGGAATGAGGAATGGGTCTAGATGGCCACAAGGGCTCTTATAACCATTACAGTATATGAACTTAAATTTAAACTTTGAGCCAGATGATCTCTATTGAACTGTTATAGACCCTGACCAGATCTGCCATTCTCTATTTCTTTCCTGCCTTGTAATGTCATATATAACTGCTAGAGAATGTCCACAGATGGGTCATTAATACATAGTTGGAATGTGACCATGCACATTTGATGCCTGCTCACTTTTACCTGTGGATAAAATGGCAAGTTGGTCCTAATGGCATGACAAGATATTGTAGCCAAAACCCAGATGATATACTAGAGTTTTGTGGCTGGTTACATGAATTTTTTTATTAAAAATTAAATAATTAATGTGGAGAGTTTTATTATCATTATTATTAGAGAAGTTGTAGGTTTACAGAAAAATCATGCATAAAATACTGAGTTCCCATATACCACACTTTTACTAACATTTTGCATTAGTGTGGTTCATTTGTTTTAACTGATGAAAGAACATATTCATAATTGTACTATTAACTATAGCCCATGATACAATGTAGTCCATGATTCAACTTAGTCCCATCATTCATCTGAGTTGTATAGTCCTATGGATTTTTTAAAATTTGTAGTCTACTAACATATATACAAGTCCAAATTTCTCCCTTATAACCAACTTTCAAATATATATTTCAGTGCTGTTAATTCTGTCCATAAGGTTTTGCTATCATCACTATCATCCATTACCAAAACTTTTCCATCATCCCAAATAGAATCTCTGTATAATTTAAGCATTAACTCCCCATTCCAGACTCCCACCCCAGCCCCTGTTAAACTATATTGTAGTTTCTCACTCAATGGATTACTCTATTTCTTATCAGTAAGATCATACAGTATTTGTCCTTTTGAATCTGGCTTACTTTACTCAGCGTGATTCTTCAAGGTTCATCCATGTTGTCAAATACATCAGCACGTCATTCCTTTTTATGGCTAAATCATATTTTTTTGTGTATACATACCACATTTTATTTATCCATTCATCTGCTGATGGACAATGGGGTTGCTTCTTTCTTTGAGAAATTGTGAATAATGCCTCTATGAACATCAGTGTGTGAATATCTGTTTGAGTCCGCACTTTCAGCTCTTTTGGGTATAGTCAGATTGCTGCGTCATACGTAATTCTATATTTAATATTCCAAGGAACCACCAAACTGTCTTCCACAGTGGTTAATTTTATTTTCCCTCTAACAATGAATTAGTCTTCCTGTTTCTCCACATCACATCTTCTCCAATACTTGTATTTTCATTTCCTAGGCTGCTCAAGCAAATACCTCTAAATGCATTGGCTTAAACAAGGGAATTTATTCACTCCTAGTTTAAGGCTGGGAAAAAGAAAGTCCAAATCAAGGCATCAAGGCAATTCTTTCTTGCCAAAGACTGGTATTCTGGGGCTGGCTGCCAGCAGTCCTTGGTCCTTAGTTTGTCACATGGCAAGGCACATGGTGGCATCTCCTGATCTCTCCCTTCTCTTCCAGTTTTCATCAATGTCCATCCTCTTGCTTCCTGTGGCATTCTCTCTTTCTGTGTCTGAATTTCATTCTGCTTCTAAGGACTCCAGGACTAGGATTAAGACCCATCCTGACTAAGGAGGGTCACACCTTAACTGAGGTAGCCTCATCAAATGGTCCTACTTACAATGGGTTCTCACCCACAGGAATGTATTCAGTTTAAGAACATGTTTTTGTGGTGTACATACAGCTTCAAACCACCCCAATTTTCATTTTCAGTTTTTTTTTTTTAATAGTGGCCTTTCTAATGGGTGTGAAATCTATCTCAATGTGGTTTTGATTTGCATTTCCCTAACAGCTAATCCTGTTAAGCATCTTTTCATGTGCTTTTTAGCCATTTGTGTATCTTCTTTTAGAAATGTCTTTTCAATTCTTTTGCCCATTTTTAAATTGGGTTGTTTGTCTTTTTATCATTGAGTTATGGGAGCTCTTTATATATTCTGGATATTAAGCCCTTATCAGACACATGGTTTCCAAATATTTTCTAACATTCTGTGGGTTGTCTTTTCAAAGTCTTGATAATGTCCTTTATGCACAAAAGTTTTTTAATTTTGATGGGGCTTATTTTATCTATTTTTTCTTTTGTTGCTTGTGCTTTTGATGTAAAATCTAAAATTCCAATGCCTACTATAATATCCTGATGATTGACTTTTTATTTCTCTTTTTTCACATCAAATGACAGAATTCAATGGAATGGCAACATCCATGAAATTTGAGTAAAATACAAATTTTAGTGAAATTTTTATTCTTTTATATTTTTCATGTATGATGTGTACAAAGTATTTTTATTCAGATATTGATGAACAAAGAATATAATCCAAGTAAATTTTTAGAAAAAAAATACAAGTCCTCTTCTGTCTTCACTTAAAATGTATTTTTGAAAAATAAATATGAAATTTTGATGTGCAATATACATGTTTTAAAGGCACAGTGCTCAGATAGTCATCATTGTGCTTTATCTAATTTATAACTTATGTTAAGCATTTTGTATGTTTTCATTGTGTCAACAAATATTTGTTTGCCATATATTGTTACTAGATACTGCAGATGAAATGCTGAAGAAACGGAAGCAGTGTGATCTTTGTCCTCATCATCCCCCACTGTTCCACTGTTTTTAGTAATGAGAACAATTAATTTTTACACAAAACAAGAAGTTTAGAAGCAGACAATTCCAGAGTTATGCAGTGGTTCCACAGCATCAGGACACTTAACCTGAGCCTCTGTCATCTTTTTGAAATTTGCTGCCATGGTTTCAAGACAGTTGCCAAAGAAGAAGGAATGGGGAAAATAGGAAAGAAAGCAAATCCCTTTAAATTAACTATTTTCCTTCCCTCTGAAATACAGGATCAAGTGGTTTAATTGCAATGAATATCTACTTAGCTAAAGAGTCATCATTTTCAGCACAATTAATGATTTCCACCTTTTCCCCAACTACAATTTTATGAAACCTACAGATCTCATTAATAGCATCAGCATTTTCCCTCTGTTTGCTCATTTTAATGCAAGAAGGAAAGTTGATTTAAAATATTCAAATAAAGGTAAAAACAAAACTATATGACCAAAGACGGTAGTATTGATTAGAGAAAACTGGCACTAAGCAGGAGTTATAATGATGAAATACCTCAAATTCTTTGCTGATGCATAAAAGCCCACACTTGATATATGAGTGAGAGAATAATATGACTTTATATGGCATATACTACAGCTGTATGCTAGCAGAATACTTAACTGAACCTAAAGTTTGTTCAACCAAATATTAAATTAAAAAAGAAACATAATAATCTAGGAAAATAATTATTAACAGTAGGTGATGAGCAATTAAAACAGTTAAATGTGGAAATTAAGTCTAAGTAATTGCTTTATTTCATCACAAACCTTAACTTAAATGAAATAATCCTTGAAAGAGAAATGGAAAATGTAAAAAAAAAAATAATTACTGAATATAGTGTAAATAATAATAACATGATTCTAAATTATTCATCATAGACACCAAAATGAAATAGGTTGGAGAGGGAAGAGGAGGAAGTAAAATCTGCTAATTTCTCAAATTTTCAGAGTGCATGTTTTATCACTATTGATGTTGCAAAAATAGTTGTGAATACTTCCCCTAAGGAATCAGCTTTATTCTTTTTATAGTTTGACCATTGGCTCAGATTTAAATGCAATGCTTGAAATGGGTTTAAAACAAAATTGGGGGGGAGTAGTAACACTCATTATTCAGCAAAATCTCTCCCAATTCACACCATGGCCAACAACCGGAGTTACATTGTAATGCTTGTCTAATATGTTTTATAGTAAGCACTTTAGAATTAGTCATTTAACCTTAACCACATTTTATAAGGCAAGAACTACATTGAGGAACATCAATACAGGCTGAGGCCAACACACTGCTGTCTCTCTCATTGAGACACAGGTATAGGACAGTATAAGGCTGAAGACAAGGGAGTCAGGAAACAAGTTACCTTCACTGGAGAGCCAAATTTTTGTAGGTCCAGGTAGGTAAAGTAAGAAGTAAACAAGATTTATAGCATGTTGTAAAATATACTTATAAATGTTATAAAATACAGATGTTATAAAATAACAGAATTACAATCTAGTTGAGAGAGAAGGTGGGAAGAGTATAGGAGGATTTATGCATTGTCAGAAACCTAAACAAGTAAGAGAGGGCCTGGGAAAGGAACAAGGAAACCAGGAGAGAGGAAAGTTACCATGCAGCAGAAGTTGTTAAATAAAGATTTGTGAATTTCACACTAGAAATCAAAGAATATACAAACACACACATACAAGTGTTTAGACCAGACATGACCCCAAGAGCTGCAACCCAGTGAAGGATTACTTAATAGAGGGACCCTGCATAAGCTTAATATACCACCAAATTGTGATGAGCAAAATCAATTGGGAAGACATTTTTCCTATTTTAAATTAAAACTAATCAGGAGTTATAGTTGGAAAATATCTGGAATCTTGTTAGACTTCTTCACTAGGATATGAATGCTTGAAATATTATTTTTTAATTATTTATATAAAGGAGCACCATAATGTTTTCAGTGTTTGGAACACCCTGAAGGTCTTAAACTGATCATGTGCCACATTTAACTCTTGCCACTGCCTTTTTTCTATCCCCCATGTCTGTGTAAAGAGCAGTATCATTTAAATAAAATCAACCGAATATTACTCCACAGCTGGGACCTATGAGCAAAAGCTGACATGGAAAATTAATTGTCACTTAACCCAAAGTCAGAATCATCTGAATCATGTGAGCCTTCCTGAACTCTCACTAAAACCCTCATTTTAAGTGCTCTCATTCAGGAGTTGCATGTTTTTACTTCCTTTCCTGATCAGGGAGAAGTCATAGCCCTCACATTGACTGCATTTCCCCATTCCTTCCAAACTGACTTCCTCTTAATGCTGACTTTCTCTTTCTCTTGCTAACCTTAGAGACAATAGCCAGGGAAGGAGGACTGGGGAAGGAAGAAGAGTGTGGCAAGAGGTGAAAATTCAATCACTAAATTTCCTTCAAAATACACTCAGCATTTCTTCTCATGCTCCTTGAGCTGATTCCAAAAGGACTTGCCTGACAGTCCTACCAATACATTGTTCTTATATCTCCTCTTGCTTTCCTCCATGTTCTGCCTTCCTATATCTTTTTTAATCACTTCTGTCTCTGCTTTCTGAAGTGATTTGGGGAATAGTGTGAAGGGGTAGATTTTCTAAAACATTACAGATCTAAAACATTCTGCTCCCCTCGCAGATAAGAGACAAGCTGGTTGAGGGTGTCAACCTAGAAATAATAAATTAAGCTCTAAGGCAATAAAGGCATTATTTGGGGTCTTAGAATTGCAATTCAGAGAGCATAGATTCATGTAGCAGCCCACATAATGCCCCATCTTGGCATTTCCAGGCAAGGGTTTTTAAGGGAAAAGATAGACAAGTTGTTTGTGGTTGATGGATATTTGGGGTACTCTAATTGTCCATCAGGTTAGATAGTTAACTGAGTTCTTTATCTTGTGGTTTGTTTATGGTGTTTGGATATTCATAGGGTAGAATAAAATAAGACCCATATAGTTTATGAATGATGAATGCCTCCCTCTCTTTGAATCAAATAATGATTATAACCAGAATAAGAAATTTGTATCAATAAAGTTAATGAAATGTGCATCAAAATGCGCATGAAAAAATACATTTCTATTTCCTCTCTTTTTAACTCTAAAGATATTTTCTAAATGGATTTTTTAATGCACAGAAATAAAAACTATCTCCTGCAACTCTAGAGAGATTTAAAAACCCAAAAGACATAAAATAATAATGCCTAAATTTGAGTGGATCAAAGTGATATAAGAATAAATGTCAGAAATCTCTTAATTGTATACAGATTGCTCAAGGCTTTAATGATGTAAGTTGTGAAGGCCAAAGTTACCAAGAAATAAAATCTCTTTTGAATTTTATCACAAAAGTTATCAATACTAATAAAAGAAAACAGAACTGTATAGAAAATTTGTATCTACATTAAAAAAAAAAGATGATAACTGAGATACATAGCATTTCACTTTCTCAAAATCCCTTTGAAAGTAGCAAGACTTCCCGTTCAGACTCTCATCTCCTCAATAAAGTGGAATAAAGGGGAAAATGATTGGGTAGTTGTAGAAACACTATCAGATGATTTCCTTTATGCCAACCATACCCTACATGAAATCACCATGAAAACTTTCATGTCCCAAATCTTCCAAGATTTTAAGCTATAATCTTTCCACAAACACGTGATGGGGTAAAAGCAAGTTGTAGGATCATCGTTCTTCTTAGCTTCTATGCATTTGCCAATCTCAATTTCATTCTACTAATTTCAATGAGTTGGCTTTTAACAGTGGGAATGTGTTACCGTACAAGCTTACAGTTCTGAGATGGTGAAAATGTCCAAACCAAGGCATGATCAAGATAATACCCTCTTCCTGAAGACCAGCTGCCTGTGATGCTTCGATCCTCTGGCACATGGGAAGGCACATGGCACATCTGGTGGACTCTCCTTTCTCTTGTGGGTTTTAGTGCTTCCAGATTCTTGCTTCCGTGGCTTTCTCTCTCTTTGTCTGAATTTCATTCTTATAAAAGCCTCCAGTAAGAGGATTAAGACTCCTCCTGAGTGAGGAGGGTCACATCTTAAGTTAAAATCCCATTCACCAAATGATCTTACTTACAACAGATCTGAACCCACAGGAATGGATTAACTTGATGAACAGACTTTTCTGGAGTCCACACAGCTTCGACTCATCACACATGCCACAGAGAGTTACATAATCATTTTTGATAGCTGCATAGTATTCCATCAAATGGGTGCTCTCTATTTTATTGAAAACTTTTCCTGTTGTTGGATACATGTTTCTTTCAAAAATTTCCTTATACTGAATAGCTCTGCATGTTTGTTTTTGCTTATTTGCCCAGTTGTTTCCTTATGTACTATACCAGTGAGTAAATTCTTAAATATCTTGGATTTAAAGATTTAATAGTAAACACACAGGAGGACAGTCTACACTGTGTACATTTTGTACTCAGTTCTTACTATGGATATAAAAAGCAGAGGGTTTCAGCAAGTAACCAGATGTAATGTTCCTGGATTTTGAAAAACAGCTGCTTTATAAAAAGGGAAGAAGAGTATACTCCTAAAATACATCCTTTTATGAAAACACCCCTCTCTGCTGACAAAATATAAAGCCATTTTGCAAGAATGAAGATAGACCTCACATACTGCTTCTTTTTTCTTCTTTGGAGAACTCTTCCTTTTTCCTTTAGGGAATAAGAGAATATTCTGATTACCATAAATATGCTGATATCTGGAGCACTGACAATAAAGAAAACATACAAATATCTCTCTGAACCCCAAGTTTTCTTCACCCATTTGTATTGATACTTTCACTGAGATTTAAGTTTTGGTTAGAGTTCAGGTTTTTTCTTCTACCCAACTGCTTCAGTCCAAATGAAATTTTCTGTTCACTAGTATGGGGTTCTTCAAGATGGCTGCACTGTACAATTTGTTTTCTATTGCTTTGAGGATTTCTGCTTTTGGAAAGAAAAATGGGCATGTGGTCAAATGAAATATCACTGTTTCATTCCTTGTCCTTATGTATAATACATAGGGTAAGCCATTTAAATTATTTGAGCACAAGTATTCTTGTCTGCATAATGCATAAATTATTATCTATCTCACAAGGTATCTGAGAAGATTAAATGAAGCAACATGCCTGAAAATTTCCAACACATCACCTGATTAAAGAATGGGTCTTTGCAATTGTTAGTAGACAGGGTTAGTTGACTTGCACAAAAGCCTTAGTTTCCTCCCCTTTGTCTTTTATATGTCAGTATTCAGCATTTACTCTTCCTATTTGTTCATGGGAATATGTTTTCTTTCCTTGTGTGTAAGCTTTGGTATTTTAAGTGACTTTTTCTTAAATTTTTAAAGTGCTTTTTTATAGCACTTGTAGTTTAACAGAAAAATCATGCAGAATATCGTGGTGGTCTGAAACTCTATGCACCCTAGAAAAACATGTTCTTAAATATAAACCATTTCTGTGGGTGTGAACCCAGTCAGTAGTAGTAGAACCTTTTGTCAAGGTTACTTCAGTTAAGGTGTGACCCACCTCAATCAAGATGGATCTTAATCCCATTACTGGAGTCCTTTATAAGCAGAGTGAAATTCAGACAGAGAGAAAAAACCACAGGGATCAGCCAGAGCTGAAAGTCAACACAACCCAGAAGAGAAAGGAGAGGCCAGGGGAGTTCATCAAGTGCATTGCCATCTGACTGAAGAGCCAAGGACCAAAGATCACCAGCAGCCAGCCCTGGGATGCCACAGTCTTCAGGAAGAAAGCATTGCCTCATTGATGCCTTAATTTTAACTTCTCCTTGGCCTCAAACCATGAGCAAATAAATTTCATTGTTTAACCTGACCCAGTTCATGGTATTTGCCTGAGCAGCCAAAGAAACTAAAACAATATAGAGAGTTAGCATAAAGCCCCCTATTATTAATACACTACATTAGTGTGATACCTTTGTTACAATTAATGAAAATTTCTTATAATTGTACTATTCACTGTAGTCCATGGTTTACACTAGGGTTCACTGTTTGTAACTTAATATAAACCAATCATTCCTACAATTATTTTTTTAACTTTTATTCTGGTGACATACATAAAACCTAAAATTTCCCCCTTTTAACCACATATAAATATATAATCCACTGGTGTTAATTACACTCACAAGATTGTGCTACTATCAGCACCAACTGTTGTCAAAACTTTTCCCTTAAGGGGTACAAATTATGGGGTACCCCTTAAGCATCAACTCACCATTCCCTACCCTAGTCCCTGGTAAACTGTATTCTAGTTTCTAACTCAATGAATTTTCCTATTATCATTGTTTCATATCAGTGAAATCATGCAATATTTGTCCTACTGTAACTGACATTTCATTCAATGTTATGTTTTGAAGTTTCAACCATGTTACTGCATTTATCACAATTCCATTCATTTTTACAGCTGAATAATAAACTGTTGTACATATATACCGTTTTGTTTATCCATTCATCTGATGATTTACACTTGGGTTACTTCTATCTTTTGGTAATTGTGGATAATGCCACTGTGAATATTGGTGGGCAAATATCTGTTCAAGTAGCTGCTTTCAATTCTTTTGGGTATATACCTAGAAGGGGGACTACTGGGTCATATGGTAATTCTATACTGAACTTTCTGAGGAACTGCCAAACTGTTCTCCACAGTGGCTGCAACATTTTGTAATCCCACTAAAAATGTTCAAGGGTTTTTATTGCTCTATCCTACTATTTTTCAGTTGCTTTTTTCTTGATTCAGCATTTGACCTATTACTGCAAGCCTTTAATTGTATCTTGGAGCATTGAGAAATATGTTTCTGCCAATTTTTGCTGGCAGAGAAACTTTGCAGTTTCTCAAAGTTTCTGCTGGAGACGGAGCCCTGGAGCATCTCACTCCACCATCTTGGTAGAGCAAAGGCTTGGCAATTTTTCTTTTTTTTACATTTTTTAATTCAACTTTATTGAGATATATTCACATACCATGCATTCATACAAAGCTTACAGTCAATTGTTCACAGTACCATTATATAGTTGTGCATTAATCACCAAAATTACTTTTTGAACATTTTCATTACCACATCCACAAAAATAATAAGAATAAAAACTAAAGTGAAAAAGAACAATTAAAGTAAAAAAGAACACTCGGTGCCTTTTTTTTATTTTTTATTTTTTGCCCCCATTTTTCTACTCATCCATCCATACACTGGACAAAGGGGAGTGTGGTCCATATGGCTTTCCCAATCACACTGTCACCTCTCATAAGCTACATTTTTTTAAATTCAGTTTTATTGAGATATATTCACATACCATACAATCATCCATAGTGTACAATCAACTGTTCACAGCATTCATTACCCCAATCTATTTTTGAACATTTTACTTATACCAGAAAGAATCAGAATCAGAATTAAAAATAAAAATAAGAAAAGAACATCCAAATCACCCCCCCATCCCACCCTATTTTCATTTAGGTTTTGTCCCCATTTTTATACTCATCCATCCATACACCAGGTAAAGGGAGTGCGATCCACAGGGTTTTCACAATCACACTATCCCCCCTTGTAAGCTACGCTGTTATACAATCGTCTTCAAGAGTTAAGGCTACTCGGTTGGAGTCTGGTAGTTTCAGGTATTTACCTCTAGCTATTCCAATATATTAAAACCTAAAAAGTGTTATTTATATAGTGCATAGGAATGTCTACCAGAGTGACCTCCCAACTCCATTTGAAATCTCTCAGCCACTGAGGCTTTATTTCGTTTCATTTTGCTTCCCCCTTTTGGTCAAGAAGATGTTCTCAATCCCATGATGCTGGGTCTAGATTCACCCCCAGGACTCATAGCCTACATTGCCAGGGAGATTTACACCCCTGGGAGTCAGGTCTCATGTAGGGAGGAGGGCAGCGAGATCACTCGCCAAGATGGCTTAGCTGGAGAGAGAGGGCCACATCTGAGCAACAAAGAGGCATGCAGGGGAAGACTCTTAGGCACAATTATAAGCAGGTTTAGCCTCTCCTTGCAGCAAGAAGCTTCATAGGGGCCAGCCCAAGACAGAGGTCTCAGCACATCAAGCCGTCAGTCCCCAATGTTTGTGGGAACATCAGCAACAATCCAGGTGAGGAAGTCCAACACCTCTGCATTCTCCCCCAGCTCTTCAGAGGGGCCCCAAATATATATTTTTATTCTCCATCCAAATTACTTTAGGATGTGTTGCTATTTTATTCTAATCTGTACAGACCTACCATAGCTCACTTCCTATTCAAAGTTCCATGTAATTGTAGTGTTTGAACAAACTGACTGTAGAAGTTATATTGTTTTATTGTTTAGAAAATAAAGATCCTACACCAAATAAACATCTCTTCCCTTGGTCTCACATGGAAGTTGAAGTTTGAACACAATCAGTTTCAACCTTTACACTTTGGCCCAATTTGCTCTAGTCTTAACCAGATCTGCTTTAAGTGTGGGCTCTATTTCAGCTTTTTTTTTTTTTTAACAGTTGCTGTATCTGTTAATACTGATATTCATATCTGCCAAGTTCTAGCTCTGAGTTTTAGGTGTCACACAGATACCCAATGTTCCAGAGACCAATCAGGTTATACATTAAGGGATCAACATCTCAGAGTTTGAACATTGCCATTACAATTCAGGAATAGATTTGACTGCTGTAAGAGCTTACAATCCAGGGGCCATTACAATAATCATTTCCCTGTTAGGCTGTGCTCTGAGATTTAATTCTGAGTTTACACATTGTAGTTAGTCCACATCGGTGAGGCATTATAGTGTTTGCCTTTGTTTCTGGTGTGCTTCTCTCAACATGCTGTCTACAGGATCCATTCACCTTGTTGTGTGTCTCACAGCTTCACTCCTTCTTGTAGTTGCTCAATATTCCATTGTACATATCACCACAGTTCACCATTCTGTTCCTCAGTCAATGTACCCTTAGGCCACCTCCACCCATTGCAAATCATGAATATTGCCTCCATGAACACCAGTGTGCAAATGTCCGTTCATGTCTCTGCTCTCAGATCTTGCTCGGCCACTTTTTAAAAGGAATGACATAAGAGAAAAAAACAAATAGAAAACTTTTGAATAATTTCTCTATGTTAAAAATAAAAGTGATTGCAGAAGTAGAAAAATTTTTTATTATCAACCTTAACTTCATTTCTGACCACAGAGAATGCAAAAGGCAGAGAGACAGGTAGTGTGTGTTGGACAACTCCAAGGAAAACTGACTGAGCTCCTCCCTTCCCCTTGGAACTCCACAGAGAAGTTGGGGGAAGAATGCAGGACTCTCAAATCTGAACCTGTGTCAGGTGAAATCAAAGAGGAACAGCGGCTTCCAACGAACGAAGCACATCAGTTTTACCAAAAACCTCAGTTAAGGGCACCAAATGAAAAAAAAGAAAAAAAATACATGAAAGATGACAAAGCTTCCTGTTCACAAGAGTATGCACCATACAACAACAGCCCAAAACCTCGAAAGAAAATAGCAATTCCTCCATTACCATGTAAACTGCCACTGGTCAGCCTGCTTCACTGAGACATCCTGTGGGCCTGGTGCCATCAGTTAAAGCTGAGCACCAGAGGCCAGAAATTAGAAGCATGTAAGTGACTCTGTGAACATGCTTACCCAAACCAAAAGGATATTTCTATCACAGTGAAGGAGGCCAAGATCCTGACACAGTCTCAAAGAAAATCAATGGGGGATGTATTAGTTAGGGTTCTCTAGAGAAACAGGATCAATGAGAGATCTATTAATATAAGATTTATAAAAGTGACTCTCACAACTGTGGGTATGCACGAGTCCAAATTCCAAAGGGCAGTCAGCAAGCTGGCAACTCCAATGAAGATGTTCGATGAACTCAGGAAAAGAACTGGCAACTTCAATGAACTCCTTGCCAGTTCATTTCCTGAGGAGTTCATTGAACATGTTCTTCAAAGATCCCAGTTCATTTCCTGAATTCAACGAACTCCTCAGGAAATGCTTCACTGGGCAGCTGAAGAAGAAGTGAAGGTCCTCTATCTGTCTTGCTTCAAAGTCTTCAGCTGATTGATTGGATTAAATCCAGCCAACTGCATTCTCTCATTGTGGAAGACATGCCCTTCATTGACATTATCAGTCACAGCTGCAGTCAATTGACTGATGATTTAATAAACCAGCCTGTTGGTTTATTAACCAGCCACAAACGTCCTCACAGCAATGGTTAGGCCAGTGCTTGCTTGACCAGACAGCTGGGTATCATCACCTGGCCAAGTTGACACATGAACCTAACCATCACAGGGGAAATGCCTCTGGAACATTCCAAGAAAAGGAAGATGTCTTCTGAGGGCACTGACCCTCCAGAAGTGGCTCCTGCCTGAAGAGGGAGTATCTGCCCTTGAAGAATCTAGTCTTCTTGAGGGAGTGACAACTTCCACCCAGGAGGCTGTGTTGACCTTCTGGAGGAGAACTGCAGCCAGGGCCAGGAGGATGGAGCCAGGGGAATTGCCACAAGAGGCCTATGGAGTCAGGTGGTATGTGGTGCATGGAAGAAGTTTCCCTGCAAACACAGACAGTTGGGTTCACTTTGCAATTTCATGCTGGACAAGCCTGGGTCCTTGAAAGACAACGGAGAGTGAGGGCACTCTTCTTGTTACCTTCCTGCAATTTTCCACCCGCACACCTGGAGGACAATATGTGTGCCCCAAATGTGTTCAGAGGTAGAAGTTCTTAATGAAAAACCTCCAATGAAATTGCAATACCAAGAAAAGAGCACTTGCATGATTGCAATTAATTAATGGTAGAAAAGGTCCACAATTGACTCTATGATGCTACAAACCACTGAGCCCTGGATCTCACCATGCCCTCAATGTTCCTTGCTTACAGGGCACACAAACTGGTACATTGCAGATTTTACCCTCAGGCCCCAAAAGTACCCACTCTTTTGTGGGTTGGGAAATAGGAGACTTATGCTTAAAAATGGAAAAAAAAAAAAAAAAAAAAAAAACACTTTGCAAATTACTATTCATTCCAGTTTAATCAGATGAAAAAGTTCTCTATACTCCCAAATATCTATCCTCCTGATATATAACTAATTATAAAACAGCTCTTTTAAGTGGAATGTTCTTCAACTGTACATGGTGGAGTTGAGTGAAGAGATAATAGAAATTTCCTCCTGAACTGGACTTCCAGCCTCAGAATACTGAGTGCTTTGGAAACTGCTCCTTTTTAATTATAAGTTTAGTGACTTCAAACTATTGAAACTTTTAAGCTGATGGGAAAGCTGTTATTGCCCTCACCCCACCAAAAACACAATTCTTAATATACAAAACAGCATTTTTCATAGCAGTTTTTCTTTAAGCTTCTGCGATTTGGCTCTGGAATCAAAAAAAGTGTCTTGCCCCTGTCTTTATATATTGAATTAGAAATGTATATATAAAATAATTCATCATCCATTGTATTTAGTGGGTCATAGTCATTGCATGTAAATTATTGTTAATGTTCTTAGCTCAAAGAAGTATTAGGCAAAAAGCATGATTTTTTTTTGCATGATTCATTTTTAATTGTTTATGTACTAACTAAATTTATTGTCATGTGAATTTTTGGAAAAGATCTAAAGCTTTTCATTTGTCCTGTAATTTTTTTTAATTTTTATTTTTATTGAGATTGTTCACATACCATACATTTATCCACAGATCCAAAGTGTACAATCAATTGCCCCCAGTACCCTCATACAGCTGTGCATCCATCACCATAATTAATTTTTGTTCAATTTTTAGAAATTTTCATTACTCCAGACAAGAAATAAAGAAAAAAAAGTGAAAAAAAAGAAAAGGAAACTCAAATCCTCCCATACCCCTAACCACCCCCCTCCATTGTTGACTCGTAGTATTGGTATAGTACATTTGTTACTGTTTATGGAAGAATGTTGACATATTACTGACAGTAGTATATATTTTGCAATAGGTATATATTTTTTCCCTATATGACCCTCTATTATTAACTTCTAGTTGTATTGTCATGCATTTGTTCTGGTTCATGGAAGAGAGTTCTAATATTTGTACAGCTAATCAACTCATTTTTTTAAAGATGGTTTTGTTCACATGCCATATATTCCATCCTAATCAATTGATGGTTCCCTGTATAGTCACATATTTATGTGTTCACCACCCTCACCACTATCTATATAAGGGCACCTATGTCTCTTCCACAAAGCAGGAGGAAGAGTCAAAGAAGGTAGAGATGCAAAAGGAAAGAAAAAAGAAAAAAAAAAAAACAAAAAACAACCAAACAAAAAGACATGACAGCTAGGAAGCAGCAAAAGGAAAGATAAACTTAAATCAAAGTGGAGTAGAGTCAGACAACACCACCAATGTCAAGTGTCTCACACCCCTCTCCTATTCCCCCTCTTATCTGCATTTACCTTGGTATATCACCTTTGTTACATTAAAGGAAGCATGATACAATGATTCTATTAGTTACAGTCTCTAGTTTACATTGATTTCATCCCTCCCCCAATGCCTCCCCATGTTTAACACCTTGCAAGATTGACATTCGCTTGTTCTCCCTCATGAAGGAACATATTTGTACATTTTATCACAATTGTTGAACATTCTAGGTTTCACCGAGTTACACAGTCCCAGTCTTTATCTTTCCTCCTTTCTTCTGGTGTCCCACATGCTCCCAACCCTCCTCTCTCAAACATATTCATAGTTACCTTTGTTCAGTGTACTTACATTGCTGTGCTACCATCTCCCAAAACTGTGTTCCAAACCTCTCACTCCTGTCTTCTATCACTCTGTAGTGCTCCCTTTAGTATTTCCTGTAGGCTGGGTGTCTTGTTCACAAAGTCTCTCGTTGTCTGTTTGTCAGAAAATATTTTGAGCTCTCCCTCTTATTGGAGGACAGTTTTGCCAGATATAGGATTCTTGGTTGGCGTTTTTTCTCTTTCAGTATCTTAAATATATCACACCACTTCCTTCTTGCCTCCATAGTTTCTGCTCAGAGATCTGCACATAGTCTTATTAAGCTTCCTTTGTATGTGATAGATTGCTTTTCTCTTGCTGCTTTCAGAATTCTCTCTTTGTCTTTGATGTCTGATAATCTGATTATTCAGTGTCTTGGCATAGGCCTATTCAGATCTATTCTGTTTGGAGTATGCTGCACTTCTTGGATCTGTAATTTTATGTCTTTCATAAGAGACGGGAAATTTTCATTGATTATTTCCTCTATTGTTGCTTCTGCCCCTTGTCCCTTCTCTTCTCCTTCTGGGACACCAATGATATGTACATTCTTACATTTCCTTTCATCTTAAGGTCCCAGAGATGTTACTCATATTTTTCCATTCTTTTCTCTATCTGCTCCTTTGTGTGTAGGCTTTCAGATGTTTTGTTCTCCAGTTTCTGAGTTTTTTCTTCTGCCTCTTGAGATGTGCTGTTGTATGTTTCCATTGTGTCTTTCATCTCTTGTGTTGTGCCTTTCATTTCCACAGATTTTGCCAGTTGTTTTTTTGAACTTTTGATTTCTCCCTTATGTATGCCCAGTGTTTTCTTTATAGCCTGTATCTCTTTGCCATATCTTCTCTAAACTTTTTGAATTGACTTAGCATTAGTTGTTTAAATTTCTGTATCTCAGTTGAAGTGTAGGTTAGTTCCTTTGACTGGGCCATAACTTTGTTTTTCTTAGTGTAGGTTGTAGTTTTCTGTTGTCTAAGCATCTGACCTCCCAGGCCACTCCAATCAGGTTTTCCCAAATGAAGACAAGCTCAGATCACAGAAGGAGAAAACATTCAGTACCCAGTTTCCCTGAGGGTGCATCTTACTGTGCTTTTCTGCCCAGCAGGTGGCGCCTGTCAACCTGTCTCGGGCTGGGGTAGGGGGTGTGGCCTGTGGCTCTCCTCCCCCAGGCTCTGGGTTTTGGCCCTGAACAGAAGGCAGGTAGTAGAGCTGGGACCCTCCCTTTCCTCTTGGGAAGCTAGGCCCCCTAGAGAGAGGTCATTTCCATATAAATAGATTCTCTTTTTCTCTGGCTCTACCACCTCCACCCTTGTCTGTGTCAGAATGCTGCAATTTTAAAATGGCTGAGGCTTTCTTTACTGCAAAGCACTGCAAGCTGAAAACAGCTGAGGCTTTCTCCACTGAGCTGCCCAGGTTGACAGAGAGAGAAAGAGACAGAAGGTTCCCATATTCACCCATCGGTCAGAGATAACACCCGATCCTCTGGGTTCCCCGTCCTGAGACAGATATGTCCCCTGACTCTCCCAAGGTCAGTCGTCACCAAAAGCCTCTGTCTGCTTGTTGGGGATTTGCTGTCTGTATTGAGCAGTTGACATTAAAACCCCAGTTGGATCTGGGCTGAGGCATACTAGCTTGTTCAGAGAGTGCTGCTCTCTAGCACCACAAGGCTTCCGTGAGGAAGGGGCTCTCGGCTCTCAGCTCTCGGCTCTCAGCGTCGGTCTGCAGTTTTTACTTACAGATTTTATGCTGTGATCTTGGGCATTCCTCCCAATTCAGGTTGGTATATAATGAGTGGACAGTCATGTTTGTCTCCCCGCAGTTATTCCAGGTTATTTACTAATTTTTCTATCATTTATGAATTGTTCAAGGGGGAAATAACTAGTTTCCACTCCTCTCTATGCTGCCATCTTCTATGGATTTCTGTCCTATAATTTTTATGTGGCAGTTTCCCATGTTCTTTTATTATGAGTTGGGGAGGTTTATTTTTATTTTACTCCAATTAAGATATAAAAAGTAATGCAGTCAAAGAAGTGGTGGTGTTAGGAAGTTTGTAGCCATCATTTTATAGACTGATTTGGGCAAAAAGTCTCAATAAATGAAAGCTAGAGAGAAAAGTTTGTTGAGGAGCAGGATATTTTCATTCTCAACAGTGACTCTGCACAAATTGCTCATTAGCCATCAGAGGAAAAAGAACTGCAGCAGCCCAGCAAGGAGGTTAAGTGGGCTGATACGACCTGAATCCGAGTACCACCACCTAACCAGGCTGTGAGGTGGTACAATTTACTAAACTTTTCAGTGCCTAAATTTCCCCATTTGTAAAAAAGATACACAGGTAGTATCCCAGAGTGGATGTGAGGGTTAAATGAATCAAAACACAGCTGAATGATGTCTCAGTTTTTGCTTCTATACCATGTGGCTAATTTCAATACCCACTTTAGGGGGGTTTGTGAGGATAAATAGTTACTTCATGTGAAATAGTACTGTGTATGGCACATAATATGTTCTTTAAATGTTATCAGTATTACCTGGCATATCGTGAGGACTCTACAGAGGTTAATGAGATATAAAAAGAGAAAATGTATGTGTATATATAGGTGTGAAATCTCAAAGTATTAATAAATCATTAAGGATCCACTTGTATCTTCAAAAAATAATAATAAAATAAAAGTAAGTGAACAAAAGGTTCTAAGTATATAATGTTTATCACTTTTTGGGTTGAGAAGGATTTATAAAGTTGTAGAGTTAACTGTAAACCTCCAACATGATTGTAAAGTTAAAAGATGTTTTCTTAAGATGACAGTAACTTGAATGATCTTTAAAATGCAGTAGCAGAATAGCAGGACTCATTATTCTCCTTCCTCCTTTTTATCAGTTCAATTTAGCAAGTCCAGAATTCAAACTCATGTTCATAGTGATTCCATTTACTTCTCAGAAAATGGCATTGGAGGAATCAATGCATCTTTTTTTGCTTCATTATGTCCCATAGGTGCAATATATACATATGCTGAGCCTGTAGAGCTCTAATGACAGAACACCTATGTGGGGATTTTCATCTGCCCTAGCTTGCTTTTTTTCTCTCCTCACTTGTCTGGTGGTAGATTAAATTATAATAACCTCCCAGCCTTTAATTTCTAAGTCAACACAGTTGGACTTCTTAACATTCCTTACAAGACATTATTTCACTTCCTGAAAACACATTTGACTTTGCTTTCGGTCAAACTTTTTCTGTCTCTGCTTCTGGAAATTGCAAAAGCCAGTCACAACTGCAAGAAAAGTTGTCATCTATAGCATTTTGTTAGAACATTTTCACAGAGGTTCAAAATCCTTTAGTCATTGTTATTTAAAAAAAAAATTTGGTGGAATGGAAAGAATGGAAAATACCTCTTTCTTGGCAGGACTGCAGTGAAATTCCTTCTGAAATCAGCAAGAATGATGCATGTTACACAGTGACAGAGAAGTTCTGAGTGTGTGACTCAGAGAGACACTGCATCTGGCTTTTGTTCTGCTTCATTTTACCATCAGTTTACCTCCCCTTGCTGAGAAAAATGACATGACTAAGCATATAGGAACCATTTAAAATCATGATCTTGGTCCTCAGACAGGCCCTCAGTTCTTTCATCCAGCTCAGTCTCCTGCAACCTGTACTATGTCACTTATTCACATTTCACAGAGAAGAAATTATAAACCACTTCACTGGAACTGTTCTCTGAGTCATTATTGACTCAAATCCACTCTTTTCAATCCTCATCTTATTTGATATGTCAATATCATTTGACACATGGACTATTTTCCCTTTTTTAATGTTGCATTTTTGTGGCTGTATGGCTACACCTTCCAGGATTTTGTCAACATATCTGAACATTCCTTTTCTGTTGGTTTTAAAAACTTTTCTCCCCTATTCAACCATTTCATGTTGGCATTTCTTAGATGTCCATCATTATCCATGCTCTCCTAGTAGATGTCTATATCTTCAATTGCCATCCATGCTGAAGAGTCCCAAACTTACATTTCCAGTCCAGATTTCTCTCAACTTTCTTAAATTGGGTATATAATTGCTTTCCCCTTGTTTCCTCTGGTTAGCTCAGCAAGACTTCAAACACCACATGCCCAATTTTAACTCACTGCTCCTGCTCCAGTGTTCCTTACCAGATAATGATAATTTGCTCAGTCATTCAATCCATATTCCTGAATTTTCACTCACATCCTCCTCATCAATCACTAAAGTTTGCCTTTTATACTACCAGAGTATATTTTACTGATATCAACTTTTTTTGTTCTTCCTCTATACTTGGATCTCAAGTAGACATAATTGAATCAATTGGCTATGGCATATTGTCATTATTGC
Organism: Choloepus didactylus; assembly: GCF_015220235.1. Classification (NCBI taxonomy): domain Eukaryota; kingdom Metazoa; phylum Chordata; class Mammalia; order Pilosa; family Megalonychidae; genus Choloepus; species Choloepus didactylus. The sequence continues at coordinate 125,072,277 of NC_051314.1, forward strand.
TACTTGTAAGCAGCAATTTCATTTACTCATTTATTTTCCCATCCATTCATCCAGTCAATCAATAATTTATTTCTAATAATTAAACAGTGATGAAATACTACATGAACTTATCATCATTCCCATCATCCCTACTATATGTCATCTTTCACTGAACACTGCAATAGCCTCCTATCTGATATTAGCACATATACTTTTGCTAAATATTAGATAGGAGGCTATTGAAAATTCCTTTCCACTATTGAGAAAGTAATATTTGAAAGCAGAAATTTGATCACATCACTACCTGGCTTGCCATATTTCAGGATCTTCCTTATACCCTCAGAGAAAAAAATTCCTAATATGTGCCTTAAATGCCCCATGAGATCTGTCTCTGCCTTTCCCTCTGAACTCATCAAGTGCCAATATCATCTTCAGTTTCTATGTCACAACCAAACTTTTAGCTCCTTCAATGCACCAGTCTATTTCTTACATAAGGGACTTCAAACTTGCTTACCTCTGCCTGAACTGAACTTTGACTCTCCCAATGTACCTATACAATTAATTCATCTTTCAGATCTCAGTTAAAGGATGCTTCCTCCTGGATATCATACAAATCCTCTAGAACTGGTTTAAGGCAGTTAAATCTACATGCTTTGTACTTCTCTGTATTATATAGCACACATTATTAGCTTATGTTTATGCCTGTCATTTCTCCTAGACTGTATGCTCAAGGAGCTCAGGAATATTGAGTGACTTAATTCCTACCATACTCCAAGAAACTAGCACAGTGCTGGATATTTTATATTTGTTAATTAAATATAAAATACAGAGTAGACACCATATTGTATTGAGTTCAGTTGGGTTAAAGGAAAAGCAAACTGGAAATATGGACTCCTTTTTCACCCAAAAATCTTAAAAGAGAAGTCAGAATACAAGTCTATGCTGAAGAGCCTTGGGAAACTCAAATATCCAATGCTGAGGATATTGAGAACCAACATGCAATCTAAGCCATCAGGAATAAGATCAGAGTCAAGGTTTAGAGCAATGAGTTTGTAGTACAGGAGAGGTAGACAGAGCAAGAAAAATTGGGAACAATGAGGAAGGTCAGCCTGGGGCTATCCATGAAGTTAAATAGCTGCTGTGTATAAAAAATGCTGCTGTATTGGACTGACTTAAAGAGAAAGAGAAGAGCTAAGGAAAGGATGGTTTTAAGAGGGACCATACATGTGCTAGGGTTGTTTACACTGTTTCTTGGTTGAGAAAGACAATTGACAATCAATACAGGGGTAATCTAGTCCAGTGGCAGACCATGAAAATTGTAGATTATTGAAGCAAGTTCCTGGAATTTGATGCATGACAAAGACTTTGTCGTAAGTCACACACAAAGCAGAAATCCAGTTATAAGAATTGGGGAAAACAATCAGATGAAATCAAGTCAATTATTAATAAGTGACCTGCAATGAGTTATTCATTTATATAAAATATATATTATTTCATATTAGACCATCATACATACTTTGTATGTTCAATGTAAATGGCTGAGTTTGCAAATATTCCATATACTAGAATACTAAGTGGGGAAGCACATCAGTAATCTGGGATCAGGACAAGACTCAATTAATTGAGGCCAAGAGCATAAAGGAGTCAGAAGACACTATACCCTAGAGTTTTTTGAGGGAAAAATAAGATATGAGGGCTGATGACTCCCCAGAATGGCTGAGAAATAATAGTTAAAGAACTTGAGACCAAAGCAGTACTGGCACTCTGCCATGAAGATAATTAGGTGAGATGGCCATTCTCTCTAAGCTGCAACAGAAGACTGGGCAGTTAATGTAACTGCTTATTCAGTGCTTGGTAGAGCCCAAAGAAGGAAAAAGCATGAATCCGTGTTTGCTCAGCATTACAAAGGGTCTATACCCTGGTCAGATAATGAAGAGAACACAGGTTTTCTATACAGTTGCTTGGAGGAGGACTGAATAAGGAAAAGGCATTGGTTTGTTCCATAAATTTAAAATCAGACTAGACATCCATAATATATGTCTAGAGAGTCTCAATATAGCAATAAAGAAGCTTCTTTCACTATAAAAACACTAGATGACTCTGATGATGCTAACGACTCCTTTCAGAGAAGAGAGGGAATGGGAATACGGGGACAATGGCTTTACTAACAGGCCTATACTTCCAAAATCTGGTAGCACTCATCTTATTCCCCTTCCTTCTCCCACTTTTCACTCTCAAGCCCATATAAAAATGTCACAGATATCCTATCAAATTACCTGTGGATTTCCAGATCAACTCAATTTTTTTCACATCTTCAGTTTCCCCCAAACTTGGACCTGTTTGTCTTGTGACATGTTTTGTAAATCTGAAAGATGGGGCTCAAGCTAGACTCCTCCCTTTCCTTCATCCTCCACCAATAATTACTTACTGAGATATTTTCAAACAGTTTTATTGAGGTATAACTGATATACAAAGAACTTCACATATTTAAAAGGTACCCTTTTATATATATATATATGTATATATAATTTGCATATAATCTTGAAACCATCAACAAAATTAAGACAATGAATGTATCAATTAACTCCCCAAATTTCTTCGTGCTCATTTTAGTCCTTCCATTTTACCCCTCCCAACCCTTCCCTAGACAACCTCTGCTTCCAGTGACAATATATTGTTTTGCATTTTCCAGAATTCTATATAAATAGAATCATTCAATAGAAGACCATTCCCTGTTGTAGCAAATGTCTATAATTCAATTCTTTTTTAATGCTGAGTAGTATTCCATTGCAAGGATAATACCATAGTTTGTTTATCAATTCAACAGTTGAATGATATTTGAGTTTTTTCCAGTTTGTGGCTATTACAGATAAAACTGTTGTGCATATTCATGCATAAATCTTGTATGGACAGTCCCCTGGTAAATACTTAAGAGTTTGTATAATGTTTTTAAAAAGCTGCCAAACCATTTTCCAAAGTGATTGTATCACTTTACACCCATTAAGAAATATTGAAGTTCCAGTTCCCCAGCATCTTCACCCACCTTTTGTGTAGTCAGTCTTTTTAAACATTTTATTTGTTAAGTAGTAGTATCTCATTGTGGCTTTAATTTGCACTTCCTCATGGACTAAGAAGTTGAGCATATTTTCCTGTGCTTATTTGCCATTCTGTCCAGTCTTTGGTAAAGTGTCTGTTTTAGTTTCCTGGGCTGCTCAAAGCAAATACCATGAAATGGATTGGATTAAACAATGGGAATTTATTCACTCAAAGTTTTGAAGCCAGAAAAATGTCCAAATCAGGGTATCATCAAGGTGATGCTTTCTTCCCAAAGTTTGGCTGCCAGCAATCCTTGGCTACTCTGTCACATGGCAAGGCACACGGCAGCAGCTGCTGGTGTCTCCCTTCTCTTCTGGGTTTCACTGATTTCAGCTTCTGGCTCCCGTGGCTTTCTCTCTGTCTGAATTTCATTCTCTTATAAAGGACTCCAGTAAAAAGATTAAGATTCAGCCTGAATGAGTTGGGTCACACCTTAATTGAAGCACCCTCATCAAAAGGTCCAACTTACAATGGGTTCACACCCACAGGAATGGATTAAATTTAAGAACATGTTTTTTCTGGAGTATATACAGTTTCAATCAGCCACTGCGATTGTACAAATTTTGTCCAGCTTTAAAAAGTTGTTTTTATCTTGAGTTTTGAGAATCTTTATAATGATTCTGAATACAAGTTATTTATCAGATATATGATTTGCAAATATTTTCTCCCAGAGATTTATCTTATCATACTCTTTTCCCTGACTTTTGAAGAGCAAACTTGAATTTTCATGAAGTCCAATTGAAATACTTCCTCTAAGACTCGTGCTTTTGATATTTTTCTAGGAAATCTTTGCCTAACCTAAAGTCACAGAGATTTCCTCATATGTTTTCTTTTAGAAATTTTAGAGTTTAAGGTTTTAAATTTGGGTCTATGGTCCATTTTTTTCTTTATTAGAGAAGTTATGCATTTAAAGAACAACCATGAATAAAATGCAGAATTCCCATATACCACCCTATTATTAACACCTTGCATTGATGTGGAACATTTGTTACAATTGATGACAGAACGGTTTTATAATTGTACTATTAAATATAGTCCATAGTTTAGCTTAGGATTCACTGTTTGTGTAGTATGGTTCATGGATTTTTTTTAATTATTCTGTTATCATCATATACAATCTAACATCCCCCCCCCCTTTAATCACATTCAGATATATATTTCAGCTGTTAATTATGTTCACAATGTTCGCAATCACCACCATCCATTACCAAAACATTTCTATCATTCCAAATAGGAATACTTCACATTTTAAGCTTTAACATCCCATTCCCAATCCCCTAGTAACCTGTATACTTGATTCTGGCTCTATGAATTTGATATTCTAATTGTTTCAAATCACTGACATCATATGATATGTCTTTTTTTGTCTGGCTTATTTCACTCAACATGATGTCTTCAAGGTTCACCCATGTTGTCACATGTATCAGGACTTACTTCATTTTTATGGCAGAATAGTATTCCATTGTATGTATATACTACATTTTGTTTATCCATTAAGCAGTTGATGGCATTTGGTTGCTTCCAATTTCTAGTAATTGTGAATAGTGTCATTATGAACATCAGTATGGAAGTATCTGTTCAAGTCCCTACTTTCTGTTCTTTGGGATATGTACCTAGAAGTAGGGTTGCCACATCATATGGTAAATCTAAACATAGATTTCTAAGGAACCACAAAACTATCTTCCACAGTGGCTGCATGATTTTACATTGCCTCCAACAATGAATGAGTGTTCCTATTTCTCCACATCTTCTCCAACACTTGTTATTTTCCTTTTCTTTAATAGCAGCCATACTGAGTATGCAATGGTATCTCATTGTGGTTACAATTGGCATTTCCCTTATGGCTAATGATGTTGAGCATCATTTCATGTGCTCTCTGGCCATTCATATATCTTCTTTGGAGAGATATATATTCAAGTCTTTTGCCCTTTTTAAATTGGGTTATCTTTTTGTTGTTAAGTTGAAGGATTTCTTTATATATTCTGGATATTAAAACTTTACTGGTTCCAAATGTTTTCTCCCATTGTATATGTTGACATTTTACTTTCATATTAAATTCCTTTGAGGCACAAACATTTTTAATATTTATGAGGCCCCATTTCTCTATTTTTGCTTTTGTTTCTTGTGTTTTGTGTGTAAAGTCTAAGAAACTTCTTCTAGGAGTTTGATAGTTCTAGCTCTTATATCTAGGTCTTTCATCCATTTTTAGTTTATTTTTATGTAAATATGAGGAAGAGGTCCTACTTCTTTTTTGGGCAAATGGAGATCCAGTTTTCTCAGTACCATTTGTTAAAGAGCCTATTCTTTCCCAATTGAGTCTTTGACCCTTGACAAAAAACTGTTGAACATAAAGGTGATGGATAATATGTGAGCTCTCAATTCAATTCCATTAGTGCATTTGTCTGTCCTTGTACCAGTACCATGCTGTTTTGATTTATGTGGCTTTGTAATAAGTTTTGATATAAGGAAGTCCTCCAATTTCATTCTGTTTTGTCAGGGTGGCTATAGCTATTTGAGTCCCCTTACTCTTCCATATTAAATTTTATGATTGGCTTTGCTATTTCTGCAAAGAAGGTTATTGGAATTTTAATTGAGATTGTGTTGAATCTATAAATCTCTTTGGATAGGATTGACAATTTAACAAAATTTAGTCTTTCAATCCATGAATATGGAATGTTCTTCCATTTACTTAGGTCTTCTTTTATTTATTTTGCAATGTCTTATGCTTTTCTGTGTACAAGTCTTTTACATCCCCTGTTAGATTTATTCCTAGATATTTAATTCTTATAACTGCTTCTGAAAATGTAATATTTTCCTTGATTTCTTGTTCCAATTCCTCATTGCCTGTGTATAGGAACACTACTAATTTTTGGATGATGATCTTTTCTCCTGTCACTTTGCTGAATACATTCACTAGCTCTAGGAGCTCTGTTGTGGATTTTTCATGATTTTCTGTATATAGGATCATGTCATCTGCAAATAGGGAAAGTTTTACTTCCTCCTTTCCAATTTGGATACCTTTTATTTCTTTTTTGCCTATTTTCTCTATAAAGAACTTCCAGTACAGTGTTCAATAACAGTGGTGACATCGGGCATTCTTCTCTTGTGACTGATCTTAGAGGGAAACCTTTCAGTCTTTCTTCATTAAATAGGGTGTTAGTGGTGGGCTTTTCATATATGCTCTTTATCGTGTTTAAGAAGTTTCCTTCTATTCCCAGTATTCTAAATGTTTTTCTAAAGAAGAGTGCTATATTTTGTCAAATTCCTTTTCTCAATCAATTCAGATGATCATGTGGTTTTTGTTGTTGCTTTGTGGATTTTTGCATTCATTCTGTTAATGTGGTGTATCCCATTAATTGATTTTATTATGTTGAATCAAGCTTACATACAAGGGATAAAATCCCACTTGATAACATTGTATAATTATTTAATATGTAGTTGGATTCAGTTTGCTAGTAATTTTTGAGGACTTTTACATCTACATTCATGGGAGATATTGGTCTTCAATTTCTTGCTGGTTTCTTTACCTGGTTGTAGTGTGAGAGTGATGTTGGCCTCATAAAATGAGTTAGGGAGTCTTCTCTCAATTTCAATTATTTGGAAGAGTTAAGCAGAATTGGAGTTCAGTCTTCGTTAATGTTTGGTAGAATTCCCCCATGAAGCCATCTGGTCCTACACTTTTTTTGTTGTTTTGGGGATATTTTTTATTACTGATTCAGTCTCTTTAGTGGTAATTGGTTTGAGATTTTCTACTTCTTCTTAAGTCAATGTAAGTAGTTTGTAGGTTTCTAAGAATTTGTCCATTTCATCTTGCTTATCTAATCTATTAGCATATAGTTATTAATGGTATCCTCTTATAGACCTTTAAATTTCAGTGGGGTCAGTAGTAATCCCCCCTTTCATTTCTGATTTTCATTATTTGTATACTCCTTGTTTTTTCTTTGTCAGTCTATGTAAAAGTTTGTCAATTTTATTGAGCTTTTCAAAGAATCAACTTTTGGTTTTCTTTATTCTCTCTACTGTTTTTTTGTGTTTTTCTCCACTCTAATCTTTATTTCCTTCCTTCTGCTCACTTTAGGTTTACTTTGTCTTTTTTTTTTTTCTAGTCTTCTACTTTTGAGGTTAGGTCTCTGATTTGAAGTCTTTCCTTTTTTGATGAAAACATTTAGAACTATAAATTTCTCTCTCAGCACTGCATCCCATAAGTTTTAGTATGTAGTGTTTTATTTTCATTCACCTCAAGATAATTCCTAAATCCACTTCTGATATCCTCTTTAATCCACTGGTTGTTTAAGAGCAGGTTGTTCAGAGAACTTCTTTTGTTGCTCAGATGCAGCCTGTCTCACTCTAAGCCAACTTGGCAGGTGGACTTGGTGTCTTCATCTCTATTTGGGACATGACTCCAAGGGATGAGGCTGGACCCAGCATTGTAAGATTGAGAAAGACTTGTGGACAAAAAGCAGGAAGAGAAATGAAACAAAGTTTCAGTGACTGAGAGATTTCAAATGGAGTCAAGACGTCATCCTGGAGGTTATTCTTATGTATTATACAGATATTCCTTTTTAGTTTTTAGGGTATTAGAATAGCTAGAAGGAAATACCTGAAACTGTTGAACTGCTATCCAGTATCCTCCATTCTTGATGATGATTGAATAACTATATAGTTTATGTGGTGTGATCATGTGATTGTGAAAACTTTGTTGGTCAAACTCCCTTTAACCAGTATATGGGCAGATAAGTAGAAAAATGGGGACAAAAAGTAAATGAACAATAGCGGTGGGTGGTATGGGATGCTGTGGGTGTTCTTTTTTTTTATTTTGATTTTTAGGAGTAATGAAAATGTTCAAAAATTGTGCTGATGAATGCACAACTATATGATGACACTGTGAACAATTAGTTGTACAATTTGGATGCTTATACAGGATGCAAATATATCTCAATAAAATTTCATTTAAAAAGAGGCATGTTTAATTTCCACATATTTGCAAAATTGCTACATCTCCCTCTGTTTTATTTAATAATTCAATTTTATTGAGATATATTTACAAACATACAATCATCCACAGTATACAATCAGTTGTTCACAGTATCATTATATAGTTGTGTATTCATCACCACAATCAATTTTTTGAACATTTTCATTAACCCCCAAAAACATAATAATAAAAGTAAAAGTAAAAAAGAACACCCAAAATATCTTATATTCTTCCTCCCCCACTATTATTCGTTTACTTTTTTAAGTTTAATTTTGTTGAGATTGTTCACATACCATACAATTATCCAAAGATCCAAAGTGCACAATCAATTGCCCATGGTACCATCATACAGCTGTGCATCCATCATCACAATTAATTTATTTTCCAATTTTTAGAACATTTTCATTACTCCAGAATAAAATAAATACAAAAAAGAAAACTCAATTCCTCCCCTACCCCTAACAACCCCCCCTCCATTATTGGCTCACAGTATTTGTATAGTACATTTGTTACTGTTGATGAAAGAATGTTAAAATACTGTTAACTGTAGTACATAGTTTGCAACAGGTATATTTGTTTCCATATATACCCCTCTATTATGAGCTTCTAGTTATAGTGTCATACATTTGTTCTAGTTCATGAAAAAGATTTCTAATATTTGTACAGTTAATCACTGTTGTATACATCCCCATCTTTTAATCTCCAACTTTCCTTCTGGTGATGTGTGTGACTCTAAGCTTACCCTTTCCACCACATTCACACAGCATTCAACAGTGTTAGTTATTCTCACTACAATGTGCTACCATCACCTCTGTCCACTTCCAAACACTTAGGTTCAACCTAGTTGAATATTCTTCTCATAATAAGCAACTGCTCCCCAGTCTTTGGCATAGTTCTTTATCCTAGTAACTTATGTTTCAAGTCTATGTGTTTACATATTATAATTAGTTCATATCAGTGAAACCATGCAATATTTTTCCTTATGTGTCTGACTTATTTCACTTAATGTAGTGCCCTCAAGGTTTCTTCATCAATCCATTTTTTTAAAGATGCTTTTGTTCACCCACTATACTTTCCATCCTAAGTAAACAATCAGTGGTTCCCTGTATAGTTACATACTTATGTATTCATCACCATCACCACTATCTATATAAGGACACCTTCATTTCTTCCATGAAGAAGGAGGAAGAGTCAAAGAAGGTAGAGAGGCAAAAGAAAAAGAGAGAAAAAAACATGACAGCTAAAAAGCAACAAAAGCAAAGGTAGAATTAAACTAAAGTAGAATAAAAGAGTCAGACAACATCACCAATGCCAGAGTCCCATACCCATCCATTATGTCCCCCTCTTATAAGCATTTAGCTTTGGTATATCACCTTTGTTACATTAAAGGAAGCATAATACAATGTTTGTGTTAACTATAGTCTTTAGCATTTTTCCCCAATACCACCCTATTTTTAACACCTTACAAGGTGACATTCATTTGTTCTCCCTCATGTAAAAACATATTTTTACATTTTACCACAATTGTTGAGCACTCTAGGTTTCACTGTGTTATACAGTCCCAGACTTTATCTTTCCTCTTTCCTTCCAGTGTCCCACATGCTCCTAACCTTCCTCTTTCAACCATACTCACAGTCATCTTTGTTCAGTGTACTTACATTTCTGTAATACCATCACCCAAAATTGTGTTCCAAACCTCTTACTCTTGTCTTTTCCTATCTGTATGCAGTGCTCACTTTAGTATTTCCTGTAGCACAGGTATCTTGTTCACAAACTCTCTCATTGTCTGTTTGCCAGAGAATATTTTAAGCTCTCCCTCATATTTGAAGGACAGTTTTGCTGGGTATAGGATTCTTGGTTGGTGGTTTTTCTCTTTCAGTATCTTAACTATATCTCCCCACTTCCTTCTTGCCTCCATGGTTTCTACTGAGAAATCTGCACATAGTCTTATCAAGCTTCCTTTGCATGTGATGGATCATTTTTCTCTTGCTGCTTTCAGGATTCTTTCTCTGTATTTGACATTTGATAATCTGACTATTAAGTGCCTTGGTGTAGATCTATTCAGATCTATTGTTTGGGTTATACTATGCTTCTTGGATCTGTAATTTTGTCTTTCATAAGAGATGGGAAATTTTCATTGATTACTTTCTCTATTATTGCTTCTGCCCCTTTTTCCTTCTCTTCTCCTTCTGGGTCAGCAATGACACATACATTCCTGATTTTTGTTTTGTCCTTAAGTTCCTGGAGATGTTGCTCATATTTTTCCATTCTATTCCCTATCTGTTCTTTTTTGTGTAGGCTTTCAGGTTCCTTGTTCTCCAGTTCCTGGGTGTTTTCTTCTGCCTCTTGAGATCTGCTGTTGTATTTTTCCATTGTGTTTTTCATCTCTTGTGTTGTGCCTTTCATTTCCATAGATTCTGCCGCTTGTTTTTAAACTTGATTTCTACCTTATATTCTCCCAGGGTTTTCTTTATAGTCTTCATCTCTTTTGTTATATCTTCCCTGAACTCCTTGATTTGGTTTTTTACTTCATTTAGCATATTTCTTTGAAAATCTTTAATGCATTGTTTCATTAAAGTGAAACAATATCTCAACTGTATCTTGATTAAGGTGCAAGTTTATTCCTTTGACTGGGCCATATCTTCATTTTTCCTAGTATAGATTGTAGTTTTCTGTTGTCTAGGCATCTGGTTCCCTTGGTTACCCCAGTCAGATTTTCCCAGAACAGAATGGGTTCAGGTCTCAGAATGGGGTTATATTCAGGGTGTATCTTAAAAGAATGGCAGGCTTTCCTGTGAGGCCTCTAGCTGCTGTGCTTTTCCTAACTTGCCTAGCAGGTGACACCTGTCAGCCTGTCACTCCTGACTGGTGTAAGGAGGTGTGGTCCCTTCAGTGTCTGTTTTGGTTGTTTTCCCCCAGGTTCTGGGGTCTGAGTTTGAAGGGAAAGCTGGGCTCCACCTCCTTCCTCTTAGGGAAGATACACCCCCTAGGGAATTTTCAACTGCATTTGAATTGTGGTCACTCTGACTCTGTTATCTCCTCCCCTGTCTGGGTCAGAGCACTGCAAACTGAAAATGGCTTTGGCTCTCTCTTCTGAGCCCCTCAGATTGAGAAATAAAAAGGGACAGAAAGCTCCCTTTTAGAGTCAGTACATGGCCCCCCAGTTTCACTCATCAACCAGAGGTAACACCCAGTCTTCTGGGCTCCCCCTCCCAGGACAGATGAGTCTTCTGGTTCAGTCATCACTAAAGCCTCTGTCTGCTTGTTGAGGGTTTGTAGCTTGTATTCAGCAGTCCACATTTGTTAATTAAAACCCTAGTTGGAGCTCAGCTGAGCTATATTTGCTTGCTCAGAGAGTGCTGTTAATTTCTACCACAGCGAGGTCTTGCAGCTCAGTCTGCCATGGGAAGAGTGGACTCCCAGCTCAGGTCCACAGTTTTTAATTACATATTCTATGCTGCAATCTCAGACATTCCTCCAAATCCAGGCTGGTGCATGATGTGTGGACAGTCATGGTTGTCCCCCAGCAGTTATTCCAAATTATTTACTAGTTGTTCCTTGATGTTTATTAGTTGTTCTAGGGGACTAACTAAATTCCACTTCTCTCTATGCCACCATCTTGCTCCTCCTGTTCATTTATTTTTGTCCCCATTTTTCTACTCATCTGTCTATACACTGGATAAAGTGAGTATGAGCCACAAGGGTGTTGCAGTCACACTGTCACATCATATAAGCTATATGGTTATATGATTGTCTTCAAGAATCAAGGATACTGGATGGCAGTTCAACAGTTTCAGGTATTTCCTTCTAGCTATTCTAATACACTAAAAACTAAAAAAGGATATCTATACAATACATAAGAATAGCCTCCAGAATGACCTCTCAACTCCGTTTGAGATCTCTCAGTCATGGAAACTTTATTTTGTTTAATTTCTCTTTCCCATTTTGGTCAGGAAGGCTTTCTCAATCTCACAATGCCAGGCACAGTCTCATCCCCAAGGAGTCATGTCCAATGATGCCAGGGAGACTTACACCCATGTATGGGGGAGGGCAGTGAGTTCACCTACTGAGTGGGCTTAGAGAGAGACAGGCCACATCTAAGCAAGAAAAGAGTTTCTCTGGGGGTGACCCTTAGGCACCATTATAAGTAGGCTTAGCCTCTCCTTTGCAGTCACAAGCTTCATAAGGGCAAGCCCCAAGATCAAGGACTTGGCCTACCACAATGGCAGTTCCCAATGCTTGCAAGAATATCAGAAATTCCCCAGGTGAGGAAATTTAATGTTTCCACATTTTTCCCAAGGGTCTCAAGGGGACTTTGCAAACACTTTTTATGCTCTGCCCAAATTACGCTGGGATGTATCAGGGTTTCACTCTAACCTGTACAAACCAACTGTATCTCACCCCCTGTTTAAGGTTCCATGTAATTACAGTGTTTGAATAAACTGAATTTAACTGAATTAAATTATAAAATGTGCTACAGAAAGTATAGATTTTGCACCAAATAAACATCTCTTTCTTTGGTCTTGCATAGAAGATGAGAGTTAAACCCAGTCAATATCATCTCTTTCCCTTTAGTCTGGTTTACCTTAGTTCTGATCAATTCCATTTCATTCATATCTCAAATTGAAATCTGATCTCTTTTTCAGTTTTTTTTAACATTTTTTGTATGGGATAATGCTGACATTCATAGCTGCTGAACTCTGACTCTGAGTCTCAGGTGTCACACAGATATCTGAAGTTACAGGGACTGACCACACTAAACACAACAGTTCAGCATCTCAGAATTTAGAGATAACCATTACAACTTATGAATAGATGTGACTGCTGTAAGAGCGTGCAGTCGAGGAACCTTTACCATAAACATTCCCCTGATAACCTATGCTCTTAGATTCAATTCTCAGAGTTTGCACATTATAAATAGTCCATATTAGTGAGGCATTAAAATATTTGTCTTTTTGATTCTGGCTTATTTCACTCAACATACTTTCCTCAAGATCCATTCACCTAGGTGCATATCTCACATCATTTCTTCTTGCCACCACTTGGTATTCCATTGTATGTATACACTCCAGTTCACCATTCTGTTTAACAGTTTATGTACCCTTAGGCCACCTCCATCCATTGCCAATCATGAATATGGATGCCATAAACACCAATGTTCAATGTCCACTCATGTCCCTGCTCTCAGTTCTTCCAAGAATGTACCCAATAGCAGGGTTGCAGGACCATATGGCAACCCCATAATTAGCTTCCTATGGAACCACCACACTGCCCTCCAGCTGGGCTGCACCATTCTACTTCCCTACCAGCAAGGAATAGATATATCACTTTCTCCACATTTTCTCCAGCACTTGTATCCCTCTGTTTATTTTGTTAACAGTTTTATTCACACGTCATACAATCCACCCTAAGTAAACAATAATCCCAGAGTAATCATATAATTATGCATTCACCACCGCAATCTATATGAGGATATGTCTATCTCTTCCCCAAAGAAAGAGGAAAAGGAGAAAAAAATTGAACAATAAAAATACAAAGGATAGAAGAAAAATAAAAATAACATACAATGAAAAGGTCATACAACATCACTACCACCAAGAATCCCATATCACTCCCTTATACTGCCCTCTTATAGACATTTAGCTTTGGTATATTGCCTTTGTGATAATTAATGGAAGCATCTTACAATGTTACCATTAACTATAGGCTCTAGTTTGCATTGCTTATATTTTTCCCCATACCTTTCAATTTTCAACACCTTGCAATGTTGACATTCATTTGTTCTCTCTCATTTAAAAACATTCTTATATTTACATATTTAATCACCATCATTGACTACTCTAAGTTTTGCTAAGTTATACAATACCAGTCTTAATCTTCTAACTTTCCTTCTGGTGTCATACATCCCCTTAGCCTTCCTCTTTCAATCATACTTACACTCATCTTTGTTCACAGTACTTACAATATTGTGTTACACATTATTATGCTATCCATTCCATTTCTGGATCTATACAACCCATCCTGTTGAACCTTCTATACTCATCAAATGCCTGATCCCTAACTTCTTGCTATCTACTGATAACCTGTGTTCTCAACTCTTAAATTGTGCTCATCAATGTTAGTCCATAGTAGTGAGATGATACAGTGTCTGTCCTTTTGTTTCTGGCCAATTTCACTCAACATAATGTCTACTATATACCATTTTGTCTTTTGGATTTTATTTGTTATATCTTATTTTATTTTTATTTTACTACTCTCTCTCTTTTTAACCTTACTGATAGTCTTCATTTCTACACTCTTCTCCAAACCTCTTTCTCCTGTCTTTTCTCATCTGCTTGTAGTGCTCCCTTTAGTATTTCTTGTAGAGCAGGTATCTTGTTCACAAACTCTTTCAGTGTCTGTTTGTCTGAAAATATTTTAAACTCTCTCTTATTATTGAAGGACAGTTTTGTCAGATATAGAATTCTTGGTTGGTGGTTTCTCTCTTTCAGTATATTAAATATATCATACATTGCCTTCTCACCTCCATGGTTTCTACTGAGAAACCCGCATATAGTCTTATTGAGCTTTTTTGTATGTGATGGATTGCTTTTCTCTTGTTGCTTTCAGAATTCTCTTTGTCTTTGACATTTTCCCCCTTTATCTACTCATTCATCCATACACTGGACAAAGGGGAGTGTAGTCCATATGGCTTCCCCAATCACATTGTCACCCCTCATAAGCTACATTTTTATACAATCATCTTCAAGATTCAAGGGTTCTGGGTTGTAGTTTGATAGTTTCAGGTATTTACTGCTAGCTATTCCAATTCAGTAGAACCTGAAAAGGGTTATCTATATTGTGCATAAGAGTTCCCATCAGAGTGACCTCTCCTGCCACTGAAGCTTATTTCATTTCATTTCACATCCCCCTTTTGGTCAAGAAGATGTTCTCCATCCCATGATGCTTGGTCTATATTCCTCCCCAGGAGTCATATTCCATGTTGCCAGGAGATTTACACCCCTGGGTGTCAGATCTCACGTAGTGGGGAGGGCAGTGATTTCACCTGCCAAGCTGGCTTAGCTAGAGAGAGAGCCACATCTGAGCAACAGAGGCATTCAGGAAGAGACTCTTAGGCATAATTATAGGCAGGCCTAGCCTCTCCTTTGCAGCAATAGCCTTGCCAAGGGCAAGTCCTGTGGTAGAGGGCTCAATCCATCAAACCACCAGTCCCCTATGTCTGTGAGCACATTAACAACCATCAAGGTGGGGAAGCCCAACTTACCTGCATTCTCCCCCAGTTCCTCAGGGGGGCTCTGCATATTTTTCCATTGTTTTTTTTAATTAACTCTTTTTTTAAAATAACTATTAACTATATAAAAAATTTTTTTTAAACTTACAAGAAAAAAACATTTCAAACAAACCATAACAAGGGAGTAAGAAAAAGACAACTAACCTAAAATAACTCCTTTACTTCCAATGTGTTCCTACTCTACCCCAAGAAAATAACCTAATATAGCAACATCTCTGTGAATTTCTTCCTACCATACCCATCAGAAATTAACAAACCATAGTCATTCCTGGGCATTCCTAGAGCATTAAATTCACCCATGATAGCTTATCTGTTCTTATTGGGTTATCATTTCTCCTTCATTAATTGCTCTCTATCACTAGTTCCCCTACATTCTACATTATAAACCATTTATTTTACATTTTTCAAAGTTCACATTAGTGGTAGCATATATTTCTCTTTCTGTGCCTAGCTTATTTCACTCAGCATTATGTCTTCAGGGTTCATTCATGATGCCATATGTTTCACATTGTTCCTTCTTACTGCCACATAATATTCCACCATGTGTATATACCACATTTTATTTATCCACTCATCTGTTGAAGGACATTTGGGTTGTTTCCATCTCTTGGCAATTGTGAATAATGCTGCTATGAACATTGGCTTGCAGATGTCTGTTCATGTCACTGCTTTCAGATCTTCCAGTTATATACTGAGAAGTGCAATTGCTGGATCAAAGGGTAACTCTATATCTAGATTCTAAGGAACTACCAGACTGACTTCCAGAGTGGCTGAACCATTATATAGTGCCACCAACAATGAATAAGAGTTCCAATTTCTCCACATCCTCTCCAGCATTTGTAGTTTCCTGTTTGTTTAGTGGCAGGCATTATATTTGGTGTGAGATGGTATCTCATTGTGGTCTTAATTTGCATCTCTCTAATAGCTAGTGAAGCTGAACATTTTTTCACGTGTTTCTTGGCCATTTGTATTTCCTCTTCAGAGAACTGTCTTTTCATATCTTTTGCTCATTTTATAATTGGGCTGTCTGTACTATTGTCATTGAGTTGTAGGATTTCT
This sequence comes from Choloepus didactylus, assembly GCF_015220235.1. Taxonomy (NCBI): domain Eukaryota; kingdom Metazoa; phylum Chordata; class Mammalia; order Pilosa; family Megalonychidae; genus Choloepus; species Choloepus didactylus. The sequence goes on from NC_051314.1 coordinate 125,088,677, forward strand.
TTATATATGCAAGATAGCAGTCTTTTGTCAGATACATGGTTTCCAAAAATTTTTTCCCATTGAGTTGTCTGCCTCTACACCTCTTTGACAAATTCCTTTGAGGTACAGAAACTTCTAAGCTGGAGGAGTTCCCATTTATCTGTTTTTTCTTTTGTTGCTTGTGCTTTGGTTGTAAGGTCTAGGAAGTGGCCACCTAATACAAGGTTTTGAAGATGTTTCCCAACATTATCTTCTAGGAATTTTATGGCATTGTCTTTTATATTGAGGTCTTCGATCCTCTTTGGGTTAACTTTTCTGTAGGGTGTGAGATAGGAGTCCTCTTTCATTCTTTTAGATATGGATATCCAACTCTCCCAGCCTCATTAGTTGAAATGACTGTTATGTCCCAGTTCAGTGGCTTTGGGGGCCGTATCAAAGATCAGTCAGGCATAGATCTGGGGGTCTATCTCCATTTCTCAAGTCAATTCCATTGATCAATATGTCCATGTTTGTGCCAGTGGCATGCAGTTTTGACTACTGTGGCTTTATAATAAGCTTCAAAATCAGGGAGTATAAGTTCTCCCACTTCTTTTTTCTTTTTTAGAGTGTTTTTAGCAATTTGAGGCATCTTCACTTTCCAAATAAATTTGATAACTAGCTTTTCCAAGTCTGCAAAATAGGTTGTTAGAATTTTGATTGGGATTGCATTGAATCTGTAGATGAGTTTGGGTAGAATTGACATCTTAATGACATTTAGCCTTCCTATCGATGAACATGGAATATTTTTTCATCTTTTAAGGTCCCTTTCTATTTCTTTTAGCAGAGTTGTGTAGCTTTCTTTGTATAAGTCTTTTACATCTTTGGTTAGGATTATTCCCAGGTACTTGATTTGTTTAGTTGCTATTGAAAATGGTATCTTTTTCTTGAGTGTCTCTTCACTTTTCATTTCTAGCATATAGAAGCATTACTGACGTATGTGCATTAATCTTGTATCATGCTATTTTGCTAAATTTATTAGCTCTAGTAGCTGTATCATCAATTTCTCAGGGTTTTCCTGATATAAGATCAGATCCTCTGCAAATAAAGACAGTTTTAGTTCTTCCTTTCCAAATTGGATGCCTTTTATTTCTTTGGCTTACCAGATTGCCCTGACTAGCACTTCTAGCACAATGTTGAATAACAGTGGTGACAGCGGGCATCCTTGTCTCATTCCTCATCTTAGAGGGAAGGCTTTCAGTCTCTCACCATTGAGTATTATGCTGGTTGTGGGTTTCTCATATATGCTCTTTGTCATATTGAGGAAGTTTCCTTTAATTCCTACCTTTTGAAGTGTTTTTTATCAAAAAGGGATGTTGGATTTTGTTTAATGCTTTTTCAGCATCTATTGAGATGATCATTTGATTTTTCTCTTTTGATTTGCTAATGTGTTGTAATACATTGATTTTCTTATGTTGAACCATCCTTGCATGCCTGGAATGAAACCCACTTGGTCATGGTGCATGATTTTTTTAATGTGTCTTTGGATTCAATTTGCAAGTATTTTGTTGAGAATTTTTGCACCTGTATTCATTAGGGAGATTGGCCTGTAGTTTTCCTTTTTTGTAGCATCCTTGCCTGGTTTTGGTATTAGATTGATGTTAGCTTCATAAAATGTGTTAGGTAGTGTTCCATTTTCTTCGATGTTTTGAAAGAGTTTAAGTAAGATTGGTGTCAGTTTTTTTTGGAATTTTTGGTAGAATTCTGCTGTGAAGCCATCTGGCCCTGGGCATTTATTTGTGGGAAGCTCTTTTGATGACTGATTGGATCTCTTTACTTGTGATTGGCTGGTTGAGGTCTTCCATTTCTTCTCTGGTCAGTCTAGGTTGTTCATATGTTTCCAGGAAATTGTCCATTTCCTCTACATTATCCAGTTTGTTGGCATACAGTTGTTCATAGTATCCTCTTGTAATTTTCTTAAATTTCTTTGGGATCTTCAGTAATGTCACCTTTCTCATTCATTTTGTTTGTTTGTTTGTTTACATAGGTCTTCTCTCTTTTTGATTTTGTGAGTCTAGCTAGGGGCTTGTCAGTCTTGTTGATCTTCTCAAAGAACAGACTTTGGATGTTATTCATTCTCTCTATTATTTTTTTGTTGTTGTTCTCTGTGTCATTTATTTCTGCTTTAATCCTTGTTATTTCTTTTCTTCTACTTGGTTTAAGATTGGTTTGCTGTTCACTTTCTAGCTTCTTCAGTTGCTCCATTGGTTCTTTGATTTTAGTTCTTTCTTCCTTTTTGATGTATGTGTTCAGTGCTATAAATTTTCCCCTTGGTACTGCTTTTGCTGCATCCCATAAGTTTTGATATGCTGTGTTCTCATTTTCATTCATCTCTATATATTTAGCAATTTCTCTTGCTATTTCTTCTTTAACCCACTGATTGTTTAGGAGTGCATTGTTTAACCTTCAGGTATTTGCAAATTTTCTAAATCTCTGATGGTTATTGACTTCTAATTGTATTTCATTGTGGTCAGAGAATGTGCCTTGAATAATTTCAATTTTTTTAAATTTATTGAGGCTTGTTTTATGTCCCAGCATATGATCTATTCTGGAGAAAGTTCCATGAGCACTAGAGAAGAATGTATAACTTGGTGATTTGGGATGTAATGTTCTATATATGTCTGTTAAATCAAATTCATTTATCAGATAGTTTTGGTTTTCAATTTACTTATTGGTCTTCTGTCTGGTTGACCTATCTACAGGATAGTTATGTGTTTCAACCTCCCACAATTATTGTGGAAACATCAACTGCTTCCTTTAGTTTTGCCAGTATTTGTCTCATGTATTTTGTGGCACCTTGATTGGATGCATAAAAATTTATGATTGTTATTTTTTCTTGTTGAATTGCTCCTTTTATTAATATGTAGTGGTCTTCTTTGTCTCTCATAACATCCTTGCATTTAAAATCTATTTTATCTGAGATTAATATTACTACTCCTGCTTTCTTTTGGCTGTAGCTTGCATGAAATATTTTTCCATCCTTTCAATTTCAATTTCTTTGTGCCCCTGTGTCTAAGATGAGCCTCTTGTATCCAACATATTGATGGTTCATATTTTTTAATCCATTCTGCCAATCTCTATCTTTTAATTGGGGAGTTGAATCCATTTACATTCAACATTATTACTGTGAAGGCATTTCTTGAATCAGCCATCCTATCCTTTGGTTTATGTTTGTTGGATATATTTTTCCCTCTCTCTCTTAATGTCTTTTAATGTACCCATACTGAATCTCTTTAATTCTGAACCTTTCTCCATATCTTTCTCTCCTTTCTTTGTTTCTCCATCAGTAGGGCTCCCTTTAGTATCTCAAGTAGGGCAGGTCTCTTATTAGCAAATTCTCTCAGCATCTGTTTGCCTGTGAAAAACTTAAGCTCTCCCTCAAATTTGAAGGAGAGCTTTGCTGGATAAAGAAGTCTTGGTTGGCAATTTTTCTCTCTCAGAATTTTAAACATGTCATGCCACTGCTTTCTCACCTCCATGGTGGCTGCTGAGTAGTCACTACTTAGTCTTATGCTGTTTCCTGTGTAAGTGGTGAATTCCTTTTCATATCCTGTGCCATGCTGTCATTGTTTGTCTTTAGTTCTTTGATTAATTGCTCAAGTACTGTGTCTCCTCTGATCTTTTGATTTGGGTATTTGGGTTTGGGTTATCCATATCATCTAGTTTTTTTCCTATGCTTTAAAATTTTCTGTTGTTTTTGGCCTCTTGGCATTTGCTTAACTTGATAGGGTTCTTTTAAGATATGTACAGTGACTCAAACACTTATCTCTAATTTGTCAGATCTACAGCTTGGTTGAGTACACTTTGACTAACCAGGAGGGGATGTCTGCGAGCCACCTATTCCCCTCAGGCCAGTTCTCCCCAACTTTGTCTTTGTGGTGAGTGGGGGTCTGAGTCTTGTGGGGGTCCAATTGGAACACCAAGTTTGCATGTGTAGTTGGTGCTGCCCACTCTGAATGTGGGGCATGTGTCTGAGTGGTTAAAGAAGGAGGGTGGCTTTAATAATCAAATCTCCCAGGAGTCCCTGGAAATTTAAAGCTGCTGCAATAGTCTAATCCTTCAGTTCAGTCTTGCCACAGTTTGTCTCTGTCACTGACCCACACATCCTTGGTATTGCCATATGGTCCCTGGAACTTGCGAGTGGGTCCCTCTTCCAAGCTGTGCCCTCCTAGGTACTTTGCTGAGTGAAGACTGTGCTACATCACAGGTGAGCACCATCCCTCAGGGAATTTCTGGGCCACAGGGCCATGTAGGGGCATACCCAGCCTGCTGAAAGGATGGCTGTATGGGGCATGTTAATTTCCCCCTTTTCACACAACTCCACCTTCCTAGCTCCAGGACAATTAGCTGAAGGTGTGCAAAAGGCTATTGTCCACACCAGATATTGTGGCATGTGCACATGCTGCTGGAAACACTTCCTGTCACACTGGGTTGTTGGGCTGTGGCACTAGCACCAGGCAGGAGTGTTCCCAGCCCACCAGGAAGATGGCTGTAAGAGGATGCCCCCCTTTTCTTGGAAAGTTATGGTGTTTAGCAAATTTTCTCAGCCACTAGACTTACTGCTTTGCCTCTCAGAGCTATCTTAGCTCTGCTCTTGCATGGGCCCAAATTGCAAGTCTTTGAGGCTTTCTGTAATGCACTTTTTAGAGTAATTGCTTTTAGAAAAAGAAAAAAGATTTTAAAAAAGAAGGAAAGAAAAAGAAAAAGAAGGGCCCTCCTTGCAGATCTAATGGGCTGTTGAAATGCTAAGAGACAAGGAGTTTAGGGCCATTAAGGAACAATAAAAAGCAGAGAAAATGGCTCTTCAGACAAGGGGCTTTGCCCTCTGGATTTGCATATGTGCCTGATTCTGTTTGAGCCCTGCCCTTCTCCGTATTATATTCACCCAAACTCCAAAAAGTCTCTGTTTCCATTTTTGGGTTTTTTGTTTGTTTGTTTGTTTGTTTGCTGTGTTTGCTAGCCCTGTCTCCTCTCTGCTGGGCTGACTGCTCCCAGATTCTCTGGTGTCTGGTCTCAGTCTATCTATGCTTGGAGTTTTTGATCAGAAGTCTGAGTTTTCAATCAGAGCTGCAACAGTAGTTCTTCCTCCTGGTTCCCAGCACCGATGGCCCCTCCTCCCATGGGACTGTGAATGGCAGGGAGGGGTATGGGTCCCCTGGCCACAAGAACTTACAGATTTCACTGACCTCAACTGTTCCACAAATTCCTGAGTGTTGTATGAAGTATGCCCAAAGTCAAATTGCTCTGTGGTGTCTGGTCCATGCAGTTCCTGGCTTTCTACCTACTGCCCTGGAGGAATAACTAAAACCCACACCTCATTACCAATAAACAGGTTTTAAATGGCCTATCTTTGTCATTTGATAATCTGATTATTAAGTGTCATGGAGTCAGTCTACTCAGATCTATTCTGTTTGGAGTATGCTGCACTTCTTGGATCTATAATTTTATGTCTTTCATAACAGATGGGAAATTTTCTGTGATTATTTCCTCCAATATTCTTTCTGCCCCTTTTCCCTTCTCTTCTCCTTCTGGGATACCCAAGACATGTATATCCATGCACTTCATGTTGTCATTCAGTTTCCTGAGAATCTGCTCATTTTTTTTCCAATCTTTTCCCTATCTGTTCTTTTGTGTGTAAGATTTCAGATGTCCTGTCTTCTAGTTCACTGATCCTTTCTTCTGCCTCTTGAATGTCTCCATTGTGTTTTTCATCTCTTCTATTGTGCCTTTCATTCCCATAAGTTCTGCCAGTTGTTTTTTCAAACTTTCAAATTCTTCCTTATGTTTGTCCAATGTCTTCTTTATATCCTTCATCTCTTTTGCCATATCTTCCCTGAACTCCTTGATTTGATTTTGAATTGATTTAGGAGATCAGTTTAATTAATAGTTAGTTGTTTCAATTCCTCTATCTCATTTGAAGTGTAAGTTTGTTCCTTTGACTGGACTGTATCTTCATTTTTCTTAGTATGATTTGTAATTTTTTGTTGTCTAGTATTCTGGTTTCCTTGATTATCCTAATCAGATTTTCCCAAACCAGACGGGCCCAGATCTCAGAAAGAGGCTGTATTCACTATCATGTTTCCCTGAGGGTGAGACCCAGCAGAATGTCAGAGTTTCCTCTGAGGCATCTAACTCTGTGTTTTTCCTATCCTGCCTAGCAAGTGGTGCTTGTCAGCCCACAGACCCCCACGGGCATAAAGAGGTGCAGTGTATTTAATTCTCAGTGGGCCCTGTCCCAGCCAGGGGCCAAGGGTGTCAGAAGCCAAGCTTAAGCTGTTTCTATCCATTCCAACCGCATACCCTGAGGTCTGAGTTCTCTGAGGGAGTGCCACCACTTGAGCTGGGCCTCACTCCCCTTTTCTTAAGGAAGATAAGCCCTTTAGGGAATTTTCTCCTACATTTGAATTTTTCCTTTGACTCTATCTTAACTCTACCCTTGCCTGGGTCAGTGCTGACAACTGAAAATGCCTGAGGCTTTCTCAAATGAGATACTTAGAATGAGAGAAAAACAAAGGAAAAAAGCAAGAAGTGCCCTTTTCAGAGCCAGTCCCCAGCCCTCCAGTTCACCAGGCAAGAACTGGAATTGATTCCTGGTTCTGTGTGTCCTTTTTCTTGGGACACAGCCCTTTTCCAGTATTCTGATCTCAGCAGACCCCAAAAGCCTCTGTTTTTATTTATTTTTGTATTTTTTCCATCAGCCCCACCTCCCCTCTGCCAGGATAAACCTCCAGGTTCCTTTCCTGCTTACTCTGGGTTTATCTGTGTTCAAAGCATGTATTCAGTAGTCCAAATGTGTTACTTAAAACTGCAATTGGAGCTTGGTTGAGCTACATTCCCTTACTCCCTTCAGGAACTGCTTCTTTTTCCCACAGCAAAGTTTTGCAACTCAGCCTGCCATGCCAGTGGAGGAGTGGCACCTGAGACTCAGAGTTAGAGTTCTGCAGCTCTGAAAGTCAGCATTACTCTAGACAGCAACTGTTAAAGTAGCTGAAAAAGAGATCAGACTACAATTAGAGATATGAATGAAATGGAATTGGTTAGGACTAAGGTAAATTAGATACAGGGTAAAGGATGATATTGACTGTATTTTAAAACTCCAACTTCTGTGTGAGACCAAAGAAAAAGATGTTTATTTGGTACAAAATTTATATTTTCTGTAGCACACTATCTAATTTATCCTGTCTGTTCAGTTTATTTAAACAAAATAATTACGTGGAATCTAGAATAGGGAACTGTGAAAGAAGGGGAGCACACTCCGTCTTCAGTGTTCATGAAAAAGAAAGTTTTATTCTACTCATTTCTACAGGTCTTCATAGAATACAAGGTAGTTCCCTATGTGACTGTTTTCAGGTATTTCAGGGAGGGTACATTTTTTCTGAAGCCATAAGGTGTATTTACATATCTTAGTCTCAAGGGACAATTTCTTTGGGGGCTAGATGGGAAATGGCAGGGGTGGGAGACAGAAGCACGGAAGGAGCCCAGCAGGAGCTCAGAGACTATTCCCTCATCTAAACTGCAGTCTGCTTTATGCAAGGGTTTTGGCCTTTTCCTAGCCCAATGTCCACTTTCAGCTTTGGGAAGGCCCTGCTCTATAGTTTGTTAAGCCAGGGGAATTTCCATGTCTCCACAGGGAACGAGTTCTTGTTCTTCTCTACAGGCTAATATAATACATCTCAGAATATTTTGGGCAGAAAATAAAAATGTATTTGCAAATCCCCTTGTGTGGCTGGGAAGAAATTTGGAACTATTAAACTTCCCCACCTTTAGAATTCCTGCTATTCTCTTAAGTGACAGGGGCTCTCAATTTAATAAGCCAAGCCTTCAATCTAGAGACTTGCCCCTATGAAACTTATCTCTCTAAGGCAAAACTAAGCCTACTCATAACTATGCCTAAGAGTCATCCCCAGAATACCTCTTCTACTGCTTAGATGTGACCTTTATCTCTAAGTCAACTCTGCAAATAAACTCACTACCTTTCCCCTAGGTGGGACATGACTCCCAGGTGTGTAAGTCTCCCTGGCAACATGGGAATGACTCCCAAGGATGAATCTGGACCTGGCTTCATTGGATTGAAAAAGTTTCCTTGACCCAAAGGGGAGAATGAAATGTAACAAAATTTCAGTGGCCAAGAAAATTCAAACAGAGCCTAGCGGTTATTCTGGAGGTTATTCTAATGCATTATAGAGATATTCCTTTTTTGTTTCTAGTATATTAGAATAGCTAGAAGGAAATACCTGAAATCTCTGAAGTGTAATGCAGTAGCCTTGATTCTCGCTGATGACTGTATAACTATATAGCTTTTATCATGTGACCATGTGATTGTGAAAATCTTGTGACTGACAATCCCTAGATTCAATGTATGGGCAGATGAGAAATAAAAATAAAGACAAAAACTATAAAAATAATAGGGGGTGATAAAAGGTATGGGGCGTTTTGGGTATTCTTTTTTATTCTTTTTATTTTTATTATTTTTGAGGGGAGTAAAAAAAATTTTTTGTGGATATAGTGATAAAACATTATCTCATTATGTTTATGCCTATTTTATTTTAGCTTTTTGAAATAATTTAACTGCTTAACAATTACTACCTTTTTGAGTGCCTCATATATTAGTCCAAAACAAAGTGAAGAAATCAGAAATATTTAATTCAACAACAACAGTATGCAAGTTAATATTTTCACCTCTTCTTTGTTAATCTGTGAGGAATGTTTGTAAATTTCCTTTGGTTGTTTCATGTCCTTTATTACGGAAAACATGAGTATGACAGGGATCACAGCTCTTTTAGGAACTTCCCTTTTTGATTTGACTCCACCTCCATTATGTAGCCTTTTCATTTCTTGTGGGGTGAAGTGATTTTCAGAACTCTTTGAGTTCCTCTCCTTTTGGAAAGAAAATTTCCAGCCAAAAAAATACAGCAAGATTTGGGAATCACTGAAATCATAAACATTGGAATGGACAAACCCAGAATGGTGCTACATGAAGACTCCGGATTTTCTGGTAAATGCTTCTCATTTTTTCTATATTTACCCTTTAGTGGAATACAGAATTATTCTGTCAGTGGATATGAGTTAAAGGTGACTGGTATCAGGAAATTATGGAATGGGAAAATGTCATTAAGCTTATATGGCAGTTTCTTTCATCTGCCATAGATTTAAAATTGAAAATCTGAGAGACAGATCAGAGTTGGCATCAATTTAGTACAACTGCTGAGGTGAAACTAACTGAGGAACTGAAAGCAACTGAACTGTATTGGGTATAAAGAGAATAGTCTTTCAACATGATTGAAAATTGATCACCTACAAGAAATTTAGAATAACAACCCTGAGTGCTGAGGTCTGCTTCATGATGTTTACATGTTAAATTCTTGTGGCATTTTTACCCTTATATTAGTGTTGAGTTAGAGTAATCAGGGGGAATGAAATGAAAACAGCATTAAAGAGTGTTTTATGCTATCTCTGAAAATGATATGACCCAATATTTTGGTCTTTCAAATACAAATGTTGTCACTTTATTCCATGAATATGTTGTCCAGCTACTATTCAGCTACTGTACCACATACTGCTGAAACCATGGTGAACATAAAAGATATAATCCATCCCTCATGAAATTAACAGGGTGGACCAGGTGAGCTTGGAGATAAGGATATCTATAGTTGAATATTGAAGAATTAAGGGACTGTAGGAATCTCAAGGAAACTGCCCAATACTTGCAGGGAGAACTACCCATTCTAAGTTTCATTAGGTTTTAAGCAGTGTACTTGTAATTCTTGTTTTCCCCCAGTTTTCTTCTAATCTCCTACCCCTAAGTTGTCTATAAACATGAGCATTTTCAAGTCTATTTCATTGAGACTATACGATCTTGGATATGAATTTTTCCTGTCTGCCTTGCCATTTAAAAGGAAAGGTTTTCTGTCTTGGTTTGACCTTCTTTGTCAATCCCAAATCTCTGGAACAATCTGTCTTCTCCAAAATCTCTTTCTGGAAAAATTGTACTTCTGCATTCTTTTTTTGTCTCACAGACTTTAGAAGACGTTTTGTCCATTTGAGTCCTTTCACTATTGTTATGGTCTTACTTCTCAGTGACTGTTCCGTCACTGGTTCTCTTGGTGAGTACTTTGTGAAATTTACTTGCAACCGTAGCCCACTCTGACATTAATTATTAAAAAGCAGATAATCCTCCTAAAGTCTGGATAGATAACATGCACTATGGATTCAAAGGATCAGATATTAAAAACATACAATACGAACCTAACCATGTGACATTAATTAATGAGCAAAGTATTAGTATGGTTTCCCCCAATATAAAATAAGCTCTCACAGGGGGAAAAAAAAGCATTTTACTTAAAGAATGGAAATAATATCTAGGTGAAAAACAGGAAAGAATACACAGTAACAGAAACTTCAGAATTATTGGGGCAAAATGGACCTTTAGGAACACATCAATAAACTCAAGTGCAAAAATTTATCTCAAAATGTATTGAAAGAGAAATAAGACCAGGTATATATTGGTGGAACCACTATGTTCCTAAACCAAGTTAAAATAATGATGAAGAGGTAGCTGAGACTTTGAGGGGCAGAGAATAGGGATTATTTTATGATAAAAGACAGAAAAGTAACTACATATTAATTTCCATTTAAGTAGATAAGTCAGTCAGATTTCAACTAGTGTTTTTAAAAATCATGCTATGTTACCTATATGTGTGAAATGGTGTTAAATTACTTACAATTGTTCTTTTCATCCTCACAGATCCACTATCAGCCTTCAATCTATTGATCTCGGGGTTTGGGGGAAACTTATATAGCTCATTCCTATAAAATTTTGTTGTATCTTATTTAAATAGTAAACTCTCCATGGACATTATGTAAATTGCCTTTCACAAAGATTATCAGTCATAAAATGGAGATATCATTAGCATTGTATTACTTACCTTTACTGATTTTATGTTATTGTTTAATTTGAATACTCTGGTGCTGATGTTTACATTTAAATGCCTGTGAAATGTTATTATGAAATGGTGAATGGGGCCAAGAATGGTTCTTAAATCTGGGTTTGAAAGATAAATAAGTAATCTAAGGAGCAATAATTCTCTATTTGCTTTTTTGTGACTGTAACCAATTGCTGTCTTGACCAATTGTTGCAGGAGGAACAGACAAGGAGCTGAGGCTTGTGGCTGGTGAAAACAGGTGTACTGGGAGAGTGGAGGTGAAATTCCAGGAAGAGTGGGGAACAGTGTGCAATAACGGTTGGGACATGGGTGAGGTCTCTGTGATTTGTAGACAGCTGGGATGTCCAACTGCTATCATGTCCACTGGATGGGCTAATTTCAGTGCAGGTTCTGGAACAATTTGGATGGATCATGTTTCTTGTCAAGGCAATGAATCAGCTCTCTGGAATTGCAAACATGATGGATGGAAAAAGCAAAACTGTACTCACCAACAGGATGCTGGAGTGACCTGCTCAGGTGAGATTTGCATAAATCAAAGCTTCAACATGAAATATTTTGTGGGAAAAAATGTGCAGGTGGACTAAAGACCAAAAGGAACCCTTTTTTTGAAATAACCTAGTCTATGTATAAAATTACCTGATCCATTGCTAGGAAATCATAAAACACATAGCAGTCCCCAAATTGAAAAATTTTAAAAGTCAAAAATTCTGGACACTGATCAGTGAGGTGACTGGTCTGAATTTATATTCACTAACCCTCCTGTAACCTCCTACTCCTATGTAAAAATATCACATCTAAGTTAATTCCTTGTCTCCTTTCACAGTTACATGCTGCTTTTATGCATCAGCCCTTAAATCATTACCCTTTTGTACATTCATGTATAATCAATTTATTGAATCAAGAAACAAATGTTCCTGGGACTATTTCCTTCCTTTGCTGCAGGAAGGATGTTTTGCAAAGTATAGTTCCTTTTTCTGGACTTCAGTGCTGTTCATTTTATTTATACAGTGGTTTTAAAATACAAAGTATTTCATAAGTTTATCTCAGTTGACTTCACAATAATGCAGAGCGCTGAATTTCTGCTGACATATCCCAAAAGTCATGCCTCTGATCCTATTCAGACTTCTGGGCTCCCCATTTCTCCTTTGCTCATTTTATTGGCTATTACACAACCCTCTTGCTTTCCAACTTCTCTGTCTTACAAACTATCTCTCCCAGAAGACTGATTACAGGAAGTCTGATTCTCTGCAATATTGTGGTATAATAGGAACAACACAGACTAGTACCCAGAAAGATGCTGAATGCAATTCCAATGCAGCAATTCTTTAGTGCTATAATTTTCAGCAAGCTGTTAAATCTTTCTAAACTTCATTTTCTGAGGACTTAATGATATGATCCATGTAAAGCAATTGGTACACTGTCTGGTGTATAATAGGTATTGAAAAATATTAATTCGTTCATGGATTCCTGCTGACGACTCACAAAATGCATTCTCTTTCCCCTCCTCCCCTCCCCTTTCACTTCCTCCTTCTCCTCCTCCTTCTTCTTGGTTTTTATTGTTAATCATTATGGAGGGAAAAGATAGTGAAAATCAAAAGTAACATCCATGGCCAATCAAAAATCACAATAAATCTTGCCAGGCTGTTATCAAAATTATTGCTGTCTATAGAGCTGCGTGTTTAGCTTAAAACACCATTGTAGTACTTTTAGCTCTACTTTTCTGCCTTTTATACCTAAAGATGGAACTAATCAAACTTGCTTCCTACATCTGTACACCTAAAGCTCCAACTAGAGCATAATAATAGAAAGGAACTTATAGCCATTCAATGACTCATGACTTCCAGGAGGTTACAGAGTCTGCATTTCTGATTCTCCACACCATTTGACACTCAATCTTCCTAGCTTCTACCTCTTGGGAGATTTTATTATTATCACATGCATTGAGGCATTATAGCATAACAGTCAAGAGCATAGACTCTGGCACTACACTGCATTTTTTTTTCAACCTGGCTCTGAAATTTTCTAGCTGTTTTACCCTGGGCCAATTACTTAACCTCAGTTTTGTTATCTGTAAAGTGGAGATAATGATTATAGTACATGATGCTTAAAATACTTGTGAAGAATAAAATCATTAGCATATATGTTACATTTGGAACAACATGTGCATATTTGTATTGTGAGCTATTATTATTAGTCTATAATCCAAAAACTTGTTAAGTGGAGGTTTTTTACTGTTAAGTTTAGAGCCTTCAAATTCAATTACATTTTCAAGGAAGAGTTCTAAACATTTTGTTCAACTACAAAGAGGTTTTGTTTTTCAGGTATAGCAAAATCACAGCCAAAATTTCTTTTTCCTATGTATTTTAGTCCTCATAGACAATCTAAGGGATAATGTATAGAAATCATTTTATTTATGAAAAAGTTATTTGTTGCTGACAGTGGCTTTTTTGGGGGAGAGCTTTGATTGAAACAAAAAATTGGTAAGAAATGAATTATTTTGATTGATATTTTTCCCTAATTTGTTAAGAATTTGGTGTACCGCAGGGTGCTTTTGCAAACTATTATGTATGTTTATGCATTTCTATGTTTGCTTTCTTCTATTTTCTAATTTCTAATTCTACTTCAAGCAATTATTCATACTCTTGTATGTAATAGAAAAAGATCAAAGTAGAAATTTTAAATGTTCAACAAATTACTAGTTTGTCATTTTTACTATTTTGTTGTAACAACCAATTTTACTTTTTCCTAGATTTTTCAATAAATAATGTTAGTCCAGTTATCTATTTGTACTTGAAAGAGTGTTTACTGCTGTCCCTGAAGTGGAAGGAAACAAACAAAAAACCCAGAAACATATTTAATCTGTAGTCATTGTCCTTGTTAAGTAAATAGTGATGAAAGTCCCAATTGTTTATTGGGTGGCAACAGATTAAAATTCTCCAATACATGGAGCTGGACCACATCCAAAATCAGGACACCCTTCAAAGGATAACACCAAGTCCCAAATATACAGGGAACTTTATTTTGTAAAATAACTTCTGAATGAATATCACTTCTGATCAGTGCTCTTTTCTCTACTCTAGATGGATCTGATTTGGAAATAAGGCTGATGAACGGAGGAAACCGTTGTTTAGGAAGAATAGAGGTCAAATTCCAAGGGCAGTGGGGAACAGTGTGTGATGACAATTTCAACATAGATCATGCTTCTGTGGTTTGTAAGCAACTTGAATGTGGAAGTGCTGTCAGTTTCTCTGGTTCAGCTACTTTTGGAGAAGGATCTGGACCAATATGGTTTGATGATCTTGTATGCAATGGAAATGAGTCAGCTCTCTGGAACTGCAAGCATGAAGTATGGGGAAAGCATAATTGTGATCATGCTGAGGATGTTGGAGTGATTTGCTTAGGTAAGGACCAATCTGAGTTTATTCTGTTCTCTATGAGGGTATAAAAGAAAAGAGGTCTTCCTTGGTCACCTCGATATTACTTCATTTCAAGTTCAAGTTCTGATACACAGGAAGTCTTAACCTTAACTGAAATTAGGATAAATAGTGTAGGGGAGGATGGATGAACAGTGAAATTGAGATTCAGGTCATAAGAGTAGAAAGAAGTATGTACAGCAGAATCCAGACCCCCCCAAAAAAATGGTTTAACTAGGACATTTTGCTTTCAGGGTGAGTTTTAAAAGCGCATACCACCCCCCTCATCTTCCTCTAATCCACAAGTCTTTCCAGTCACATTAACCGTTAACCCAATCTTCCAAAACCATTAGTTCAAATTCAATGAATCAACTGATAGAAAATGGTTTCCTATTCAAACTTCATTTCTAATAGATCTGTAATATGAACACATAACAGGTCTGTCTAGAGAATTTGAAGTTCTGCACTTAGAGACAAGTGTGTGTGCAGGGATATCACTCCCCTCTTTTTCTCAAGTTCTTATTTGAAAGAATACTAGTGGGTCTTGAACTCAAGGAAACATTTAGGAAAGAAATTTTTAGAATGAAAATGCCCCTATCTTCACCACGTATGTTTTTGTTACCAAGGAAGAAAACCCAATTCAAACTAATTTTAAAATAAGGGAACACTGGCTGACAAAACTGGGAAATCCAGGAGGGGACATTTGACTTCAGGTATAACTGGATTCAGACACGTAAACAATGTCTTCAAGACTCTGTCTTTCTCTATGCCTTGAGTTGGCTTTTTTCATGTGGATTAACATGAATAATTATAGCCTGAACCACAAAGAATGACTTCCTACAAGAAAGAAGGATTTTGTTAGCTGAAGAAAGCGAAAGAGATTTGGAATAGAAAAACCACAGTGTGTACCTTCAAAATCTCTCTAGGCCTCCAAACAGCACATTTCTTCTCAATATATTTTGCACAATCAACAGTATTGTGGCAACAAAAACTGAAACTGCCAGGAGAAAAACGTTTATTTATCAGTGGATATCACTCAGAACTGAGGTCTGTTCTTTGAGGCGTATTGATTAGGAGAAGAAAATAGTAATGGTGAGGTGTGTTTTCTCTTGGTCTGCTTATAACCAAAGGAAGTGGCCCCAGACAGAGACAAAAAGAGTGTTGAGTACTGAGGCAAACAAGTATGTGGTCACCACCTAGACATGCCAATATATTTTAACAAGAAAAATAAACAATTCCAACAAAAACTCTGTGGTGGTCACACAAGCATGTCTCTAGATAAAATTCAGCCCCTGGACTTCCTGTTAGGAACTCTTCCTGTAGTAAGTGCTCTCTATACCAAAAATTCCTGTCTTTTTGTCTTACCCACTCCTCCCAACTTTAATGATTTTCAGTGGTGGCATATCATTCTTTTTTCCTTATTCTCTTCTTCCTTACTCATCTCAGGTATAACAGCTTATAGTACCCTGATGCTTGTTTCCTTATCACTGACTTGTTTTCTGTCCCTGTTACAGAGGGAGCAGATATAAGCCTGAGACTTGCAGATGGAGTCAGTGCATGTTCAGGAAGATTAGAAGTGAAATTCCAAGAAGAATGGGGGACAGTGTGTGACGATAGCTGGGACAGTAATGATGCCGCTGTGGCATGTAGGCAACTGGGATGTCCAACGACCATCACTGCGATTGGACGAGTTAACGCCAGCGAGGGATCTGGACACATTTGGCTTGACAGTGTTTCCTGCAAAGGGCACGAATCTGCTCTCTGGCAGTGTAAACACAGCGAATGGGGAAAGCATTATTGCAATCATAATGAAGATGCTGGTGTGACATGTTCTGGTAAGTCAAAAGGAAACAAAACGAGTGAAAAGAAAATCAGATAGGGAGAGACGATTCCTGTGTTCTTTAGGAAGAAGAATAGGAGCGAAGTGAGAGGTAGAAAGATCTAATAAATTCCTAGTTGGAAATGATTTCATAGATGTGAGGAATCTTTATTTTCCTTGTTTGGAGGATTGTCTGACTCTGTTCTCTGGAATAATCATTCCAACTGCTATTAGGTAGCACACAGACTTCTAAATCAACCCAGAGCTCAGAGAGACAAAATTTTATGGATTACTCATATCTGACTGACTCATTTTTTCTGCCACTAACAATTTTTATTAACCCTTGAAACTGCATTCCCATTTCTAACTAAATTGATGGTCTATACTTGTTCCTAAAACAACCAGGAGATAGGTAAACCATGATTTCCAGTATCCCAGCATCTGAGGAGCAAGGTAAAAAAAATATCCTTCGGGAGCTAACCTCCATAGTATTGATGGCCTGAGTTTATGTCTCTTTTGCAGATGGATCAGACATAGAGCTGAGACTTATAGGTGGAGGCAGCCGCTGTGCTGGGACAGTAGAAGTGGAAATTCAGAAACTGTTAGGGAAGGTGTGTAACAGAGGCTGGGGACTGCGAGACGCTGATGTGGTTTGCAGGCAGCTGGGGTGTGGATCAGCACTCAGAACATCCTATCAAGCTTATTCCAAAATTAAGGCAACAAACACATATCTGTTTGTAAGCAGCTGTAATGGAAATGAAACTTCCCTCTGGGACTGCAAGAATTGGCAATGGGGTGGACTTAGCTGTGATCACTATGAAGAAGCCAAAATTACCTGCTCAGGTAAGACTTTTTTTTTTCTTTATCCCTCCCCACTCCCCTTTTTTTAAAGAGAAGTTGTAGGTTTACAGACAGAAAATGCAATTATTAACACCTGTATTAGTGTGGCACATTTGTTGCAATTGATGAATGAATATTACTATAATTGTACTGTTCACTACAGTCCATGGTTTACATTGGGGTTCACTGTTTGTGTTGTACAGTCCTATATTTTGTTAAACTTTTTATTCTAGTAACATATATACAACCTAAAATTTCTCTCCTATTAATCACATTCAAATATATAAAGCAAACCTATTAAGAAGAAATTTCATTCCAAGAGGGTAAATTTCCAGTAATCAATGGAGGTGTAAAAGATGAAGGGGGATTAAATTTTTTAAGGGAGAACTTAAATATGTCTTTCATGGGTGTGTCAGTAAAGGATTTAACAAATAATTACGTTGGATAGACTGACGTAACTGAACCTTAGACTCCTTCCATATTACTGTGAAAGAATTTTCTTTTCTCTGAATATATGCCTATATTTCACTGCAACCCATTTTAAAATCTCAAAAATAAGCTAAAAGTTGACTAGGCTTGTTGATAATCTTTAGCATTTGATGCTAATCATACTTATGCAAATGCTAACTTTAAAGTGATGCCTTTTCAAAAACTTTAAGGTAATTTATTGACACAGCTTATTCATATGGTGTCTTAGTTTCCTAGGGCTGCCATTAAAAAAAAATACCACAAACTTGGTCAATTAAAACAACATAAATGTGTTGTCTCACAGTTCTGGAGGCTGGAAGTCCAAAATCAGAGAGTGGGTAGGACCACGCACCCTCTGAAATGTGTGGGGAAGGATCTGTTCTATGTCTCTCTCCTGCCTTCTGGAGAAGCCTGCAATCCAGGGCATTCTCTGCCTCAGTCTTCACATGGCCTTCTCCCCACTGTTTGTCTCTGTGTCCAAATTTCCTCTTCCTATAAGGACACAAATCACATTGGATCAAGGGCTCACACTACTCTGGTGTGATCTCATTTGAACTTGACTAAATTCATCTGTAATGACCCTACTTCCAAATAAGGTCACATTCTGAGGAACTGAGGATTATAACTTCAATGTATTTTTTCAAGGGACACAATTCAACCCATAAAATGGTGAAAGGCCATAGAGAAAATAGCATAAGAGCAAAACCAAGGATTAGGAATTTTTGTAATCAAATTTGTTATAAATTTCTATTTTATTGCATTTATTGTAAACAGACAACATTATCCATATTACTTTTCCTTTTAGGAAATTTTTTGGTCAACTTTTGTGAATGTTCCATAGGCAGATGTATTCTTTGTTTGCAATTAGATACCTTTTAATAAATTTGCACCTTCTATCCTTTACTTATTTTTTTTTTTTTTGTCCATGTAATTGGACAAAAAATTGGTTGAGACAATTTGGTTGAGACAAATTGGTTGAGACAGGGAAATTAAAGTGTTCTACCACTAATATGTTGTTGCCTGTTTCATCTTGTATCATTGTAATTTCTACTTTGTCATTGTTTACGCTTTATGTGTGTATCTGGTACATAGATCTTCCTGTGACTCTCGTGTTCATTGTGAATTGCTCTTTTTAGAATTATGAAGTTTCCATCTTCTTATGGGTGAATGGTTTTTGTTCTGAATCAAACTTGCCTGATATATCATAACTACTGCTTTATTTACCTTTTTCTAGTCTCTTATTTTCAACCTTTATGAATCATTTTTGCTTTAGGTACATCACTCTTTTTTTAATGCGATTTTATTGAGATATATTCATACACCATATAGTCCATCTGAAGTATAGAGTCAACGGTTCATAGTATGACCATATAGCTGTGCATTCATCACCACAACCAATTTTAGAAAATTTTCATTACTTCCCCCAAAATAATAAAAATAAAAATAAATAAAAATAATAAAAATAAAAAGAACACCCAAACATCCCATACCACTTATCCTTCCTATTATTTATATGTATTTTTGTCTTTATTTTATTATTCATCTGCCCATACACAGGATCCAGAGAGTGTCAATCACAAGATTTTCACAATCACACAGTCACATGATAAAAGCTATATAGTTATACAAACATCATTGAGAATCAAGGCTACTACATTACAATTCAACAGTTTCAAGTATTTCCTTCTTGCTATTCTAATATACTAGAAACAAAAAAGGAATATCTATATAACGCATAAAAATAACCTCAAGAATTACCTCTCAACTCTATTTGAAATATCCTAGGCACTAAAACTTCATTTTGTTACATTTTTTTTCCTGCTTCTGGTCAAGAAGGCATTCTCAATCCAATGATGCCAGGGCCGGGCTCATCCCTGGGATTCATGTCCCACATTGCCAGGGAGACTTACATACCTGGGACTCATGTCCCTTGTGGGGGAAGGGTAGTGAGTTTATTTGCAGAGTTGACTTAGAGATACAGGCCACACCTGAGCAACAAAAGAGGTTCTCTGGGGAACAACTCTTAGGCATAGTTATAAGTAGGCTCAACTTCACCATTGGAGAGATAAGTTTCAGAAAGGTAAGCCTCTAGATTGAGGGCTTGGCTTATTAAATTGGGAGCCCCTGTTGCTTAAGAGAGTAGCAGGAATTCCCTAGGTGAGGAAGTTTAATAGTTCCATATTTTTCCCTAGTCCCTGAAGGGAACTTTGTAAATACTTTTTTTTTTATTTTCAGCCCAAAATATTCTGGGATATATTACATTAGCCTGTACAGAAGAACAAGAACACATTCCCTATTCTAGGTTCCATGTAATTATATTGTTTAAATAAGCTGACCAGACAGGTTAGATAGTTTCCTACAGAAAATATAAATTTTGTACCAAATAAACTTCCTTTACTTTGGTCTCACACAGCAGTTGAGTTTTAAAATACAGTCAATATTCTTACCCTGTGTTCTAATTTACCTTAGTCCTAACCAATCCCTTTTCATTCATATTTCTATCTGTAGTCTGATCTCTTTTTCAGCTTCTTTAACAGTTGTATGGAGTAATTTTGACTTTCAGAGCTGCAGAACTCTAACTCTGAGTCTCGGGTGTCACACAAATACCCAAATTTTCCAGGAACTACCAGGTTATAAACAAAGAGCTCAACATCTCAGAATTTAGAAATAACCATAACACCTCAGGAATAGATGTGACTGCTTTAACAGCTTATAATCTAGGAACTTTTACAGTAAGCCTTATTGAACATTCTGTACTCATTAATCATCAGTTGCCCAATCTCTGCCTCATTCTATCCCCAGATAGCCTATGCTCTCAAATTCAATTCTCAGCATTTGTTCATTATAGTTAGTTTATATTAGTGAGGACTTACAGTATTTGTCCCTTCATTTTGGGCTTATTTCATTCAACATAATATCCTCATGACTCATTCACCTAGTTGTATGCCTCACAGGTACATCAGTCTTACTCAGCACAGAATTGGGAGTTGTTTTAAAAAGAATCTGATTGGATTACTTTTTTGAGGTGCAAGATAGATTTGATTTTTTTTAATTTTGAAGTATTAATTTGTGTGTGTGTGTGTCTGTGCTCTTTTTTTAAAATTCAGTTTTATTGACTTATATTCACATACCATACAGTGAGCCACAGTATACAATCAATTGTTCACAGTACCATCATATAATTTTGCATTCATCACACAATCAGTTTTTGAACACTTTCATTACTCCAAAAATAAATAAAAATTAGAATAAAAGTAAAAGTAAAAAAGAACACATGAAATATCCCATCCCTCCATCCCACCCTATTTTTCATTTAAATTTTGTCCCCATTTTTCTATTCATCTATTCATACGCTGGATAAAGGAAGTGTGAGCCACAAGGTTTTCACAATCACACAGTCACACCATGTAAGCTAACTAATTATACAGTTGTCTTCAAGAAACAAAGCTACTGGGTTTCAGTTTCACAGTTTCAGGTATTTCCTTCTAGCTCTTCAATACACTAAAAACTAAAAAGGGATATTTATATAGTGTGTAAGAATACCCTCCAGAATGACCTCTTGACTCCATTTGAAATCTCTCAGCCACTGAAACTGTTTTGTTTCATTTCTCTTCCCTCTTTTGGTCAAGAAGGCTTTCATAATGCCAGATCCAGGCTCATCCCCAGGAGTCATGTCCCATGTTGCCAGGATGATTTATACTCCTGGGAGTCATGTCCCACGTAGTGGGGAGGGCAGTGAGTTCACCTGCAGAGTGGGCTTGGAGAGAGAAAAGCCACTACTGAGCAACAAAAGAGATTCTCTGGAGGATACTCTTGGCACAATTATAAGTAGGCTTAACCTCTCCTTTGCAGTGGCAAGCTCCATAAGAGCAAGTCCCAATATTGAGGGCTGGGCCTACTACACTGGTAGTCCCCAATGCTTGTGAGAGCATCAGTAATTCTCCAGGTGGGGAAGTTTGATATTTCCGCATTTTTCCCTGGTTCCTCCTGGAGGCCCTGCAAATACATTTTTATTCCCTGCCCAAATTACTTTGGGATATATCAGATCATCACAGTAACCTGTACAAACTTACCATATCTCACTTCCTATTCTAAGTTCCATGTAATTATAGTGTTTGAATAAACTGACCATACAAGTTAATTTTGTAATGTGCTACAGAAAATATAGATCCTGCACCAAATAAGCATCTCTTCCCTTGTTCTCACACAGAAGTTGAAGTTTTAAAATATAGTCAATATTGTCCTTTACCCTTTCACCTGATTTGCCTTAATCCTAACCAGACCACTTCCTTCATGTCTCTAATTGAAGTCTGAACTCTTTTTCAGCTTCTTTAACAGTTGCTGTATGAAGTAATTCTGACATTCATAGCTGCCAAACTCTAGTTCTGAGTCTCAGGTATCACACAGATACCTAAAGTTCCAGACACCAACCAGGTTATGCACAAACAGTTCAGCATCTCAGAATTTAGAGATAACATTACCACTCAGGAATGGTGTGACTGGTCTAAGTGCTCACAATCTAGGGATCTTTACAAGGACTGTTCCCCTGATAATCTGTGCTCTAAGATTCAATTCTCAGAGTTTACACATTA